>NC_083315.2:15949620-17374620 GCF_963455315.2 Globicephala melas
TGCCTGAGCGTCTGTCCTGGGAGGCACCGAGGTGGCAGGAGGCGGCCCTCACCTGAAACAAGGCTCCAAGCCCCTCCCCAGCCCCCACATATTCCATTGCTCCATCAGAATTCACTTATTTAGCACAAATTCAAAGATTAAATTATTAAGAATTTCAAGGTGGCAATTGCAGAGCATTAAACCGCAAGTTGCCTGCACTGGTCACACACAGGTACTGATAACTCACAATGGTCCAAACCGAGGGCATAGGGAGTAATTAAATGATGACAAATTAGAGCGGACGGAGCCAGTGGAAATGGCTACTTTGGCCCAGGAAAATCCTCCTTTCCTTACCTTTCTCTGCTCTGGTGAGCTGCCAGGGAACAACAAAGGAGATTTAACCAAATCTGCGAGGACGGTGAGACTTTCTGGGAAACGCTTCGAGTTGGCTCATTTTTTTTTACTATTATTGGTGACACTATTATTAATAGAGTTCCTGTTACCAGATAACTATAAAATGTTAAGGAAGTAAATCTTTTTTTTGTTTCGTTTTTACCTCTTTCTGCTTCTTTACTCAAGCCACATATTTTTTGTTCACTGTAGTGCCAAGGAAATTCACAGATTTGAATCAAATTTTGATTGAATTTAATTCTCCCACTAGTTGAAAGTTAACTGATAAAAGAATATAGAACTATGTGCTTGATATATGATAATGGATCAAAACAATTTTACCTGGTTATTTTGTATATCTGCTGGGGCAGCCTAGCAACATCTTTGTATATTGCTGAATTTTTTTCATCCGCTTGGTGAAAATTCACAGTAGAGGGATTGAAACCCATAAATTTCACAAAGAGGGCAGTTAGTGATTTTTTTTTAAATTCTAACTTCTTTTTGCCAAACTCAGAGAATCTAGAACACATTAACCAAATCATCAAAAGATTAAATCCCCAAAGCTAGAGGAAACTGTCAGTAACAAAGGGCTGCGAACGAGATAGTCAAGTTTTATCACAACTTCCTACAGTTCTTTCAAAATTATGAAATGATTTATAAGGTTCTGACAAGGGAATAATATAGAATCAAATGCAGTCTTAGTAAGTGTAAAGTATCTAATTCTTGAACAGATGCAGTATCCCTATTCAATCATCTCCAGGGGCTAATTCAACACCACAGGGTTTAATTTGAGGGAAAAAGAGAGTAACTTTTTGGTTCTTAATATCATAGTTTCAGCCTGCTCTGCTGCTCTGTTTTAAGAAAAGGACACAGGAAAATAGCCCTGTTTGAGTCCCAGCAGCAAAATCACCTGAGAGGATGAATCCTTCCCAGGGCTTTTGTCTATTATTATTTTCAACCCAACTGTAGAAATCTGGGAAAATCAACATAGAATCTACAGTGGATAAAAGCATAGTGAAACTGAGTTTCTAACGGGGCAGACATTCAGCAGGAGACAGGATTCATAATCTTTGCAGAGCTAACCTGCTAACAAAAGATTCCTGAAAAGAAAAATAGGAATTGTATTATTTAGAATGAGCTCTTCAAAGCAGCCCTAAATAGTTTCCTTTTAATTTCAAGCAGAGCAAACAGAGTAAATAGAATTGTGGACTTATATTTGGCAAGATTAGCACACCTATAATGACAAATAAAGGTGAACCTCAGTTGTTCACTAGATGTGCTTCAGAGAAAATGTATATTTGTGCAATAGCTGTCTCCTTAGTCAACATCATTAAAGGAAACATTAGGTGGCCCTGATAATAAAACACAGTTCTAAATTCGAATCTTTCTTGTATGTTTCACATCCCCCAACTCTGACATGGAGCCATTTATTAACTGCTCTTTACCCTGTGAGACATATTATTATGTTGACTGCAGGAATGTTCTAGAGGAGATTATTCCCTAGAGAGTCCTTGTCAAGAAGATCCATAAAATAAAATTCTCTTGGGCCCATGTACATAGCAGAAATATGGATGTATAACATTTAGCAAGTTATTTCTTTTTATTCTATGATCATTAAAGAGCAAGTAACCATCATTAATCATCAGGGAAATGCAAATCAAAATCACAGTGAGATACCACTTCACATCCACTGTGATGGTTAGAATAAAAAAAAATCAGATAATAGGGGCTTCCCTGGTGGCGCAGTGGTTAAGAATCCGCCTGCCAATGCAGAGGAATATGTTCGAGCCCTGGTCCGGGAAGATCCCACATGCCGCAGAACTAAGCCTGTGCGCTACAACTACTGAGCCCACGCACTTAGAGCCCATGCTCCGCAACAAGAGAAGCCTGCGCACCGCAACGAAGAGTGGCCCCACTGGCCGCAACTAGAGAAAGCCCGCGCAGCAACGAATACCCAGCACAGCCAAAAAAAAAAAAAATAGGGTAATAAGTATTTGCAAGTATGTGAAAAAACTGGAACCTTAATACACTGGTAATGGGAATGGAAAATGGGGCAGCTACTCTGGAACATAGTCTGGCAGTTCCTCAAATGATCAAACACAGAGTTACCATGTGATCCAGCAACTCCACTTGGGTATATACTCAGGAGAAGTGAAAACAAATGCCACACAGAAACTTGTACACAGTGTTTAGGGCAGCATTTTTCAAGATAGCTAAAAGGTGGAAATAATCCCATTCATCAATGGAGGAAAGGCTTTTTTAAAAAGAAGCATATCCATATAATGAAATAGTATTTGGCCATTACAAAAATGAAGTATTGCTAATATTCTACAGCATAGATAAACCTTGAAAACATTATGCTAAGTGAGGCAAGCCGGTCACAAAAAAACACATACTATGTGATTTCATTCATATAAAATCCAGAATAAGGAGATCTAGAGAGACAGAAAGTAGATTAATGGTTTCTTATTGCTGAAGATAGGGGGTAGGCTGAAGAACCGAGAGGTAAAAGCCAAGGCATACATATTTGAGGTGACGAAAATGTTCCACAGTTAACTGAGTGATGGGTGCACACATCTGTGAATATAATAAAAACCACCAAATTGAATATTTTCCAAGTGTGAAGTGTATTGTTCTATCTCAATAAAGCTGTTAATTTTTTTAATTAAAAAAGAAGAAAATGATATAACATCTTTATCTCCTACTATGAAGAAGTCAGTCAAACTTGTGTACGACTTCAGTAAATGTATAAACTTGACAGATGTTTTTAGATACTAATTTCATCCCAGCTTTATCTGCCATTTTCTTGCCCTTGTCTTTTCATCTCTCCTGTCCCCAACCCTCTAGACTTGATTTATTCACTTATTTATTTTGCATCTATTTAGTCTCCAGGTAAACTTGTACACTGTCTTATTTTCTCTCTGGAATGATCACACTATTCACCATTAATTAAGCTGTTATTATTAACTTAATTAAACTTTGTTCTTTTAACCAACAGGTTTGGGCATACCTAGTCTATAGTAACAATGTATACCAGATTTACAGTTTTTTAGAGGAGACAAAATTAAAATTCCTACAAAAATGTAATTTACTGAGTTTCACATATTTGAAAATCTCATCTTCCTTTAATTATAGGGTAATATTTTCCCTTTGTGGCTAATATTTTAAGAACACTGGTTATGTCTGTGCCATCTCAAGGAATTCTGTACATTTGAAACAGAATAACCAAAAGAACTACCAAAAACTTTTACCTTGAAGCAACTATTAACTTGCAGAATCGATTGCTTAAACTACAGCTATTCTTACTCGTTCTATGACATATTCAGTTTTGGCAGGTAATACAAAATGAGCACAGCCTGCTCTAAAATCAGTTTGCTTTTGTTACAAAAGGATTGTGTAAAGTTAAGCAAAACTTTCACATAAAAGTCTAGTATATAAAATTTAAATGGAAGATAAGTTAACACAATTAAGCTTCTTAGGAAAAAAAAGTTGTACAAGAATAATATTTTTGTCAAAAACGTGAACATCTGCACAACCACATCTTAGTTCTCAAAAATCAGACGTCTCTTCCTGCATCTCAACAGAAGGCAGGGAAAGAAAGCTATGAATTTCACAATAGCAAACATGACTAAAACAACATTTATTATCACATTTTCTTCAGTTTGCCAGTTTCAGCCTCATGTCCAATTTCATAAAAGCACAATGCAGAGATTCTCCTGAAGGAATGTAATTAATCCTACTTACCAGGGTATAAGGCATTTTTATAACTTTGCTTTTTTACCCTTTTCATATTACTCAGCCACTGCTAACTGTGAGAAATATTAACACTATCGAAAATCCAGTTAACATACTCCCTCTGCTGGTAACAGCTGTCTTTCTCAAAGCATAAATTCATCATCTTTTCCTCTCATGTGCATTTCCTTTCCATATTAGATTTTCTATTTCACGTTTTCTTATAAAGAACCAAGTTACCTAAGGAGGCTATGAACAAACTAGTAAATGAAAACTTTTTAAGACCATAGGTTTTTAGTGAACTCATTATAAGCAAAACCTTCCTTCTTGTCAAATTCCAACAACTTTGAAGAATTTACTAACACCATCCTATTTTGACCCTCCTTTCTTACATCTCCCACAAACTAATCTGTGAAAAACACTATTTTTCCTTCATTTACAATAGCTACTTCTAAAAACTTCAACTGAAGTCTTCTTGCTTCTAAAATAACAAACAACGTAACCGCTGATATCATAGAAGGCTTCCTAAAATATTTGGAACGTTAAACATCAAAATTTAAACACACACAGAAAATGACTCATTGCATTTCATCCATTTAAAAATGTGTCTTCAGTTAATTAATGAGTAATATCTTCCTTTTATAGCTTTAATCTCCATTCCTACAGCTGCCCTTTTAGTCCAGGGCATCTTCATTTTATATTTACATTTCTCTATTTCCAACTCTTTCCCGGCTCCAATGATTTGTCATACTGCTACCAGGAAAATTTCCCGAAAGCAGGAAAATATCCTTAAACCCAGTGTAACCCCTTCACTCCCCTGCTCATAAATCAGTAGTCATTTTGAAACCAACTACTTCTGCTTCATTTCCTCCATTAGTCTTGAAAGAAGTTGTAAATCCCTAAAATTAAATACAAAGTTTTGCATTTGTATACACATACATTGCTCTGGAGAAAAGATTGCATAGCTTTCACTAGCTTATCAAAAGGACTCAGGACACCCCTCCAAATTATAAGAACTTATTCTGTGTCTGCTATACCCCATTGCTCTACACATACATTAACCCACATTCCACACTGGCCTCTTTGCTCTGCTGGGGCTCTGCTGGTGCATGGCCTTTTATTCCACACCCCTCTATCCAAGTCCCATTCTTTTTCAGGACCCACCTTCTGCATAAAGCTTATTCCAATTGCTTCTCAATTCTTATGACCCTTTAAACAGCAGCACTCTATTTTCCCCTTAATTATTCTGTAATAATTCTCCAACCATGGTCAAATAACAACTTCCTAATATTTGTGTCATGTGTATTGGTTTTATTTTCCCAACTAGACTGCACATATGTTATCACTTAACATGTCTTTTCCATTCATTCAGTGTGAACTCCCTGAGGGCAGAAAGCTATTGTGTATTCATTCCCAATGGCCATTACTGCATGGTGTAGAGATTCCCTAAATGTGTGATAAACAGAGATACAAATGTTCTGAAGGAAACGTAATATCTCATTATTTTACTTCCTTCAGTTATACAGGTATTTCAAAATACACTTATTTATGGATTTTTAAAAGATTTTGTGAAAATAATTACAATCTAAGGTTTTCCTTACTTTGATAATAAATAAATAAATAAATAATTTATTTATTTAAATAAAGAAAGAAATATGCTGTGTCACGTTCTGGACGTTATAAGGCCTAAGGCCTAAATACTTCAGTCTCTAAGGAAGGTGCATAGTTCACTACAGATATACACATACACACACACCATGGAATATTACTCAGCCATAAAAAAGAATGAAATAATGCTACCTGCAGCAACATGAATGGACCTAGAGATTATCATACTGAGTGAAGTTAAGTCAGGCAGACAAAGACAAATATCATATGATATCACTTATATGTGGAATCTAAAAATTATACAAAGAAAATGGATAGCAAGACACAATCCCAAATTTTGGTTTTTGGGGGACTATATCCTTATTCCCCATTGATGATGTCAGAGCTTGGTGGTAAGTGCTCAGGTTACAAGGTACAAAGTAATGTCTTATCACATTGTTTTCTCTTTTACCTCCATGAAACAGTTTACCATCTCATTAAAGTCTATCCTATAAAATATAAACTTTTGCATTAAAAAGATATGAGAAGCAACAACAAAAAAAGGCAGAATGCAAAAGATCTCAGTCCTAACTTTAAAACATGAAGGCATCAGTGACAAACAAAATGAACTAACTAGTTATTCTTAAACCTGAACACCATTAGAATCAACTGGAAAGCTTTCAGAAGAATATACATAGCAGGACTCTAGCCCCAGATTTAATTACTCTGAGGTGGAGTCCAGGCTTTTTTTTAAGCTCCCCAGGTAAATCTAATGTAAGATTGGATCTGAGAAATTCTGCCCTAAACCTAATCACAATTGTATCTTAGGGTTTACTGAGATAAATTATACAACTCAGTAAACTAAATTCTGTAATAGAGATTCCAAGCATGAATGAAAAAAGGGAAGGCAGGGAGTTAGGAAGGAAAATGAAAAGAGAAGACTAGAAGGTACTAGAGAAGATTGTTTCTGCTGTCTTCAGACCTACAATTAGAAAAAAATTTCTCTAGAATTCTACCACTTCCCAGATGTTAGCTTGAGATATACTGCCTATTCAAAAGATCATTTTATTAAATTGTCTCATAAATTCTTTCTTCCAAAGTCCCTTGAAATTTAGATGACTGGTTCTCAAAGCTAGCCAAATCATCAGATTCGATTCATATTTTTCTTTTAAATACAGGTTTCTTGTCCCACCTCCAAAAGATTCTGATTTGATAAAATTGCAATGAAATTCAAGGATTTATATCATTAAATGTTTCCCAGGTGTTTCACAGTCAGGATTGAGAATTACCGGTCTATATTATGAGATAATGAACTCTTTTTCAGCAAGAGTGTGCCCATTTCAGGGGTTCTCAAACAGACTTGTTCAAAATACTGTGGGCCCTCTATAACTGCAGGTTCTGCATGTGTGGATCCAACCAATGGCAGATCAAAAATATTTGAAAAGAAAATCCAGAAAGTTCCAAAAAGCAAAACTTAATCTTGCCTCATGCTGGCAACTACTTACATAGCATTTACAGCTATTTACGTAGCATTTACACTATCTTAGGTTTTAGAAGTAATCTAGAAATGATTTAAAGTATACAGGGGAATCTACGTAGGTTATATACAAATACTATGCCATATTATACAAGGGACTTAAGCACCTGTGGATTTGGGCACTGGTGGGGCTTGGTGGGGGCACGTCCTGGGACCAATCCCTTGTGTATACTGAGGGATGACTATATACACATTCAGACTCAACCCAAGAGATACTCATTCAGCAGGCAAAGAGTTTGGGTTGAAGCATTTGTATCTTTTTAAAGCACCAAAGGTAATACTGAAGCACCCAAAGTCGAGAGCCCCCAGCATAACACATAAATTTTCAATGAATAGTTGTTGAATAAATCAAAGAATGATTGGCTATAAATCTCTTTGACTTTTGCCTCCTTTTCGTCTTATAACTCACCTTGCTTTTGACTCATAATAGTATGTTTGTTTTTTGGCTGCGTTGGATCTGTGTTGTTGCGCGTGGGCTTTCTTTAGTTACGATGAGCGGGGGCTGCTCTTCGTTGTGGTGTGCAGGCTTCCCATTGTGGCGGCTTCTCTTCTTGCGGAGCATGGGCTCTAGGCACACGGGCTTCAGTAGTTGCAGCACGCAGGCTCAGCAGCTGTGGTTCGCGGGCTCTAGAGCGCAGGTTCAGTAGTTGTGGCACATGGGCTTAGTTGCTCCACGGCATGTGGGACCTTCCCGGAACAGGGATTGAACCTGCATTGGCAGGCAGATTCTTAACCACTGTGCCACCAGGGAAGTCCCTATAATAGTATTTTTATACCTCTTTCTCAATTCAGGTACAGGATGTTCCTTCACAGATACCGGTCTCTTAATTCATAGGAAAACTTGATGAAAACAAGACCAATCTGACTTAGATATTTTCTTCATGAAGCCAGGACTCCAACTGGTGGTAGATAATATCATGTCTCAATCCTGTCTGAAAGGTGTACTTCATCAACGAAAGCATAGCAGAATCTTGACATTAGTAGCTATCTTGAAACAAAAGGTGTGGCTTTATCATTCCTTAAGTCCAGCATCAATAAGACAAACAACTACTTAAATAGTATGCATCCTTATCATATTATCCACTTACTAAATCAGAATCTTGGGACAGGGGAGAATATCCTGGGACTGGGTTGTTTTTTTTTAACAAGCACTTGCAAGTAATTCTATGATTAGGCAAGATTTGGAAACACTGAATAAGGGGAAAAATTAAAATCAGTCAAGACATGTAGGAAACAATCAGTGCTTAATCCAATAGATTAGGAAAGGCAGCTGATGATCACAGTACCTAATGTAGATTGTAAATCATTAAAACCATGACTTAGATGTAAAGAAAAAGGAAGAAAATATTTCACCAGAGCATATAGAATAGTCAATAAATGCAGCTTTTAAGAGTAACTTATTCTCATTGAGTCCACCCATTCTTTCCAATTCAAGAAACGACTTGGGCTGGCTAAACAATAAACAATAAAATACAATAAAACAACAAAAAAATACAAATACATGGACATTTAATAATTATTATAAATTTAAATGCCAGTTTATAAAGATGGAAGATAACAATTAACATCCATAAAACTCTGACGGATGAAAGCTATGAAAACTGAACTCAAAGCTTTGCCCTGAGCTTCCTAGCAGCCTAAGTAACAAGGAAATTTTGATCTGTTATATACCTCTCCTTGTCTGGTAGGAGAGAGCACGTCAGTTCATCAGAAGAAACAAACTTTTTCTTAAATCTGAGTGTTATGAAAAATTGGTCCCAAGGGTCTTTATATAAGGAACATTGAGAATGTAATGGGCTGTGAATGCTAAAGCAGTAAAGAATAAAGAATGTTGTTATTCAACATACGGCTATTTTTCAATCAAAGCCTCAGTGAAAGCAAAGGACATAGCGGTAATGATCTTGTAAAGATATGCAGACTTCTGGTAATTTCTTCTAACAGAAGAATGATGAGTATCACATTATCCTCAGAAAATCTTGAGAAATTAACAAGTCCATTAAGCCTGTGTTTCCCCTAGTTAATCATATGTAAGAATTACACAAGAGCAGTTTAAAAATGTAAATTCCTATACTGGTCCCTAGATTTTGGAGTTGGGATCAGAAATCTACACATAGAACAAATGATTCTCAAGTGATTGTGGAAAACCACCTCCTAGAATTGCCACTTTCAAAAATCAGTGGTCACTGCTGGAATTGTTCTGATTCAAGGTAGAAGACCCCAGTGAAAGTTTGGCAGGTACACTGGTTGAAAGTAGGAGGAACCATGGTCTCCAAGATAAGTTTGCCCATTCCTCTTGGTAGCTTCTAAAAATACATTTTTTTAAAACTCATCCCAGAGCTGGAGAATCCCTCTGTTAGTGGTAGAATTCAGGAATCTGCATTCTAACTAATACTGCAGGTGATTCTTTGCACAATAAAATTTGAAAAACTTTGTTATAGCTTTTGTATAAATCTTTTTATATTGGACATACAAATGGGGGAGAAAGGATAAAAAGATACTTTAGTATAGGAAGTAAAGTTCCTGACTTGAAATATGACCACAGGCGAAGCCTGATGGAAGAATTCTCACAAGTTGTGCCAAGATTTCCTACAGAGCAATTTCAGATCTGTTCCCATGCTCAAACCAGAAATCAACTGAATGTTGTACCATCTGTGGCAAGTAATTAATTTCAAGTTTCCAGAAACTTTTAGCTGTAGGAAATGTCCTAACATGGCATCAGTGGGCATTGCAGACCTATGCTTCCAAATATAATCATCCTTCCTCTGAAATCCTTCTTAAATAACACTCAGCCAGAAGAGACTTTCCAGTTTATCTAATTAAATTCTCTCAATTTGCAAATGGAAAAAGCTGAAGACTAGAGGTCACGTCCAAGGTGATATGGCTAATTTTGGCACATTTAGCTCAAAACTCTGGGCCCCTGGTACTACCATAACCCAATTCTTTCTATTACACACTTGCCAATGCAAACCATTTTAAAGAAAGGCTTAATTTAGAGGCAATGAAAGCAAGAAGACAATTCTTTTAATATGCTATTTTTCATAAATTATCCTCCATAAATGTTGATTCTCTTTTAGGGAACACATGTCAAGAGTCTGCTGACATGTAAGAAAATACTTACAATTCCTTGTGCTAAGTGCTAGAAGATGTTTAAATGCTAAACATCTTCTTTTGGTCTTGGTTTTGTCTTGCTGTTTTTTGTGTTCTGTTCTGGGTCGAGAGATAATATTTTGGTTGATCTAACTACTCTCTTTACCCAGAACCCAGGTTTATAAACTTCCCACTGTGAGTACAGGTTAAACCTGGGCTTTTGAACAAACTGACCCCAACTGTCTGCTCGTTGATCTTCGGTATAGCTTTGACCTTTGTGCTATGATGTTTTAAAGTCAGAATGGCTCTGGGTCAATTAGAAACTTACCCCTTCATAAAAACAGTTCCCTCCTGACATTTTCTAAAGATACTTCCCACTTACTTGACATAAATTAATCCCGGCTGTAAATGAGTTTTAGTCCCCAAAAACTCAACTATAAATCTAACCCTTGTATTACACATTCTGAGTTTATATTCACAAAGAACTCAGGAAGAAATGTGCTTTTTCTCTGGAGTTTTTCTTTGCAAACATGTTACCCATTAGTCTTCCTAATGAACTACAAATCTGCTTTTAAGAAATGTCTTCAAAGAGAAAAACTCGAAGTAAACATTAATTATTTTCCTGAGACACTTTAGAGTTTGTGTGTATCTGTATACACTTTTTCTGTTTCCTTTTACCTTTGTCTGAGCAAGGCCTCGTTAGAGTTTGATTGGAGTGGTCCTAAAAGCCTGTTAATGGCAGCTATGAGGAAGAGAGGTATTAACACACATTTCAGAAAAACAGGCTGAGCCAACAAGTCCCTACACTTAACAGAGGATGAAAAGTTCTTCTACTGGAAATGCTGTTTCACTTGAGATTCTATTCAAGGAAAGGACATTTTTACTAAAACACAAGAAAAAGATGTTGTGAGCAGACATTCTTTGTTTAGATTTATGGAATTTAAGAAAACCTATCAAATGGAACAATCATAATTAACAAATAACTGCCCCAAAAATGTTGAAATTGGGTGTGATTTCTGTAGTCTTGAAAAAAGTGTCAAGTAAGATAAGTGGAATTTATTTTTTTAAATTTTGGTCCATTATGATTAAATTTTTTAAAATCCACTTACACTTCAGGAAATATAGTCAAAAATAGAAGGTTTTCACCCAATATATCATTCATTGATTATTTCCTAGCTGCCATGCACTGGTTACCATAAACCAACTGGAAAGAATTTTTTACAGTAATTCAACAACCATTTCCTGTAAGTTTTCTTTGCTTCTGGGACTAGAAATACAAAGAAGAATAAGAGCTGAGCTCTTCCTGTCAAGAGTCTGTTGACACGTAAGAAAATAATTACAATTCCTTGCGGTAAGTGCTAGAAGATGTTTAGATGCTAAGTAAGTCCTTGAAACAATCAACTCCTTTCCTGGGATGAAAACAGAGATTTATTTCAAAGCCCTCTTCAAACTGACATTTATAGTATAAGGAGTTGATCAGGATACGTGCACATCCTAGAAGGCTTTCCCAACAGAGAAAAATCAGGACTACATGTGCAAGGGCAGAGTCACGAACAGACTTAGCATGTACAGAAGATGATTAATATTTTGTTGTGTGTATCTATGTTGAGGAAGGAGATGGTAAGAATGTATAACCAAGCAGGACCCTACAGGGACTTCCCAGGACAGACCCACACCACACACACACACACCATGTCCTCTGCCTGATGCTTGTTTGTAGAAAAATTTTAGCCACCTAGGCCTTCCCCAAGTTTAAAAGAACAAATTTAATCAGAGAAGTGAGAAAAGGCAGAAACAAAGAAAAACCATCTAGCAAGACAAATAATAATAATTTAGCCATTAAACAAAGACAAACTCCTTTAGTTCCTCCTAAAGGGCTACAGATAATGTTCTGAGCCATACCTTTATTTTGCAGATACTGAAACGCCCACCAGGTGGAAGAAGTTAATTGCCTGCTGACCATAAGCACATAGACCCCAGACCAGTTGGAACCAGAAGGTTGATGATGTTAACTCCCAATTACCTCACCACCAACCAATCAAAAGAATGTCCATGAGCTGATCACACACCCCACAAGCCTCTCCCTTACCCTGTCTTTAAAAACCCTTCCGGGAAACCCAACGAGAAGTTCAGGTCTTTTGAGCATTAGCCATCCATGCTCCCTGTTTGGCGCCTGCAATAAATGCTGTGCTTTCCTTCGCCACAACCCAGTGTCAGTAGATTGTCTTTACTGCGCTTGGGCCAGTAGACCCAAGTTTGCCTCAGTAAAACATGGAAGGAGATTACAGTAGAAGAGCAGGCAAATGCCAGATTATAAAGGCTTTATATGCTCAGTATTCTATATAACTTTTTTTAAAAAATTTACCCCATAAGTGTTGGGGGTCAAAGGAAGTGAAGATAAAAAAAGATGAGAAACATGTAAGAAGTATTTATATATCTGATTGTAATATAAGATAAACTGTTTAGTTTCACAAAAAATATGACTACATTTATAAAATTAACACATCTGTGAACATAGGTAAATTTGAGGCTGTCTTACTTTTACTCTTGATGGTGAATTTAATGTAAAACTATAAATATGGGGATGTTTTTGGAACAGCAAATGACAGCTATTATGTCCTAAAGCTAATATGTATGCATTCACAAAACTCAGTGCTTCTATCCTTTCATGCCTGTAGTCTACCTCGGTTCCACATTCTTATCGTTTTGTATTCTGACTTCTACCAGCATCCTGCTGCAGTCTGGCTTGAATGGGTCCTGAATCATTACTCTTGCTTAGCATCACCTAGAGATTTCCTCTGTGAAGCAGTTCAGGTGAATGTCAATTGAACACTCACCTAAAAATAAAATAAAAATACATAAATATGCATTGAGAGCTTTAAAAATTGAACTGTAAACACCCAATGCTAAAACAGAACAGAAATATAAAAATGCAGTTTTGTAAGGGCTTTTCAAGGTCTTAGAGAAGTAATTCTCATAGAATACAGATTGATAAAAATACTGACTTCCAATGAGGCTCTTCCAGGGCTATTTTAAGTTTCATCCTGTCAACAGATAATGTATCAGTTACAGATGTCAATCCATCCCCTATTTTAACACCAGTTACACACACACACACACACACACACACACACACACACATATACACATGCATGCACATATGTTTACAGTTAATAGGAAGTTATCAGGGCTGGTCAAAATTGTAATGGAAGTGACATGTATATTTTCTTTTGTTCCTCCACTGGTTCCTTAACATTTTTCTCTTTTATGAATGTTTTCTCAGTCCAAAGCTGCTAAGTCATCTCTTTCTCTCACACCTTTAGTCACGTTTGTTAGTATGCTCTATTGGCTCTACCTTCTGAATATCTCTAAAATCTGACCTCTTCTCACTACTTTCATTTATTACCCCCTTTTCAGAATTTTGTGATAAAGAGGTCAGGAAAATGGGATGGGAGGAAAGGAAGTTTTATGATGTGCATGTACTTGGGGAAAAAATTGTCAGTGGAGAAATAATCCATGAAAAAAAATCTTAAGCATTTACTATTTACTTCTTGTCTCCTTAATAACATTTGACTAACACAAGTAAATATTTTAATTACTTTGACTTAGACTTGGTGATACCTTATGCTGCTGGGTTATGACCGTGCTTTATGTCTGGGCTATCTGAGTTCTAGCTGTAGAGTCTTCCTTGGTTGTTTTCAATCATTCCCATGACTTCTATATTCTCCTTATATAGATTAATATATTTATAACTCTAGTTCTGCTTTCTGCCCTGAGCACCAATCTTATATTTTAACTGCCCGCACCTCAAACACAATTTCCTTAAGGTTTATTTGCCAGAGTTTCTTCTCAACTTTCTCCTGGTTTTCTGGTCTCTGTAATAGCCTCTATTTACTAGTTAAACAACACAGACTTTGCCTCTTCCCCTCCTCTGCTCCAACATAGTCAGTTGCCGAATCTTATCATTTCTGCCTTTGCATCATCGCATCGATAGTGTACTGATTAGGTCTTGTCAGGAACTAGGATGACACACTCAAATTGGGTAATTTGAAGAGAGGTTAATAAAGATACAGATGCAATAATGTGGAAGGAGGGGGCAGAACCTGTTACTACACCTAGGTTTAAAAGGTGAACAAGAGTAGAAAATTGTTAATGGAGAGAGGAAGCTACTTGGAGAAGGCTACCTAAAGAGAGCTATGGCCTTGGGTCACAGTAAGACCATGACAATCCCTGACAGAAGGAGCTGGTGGTGGTGTTGGGGAGTGGGGCTGACGGAGGTATAAATACCCTGAGCTTATCCTCTTTCATTCCTCTGATGTCCAGCCAGGGCACATCATTGTCTGAACTTAATTAGAAGCCAGAAAGTAAAAATACTCATTGATACAGTCCAAACTGTTCAGCTTCTGGATTCTAACACTCTGTAGACCAGGCACTGGAGAGAGAAATGGAAGGTATCAGCCCAGCTGGCATCCCCTTTGTCTCCCTTGTTACTCCATTAATTCAACCCCTGTTTTCTCTTACCTGACCTGCTCTCTTTTAAAGATCTGCCTCCTTCCTCCTAGCATACCAAACGACCCTGCCTTTCATTCCAGAAGACACTATGTCTACTATGTTTACTCTATGTTCACTATGTTTACAAACATCCTGGAAAATAGTCCAGAAGAGCCTAGATCCTCTCAATAACCATGCATCAGAGGTCTGGTCCCTCATCCAAGACGGAGCACAAGAAAGACCAATTCATCTCCTTTCTGGATTTCTATGGGATGCTCTATCCCATGTCGGCTTTTGAAACTATCAAAGGAAGAGCATCTTGGTATCTGAAACTAAAAACTGAATTTATTGTTTAGCTAAGTAAGGGAGAGCTATGCTGACCAAGCACAGTCTTACTGGACAAAATAAATTGCTGATTTTATACAGGGTTTGAAGGAAGCATTCATTTCAGAGCTTTGCTGGTTATGTTAGCAGGAATGAGTTGATGTGAACATGTTGTATTTCAGTTACAGAGATGGGACTGGGTTAACATCAGCCCCTTAGAAGCATGATCATCAGAATGATTCCACCATCAATTGTCCAATTTTCAAAACGTGAAGCTGTCATTCATGGCTGGCTTTTAGATGTGTGTTTAACTGAAATGGTTTGTTATTAGTCGACTAAAGAGACGTAAACCAGGTCTGTTTGTTATTATCATGCCTATAGAATTGTCACTGACTGATTAAACAGGTGGAAAACAAATTTTGTTGGTTTACTAGTTTCCTTGAATATAGAACAATCAGCCCTTTCAGTAAGTGTATCTAATGTGAAATGCTCTTTTTATGAGACTTTTGGCTCCAAGACTTCCCAGATGACATCTCCATGGACTGAAGGCTCATAATCTTGTCTCACATCTGAGGTAACCTTTTCTCAGTCTCAGATATAACTGTACTTCTTTCCCGCCATACAACTGATCAGAGCAGATAAGTTAACTTCAAATGCAAGAAACAGCTTTAATTTAACTCAAGCTATTAGAAAGACTATTGCTCCATCCATTTGTCCCTGGTGCAAATCAGAACCTATGCCAGAGGATATATCCTCTCAGGGCATCTCTTGGTCCCCAACCCCACTATATCACATCTCCAGCCATTATTCTGTCCACCTCGACTACTGCTCAGTCCTTCAAGAGCTAAAGCATTTGACAAGAAGATAAAGGGACTGTATTTCAGCAAGTCTAGGAGAGGCACAGTACCACAATTAATAGGTCTCCCAAAAGAGAGGAGACTATAAATCAGAAGGCAATTCTGGAGTGATATTCATCTCAGAACATCTGTTCTTTACAGCCCTGATGGAGTATCAGTGTTTGACTAAACCGGAAAGCCCAGGGGTTTTGCCTCATGTTCCCTTCCATTCCCACTGCCACCTCCTTGCCTATCCATCCTGTGAGCTACAAGACCCTCTAAGTCTGGGAGTCTTCCTTTAAAGTTACAACTCATTCATAGAAATTTCGCTATATAGTATTGAGAATCCTAATAAGGCTGTAAGTTATAAAATGAGTTTTAGAGAATGTTGGGATTTTGGACCTTACTCATCTCTTTCTTTCCATTCTTACATTATTAGTAAGAACAAATTAAGTTCTGAAAATCTTCATAAACTATTCCTGGTTTACCAATTCATGACCACTAAATGTCCCTGCATACTTCATAGCACAGGAGGCCCTGATGTTACTAGTGAACAAAACCCATCATTTTGCCAAAGAAATGCATGACTCATCAGCCACTTGAATCCCCCACTGCAGATCAGGGTCCAAACTCTCATACTCATCAGAACAGCTTTGTGCAAGTGATACAGAGACCTCAGCTAAACCCTGGAGGTGAGTGACATAAAAGCAGCATTGTGAAACAATTACAGAAATGGAAACTTAGGTTAAATTACTTTTAAATCCATTGTGTTCCATTAAGTCATTTGCAGAAGCCTGAGCGTAAGTAGGAGCATAAGTATGCTCTGTGGAGTTATTCAAATGAAACACTTTCTGGCCTAAAGTAGTATATAATTTAATGGAAAGTGAATAAACAAATAAAAAACTAAATAATGTGAGAAAAAGAAAACCTACGTACAGCTAAATACAATCACCCATCTTCAGTTAACTGCCAGTTCTTCAAAATTTCCTGATCTCTATTAATTTGTTCTTCCTCTCAGAGCACTGTTACAATTTCCTTCATTTGATGTGCCAAGTCGTTAAGTTTTGTGTGATTATTTGATGAATGTATATCTCCTGTGCTGGACTATAATCATGTAGGTGGAGCCCATGCCTGCTTTCTGCTCACCACTGAACCCTAAAACCTCATCTAGTGCCTGGAACCTAGAAGTACTACTCAGTAAATATTTCTGAGTCAATGATTGGGTGTAAAATGTTTCCATTATATTTTTACCACTAGTTATAACTTTGAAATAGCATCCAGTGGTGGAAATAGTCCACTATTGTACTGACACTAATTTATTAGGAGACCCTGAAAATATCACTTCCTTCTCTGCCTTTGCTTGTATTTCTTCAGCACCAAAATGAGGATTAAAACCATCTGAATCACCTACCTTTCTGTATATGGTTGCTGTGCCAGCATAACAAAAGCACTTAAAACTTAGAGGTATAAAATAATTGTATGATACTCACAGTTTCTGTCGGTCAGGAATTTGAACAGGGCAGAGTGGACTTTATTGTTTCTACTCCAAGATGTTTGCAGCACACCTGGGAAGATTCAAAGATTGGAGATGACTCTTTGGCTGGGAGCTGGAATTATCTGGAGGCATCTCAACTTACATATTTGGCAATTGGTGGTGGCTGTTGACTAGAATCTCAGCTGGGCTGTTGGCCAGAAAAGCCTATGAGTGGTGTTTCCTGGTGTCCTCTCAAGTGGACTAGTTTGGACTTCCTTGCATCAGAGAAGCTAAGTTCCAAGGGTGAGCATCAAAAGAGAACCGGAAAGAATCATTTTCTATGATCTAACTCAAAAGTTACATAGCCTCACTTACACACCCAAGTCCGCCCAGGTTCAAGGTGACGGAGTTTATAGACCCTACCAATTAATGGAAGGAGTGTGAAATTCACATTGTAGGAAGAGCGTGTAGATTGGAAATATTATAGCATTTTTGGAATGTACACAGTTGCTTTGATGACCAAAGAAGGTACCAGAAGAAATACCAAACTGCACCTATAAGAGTTAATTTTTGTCCAAACCTAGACCTTTGTTAATCTAACAAAATCTTTGAATTATGCATTTCTGAGGCTTCTTTATGGTTTTTATTGTTATCTTTATGCTGTTGTATTGGTTCTTAATGGAAATTCAAATCCCAGGAAAGAAATGAAACACTGATTAAAACAAAATGGATGGACATAACTATAAATTAGAAGTGGAAAAAACGGTTAATAAACATGAGAAAATTATTAACTAAAATGTGCAAATAAAACAATAAGATGATTTTTATCTGCCAGATTAGCCTACAAATGACAATGTCAGCAAGGACTCTATCCCAACTGCTGGTAGGAGTGGGTATTACTTATCTATTGATGTGTAACAAATTATTCCAAAATGTAGCAAGTTAAAACAACAAATATTTATTATCTTACTTGGTTTCTGAGGGTCAAGAATCCAGCAGTAGCTTAGCTGGGTGGTCCGGGCGCAGGAGCTCTAATGAGTGGCCATCGAAGTGTTGGCCAGGACTGCAGTCATCTAAAGGCTGAAACAGGGCTGGAAGGTCTGCTTGCAAGATGGCTCACACCTATGGCTGCTGATGGAGGCCTCAGGTCCTTGCTGGCTCTTGGCAGGAAGCCTTAGTTCCTTGCTACGTGTACCACTCTTTGGGGCTTGCATAAGTGTTCTTATGATATGGCACCTGGCTTCCTCTAGAGCATGGGATTTAAGAGAGAGCAAAGTAAATGCCACAGTGTCTTTTATGACCAGCCATAAAAAATTTCTATAATAAAATATTGATTTACACAGGTCAAGCCTACTCATTATAGAAGGAATTAGACAAGGGCATAAATAACAGGAGGTAGGTTTATTTGGCATAATCACCAATAAATTGGTATGACCACACTGGATAGCAATTTTATAATATGTATCAAAAGCCTTAAAAATGTTTCACAGCAGAAAGTTGGCTTTCAAAGAATGTTTGTTCAAGGAACCATTAAATAAATAAACAAACCAGTAGTTTCAATTCTAGGAATCACTCTAAGGAAATAATGAGATGGAGATGACAAAGATTTATATACCAAGATGTTAATTATACATAAATTGTTACAGGATCAAGTAGAAATAAACTAAATGTACAAATAACAGAATCATCAAGTAAATTATAACACACTGTATCTTTTTACTTTTTTGAATTTTATTTTATTTTTTTATACAGCAGGTTCTTATTAGATATCCATTTTATACATATTAGTGTATACATGTCAATCCCAATCTCTCAGTTCATCACACCACCACCACAACCCCCACCATTTTCCCCACTTGGTGTCCAGATGTTTGTTCTCTACATCTGTGCCTCTATTTCTGCCCTGCAAACCAGTTCATCTGTACCATTTTTCTAGGTTCCACATATATGCGTTAATATACGATAGTTGTTTTTCACTTTCTGACCTACTTCACCTGTATGACAGTCTCTAGATCCAGCCAAGCCTCTAAAATGACCCAATTTCATTCCTTTTTATAGCTGAGTAATATTCCATTGTATATATGTACCACAACTTCTTCATCCATTTGTCTGTCGATGGGCATTTAGGTTGCTTCCATGACCTGGCTATTGTAAATAGTGCTGCAGGGCTTCCCTGGTGGCACAGTGGTTGAGAGTCCACCTGTCAATGCAGGGGACACGGGTTCGTACCCCGGTCCGGGAAGATTCCACATGCTGCGGAGCAGCTGGGCCCGTGAGCCATGGCCGCTGAGCCTGTGCATCCAGAGCCTGTGCTCTGCAACGGGAGAGGCCACACAGTGAGAGGCCCGCGTACAGCAAAAAGAAAATAATAAAAATAAAAAAATAAAAAAAAAGTAAATAGTGCTGCAATGAAAAATGGGGTGCATGTGTCTTTTTGAATTATGGTTTTCTCAGGGTATATGCCCAGTAGTGGGATTGCTGGGTCATATGGTCGTTCTATTTGTAGTTTTTTAAGGAACCTCAATACTGTTCTCCATAGTGGCTGTATACATTTACATTTCCACCAAAAGTGCAAGAGGGTTCCCATTTCTCCACACCCTCTCCAGCATTTGTTGTTTGTAGATTTTCTGATGATGGCCATTCCGACTGATGTGAGGTGATACCTCATTGTAGTTTTGATTTGCATTTCCCTAATGATTAATGATGTTGAGCGTTCTTTCATGTGTTTTCTGGCAGTCTGTATATCTTCTTTGGAGAAATGTCTATTTAGGTCTTCTGCCCATTTTTGGATTGGGTTGTTTGTTTTTTTTTGTTATTGAGCTGCATGAGCTGCTTATAAATTTTGGAGATTAATCCTTTGTCAGTTGCTTCATTTGCAAATATTTTCTCCCATTCTGAGGGTTGTCTGTTGGTCTTGTTTATGGTTTCCTTTGCCGTGCAAAAGCTTTTAAGTTTCATTAGGTCCCATTTGTTTCTTTTCATTTTTATTTGCATTTCTCTCGGAGGTGGGTCATCTTGCTGTGATGTATGTCATAGAGTGTTCTGCCTGTGTTTTCCTCTAAGAGTTCAACAGTGTCTGGCCTTACATTTAGTTCTTTATTCCATTTTGAGTTTATTTTTATGTATGGTGTTAGGGATTGTTCTAATTCCATTTTTCTACATGTAGCTGTCCAGCTTTCTCAGCACCACTTATGGAAGAGGCTGCCTTTTCTCCACTGTATATTCCTGCCTCCTTTATCAAAGATAAGGTGAGAATATGTGTGTGGGTTTATCTCTGGACTTTCTATCTTGTTCCACTGATCTATACTTCTGTTTTTGTGCCAGTACCATACTGTCTTGATTACTGTTGCTTTGTAGTATAGTCTGAAGTCAGGGAGCCTCATTCCTCCCACTCCATTTTTCTTTCTAAAGACTGCTTTGGCTCTTCGGGGTCTTTTGTGCTTCCATACAAATTGTGGAATTTTTTGTTCTACTTCTGTGAAAAATGCCAGTGGTAGTTTGATAGGGATTGCACAGAATCTGTAGATTGCTTTGGGTAGTATATACATTTTCACAATGTTGATTCTTCCAATCCAAGAACATGGTATATCTCTCCATCCATTTGTATCATCTTTAATTTCTTTCATCAGTCTTATAATTTTCTGCATACAGGTCTTTTGTCTCCTTAGGTAGGTTTATTCCTAGATATTTTATTCTTTTTGTTGCAATGGTAAATGGGAGTGTATTCTTGATTTCACTTTCAGATTTTTCATCATTAGTATATAGGAATGCCAGAGATTTCTGTGCATTAATTTTGTATCCTGCCACTTTACCAAATTCATTGATTAGCTCTAGTAGTTTTCTGGTAACATCTTTAGGATTCTCTATGTATAGTATCATGTCATCTGCAAACAGTGACAACTTTACTTCTTCTTTTCCGATTTGGATTCCTTTTATTTCCTTTTCTTCTTTGATTGCTGCGGCTAAAACTTCCAAAACTATATTGAATAAGAGTGGTGAGAGTGGGCAACCTTGTCTTGTTCATGATCTTAGTGGAAATGCTTTGAGTTTTTCACCATTGAGGACGATGTTGGCTGTGTGTTTGTCATATATTGCCTTTGTTATGTTAAGGAAAGTTCCCTCTATGCCTACTTTCTGCAGGGTTTTTATCAAACATGGGTGTTGAATTTTTTCAAAAGCTTTCTCTGCATCTATTGAGATGATCATAGGGTTTTTCTCCTTCAATTTGTTAATATGGTGTATCTTGTTGATTGATTTGCATATATTGAAGAATCCGTGCATTCCTGGGATAAACCCCACTTGATCATAGTGTATGATCCTTTTAATGTGCTGTTGGATTCTGTTTGCTAGTATTTTGTTGAGGATTTTTGCATCTATGTTCATCAGTGATATTGGCCTGTAGTTTTCTTTCTTTGTGACATCTTTGTCTGGTTTTGGTATCAGGCTGATGGTGGCCTTGTAGAATGGGTTTGGGAGTGTTCCTCCCTCTGCTATATTTTGGAAGACTTTGAGAAGGATAGATGTTAGCTCTTCTCTAAATATTTGATAGAATTTGCCTGTGAAGCCATCTGGTCCTGGACTTTTGCTTGTTGGAAGATTTTTAATCACAATTCCAATTCCAGTGCTTGTGATTGGTCTGTTCATATTTTCTATTTCTTCCTGGTTCAGTCTCGGAAGGTTGTGCATTTCTAAGAATTTGTCCATTTCTTCCAGGTTGTCGATTTTACTGGCATATAGTTGTTTGTAGTTATCTCTCATGATCTTTTGTATTTCTGCAGTGTCAGTTTTTACCTCTCCTTTTTCATTTCTAATTCTCTTGATTTGAGTCTTCTCCCATTTTTTCTTGATAAGTCTTTTTAAATGTTTATCAATTTGTTTGTCTTCTCAAAGAACCAGCTTTTAGTTTTATTGATCTTTGTTATCATTTCCTTCATTTCTTTTTCACTTATTTCTGATCTGATCTTCATGATTTCTTTCCTTCTGCTAACTTTGGGGTTTCTATGTTCTTCTTTCTCTAATTGCTTTAAGTTCAAGGTTAGGTTGTTTATTTGAGATGTTCCTTGTTTTTTAAGGTAGGGTTGTATAGCTATAAACTTCCTTCTTAGAACTGCTTTTGCCACATCCCATAGGTTTTGGGTCATTGTGTTTTCATTGTCATTTGTTTCTAGGTATTTTTTGATTTCCTCTTTGATTTCTTCAGTTATCTCTTGGTTATTAAGTAGTGTATTGTTTAGACTCCATGTGGTTGTATTTTTTACAGACTTTTTCCTGTAATTGATATCTAGTCTCACAGCATTGTGGTTGGTAAGATACTTGATACAATTTCAATTTTCTTAAATTTACCAAGGCTTTATTTGTGACCCAAGATACTATCTATCTTGGAGAATGTTCCATGAGCACTTGCGAAGAATGTGTATTTTGTTGTTTTTGGATGAAATGTCCTATAAATATCAATTAAGTGCATCTTGTTTAATGTATCATTTAAAGCTTGTGTTTCCTTATTTATTTTCATATTGGATTATCTGTCCATTGGTGAAAGTGGGGAATTAAAGTCCCCTACTATGATTGTGTTACTGTTGATTTCCCCTTTTATGGCTGTTAGTATTTGCCTTATGTATTGAGGTGCTCCTATGTTGGGTGCATAAATATTTACAATGCTTATCTCTTCTTCTTGGATTGATCCCTTGATCATTATGTAGTGTCCTTCTTTGTTTCTTGTAATAGTCTTTGTTTTAATGTCTATTTTGTCTGATATGAGAATTGCTACTCCAGATTTCTTTTGATTTCCATTTGCATGGAATATCTTTTTCCATCCCCTCACTTTCAGTCTGTATGTGTCCCTAGGTCTGAAGTGGGTTTCTTGTAGACTGCATATATATGGGTCTTGTTTTTGTATTCATTCAGCCAGTCTATGTGTTTTGGTTGGAACATTTAATCCCTTTACATTAAATGTAAGTATCAATATGTCTGCTCCTATTACCATTTTCTTAATTGTTTTGGGTTTGTTTTTGTAGGTCTTTTCCTCCTCTTGTGTTTCCTGCCTAGAGAAGTTCCTTTAGCATTTGTTGTAAAGATGGTTTGATGGTGCTGAATTCTCTTAGCTTTTGCTTGTCTTCAAAGGTTTTATTTTCTCTGTCAAATCTGAATGAGATCTTTGCTGGGTAGAGCTATCTTGGTTGTAGGTTTTTCTCCTTCATCACTTTATATATGTCCTGCCACTCCCTTCTGGCTTGCAGTTTCTGCTGAAAGATCAGCTGTTAACCTTATGGGGATTCCCTTGTGTGTCATTTGTTGTTTTCCTTTGCTGCTTTTAATATTTTTTCTTTGCATTTAATTTTTGATAGTTTGATTAATATGTGTCTTAGCATGTTTCTCCTTGGATTTATCCTGTATGGGACTCTGTGTTTTCTGGACTTGATTAACTATTTCCATTCCCATATTAGGGAAGATTTCAACTACAATCTCTTCAAATATTTTCTCAGTCCCTTTCTTTTTCTCTTCTTCCTCTGGGACCCCTATAATTCGAATGTTGGTGCATTTAATGTTGTGCCAGAGGTTTCTGAGACTGTCCTCAATTCTTTTCATTCTTTTTTCTTTATTCTGCTTTGCAGTAGTTATTTCTACTATTTTATCTTCCAGGTCACTTATCCGTTCTTCTGCCTCAGTTTTTCTGCTATTGATCCCATCTAGAGAATTTTTCATTTCATTTGTTGTGTTGTTCATCACTGTTTGTTTGCTCTTTAGTTCTAGTTCCTTGTTAAACGTTTCTTGTATTTTCTCCATTCTATTTCCAAGATTTTGGATCATCTTTACTATCATTATTCTGAATTCTTTTTCAGGTAGACTGCCTATTTCCTCTTCATTTGTTAGGTCTGTTAGGTTTTTGCCTTGTTCCTTCATCTTCTGTGTGTTTCTCTGTCTTCTCATTTTGCTTAACTTACTGTGTTTGGGGTCTCCTTTTCACAGGCTGCAGGTTCGTAGTTCCCGTTGTTTTTGGTGTCTGTCCCCCGTGGCTAAGGTTGGTTCAGTGGGTTGTGTAGGCTTCCTGGTGGAGGGGACTAGTGCCTGTGTTCTGGGGGATGAGGCTGGATCTTGTCTCTCTGGTGGGTAGGTCCACGTCTGGTGGTGTGTTTTGGGGTTTCTGTGGCTTTATTATGATTTTAGGCAGCCTCTCTGCTAATGGATGGGTTGTGTTCCTGTCTTGTTTGGCATAGGGTGTCCAGCACTGTAGTTTGCTGGTCGTTGAGTGGAGCTGGGTCTTGGCCTTGAGATGGAGATCTCTGGGAGATTTTCGCCTTTTGATATTACGTGGAGCTGGGAGGTCTCTTGTGGACCATGGTCCTGAACTTGTCTCTCTCACCTCAGAGGCACAGCCCTGATGCCTGGCTGGAGCACCAAGAGCCTGTCATCCACATGGCTCAGAATAAAAGGGGGGAAAAAAAGAAAGAAAGAAAAAGAAGGTAAAATAAAATAAATTAAAATAAAGTTATTAAAATAAGAAGTAATTATTAAAAATATTTTAAGTAATAAAAAAACAAGAAAAAAAGAAAGAAAAGAGCAACCAAACCAAAAAACAAATCCACCAATGATAACAAGTGCTAAAAACTGTAGAAAAGAAAAAAAAAAAAAAAAGGAGAGACAGAACCCTAGGAAAAATGGTAAAAGCAAAACTATACAGACAAAATCACATACAGAAGCATACACATACACACTCACAAAAGGAGAAAAAGGGAAAAATATGTATATATCGTTGCTCCCAAAGTCCACCTCCTCAATTTGGGATGATTCGTTGTCTATTCAGGTATTCCACAGATGAAGCGTACATCAAGTTGATTGTGGGGATTTAATCCGCTACTTCTGAGGCTTCTGGGAGAGATTTCCCTTTCTCTTATTTGTTCGCACAGCTCCCAGGGGCTCAGTTTTGGATCTGGATGTGCCTCTGCGTGTAGGTCGCCTGAGGGCGTCTGTTCCCCCCAAGACAGGACGGGGTTAAAGGAGCAGCTGACTCGGGGGCTCTGGCTCACTCAGGCCGGGGGGGAGGGAGGGGCATGGAGCGCGGGGCGGGCCTGCGGCGGCAGAGGCCGGCGTGACGTTGCACCAGCCTGAGGCGCGCCGTGTGTTCTCCCGGGGAAGTTGTCCCTGGATCACGGGACCCTGGCAGTGACTGGCTGCACAGGCTCCCGGGAGGGGACGTGCAGATAGTGACCTGTGCTTGCACACAGGCCTCTTGGTGGCGGCAGTAGCAGCCTTAAGCGTCTCATGCCCGTCTCTGGGGTCCGCGCTGATAGCCGCGGCTCGCGCCAGTCTCTGGAGCTCCTTTAAGCGGCACTCTGAATCCCCTCTCCTCGCACACCAGGAAACAAAGAGGCAAGAAAAAGTCTCTTGCCTCTTCGGCAGCTCCAGACCTTTTCCCTGACTCCCTCCCGACTAGCCGTGGTGCACTAACCCCTGAAGGGCTGTGTTCACGCCGCCAACCCCAGTCCTCTCCCTGGGATCTGATCTCCGAAGCCCGAGCCTCAGCTCCCAGCCCCGCCCGCCCCGGCGGGGGAGCAGACAAGCCTCTCCAGCTGGTGAGTGCCGGTCGGCCCTGATCCTCTGTGCGGGAATCTCTCCGCTTTGCCCTCCGCACCCCTGTGGCTGCACTCTCCTACATGGCTCCAAAGCTTCCCCTCTCCGCCACCCGCAGTCTCCGCCCGCGAAGGGGCTTCCTAGTGTGTGGAAACCTCTCCTCCTTCATAGCTCCCTCCCCGAGGTGAAGGTCCTGTCCCTATTCTTTTGTCTCTGTTTTTTCTTTTCCCTACCCAGGTACGTATGGAGTTTCTTGCCTTTTGGGAGGTCTGAGGTCTTCTGCCAGCGTTCAGTAGGTGTTCTGTAGGAGCTGTTCCATGTGTAGATGTATTTCTGATGTATCTGTGGGGAGGAAGGTGATCTCCACGTCTTACTCTTCCGCCATCTTGAAGCTCCCTCCAACAATATAGTTTTGTAAATACAATATTTCTATAATCAGAAATAGTACATATTTGAATGTTCATTTATTGCTCTTCCTTCTCATGCACGTTCTTCTCAACAATTCATGCAACGCTACACAGTCTTGACAAAAAAGACATAACTGAAGTTTTGCACTTTCTATTATGTTAACATTTAAATGTTACGCACATAGAGAACTAAATTCCTTATCTTAAGGTCTATGATCACTAGAAAGTCAGCAATCTGCATAGCAACTTATCAAACTATATTTTTGCTATTATAAATCGGGGATGGTTTTTATTTGCATGTCACAAAATTATCTATTCTGGAAAATACTGCTATTAAAATAATAGAAATCACTGTTTGAGTAAATATACAATGAATACCATTTGGAGATAAACATACTTTTTCTCTCTTTTTTTTTTTTTTCCTTTCTCCAGATAATTCTAGTGGCTTTAGACTCTACAAATAATCAGTCTGGTGTTTTATGTCCCAGCAATTCTGAAGTTCACTTTGTCTGTTCTGTCTACATGTCACAGAGTCACTAAAATCTTTCACCCAGAAATTCTAAATCTTTTTACAAATGGCGTATTAAGACACATATCCCTGCAAGGAAATGAAATAATTTGATTGTATAAGTAAGGTAACACAAGCAAGAGTTAAATGACAAACAGTACTCCCAAAACAAATTTTGAAAAGCCCTTGAATGAAGAAGCTTTTTCCAGAAAGACCAGCCTCTTTCATCAAGAGTCTTTAATATCCTTGTCCTTCTTTGCAAATAACCACAAAGAAAGAACTTGAAACTTTGCACTGGAATATTCAACGCGTCCAAAACATCTCAATGCAACGAATGAAAAATTCAAATAAAAATTTAAAATAAGAGCTATCATATTCCATTACACATTAATAAGACCATTTTCTGTTCTTCTTTAAAAATTAAAATCAACCAATCCGTGTTGAAATAAATAAATATATCCTTGCTGTATCTTCCTTATTTGAAAAAAAATAATATGCTTCAAACTAAAAACCAAGTTAAAAGAAATTATAATTGGGACAAGACCAATAAAATGTTTTCATACATTCATTTTGAGGTCATTAATATTTTACCTCTCCCATCATTAAACTCAGAACAAGTGCAGTCAGATATGATATTAATTAAAATGCTCTACACTTCTATCAGTGTTGATTAGCTACTAATACAAAAGTGTTAAAATTTTTATGAAACAACTTAAAAATTTACCCCCAAAGAAGATGGAAACCACATATTTAATAACAGATGCCAAATATGAGATTGTTCTCTCTTTAGAAGTATAATTCACCACTTAAATACTAAGAACTGGAGAAGTGATATATTCTTCTCTATGGGTCTTTTTCTGTCTTCAGACATAAGGACTGAGGACTCATCACAGTGAAGCTGAAAACAGGTTATTGGCACATTAGTAAGTTACCCAAAAGCTGTTCGGCAAATTGCCAACTGTATAAAGGAAAATGTGTGGGTTTTGCTACAAAACCTACAATCAATCTAATATGTAGAAAAGTCCTCCTTTGGAGTCTGTATATAGTATGAATCAATCACTTACGTTTACAATTGCAAATAGTAAGTCTGATAAATCGACATCTCAAAATACAAAATTTATATCTAGAAAATATAAACTATCATTTTAGAGGTATTTGAATAAATAGATTGACGTTATCTCTGCTCTTTTAAAAGCAAATCAAGGAAGAAAATTTTAAAATTTATCTGTCATCATTCTATTTTGAAAGTATATTATCTATCCTTAACTCAAACAATATGCTATGTTGAAGAAACAATTAAATGCTACCCACACGATAGAGATGGCACTGTCTCTCTTCACATACAATATAGAATTTCCAAATGCTATCTAAATTTCTTCATAAACACGCCTTGTACCCACTGGAGAGAGAGGCAATGCGATTTAGCAGTTAAGAGCACAGACTACTGTCATGGATTATTATAATAGTACACACCCCATAGAGAGTTTTTGCAAGGAATAAATGAGTAATGTAATAAAGTAAATAACTTGTTTTACTTATTTATTGTTTGGCTGCCTCATGTGGCATGCGGGATCTTAATTCCCCGACCAGGGATTGAAACTGTGCCCCCTGCATTGGGAAAGTGGAGTCTTAACCACTGAATCACCAGGTAAGTCCCCAAAGTAAAGAACTTAGAAAAGTGTCTGCCACATCACAAGTGCTACGTGGGCCCGGCGCCCTGGCCTGGGGCAGCGCGAGCGCCCGAAGCTGCGGCTGGACACCGAGATGCCCGGTGAACAGCGGACAGAGGAGGAGGAAGGGATTCAAGAAGAGATGGTGCTGCTGGTGAAGGGTGAGGAGGATGAGGGTGAAGAAAAGTATTAAGTGGTGAAACTCAAGATCCCCATGGACAACAAGGAGGTCCCGAGCGAGGCGCCAGCCCCGTCGGCGTACCCGGCGCACTTACATGCGTGCTGGGACGCCGTGCCTTGTCGCGCCGCTCCACATTGGCCAAGCACGCCCGCATACACACGGGCGAGCGGCCCTTTGCGTGCACCGAGCGCGGCCGGCCCTTCTCGGAGAAGTCGGCGCAGACCAAACACAGCCGCACCCGTACGGGCGAGGGGCCTTACGAACGCCCGGAATGAGACAAGCGCTTCTCGGCCGCCTCGAACCTGCGGCAGTACCGCCGTCGCCCCACGGGCGAGAAGCCGTACGCTGCGGCCGCCACTTCGCGCAGAGCTCCAACTACGCACAGCACCTGCGCGTGCACAGGGGCGAGAAGCCGTACTCGTGCCCGGACTGCAGACGCGCCTTCGGCGGCAGTTCGTGTCTGGCGCGCCACCCACGCACGCACACGGGCGAGCGGCCGTACGCATGCGCCGACTGCAGCACGCCCTTCGCCCAGAGCTCGGCGCTGGCCAAGTACCGGCGCGTGCACACGGGCGAGAAGCTTCGCTCCTGCGCTGTGTGTGGCCTCGGCTTCGGCCACCACTCCAACCTGGAGGAGCATGCGCGCACGCACACAGGCGAGCAGCCCTACCCACGTGCCGAGTGCTGCCGGCGCTTCCGCCTCAGCTCGCACTCCGTCAGCCACCGTCGCACGCACATGCGGCGCCGTCTCTGTATCTGCGCGGGCTGCGGCCGGGACTTCAAGCTACCTGCCGGAGGCACTGCCGCCGAGCGCTGTTCAGATTGTGAGTGCAGTTGAACCACCATTCTTGTCTCCGCGGGGTGCGAACTGGGGAGGGGCACGCTGGTATCCCGACCTGGGCCTGCGTTAACCTGGACAACTCCCTGCCCCGCCATCTGCGTCTCAGATAGGGTGGGACGGCAGTCCTGGCTGTCCTGGAACTGGGAGACAGGGAGGATCCCCTACTGGGGTCCCTGGAAACGCGCCCACCTCCCCCTCATTACATCCCCTCGGCCCGTGTTAGAGTGAATAAAGTATTATATCCTCATCCCACCCGTGCCTGTGAATGAAGTGGGTGGGGTGTGAATTAGGAGGAAGGTTGGGGGTCTCCCCAGGCGTAGGTGATTTAGGTGAATTGTCATGGAGTCAAGTGGGGCTATAAGCCCAGAAGTGTTCCAGGAACTGGTTTTGTGTGTGTGTGGAGTCATTACACGCTTGGCTCTTGGTTACGTCTTCATGACCTCAGACCTAGAAGGGTCCATTAATTTAGCGCGTTCGTGATCAACAGGCAGTGCATTCTGCAGAGCTTTGAGAGAGCCGGCATGAACCTCATGGAACTCAGTCTAGTAAAGAGAAGCAATAGTGGAAACTTTAGCACGAGGTTAAAGAACTTAAGTGCTACATTATTATTAGCTCATTTTCATCCTCAAAGCATCCCAGTTAGGTAACTCTTTTACTTCCATTTCTGCAGGTGAGTAAATAGGTACTGACAGCCAGTGAATGGCACAGTGGGGACAAGTACACAGGCAAGTGCAGTCCCTTATCATTGGAGCTCTAATGGGGGAGTTGTTGGATAGGAGAGGTCTTCAATGCAATCTTGGAGTTGAGAGAGGCTCTTCTCAGAGGTGGCTTTTAAGCTGGTCTTAAGGTCAAGAGAGTTGGGGTTGAGGACGTATGGAGAGAACCCCTGAACCCACATGCCAGACTTGTTAGAGCAGCAGATGTCCTGTAGGGTGGAAGGTAGGGACAACAAGCAAGGACGTTGGCAGGAGACAGACCACTAAGGACCCTGGAAGCCAGGTTAAAGGTTCCAAGGCCACAAAGAAGCCTTGAGGGATTAGAGGGGAGGGAGGGATATGGCATATTATTGAGCTAGAATTAATAGGAGTTAAAGTGGACGTGGGGAAAGGAGAGATGGGGCTGATTTCATTTCTTAGCTTGGGTGACTGCAGGCAGTGTCATTGAGATGGGGACACGGGATGAGGAACAGAACCAGAGTTGAAAGAAAAAGAAAAAGAAGAAAAAAAAAAGTGCTACCTGTTAGCTTCTTTTTTTCCTGATCCTTTCTGTTCTTGTTGACACAACTAGTTCACCAATACTTCCTGTATTACTGTGAATCCATGAGAATGTGACCTGCTACCCATACATAAATACTAAAATTCCTTATCTGGGATGCTCATTTGGGTCCTTTGTCATACACTGCCCTGAATTTCAATATTTGAGGGTATAATTTTGATATAAATGTGAGACAACGTCATACCTCATTTTTAGCATTCCTCTCAAACAATTAGCCTGCTTCTCTGAGGATCAGGACTGTGTTTTACTCATCTTTTATCGGAGCAACAGCCAGGCACATAACAAGCACTCATGGAACTGATTTGAATATTTATGATCCCCATCTACGCCAACATCATCATATTAGCATATTAGCATCTGGTAACTGAAAAAAAAAAAAAAAGAGGGGGAAACTCATGAAAAATTGCATAAAATTCACTAGGTGATTACCCAAGTTTTGTCTTTGGAGCAAGAGGAATATATTAGAGCAAACATGGCAACTATGAACCCTAGCAGCTGTCTTGGTGTCCTGTAGGGAATTCCCAGTGGCCTGGATTTCACCTAGAAATGTTACACTAATCCCTGTCAAAGGTGTGAGGCTGTGACTCCAGTGGCAACATTGTGACTACTTTAACTTATTGCTGTCCAGTGACTAGATTGTCTGATTTTTTTTTTTCTTTCCATTACTTGGATTGTATTTGAGCAAATGGATTAGAAGTTTGTGTATTGTGAAGCCAGCACCTTGGGGTTCCGTCAGTGCCTTGTCCCCGGCCCCTGCAGAACGCTGGGGAAAAGTTCCACCTCCACAAGTCCCGGCAAGCTACCTAAAGAATGTCTGCATTCTCTCTAATCTGAAGCCTCAGGGATGTTGACACAACACTTCCTCCTCCCAGCAAGCCCCTCCCAGTGTCTTCCCACATCATACCCTTAGCAGCTCTTTTCAGGACATCCCTAATTTGCTAGGGTATCAGATTGTACCATAAAGGTAAATGACAGATAAAGCCAAAATTATTCTTATACTTGAGGACTCTTATGGTGGAGGGTTTGTGTAAAGAATTAATAGATACGGAATGTTTTTAAAGCCATTATCGTAAAATACATGTTCTAAGCCATAACTGCTGTCCCTCTGTCCAGACAACCAATGTAGCCACATCCCTTCCTAGAAGGCTTTGGAGCCACCACTTTAATTATATGCATTTCAATAATATAAAGACTTTACCACTCTACTATTTTTAGTGTTTATTTTCTCTTCTTTACTACTGTTCACTGTTTTATTTTCCTCTTGGCCATGTATACTCCTTTATGTCCTCTACTCTCTTAAAAGTGTTGAACTATAACTTATTTCTGGAACAATCTCTTTTTCTATCCCTGTGAAGACCCAGATGGAAGTTGAAAGAGGGGACTCTCCACCAACTGGCCATTATGGGAAGATAAGGAGGACATGCAGCCTCACAGGAGGCCTGCAGGAGTAATCGCAGAGCTGCAAATGTGGGGAGAAGGCTTAGCTAGCCCCACCAGCGGTAGATATTTTATCTCAGTGAGTTGTTGAAAGAGACATGCAGATCATCAAGTGAGGCAGAGGCCAAGAAAGTCATAGTAAAAAGTCTGATCACTCCAGGAGATGCATGTAAGGTAATCAAGGGCAGGATAATGGCCACTTTCTGAAAGTGGAGCTGGACAGGAACCGCCCAACCCTGCCATCTGCTAAGACATCAGGCTCAATTCCCAGCAGCCTGGCAACCCGCAGCAGAGACTCAGTGTAAACAGCCGGAGCAACGTCCATCCTCCAGCAACAGTAGCGAACTGCCTGGTGCCATGGCCCTGTGCTTTCGCGTGCAATGTCCCCTGTGCCTGGAATTTCAAACTTTACTCCTTAAATTGGAAAAAGTGCATTTATCTTTTAATCTCAAGTGTAACCTTCTCCCTCCACCTCACGGATAAGGTATCCTTCCTCTGTGCTCTGACAATAATCATATTGGAGTTGAATTACCTATTTGTGTATCAGCTCAATAGACTGAGATTCCCTTGAAGACATAAATTTTTTTTCATCTCTGTATCCCCAGAAATGCCTTACACGTTGTGCTCAGTACATACATGTTGATGAGCAAGTGAGTAAGTCAACAAATAAAAGAAGGAAAGGATGAATGGATCCTTGAGCATTTGTGGTTTTGACAGAGAGACAAGCGACTGTGGGGACCCTTCTGGGACTGAGGGTTTTGGCGGGTGGGATGAAGCGATGATATGGAATCCTGCCATCTCACTGAGCCTGAGCAAGGGACAGAGCTGCCTGCAGGACACCAGGCACCTCAGAAACACAGGGACGGCACCTGGACACATGCACCACCCCTGGTAACAGTGACTTCTCAGGGAACCAGAATCTCTTTCCTCTTCTTCCTACCTCCAACCAGAGTTAAGAAATAAGAAACCACATACTGCTGACATTTCTCCTTTAGAACCTTTTACACTAGAATTGACTTTCCTGCTTGGGAAGTAAGCCCTTTGAGAAATAACAGCAACTATATTCTGTGTAGCAGAAAGCACGTTATCACCATGGAGATAACAGCAATGCCACCTCTGAGGCTAGCGATAAGAAGTTAGTTTAAAATTCTCCAGAGAACTGAGATTAAAGACAAGAATAATTACAATCTTTGGGGGCAAATCTGTTCCACAATTTTGAATAAGGGAAGTAAAAGATCTCAGGTAAAGCCTCTTCAGTCAATGATTTCAATGGTGTTTTATCCTTATTAATGAGTTTATTCTTACACAGTATGTTGGGCTGTATTAAAATGATTGTGGGGAATTCCCTGGTGGTCCAGTGGTTAGGACTCTGCACTGGAGCTGCAGGGGTCCCGGGCTCAGTCCCTGGTCAGGGTACTGTACTAAGATCCTGCAAGCCATGTGGTGCAGCCAAAATAAATAAATAAAATTAAATGATTGCATTTTATAATGAAGAGAAGGGAATATTGCTACCACAAAGCAAGGACCTGACTCCTTTGCACTTACTAGTGTGTTCAAACATTGTTTCCTAGAAATCATGTTTAGAAATGTCTCATCTAACTCCCCCACCTCAGAAAGTACCACTCACTTTTGTGCTTTCAAACATCAGTTTGTCAGACCGTATCAGAGAAATTAATAAGTGTAGTAACACTCTCAAGCCTAAATAATAGAAATGAATGAACGGTATTATTAGACCATATGATCTGCATATACGTCTTCATTTTTTAGGGTATAAAGCAAGTTTTTTAAAGTTTAATACCATAACTTAGAACATAAAGATCAAAGTCTAAATACAATCCACATTCTTCATTCCCCAACCGGAAACACTCTCTAAAGTGACATACACATATGTATACTTTTTGATTATAACAAAAATAAGCCTGATGCTGTTACTCTGTCTTACAGGTTTAGAAAGCTTAAGCTCAGAATCATGAAGCAGCATGTCCAAAGTGATATAGTTCACATGCAATAGAATTTAAATTTGAACTTCATCCCTTGAATTAGTGAAATGTAAATAAATAGGGAGTTCTGGCAGATGGATAAATTAACTTTCATTGGACTATGGGCATTATTCAAATTCTGTAGGGTTTTTTCCTTCAAAATAAATAAGAACATGATTCATCTAAATGTTAAAAATTACATAAGGAAAGTTCTCCAAATAATGTGAAAAAGCAAGTAGGTTCAAAGAAAGACTCTGCAACAACAATAAAAATTAGGATATCCCTTTGGGCAGTATTTTTCAAACTGTGCTCTTCAGAACACTACTTTCACTGGATATTAAGAGATACTATATGGCGGGGGGGGGAAGGATTCACCAAAAATTAGTTTATTTCTATTTAATAACAAGGAACAACCTCAAAAGGAAATTAAGAAAACAATTCATATTTAAAATAACATTGGGAATTCCCTGGTGGTCTAGTGGTTAGGACTCTGAGCTTCCACTGCCAGGGCCTGGGTTTGATCCCTGGTCAGGGAACTAAGATCCTGAAAGGATCAAAATAAATAATACCAAAAATAAATAAATAAAATAGCATCAAATTATATGAACTAACCATACTGAAGTAATCATTTCACAGTATATACATGTATCAGATCATCATAGTGTACACCTTAAACCTACACAGTGTTAGATATAATGCTATATATACAGATATATATATATAAAACTTACACGGTGTTGTGCACATATAAACAACAATTTTGAAAAAGAAGAACAAAATTGGAGTTCTCACACTTCCTGATTTCAAAACTTACTGTAAAGGGACAGTAATCAAAACAGTGTGGTACTGGCATAAAGACAGACATGTACTCCGGTGGCACAGAAGAGAGCCCAGAAATAAATGTGGTCAAACGGCGTCGACAAGACTTCCAAGACCATTCAATGGAGAAAGGACAGTCTTTCCCACAAATGGTGCTGAGAAAACTGGATATCCACAAAAGAATAAGATTGGTCCCTTACCTTATACCATATTCAAAAATGAACTCAAAATGAACCAGAAGGTGGCTCCTCCCACACAGTTTTGTATCTCAATAAATGGCAATCCCCTCTGACCAGTTGCTCAAGCAAGAAGTCTCAGTCATGGTTGTCTTCTCACTTAACATCATTCAGCCCATCAGAAGACCTATCAGCTTCTAAATAGATCCTGAATCTGACCACCTCTACTGTCTCCAAGCTAAAGTTGCCTCTCTTTTGTACAGAGATTGCTAACTGGTTTTCCTTTTTTTCCTTCTCATTTTATATTGTCTCTTTGTACAGTCAGTTTTCCTCACTGCAGAGTCATTCCCTTAAAGGAAACCTGACCCCATTTCTCCTCCAGTGGAAACCCTGTCTTGGATTCTAATCTCACACTAAGTAAGAGTGGTCTAAAAGTCCTACACCACCCACACCCCCACCACCCTCCTTAACTCATCTAACACCACTCCTGACCCCATTCACTCTTCCCTAACACATCTGCTTCATTGCTTCCCTGGACAATACCCAGAATGTCTCCACCTCTACACCTTGGCACTTGCTATTATTTCACCTGCAAGTTCTTCTTCCACAGACCTGCAGGCTGTTCCCTCCTCCCCTTCAGGTCTTGATTCTAATATCTCAGACTTGGAAGATTGTCTATGACCACCTTATATAAAACAGGTCTGCTTACAGTGTTCTTTTAGTTTTTATTTGTTTGTTTTTTACTGTGCATACCACCATTTGAAATTTTATATGTATTTACTCGTTTGGGGTCTAGCTTAAAATTAGTTATGTATTTTGACTGTGGCATTCACTGCTAGAGAATAATATATTTTTAGCAAATATTAAAAATTATCTATATTTTTCCATCCTCAGGATTTATTTGAAATGGCATATTCAATTTAATTTCTGTCATATCATACCATACATCACAAAAATCCTATGAAATCTTGAATTTCTAGCAGTATAATGTATGCCTCTGATTGACATTTTATTTTGGCTGCAAGTGATTTTAATAAGCACTAAATATCCAATAAAAATATTGACTCCAAAGTCAAATTTGGGCAATCTGGCCACAGAGGAAACATTTTCAATATATCCTTGCTTTAGAGCAGTTTACCCCCAGCATCTTCCCATAAAATAACACAGTAATGATTCTACAAAAGAAGGTTCCAGAAAATAATTAGATGGAGTTGAAAATAAATCCTGCTCTTGTGAAGAAGTGACCAAAGGGTGCTGATCTTGTTCAATCCCTGATCTATCACTGTTGGAGTGGGAGAGATCTTCAGTGGTGTTGCAGAGGAAATTTCACAAAAATCATGTTTCTCGATAGCGGTGGATCAATTTTCCAGTAGAACTCCAAGCAGGAAGAGAGTCTTCTAGCAAAGCCCATTTAGAATGAATCTTCCATTACCCTGTATGAGCTCAGTAAAGGAGCAAAGAGGTAAAGAGTCAGAGTTGATTAATTGTAGAGCCACAACGAGCATTTTATACATTTTAAATAAAATCAAATACTTCCATACCGATACGCTGAAAACCATCTACTATTTCTTCGTTCATTGAAAAAAAAATTTATTGAGCACCTGCTGCAGGTCAGGTACTCTTCTAACACTGAGACTATAAATGCAAAATAAGGCGGGGGGAGCGGTAAACCCTACTTTCAGGGAGCCTACATTCTACTGGAGAAAGGCAATGATCAATCAACTGAATCAATAGGTAATTAATGTTGATAGGTACTCTAAGGAAAATAAAGGCAGGTAAGAGGACAGATAGTAGTTAAAATGCTGGCAGGGCTCATACGTTTGATAAAGGTTCAGGGAAGGACTCTTGGATCAGGTGTCATTATATATAGAAAACCTGAATGAAGTGAGAGTGAGCTATGCGGCGAGCGCATAAATGCTTCTGGCGGAAGCGTCCCTGTGTGCCAAGGCCGAGGGCACTTAGCATGATTGAGATGCCGCAGGGCCGCAAGAGTGGCTGAAGGCGAGTGAGTGAGGCCAAGATTGGCCAGAGATGCAGATAGAGAAGCAGGTGAAGACCATTTCATAGAGAATGTTCCTTGCCATGGTAAGCACTTGGTAGTTCATTTGTAAGCTGTTACTGGGGTGGATGAGCACAGAGCAAGAGGAGAAGCTGGAAGACACATTACAAACCTGATGCAACAGTCCAGGTGAGAGATGATAGAGGCTTGGACTAAAATTGTTTAATTGATAGCTCAAAATTAGAATATATTTTGAAAGTAGAGCTGACAAGATTTTATGATAATTTGAAATATGGGGCTTAAGGGAAAAACATAACATTTGAGAGTCAGATCTCTGGGTCAAGATGAGATAAGTCAGTTAAGTGAATATAGACAGAGAAGAGGAAAGATCCAACAACGATACCCTGAGAGACTCCAGTATTTGAGGTCTTAGAACTGAGTAGGATCCAACAAAGACAACAGAGAAGCAGTAGTCCAGTAAGGTAGGTACAAATAAAAAGGGAATGATATTCTGGTGACCAAGGGCAGACACAGTTTCAAAGAGGAAGGGCAACAGATGATGTCAAATGCTGCTGCTGCATCAGTAAGGTGAGGACTGGGAGTTGACCCCTGGATTTAGGAACATGGAGGACATGGATAAGAAACAGCTGTAGGATGATGTAGGAAGAAGGCCCTGCTGGAGGGGGTTTTATAGAGAATGAGAAAACAGAAAGTGCTCGTTGCCATTTTGAAGAAGTTTGCTCGTGAAGGACATAGAGAAATTGGACAAGACCTGGTAGGAAATGTGGAGTCGAGGAGGTTTTTGGATAGAAAATATTTCAAGCAGCTTTTATATTTTCGAAGATGTGAAAAGATCCATTCTTATATTATCCCTTGGCAAATATCAGAGTTTTGTAGCTTCATTATAAGGTCCAAGGGGGAAAAAAAACCAAATAGGTACTTTTCTCAATCCTATCATTTCCATGGCAATCTTTAAAGCATATTTTTTAAGGAATCTTTAGGGTACACTCCCGTTATAATGCTAGCCAGGGCTTCCCTGGTGGTGCAGTGGTTGAGAGTCCGCCTGCCGATGCAGGGGACACGGGTTTGTGCCCCGGTCCGGGAAGATCCCACATGCCACGGAGCGGCTGGGCCCGTGAGCCATGGCCGCTGAGCCTGTGCGTCCAGAGCCTGTGCTCCGCAACGGGAGAGACCACAATAGTGAGAGGCCCGCGTACCACAAAAAAAAAAAAAAAAAAAATGCTAGCCATTTGAAGAAAATATATTTTAAAATTCTTGATATACATCAGTTTTAAATTCTTGATATACATCAGTTAAGCACAAAACTTAACATTTGGCTTCCCACAAAAAATAATAAAATTATTCATGAAATGGAAAAGAAAGAAAATGAGTGCTACCGATTTGTTTCTTATTTTCAGGAGGGAGAAAGTCTCCTGCCAGTAACTTCATTAAGAATATTTAACAACATAATGAATATTGCTAAATATTTAGTCCATGTGGCTTTTTTTTTTTAATAACAATCTTCTAAACACAAAACCTTAGGACATATTTTGTAATTTTTTGTGGGAATTTCTACAGAAAATTAATGTCATCTAAAACATCAATCGAACTTTCTGGTGGTATTACATTAGAAAATCCAGAAAATTCATGATACACTTATCCCTTGGACCAGATCGTTGGAGGCTTTTTCAGACCCACACGTGTTCCTCCAAATGGCCTTGAACAAGCCTATCTACAACTGCAGGAGACCAAGGACTTGGTATCTCTGCATACCCTCAACCCACCTATGGAAATACCAGTTGAGAAGAACCTTAGATGATGACTCTCAGACATGAAGTGTCTTCATCTGTCTTTTGAGAGAAAAGAATAGTATAATCCAGACCAGACTCTCTGACAAGCACCTAAGACACAAAATAGAGATCTCATTTGCTTTAAGTACCTTAGTATGCCAGGGACTAAGTTGGATTGTTTCCATAAAAGTTTACAAACCACACTGACTGAAAATAATCTCAGTGTAGGCACTCTAAAATGTCACATTTGTGAGGAGTGTCAGAGTCCAGTACATCCACTTTGGGGGAGATGACTATGGTTTAATGGCTTATGAATTCCACTGGGGAAAGTACAAGAATTCCCACTGTACTCCAACTGTTTTATTCATGTACTGCTATATACCACCATATTCCCATGCTTAGAATGATGCCTAGCTTACAGTAAGTAATAAATGTCACTTCCAAAATTATTCATTCAATGAATATTTTATTGAGCACTTACAACACACCAGGCACGGTTCTAATATAGCAGTTCATGACTAGAACACTTGGGATGAGCTATGGATAATGGAAATCTGATACTGATAAATTCTACCAAAACATTTTTTGGCCAGAGTTAGATATTGAAATACTACTGGGGAAGACTTAGTCTACAAAATCACTTGCTTTTTTAAAGAGCTCTTTCAGTTCATTTGCTTCAACCTTCTTCATTCGACATAACAGCCTTAAAAATTGTCATACTCATAGAAACAGAATAGAAAAGTATTTGCCAGGGACTGGGTGGGGAGAGGGGGTGGGAAATAGGGACAGATTGGTAAAAGGGTATGAACTTTCAGCTATAAGATGGATAAGATCTGAGACTCTAATATAAAACATGATGACAATAGTTGATAATACTGTATTGTATGATCAAAATCTCCTGAGAAAATAGAACTTAAACGTTCTCACCGAGAGAGAGAAATATATAAGATGATGGATGTGTTCATTAACTCAATAGGGGAATTCTTTCACAATGTATACATGTATCAAATCACCACTTTAAATATCTTAAAATTTTATGTGTCAGTTATACCTCCACATATCTGAAATTTAAAAAAAAACAGGCTGATTCTTGGGTCGTCCCCACTGGGATTTAGCAGCCTCCTCAATGATCATCTACTCACACCAATGACCACTTATTTCGTTGGAAGTATCAAAAGTCCTCCCAAAGCAAAATATAAAACTGTAGCATTTTCCTCAAATGAGCAAGAAAATGAATAAGCACGTTCACTTTTCTATGGAGAGCATTTTTTATCTGTTTAGACTAAAATAATGCAGATATGTCTCCTCTACCCTCCTATTTCTTCAGAACACTTATAACAACTGAAAATATGTTTTGCTTAACTTTTTAGAAACATATTGCTTTCTTCCAAATAAAACCAACAGTAAGTACCCAATAGGATACAGAGCCTTTTCAATTTAATGATTATAGGAAAATGAATCTAAAAGAGAAATATCTGCAGCCATGTATTATGCAATGATGAAAAGAGCTAAGTTCAGGATTCCAAAAGAAATGTCTTAGTTCAGAGTACCTAGCCTGTGCTGGGAAAGATGGAGGAAGAATGAGAAGCTGACACTGAAGCTGAGAAGGGATGCTGCAGCTGAAATATAAAGAATGAAAAGGATATGAGAAGACTTATTTACACTCCTGGAACAAGGCTAAGTCCAGTGAAGCTAAAAACACCCACAAAAATGAAATACCATCAACGTCCAGAATTTAGTCAAGTATATTTTATTGAGTTCTACCACTCAGTGTGAAATGAACTCACAGAGGGATTACATTCCAGGCTCAGATGCTTTAGATCACCAATTTTCCAAGTGCTAGGACTTGAAACATTCATCATGATGTTTACTTCAGAGGATTTTTCATATATGCAGTTTCCTAGTAAGCCTGGGTTTTTACATTTCTTCACTATTAATGTATACATATGTTGAATAGAGAAAAATCATTACTAAGAAATAGCATCTATCATTATAAAACAAAACAAGGTTGTTTCCAGATTTTGTGCTCTCTAAAGGGATAAATGTATTATGTCAGTTAAAAACTCATGGATGATCTTGGTCTTAGTACTCACTTAGTTGCAGCCTAGCTTCTTATCAGTCCTGGGCCTTAGCCAGGACATAAGTACACACACACAACTTATTATATCCAACTTCACTTGCTAAATTTTAGAGCATTCAGAGACAACAAAAACAAAAAGAGTGTCTTTTGGAAATGATTCAGCTCAGATTTAGAAAGTTAATATAGGACTTCCCTGGAGGTCCAGTGGTTAAGACTCCACGTTTCCACTGCGGGGGGTGCAGGTTCATTCCCTCGTTGGGAAACTAAGACCCCACATGCCACACAGCGTGGCAAAAAAAAAAAAAAAAAAAAGTTAAAATAAGCACAGATGCTTTACTGCCAGAGAAGCAATCCTATTACAAGTATTATTTGCAAGGCCCACAGGTTTTTACTAGCACTCTATTATGGGGACGCTTGTAATGGGGCTGAGGCAATGATAAACAGGCACTGTGACTCGAATGCTTTTCTCTCAGTATTAGTCGTATTTTTATGCCTTGTAGTACTTTATAAAGTGAATGTTGTGGGCATTCAATAATAATTTTTAAATTATCGCATGGAATAAAATCAGTGTAGCATAAATCATTCACAGGTCATGGTGTTCACTTGAGAGAGGCCAAGTAGGCCTGATGAATCAAGGATCAAATTCAAAACCAAATAACTTGTCAACATTTAGTAATGTAAATGCCCACGTCTGCTCTCGCTCACAAAATACATTCACAAGAAGATGCTTGAGATTCAGGCTTTGAGACCCTTGCTGTAATGGCCATGAAAAACATTAGAAGCAGTTTTCACATTGATGGAGGTATAGAATGCTTAGGTTTAACAAAGCCAATGTTCCTAACAATCTCTCTGGTCTAAAGGGTTAACCACATTTACGCAGACCTCTCTCCCTTGCCACTTAGAGATAGGCCAACAATTTAGATGCTATCCTTGTGACTGAGTAGATTTGTCCATATGAGCCCTTGATGAATGTTTTAGATCAGCTATTCATCTGCTCTGTCATGAATAGCCTCTCACTAAGTTCCCTGCCACTTACCCTCAGTCTTCTACACAGTTCACCAAGTTTATCTTTCGTACATGCACACCTGGATTCATCATACTTCTACTAAAGACTGCCAAGTTTCTCCCCTGCCAACAGAGTAAAATCCAAATGTGTTACAGTACTAAACACTTTTAGGCAAACCTAACATTTTAGTCTAATATCCCTGTTTTAAATACACACACGCATATCCAACTCCAGACACCTCCGATTCCTCAGTTGTTTCCAAGTGTCACAATACTCCTGCTTCCAAGCCTTTGTTTGTGCTATTTTTTTTTCCTAGAATGCCCCTTAAAACCTGAAAACACCTATTCATTCTTCAATACCCAGGTCTAACATTGTCCTCATTGTGAAGCCTCCAGACTTCCAGGCAGAATAAATCAGTTTTCTTTGTTTCCATAACTCTTGGTATCTGTGTCTTGTAGTGAGATAATCTAGTTATCTGTCTGTCTTCCTAGCTTGATTTTAAAGTGCTTGGAAATGGAGAATTCATTCATTCAACAAACCATTATTATTATCATCATAATTATTTTTAACGTAATTATATTTATTATAATTATTATTCAGAACCTACTAAATGCCAGGCACTACTCCTGGAGATGAGGTTATAGCAGTGAACACAACAGGCGAGATCCCTACCCTAATGGAGCTTATATTGTAGTCTGAAGAGAGAGATAAGAAACAAAATAAATAGTACAATAGAAAGTGGTAAGAGCTATGAAAAGAAAATTAAGCAAAGAAGCAAGGTAAGGAGTACTGGTGTTGATGGTTGCAATTTTAAATTGGGTGAGCAGGAACGGACTCCTTGAGAAAGCAATATGTGAACCAAGATACAAAGATGATAAGGCAGAATGCCATGCAGATATTTAGAGGAAGCTTACTGGAGGCAGAAGAAATAGCAAGTACACAAGCCCTGAGGTAGATCAAAGAAGTCAGAGTGACTGGAGAGGAGTGAAAATAAAGAGTAATAGAAATAAAGTGAAAGAGGTAATGGTAGCCAGATCATTTAGGACCCCTTAACCCATTGTATAGAGTCAGCTGTTTTTCCGAGTGAGAAGTTAAGCCATTGGAAAATTTACAGCAATAAAGCAATTTGATTCTTACATTTTAACGAGCTCACTGTGACTGCTGTGTGTTCACCAAATAATTTTATTTCCTCCCTGTATTCACATTCAAGGCAATTTCTTAGCTTCTCGTGCAGTTAGATAAGACCATGTGACTGACTTCCAGCCATAGGAAGCAGTCAGAAGTGATGGATGCAGCATCCAGGCCTGGCAAGAAAACTCACACATTGTCCACATTCTCTGCCATGTGCAGAGAATCCAGTGGAGAATTTCATGTCCTAGAGAAAGATGGAGAAATCCTGGGTCCCTGAATGGCCATGCAGGTCAGCACCACTTCACCCACTCACTGTCATGTGAGCAAGTAATCAACATTTGTTGCAGTAAGCCACTGAGATTTGGGAGTTGTTAACAGCAGTTAATGCCATGACTAACACAGGAGGCTATTGCAATAATCCAAGTAAAATATGATGATGGCTTGGATCGAGTGGTAACAGTGATAGAAGCAGTCAGAACCTTAATATATCTTGAAAATGAACCCCATTGGTTCATACAATACTGAGAGGTTGTATTGGGGATGGGAGCTTAAAACACTAGTCAAAGATGACTCCCAAGATTTTTGGCCTGAGCAACTAACTAAAGGGTGGAGTTACATCTCTCTGAGCTGGAGAAGACAGAAAGGACCAGGCTGTGGGGAGAATCAAGAGCTCAGTTGAGGAAACGTAAAGTTTGAGATCCAAGTACAAATGTCATCTAGACAGTTAGACACATAAGACTGAAGTTTAGGGGCAAAGTCTGGGCTGAGATGTTTAAACCACATAATGTATAGCACATATTTAAACCACAAGATAACAATATTATTATTATATGATATTTAAACCACAAGACCATATAGATCTCCAAGTTTGTTTGTGTAGATGGAGAAAAGGGCTAAGGACAGAGCTCCTGTCCTTAGGAAAATAAGAAATACCAGGGAGTAAATTGGAAAAGAAAGAGAGTGAGGTAGGAGGGATCCAAGACAGAATGAAAAACAAAGTGTTTCAAAGATGGCAGAGTAATTAACTGCACCACTTAATATTTTTGTCATCTTTTTACTGTTTAGCACAGTACCTGATACACAATAAAAATGAATAAATATTAATAAATTTTGGATAACTCTAAATAATAACTATAAATTTGCTTCAAGCAATGGGAAAGATGAAAGAATGGCATGAGGGACACAAGAGTCCAGAATTATGCTAAGGGAATTGATAAAATGAAATTCACCTAAAAAGCTATCCTTAAATTAAATGGTACGTTAACCAATCCCCAGCAGCAAGACATATTTTTATTATCTAAATGGTAGGAGGGGTTACTTTCTGGTGGGGAGAGAAGCTTGAGAATGCACAAAGTACTCAGTTTTAAGCATTATGATGTATAACCTCATAAACAGTCTTTTTTGTGACGTATAGTATTTTTATTTTGGAAAAAAGGCTGTTTTTTTCTTAAAAGCCTGGCTATTTGAAACTATTATATAAAGAATAGTTTGAATTTTACGTGAGTGAGTAATTATTTCATGCATAGCTCTGTCTTCTGTGATAACTACCATTATTAAGCTTTCCAATCTTTGCACACTTCCCATTTTCTTTCTCCTTAATTCTCCTCAATATGTTGAAAATACAACACTGAATTTAAACTAAAATATTCCTAGGGAATTAATACAAAAGTGAACTAGCATTTCCAGAAAGTTGATAATAAGAGAAATATTATTTAGAGGAATTATCTACTTACCTATATACCAAGATACAAAGGATATGAAGCACTGACAAGTACTGACAAACTGACAGCTTAATTTAATAAAATAAAATATTGGGTTGGCCAAAAATTTCATTCGGTTTTAAATAAAAATAAAAGACACATTTTTCATTTTCACCAGGAACTTTATTGAAAAACATATTCATTAACCAGTTGAACTTTCTGGCCAACCCAATATAAAAAAGTGAATATAAAACAAGGTCAGAAAACTATAAGATAAACCTGAACTGTAAGACTAAGCATTAGTATATAGTTATGGATGTTATAGGTTCTAAAGTTATAAAAATTGGGCCACATATTAATTCTAGAACTTCCTGATGGCCAACAAAGGAATAATAAGTCTATAATTCCCTATATGTGCCTTGGATCTTCCTTACAAGGGCCACTCAGTGATGCAGTAGATGATATCTTCAGCTGCTTTCCCAACTGCTTACAATAAATGAAAAAATATATGCATCCTATAATGTAATTTATGGAAGGGCATATGCAAGAGAAATTTAAAAGGAATTTTATAAGGAAACCAAAATAATATGGACCACTCCATAGCTCTTAGATGCTCTGGCTTGGTTCACAGAGAAGAATGAGTTGCTTCAAACAATCCTCCATAGAAATCATTTATCTCAGTGGGGCTTAAGAAATACTAAAAATAATAAGTTCTTGAGAATCCTTCAGTTTAACATCTGTCCCAATTTTGTGTCTCCAAATTTCTTGGAGATAAGAACTGTCATTTTAACATAATTGTGTAAGTGCCTAACATGACATCTTGCAGGGGCAGAGGTTTTCAAAATACAAAAATAGATGCATTCCTTCATCTAAAAACTTTCTCTGACAAAAAAGTGATAGAGTGCCTCCTCTCAGCTAAGGTGGTTGCGTTCCTCATTGTTCACAACTGGTCCTTGATTGTCACACAATGAGAGTAAATGGAATGGAGAGATACTCAAATTACCATTCCTACCATGAACCTCTAGAAAACTGCCACTAAGGCTCTAACCATAAAGTCTTTTTAACAGCTTTAAGCATAAGTTGTAGACTCCATTAGTTCTTGCCCCACAAATTAAATAAACTTGAGCTAATGAGCAGAATTGACCCAAAAATAGAAAAGCTAATTTTTTGAGTACCTGTGTTGCAGTCACCACACATATTTTACTTAATCAATATAAATAACAACCCTGGGTAATATTCAACTCCTTTTACATTTGAGCTATTTGAAATTTGTAGAGATGCAATGTTTTTCTGGGGCTACATATCTGGTGAACAGCAGAGCTTGACTTAGATCTCAAATTTACCCTCCTTCTATGATATCAAATACTGCTCTCAGTCTTCCATACTATTTTCTGTTTAGAGATATAAAGGAATGCTTATTAAAATAATACTTTTTTTCAGAAATAGAGCCTTACATAAAATTATCATGCATCTGAAATATAAATGCACAACTAACAGACTTTAATGTGCATTGCAAGAAGTGACAACTTAGAAAAGTTTTATTCAAAAAAAGTAAGAATCTCCTCCAGAATGATACATAATAAGGTATAATTTCAAAATCTCCTTCTTTATTAAAATATATCAAACAAACATATTTAGGACATTGATAACAGTAACAAAATAACACAGACATCTAAATAAGTTCATTAAAATGCTTAAATAAATCTTTCAGAGCTAAAAATCAACAATGCATATTTCATTGATATATATATTTATGTATGTATGTGTGTGCGTGATCAATTTGACAACCTATAAGTACAGTTATTCCCCTGGGAGATTTGGGAAACAGCTAAAATTGTCTTACATAAGCAGAAGATAGCATGGTGGCCAATGCACATTAGGAATACTGAAGCCCAAACTTGATTAACACCACCACAATATCTGAAATTCAAAGGTTCTATAAAATAAAGTAAAGTGACTATGAAATGACTAGGTATAAAATTCCAAAATACTGAGAATAACTTCTCTATTGAATACAGGTTTAAATTGGCATAGTTGAATAATAATAAAGTTAAAACTTTCTATCAATAAGTTCTGTCATTTCTGAAATATTATTTCACCAACCTAGAGAAAAGAAATGAATTGTTCCTTTTTCTTTTAATATTGCCCTGTCTCAAAAGATCTTCTTCACAGCTACCAAATTTTGCTTCGTGTAATTTTGAGATCATTTTGATATATAGATACAATTTCTAATGTGAACTGTTAAGAAACAGTGCACCCTTTGCGATATAAGCTCTTGTTCAATTTACTTCTTTGGTTTTATTGCAATCTCATTGGAAGCAGGCCTCAGATTATTCAATACCACTAAAGCAAAATTTCTTCATGATTTTCTGATGTGTTTTGTGTTTATAAAGTCTCTTTCAGCTTGTGAAAACATCTTAAGACCCTGAGCTATGTAGTGATTAAGGGATAATTGTTAAACAAGAATTTAAATATTAATGGATATATCATGATAAATTTTTCCAATGGCATCATCTGTACCATGCAGTTCCATCTTCTGACAGTAGAGACTGGGTTCCATAACTGATCGTCTAATTCAAAACAAGTTAAAATGATAAGTAAAATATATTTTAAAATCTTTTCAAATGCCTAAGTCCAGCAGGAAAGTAAGGAATATTCAGATGCCAAAAATTAAGTGAGGGCAGAAACCCAGCTAGGTACTAAGAATTTAAAACAGGTTATTCCTTGAAGGAAGCCTGCTTCTGAGCTTAGGAATTTTAAGCTTTGGTTTCCATGGTTTTAAAGGTGCAGGAATAAAAAGTAATGCCCAAATAAAAGAGTTCAATAGAAGGAGAGGAGAAAGAGAATGAAGTAAAGACAATATATGAAGAAATAATGACTTCAGCTTTCTAAAATTTATGGAAGACCCCTCACCACAGAATCAAAAAGCCTCACAACTCTCAAGCAGAATAAAGAGAAATCCGCATCACAGTGAAACTACCAAAAATCAAAGAGAAAAAGGGAGCCTTTAATACAACCAGAGGGGGAAGAAAAGACAGATTACCCTAAAGAGAATCATAATTACTAATAATTACATTGACAGCTGACTATCATCTATGACAATGGAACCCAAAAGACAGTAGAATTACATGTATAGAGAGTTCCCAATTGATGATGATTTGATTTATGATTCTCTGACTTTACAATGGTGTGAAAGCAATCCACATTCAGTAGAAACCATACTTTGAATTTTAATCTTTCCCTGGGCTAGCGATATGTGATACGACACTCCCTTGTGATGCTGGGCAGTGGCAGTGAGCAGCAACTCCCAGTCATGAGGTCACAAGGGTGAACAAGCAATACGCTGACAACCATTCTGTACCTGTGCAATCATTCTTTTTTTCACTTTCAGTAGAGTTTTCAGTAAATTACATGAGATATTCAGTAAGTTTTGTGTTAGATGATTTTGCCCAACTCTTGGCTAATGTAAGTGTTTGAGCGTGATTAAGGGATGCTAGGTTAAACTATGATGTTTGGTAAATTAGGCGTATTAAATGAACTTCAATTTAGGATATTTTCAACTTATCATGGGCTTCTCAGGTTGTAACCCCATCATAAGTCGAGGAAGATCTGTCTGCTAAGAAAAATTAGCTGTTAGAATTTGAAACCCAATTTAAAAAATTAATCACATTTATTGATGTAGAATGTATTTAAAATGAACTGTATACATTTAATAAAAACCCAACTCAGTGGGTTTTTGTAGATTAGCACAACTGTAAAACGACTGCCACAACCAAACTACAGAACATTTCTATCACCCCAGAAGTTTCCTCAAGCCCTTCTGCAGTATATCCCACCCTCCACCAGTAGCACCTGATAACTACTGATATATATTTTTTCTAATATAGCATTTTCTATTCTTTTTTACATGAATGGAATCATACAACACGTATTTTCGTATCTGGATGCTTTAACTTACCATAATGATTTTGAGGTTGATCCATGTTGTACTGTGAATCAGTGGTTCATTCTTTTTTATGTCTGAGTAATATTCAGTTGCATAGATATACCATATATTTTTTATTCATTGATAGACACTTATGTTGTTTCCACTTTTTGACCATTGTTATAATGAAGGCTTCTAAAGGAAGTGAGTTGCAGTAAGGGGACAACTAAGTAAAACTATTGCTTTTTAAATAATTAAGGCATAATCTACACACAGTAAAACCACCCTTTTTAGTGAACAGCTCTATGAGTTTTGACAAGCACATATAGTTACGCAATTTGCACCACAGTCAGATATAGAACAGTTCCATTACCACCACCCCCAAATTCCCTTTCCCTCTTTGTAGTGAATTCTCCCTGCACCCCCAGCCCCTGGTAACTACTAATCTATTTTTTGTCTTTTGAGTTTTGTCTTTCTCAAAACATCAAGTAAATGGAATCAAACAATATGTAGCCTTTCAAATTTGACTTCTTTCACTTAATTTAATGTATAGGAGATTCAGCCACATTTTTATGTATATCAGTTAGTTTGTTTCCTTTATTGTTGAATTATACTCCATTATATGTGAAACCAAAATTCCAATTCATAAAGGAAAAAATTTGATGAATTAGACTTCAAAATTAAGAACTTCTACTATCTAAGGGGATCAAGAGGTACAAACTTCCAGTTTTAAGATAGATAAGCCAGGATGTAATGTACAGCATGGAGAACACAGTAAATAATATTGTTTTAACTTTCTATAGTGACAGATGGTATCTAGACTTACTGTGGTGATCATTTCACAATGTATATAAATGTCGAATCACCACATTGTACACATGAAACTAATATAATACTGCATGTCAATTGCACCTCAATTAAAAATCTTATAACCACATAAAAAAGAACTTCCACTCCTTGAAAGACACTTTTAAGATATTTAAAAGACATGGCATGGAGTAAGAAGAAATATTTGCAAATAACATATCTGACAAAGGACTTGTATGCAGAATATATAAAGGGCTCGTAAAACACAATAATATTTTAAAATTATTTAATGGGCAAAAGACATGAATGACTGCTGCACCACATAAGATATATGGTTGGCAATAAGCACATGAAAAGATTCTCAACATCATTGGTTATCAGGGAAATGAAAATTAAAACCATAATGAAATACCACTAAACACCTATAGAATGGCTATGATTTTTTAAATTAACAATAACAAGTGATCAGAAATATGCAGAACAAATGTAACTCTCCTCAATTCCTAGTGGGAATACAAAATTTACACCCACCCAATTTAGAAAACAGTGTGGCAGTTCCATTAAACTCAAATACACATTTACTGTACAACCCAGCAATATTTATCCAAGTGAAACAAAAACTTAGATTCACATTAAAAGCAGTATAAAAATGTTTATAGCAGCTTTATTCATAATCACCAAAAACTGGAAACAACTCACATGTCCTTCTACTGAGGAATAGATAAAAACCATTATTTTTCAATGCTAAATTAGGCCATTTATGGGTATATAACAAGGGTTCCAAAGTTTGGTATATGGACAAGTTATCTCATATGAAACTGTAACCTTAGTTCTACACGGCTGTTTTAGAAAGTAAAGTTTGCTGTTTTGTTTTCAACTTCTCATTTTGTTGAACTATCCCTTCTCTTCAAGGAAACAGTAGAAAGAAGAGAAGAGAGTAGATATCTGGTGCGAATGTGTGAGATTGAAATATCTGTTGGGCTAACAAAGATTGTGAGACAGATTACTCCAGATGAGACAGTCAGCCACTGGCACTAAGCAATTCAGCTGTACCCTAGATTCCAAAAGCAAAGTCAATACTGAGCACAACACTTCTTCAAAAGTTCATGAAGGTCTTATTGACACCTGGGCTCTCACAGTGTGTATCCATTTCCCAATCATTAGGCCAAAGTTGCATGCTATTAATGCATTCTTAGTTCAAGACAATATTATATGTGAGCCATTCAGAGTTTCGACGTACCTAGGCATAAACCTAAACTACTTGGTTTTAAAGAAATGCTTATTGAATGCTATCTTTGTCACCCTTAAGTTTATTTTTTTGAGTTACATTTGACATATAACATTAATTTCAGGTGTATAACATAATGATTCAATATTTGTGTATATTATGAAATGATCACTGCAATAAGTCTGGTTAACATCCATCACCATATATAGTTCCAATTTTTTTTTACCTGTAATGAGAAATTTTAAGATCTACTCTCTTAGCAGCTTTCAAATATGTAATACAGTATTTTTAGCTACAGTCACCATGCTGTACACTACCTCCCCAGGACTTATTTATCTTATAACTGGAAGTTTGTATGTCACCCTTAAGTTTAACTGCTATATTTTTTGTTCATTTCCTATTTTTAATTATTTAATGCTTCATTTTTTATAATTAATTTTTAATTTTCTCTAATTATTATAGAAATTCCCAATTTAATTCTCCACAACCTACTTACAGAAGTCTATGTTATACATTAGTAAGTGCAAAGCTTGTCACCTATGTGTTGTAAAAGCTTTGAAGACCTATGTCTCATCTGGTGACAGAATCCTAGGGAGGTGGTTGGCCAGAAATATAAGGAAAAAAAGGACCAGATTTCAGGGAAGAGGGGTTGATGCAAGATAGAAGGTTCTCAACCACATCTAGGGATCATCAGAATGGTTCAAGGACACACGCTGGTGGCGGGGGATCAGTTTTACGTCCTAAAAGGAGTTCCCACAGCACAATGAGAATGCGAAAACAAAAAGCCGTCATCACCTACTGCAGGAGAGAGAAGTCAAGCCGTCTGGGCGGCTGGTCTCAGGTAACCACGAGGAGGCCTCTTGCATAGATAACATGGGCAGCTGAGCTGTGGAGAAATGCTTGGCTGGCACAAGCTCCAGGCTTCAGGTTCTTACGGGGCTCCTTAGGTAAGCACTTCAGGAGTGTGACATCCCTGACATCAGTTGGAACACGGAAGGTACATGGCAGTTTGTGTCACGTCTCAAGGACCACCAATCCCACCCCCAGACATAGAAAGAACTGTATAGAGAGGCTAGGTTCCAGCGACCCCTGGAGGAGACAAACTGACCTGCATGGTACCAGGTTCATACCTGATCCCTGGAGTCTCAAAATCCTGCAACCAGGACAGACAGCCATCAGAAGAGTAATATTTTATAGCTTTTTAGTATTCAGCAAAGAGCAGACAGTTCATTAAAGTATTTACTTAATCTATATGCATGGTAAAGAGCTCTCAGAACATGTCTCCCAAAGCAACCTTGGGCTTATCCTCACAAGTAAATGAAGTCCAGATTTAAAAAGAGATAGTATCCAGTGTTAATTTTCCCTTGTCACTCTTATATTCTTATTTTAACCTCTATAATATAATTGTAAACTAATTGCACTTTAATGGTGAAAGGAATTGAGTCACAGGCAATCGATTCTATTTTGTCAGGTTGAAAACATATTTCCTGAGGGCACAAGATGAACAGGAAAGGTTAACACACTATTTTGATCTTTCTTAAAAATCAACTACACTGACTTAGGTTTCTCCACAGATTACACAACAAATGTTTTCCTACCAAGGTTAACTTTCTCTTAGAATTTACTAGGTAAAAATTATAGGAGAAAACAGAAGGAGAATTCCCTGGATGGACAATCTTTTAGAAATAAAAATGGATTGTCTCATATTGGCAGAAGAATTTGAAATTAATTCTAAATTGCATCCATGTTCTAAAATAAAATGGTATTTGGAAATAGGAGTCAACTGAATGACTCTTTTCTTTGGATAAAACCATCAGAAAAGTAACATTTTGACGAGGTAATATACCACAACAGTTAATGACAGTCTTTAAGGTCAGTAAATCTGAGTTGAAATCCCACCTCCTAATAACACCTCAAACTAAGTATGTCTTCTTTAGCAATTTCCTTCTTTGCTCTAAGCTTCACTTTCCCACCAACAAGAAGACAGTGTTAATACCTACCTCTCAACTGAGCAAGTCCATTAATCTTTGTGATCTGCAGTTCCTCTAGCTATAAAAATAGGCTGTTAATGCTGGTCTCAGAGACTTATTGTTAGAACTGAATGAAACCGGTTAAAACACAATATAAAGAACTATATAAATATCATAATTGAGTTGCTTCCTATGATTTGTGGAACATGGTGTTATATAAATTAGTAAGTAATTAAATACCGTTTAAATATAAAATAGATATCAGACTTGGAAATTCTCTGAGCAGACAAATATTTGGAGGGGATGGGAGAGTGGAGGGGGAGTAGGGAATACCTTGAGACAGTGTAAAATCCTATTTCTAATTAAACTTTTACCCACTAGTTTTAACACCCATTGATGAGTATTACCTGAAATTATTTTTCCTTTTTTTTTTTTTTTGCCGCACCACATGGCTTGCGGGATCTTGGTTCCCTCACCAGGGATTGATTCCAGGGGTATGGCAGTGAAAGCACAGAGGTCCTAACCACTGGACCACCAGGGAAGTCCCACCTGAAATTATTATTAATGTGGTGGTTACCAAGTGGTGATTTTCAAAAATTTTTTATCAGTCCTTCTATAATTCATTAACTTGAAATTAATTTGTAATATATGTAAACCTGGTTGATTTTTTAAGATATCACAATAGGTTTACTGATTTTTTGAGAGATAAGTTATATTTTTAAAATTTTTACTGAGATATAATTGACATATAATATTGTATTCGTTTCAGGTTTACAACATAATGATTCAAAATTTGTATATATTGTGAAATTATCACCACAATAAATCTAATTAACATCCATCACCATAGGTAGTTACAAAAATTTTTTTGCTTTGTGATGACAACTTTTACAATCTACTTTCTTAGCAACTTTCAAATATGCAAGACAATATTAACTATAGTCACCATGCTGTATATTACAACCTCATGACATTTATTTTATAATTGGAAGTTTCTACCTTTTGAGCCCCTTCACCCATTTCACCCCCCCCAAACCCCCGCCTCTGACAATCACCAGACAAAATCATTTAAGCCATATAAGCAAAACTAAATCTAGTTTATTTCAACATAAGTGAAACTTAACTTAGATTATTTCTTGCAAATACCTCTGATAATCATGAAAGAAACTTAAATCATCATCCTAAAAATGGCATAAGATAATCACTTTTAACTAGTCTCTTGCCATATGGAGACCCCTATTGTGATAACCAATCATTGTACAGTTTAATGGACTTCCTCATTTTCACTTTATAAGCCATTCTGTAACTCCATGCCCCTGAACTTCATATCAGTTTTGAATTTCAAAGCTCCCAGTTCGAAAACTGTTCTTACATGCACAATAAAGTTTTACTAAATACTATTTTATTGATCTGGTAGTTTTAATTTTGCTACTTCTGGAGTTTTGACAATACATATAATTATTAACATAATTAGCAGAATTATCTAGTCAGTTGTCAGACAGGGCCTTATGCAAAATAGAAAAGCTGATTTACATTTGGAAATGGCTTGTTTGCACTATTCTTGTCCTTTCATCATTGAGTGGGTTTGCCATGGAGATAAATGTCTACCAGGCATGAACAGACAAACACATTTTACCTCCTGAACTGGTCAAATATGAATGCAGGTGGGCATGTGAGGTAAAAATGCAGCTGAACCTTGGCATTCACTAGTCCTACTTCATCAGTTTTCACCTCACGTTTCTCCCAAAAGAAAGTTTATTTTTTATTGCTTCATCTCTGCTTCCCAAACCCTAGAGTATAACATTTCTAGAGATTTCTGCACAGCAATGAGGATTTTTCCCACACAAAAAAAATGTGTCAGACTTCTGTTGTTCTGACATGTTCTTTAACTATATTTCTCCTTCAGACATCAGTGCTAAACTCGAGGGTCACTTTATTTAAACTTTTAAAAAATATTTCACAGTCATGTAGAAAATTTTAATACACTTATAATGTCCCTTAAATCTTCATTTTTAATACCGCCATGTGATAGCATTCACTACTCTCATTTTTATTACGGTTGTTAAGGATGGGATGTTATTCTTAAATGGGACTTTAAGGGACTATATTACTATATATTATATATATCTATATTATATATATAGATACTACTATATTACTATATATTACTTTAAGGTACTATATTACTATAGACCTTAGACTTCATTGTGTTCAGGAACTGACAAATTCCTGATAGTTAAGTATTTTTATGAGCCTCTGCCTGAGCATGTTGTCATCTTTGGAACTTGTATAAGGCAGGTGTAATAGCATACATAAAGGCAGAATATTTTTAATTTTTTAAATAAAATATTTAATACATACAAATGTACTATATATACAGTGTAAAGAATAATACTAAAATAGGCACAATATAGCCACCACCCTACCTTTTTTTTTTTTTTAGTTTTTATTGAAATATAGTTGATTTACAATGTTGTGTTAGTTTCAGGTGTACAGAAAAGTGATTTTGTTTATATATATATATATATATATTCTTTTTTAGATTCTTTTCCATTGCAGGTTATTACTACATATTGAGTAGAGCTCCCCGTGCTATACAGTGTTCCTTGTTGGTTACCTATTTTATATATAGCAGTGTGTATCTGTTAATCCCAAACTCCTAATTTATCTATCCCACCACCACCCTACTTTAAAAATAATATCAATATTTTAAAATTTTCCTCTTTGTCCATTTCATGTATCAATTACATATCCCTCCCTCTTCAACAAAACCTCTGAATTTTATAAACTGTTGTATTTATATTTAAAAGGTTGTGTTATGAATAACTTATTGAAAAACACTTGAAATACCCATGGAAAAAGAATATAATATCAAAACTAATATCTAAAAGGTGCCACTTTCTAAAGTAATTTTACATTTTATATTTAAATCCAATTTTAATATTATAAATGATATGCAGAAAATATTGAAAGAGAGGGAAAATTACTCACAAGATAAAACAAAATTTACAGGAAAATATATTTCTTAAAGGCAATTATTTTTCCCCAGCTTTATTGAGGTAAGATTAACAAATAAAAATTGTATATATTTAAGGTGTACAATATGATAATTTGGTACACATATCCTTTGTGAAATGATTACCACAATCAAGACAATTAATACATCTATCACCTCACATAGTTACCTTTTTGTGTGTTTGGTAAAAACACTTGAGGTCTACTCCCCTAGTGAATTTCAAGGATATAATACCTCATTACTAATTATAGTCACCATGGTATACATTAGGGGTCCAGAAATTATTCTAATTGTAGTATTGGGATAATGCTGACCTTATGGGATAAGTTATAAAGTCGTGCCTCTACTTCTATCCTCTGAAAGAGTTTGCAGATAACTGGTATGACTGCTTTGTTAAATGTTTGGTAGAATTCACCAGCGGGCCCATGTTGGCCGGGTCCTTTCTGTTTTGGAGGGTTATTAATTATTGATGTAATTTCTTTCATAGATATAGGCCTATTCAGATCGTCTATTGGTCTCTCTTTTTTGACTGTTCTTTATTAGAATTTTAGAATTTTCTTATCAATTTGCAAAAAGTTCATATTTCTTTTCAACAGCTACTATACTCTGGGCCATTGGAAGCACTGATTTTCATGCATGCAGAACTTAACTGGCAGCTTATTAACTCTAAATTATCACAGGTACGTTCTCTAGAAATCTCTTTTTTTTTAATTTTGGCTGTGCCGCGGGGCTTGTGGGACCCTAGTTCCCCAACCAGGGATTGAACACGGGCCTCGGCAACGAAAGCCCAGAGTCCTAACCACTGGACCACCAGGGAATTCCCCTAGAACTCTTAATATTAAAGTTATAATGGACCACACCAACTGATTGATCCAATGCCTTCAAATGAGAATAGGTCACAAGGCCAGGCCAAAGAAAAATTATAAAAGAAAAGTAATATTTGATGAATGCTATAAGGGAAACAATGATCACTTACTTATCCAACAAATATTTCCTGGCAGTATTACATGCCAGGCGTTGTGTTAGATGCTGGGGATTCAGACAGCTCTCCCAGACCTTATACAATTGTGGACATGACAAACAACAAACATGTAACCAGGAAGTGTGTTACAGTAATTTTAGTTTTTGGTATGTGCTCTGAAGAAAATTCAAGCAGACTAGAGGGATAGAAAGTGGTTGGAGAAAGAAGATGCTATTTTGGAAAAGGTGTCAAGCTGGGTCATTCTAAACTGATGACATTGAAACAGAGATTTATATGAAGTGAAGGAACAAGCCATCTTGTTTCATCTTAAAAGAAATAGCAAGTGAAAAAGCAAAATCCCTGTCCCAGGAATGAGCTTAGTAAGGTTGGAGACAGCTAGAAGGCCAGGGAGGCTATAATGGAATTAAAGAGAACAGTGGAAAGAGAGATGTCTAACCATTTAGAGACAAAGGACCCCAAGCAATTTAAGATCCGTGGCCCAAATATTAGCAAGAGCCTAATGGTCACATGTCAAATTTTTCCTAACAGAGCATGTATCTCAGTTTTCTGCCTGTAGGCGAACTTGCTCTGCCAGGACCTGAATCTCCCTGGTCACACTTTTGTTGCTTTTCAGAAGAGAAGCTTCAGGTCAGAGAGAGGTTCCCATGAGTTGTCCCACCCTTGGGGCAGGACTGTCCAGCCACATCGTTGTTTTTGTTGCACTTTTGAGTCCTGCCACTCAAAAGCAAAATTTCTGAAGCTAATGGAATACAGAGGAAGGCATCTTTTAAATCTAATACAGAATATCAGGTCCTGGTGGATGGTAGAGTGGCCAGCAGGGTGCAGGGATTAGGGACCACTGGATGTATATCCCTGGTGGCTTCATTACTGCCCTGAGATCCTGTACCATCCAGTATTCCCCAGTGGGTATCCTTATGGGGAGAATGGGGGTATTACAGGCTGATTGGCCTGGTCTAATAAGGCCCTGCTCAGTTAGGTCCTGTATAACAGGGGCGATGTCCAACAAGGCCTCCGGATAGGGTACTGTTTTCTATTGGGCCATGTATGTCTGTGTTTTAGTTGGACTATCAAGGGACTGGCTCTTCCAGCTTGTCACACCCATCCCTGGGCCCAGACCCCAGGATTTACTCTGGGGAGATCGACTTATTCTGTCTGGGGAGGTTTGTCCTCAGTCATTAACATTATCATTTGTGCCCTTTATCTAAAGGGTTGCCAATCTCCAACTTGTCTCCCATTAGGTGGATAGTAGCCCCCAATTTATGTGATATCTCTTCTTATCAGGGGTAGAAGGCATTCAGGGACATACAGGAAGGGATGGGTGGGTAGTGTGTATTCGTCTCATTTGCATTCTAATGACTCTATGAACGTCCGTTCTTGGGCCTTCCTTGATAGCTGCATAATTTTACAACTCTTGTGACCGAGTTTGCCAGGATCTGGTGTTCAGAATGGAGTAATGGCACCAGTGTAGACTAAGAATTTGACAGGCTCTCCCGCTATGTCCAGTGTCAGCCAGGGCTCTTCTGGGGTCAATCAGAGTGCCTGCTTAGGAGTCCCTGGCCCAGCCATTCTTCATCTATTTGGACCACCTGCCTTTGAGGGTAGTGGCCGGGATCTGTTGTTTCTGTCCCCCTTTGGGGTGGCAAGGACAATCTCCCTTCCAGTGTCCCTCTTGCTTACATATGATGTAACGATTGGGTCCTAGTTTCCTTGGCTTGCTGTCCCTCAGTGGGGGCCGGGGGTCACTCAGCAGAGTTGAGAGTCTCCGTGGGCAGTTAGTCCAGATTCCCATGCTGACCGGTTGAAACTGGAGGACAACAGCCCGGAGGTGGGTTTGCCTCCAGGCCTTTTGATCCCCTGACCTTTCCTCCTCTAGATCTCGGTTATTAAACACCCAACAGGCGAAAGGTAGTGGTATCTGGTTCCATTTCTAGTTTCTGAAGTTTATGCCTAATGTCAGAAGTGCTTTAGGAAATGAAATACGACCTCAGGATTGCATTGCCTTCCGATGACTCGGGGTCAGCAGTAGAATAGATTCAGAGGCATCCCCGGAGGTGCTCCAGGAATGCCCAAGGGTTTGCTATTGGCTCCCGATTGACTTCCCTTATCTTATTCCAACTGGTTTCTTTCCAGCTGCCTGGATTCCCTTTGGGATCACATTTTGATCAGCCTGTCTCCACCCCTTCTCCATTGTCTTGGTGGTCCCAGTTTGGGTTCGTGAATCTGAAACCGCTTGATCTCCTGGTCTGAAAACAGGATGACCTGCCTTGTTTCTGTTCTCTTTGTCGGCTTCCTCTTGGTGGCTTTTCTTCCTCTATTAGAGGTACATTGAGGAGGCTCTGCATGTCAGCCCAGGCGGGGTCATGGGTCTGAGAGGTGCCCCTAGTCAGATACAGGAACCCCTCTGGATCTTCCCTCAACCCCTTACGATGACTGTTCCAGTTATATAGATCAGAAGCGGTAAATGGGTTGTGTACCTGGATGGGGCATCCTTCTCCACTGGGGACCTGCCTCAAGGGGAATGCTTTTCCTGGCAGGTTGTTGGACGCTGGCTGGTAATTAATCCTATTTCATATACTTGCTGGTCTGGGCTCTGGGGAAGGGGGCTGGTATGGAGGGGGGGGCGCCTCGGACCTGTGGCCCAAATCGGGTTATATAAAGGGAGGAGGGAGGGTTAGGGAGGAGATCAAGAAAGTCCTCAGGGGACGGCAAGGACTGGTGTTACTATTACCGCAGTGGGGGAGATCCCACACCCCTTCTAAAAGCCTTTGTTCTGATGTAAGGACACAAAACTCTGAACATGGGGAATTTCATCCATTTATTTTGTCTCTGGCATAGTAGGCCCAATTATAAAATGGTGTTGTAATTTAGACACCTACTGATGGGCCAGCTTTCTCCATCTCCCAGCAGGTATTGGGCTAGGCTGTATTATATAGGATTTCTGGTTTGGGAAATTGGGGACCAGCACCAAACTCTTAATGGATTCCTCAAAAATCCAAAATAGGAGGCATCCAAATGGCATGAACTCTGATATAACTGGGGGTCCCCCTTGAGTTTGCAAACAGCCTGTGCTTAAGATAGGTAGTCCCTCCTCAGTCAGAATAACCCACAGGAGGTTAGAGAGGACTTGCCTCTGGCCCAGGGAAGCTTAGACATGTTGGCTCCTGACCACCTTGGTCCATTAGGGAGAGGCACCCCAGATCAAAGTGCCAGGTGCAGTATCTCTGCACACACATCATCACCATCTTGAAATGAGTGTCGTGCGAAGCACTTCGGCACGCAGCCCGCCAAGTTGAAGTGTTGGGTGCAGCCATTTCTTGTTATAAACTCTGGTCTGAAGTGCTAGGTGCAAAGCATCTGCACACAGCACCCTATGAGCAAGTGAAACTAAGCACAAAGGAAAAGAAAAAAAGGTTAGACTTTGTTGTATTACCCAGATTCTATTTTTATTTCCCAGGAATTGTTTTTTTTTTTTCGGCTGCTTCGGGTCTTAGTTGCGGCACACGGGATCTTTCATTGCGGTGTGCGGGCTTCTCTCTAGTTGTGGCTCGAGGGCTTCTCTCCAGTTGTGGCTCGTGGGCTCCAGAGTGCATGGGCTCTGTAGTTGTGGCGCACGGGCTTAGTTGCCCCTCGGCCTGTGGGATCTTAGTTCACTGACCAGGATGGAACCTGCGTCCCCTGCATTGGAAGGCGGATTCTTAACCACTGGACCACCAGGGAAGTTCCTCCCGGGAATTTTTAATGGGCTTGGCTAATGACAAGACTGAATGGAACAGGTAGCAAAGGGAATGGAAAACACTGGGGTCATAGTTAACAGACAAAAAGATAGTCAGCACTTCCTTAGCTCCTTTTTTTCTCTCTATGGTTGTATGTACTACTTAAAAAGGCACCATGTCAGGTGGGAGAAAATAGACACAATACATTGTTATGTAAACCGCTTTTACAGATTAGATATTATATAAATTAGACTAGCCATTTGACGCTTTCATAAAATGAGTATTCAGTAAAAGTTTTTTGAAAAAATGAAAACACGGTTTTACATTTGCACACTTTATCCTCACAAAAATCCTCTGAGATAAAGAAAGGGAAAGTGGCCCCCAGAAGTGATTCTTTCTGATCAAGGGATGTTATCTTTCAATTTACTAGGGGTAAGGGAATTTTCTAAAATTTTTGCTTCAAAGACAAAGGCATTATTTTTTCCTACTGCTTACGGCATAGTTTCTTTCATATCAAACAGACGTAAAATTTATCGTTTTATAATGTGATGCTCTTTTCTTTGATTAGGTTACTTCTGGGCTTCTCAGAAAGGAATAATAGAATGACACTTGGGTATAATAAATGACATCAATTTTCTGATTAAAAAGTGTGAAAGGAAAGTAAAAGTGGAGTCGGTATTGCTAAGAGAGCTGTCCAAAGTGGAGCCAGGAGGCATTGAGAGAGTGTAGCTTACACACGTCTCAGCCTGGATGGAATCTGAACTTTGACCACTTATTGTCTTAATGCAGGCATCCAGAACATGTGCCCAATGTTCCAGAAATTTATTGAACGCTTACCCTAAAATAACTCGTGATAGCCTGTACCCTAAGGACAAATATTTCCTTTCTTGAATCAAGGTCAGTCATAATTCTTGCCAGACAACTCTACCAACCTTGCGACTTTTGCTCCTATAAGCCCCTGACTTTCTCTTCCGGAGAACAGTCTTCTGGTTTTACCCAAATCTGTGTCTCCCAAACTGTGATTATTAGACCCCCTATAAACTCTTTTCTTGTTTGCAGCCTTCTGCATTTCTTAGTTGACAAAAGACACTAATTTTCTATTAAAAAGAATTTCAGTATGCATTCTTATACATTTATGAAATACAAAATTATAATGGCTTAATAATAAGTCACTTTGTAAGATTAGTGAGTTTTTCACTTAAAAACCTTCAGAATGACAACAATTGATAAATATTAGCCTGATTACTATTCTCTGGTTCCTCAGGACACGTCATACCCTGCAAATTCTTAGAGAGAGGAAAGCGCTCCAACCAGACCACTGTCCCACGTGGTTTACTCAAAACTCCAGGCCAACATTCTCACCATGGAAGGAGAGTCCACTTATTTTTGAGAATATTTTGTCTGACTGATTCCAGATATCATCATTAAAGTTTCAGATTTGGGGAGCCAATAAATCCATGAAGTTTGTTCAGATACTTTTCAGAGGGTTCCCTCACAGAGTAAGCAAATCTTGATCAGATACACACCAAAACTCTTGTTTACAAAAAAATTCACTCCCTAGTGGCCTGAAAGAGTCACTTCAGCTTCCAAATATGATTAAATTACTCCCACTAACAACACTGGGAAAATTATAACTGATAGGATTTCATGTCTTGAGATCTTTTAAGTAAAGGTTTTTATTTTTATTTTAGAATTTTAATATCTGAATGGATTCTGAATCATTTAATATTTCTTCTCTTGAATTCGCTACATTAAATTTAGACAGATTCAAATAGATACCCGAGTCACTAGATAGCTGGCTTCTGTCCCACATGTCCCTATAAGAGGTAAACAGTTCCTATATAAAACTGTGTATAAATTTAGTCACCTTGAGAATGGTATTAGAAAAGCAATCTCTGGTTTGACAAAGTTCCCCTAAATCTATCCAAAACGTCATAACTAACAACATAATTTCATGGGATTTTTGAATTTGTAATGTATAAATGAATGGCTTTCTAAGAGTAAAATGTTCTAAGAAGGTAAGGTTATGACTAAAGATATTATGGTTGAAACTGTAATTTTCATTTTAAAAATACATAAAGGGGGAATTCCCTGGAGGTCCAGTGGTTAGGACTCAGCACTTCCATTGCCGTGACCCAGGTTCGATCCCTGGTCTGGGAGATAAGATGCTGCAAGCTGTGTGGCATGGCCAAAAATTTTTTTAATTAAAAAATAATAATAAATAAGGAACTAGACCTTTCTGATACAGTAATTATTTGGCATAAGCAAAATGGGCCTTTAAATTCTAGAATTCTGGCATGAGAGGTGAGTGAAATGGGTGAAGGTGGTCAAAAGGTACAAACTTCCAGTTAGATAAGTCATGGGGATGTAACATGCAGCATAGTGACTGTAGTCAGTAATATTGTATCGTATATTTGAGGCTGTTAAGAGAGTAGATCTTAAAAGTTCTCATCATAAAAAAAAATTGTAACTATGTGTGCCGGTGGATGTTACCTAGACTTATTATTATGGTGATCATTTCACAATATATACAAATATCAAATCATTATGTTGCATGCATGTAGCTAATGTTATATGTCAATTATATGTCAATTTTTAGAGAATTCTGGATACCAATTTCTCATGGATGGTGTATGTATGCGGGTAAATGCATACCTACAGCTCTCTCTCTTTCTCTCCTTGGCCCTGATAAGCAATAGGTTTGATGTCTGCTCACGTTTACAGTCTGTTGGAAAGTGAGTAATGCAGATTAGTCTCACCACTGGCCGTACATGATCTTGAGAAAAATAGCAAAAATCCTCAAAGAAATTAATACTGGAAAGTAAGAAAGTAAAGTCCTTGGAAATCAGATTATTCGGCTCTATGATGACCTTTCTGAACTTTTCACATTCTGCATGCTCCCTGGGTTCTGGGAGGCATCAGTAGCTGAAGTGAAGCCGAGAACGACATGGTGATGCAGACACTTGGGACTAGAAGGTGACAAGATCTTGGCACCTAGAGATCAGCAAAAGCCAAGTGGCCATTGAGCGTCAGAGCCCAGGAAAGGCTTGCTGTAGATGCACTGAGCCAGGGAGTGGCATGCCCCAGGGAAGGGGGGACAGATCTGCCTTTGTTAGGACACTCTGAAGGCTGGCCAGAGTGGACAGAGTTTGAGTGACAGTTGGCTTCTGGATGTAAGTCCTGTCTTATCAGATAGTAACTTGGAGTGAATAGCCCAAGAGGTCTCCCAGAAAGAAACTGGGGTGCACATTTGAAGGTGTGTTGGGGCTGATAGGTTTCAGCCCCCCTTCGAGGAGGAGTGTCAGGGAAATTGAAAGAAACTCAACTGGAGTGAGATAGTTGGTAGGAAAGAACAGGGTCGAGGATTTTCAGCTTCTGCTGGGTCAGATGAATGGAACCAGTTCTCTTTTTTCTATTTTAAATAGGTCATTTTGTTTGATATAAACTCATTGGTGTGTGTGTGTGTGTATATATATATATATATATATATATACACACACACACATATATATATATATCTTTTAAATTCCCACAAAGTACAAAAAGAAAAATTCTCTAAACACACAAATTGACCCAAAGGTTACATAGCTCTCAGAAAAGAAAAGAGTACGTGTTTCTTATCTATTATTGAATAGGGTGTGCTAGTTTCCCATCTTATCTTTCCAGGGTAAGTAAAGGATAACATCATTATATTTGTGAAATCTGATTTTCCCAGGATATAGGCAACTCCCTGGGTTAAGAGACCTAGGTGTCAGTGCTTACTTAAAAGCCTCCCTAATGATCTTCTAAAATTAACACATCATCTGCAAATACCAAACTCACTAACTGAATTTGAGGAGCCACAAAAATGTCTTGGTACTTGTGACGTTGGGCTAGAACAATGCATTCTACCCAGTAACTCAAAGATTTTGAGCCCAAAGCTCCAGGACAAAAAGCATCGGACGTTTTAGAAAGAATTTCCAATAAACACTTGTGAGTTTTCAGACAGTAGTATTTCACAAAAAGTAGTTGTTCCATCATTCTAAACTGCAACAGTAATTGTAGTTACAGGCCCCCCACATCTTTTGTTAGCACACCATTGTATATCTACCACACAATGCATATTCACAATGTTTTTGTGCTTACAGTGAGTGTCAGCATCCATGACTTTTTTTAAACAAGGGTAAGAATTTAAAAAATTGTTTTTCCTGGGCTTACAGTAGCATAAAAGAACACAGGGAAATAACACATTTTCAAAAGCACTTCCGTCACACTTTGAGCTTCTAATAGTAGCATCTGCCCACGAAGATGACATTTTTGTCTTTGCTTCTCTACTTTAAATTGTTTGCCATCACAGTGTCAATCAAAAGCAAATTTTACACCCCAGGAAGATGCAAAGCATAGCTTTTTCCATAGTATTTTCAAAGCCAATGAGTCTTGTCTATCAGCCAAAGTCTATATACAGCCTTATTCACACTGCAACAGGAACTTGCTTTTCAGAGTTACTGATAGCCATAGTTATTTTCTGCATAGCAGGATTGCTCCCCTAGACTGCAGAAAGGCTTTTTTACCTTTACCAAACTGTAGAAAGGCTTTTAGTTCCAATTTTGCCCCCTTGGATCCCCTTGCTTGTTACTACCTGAGCGATTTTTCTCATAAAAAGTGTAGCATTGGCAAAGCCATCCAGCAGAGGATCTTGCTTTTTAAAAAATCTCAGATCCCTTTGAGAATGCAAGAAAAACTTACAAATAATTCCCTAGAAATAAAGACACAAAGAGGATAATTGCAAATGTGTACGTGGTTTCAGGACTTCACATATTCCTGAAGTTCACCTGTGGACGCCTGGTTAAAACTCTTGCCCACAGCTTTTGAAATGGGTTCAGTTGCCCAGGGAGGTTATTGTGCATCTGTTTTATGCTCCCCATGTCTGCTTAGTGGCTTAAGAAGGTGACCAGTGGACAGAAAACATTTGACTATGAACTACTGTTCAAAGTGGCTGGAGTTTCATTTCCCTACAACCAGTCCTGAACACAGCATTCCATTTCTCACCCATAATTATCATTAAGGACCAAGTTTGAGATAGCCTCTTTCTCCCTCTACACACACCTTTATTTTTAGAAACGTTTTCACCCTTCCAGGAGGCCCTTAGTATCTATTTTAGCTGTGTTTTACCCCCTAGGCTGCACACACAGAGACTCACTCTCTAACCCTCTGTGAATTGCTCTACCACTGCTTCCCCAACGTTCTTTTGTGGAAAAATTTCCCTTACTCTAGATTAAGTGCTGGTTGAACACAGAGATTGGCTTTCTTGCTACGTGTCCCACATAACTCAGTTTTCCTGGTACATCTAGAAAGCATCAAAGAGTCACTGCCAAGCCCTCTGTCAGTGTCCTTTCCCATTCTATCTTGAGGCCTTGACATTGAGAATAAGGATTCTCTTGGTTAATCTATATAGCAGGTCTACCCTGCAACCTCTCTTGAACTCCCCTCATAGCCTTCTTTTTAATTTGTACTGTATTATATTGTATTTAATTAGTGATTCGTATTGTCTGATTGACTAACCTGAAGAGACTATACTCTGAATAAAGCAGCAGCATTTGTTTTTTCTATACACAAAGGTCTACTCTTAGGTCAAAAGCCAGAGAAACCTGATCTCCTAGGAGTTGATGACGCTAATTGTCAAACTCTCTTCTTTACTACTGTGCAGTATCTGTGGCTTATCAATTAACCATCCAAGAAAAGAAGAAAGAATTTATTCATTTACTCATTCAAGAAATATTTATGTAGCTCCAGACTGTTATCAGACTGGAAGTATGGGAGTAGAGGGTGGGGAGAGAGACAATGGCCCTTCTCTGTGGAGGTTACCTTCTTGTGGAGGGAGAACAAAAATTAAACAGAGGATTGAACAGGATAATTTCAGATAATGAAAAATAATATTTAAAAATAAAGGCCAGGGCTTCCCTGGTGGCGCAGTGGTTCAGAGTCCACCTGCCGATGCAGGGGACGCGGGTTCGTGCCCCGGTCCGGGAAGATTCCACATGCCGCGGAGCGGCTGGGCCCGTGAACCATGGCCTCTGAGCCTGCGCGTCCGGAGCCTGTGCTCCGCATCGGGAGGGGCCACAACAGCGAGAGGCCCGCGTACCGCAAAAAAAAAATAATAAAAATAAAGGCCAGGTGACGTGCCGTTACCTGGGATCGAAGTTACCCTTAGCTTTGGGAAGCAAGGAAGACCTTACTGGGGAGATGACATTTGAGTGGAGACTGATTAAACAGCCATTCATGCAAAAATCAGGGAGCGGGGCTTTCAAGGCGGTGTGAACAGCAATGACAAAGATCTAAGACAGGACTGAAGCAGACAGTTTATCTAGAAAGATGGTCTGTATGATTAGAACAGAGAGTAGAAAGAGCCAGTGGGAAAGTGTCATGAGATGAGCTTGGAGGGAAAGGGTTCATTCTTTTCAGCTTCAGAGCAAGAGTAAGGGAGTTCCAATTTTAAATACAAACCGATGGAAAGTCAAAGCAGAGGGTGACATAATCCTGTTTACATTGAGAAGATTACTTTAGTTTGTTATATGCAAATAGACTCTACTGGGGTAAGAGTAGAAACAAGAAATTAGAGAAAACGAAACACAACTACTCTGTACTAAGGAGAAACTATTATTCCTCACCCAATTTTTGAAAAGTGAATTTGCTTGGCCTCGTATCCATACAACAAAAGTCACCACCAAATCAAAACATTATAATGATGAAAACTTCAATTGTCACTACTGTCTAATGAAATATTTCTGAATATCAAATCAAAAGGAAGGACCCTTTCTGCATGACCTTGTCAGCCAAGTGTTCCTTGTGGGTCCTTGGAGCATTTAACTTTCAGATGCAGACAATTACCTAATGTTAACAGCTGCTTTGCAGGTTTTTATCAGTTGGCTTATTTGAAATAAAGCATACATAATATGATATTTTAGTTGTGTTTTGACTATAGATTTTAAGCTTTTAATAACAGTAGATTGCTTATAATATTACATAATTGGATACAAACTTTTAGGAATTTCCAAATTTTATGCAGAACAGGGATCTAAGTCTGGGTAAAATGGTTTCTACTGCTATTACTGTTTCAGTCATATTAATTGCATTTTGAATAGAAGAAACTGCAGGCACAGCAAGTAGTGAAAAAAAAAGAAAAGAAAATGCAAGAATGTGCTGATATGATAAAAGACCTATTTTTCATTCAACACCCCTGAATATCAGAATCTTCCAGATCCACAGTTGAGCTCTTGCTCTGGAAGGTTTAGTATATTTATTTTTGTCCATCCTTCCACTTTCAGCAGAAGTAGTCCCACCTTTTTCATCATTGCTTACTGCCCAGTGCATCCTCATCCTATTTTAGTGAGTTTTTCTCACTGCTGGGAGGAAAACCGGTAATCTAGAATTTTGATGGTTATTAATGTTTAAGATATTCCTCTGTCCTGATAACAAGAGCATTCAGCAACGCAAATTATGATGCAAAGATATGTGTCATTTTAATAACAGAAACTGCAGACATCACTGAATATTCCAGAAGCATAGTGATGGAAGAGGCCCCCCACACTCTGCACAGATCCTACCTCTAAAGCCCTCCTCATGTCCTGCATGGAAGGTTGCCTCTGTCACTTGCCACGGTCATCACTGTCATTCCCACACATGGAAGAGGCTCAGTATTTGAATGTGGATCAGCTAGAGGAGAATCACCGTGCAACAAGCACTGCCATATTTTCCTTCCTTACAGTTCAATCTTCCCCCAAAGTGCTATCTTTGTAACTTTAATGACTTCTTCCTCTTACCCAGTCCTTTTCCACACATCCCCTTTCTAAAATCTCAACTCTCACAATGCCAAACAGCACTGTAAATTTTTTAGCTAATTTGCTAGTATTTTCATCATTCAGATCAAACAGGCCCAAATAAAAAAATTTAATTTCTGTCTCTGATGACATATAAGAAAAGCCAAAATATGGTGAAACGGTGGCTTTGTCAGTGCTTAATGAATACTGCACGAAAGGAATATCCTGATTTTTTTTCCATCAATCAGTAGGCACACTCTCCATTTTTATATTACTCCACTCTGCATTCAGACCTAGAATTGCACATTAAGGCTTTCAAGCCTCTATACTCATTTCCCAACGTGCTCTATTTGGTAATGTGTTTTTCCTAGACATTGAGCAATTGTCAGTCATCCCTACATTTCACTAGCTCTCTGCTAATAAGTTATTTGCTGACATGCTGATCTTTAAGTAATGTATGAAGAGAGGCACAAGTATGTGTTTTCAATGAGTCACAAAAAGCTTGAGAAAATCCAACAAAGGGTGGTGAGCAGAGGAACACTAAATTAGTTCAAGCGAAACTGACTCAGAGAAAAATGCTAATTTACTGACCCTACCAGGATCTGATTTGCTTGAGAACAGACTTCTGTGGCTGTTTCATCTAAGCTAACTTTTGACTTTTAAATTACATTCGTGACTATAGACTGTCACAGGCTCCACCCTTCAGAGCCAGGATTGGCATGGGGTTGATGACAGAGAAGAGCATCTGGGCAGGAAAGCCAGGCCTGGCTCAATAGGGGCTGTTCTCATGGTCAACCCCAACAGGGCTCCTACTTGGGGGTAGGGGGGAATGTCACCTACAGCTGAGAAGACATAACAAGCAGATGGGAGCTGCTGAGAAGGCATAACAGGCAGATGCCAGAGTTGGTCCTAATCAGGATGTCAAAGTGTAGGTCTGGGCTAGTTGGTGAAACAAATAAAGGGGTCAGTGTGAGGCAGGTTGTGTCCATTTCAGATGCTGCTTGGGGATGAAAGGTTTTCTTCTACCCACGTTGAGATGACTTTAGGAACCATGGGTCAAGTGAGAATTACATTGTGATCTGAAGGAAATTCTTCCCAGGATCTCTGAAGAAGCACCTGCCTTGATAAGTGAAAGTGTCTTAGGGCAGGTTGACAGGCAAAAACCTGAGGCTCCAGATAAAAAATATAACGAACATTTTCCTCAGAGCCTTCATGGGAAAAACACATTGCCTGGGTGGTTTTCAGTCCCCAGGGCTAAATCCCAAGATGGCTGTGTGGGTCTCTCTGGAGTCTTGTCTGTTGAAACACAGTTCTTCAAAATAGCAGGCTCCTCTCCTCCTTCCCCTTTCCTGTGGGGAATTAGCAGCACTGAGGCCTTTGAGGGAAGAGGTGCAGAAGTGGTGGACTGGGGTGACAGCAGTGCAGTCAGGAAATTGGGATCATAGAAGGGGGTTGAGCAAACAAGTCAACCTATCGGGGTTAATGGAAGCCAGGTTTCTCACTATCGGACAAGGAATTTACAGATACAGGAAGTTGGAAAGCCATAAAGAACCCAGATGTTGAATTGGAATAAGGGTTATTGGTATCAACTCATGACTTTTAATATGTACATACATGAGAAGAGATGTAGAAATAGACACTGCTGTATTTGTGTGTATGAGTGTGCATATGTATGTATACACATATATATGTATAATACATTTTTTCTAGCCAGTCCTCCGAATGTGGGGCAGGGAAAATATAAAATGGGCATCTTTTGAGGCTAGAGTGTAAGAAAGTACTCGAGATGAGTTTAAAAAAAAAAAAATGCAGCAGGATGGGGACATGTGAACGGGATACAGGAGACAACCTTAAAGATCTCCCAGTGCCCAGAGCTGGGAGAATTTGAGCAAAGCAATAAACAGTAGTAGTAGATGATAACACAAAGAATAAAATAAATATCTATGACATGAGTAAATGATTGAATACATAAATAAATGGGAACAAAACATTTTTTACAAAAGGATTCCAAAAATAAATGTAGCAGAAATGACAGAAATAGAAAACCATCATTAGAATGCCACAGTTGTTATTGCTGCAGGAAAATTCCACTGATGGATACTAAAATTAGTGGGCAAAACTTTAAGGAGAAACAGGATATTAGCATAGCCTCAAAGTATCACCCCACAGTATTTATTAATTGTGGTGCCTGTTAATTACTACGGTTCCAGGAGGTGGAATGGGGTCCAGATTTAGTGACTAGCCTCTAATGAACAGAACGTGGAGTGGGAAATTTTGTAACTTTACAGGAGAGAAACCTGGCAGACACCACCTTAACCAAATGATCAAGGTTAATATCAACAATATGAGTCATGTTGATGTCGTGTCCCCATTAATATGTCAAGATCAGAAGGTCACCTTACCTCTGTGGTATTCTTCCCAAAACTCCATAACCCCAGTCCAATTAATCATGAGAAATTGAGACATATTCTACAAAATACCTGACTGGTACTCAGGTAAAAGTGTTAAAATCATGAAGTACAAGGAGGGACAGAGAAACCATAAAAGACTGGACACTAAGGAGATGTAACAAATAATGCAATGTGATGTCCTCTGTGGGATCCTGGAATGGAAGAAGGACATTAGTGGAAAAGCTGATCAAATCCTAACAGTCTGCAGTTTAGCTAAGTGTTGTTCTGATGTTAATTTCTTAGTTGTGATTATGTATCAATGTTATGTAAGATGTTAACATTAAGGGAGGCTGGGGGGAAGGGTAAACCAGGACTCTACTAAGTTTGCAATTCTGTACATCTAAAATTATTTCAAAATACAAATGTTCTTTAAAAGACTAGAAAAGCGGGGACTTCCCTGGGGGTCCAGTGGTTAAGACTCCACACATCCAATGCAGGGAGTGCAGGTTCGATCCTGGACCTGGTCGGGGAACTAAGATACCACATGCTAGCGCAGCCAAAAATTATTTTTTAATTAGGAAAAAAAGGACTAGAAAAGCAATCAAGCCACTTAGTATTTTTCATCAAAAATTTAAAAATATAAACCAAAACACCACACCCTTCTTTGGTTGTTCAAATGTTGTTTCTTGTCACTCTGTTTTAAGTTTCTAATTTAATGTTTTTCTAATTAAAAAAAATTTTTTTTAATTTAAAAGATTGACTTAGGTCAGGAGAATGAAAAAACAAGCCACAGACTGAGAGAAATATCTGCATAAGATATACTTGATAAAGGACTGTTATCCAAAATATAAAACAAACCCTTAAAATTCAACAACAAGGCAAATAAACTAATTAAACAATGAGCAAAAGAATAGACACCTAACCAGAGAAGATATGCAGATGACAAGTAATCATATGAAAAGGTGCTCAACACCTTACATCATTAGGGAATTGCAAATTAAACAGCAATGAGATACCACTACAAATCTATTAGAATGGCCAAAATCCAAAACACTGACAACACTAAATGCTAACAAGGATATGGGACAACAAGAACTCTTATTCACTGCTGGTGAGAATGTAAAGTGGCACAGACACTTTGGAAGACTGTTTAACAGTTTTTATAAAACTGAACGGACTCTTACAATACAGTCTAGCAATTGTGCCCCTTAGTATTTATCCAAATGAGTTTAAAACTTATGTCCACACAAAAGTCTGCACACAGATGTTTATAGCAGTTTTTATTTTTATTTATTTATTTATTTTTATTTTTTTGGCTGCATTGGGTCTTCACTGTGATGCGTGGGCTTCTCGTTGTGGTGGTTTCTCTTTTTGCAGAGCACAGGCTCTAGGTATGCGGGCTTCAGTAGTGTGGCACATGGGCTCTAGAGCTCAGGCTCAGTAGTTGCGGTGCATGGGCTTAGTTGCTCCGTGGCATGTGGGATCTTCCTGGACCAGGGTTCAAACCCATGTCCCCTGCATTGGCAGGTGGATTCTTAACCGCTGTGCCACCAGAGAAGTCCACAGATGTTTATAGCAGCTTTATTCATAATTGCCAAAACTTGGAAGCAACCAAGTGTTCTTCAGTAAGTGGTTAAGGATTTAGTAAACTGTGGGCATCCATACAATTAACTATGTTATTCAGTGCTAAAAAGAAATGAGCTGTCAAGCCATAGAAGATATGGAGGAAACTTAAATGTATATGACGTACTAAGTGAAAGAAGGCAATCTAAAAAGACTGTATGATTCCAACTATATGACATTCAGGAAAAGGCAAAACTATGAAGACAGTAAAAAGATCAGTGCTTGACAGAGATTAGGGGGAGGGAAAGGATGAAAAGGTCCGGCATACAGGATTTTTAAAAAATGGACTGTAATTTTTAGAGCAGTTTGAGGTTCATAGCAAAACTGAGAGGAAGGTACGGAGATTTCCCATATACACCCTGCCCCACTCATGCCAGCTTCCCTCGCTGCCAACATCCCCCACATCTGTTTCAATCAATAAACCCACGTGGGAGGTTGGTTCAAGATGGCGGAGTAATAGGATGTGCACTCACTTCTTCTTGCGAGAGCGATGGAATCGCAACTAACTGCTGAACAATCATCGACAGGAAGACACTGGAACTCACCCAAAAAGATACCCCACATCCAAATAAAAAGGAGAAGCCGCAATGAGACGGAACAAGGGGCACAATCACAATAAAATCAAATCCCATAACCGCTGGGTGGATGACTCAAAAACTGGAGAACACTTATACCACAGAAGTCCACCCACTGGAGTGAAGTTTCCGAGCCCCATGTCAGGCTTCCCAACCTGGGGGTCCGGCAACAGGAGGAGGAATTCCCAGAGAATCAGACTTTGAAGACTAGCAGGATTTGATTGCAGGACTTCGACAGGACTGGGTGAAATAGAGGCTCCACTCTTGGAGGGCACACACAAAGTAGTGTGCGCATCAGGACCCAGGGGAAGGAGCAGTGACGTCACAGGAGACTGAACCAGACCTGCCTGCTAGTGTTGGAGGGTCTCCTGCAGAGGCAGGGGGTGGATGTGGCTCACCTCGGGGACAAGGACACTGGCATCTTTACTCCAATAAAGATGTTAAAAGAGAAAAAATAAAAGAAATAGTGTATTTCCAATGTAGGCAATTTGAACATCACTAATCATTAGAGAAATGCAAATCAAAACTACAGTGAGGTATCACCTCACACCAGTTAGAATGGGCATCATCAGAAAATCTACAAACAACAAATGTTGGAGGGGGTGTGGAGAAAAGGGAACCCTCTTGCACTGTTGGTGGGAATGTAAATTGATACAGCCACTATGGAGAACAGGAAGGAGGTTCCTTAAAAAACTAAAAATAGAACTACCATACGACCCAGCAATCCCACTACTGGGCACATACCCTGAGAAAACCATAATTCAAAAAGAGTCATGTACCACAATGTTCATTGCAGCTCTATTTACAATAGCCAGGACATGGAAGCAACCTAAGTGTCCATCGACAGATGAATGGATAAAGAAGATGTGACACATATATACAATGGAATATTACTCAGCCATAAAAAGAAATGAAATTGAGTTCTTTGTAGTGAGGTGGATGGACCTAGAGACTGTCATACAGAGTGAAGTAAGTCAGAAAGAGAAAAACAAATACTGTATGCTGACACATATATATGGAATCTAAAAAAAAAAAAAAAATCGTTCTGAAGAACCTAGGGGCAGGACAGGAATAAAGACGCAGACGTAGAGAATGGACTTGAGGACACGGGGAGGGGGAAGGGGAAGCTGGGACTAAGTGAGAGAGTGGCATGGACATATATACACTAACAAACGTAAGGTAGATAGCTAGTGGGAAGCAGCCGCATGGCACAGGGATATAGGCTGGGTGCTTTGTGACCGCCTGGAGGGGTGGCATAGGGAGGGTGGGAAGGAGGGAGATGCAAGAGGGAAGAGATATGGGAACATATGTATATGTATAGCTGATTCACTTTGTTATAAAGCAGAAACTAACACACCATTGTAAAGCAATTATACTCCAATAAAGATGTTAAAAAAAAAAGAATTATTATATGACCCAGAAATCCCACTATTGGACATATACCCAGAGAAAACCATAATTCAGAAAGACACATGCACCCCAATGTTCATTGCAGCACTATTTACAATAGCCAGGTCATGGAAGCAACCTAAATGCCCATTGACAAATGAATGGATAAAGAAGATATGGTACATATATACAATGGAATATGACTCAGCCATAAAAAGGAATGAAATTGGGTCATTTGTAGAGATGTGTATGGACCTAGAGGCTGTCATACAGAGTGAAGTAAGTCATAATCAGAAAAACAAATATTGTATATTAACGCATATATGTGGAATCTAGAAAAATGGTACAGATGAACCAATTTGCAAGGCAGAAATAGAGACACAGATGTAGAGAACAAACATATGGACACCAAGGGGGGAAAGTGGGGTGCAGCAGGAGGTGGATGAATTGGGAGATTGGGATTGACATATATACACTAATATGTATAAAATAGATAACTAATAACCTGCTGTATAAAAAAACAAAATTCAAAAAAATAAAATAAAGCTACATGAACACATCATCACCCAAAGTCCATAGCTTGCGTTACGGTTAGCTCTTGGTGTTGTATATTCTAAGGGTTCAGACAAGTGTATAATGACATGTATTCACTATTACAGTATCATACAGACTAGTTTCACTGCCGTAAAAAATCCTGTCAATGTAGGTTCATCAGTTATAACGTATGTATCATATTGGTGGTGTATGCTGGTAGTCAGGAAGGCTGTGCATGTGTGGGAAGGTGGTTTTGGGAGAACTCCCTATGCTTCTGGTCAACATTCCTATAAATCTAAAACTGCTCTAAAAAAAAAAGTATATTTTTTAAAAAAAGATTGAAGTGGGGTAATGAATGAATAAAATTTACCAAGTAAAGAAAACAACTTCATCTTTATTGATAAAGTAGTAGATTTACTGGCACACAGAGTTTGCTATATCAGGCATATTCAAAAAGCTTAGTATACATAACTTACTTAATAATCAAATTTACTTAATCATCACATTTCGATGAGGTAGCTACTTTTATAATTACTCCGGTACAGACAAGGAAACAGACCGGGGAGGTTAAGAGAGTTGCTGAGGAGGCAGAAAATACGGAAACAGGTGAAGTCTGGTTCATACTTTCTAAGGAAACAAGAAGACAGAACTGAGGTACATTAAATTTACAAGAGATTACTTGAGCAAACAACCATTTGAATCAGGCAGTGCCAAATAGAAAGCGGTTAGGAGCACTCCATGGATAGAATCTAGGAAAAAGGCTTTTCTAGGACAGAGCAGAAGTAGAGCAAGGAAATTATCTGATTGGCTGTAGCGTACTTGGCTGCTTTATTTGGGAAAACCTAATTGGCTGTTTGTGATCGGTTGTTCCTAAGTTTCCTTTCCTTAGATTCGAGTGCATTGCCTCTGGCTTAGGTTTCTGTTTGCTTACATAGGCTCCCAAGGTATTAGAGCCACCTCAGTCTAATGGTCTCCTTATTTGATTACTTTAATAGAATACAGCTAAATTTGGGGGCATTAAATAGAGTCCTACTCAAGCAAGAGTTTGGAAATTTTATATTTTTATACTAAACTGTAATACTGACCAAAGAATCAATTTACATGAAAATACAGTTGACCCTTGAAAAATAAGGGTTTGAATTGTGAGTCCACATATACGCGGATTTTTTTCAATAAATGTATTAGAAAACTTTTTGGAGATTTGCGACAATTTGAAAAAGTTTGCAGACTAACCGTGTAGCCTAGAAATATCAAAAACATTAAGAAAAAGGTTTATCATGAATGCATAAAATATAGGTATACACTAGTCTATCTTTATACAGGCATAAAGTAAGTGATATTTAATATAAAATTAATAATGCGTCTGTTTTTTACTGTTTTGTAACTATGCCTCCAGAGAATTACATTACCAGACAATATGCCTTCTGTCTCATAATTAGAGAAACTGCTTATCAACCGATCATCACAGGTAAGTGATGTTTTTTTAATGTAACGATATTTCCAATACTGTATTATGAATATGACTGTAATGCTGTCTGCCATAAAAGTTTTATAACCATTCATTAGTGTATAAGCTACAGTGAAGCAATCCTACCAATGACACCAGGCGACCATAAAGCAAGCATATTCCTGCCTTTTTGTTATCAATGCATGAATCGTTATACCTGGAAATAAATATGAATTTCTTTTTCACATTATCTTTTCATTTTTTTTGTCTAGTGTTGTAATATGTACAACATCTACAGTGTTTTGTATCATATAAGACAATATTGATGTAGGTACAGAAAGAATTCATCTTTTAAAGAGGCTTGGTAAACTTACAATATCAATAAACACAGTACAGTCCTGTAAATGTATTTATCTTCCATATGATTTTCTTAATAACATTTTCTTTTTCCTAGCTTATTTTATTGTAAGAATACAGTATATTATACATATAACATACAAAACATGTGTTAATTGACTGTTAATGTTATCGGTAAGGCTTCTGGTCAACAGTAAGCTGTTAGTAGTTAAGTTTAGGGGGAGTCAAAAGTTATATGTGGGGCTTCCCTGGTGGCGCAGTGGTTGAGAGTCCGCCTGCCGATGCAGGGGATGCGGGTTCGTGCCCCGGTCCGGGAGGATCCCACATGCCGCGGAGTGGCTGGGCCCGTGAGCCATGGCCGCTGAGCCTGCGCGTCCAGAGCCTGTGCTCCGCAGCGGGAGAGGCCACAACGGTGAGAGGCCCGCATACCGCAAAAAAAAAAAAAAAAAAAAATTATATGTGGATTTTTGACTGTGCAGGGGTCAGCACCCCTAACCCCTGTGTTGTTCAAGGGTCAACTGTAAAACAGAAAATCTCATTGTTTTTTCTTTCCATACGTAGTGACCTTAAACTTGTGCTTGTTATAGAGTTGTAATGCGAGTACTCAAAAAGGGAGCACTATTTCAAAAGAATGCCTATTTTATGCTAATATAAACCAAAATCCATTAATTAGTTTACATTATCAACATTTGACCCAAGGCCAATTTGATCTACAATGTTTTTATTCAAAAACTAATCATTGAAGAAGCTCAAGTCATTAGAATATATATTATCGAGAATGTTCTTTTTGCATCTGTCACTGAGAATATGTAGATTTAAGTTAATATCCCCAAGGAGAGTAAGCAACCTTAACAGAGGATACAGTGCTCCCTGTGCAGAGAGTTATGGCAAGTCTAGTGAGGCAAAGAGAAGGACTAGGTGGGACTGACCTAGTGCTTTAACAAAAAGCAACCCTTTAATCAGTGGTGAAGATGAAGAAGGAACAGGAGAGGGAATAGAACCGAAAGAAAGAAAAAACAATGAGCTATTTTGCCCCTTCTTGTTCTTAACTTTTGATGGCTTCTCATTAAGAGTAAAATAAATTTCAAAGTCCTTAGCATGCCATGCTAATTCTCTAGGAATCACTAATTCCTAGGCTGCATTGCCAACCATCATTACATAGGTTCCAGTTTCAAAGAATTACTCAAATTCTCCAGACTCATTCTTTGCTTTCCGGCCTCAGTGCCTTTGCTCACGTGTTTCGTCATCTTAAAACGTCCTCATTCAAGTTCTAATGCAAAGTCCACTCTGGCTGAAAAGCTTTCCTGGATCATATTTCATTCTCCTATTGAAATTTATCTTTCCTCCCTCTTCCAGTATTACCAATGCATTTTATACTTTTGTAAGAACACATCACATTCTGCCTAATGCAGCTGTTAGCTAAGACTGTCCTACCTCCTTTGCAGGGCTGTAATCGGAGAGTAGAGAACACATCTTACTACTCATCTTGTACTTCCCAGCATACCTATTGCAATGCCTGACATGTAAAAGAATCCTAGAACCTTAAGCTCATAGTTGGAGGGAAACTTGAAGATCAAACAGTAAATGTTATAAGGTATTTTAAGAAATGTTTGATGCAAGAGTGATGGAGAGCAGATTGAGGAGAAGGGTTAGGAAAAGAAAACTAGAAAGGGCAATAGTAATAATAAATATTTATTAAAAACTTACTATGTGCCATGCAATTAGTGTATATTATCTCATTTAATTGTCACAATTCAACAAGGTAGGCACTGTTATCGTTCTCATTCTAACAGAGAAGCAAACCATGACACAAAGAGGTTAAATAATTTGCCCAAAGTTGAGCAGTTAATGAATGATGGAGCCAGAATTCAAATCCAGGCAGTTTGACTCTAATGTCTATACTTGTCAGTAAAATACAGTTCAGTAAAGGGGCTTTTCACACGTGCTGCAAGGAGAAGGAACCTTCAGGAACTGGTGAATGAATTGTAGTTTCCATCTTGCTAACCTTTGGATGCCCACACTAGGTACAATGGGTGTAATTATCTTGACATATAAAATCCGTATCCAAAATGGTCAACATTCACATAATGTTATAAAATATTCATATAATATGACATATTCAGAGAACACCTTTCTGTGGTTTTTAATACACAAATCTCCATGAAAGCGACACATTTAGTAACCAGCTCAGGATTGTAGCCACAACAGAGGAAACTCAGTGAACTTAATCAAAAGCATGTACCCAGCCATCAAGGCCCCTTCGGGAATACTTCCTAGAAAAACCACATGTAGCTTTCATTTTCTATCATCTGGCCCTAACATAGCCCTTGGTTTTTTCTGCTTTGTAATAATTCAAAGCACGTTGCTTGTAGGAACAATTTTTAAAAGACTAATTTTTTTAATAACTTTGATGCTAAGCAAATTTTTTAAATTTTCCCATTCTAATCAAATCTCAATAAACTATTCATAAACTATTGAGGCTGATAGTTTATATTTTTCCTTTTTTAACCAAATGGAATAATGCTGAGTATTGATGTCATGTACGTTCTCTGTGGTCACAACATGGAGAAGTTGTTAAGACTATTTGACGGTAGGGAATATGTAGGTCAGCTCAGGTTTCAGAAACTTCTTAAATTCAGCCCAGTGTAATAGTAGGCAAATTTTAAAGTTGAGCATGGAAATGCCTCAAAAACTGCAATAAGAAGTATTTGACAAGGAAGCAAAATATGTCCTCAGGTCATCTTCAATTGAACACAAACACACACACACACACACACACACACACACACACACACACTTTGCCCCGACTCCCTGCTCACCACCATGTTGGGCACTTCTGGGCACACCACTCACATTGTAGTCTAAATAAATGCTCCTACTTTGTGTTCCTCCTTTTCTTTCTTGTTTATAGCCTCTTCCACTCTTTCCCAGTGCCCCCTTTTCCTGGGAAAACTAGATCTCTTGCCTTTCGTTCATATTATACAAATACCATGACAGATTTAGAGCTTAAAGATCTACCCTTTCTGCATTATAACAGGAGGAAAAAAAATACTTTGACAAGATTAGAGCCTGAGGCTGAAGGCTTTGGAATTTCAAGCGTCAGCAGGTAGAAGAAAATATCTGGGGATGTCCAAGCATCTCATCTGTAGGGAAGCAAAACTTGCCACCCCAAAATGTCTCTGGCATGTGGATTATTTTGAGCTGAAAACAAACAAGGCCCAAAAGACTCAGAAAGAAACTTTGACCTTCCCCCTTAGCTGCCTGCAGAATTTAGATTAAGGGCCTATTACAGGACTAGAGCTATCACCATAGATAACTATAGCATAAACTAGGTGTGGTAGACAGAAAGGAACCTAGCAAAGTCTGTTTGTTAAAATTCCTCTGTGTGTCCCACTGTCTCTGCAAGGCCCAGCAAACATTTGTTTACCAAACATTTGCTTTTCCTTGTCAATTGCCTTCCTCCCCGTTAAAGTCCCAAATCTCTACCTCAATGTCCTCTTTGTCTTTAGCTGAAGATGGTACTTAAGGGTGAAGGTTTCAGCCATTTTGGTGAGTTAATCAGTTTTCCTGGGTCTCTCCCATGTATACAAGCTATTAAACTTTGATTTTCTCCTGTTAATCTGTCTCAGTTCAGTTTAATTCTTAGACCAGCCAGAGGAAGCTAAAAGCATAAGAGGAAAATTTCTTCCTCCCCAACATATCCTTGGTAAAAACTCATACAGATGAGCACCTAGTCCTCTTATATTTAGCCAGCCTTTTGCTTGCTATTTTTCATGAAACTTCAGGGTCCTCCTCCCCTTGGTTTCTTCCTTCCTTCCTTCCTTCCTTTTCTTTCTTTCATACCGAGAACAATTCTTTTAGAGACTTTATTTATTTATTTTATTTTTGGCTGCACCATGCAGCATGCTAGATCTTAGTTCCCTGACCAGGGATCAAACCCGTGCCCCCTGCAGTGGAAGCGCAGAGTCAACCCCTGGATCGCCGCCAGGAAAGTCCCTGTCCCCTTGGTTTCTGTTGGTGAACTGGAAATATGGTGCAGGGTAAAGAGATATGGGTGGAGAACCAAAAGACCTGGGTCCAGTGTCACTGTCAGTCACTCCAGCCTCAGCCTCCCCACATCCTTAGGCCCTGTATGGGTGGTTGATTCATTGATTCATCCCCTGTTTCTAAAGCTCCAAATGTAAAATGAGAATAAGAATGACTCTCACGGGGCTGTGGTGAGTTTTGGAATTCACACCTGTAAACATTTAGCACCATCCCTGTGGCACTCCATAAATGCTAACCAGTATTGTTAAAGATCTACGAAGTTATTCAGAATTTGATCTCTAAAGAAAATGCCCCACAACTTCTTGTTTACAAAAGCTCACATTTACTCTCCCCCAGGTTTTCGTTACTCTGTTCCACTGAGATGACAGGACTCCAGATGTTATTTCTCTTCCTCAGATTACATGATACCTTTGACAGCTCACTTTCAATCAGGACTAATCTGCTCTAATTGCAGACATTATCGATGCGAATGGCACTGCGTCCTGATAAATGAGCTGCTGGCACAGGGTGTCCGCCACGACATGTAGAGGAGCCCAGGGAGAGGCAGTGTCATTCTGCAAATCACTCTTGGCACCCAGGGTTTGGTGGATGGCACCTGGCAGTCTCCATGTTTCAGGCCACATGGCCTTGCCAATCACTGACTGTCATCAAACAAAATACTCTCATATTATTCTGCGGTTTGCTTTTGCAAAGAGATCCTTTCTAAAACAGTCCAGTTGATTCATTTCCAGGCCACTAGCAAACATAGTCACATAGTGCAGACAGAATAATAGAACATTTTGGTAGCTCTCCTGTTTTCCAGAATGAAATCAGGAAAAAGTAAAAGACTGTGTTTTGACTAAAGTTTGAGGATGAGAGTTTCCAGGGTCAGAGGAGAGGCACAAACATGGCTTTAGGGTGAGAATTTTACAAGGACTTTGAATCCTCTGATTAACCTTCACAGTGAAAAGTAAGCATCATCTTTACCACAGAATTTATTCTACAGCTGTTTGAAGCTTGACCATTTAACCTCTCAACTTCCCCAGCGTGTTAATATGTCACTGATGCTTCTAAGTAAATAAAATGTCCAGGAATGGGGAGCTTGAGCCAAGTATTGATACAATCAGCGAAACTTGAAAACGAAAAAAAAGAAAAGAATGCATTTGATCAACTTCATTTTCGAGAACACGGACAATATTGAAGAGAGCAGTCAGAATCAGAAAGGAAAAAATTCTTTCATTTTCTCTGTTGAATTTGGAAACTTCTAGTCAGGAGTCAATTTCTTCTGCAAAGCTTCTCTGACCATGATAAGATGCTGTTGGCAGTATTAGGCCCTGGAAGATCCACCTGCCTCCATCCCGGTCTTATTTCAGTTTCTCTAACTCATTCAGTTTTTCCTCACCTCAGAGCCGTCACACTGGTCCTCCTCTCAACCTGAAACATACTCCATGCTCTCCCCCCCAAAAGCTAGCTCCACTTCTCCTTTAATTTCAATTTAAACATCACTCCCTCACAGTGATTATCTCAGACAGCGCCCCCTTACCCAGGTTTCCTTCCCTCACACCCTTACACTTTCACTATTGCCCCCAGGCCTCCTCTGTAATGCTCTTCATACTTGTAATGGTTTTTCAGCGTGGCTCTTTCCCATGACCTATATGGTCCATGATGGCTGAGACCCAGTCTTCTTTATCTTTTCATCTCTAACCCTTCACATAGGGCCCGTCACATTTTAGGCACTTGATAAATATTTGTTGAATTCGTTGATGAAACATGAATGGATGAATTCAAGCATGTTGATGCACTTTTACAGGTGGTTATGAATTGGCACCAGGAGACAGTTGCTTTTAGAAACATGATATCATAGGGCTTTCTCCATAGAACATTCCACGTCTAGACACCCAGGTGTATAAATGTGGCCTAAAAGATAAAAGTGAAACCAAAAGCCCCACCTTTTATACGGGGTTGTTTCCACACCAGTCAAGGCTAGGAAGGAATGTTCTTTGTTAAAGCACATAGTTCCCGTGCCTTTGGCAGTGAAAGTGCAGAGTCCTAACCACTAGGCCACCAGGGAATTCCCTAAAGCACATAATTCTTTATTAAAGCAGATACTTTGACCATTTGTCAGCTTCTAAAGAGCTGAAGCGATCCAAGAATTTAACTATATCCTAAAGGGAAAGCAAAGAAGCACACAGAATAATATTAAAAATACAGAAGTTTCATATACAAGTAAACCAGTTGTCAAGTTTAGATGGAAATGAGCAGGAAATGCAAGTGACATCAATTTCCATGGTACAGATTGCATCTCAGTCCCCTCTGGACTATGTAACCAGATCATTGTGGAGGACGAGAAGAGCCTTCTCAACTGGAGAAAAACGAAAATACACCATCTGTCCTACAAATTGGACTAGTGATAACTGTATCCACATATAGATCAGTCAGAATACTTAGAAACTGCATTGTGGCCATTCCTGGGTATAGTAACCAGGATCTGCAATAGGCTACACTATGATAACAAAGAAAACCTGAAATCTTAGTGGCTTAATTCAAGTTTATTTCTCCCTCTTGCCACATGCCTCTCCTATCCTGGAGTCTTGCCATCTCCTGGCTTAAAGATTAGTTGAAATATTGGGCGAAGGAATAAACCCAGAAGTAAAACAGTTTACTTCTACTTACATTCCATGGGACAGAACTCATAACATGGTGAATCCAACTGTAAGAAAAGATGAGAAATGAAGAGGGAACATGTGGATATGAGTGTTAACTGTTTCTACCACAGTACAGTTTGGTCTTATCAAGCAATTCTGCTTTTTGACACATGGTCTTGATGGTTCAGCTAAAAGGACTATTTCCTTTATGATAATTGGATTTAGTCCAGACTCTTTTTAAATATACGCTCAGAAACCCACAGCTTTGCATTTTTATTCTTTGGCATTGTGTGCTAGGATATACTTAAAGTATTGTATTGTTTATTTCTACGTAACAAATGACCTTAAAACCTAGCAGCTTGAAACAGCAAACATTCATTATCTCACAGTTTCTGTGGATCAGGAATTTGGATGTGGCTTAGCTGTGTGCCTCTGGCTTAAGACCTTTCTTGAGCTTGCAGTCACACTGGCGCCTGGGGTGAGGACACATTGGGAAGGTCTGATTAGAGGAGGGTCTGCTTCTCAGGTCACTTACATGGTGAATGGCAGGATTCAGTTCCTCTCAGGTTGTTGGGCTGAGGATCCAAGTTCCTCACTGGCTGTGGGCTGGAAGCCTCCCTCAGTTCCTTGCTAAGTGTGTCACCATAGGACAGCTCACAACACGGGCGCTGGCTTTTCCCTCAGAGCAAGTGAGAGCAACCAAAGATGGAAGCCACAGTCTTTTGTAACCCAGTCTCAGAAGTGGCAGTCACATATGTCACCTTCTATTCATTAGAAGTGAATCCCTAAGTCCAACCCAGATCAAGGGGTGAGCATTACACAAAGGCATGAACGCCAGGAGGCAGTGGTCACTGGGGGGCCATCTTGGAGGCTGCTTACCACAGCTGTTCTTCCAGGCCATCTTATTTGGGGTTATCCTTTTTCAGCTCTTATATTTTGTTTCATATTTTCTTTTCAAGTTTAGGCCAGTAGGGTCACTTTAGTGCTATGAATCAGTTAAGTTTTGGAACCTTGGGTGTGACTTTCTTTTCTGGTCATGATGTTGAACGTGGCCCAAAGAGGACGGAAATAGTGAAGACTTAATCTTTGAAAACTGCAGTAGATCCAAGTTGTAAGTCATCTAAAAAGTAAGAAGTAGGGCTTTTCTTCAGCTATCTAGTGCTATGTTATGTTATAGATACTTTCCTAATAACTCTCTTACAGGACTTGATGGTTTTTAAAATCCCACCTGATCACGACTCTGTCAATAACAGTATCTTTGGATAAGTGAAATGGCCTATTAGCCAAATTGAATGAAAGTGTGACAGTTTATTAACAATGACACTTAAATGGTATTTCCATTCATAGAGAACTTTGTTGCCCCTATTAGGATGTAGGTTATAGGGACTAACAAGTAATCTTAAATTTTAAGTGGCATAAAACTACCAAGATTCATTTCCTGTTCCTACTGTATGTCCTCCAGAGCTGAGATGGAGGGAATGAGGTTGGGCAGGGGCGTAGAATTTGCTCATTGTTGCTGCTGTGAGACTCAAGCTGATTGGGAAACACTACCCCAAGCATTGGTCTCCGTGCCAGAGGAAACAGCTCTGGAATATCTTGTATGAGCATTAAAGGTTTGGCCCAGAAGTGATGGGCATTATTTCTACTCTCAGTTCATTGGTCAGAATTACTAATGTGGCTTCCCAATCACAAGGAGTCAGAAAGTCCCATTTTTCTCATGTGCCCAGAATGGGAATGAACTAGAAATATTTGCAAATAACACTAATGACAACATTGCCCCCCTACTCCCAAAACCTCAGCAAATATCACTGTGAGGAAACTTTTATCTTTGTTTTCCAACTTGAAGGTCAAATAATCCTACTACCATGTTCAAATTGGGGGTTTGTAATAATAACAATTAATATTCTTTCTTAACACCCTATGTATTCTTGGAACTGCCAGCCAAACTGCTTAGACCTTCAGGTGCCCAGATGTAGGTTTTGTTGAGGCCTGGACATATTTTCACTTGTCCCCCGTAATCTCAAACTGAGCATCATTGGTGTCTATGCAGTCTGGTGAGGGGCCTGGGTGTTTCTTTTGTACCTAAATTAAGAAATTACTGGGGACTTCCCTGGCAGTCCAGCGGTTAAGACTCGATGCTTCCACTGCAGGTGGGCGCGGGTTCGATCCCTGGTCAGTGAACTAAGATCCCACATGCCACATGGAGTGGCCAAAAAAAAAAAAGAAAGAAATCACTGTTTTTTATATGTTCTTTAAATTCTAGAATATCATGTGATATATATATATAGATGTTTGAGTTAGACAACATAAGACAAGGGCTACCAAGCTTAGAATTTCTTAAAAAGTGTGTGGATTTAACCTCTAAGTATTTTGACAATAGTATATATGTAATTGTATATAAGGTATTAAAATATTTTAAAATAGAATTTTATGATAATTTTCATCACTCTTTACAATAGAGTTTTATTATCTGGTCTCCGTGCTTACTCTCGTTTCCTCCCTGGCCTTTACTCTATCGATGTGAATCTTTTAACACAAATTCAGAATGTACCATTCCCCTGTTCACAACCCTCCACTATGCCCCAAAAGGCTTGGAATAAAAGCCAAAGTCCTTACCATGGTTTCATATCTGGCTTCATGTCTAATTTGTTATCTTACCGCTTCCCCTTAGGGGCTCAGCAGAATTGGATCATGTGGCTCCCTCCGTGATCATTGCACTCACCCAGCGAGAACCTCAGCTCGTTCTTACTGCCCCTCTGCACTCTTCCCATAGATCTTCACATAGGTGTCTCCTTCACTTCATTCATATCTCTGCTTAAATTTAAAAAATCCACAGAGAGCCCTTCCCTGTCCAGTTTTCCACTCCTGTTACCTTCTCCTGTTTTTCTTTATAGCGTGTATCACTGATATTACACCATATGTATATTCATTTATTCTTTCCCCTAAAATGAAAGACATAGGAAAGCAGAAACTTTGTCTGTTTTAGTCACTGCTGTGTTCACAGCACCTAGAATAACTGTTGGCACATAGGTGGAGTAAGTGGACACAGAAGAGCCATTCAATGAAGTAATATTAGAGGAACTCAAATCGAAAAGGAAACTCCAGAAGGGCAAGGGTGTTTTTTCCCAGCACTGTGGATCCCTCACCTGACAAAGCGCCATGCTGCATAATAGTTTTTAAACAAGTATCTGTGTCTGAGATGAATGACCAAATTCCTCAATTGAAAAGAATCAGTGCTACTGGTCTTTAAAATGTGTAATGAGATATTTTTCCCAGCTAATACCTTCTACCTGCATGCTAACCAGGGAAGAACAAAAAAACAAAAACGAGCAATTGGTGAGAAGCCTGACAAAGCCTTCAGAAAAGCATAAGGAGATTAGAAATTTGGAATTGTTCATCTCTAGCCTAAACTATAAGCAGAGTGGACTCAAAAAGACCTCTTAGTGGAGCTAGTCTAATCATGCAGTCACATTGTTGAATTCCTTTGAAGAAATGAACTTGAAATCCCTCTGATAATGCAGCCAGAACCCAGACGAGAAGGCAAATTTGTGTTCCTGTCCCTCCTCCCTACTCTTTCACATGACAGAAAATGCTCATCAATCATAGTGTCCTTTCCTCCCAAAGCCAGACTTGGCCCCAGAATCCTCAGCAACGCTCTCTTAAACGCCATAGCTGTCATTACTCTAGACGACATTTATGTGTCATTTTTACTTATTTTAGTCAGTCTTGGGCAAAATTATCAGAGACTGAGAAAGCACTGTTTTACTACCTAAAACAAAAAATATAGAACGCAGACCTCAATATATGTAAAACTAAAATCCAGAAATAAACCTTTATTACTTTACCTCCCTATTAGTGGAGAAAGAATGATCTTCATTTGGGAAACATGAGATCCAAGCTTTCTGTGGCAGAAAGATGATCCTCTGTAAAAGAAAGATTAAACTCGAACTCTCAAGTACATCACCTTGGATATTTCAGATCAAAGCTGTGAATGTGACTTGTATTTAAGTCTGCTCATATGTATAAGTATTTATTGTGTCTGCTGTGGAAAATATATTCCCTGGTAGGAATAGGTTATTAAGAGATGGGAAAGCTAATAGTCCCTGATGGCAACTGTACTCAGAGATGACATTTCATAATATCATAAACTCTTATAAATGATGATTGCTTAAGGAGCCTTATGTAAATTCCATCTTTTGGATGTGACATCCAAAATTCCTAATAACTAAGCCAGGTCTATTCTAAAGTTTAGTTTTGAAATTTCTTTGGGGGAAAAAATGTGTCAGTGAGCAAATTTGCAACATAAAGGGAAATGTAACAACATTTTTTTTTTACATCTTTATTGGAGTATAGTTGCTTTACAATGGTGTGCTAGTTTCTGCTTTATAACAAAGTGAATCAGTTATACATATACATATGTTCCCATATCTCTTCCCTCTTGCGTCTCCCTTCCTCCCACCCTCCCCATCCCACCCCTCTAGGTGGTCACAAACCACCAAGCTGATCTCCCTGTGCTATGCGGCTGCTTCCCACTAGCTATCTATTTTATGTTTGGTAGTGTATATATGTCCATGCCACTCTCTCGCTTTGTCACAGCTTACCCTTTCCCCTCCCCATATCCTCAAATCCATTCTCTAGTAGGTCTGTGTCTTTATTCCTGTCCTACCCCTAGGTTCTTCATGACATTTTTTTCCCTTAAATTCCATATATATGTGTTAGCATACGGTATTTGTCTTTCTCTTTCTGACTTACTTCACTCTGTATGACAGACTCTAGGTCCATCCACCTCATTACAATTAGCTCAATTTCATTCCTTTTTATGGCTGAGTAATATTCCATTGTATATATGTGCCACATATTCTTAACCATTCATCTGTCAATGGACACTTAGGTTGCTTCCATGTCCTGGCTATTGTAAATAGAGCTGCAATGAACACTGTGGTACATGACTCTTTTTGAATTATGGTTTTCTCAGGGTATATGCCCAGTAGTGGGATTGCTGGGTCATATGGTAGTGCTATTTGTAGTTTTTTAAGGAACCTCCATCCTGTTCTCCATAGTGGCTGTACCAATTCACATTCCCACCAGCAGTGCAAGAGGGTTCCCTTTTCTCCACACCCTCTCCAGCATTTATTGTTTCTAGATTTTTTGATGATGGCCATTCTGACTGGTATGAGATGATATCTCATTGTAGTTTTGATTTGCATTTCTCTAATGATTAATGAAGTTGAGCATTCTTTCATGTGTTTGTTGGCAGTCTGTATATCTTCTTTGGAGAAATGTCGATTTAGGTCTTCTGCCCATTTTCGGATTGGGTTGTTTGTTTTTCTGTTATTGAGCTGTAGGAGCTGCTTGTAAATTTTGGAGATTAATCCTTTGTCAGTTGCTTCATTTGCAAATATTCTCTCCCATTCTGAGGGTTGTCTTTTGGTCTTGTTTATGGTTTCCTTTGCTGTGCAAAAGCTTTGAAGTTTCATTAGGTCCCATTTGTTTATTTTTGTTTTTATTTCCATTTCTCTAGGAGGTAGGTCAAAAAGGATCTTGCTGTGATTTATGTCATAGAGTGTTCTGCCTATGTTTTCCTCTAAGAATTTGATAGTTTCTGGCCTTACATTTGTAACAACAACCTAGAGAGTTTTAACCTAGAGAGTAAGAGAATAATTTTCAAGGACTCCAATGATGTTCATTAAGTCGAAACAATAAATGTCGATTAACAACAGGTCTTATCTATCCTTAAAGCTGGTAGAGCAGGATCTACATTTTGGCAAGATAATTAGCAATTTATTCAAGATAACATGCAACTTGAGAACATCAAATATTTTGGACTTTTAAAAAATGTATTGTTCAGGGCTTCCCTGGTGGCGCAGTGGTTAAGAATCCACCTGCCAATGCAGGGGACATAGGTTCAAGCCCTGGTCCAGGAAGATCCCACATGCCTTGGAGCAACTAAGTCCCTGAGCCACAACTACTGAAGCCTGTGCGCCTAGAGGCTGTGCTCTGCAACAAGAGAAGCCACCGCAATGAAAAGCCCGTGCACCGCAAGGAACAGTAGCCCCCACTAGCTACAACTAGAGAAAGCCCTTGTGCGGCAATGAAGACCCAATGCAGCCAAAAATTAAATAAATAAATAAATAATTTTTTTAAAGTAATAAAAATAAAAATATATTGTTCAGATTTTCCATTAATGTACCTTGCCTCTCATTCCTGTGACTTTGGATAGATGAGATGTTATCTGTAAGAAAAGAAATTTTTAAACTCATATTGAGTCTTTCAGTTACCCAATAACTAAGAACTATCTGCAATAGGAAACTTCAATTAAATAGCCAAGAGGATTCAACAGTGCAAAATGAAATCCTGTTCTGCCATCTAGAGGACACACACTAATGGCATAGAAAATATGTCTTTAACAGCCCCTAAAGCTTAAAATAAAAAAAGATATTCTGTTTTAAAAAAGGGTGGAGGGGAGTATTTTGCTCTACGACATTATATCAGATTTCACCATAGAGAAGAAAATAACATTTTTAAAAGCAATTAAAAAAAACCCTGTGGATTAGATATGCACCAAATTGAGGTTTTACACTTTACCAAATTTGCTTGGCCCCATCTGGCCTCCAAGGCGTTGGCCACTTGCAAATGCAGCACCCAGGCCACAGCTACATCCCCTAAGAACACATTCCTGGCCACCATAAGGAAAAGAGCACAGCCTTCGTTGTGCCTGCCAGGGGGTTACCAGAGTTATCTGGGGCATCCAGGTTTGACCTCATCAGACTCAATCAGCAATCTCAAATATTTCTGATAATATTCTAACTTGACTCTCTCCAAATGATTCATCCCAGAATTCTGCAGCAATTTCTCATATTGCTAAGTGCAAGAAAACAAGGTGTGCCTGTACTCAGAGAACTTTATAACTGAAACAACAGTAAACATGATCTACTTTAATTTCTTCATTTTTCAGTAGAAGAAACTGAGATCAAGAGATTCTATAACTCTAAGATCACACAGTAGTTATTAGTGGAGTTTTCATGATAACACACATTGCCTACTCTTAAATCCAATGTTTTTCATTTCGTGTATCCATTCATCCAACAAATACTTAGCGCTTACCTACTAAGCTAAGCATTGTGATAGACACTGAGCAGGAAATGCCGCGTGAAAAAAAAACACAGCCCCTGCTCTCTAGAATCTAACAGTCTGCTGGGGATGAAACATTAATCAGAGCCATATGAAATTATGAAAGTACAGGGGACAAAGAAAGAATTTAGTGGGAACAGAACTTGGTCTGGTCCAGAAGAGCAGGTATGATTTCTGTAGAGAAGTTTCTTTTTTTTTTTTTTTTGTGGTACGCGGGCCTCTCACTGTTGTGGCCTCTCCCATTGCGGAGCACAGGCTCCGGATGCGCAGGCTCAGAGGCCATGGCTCACAGGCCCAGCCGGTCTGCGGCATGTGGGATCTTCCTGGACCGGGGCACGAACCCGTGTCCCCTGCTTCGTCAGGAGGACTCTCAACCACTGTGCCACCAGGGAAGCCCTAGAAGTTACTTTCAAATAGAGATCCAAAAGATAAATAGTTGTTATCTAAGCAAAGCAGGAAGAAAAGTGCATTCCTGGCAGAGTAAACATCACTTGCAAAGGCCTTGAGGTAGGAGGGAAGCTTGATGCTCTGGTGGAACTAAAATATCAGTGAGAAACAGGTGTGAGATGAGTCTGCCTAGGCTGCAAGGGGTCTAATCATCTGGAGAGGAGGAGGCCAATCACAGACAACGAGCAAGCTTTGGAGAGTTTCAAGAAGAGGATTTAGATAATCGGATTTGTGCTTTTGAAAGATTGCACTGGATCCAGTGAGTGCAGAGAGAAAGAAAGCAAGAATAGACTGTGCACACGCCCAATTAGGGGACAAATATGACAATAGCTTGCACTACGGCAGGGCCTGGCGCTAGAGAGGCACCATGGGATTGTGCTCTACATTAGCAGTGGCTCCTGGATCGGGCAGCACATCCCTGCACTGTGGCACTGTAGCAAAAGGACAGACTTCTTTTCTTGAATCTGGAGCATAAAACCTTTTTATTCTCACCTTCATGGGCATATACGCAGATTGTTCCTCCCCTTTCAAAAGCAGGGGTGTCTGGTTTCTCCCAAAAAGATGTGCATCGAAAGTTGTCTCTTAGCAGAAGATATCACTAAGGGACTCTCATTAGAAATGCAGGGGTCTACGTGCGGATGGAATCCAGTGGGGGTCTTTGGAAGTCATAACTCATTGGCATCCACTGCTACTGAGGATTTCCCCATTAAGTAACATTTATCAGTGTCAATTGTTTTGATTCTTTGTTTTTCTCTGTTAGCTCAGATCTGAGTTATCTCCATGTCACAAGCTCCAGGAAATAAAAGGGGCGAATAGGAGATCAAAGTCTTTCCCCTGTTAGATTTCTCCTTATCCCTATATCTTATACCAATCACTGGGGAGCTCTGTGGGTTCTCTGGGGGGAGGATCAGTCACAGCCCTAAGCCCACACTGGGAAAACTTTGGAGGTAGAAGATGGTCTTAAACACATTGAATGAGAGTGGTAGCCATGACCATATGAAGGTGTTTGTTTCCAGGGAGGAATTCTGCATGGACCAAGAGGACAATGACAGGATGTGGGTACATATGTTCATTCTATTAAGTTGTGCACATTGTTTTATGAACTTTATTAAAGGTAAGAATTCACAAAAAAGGAAATTATAACACTAATGAGGAAGGAACAGAAAAGACCTGATTTACATTTGCTTTTTGTTTTGTTATGAAGCAGAAGAATCCAGAGTCCCTATTTAGCTCAGTCAGGCATACAACTGATTTATCCACAGAACATGAAATCCTTCTCCAAGCCTCTTCTGACCACAGGAATCCAAACTCCCTTGGCTAGACAAGGGATTTCCATCATGCCTATGCATCTCCTGAACCTTCTTTCTGGACAAAGCATATCCACAGGGAATTCTTTCATTTCCCCTTCATTCTGTTGATAGGAGAAAATGAATCCAGAGCTAAAGTTTCTAGAACCTTCTCCATTGATAGTTAATAGCTTTAAAATGGCATATACCTCTTTTGAATCCTGGCTCTGCCACTTACTAAACTTGTGACTTTGGGCAGGTCACTTTCCCTCTCTGAGTCAGTTTCCTTATTACAGACTAGGAATAAATACATTTACCTTCATAAAATTATTGTGGAAAAATGAGTTAATGTAATAGAGTGGTTAGCATACGGCCTGGTGTGTGGAATGCTCAAAATAGTAGATGTCATTGTTAACTTATGACAGTTATCAGATCCTCTCAACACATTCTTACATACTGTGGCTTGCATCTCATCTCTCCACCAGTTCCACAGTAACTGGCTATATTTGACTTCCCATCTCCTGTTGGCTCAGCAACTGGATCCAGTGCCAGAAATAATCTCATTTTCTAGTTAGGCAGAATTCAATAGGCTCTAATTTAAATGGCATGTGAAAATAATTCAGCATAGAATCAAGCAATAGATAGATTAGATGATTCCTATCGAGTTAAGATGTACCCTGACTTTGAGTTATACCTCATCTACCAAAATAAAGTGATTAATTTGAAAGAAATGATGAAATAACCAGCCCCATTCGGAGGGCATTGATTCTCTGTCATAGAACTCATGTTGCCTTTGCTACTGTTTCAGAAGAATCCTCCTAGATGACTACAGCACCAAGTCTCCAAATCCCCACAAAAATCTCAGGTCAGAGATCTCAGCCCACTGAAATGATAAATCAGCTTTGCTTAGGATTATATAATTGTCTTCTCAGTGAGAAGGGTCTTTTAAACCAAGACTGAATATATGAAGGATTAAGTAAATCAAACCCATAGTATAATGCTTTCGTGTTAGGTTTAAGAATATTCCATGCCTATTTAGTATGTAAAACAGATGTAATATTTAAGATTTGTTACATTAGAGACGCTAACATACTAATTTATGATTCTAACTTAAAATACATAAATGGATGATTGATGTTAGATTTGTTGATTTTAAGGTAAAAGTTATTAGAAAATTTGCTGAGTGAATATTTAAGAAAAGGAGGATCTATTACATTAAATACATGTTAGATTTACTAGAATTATCTAAATATGTGAGGTTTAGTAAGATTTGAAGTATTTACAATATTCAAATAATTTAAGAGTACATTTTAAAATTATTTAAGACAATTCAACTATGTTTAATAATGGGATAAATAATAATCTTGAAAATAACTGTTAATAGGTAAATAATTTAGTCCATTTTAACAGTCATTTAGAAGATGAACTTAAGATTTATAAGTGGAACTTATAAAAGTGGACAAAAGGTACAAACTTTCAGTTATAAGATAAATGGGTACTGGTATTTCTTTTTTTTTTTTTTGTATCTGTATGAGATAATGTTAACTAAACTTTCTGTGGTAATTAAATAATTACCACAATACATGTAAGTCATTATGCTGTACACCTTAAACATACAGTGCTGTGTGTGAATTATATCTCAATAAAACTGAAAGAAAAAAACAGTTGAACTTAAAGATGTAAGGAGCAATTAGGTTTTAAAATTTATAAACCTCAATGTAATACCTACACAGCTTTTTCTGTGAGTAAGAGCTATGGAAACCACAAATTGACTGCTTCACCCAAGTAAAACCTCTGCTAGACCTTCTAGTTCACAGATCTCAAATCGTTTGGGAAAGCAGATGTGGTCCTCTTTTAGTTTCCTCCTGCTGATGTAACTGATCACCACAGATTTAGTGATTAAAAACAGCAAAAATTTGTTCCAGAACTGTATTCTAAAATCAAGGTGCCAGCAGGGCTGCATTCCTTCTGCAGACTTCAGGGGACAAGCTTTCCTTGCCTTTCTCAGAGGCCTCCTGCATTCCTGGGCTCCCAGCCCCTTCCTCACCTCACTCCAAAGTCTTGCTTCTTTCTTCACCTCTCCTACTCTTTTTTTTTTGCGGTACCCGGGCCTCTCACTGTTGTGGCCTCTCCTGTTGCGGAGCACAGGCTCCGGACGCGCAGGCTCAGTGGCCATGGCTCACGGGCTCAGCCTTTCCGCTCCGCGGCATGTGGGATCTTCCCGGACCGGGGCACGAACCCGTGTCCCCTGCATCGGCAGGCGGACTCTCAACCACTGCGCCACCAGGGAAGCCCTACCTCTCCTACTCTTGATCCTGATCCTCCCGGGCCCTTTTTTTAAGGGCCCTGGCAATTACATTTAGGTTTACCTAAACCATCCAGGATAATCTCCCCATCTCAAGATCCTTTTACCATGTAAGGTAGCATAGTCACAGGTTCTGGGGAGTGAATCAGTACTTCATGTGAGCTAAAGGAACGTCCAGAACCAAAACAATCTATCGTGCTGGTACTTGGCCACTTTCTGACTCAATTGTAATTTGGGAGAGTGTAGGTTAGTAACCAAACCACTGACCAGAGTTCTCTAGTTTGATTTCCCAGCAGCTATTGGTTGCAGGAGATTCTCTGCATAATCAGCCTAGTTTGAACCATCCTGCACTTTGAAATGGTAAGTCAGAGAACCTGTTCTGCACTAGTTAGTATTTACATTGGATTTCAGGAGCCAAAAAAGATCTGTCTCTGGTTGGTTGATTCCCTTCTTTGCAACCCACTTTGTATTCCATATTTTGATGGACCAGAGTTTTAATAAAATGAAAAAAAAATTTTTTTAATTAATCCAAAACTTAGAAATAAGGCAAAAAGATTACCATACTCTTTCAAAGTCATACTAGGGCACTGTCCACCAAGTCCACTGAAAGATCATCTGATTTTTCTAGAGGAAGATGTAACTGACTTCTGCTTACTATCACTTAGGCCCCAGACTCCATAAAGTTCGATGGTAATGTGTAGAAAATTAGTTTGCAAGTTTTTCAGATTTATACTCCTTTGAATCAGCTTTGGAGCCTTCTGGTTCCTTAATCCTGACTTAAATAAATCTTTAAGTGATCACGATATAATTACATATGTTGTTTTTAACTTTTTAAAATTATACTTTGACATCAGGCTTCCCTGCTAAGGAAAAACAAAAAATTTTGCTCCTATGAAGTATGTTCGAAGCCAGCTTGGGTTAACTATTAGAAAACCGCATGGATATTAAGAGAACTATATAAAAATTACATGTGGAGGCGATATAGGTATCTGTTAGGTAAATTTAACCATGTGATTAGCCATAATCCACATATTGATGCTTTTATATTTGGTCATCTGTAAATTAAGAAGTAGTGTTAAAAATAGGCAGAATGTTAAAAAAAAGATTAAGAGAATGAAAAGGCAAGCCACAGACTGGGAGAAGGTTGCAAATAATATATCTGATAATGGCTTCTGAGCAGAATAAACAACTCTTGAAACTCAATCATAAGAAAATCCAATTAAAAAATGAGCAAAATATTTGAACACTTTGCCAAGATCTAAAGATGGCAAAAAAGCACTTGAAAAGATGTTCATCATCATTAGTCATTACAGAAATGCAAATTAAACCCACAACGAGACACCAATTAGAACGTCTAAAATCAAAGAGTGACCAGATCAAATGTTGGTAAAAATGTAGAGCAACTAGGACCCTTACGCACCAACAGTGGGAAATGTGAAATAGTACACTTTGAAAAAGTTTGCCAGTTTCCTAAAAAGTTCAATGTACACTTACCATATGTCCCAGCCATTCCACTACTAATTTTCTTAGTTTACCCAAGAAAAGTGAAAGTAAATGTTTATACAAAGACACATGTAAACATTCTAGCAATCCAGCCGCTTCATTTGTAATAGCTAGAAACTGGAAACCACCCAAATGTGCACTAACAGGGAGTACATAAACAAATTGTGATACATCTATACTATGGAATACTACTCAGAAATAAAAAGGAATTAACCATTGATACAATGAAATGAATAAATCTCAAAATAATGGTGCTGAGAGATTATATACAATTCTATGAAAGTAAAGCAACAGAAAGCAACTCAATGGTTATCTGGAGGTAGATAGTGGAATTGAAGGGAGGGATTACAAAGGGCACTAGGAAAATTGGAATGATGGATATGTTTACTATCTTGATTGTGGTGATTGTTTCACAGGTGTATACACACCAAAGCTTTTCAGTTTGTTCACTTTAGGAATTCCCTGGCGGTGCAATGGTTAGGACTACAAGCTTCCACTGCAGAGGGCACGGGTTCAATCCTTGGTCGGGGAAATAACATCCCACATGCCATGTGGCTCAGCCAAAAAAAAAAAAATTGTACACTTTAAACATGTACAGTTTAATATGTGTTAGCTATAGCGACATAAAGCTGTTAAAAAACAGGCAGGATGAAACCTTATTTGGGTATGTTTCTCAGAAGAAATCGGAATGTTCAGCCACTGAAGTCCTAGAGCATAGCATAACTCGTAAGTTGAAGTACCTTAAATTCCTAAACTTCCATACAAAATTTGAACTTTGTACATATGTGTAATTCTTCAACGTAGGTATCATTCATCACATTCTCAAAGAGGTTTTTGAAAAAAGGAGTTAAAAATCACTACTTTAGAGGAATCTAGATAAAGAATATAATGAAAATTGCTTATCCCACACAAATTAGAGTACCTCTCAACTTTTTAAAGAAGAGCACAACTTAAGTACAATGTGTAGATTATCCCAATTACCTGTCAGTCAATGGAGTACATACTCCATTGTGTTTTTTTCCAACACCACCAAGCAATTCTCCACTTCTCAGCAGACACTGATTTGATGTCCTATAATGTAACTCAATTCTGACACTATTTACTTGGATATAGCATCAGATCCCACAGCTTACAGGCTGTACCAAAAACCTTCAACACCCACTCCCCCTCACATGCTGATCCAGAGTTCAGATTGCTACCTGTGCTTCCAACCGAACATAGGGGCTACTCTTCATTGCAGTGCACGGGCTTCTCGTGGTGGCTTCTCTTGTTGAGGAGCATGGGCTCTAGGCACACGGGCTTCAGTAGCTGCAGCACATGGGCTCAGTAGTTGTGGCTCGTGGGCTCTAGAGCACAGGCTCAGTAGTGGTGGCGCATGGGCTTAGTTGCTCCATGGCATGTGGCTCTTCCCAGACCAGGGCTCGAACCCATGTCCCCTGCACTGGCAGGCGGATTCTTAACCACTGCGCCGTCATGGAAGTCCCATCTCATTCTTAATCATAAAAATTCCTCTCTTTGTTTGCCTAAGTGAGTTTCTAGCACTTGCAGCAAGATTGTTAAAACAAATTTTATCTTAAAAAAAAAAAACACAGTTCACATCATATTGGAAAAGTAATTATTTATTATGACAAAAATAAAACTGTTGACTGAAAACAAATGTTACACTGTATTGCACCATGACTGCAAATGAGCCAAAACCTGTCTAAAAGATGAACATTCCAGAGCAAACAGCATCCTTTCACTTGGGTAAGTAGGCATGCAAGCAACTCATTACAGCATAATTGCAGAAATAAAAAATTATGAGTACCAGTAACCTAAACTTAACATATAGAAGCATTTTATGACAGTAATAAAGTTATTAAAAATTTAAAACATGTCTTTTCAACAACCCACCATTAGAAGAACGTGCTTTGAACCACTTTCAAGAAGTGATGATGTGAATGCATTAATTTGTTTGTTCTTTTAATTTTATTAATGCTTATATATTGAACCAACAGCACACATCTCAGTTGTTTGGTTGGGTTTAAGAAGCACAGTTTGTGGCTCTGAAAGACATTTTTTTCCTCTGTACGATACCAGGGGGCCCCCAGAGAGATCCAATTCATAATTTTGGCCTTATTAACGCCATCTTCACTTGACCAAGCTGATTAGCTAAGATATTGTTACAGTGTTTGCAGAAAGCCTGAAGCTTGATGGATAACAATAATTTGTATTTAAACCTTAAGAAATGAACATAAATATAAATAGACACTTTAATGTAGTTTTACATTCTGAGGCAAGAAGTATATAGGGCCTGCTGTTTCCTCTTTAATGCTCTAAAGCACCAATTTATGTTAAGATGGCAATGTGTAATTATAATCATTATATTCTGATAGAACAATCGCAAGAGCAAGGCTGTAACTGCTTTTAGTTTTAGTTTTTTTAACCATGCTCTGTACAATAGATGAATAGGGTAAAATTTGTAACTATTACATAATTGGAAATATCATAACCGTCATTTTATTTCACACTTTTAATGAAATAGCAGCTCAACTCTTTTAAAAAGACAAAATGAAAAGTTTTCCTAACTACACTGAACAGTTTACTCCAAGAGAACAAAACAGGGGCTGTAGAATCCCTGCATTTCCTGAAGGAAAATGTAAGAAGATTAAAATGATTATAGTCTCTTATGAAAAGGGCTAAAATATGCAAATAAATTATAAACATAACCAACACCAACTGATAGTCATTTGATATCTTACCAACACTGATGGAAATATATTCACAGTATAATAAAATCAATCAAATTTTAGAGTTTTTCCTTTCCCTTACTTGATTTTAATTAAACTGATTAAATATTGACTATGCACTTGCCCATGTGCTTTAATGAAGACAGTATGTGGATTTGCTACACCATGTTAGCCCTGCTAGTGGTAAACAAGAGTAAAAGAAAACAAAATCTCCAAGGAATGCTCTCTCTTAGTTGTGAATTTTGCATATTTCAAATACAGGTTGGGTGAAGGGGATTTTTATGGGATTGTGCAACATCCCACAGACTAGAGCAAAGCACCTTATGTATGGACTGAAAAATGAGGTAATTTTTTAATTAAAATTTTACAAGTTTGTGCAAGAGAACATTTCCATTCTTCTAGAATTTTGTTTTCTATTCCAAAAGATATGCACAGCACATTTTATTATTTCTCCATTTCTAGGGAAGAAGGTAGATTACTGGTTTATAAAAATGCAAAAGGTGCCACTCTCTGACTACACTCCCAAATTCTAGAAACCTGATCAGTCTTCAGTCCTTTGGTCACATTAAAAATAATATAGGCCATCCAGTTTTATAGTAAAAGACTGAATTTTCTAGTAATTTTAAGTCCTTGAATGGGGGCAATTCAGTGTTTTCATTCAAATTTCCTATTGGAGATTTTTTATCTTATATTAATCTTTACTGTCAAGTTCTTTGACTTTTGTTTCTAGGTATGCCTCTAAATCTCCAATTAACATTTCCCAAACATTTCACTAGACCTTATACATTTAAAGCTGATTTTAGGTCTGTGGAACACAATATTTTTTCTACTTTAAATTTAAAACAAAGTAGCTGAAAAAAGATTATTTTTATTGGCCTTCTCTATTTATCTCTGGTTACCTGAAACTCTTAAAAAATACTTTTTGGGAAACTGGCTTTTAGATTTCAGTCTTCACAATAATGCTAAATGAATAAGGATGAGACATTACTGAAAAAAACTAACCTTGAATATAAAGTACTTCCAGATTTATACAGACATTTGTAAAATATTGACATCCTCACTGCACTATCCTTTTCACTACTGGAAAGTCAAACAGAACTGGAGCTTGGGGCAGCCTCTAAAGCCAATAAACTCTGAACAAACTAACCACTTGCATCCAGTTAGTAAAAGCCAGGAAAACAAGCAAGATAGTTTCCAGAAGAGAGTATTTCCAATATACACTGGTGTTTTATAAGTAGATTAAATATCATCTTCTTAGCAATATGGCTTATTTTCTTATTTGCATTGTCATTAACTATTAGCTCAATGTAAGTGGAGTAGCAGTTACTAGTTGATGCTTTGTTTTCTTATTTGTATTCATATACTAAATGAAATGATAATGAGGTGGGAATCAAATAATAGATAAAAATAAACGTAATTTCATATTACATGTCTTCCCCTCATTTGGTTTGGTTTTCTTGTGTTTGTTTTTTAGTTTTTAGTAGTAGTGTATAAAGGTTCAGGATTTTAAAGCCAAAAGATGTGTTGGTGCTCTAGTTTAAGTTCCTCAGTATGGGAAAAATAGTAGGAAGGCCATGAACGATAGTAATTGTCTAAGGTAAAACAGGTCACGGCCAAATTAAGATTCAAACCTACTTCTTTAGATAGCCAGCACAATATTCTACTGGATACAATTCATCATGCTGTATCTCGAAGTGACTCTACTCTGACAAAATATAAAAGATCCTTTAGAAGGGAACTAGATATGAAATGTTTTGGATCCAAAGCCATAGATGAAAAGTTAGGCTCATTAAGTTGGTCTTCAAAGATAAATGTCAATGGAATTCATCTATTCTAGGTATAATACCAGTACATTTTTTCTACTGGTATTGTTTTACATAGTTAATAATTAAATGAGTGCTAGTCAGAGACAATTCCATTTATAATTTGTCCTAGGATACTACATCAAAAATATTTTTTTAAAAATAAAGCTTTTATTGTTTTAAAATTTTCTTTGCCTTGTGACTCCCCATAACTCTTCAGAGAATAATGTTTACAGCACTGCCTATATCACTCACTGTTTCCATAGGAAAATAATTATTTTCTCTTTATGCTATAGGTAATGAAAGTTAATTTATGCTTAATCAAAATGACTACAGCTACAGAAGTAGCATCCATTTCAAAAATGATTTTTAACAATGAAATTTCAATTTATTATCATTCCTCTAATGAATATAGAATAAAATTATACCTTTAAGCATACTACCAAAGAACCTAAAAGCAAAACTTTGTATTTAATCGTGTTATTCAATAGATTATAGATATATTATTTCAAATTTTAAGGAATTAAATTACACTAACAATACAAAATATGCAGTATGTTCCCATATAAAAGGGCTTATTAATTCTAAAAGAGTTCTCAGATGGGCTTCAATAAGAAAGATGAGTTTAAATATGAAGAATGCAACATGTTCAAAATTAAGAAAAATGCCTTGAACTTACAAGGGTAGCAGTTACATTTTAGTTATAACAAAATGTTTGTTAAAATTTAGTTTCTTCATCTTCACATTAAAAACAAAATGTAGAATAACCTCCCGAAAGTAACATGGGTGGATCCCCTGCTTTCCACCACTTAGAAACTTCGCTAGGCAATTGAGGGATTGATTAGGGAGGGTGAAAGCTGAACTATTTCATTGTTAAATTAATTACCTGCTAATATGACTTCTAAAGAACAGGTATAATACAAAATTGAGAACTTATCTCAAAATATGAATAAAGGCACTAATCACAAATTTACATTTTTCATCAGACAATATCTTATAGCTGGTTGATTTTCAATAAATGTCAGAATCAATGCTTTAGCGTTAGATACGTGCTTGAGTCAAAACATTCTCTTGGAGTAAAGGGTAATCAGTTTTCATATTACTGTAAGAGGAAATATCTAATGAGAACCTATAAAATACTTTTTAAAAGTCTTACATGAATTTCCTAATTGAACTTTTCCCAATCGTTGGCACAAAACCTAGTTGGATGTTGATTTCATCTTCAACACACAGCTAACATAAATCTAATCCAAAAACAACAAACTGTTTTTCAAAAAGGATTTAGAAAATAAAATAAATTGTATTTTAAAAATCAAATTGAAAACTTGAGTTTATACTAGTAGTTTGACAAAATACAATCAACTATTAACACTTTCAATATAATGCTGATGCGGTAATATAAAAAAATAACCATATAATTTGACAGAAGAAAATGGAGCCAGCCAATCTTATTAGATACAAGAAAGATTTCATAATAACAACAAATATAGGAATATTAAATATGATTTTTCTCAGGACAGAATTCAGAGAATTATCCTCAGTATTCATGGCTAAACTATACAACCAAGATAGAAATTCTGGCAAAGTGTGCTATCATAATTTCTCCTGCCCCACCACCACATACACAACACAAAGCATCCATATTGATTCATGTCTGCTTTTCTCTCATGTTCTTGATTATGCATTGTATTAAAAACAAAATTTATCCTCTACCTGGTATAGAATCACTAAGAAAAAGGTTCAGAACAAGGTTAATGAACAACTGCTTCCCAAAGCCCAGAAAGCTTTCCTCTGGTCATTTCCAGTTCCAGGGTGTGCTACCACTAAACAGAAATCAGAAAAATGCTACCACATTCAACTAAATTAATTAGACTAAATAGAATAAATCAAGTATAACTGAAAACAGCAAAATTTAAACCAACTTACGATAAAAAATATTAAAGTATCACTTTTGAACAGGTACTGATGTTCTTATGAACACTGAATCCTATTTTTGACCCAGATGAAAGAAAAATACTGCAAAAATAAAGTATTATTCTCTATGTGTGTTTTATCCCTTTCATAATAGCAAAATCACACATTTGAAATAAAGAGGATCAAAATTACAATACCTGTCCTCCCTCTTAAGGTATGCACTATTTAGATTATTGTTCATATTAGACGACTGCCTTGAAAATGTTTTAATGCTATCCAATAAGTATACTTTTGCTAGATTATGAGTTTTTAACTATTTAAAAATTTTTTAAGTTGTTAGTGTATTAAACTTGAGTCTCATAGTAATATTCTAAAAGCCATGATTAAATTCAGCAGTTTCCTATTATCCAGCAAAAGATCTTAGAACATGAGGCATAATTATACAAATGTCAGTTGTTTCAAGCCTATTACACTACAACCTCTAACAAATTCAAGGAAAGCCATATGGTTTTTTAAGTAATATACTGCTGGTGATAGAAATGCTGTAATAGACACAATTTCAAATTCTAAGAAATAAAATGAACTGTTTGTATTCCTGCTTTAGCTATTGCCCAAAGCAGATGCGGTGCCCCTTGCAAATGGAATAGTTGAAATTTTTGCTGATAATAAAGTTGTTTGTAATTGATAGTAAAATATATTCCAAGTGTCTTGGTTTAATTTTAGTGCTGGTATGCTTTAGTAACTTCCAATTGTTATATATGCATTGAATAATGTGACATTCTTAAAAATACCAGATTTATTCAAAATATTTACTATCAAAGTTGGGCTTTGAAATAAATATTTTATTTTGATTCGTTTTTAACCAAAACTAATCCTGTGCTGCAAGCAGAAAAGTGAACTTAATTCTTTTAGATAAATAGCCTACTTAATTTCCATGCTAATAGAAACTTAAAATTATTCCATGACTTGCAATAATGTGGGGGAAATTAACTCATTTAAAGGCAGTTCTCATGATGTTTCATCCTCCCCCTTAAATACATATCTTCTAGGCATATTTCTTTCTCATTTACAATAAGTTCTGCCCAAAAGATAAATAGTTTACAGAGGGAGCAAATATTTAGTGCTGGGTAAGTTTGCAAACAGTACGTGATAATTTCCACTACTGCTCTGTCAAGCCAATAATTATCTGGTGGGGGGAGGGGGCAGTCAAGAAATGAAAGGAACTGGTCATTAAAGTTATTACAATACTTCAGAAAACATTAAACATATGATAAACATTTCTTACAAGGCAGTCGTTGAATAATTAGAATAAGCAGTCAGAAGAATTCTGTTGCTGAAAATAGTTACACATTATGTTCATCCAACTGAAGATTAGTGCATTAAAAAAAAAAGTTAAGAAAAAATCTTTTATGTTCCAGTTCAGCTGCACTTGATTCAAGTGTTGCTCATAGAGGTTTGTGTTGTTATAAATTAAACATGCTGCTGCCTTAGCAGCCAAAGGTACTAGGAAAAATGTTCATGTCACAGAATAAATAGAGAGTCTCTTTCGAGCAAAAAGTTATCTCACACCAATCCGGGAGGTCATCCACTCTAGACCTTGGCATAACCTGAAACAAAAAAAGTATTTTCAAAATGAAAAACTTTATACTTAAAAATTGAAAGTATACTTATTATTTTTAAGTCTTAACGCAAAAGTCGGTTCTACAATAATTATTCATACATTTAACTGCCAACATTCAGGTAACACTATAATAAGTAGACTTTCTAAGTGTAAGATTATCTAAACAAAATGATACTAATCAGTTGAGAATTGTGGGAAACTGCTTTAGTCTCATCTTGAAGATACAGCTTTGGGGGTTTTGCCATTAAGACTATAACTATCCCACCCCCGCCTTAAGATTAACTAAACTGGGGGCGCGGGGTTCGGGGGTTTCTGCTCCCACTGGTGAGGTGTGCCTGGAACGGTGGATGTCGAACTGCGTGCTTGGTGGCTTGGTGAATGGATGCGGGAGAAAATGGTGGCCGCGTGGCTGAATGACCAGCCGGAGGTCTCCCACGCTGCAGCCAGCTTGCCCAGATCAGGCCTCTGCTGATCCTGATGTGATGCCGCCTCCCTGTTCCTCCTCCTTGGAAACTTGTGCAAAGAGCTACAGCCATTCCATGGCCAGAAGATGGAGGCACCAAGATTTGCACGTAGTATACATTTTTACACTGACACTTCTCTGTCTGGCTTGATTCCCTCTTTTTTTTTTTTTTTTTGCGGTATGTGGGCCGCTCACTGTTGTGGCCTCTCCCGTTGTAGAGCACAGGCTCCAGACGCGCAGGCTCAGTGGCCATGGCTCACGGGCCTAAATGCTCCGCGGCACGTGGGATCTTCCTGGACCGGGGCACGAACCTGTGTCCCCTGCATCGGCAGGCAGACTCTCAACCACTGTGCCACCAGGGAAGCCCCTCCCCTTTTTTTTAAATTTTAATTTTACTGAAGTATAGTTGATTTACAATGTTGTGTTACTTTCTTCCGTACAGCAAAGTGACCCAGATATATACATATATATAAATGTTTTCATATTCTTTTCCACCATGGTCTGTCACAGAATATTGAATATATAATAGTTCCCTGTGCTATATACAGTAGGACCTGGTCGTTTATCCATCCTATATATATCCATCCTATATATATTAGTTTGCCTCTGCTAACCCCAAACTCTCATTCCCTCCCTCCCCCCAACCTTGGCAGCCACAAGTCTGTTCTCTATATCTGTGAGTCTATTTTTGTTTTGTAGATATGTTGATTTGTATTGTATTTTAGATTCCACATATTAGTGATATCATATGATATTTGTCTTTCTCTGTCTGACTTACTTCTCTTAGTATGATAATCTCTAGGTCCATCCATGTTGCTACAAAGGGCATTATTTCATTCTTTTTAATGGCTGAGTACTATTCCATTCTTTTTAATGGCTGAGTACTATGTACCACATCTTTTTGTCCATGCATCTGTCGATGGACATTTAGGTTGTTTCCATGTCTTGGCTATTGTAATGTTTCCCTTTTTTGAACCATCAGACTGTGAATTCATCAGACTGTGAATACAGATGATATCTTATTCATTTTGATGCTCCCAGAACCCAGAGCTAGCACTGAGTATTTATGTTTAATATTAAGATTTATTAATCAATAAATGCTTATTTATGGAAAAAAAATATTAACTAAACTGAAACCACTATAGAAAGACGGCAGGAATTTCACCCTACTCTCCTAAATGCTAAAGAATGGAGTGCTTATGGCCTAGTCTTAAAAGTACAGATCAAAAAAGTCAACATACAGCTATTATATTACAAGCTATTTCTAGTATGAGAAATAATGAGAAGGTCAGTTTGATTTGAAGATAAATAAGTTCCTAGAGGGCTTCCCTGGTGGCGCAGTGGTTGAGAGTCCGCCTGCCGATGCAGGGGACACGGGTTCGTGTCCCGGTCCGGGAAGATCCCATATGCCACAGAGCGGCTGGGCCTGTGAGCCATGGCCGCTGGGCCTGCGCGTCCGGAGCCTGTGCTCCGCAACGGGAGAGGCCACAACAGTGAGAGGCACGTGTACCGCAAAAAAAAAAAAAAAAGTTCCTAGAAATAAACTGGGTAAACCATATATAACACACTGGGTTCTCCTTGGCCTACTATGTCCAAACTCAAATTCTTAGGAAAGGAGGAATACATTAGAATGGCGTTTATCTTAAATGTTTGTTGTTTAGAAGCATGCCTCCAAAAATGACTCCTGATAATAAAGAAGACGCACTCTTGTGGAAAGCTGGGAGTTTAGGCTTAATTAAGCCCTTGCAGAAAACGTGAAACTTTTTTGAAGCTTCCTCTTTCATTCAGGTGACATTACAGTTTTTTCCCAGTTAGTGAATGATAAAAGCAAGAAATGAACAACTGAAAATCTAGACTGTGAAAACTTAATTCAAAAGTTTGTTCTTGCCCTTTTTTGGTGAAACATTCCATTTACACGAAATGTTACAAAAAATTTGTCAGTAACTGTTAAATTGTAATTTAACAATAGTAATTGACTAAAATTATTCCAACCTTGTAAGCCTGAGACACAATATAAAAACTATCTTTAAAAACAAAAATGGAACAGATTCAGAGAAGAAAGAAAGTTGGCCTAAAAAAGTTGCAAGAAATTTGAAAGAAGTCATACGTCCGCTCACACTGATGAGTACTTACCCTTCTCCTGTTAAAGCACAGCAGGACTGAATGTGCCATGGATGATCCTTAATTGAACTGAGGGTGAGGTATTTAGAGATTTCAGCTGCTGTCATACACCCTTTCATATCCTGTTTATTGGCGAAGATAAGGACTGCAGCTTTCCGTAAATCCTGCAATCAACATGAAATATTTCTAATATGTGAAATATCACAATTCAAATTAAAGTAATGAAGCAGGAGGATAAAATATGCCCTACTGAACAATTATTATGAAATCTTTCTACTTTAAAATAATCAGGCACTACTATGTAATATAAAAATTTTGTTGAAATAAAAATAAATGACCTCAACCATGATTTAATGATTTACTCTAACAAAGACAGATTAATATAAACTAGATATTAAAAATTATTTTTCTACTATTGGGCCAAATGGGTCAAACTAAAAGTAAAATAAACCTGAATCTGAAATAATGACTTAAAACTATATGAGCACTATTCTAATAGGCAAGTATAGTATACACTGCCAAATACTACAGAATTTCTCCAAAATTTAAAGGAGAGTACTGAAGGTAAGGGCTGGGCAATACTTACTACTTAAAGTCTTTGTACAACCTAAGTTCAGTGATTAATGTTCACTGCAGAATTGTTTATACTATCAAAACATTAGAAGTAACTTAAATGTTCATTAATAGAAGAACAGATCAAGTGTGGTATCTTCTTACAGTGAAATACTATGTAGTTGTTAAAAGGAATGAACTAAAGTTGTACATACTGCAGTGGATAAATCACAGTGTTGTGCAAAAACCCTCCAAAACCAAGTTACAAAAACATTACACACACACACACACACACACACACACACACACAATACCATCATATAAAGTTTTATGAACATGAAATATAATATTCTGTAGAACTGACAAGTACATAAAAATGTAGCAAAAAGATCAAGATACGCACAGGAATAATAATCACTACTTTTAGGATGGTGGAATTCTTTTAGGATTCTCTGAGAAACGAGGGAAGGAAATCAGATTGAAGAGGTCTCATAAGATAATTAATATCTTATGTTGACTAGTGGGTGCATGAATGTGTTTTATTATCTAAGTCTTTCATATATATGAACTATTTAGAATTAAGTGATCCCAAATTATTCACTAAAGAATTTTCAGTTATTATAAACTGTAGGGAAGAAAAAAACCTTAAGTTTTCCTTTCTCTTGCCTCAATTTATCAGACTTTCAAAGGCATGACTAAGTAGTTTTAACCTAGAAAAATATTTTCAGTAATGGTATTAGTCTCCAAATTAATGTGTTCGGTTTTCTTAAGTTTGAAAAAGTATTAAAAACTTTTGACCTCATGACTTTCATCAATTTGATATATAAAACTTTGTTAATGATGAAATAATCAACAGCAGAGGACATTAATCTTTGTGAAAAAGCTAAACCAGTGTACAGATACCTTACTCCATTTGTTTTACGTTTGCTTTTCAAAATTTACCTCGTGAGCCAACATTCTATATAATTCTTCTTTCGTAATAGCTAGTCGTTCCCTGTCAATGCTGTCAACCACAAGAATGATGAACTAGAAGACAAGTAAAAAGAAAGAAAATTAAATGGGATGTTGAAGTTTTCTGCAAAACTACTCTAAGTGCTAGAAGTACTTTCTATTATGACATCATCACTATAAAATGGTCCACTGCTTTTTCATCATAAAGAGTTTATATTATACTGAATCACATCAAGCAGTAAAATCCAAATGTTAATAAGAAAAATAACTCGCAACTTCAACAAATAAAAACCATGCTGGAAAAGGTGATGGCCTGCGTGTCCGGAGCCTGTGCTCCGCAATGGGAGAGGCCACAACAGTGAGAGGCCCGGGTACCGCAAAAAAAAAAAAAAAAAAAAAAAAAGCATCTTTGATAAGAAAAAATAAGAAGATACAATGAGAAAGGGCCCCTAAATTGAACATTTTATGCAGAAGAAAAAGTTAAGAAATGAGATTAAATGGTTTTGAGGGTTATAGGAGTGAGTAAACAGACAGGAAGGGTAGAATCAGATTGTTCAAATGACTACAATTAGGGAAAGAGACAACTAGAGTAACCTGAATATAAACTAACAAGGGCTTAGAAAGAGATACAAGGAAAGAAAATAGAGGGGATAAATATAAGAAACATGGAAAAGTCAGAATAGACAGAATATGGGGAAGTAACTCTGTAAGTTAATGAGAGGAAGATGTCAGAAATTAGTCAACAACTGTAACTTGCTGTATTAAAAGGGAGACATTTCAGCTTTTGGATGATGCCTCCATGCAAAGAATTTAAGAAGCGAGGTAAGTAGGGTGAACAAAGTGGTCGGAGAAACACCACATAGATTAGATCCCTACCTGGAATCTAAGACTGCAAATGCTATGTGCCATGCTGGTGTGCTACATGAAAGGTCAAAGGATCTTTGTAGTAATTTTGATATTCTTGTAGAAATAGTTTATAAGAACATGTCATATAAATGGCATCACTAACAATGTATGTCTTTCTGGACCCATGTGAAATCTTCTAGAGTGTTGACAATTTCAAAAAACTACCATTTAGTAATGCTATCAATATACAGGGATCAGTTAGAACCAACTTTGACCTATTCACCAAAGATAACTGGTCTTTTCACACTTGGGGTTAATTCTGAGCTCTGAAAAAATAACAACAGTTATGCTAAAATGTTGTTCTTCCCTTACTCTCTAACACATTTTAGGTTCAGAACGTTATTTTACTGTAGGAATATATATTAAACTAACCTATAACCATAAATATTAGCTTACCAACCTATCCTCCCCCGCAAATAGAAAAAAAATTAAGTGCTGCCACAGCTGCTGCTTATCTGTGATATGCCATCTGGTTTGACCAGTCATACACTGCACTGGAATATATACACACATACACATAGGCTATTACAATGTAAATCTAGAGGAATACATGTTTTTTTATTTTAAAAGGCAACTTATTCACCAAAAATTCCCTGCATCAACACTTCCACCTCCTCCGCAATCCCCCTCAAAAAAAAAAAAAAAAACCTCAAATTTTAAGAGGTTTCATTATAGAAAAAGTAATTGGTTTGGTACCTCTTTGTAAAGCAAAATTATGGATGCAATTGTGCATTAGTATTCCTGAAGATAAACCTCTCTCAATAGCACTGCATGGTTTAAAAAAAAAATCTGAGAAGAAATAAAAACAGATATAGAAGATATTCCAGATTTGTTCCCCGGGTCGACTCCAATGATGAAAATAAGTGACAAAGAATGCTAGGGGGATGGCTTGCAAATCATCTGCTTTTTAATTATAATCTCACCAAAAATTTGAATGTGCAATTCATGTTATTTGAAAATCCTATATTAAATTATGCTTAAAATATTTTATTCCTCCTCTAACTAACTAGGTCCTCTTATAAAGTTGGGAAAGGTTATATAATTTATCTTAGTGTCTGCTTTCTCCAACAATGGAGATATTATAGTATTGCCCTGAGGATGAATTGAGAGAGCCTGACAACAGTAAGCACTCCACTAATAATAGCTCCCATTACTCTTCTGACTTGCCTTTTTTCTTTTATTTGAAAACCTCAAATTCCTTACAAAAAACGATCTTATTAAAAGGGAACTGTCACTATGCCTTATGTACAGCCTATCTGTCTTCTGGGTTTACCCCTTAGTTCTTTTCATTCAAATTCGGAAGTAACTTTAGTATACCTCTGTGTTTGAGTAATACGTGTTCCAGGATGATCGCAGTGACTCTTGACCACCAATATCCCACATAAGAAAATGAGTGTTCTTCACAACTATTTCTTCAACATTGCTTCCTATGGTTGGAGATGTATGAACCACTTCATTCATTAAGCTGTTAAAAGACAGACACCATAAAAACTCTTTTGTAAATCTTGAGAACCTAAAGCAAGTTTTATCTCTGTATTTTTATACGAATCAACCTTCCTTACCTGCACCAATGATGGTAATCGCTAGCAACAAAACTAGAACCTTGGAGAACATTTGTGCAGACAAATACCTAGACAAAGAACAACTCCTGAAGAAAGGCAGTTTTTTTTGTTCTTTTAATGGAATAAACTACAGGCTTGATCTGGACAGAAGGGAACTGTGTCGTGTGAGTTTGCATTTTCGTGGCCAAAATGCCAATAACCCCATGCCCTGTTATCGGTTAGAGCAGAACCAATCCCCCATCCTGAAAGAGCAAGTTTCCAGGGGACTGTGTCATCAACACTTGCAAAGTAGTAACCACTGAATAGTAGGCTATCATTTTAAAGACTGTCTATGTGAGAAAAGACACTTAGCTCAACCATAAAAATCAGTGCATGCCTATTAACGAAAACTACAGTCTATGGGCAAATGAAAAGTTATTTAGAACACTGATGCTCATATCACATGTATTATCATACTCATTGGTTAAGCTACATTAATTAATTCAACAAATACATATTTGCCTATAACATGTCAGTACTATGTTGGAAGAATTCTGCAACTCTCCCTTGGGTTTAATATATGTATTTTTGAAGCTGTGTGCAAAATTATTTCAACAATGATGACAGGTTTCTGAAATGTTCATTTCTAATGTCCAAAGGCTGTGTCATATTAAATTACATAATGGCCAATGAATGAATGTTTTAAAGAAAAACGAGTAGTTATTCAACTCTGAAACAACAAGCCATAAGTTTGTGGCTTTTTAGCAGAGTAGCTGAAAAAAACATTAAGCACTGCTTAAGTGAAGTACTTCTGGAGAGCTGCCAGCTGATGTACTTAAGATGAGGTGGGAAGAGATAAGAAGCACACAATGGAGCACTGTATTTCATAACTATTTGTTAAATGCCTGGGACACAGATCCATTTCCACTGTTTAACAAGGATCATCTCATTGGCACTGAAAGGATAATGGGAGGTTGTCTGACAAGTGGCTGCTAAAAAATTTCCTTAAAGTATTAATGTATTTCTCTGAAAGTCTCAAGCCTCTTTCTGTTGCAAGCTACCAAAGCAATATTTTCAGGGGCGATCTTCATTTCTTTTGATTTGACAAGTCTGGGTATGTTAAAGAATTCCAGGACTATTAGTCAGGAGAGTAGCAATAGCTTCCTAGATCGATATCAGTCTATTTTACATGGACTTCAGAGGGGGAAGAACTAAGCAAAATGTACTTTATTCCTTCCTTCCAGCACTAGAATGTGTGCTTCATTTATTTTTAGTTTAATATTAATTCTTTCTTTCAAGGCTGGAAAAAGATGAGTGTTTTTGACTGTAGCAAACATATGGCAGTTTACCTTACTCACTTTTTAATAAATTTTGTGTTTGGTAAAACACAAAACCATGTGTTTAAGTTTTCCCATTATATTATAATGGTATCTCATTAATAATACAAAATTAGCTCCAATAACAAAAATAATAAAAACTGTTTAAATAAACACCCATACTTACAATTGATAAAGAATGGTGGTTTTCCCTGCATTATCCAGTCCCACTATAATTACTTTGTGTTCTACAAAAAGAAAGCAAACCATAAGCATTTAACACTGCTGCATACTTCAATTACACGCTTTCAACAATGATTATTAGTTAGCCCTCTAATGAGAATCATTCACTGGATATTTACTCCTGGAATAAGATACCGGAAATAAAGAGAACTTCATGATGTCAACGCTACTTGCCTTAAGTGAGGCAATCTATTAGGACGTTCTCTATCCATCTCTTATAAAAGAATGAGGGAGATGGCTAAGAGGGAGGCACAAGAGAACTTTGTCACTTTTGCTGAATTTGGGGGGAAAAACCCAAATACTAAACTTGATGAGACATTATGACTTAAAATGTAAGTAAAAATAAAAGTGTTTTACACACCTGCTTGCCCTCTCTACCAATCACATTAGCTTTTTATCAAGTTGTTTTTACAGCCAGACGTTTTCCTACCTAAATGTACCAAGATTTTTTCTTTTCACTTTAAAATACAATTGAAAACATAAAACTAAAGAGTTTTCCCTGTCAATAATAAGGCACATAATTTCAACCAGTTTTCATTCCTTCCATTAATTTACAGATAAATAAGCAATTACTTAGTCTTCAAGGCTTTTTCAATCTGGGTAACTCTTTTGAGCAGATACTGTTTTCACTCTTTGTATACAACAAAAACCTCTTCAGTTCCCTCCTCTGGTGCCATCGGCTAAAAGTATCATTTCTTTCATAAGGATTTTTAAGGCCCATCTAATTATTCTGTTACTTGGTAGATATTTTGAAACATCCTTAGAACTCACAGGTCATCTTTTCTAGATTTTAAACTATACAGAATATATTGAAGATTCCTTTTCCCCAGGACAGAATGCTTAAAAAGTTACTAGTGAAACTCAGCAGGGTATGCAAGGAAGTCACCATAAGAACCTCTGCACATAATCAACTGATTTGTAGTGAATCTGACACATTTCATACCAGATCCCTGCTGCTCTTGTTAACCTCTGATGAATATCAAAATTCTGATTATACATCTAATCAAATATCAGCTGATATTCCTAAAGTATCAATATTACATCAGTCAAAAAGAGGAGCCATAGTTCACAGACAAGTTCTTATATGACAAACCATCTTTCTATCTTCTCATGACCTGCATGCTGTAGGCACTGTCTATATTAATGCAGGACAAATGACATGGTCCTCTGGGAGGGCTGTTTTCACTATGGCAGGAGCTACTTTGTAAAAAAATAAATAAAACTTGTTTGCTTATTATAACTCAGTATCATTCTCTCTTTCTGACTCTTTTGATTTGTATCCCCTAATTTCTAATGGAGCCAATCGAAGTGTTGCCCTGTTTCTGTCCCTTACAGTGTGAGAATGAGAGCACTCTTACCAGTGGAGGAACAAACATTCTAAATTTTGGTGAAATTTTGGTGACAGCTGGAAACTCCACCCACCCACGATCTGGAGACCACGTGGTCCCAGCGGCTTGAGTAGGAAGCCACTAGTATAAAGGTAATCTCAACCTGGGTGCAGATACTCCTGCTGGGAGGAGGGAATGGAAAGATAGTACCAGGTAGTACCATCATTGTTGAACTCAAGTGAACACCAGGGCCATTTTCAAACGTGCCTGCCCCTGGCTTCACATTTGTATTATAATGATGATCACAGTACTGAAGGCCTGTGATGGTAAAACTCATAAATAATGCATCATTTTGAAAGATTGGTCCCCCGTTTAAACTAAGTCAGGAATGACAAACCCTGAATGTAGATAGAGTATGAATTTCATTAAAGTTTCAAATGTTTGATTAACTTAAGGTTTTTTAAGGTGACTTTTCCTCCTCATTGATAGGCAAGTCTAGGAATTAAGACAAAACACAAAATTTCAACTCTGTCTTATGATGAAGTATGTATATCTATCCTTCAGGTAAACTGAGACCTATCTTCTGATGTTAAAATTGAGTTTATATAAAAAAGTAACAGTAAAGGAACAGCTAAGTGCTTAAAAGCATGAAATAAACAGACGTTTATTTTAAATCTTTTCTTTGAAAACTGTCTTTAACATTATCTATACAATAAGAGTAAAGTCAAGTTCAAAGAGCATTTACTAAAAAACCAAGTACAAAATAAAAGCTATTTGTACTCTATGCACAACTGTAATTCTTCCTTCTTTTTTCAAATGCCTCTGTTGTACTTAGCTGCTACTTGAGTATGTCAGTGACCAAAGACTTCATTCAGTTCACAAATGTTTTTAAAGTTTTTACCTATTCAAGGAACAATGAGAAAAATACGGAAGGTGACACATATTCTCTTGTTATTGAAAATAAAATTAATGTTGCTTTAAATGTCCCCAAGTGGTATCTAGATTAAGTAAGTATAAAGTTTCTTGAAGGTATTATTGAATCACAGTGCTCTATCAAATGTTCACATCAATACATACCAAAAGCATAACTATGATCACACAGTAGTGCATATTACTTGATGTTAAAAGGAGGCCCTCATGCTTGAAAAACATGACACGGGGTGCTTGTTCTGTACTGCTGTCTTTCTGGTTGGGCATAATCAACAGGCCATATACAAATCTTATCTTATGTACTGAAACACAAAAGATCAACTAAGCTATGTGACTGTCAGAGTGATTTCCTATAGAGTAGCTTTGATAAAAACAATTTCCTTTGCCTGTCATAATTAACTAAAGCAGATGTGGAAAGATGGTTTTATTATGTATTTATCTAATAGGTTAAAAAAAAAACTTTCAAAATATATCAGTTATGGTTCAAGTCAGTCTCAAATTAAGGTGAGAAAGGCTTTATGCCAAAGGTCAAATTGTGAATTGCTGCCACTGAGAAAAACATGAAACGTTTTAACATCATTTTTATTTACAGAGCAGGAAGCAGAGATTTCCATTTCACTAAAATTGAAATTTCTAAAGTTATGAGGAGAAAATTATACAATTGTATACTTTTACAACTTCAACTGCTCTTCAATATGTATATCTAAGCCATATATTCTTAATTTCCAACTCTTCAAATTACTCTCCATGAAAACAAAATATTTAGTTGACGGACTGAAACAGTTATTTCTCAGTTAACCTTAAAGAGGGCAAACTATAACATGGATAATACTAAATTCTTTATTTAGAATGGACTTCACAAATGTAATTATAGAAAATTTATTTTTTCCCAATGTTTACCAATAGCATTATTAAAAAATATATGATGTTAGAGTAATAGGCTGACCATGCTTAGGGGTAGGAATGTGCGTGTTGGGGATGGGGTGTGTACAATTTAAGATGATTTGTGGATAGCTAAATAATTTTGGGTTAAGCATTACCATAAGAATCAGAGTTATAAGGAATCCAAATGTTTTAAAAGTGTCTGCACACCACGAGATGGTCACTTTGGGCATCTTATTTCACGAGAAATCTCTTCTAGGAGACCAAGCTGCACCTCTCCTCATAACAAAGGTGTGAGAAGAGTATTTCCAGTGTTACTAATGATGCATCTCCAGAGCCCAACACAAAGCAAGTTTATTTACATCAAATGAAGGAATGCTCATCACAGAGCTTTTGTTTAATTTTGACCAAGTGTTTACACATAAGTTTCTCTATTGGCTTGGCTTTGGTGTTTATTCTCTTGGATTTCCTTAAAAGCCGGCTTTACTTTTCTTTTCTTTTCTTTTTTTTTTTTTTTTAGGGAAGGCATAAAGACATGCCTTTACAGGATGAAGCTTCAAAGCAAATTAGTAAGCTCACTTGCTTGTAGACAAATACAGGTTAAATGGCTAACAAGAAAAATGATGAAAAAGGAACTTGAAAAAAAATAAGTAAAAGAAAAACAACAAGAAAAAAAAGTTTCTCCCTTTACCCAATTAAAAAAGTTTTTTTTATAAACTCAGTTTGTAGTTTTAGTACAGATACCAAACAAATAGAATTTGTAGTTTTAGTACAGAATACCAAACAATGAAAACAGACTCACATGAGAAAAGCATTAGAGAAGCACTAAATATTGGCAGTGTTAATAAACTGTGAAATAATATGTTAACATTTATTTTATCATGTTAAAATTGGATATTGTTAAAATATATGACAAAATGACTAACTTTTAATTTTGAGATATAAGATGGCCACCCAAATATCATGAATAGGGATTGCTACCTTCTAGATACATAATACCTGCACTAAAATTGTTATGTAATGAGGACAAGCCCTATGTGAACACAGAATATGTAAACAACTATATAACTAAACAAATAAAAATGCCCTATGCCAAATCTGGTGACTTAAAATTTGAAATACTGCATTTACAGAAAATAAGTTTGCATTATTGCAATAGGTAGGTAGTAAAATGTCAGAGGATGTGATGTCACAACCTGAGACCTGAAGTCCTGGACAGCAACGAGGAGCAGTCTGCCTCTTGGAGAGAACAGAAAGAAAGAAAAAGGAGAGCTATAAAAAACTCTGTCTTATATTATACTTATTATAGAATCATAAAATACCATAGCTTAGAAGAGACTGCAGAACGTGAGATCTACTCCTTCTCTCCCACTTCTTCATCAACAAATGTGTTACCTATATGGCAACTTTGAGGAACCCAGGTCTCCAAAAATGCACAAAACTACTGACCTGGGCCACCTTGCATATTTTACAGATAAAGAAATTACAGGCCTATGAAGTTAAAAAAAAAAAAAAATCAACCCAAGATGCTATTTTCAGCAAAAATACACTTCAGGAATGAAGGGAAAAAAAGACATTTTCAGATAAAAGAAAACTAAGAGAATTCATTTACCTGCAAAACCACACTACAAAAATGGTAGAGTTCTTCCGCTTGAAAGGAAATTCACAAGATGGAAATTCAAAACATGAAAAATAGTAATGTGGGTAAATATAAGAGAAAATTTTACCCTCTCTTAAAACTTTAAAGAACATGTGATTGTCTATGGCAAAAATTATAACACTGTATTGTGCAGTTTATAACATATGTAGATACAATACAAATAACATGTAAGCTGTATGGTTATAAACGACAAGGGAGGAGAGTATGCAATTACATATACAGTTTCAAGGTTCTTACACTTTACAAGTGTTACATTATTAACTCTAAGTAGACTGCAAAAAGGTAAGAACGCATGTTGTGATCCCTAGAAGAACCATAAAAATAATGTGAAAAGGAATTGCTTAAAAAGTCAATAAATAAATTAAAATAGAATTCTTAAAAAATTTAACAGTCAACCCAAAAGAAAGTGGGAAAGGAAGAATAGAGTAATAACAAAACAAACACAGATGGGACAAACAGAAAACAAATGGTAAAACAGTATACCTTAATATTTCACCATGCCATAAATCTAAGCACACTAATAAATCGGATAAACATTCCAATTAAAAGGGAGAGAATTTCACACTAGACAAAATAAACAAGATCCCAACATATGCTCTCTATAAGAGATGCACATAAAGATATAAAATATCTAAACAAAATTAACAACCACCTTAAGCTAATAAACATTTATAGAACATTGCAGACAAATGCAGAATGCACATTCTTTTCAAGCGCAAATGGTATATGCACCAAAACAGACCATTTAGATGAACTATAGAAAGTCTCAATAAATTTGGGGGGAAGAAAAAAAGGAAAGCTTACAGAGCATGTTTCTGACCACAATGGAATTAAATTTGGAACCAAAAATAATCTATCAAGAAAAACAAGTATGTGGAAACTATAACAACACTCATAAATAAGCCATAGTTCAAAGAAGAAATTAAAAAGAAACAATTTTTAAAATGTTTCCAACTGAATGAAATACAATATATTAAAATCTATGGAATAAAGCTAAGGCAGTACTTAAGAGGAACATTTACAGCCAGCTGTTTATATATGAAAGGAAAAAGAAACAAAAACAATGATGTTTATATATGAAAGGAAAAAGAAACAGAAACAATGACACCCAGCTAACCCTTAAGAAGGTGGGGGGAGGGGAGTAAAGCAAACTCAAAGTAAGCAGATGGAAGGAAATAAACAACAAGAATTAGTAAATTAGAAAACAGAGAAAATTAAAATCTTTTCTCTGAAAAGATTAACAAAACAAAAATGGGACTGACACCACCTTTAAAATTTACCATGAAGTCACTGCAAGAGAAGAGAAAGTCTAGAGATAAGAATCATCTGAGTTTCAACAGAGACTCCAAAGTAATTCACTGGTAAAGAAAAGTCTTCAGTAAATTATACTGGGACAAGCAGATATCCACGTAAAAAAATAATGAAGCCCAACCCCTATTCACATCATAACCTCAAAATAATCTGAGATGGCTCACAGACCTAAGCATAAAAGCTAAAGCTTCTAGATGAAAGGAACAGGACACAGAAAGTAACAGCCATTAAAGAAAAATAACATAGAAAGAAATTGAGACTTCACCAAAACCAAAAACTTCCACTCAGCAAAAATCGCTATTAATAAAATGAATAGGGAAGCCACAGGCTGGGGGTGGGGATGGGGGTATATTCACAAAACATATCTGACAAAAGACTCAATTCCGGGATATAGAAATAATTATAAAGAATAACTTTTTTGACCCCCCCCAAAAAAAACTGGCAAAGGATTTGAACATTTTGCAAAGGAAGATACACAAATGGCCAATTAGCACATGAAGAAGTGTTTAACACCCCAAAATCATCACAGAAATGCAAATTAAAACCAAAATGAGATAATAACAGTACACATCCAACAGAATAGCTAAAATTAAAATACTGGCAACGAAGCCTCAAATGTTGCTGGTGAAAGTATAAAAATGGTATAACCACTTTAGAAAACAATCTAACAGTTTCACAATATTATAACTCATCATGATGCAAATGAATAGACAACTGTGGTATATTCATGCATGGAATTACTTATAACAGATCTATGGGGAAAGCTTCCAGTGTGAAGGGCTAATATAAAAATAAATAGAAACAAACAAACAAAAAAACTAAGACACTTAGAAGACATAGCATTAAGAAGCAACGCCACAAGAATAAAAAAATGTAGCAAATAAAAAGTTTTTATAAATTAGAATTATGATAGCTGAAAATAGTCAATAGGATTGGAAGACAAAGGAAATATCCCAGGACTCCAAAAAAAAGAGCCAGAAAAATGGAAAAGGATAATTGATAATCAATTTAGTGCCATATGACCAATAATATTTCCAGAAAAGTAGAGGAAGAAATCCTAAATTTAAGAAAGGAAGGGAGGGAGGGAGGGAGGGAGGGATGAAGGAAGGAAAGAATTCCTACAATGGAAAAAGGTGCAACTTCGTGTTGAAAAGGTCCAATGAATGAAGACACAACAAGGCACACCTCTTTCAAATTTAAAAATACCAGGGATAAATGGAAAATTCTAATATCTACTACAAAGAGAGGGAAAAAAATCAGAAAAGAATGATACTGGTCTTAACAACAACACTGGAAGCTGGAGGACAATGACAGTACCTTCAAAATTCTGAAAGAAACGTTTTCAACTTAACTATATCCAGCCCAATTATAAATCAAAAGTGAGGACAGACCAATATATCTTCAGATATTTGGAATCACACAAAAAAATGACCACTTTGGGCAACTTTTCAGGAAACTTCTGAAGGATGTACTTCATCAAAGTAAGAGTAAAGCAAGAAAAACGTTAAGTTCTAATAAGACAGAAAAGCAAAGGAAATTCCTAGAATGATAGATAGCAAGGACAAGTCCAGAACAGCTGTGTGGCGGGCACAGAGGAAAAACAGGTCCAATTTGGAGCAGGATGGAATACTGAGAGGGCGGGTAGGAAGGATAAATCATCTGATAGTTGTGATGTGTGTAAACTGTACAGAGAGCTTTTGGATGGCACGAAATGACTTAGCCAAATGTACAAAGAAAACTAAGGCAATGAGATATGATTATTTACTCTAGGGGGGAAAAAGCTGTAGAAAAAAGGGAAACATAATTACAGCACATTGTGGCTCAGTAGTAACAAAACTTTATAGTCACAAAAATGAAAAGAGTGTGGATTAAGCCAAAATATTATACTGGGATAACAAATATAATGTTATATGTTGATTTATATCTCAATTCTTAAAAAAAAAAATTACAGTGTTTAAAATTTCCACATACGTATATTATCCAGAAATGTGGAAGTATATGCTGGGAAAAAAGTTAAGAGATTAAAGAGATCTGACGAACACACATCATTTTCAGACTTTAGCATTATGTAACTTTTAAAAAAGAATATGTATGTGTTACTTCAATATAAACTTTTTATGTTTGAAAAACAAAACAAAAAATTGAACAAAAGCCTTTGTAATGAGGATACAACAGCGAATAAGACAAAGTTCATGCCTCAAGAAGTTTATTTCTATTGAAACAGACAACAAGTAAACAAATAAACTTATCATATGATTACAGGTAGTGATAAACGTTACTCAGAAAAACAAAGGGTTAAAACATAGCGACTGAATGTTGGGGAGGTAAGAGTGGTCAGGGGAGGAAAGGGCTCTCTGAGGAGTGACATTTGATCAGAAGTCTGAACCATTTGAAGGTATGAATAAAGTGGGTTCTGGAAAACAGGGAGCAGACAGTGGTAAGTTTAAGTTTGGTGTGTTTGAAACTAGCAAAAAGAACAGAATTAAGAGCAGAATACTAACAGGAGACATCAGATGTAAGCCATCAGAAGTGAAGAACAATAACGATGACATACAAATTGGATATCAGTGCTCAAAATGATACCATGAAATTCACCAATGAGAAAGAAATGATGAGATAATGAAATTAAGTTAAAATGTCATTGTTTTTGGTTCTGAAAATGAACTACAATTAAAATCATATTCCATTCATTCTTAAGTCTGGATAAAACAAGAAATAACTGACAGAAAAAGAACAAGGTCTATGAAAGTTTAAAAAGAAGTTTAAAAAAAAGGAACGCTCAACTTCTGAGGTGAATCTAAAGATAGATATACACGTATGTATTTTATATAGGCATAACCTCATTTTATTGCACTTCGCAGGTATTTCGTTTTATACAAATTGAAGGTTTGTGGCAACCCTGCGCTATCAGATGATAGTTAGCAATTTTTAGCAATAAAGTATTTTTAAATTAAGATATGTACATTGTTTTTTAGACATAATGCTATTGCACATTTAATAGACTGCAGTATAGCCTAAACATAACGTTTATATACACTGGGAAACCAAAAGAAATTGTGTGACTTGTTTTATTGCAATATTTGCTTTATTTTGGTAGTCTGGAACCGAACCCACAATATCTCTGAGGTATGCCTGTACAACACACATAAACAAACACAAAGATATATACAATAATGTCTAAAAAGATAATCAGATTTGAAATTATTTCCTTCAATTGATAAGTGCATTGAAGTAATCAGACTTCTAGCTTAAAATCAAGCAATACAAAATCACAGAGACTAAGAACGTAGTTTGTAACAGCTTTATTTAGAGGATACATGCTTTTAGTATACTTATTCCCAGAAAGGTATCAAATTTATAAGAAGATGCTTGGTGCTCTAAAATACTACAGGGAAAAATGTTGGAAGAAAGATAAGGGAAAGGAGTATTTACGGTAATATAAGCCGTAGTCCACTCTGCCTGTACATTTGAGTCATCTTAGCATTGATGCCCACGGCGCTCCACCCCATTCTGATTTAACTGCTCTGAGGTGGGGCATTGGGCATACTATGCGACCAAGACTGAGTGATTAGATGTGTCACTCTAATCACTGGATTAGATGTGTCACAGTGGTAAAAATGGAAAATGCTGAGATTGTCAGGTGATACATATAGAAAGTAAAAATACAGGACTAGTATCAATCTGATCACATTATTCCCCTGCTTTAAAACAACATACATGACCAAACTCTAATGGCTCGGCTCCCATGGCTTGCAGTTCAACATCTTAGTCTACACACAAGGCCCTCTGTGATCTGGTTCTCCTAGCTACCTCTCCAACCTCATCTCCTCTAACTCCCCCACAGGCAAACTAAAATACAGCCAAACTAAACTATTTTCAGCTTCCCTCAATGCACCAAACTATTTCATTCCTCTCCCATTTGCGTATTAGTCCTTCTGCCTAGAATAACATAGCATGCCTTGTAAACACCTACTTATCGCTAAAGTCCAAGTATACCTTTTTTTGTAAAGTCTTCCAGGAATCACCTGAGAAAAAATTAATCACTTCCTTCTTGTTGACCATCACCATGCTTTTATACATACCTGTGAAATAATTTACCATGCTACATCTTTTTTTTCCCCAATCTGTATCATTTACTGATTCTTGAGTACTTTGAGAGCAAGTTATATGTAACTTTTCTGTATTTTAACCTTTGCGTCTCTTAGGCCTAACTCTGATGACTGGGTTATGGCCTATGACTAAATGTTAGTTGCATGAATAAATGGGAATAAAATGACAGAATAACCACTATGTAGTTCTAAATTTTCAATAAGGAAGTTAAAGGGAAAGAAAAATTCTAAACAGTATTGGTGATTTAAGAGGACTAAACAATTGTGTGACTACAAAAGTAGCCCATGAATGTCTTTCATCATCTGCCGAATTTTCCCTCTACATCCTTCATTCCCTTCTAGTCTGATTAAGAAAGCCTAAAAAAAACACCAAAAACAAAAAGATACACAACAGTAATAAAACAGAGAGGAGAGAAAAGGGAATGGGACAAGTTACACAAGGAGAACCAACGACTTTGGTAATGTTTTATTTCTTAAACTATGGGAAAAGATAAGCAGGTGATTATTAATCTTTATACTTTTAAACATGTCTTAAAAAGCTGCTTTACATAGTAAATTCATGTAACAAGGATTAGAAAATATAAACTACTGAAAAAAATGTATTAAATTTATGGATAATATCTCTATGGAAAAAAATGTATAGAGTTAAATTCTGGCCACTTTGAAATCACTTGATAAGTGCTATCTGCAGTAATTTCGTTTATACACACACATGTATATGCGTATACGTGTATATGCGTATGCATATATCTATCTTTATTAACTTGTAACCTTGAAAAAGGCTATTTAGTATTCTTATCGACCTACGGAACAAGTGACTAAAACCATTTCATTCTGTTCATAACTTCTTAAATCCAAAGAAAAAATACCGCATTAGCAGTAACAAATTGGTATCATCATAAAACACTGGCTTTTATTACGCCCGGGTATTAAATGCAAAATGAAACTATTTGAGTTTTAAAACTGGTTTCAGTTACTGAGAAAACACTCTGTTAAAAGAATGCCTAAAACTTTACCTATTCCCGGCCCTTTTTATCTGGGTATTTTCTCTCTTCAGAAGCCATCACATCTCATTCACTCTGACTCAGAACAGGTTTTACAACTTCTTGGCCCTTTGGACTTGCAACTTTTAGACGTCTCAGAACCAGTTCTAGACTAATTACGGATACGCAATAGCCTACATAGAACCAAAAGCATTTCGTTTTCCAACATCGAAGAAAGGAATGAAGGGTTTAAGACGAAGATTTCCAGAAACTGGTGTATCTCAATAGGACAACTCATTCCCGAGTCCTGGAAAGCAGGCGAAATCAGAGAGAACGTGAAGGCGCACTGGCTTAAAGAGCAGGGCGCAAAACAAAGCATCATTAGTAATTAAAAAAAAAAAAAAGTTGATTGCTTTCTGGGTGGACACTTATCCTGGGGCAAGACTTAGGATGCTTAATAGAGATGGAAAAGGCCCTCCAAGTGCCTCCGGGTATCATTAGGTGCTTTCCGCTTTCCTTCTCTAAAATCCCCAAATTCTTGGTTTGGATCCAGGGACACCAAATGCCCCCTCTTCTGACATTCCATTTCTCCCAACCATCACGTTGCACCTTCCTCCAGCCTAAAATAGTGAGTTTCTACCCACCTCCTCGACTAAGTCACTTCTCTGAGTCTCAGAACGTTTGTGTCCACCTAGAAACCTGTCTCCCCTCGGCTGTCCCCTTCGGCGGCTAGACCTCTGCCTCGGATTCGAGCCGTTGCGCAGCTCCATCCTTCTCACCTTGGTTACAGAAGAGGCTCCACAGTTTAGCGAAGATCAGCCCCATCATGAGCACCTGGGCGGGCCACGGGGTTCCCTCAGCAGCAGGTGCCGCTGCGCCGGGCCCCCCACCGCGGCGCTGGCCGTGGGGAACCAAGGAGAAGCAGACTGGGACCACGCGGCGACAGCACTGGTTGGCGGAGAAGCCGCGATCGGCCGCTCAGCTACCCGTCAGAAAACGCCGTGCCAAGTCCCTGCCCGAGAGTCCTTTGTTCGAGTCCACTGAGCCCAACGCCGACCCGTAGTCCCTTCGGTCTGAACCCACCTACCCACCAGAGCCTCAACCAGCCTCAAGCCCCGCCTCCGCTCCGCCTCCCCTCCGGATCCCAGGACCACCCATCTCCGGAAGGACGGGGCCGGAAGTCGGCGCGCTTACGTCAGCCCAGTTCTTCGAAATGGCGTTTCCTCAGTTTTACTTCCGGTGGGTGAGTTCCGAGCTGCCAGAGGGGTGGAAGGTGGGGGTGTGCGTGGGAATCGCGGAGTTTCCCAGGGTGAGCATCTCGTCCTGTTTAGAAGCGGTTGCTGGTTCCCATTCTTGAGTTTCTGCTGTCTAGCAGGTGCATCCCTGGCCCGTAAACCTGGAGACAGACTGCAGTTACTCTGAGTAGCCGCCGTTTGGTGCACGGAAGTGGGGGGTGTTTTTTTCTCAACTCTCACCCAGTTCAGGCTGGCGAGCAGGCTTGGGGTTCTGCCGTGATTCTTAGTTCTGGATAGAATTGATTGCGAGACGATCCATGGAATGCCAGTAGCCACAGTTCAGCTATGTGATTAACTTAAGGTCCCCCAATTTTGCTGTTTTCGGTATTTTCTTGGATTCCTCAGTCCACAAAATAAGAAAACGTATTTTGTGAAGTGTTGATTGGAAATAACTTCCTTTAATTAAAGTGGAGTCCTAGGAATCGCTCTTTCCAGTTCAACAAAATAGAAGAAAAAGCTACAAAGTGCAAAACAAACTGAAATTTCAACGAAAAAATTTGAACAACTAGGGAATTTAAAAATGCATATATATAATATTCTTTAGTAAGAACTATTGTAAACTAATTTCAGAAAATTCTTGGAATAACTGGCTGCACCTGGAATTGAATTCAATTTATTACTCAGTTAACTAAGAAGTCTGCATATATATAAGACAATTTGCTACGTAATAGTTTCGTTTCCATTTTCTTTTCCGTGGTTAGGGTTTAACAAACTTAAAAGCTTCACAGACTAGGATGGAACCTAACAAATTCCCCTGAAACCAGTTGAAGGAGAGATATTAATTGAAAAGACTATGGACGTAAGTCAAGTGGTAGATTTGAACCCTGGCAGCGTGGCCTTTTAACACCCCAATATCGTTACCTGTACAAGTAAAAGTGTATGACGTATGATGTCCTCCCAGTGTTACGGTTCAGAGACCCTTTAAGACTTATACGCAAGGTAGTGTGCTTCAACATTCTGATACTAAACATTCTGATACTAAAGGCAAGTATGTACTAAGCCTATGAAAATTAACATTCACGGCCATGAATTGGCCCATATATTTATGGGCCAATTATATGTATTATATATATAAGTTTATATTTAATGATTTTGTGTTTGTGTAAATAGAGGCTCAAAGGGACATTTCTAGTCCTAGTTTCAAGAAAAAAAAAGTCAAACAACTAGGGAATGAAAAAATTTAAAAAACTACGTATATCTAATATTCCTCAGAAGGAACTATTACAAACTATAGATAAAACTTCGAAGAACTGGCTACAGCTGGAATTGAATTCAATTTATTACTCAATTAACTAAGAACATTGCGTGCACGCATGGAATGTTCACTGTGTCTTTAGAATTCTCCATGAGTCTTTTCATGTTTCTGATTATCTTCTGATACCTTTTTGTTCTGGACTATCTTTTCAAGGATATTTGTATAGCAAATAGTTTTGAGAAATTTAGCATCTCTCTCTGGGGCAGAGGACGGATTTATTGGCTGATAATGATAATAAAGACAATGTCTCCCACCGGAAAAAGGATGAGAAGGTTTGCTAGCAGCGTTTTCAGAAAAGATTAAGGATAGGGTAGAGGGAAGCTCGTGGGTGGGGCCGTGAGCTGAGTGGGTTTAGTCACTCTACCCCATGGCTCATGGGAAGGTGTGAGACTAGGGCCAAAATCGGCCCCAACAGGGCCCTCCTTGAGCTTCAGGGAGGTGAGTTCCCAGAGGGGAGCGGGGCGGGGGGGGGGGGAAAGATCAGAGTTTGCTAAACAGGGCTCCTCTCAAGGAACCCAGCTCACTGAGTCTACAGGCATCAGCTGGCCACTGTTGATTTGCTCTACAGGAGTCAGGGCTTCGGGAACCAGCACAAATGTTGTTACTCTGGCTGCTGCTATTGCTGTGATTAATAAACTGTTCTTTGTCTCTGGCCCAGGAGTCTCATATCTTCTGCCAGTGTCTATGATACTGTGGTAGGCTGACTTGTTTTCTAACAAATAAGGAACACTGTAGACCCTTCACAGTTCTTGACAGTTTCAGTGACGAAGATGGAATACTGACACAACATGGCTTCCTGGAACAGGAAATACAAGAGCCTCTCCACAGTCCATTTAGTTCACTTAACATGATTTGAGGGAAGTCCTTGGATTTAATAACAGCCATATTGTTCAATCCAGCAATAAATAATCCTCCACTCCATTCTCTGTCACTGAGGAGGAATTAGGGAGATGGCTGCAGGCTGAGTACTGGGAGGCAGGTTCATGACTTGATTCTTGTTATCTCTTCTTGGGGTGAGGGCTAGAGGGTCGATCTGATGGTCAGCCTCACACCCATCCTATGATAACAACCAATGCTAAGATCCACCGTGGGTTAGAGGAAAGTTCTGATCCTTTTCATACAACAATTACAGAGACACTCACCAATGCTAAATGCAAAAAGAGGGAAATTTATGTCTGCTGTGGGCAGAAATCTTGCAAATCTATAGAACTTTGGCTGGTTAGCTTGGGAGATAAGGGGAAGGCACACATATTTGTTAAGGAGGGATGGGAATAGCTTGGCCCTCTTACAGCTCAACTTCTTCTGAATTCTATCAAGCCAATCTTATATCCTTTCAGAGATGACAGTAAAAAGTCAGAGTTTTCTTGAAGTGGGTTTTGACCGTAAAGGCACTCTGGCCCTCTTAGTGAAAGTTCCTGAGATAGAGAAAAGCACATGGGAAATCACAGGTGAAGCACTGTGTAGCATTTGGGCACTTATTGCCCTGCGTTGCATCTATACTCTCCCCTGTACTGGCCCCCACAGGCTGAAAGATGGGGACATAATGGGTCTTTATAAGTTTTATGAAAATCCTCTTGTCCCTCTTGCTCCTGACTGATTCTTCCAGATGAAAAGTTTGGATGAAAGTAAAGTATCATTGGAAAGAAATATCAATAGTTTTAGTTCCTGGAATGGGACACATTTATTTTGTGGCAATGGAAGGATAGAAAAAACAAGCACCTGGGGAGGGAGCACCTTAAACACTGGGAAGTACAGGGAAATGAAGGGACATTAATATTCTTTTGTCTTTTAGAACAGCTCCAAGACTCTTCCTCACAGAGGAAAATGCCTTAGTGCAACTCTCCCAAACTATTGCAAGATCCTTGAATTTAACTGACTCCTGGGTTGCTATCTGATACACAGCTTTGATTGCAGTTTGATTGCTGTTCTCTTAATCGTACTTCTCTGTATTGGAAATAGCAGCAAATGGCCCCAGCTTCTTCACCTCCCATGTGTATCTTTAAAATTCCATTTTAGCTCCTTTCTATTTTTGAGTCACTGGCTACAACTCTTTTCTGTTTTATTTTATGGTTCACTTTAGGTTTTAGAGTATACAGCTTTAACTTATTACACGTATTAGTTTCTTATGACTTCTGTTACAAATTATTACTTGGTGGCTTAAAACAAATATATTCTCTCATGAAATGTGAAATATTTCATTGAGCTAAAGTCAAAGTGTTGGCAGGGTTACACTCCCTCCAGAAGCTCTAGAAGGGAATTTGCTTCTTTCCTCTTCCAGTTCCTGGTGGCTGCTGACATTCCTTGACTTATGACCATGTCACTCCCATCTTTTGCCTCCCTGGTAATACTGCATTCCCTTTTTCTATGTCAAATCTCCTTCTGCCTCTTTCTTTTTTTCTGGCTGTGCCACACAGGATCTTAGTTCCCTGAACAGGGATCAAACCCGTGCCCCCTACAGTGGAAGCGTGGAGTCTTAACCACTGGACCGCCAGGGAAGTCCCCCTCTGCCTCTTTCTTATAAGGACACTTGTGACGCCCAGATTATCTCAGATAATCTCCTCATATCAAAATCCTTAATCACATGTGCTGAGTCTTTGCCATAAAAGGTAATGAATGTTCACAGGCTCTAGAGTTTAAGACTTTTATCTTTGGGGGCCATTATCCAGCCTACATCACAGACTGCTTTCAAGTGGTATTATAACAGGTCACATATAGAATAAGAACTTTACAATGTTATATTTCCATTTCTCCCAATTGGCTTTTGTGCTATTATTGTTATACATTTTACTTTCACCTATGTTCTAAATCCTTCATCACATTGTTACTGATTTTTCTTTAAACAATTACCTTTGAGGATTTAAATAAGAAAAATATCTTTATGTATACTCACATAGTTTCCATTTTTAGTGCTCTTCAATTCTTTGACAGATCTAGATTTGCAACTGGTATCATTCTCCTTCTGGTTGAAAGACTTCCTTCAATATTTATTTAGTGCAGGTATGCTGTTGATTAATTCTTTCAGCTTTTGCGTGTCTGACAGATTCTCTGTTTCACCTCGTTTTCTGAAAGATAATTATTCTGGCTAAAGAATTCTAGATTAACCATTTTTTTCTTTCAGTACTTTAATAATGTTGCGCTGTCGTCTCCAGTATTGCATTTTAAAATTTTTGAGGGAATTTCCTTGCAGTCCAGTGGTTAGGACTCTGTGCTCTCACTGCTAGGGCTTGGGTCCAATCCCTGGTCTGGGAACTAAGATCGCATAAGACGTGGGGAAAGGCCAAAAAAGTAAATAAATAAAGTTTTGAAACATTTATATATTGTAACATAATTGCCACTGTGGCAATATTTAGCACCTCTATCATGTTATATAATCATAATATTATTGTCTGTATTCATTATACTGTGCATTAGATCTCTATGGCTTATCTACTACTAAGTTTGTACCCTTAAACAACATCAAACTATTCCCCTATCCTCTGGTAACCATGATTTTACTGTTTCTTTAAAGTTTGACTTTTTTAGATTCTATATGTAAATGATACCATACAATACTTGTCTTTGTCTATCTGGCTTATCTCACTTAGCATAACGTTGTCTTGTACTGTTTCGGAAAAAAACTCTGTGGTCATCTTTGTCTTTGTTACTTTATTTTTGTAATGTGCCTTTTTATCCTTACGGTTTATTTAAAGATTTTCTTTTTTTCACTGCTTTTAAGCAATTTGATTATGATGTGTCATGCTTCCTGTGCTTGGTATTCACTGAGCCTCTCAGATCTGTGGAGTTATACATTTCATCATACTTAGAAAAATAGTTAGGAACCCACATGCATGTATATTATGTCATTTGAAGTTGTTCTATGGCTCACAGAAATCCTGAATTTTTTTTCCCCCCACAGAATCTTTTCTGTATCTTTCTTTCTGGGTGGTTTCTCTTTACTATTAGGTTCATGAATCTTTTCTTCTGTGATTGCTAACTTACTGTTTCTCTTAGCCAGTGCATTTTTTCTTCTCAGACATTTTCATTTCTGGAACGTTGATTTGAGTTCTGTCATATCTTCTATGTCTCCACTTAACATGTTCAATCTTTCCTCTAGATTCTTGAATATATGGAATACAGTTGTAGTAATTTTTTTGTCCTGTCTACCAATGCTATCATCTGTCATGACTGGGGTCATTTTGACTGATTGATTTTTATCCCATTACATTAGTATATTGTATTTTCCTCTTTCTTTGCATGATTTGCAACTTTTTATTTTTTTGGTTGTGCTGCACAGCATGTGGGATCTTACTTCCCAGACCAGGGATCGAACCTGTGTCCCCTGCAGTGGAAGTGCAGAGTCCTAACCACTGGACTGCCAGGGAATTCCCCTGCAACTTTTTTTTTTTTTTTTTTTTTAATTTTTGCTGTGTTGGGTCTTCGTTTCTGTGCGAGGGCTTTCTCTAGTTGTGGCAAGCGGGGTCCACTCCATCGCGGTGCACTGGCCTCTCACTATTGCGGCCTCTCTTGTTGCGGAGCACAGGCTCCAGACGTGCAGGCTCAGTAGTTGTGGCTCACGGGCCTAGTTGCTCTGCAGCATGTGGGATCTTCCCAGACCAGGGCTCGAACCCTTGTCCCCTGCATTAGCAGGCAGATCCTCAACCACTGCGCCACCAGGGAAGCCCCCCCTGCAACTTTTGATTGGATACTTGACAGTGTGATTTTTACCTTGTTGGGTGCTGGATGTTTTGATATGCGTATAAATATTCTTGAGCTCTGTTCTGGGTCTCAGTCAAGTTATTGGAAATGTTTGATTCTTTCACGTATTACTTTGAAGATTCATTTGTCAGGTCCAGAGAAGTGTTTAGTGTAAGACTAGTTTTGACCACCTCCTGTGGCAAAATCCTTGTGAGTACTTAGGGAGTACCCATAAATTATAAAGCTTTTCACTCTAGCTGGTGAGAATATAAAATATTTCCAGCTCTTTGTGAGCTGTGAGTATTGTACCCTTTGATGCTTTTAGGTGGCTCTTTCCCTAGCCTAGCATGTGTGTGCCCATACATGCATACGGTGACATTAATCCGCTGTGGACTTGAAGGGGGTCCCTCTGAGAATTTATGGAGCTCTCCCCCTCTTTTTCAATCTCTTAGTATTCCCTCCTCTTAACTTGAATTTCCTTGGCCTTACTGGACATCTTTTCTTCAACTCAGGGAGACTTCTGGGGTCTCCCTGGGTTCCCCCCTCTTTGCATTATGATTTGGAAACTCCTCTCTTCAGAAAGTAAGTTTAGGAAATCACAGGGCTCATCTTGTTTGTTTCCTGTTACCCAGGGATCACTGTCATTAATTGCCTGATAGCCAATATCTTGAAATTCATTGTTTCTTATATTTTGTCTGATTTTTTAGTTGGTGAGCTAGGAGGATAAACCCAGTCCCTGTTACACCATTTTGGTTGGAAGCAGAAATCTTCCTATTATCCCTTGAAGAATAATGTGAGTGGTACATGTTCATGGTACAACCTGGTATTTAACATATGTACCTGAATCACTTTGTTGTACACCAGAAATTAACACATTGTAAATCAACTATAGTTCGACAACAACAAAATATTTAATAGTCTAAAAAAAAAAAATATGACTCCACAACACCTCGCAGTGAAACATTTAGACGGTGTCAGAGGAGGGCCTGGGGCTCAGGCTTTGTCGGTGTAGTCCAAGCTCTTATAGCACTAAACGGGACGTTATTTCTCGAGGCCAAAAGCCTGTAAGCATCTCCGCGTGTGAAGCGTCTGGAAGTAATCGCATAGGATACCGAGGGCGCGGTGGAGGCGCGCAGCCTCTCGAAGGCCCCGCCGTTGCCGGAAGCCCTCGCCCCTCTCCCCGCGCGCGTGGGATGGGCGGATCCCGCCCGCGGCGTCTGACGTAGGATGTCGGCGTCGTGACGTGGCGTCAACGGCCGTCCGGCGGCTGGCGTCTTATCCTCGCTGCGGCCGCCCGGGGACGCTGAAGCTCGGCGTTTCCTGGCGGCACAAATGTCCGTTTGTAAAGCAGCAGGGCTAGAGTCTGCAGGATTTGCAGGCTTCCGTCTTGAAGGAAGTCTGGGAGGCTCAGAATTTCCAGCGTTTTCACCGTAGAGCCAGCCTCGCCAGGGCCAAACCACCCAGTAGCCTGACTGCCAGCAGCCTCGGCAGGTATACCGAGTGGTGGGGGACTTACCTCGTCAGCTGTGAGCGTGTTCACAGATTCCCTGACCAAAGCATCCTTGCTTCTCTCTTCATTTCCCCTCCCCCCTCCCCCCCTCCCCCCTCCCCCCCGCGTGACTGCCTCAGCTGCGGCTGAGCTTCTCGTGTCTTGATGGAGAATTTAAGGACCGTAAACCCTATGCCTCCCACCCCCACAGTTTTGTATAATGTGTCGTTAAAGGGCTTGAAATGGATATCAAGCTAATCCTTGAAGGGAAACCAGAAAACGTTTGTCTTCGTGGTGGAAAGTGACTGATAAACTTGGGTAATTTTATGGTGATAGAGTATCCACCTCCTGGCATTGTTAGGAGAGTTAAATGGAGCAAATGTGTAAAATCCTTAAGTATTTTTTTTATAAGTGTTCACTGCATGTAACTTTTTTTTTTAAGTTTCTGTGAACTTTCATGGATCCATTTATTAGGCCGTTTTCTAGCACCTGGTGAGTGCCCCATCCTTTTCTGTTGGTTTCTTGAAGTAGCCCACATCTCTGCCTTCCTGTCTGCTGCCTTAGGTAAAGTTTCCCTGTTCCTATCTAAAGTGAGTTGGCCCATTCGTGCCTTAAAACCCATTTCTTCTTGTTTACTCAAGGGTATCATCACAGCAGTTCCCTCTCTCCCAGCCATACTTTTTGCTTTCTACTGAATCATTTCCATCAGCAAATTAGTTTCCTAGGGCTGCCGTAACAACGTGCCACAAAACGGGTGGCCTAAAACAATTTATTGTGAGAGAAATTTATTATCTAACAATTCTGGAGTCTAGGAGTCTGAAATCAAGGTGTTGGTAGGGCTGTGCTCCCCCTGAAGGTTTTTCCCAGCTTCTGGTGGGTGCTGGCGATCCTTAACATTGCTTGGTTTGCAGCTGCACCCCTCCAATCTCTGCCCTTGTCATTTCGTGGCCTTCTTCCCTGTACGTCTGTGTACAAGTGTCATCACACGGCTTTCTTATAATGACGCCAGTCATTGGATTTAGGGCCCACCCTATTCCAATATGACCTCATTTTAACTTGATCACATCTGCAAAGACTGTATTTTCAAATACGGTCATATTCCCAGGTACCAGGGGTTAGGACTTGAACATATCTATTTCGGGGACACAGTTCAACCCACAACAATGGGACTAGTCTGTGTGTGGAGCACTGCAGACAACAGAGAGCCAATGCTATTCTGTCTTAATTTTGCCAGTCTATCAGACAATTCCCATGGGAGGAGGCATTGTTCTGAGTCTTAATCAGCTTTGGAAAGAGAGAAGTAGGAGAATGAAAGCTTAATAAGTCCTACCCAGTCTATACTTCCTTATTCTAGCATGACATTGGTGCTGCCCCGCTATTACTCTGCTGATACCCTGGGATCAGCAAATAATAGACTATTACTGTCTATGGAAATAATGGTATATATAAAGGGCCTATATTAGCTCAAGGATGGTGGGGAAAAGTAAAAATAAAATTTTAAAGTTTTCTAAATACGTTCTTTCACTGCTGCCACTGTCTTCTTCCCTCCCTTCAGCTCCTGTCCTGAATGCCCACACATAAATCACACGTCTAGGGGTTTCTCACAGGTTTGTTTTTTTTTTCTTGTTGTTAGGAATGTTTCCCTCTCCATTTTGTAATTTCTCCAGAGTTGATTTTGGGATTCACCATCTTCATGGCAATTGATAGTCTGGCTGTCATTTTTTTTTCTTTTTTAAAATTTTTATTTTATATTGAAGTATAGTTGATTTACAATGTTGTGTTAGTTTCAGGTGTACACCACAGTGATTCAGTTTTATGTATATATATCTATTCTTTTTCAAATTCTTTTCCCATTTAGGTTATTACAGAATATTGAGTAGAGTTCCCTTTGCTATACAGTAGGTTCTTATTGGCTATCTCTTTTACTTATTTATTTATTTTGGCGGCACTGGGGCTTAGTTGCCACATGCGGGATCTTCAGTTGTGGCATGCGGACTTCTTAGTTGTGGCATGCGAACTCTTAGTTGTGGCATGCATGTGGGATCTAGTTCCCCCACCAGGGATCGAACCCAGGCCCCCTGCACTGGACCACCAGGGAAGTCCCTGGTTATCTATTTTAAATATGGTAGTGTGTATATGTGAATCCCAAAATTTATCTACCCTCCCCCACCCCGGCCCACCTTTCCCCTGTGGTAACCATAAGTTTGTTATTCTAAGTCTAGGAGTCTGTTTCTGTCTTGTAAATAAGTTCATTTGTATCTTTTTAAAAATAATAGTTTCCCCATATAAGCGATATCATATGATATTTGTCTTTCTCTGTCTGACTTGCTTCACTTAGTATGATAATCTCCAGGTCCATTCACGTTGCTGCAAATGGCATTATTTCATTCTTTTTAATCTGCCATCATTTTTAATCTGAAATCTTAATGTTTTATTTACAGGGAGGAATAAAAATTTTTCATCTATAATTCAGAAGCTAAGTAAATAACAAAATGAAGCCAGTAAAGCATCTGTTGGCATCTAGTAGTAAATTGGCAAATGTTCCAGAATTAACATATAAAAAAGGAGTATTTAATTCACCATTGTCACCTAAACCAAAGGAAAAACATAGTGCAAAATTAGTACGTGATAAACTTGAACCAGTGGTCTTAAGATCTCCACCAACAGGGGAATCCATCATAAGGTATGCTTTGCCCATTCCATCAAGTAAGACAGAGGAGTTAGTAGCAGAAGATGAATTGATCAGGAAGATTACCAAACATCTGAAGATGGTAAGATACTTGTTGGTGCTTGGGTTGGGGGTCCCCATGACCATCGTCAGGTTTAGTGATTTCCTTTGAGGACTCACTGGACTCAGTATATAGTCATATTGATGGCCAAGATATATTATAGTGAAAGGATTAAAAGCAAAATCAGCAAAAGGAGAAGGCACATGGGGTGAAGTCTCGAGGAAACCAGGTGCAAGTTTCCAAGATTTCTTTCCCTTTAGAGTCACACAGGACTTGCTTAATTCCTTCAACAAGTTGTTACAGCACATGTGAAATACCTACCAGAGGAGTTCACTAGAGATTCAGTGCCCAGGGTTTTATTGGAGGTTGGTCACCTAGGTACTCTCTGCCTAGCATGTACCAAAATTCCAGACTCCCTGAAGGAAAGCATGTGTTCAGCATAAATCATATAGTTGGTACAATGAGTTTAGGGACAGTGAGCCACTGTCATCAGTCAATGAATAGTGGGAACCCTCCTGAAATCCAAGTTCTGAGACACAAGCAGATCTTTCTAAGGATAGGCTTTTCTCAGTCTCTTGCCTGCTCTGTAGCTTTTCTCTGCACTTTAGAAACTCTAGCTGTTAGTGTTGGGGAAAAAATATCTTCCTTTTTTCTGAGTTCCTTGCACAGTGATCCAGAATTGAGTTGTAAATGTACCAAATACCAAGTGAGAACAATGAGGAATAGCACAAATATAGAAAAAAAATATAGTTCGTCAAACTTCCAAAATACAAGTTTGCTCAAAGTTCAGGGGGTTAGCTCAGAGAATTTCCTTTAAAAATGTATTGCTTTCTGGTCTCTATCTCCCTATTTTCCCCACTCTCTTCAAAGAGGAAAGCCAAGTTAATTAGATTTTGAGGTAAACTTTGATGGTAAGTAGAGTTGATGCTTCAGCTGTTCATAGACTCTCTTCAACACAGAAGTGGAAGAGTCATAGGGCCTATCTTCATTGCTAGGGAGGGATCAAGGCCTATTGCTCATACTCCTTCTTCAGGATGATATGAGGTGGGGCATGAAATGGAAAATTTAAGTTTATGGTACTGGTAGAAGTAAGTCTTACTGCTAAAATGGTTCTGACATAGTTGATTAAATATCTTTTTAGATTTAATGTAATATTTTTACCCTATATAAGTACATAATTTGCTTTGATTTTTCTCATAGGTTGTTTCTACTTTGGAAGAAACCTATGGATTTAGCATTCCAAGTGGAGAAGAACCAGTTGTGAAGCCTGAACATGAAGGATTAACCTTTCCTGTAAGTATATGTAATGCTAATGTAGAGACATTAATGCTGAAAAGGGCTAAGATTTTCTTTTAGAGTCTGTATATGTTCTCAGATGAATCCCCCATCCATGAAAATGATCCCCCTAGGAAACTTGAAAGTAGTGTACTGATTTTTCCATTCTCTGCCAACACTTATCTTAAAGTTTAATTAAGACATGTCTATATCTTTTTTTTTATTACTAAAGTATTTATTGGATTTCAATTTTAAATTTGTTTTCATGCATTTGTATATGTTCTTAAACATTTTATTATTATTATTTTTTTATTCTTGTTAGTCATCCATTTTATACACATCAGTGTATACATGTCAATCCCAATCTCCCAAATCATCACACCACCGCATATCTATATCTTGAGCCTACTTTTGATGCTAATGCATCTCTTATTTAATATGTAAGCTTGTGGTTGGCTGTTGGTTTGCAATGTATATTCTTTATTATGTTAAGAAAGTATTCTTCTATTTATGGTTTGCTAAATAAAAAACCCCCAACATTGAAGAGATTACTGAGCTTTAGTAAATGTCTGTGTTGTATATATTGAAATGATATAACTATTAAGGTGATTATGTGCTTCACCTTCAGTCTATTGATGAGACGAATTATTTTTACATATTTCTTAATAGTCGACTGTACTTTAATACACTGTACTCGTTGGTCATTATTCTTCTATTTTATAATTAGTTTTGTTAGTTAGGGATTGAGTTTGGCTTCATGTAATAAAATAGCTATGTTGGGTCTTTCAAACCATAAACATAGTATGTTTCTCCATTTATTTGATTGATTTCATTGTCCTGTTTGATTTCTTTCTTCAGCATTCTGTAATTTTCATCATAAAGATCCTGTATATTGTTTTTCAGATTTATACATTAATGTTTCATGTTTTTTGGAATGATTTTTAATGGCATTATATTTTTAATTTCAGTTTCCACCTGTTTGTTATTAGTATATAGAAATATGATTTTCGTGTGTTGATCATACATCTTGCAACCTTGCTCAATGTACTTCTTTATTCTAGGAATCTTTCTGTAGATGTTTTGGGGTTTTATACATAGACAATTATGTCATCTTCAAATAAGGACAGTTTTACTTCTTCTTGTCCAATCTGAATGTTTTTATTTCCTTGTCTCTCTCTTTCTCTTTTTTTTTTTTTTTTTTTTTTTTGGCTGTGCCGTGCGGCATCTTAATTCCCTGACCAGGGACCGAACCTGTGCCCTCTGTGCCCTCTGCAATGGGAGCATGGATTCTTAACCACTGGATTGCCAGGGAAGTCCCCACATATCTTTTTTTTTTTTTTTTTTTCCGGTACGTGGGCCTCTCACTGTTGTGTGGCCTCTCCCGTTGCGGAGCACAGGCTCCGGACGCGCTGGCTCAGCGGCCATGGCTCACGGGCCTAGCCGCTCCGCGGCATATGGGATCTTCCCAGACAGGGGCACAAACCCGTGTCCCCTGCATCAGCAGGCGGACTCTCAACCACTGCGCCACCAGGGAAGCCCCCACATACCTTTTTGAATTAGAGTTTTCTCTGGATATATGCCCAGGAGTGGGATTGCCGTATCACATGGTAACTCTAGTTTTAGTTTTTTGAGGAAACTCCATACTGTTCTCCATGGTGGCTGCACCAATTTACATTTCCACCAACAAGGTAGGGGGGTTCCTTTTGCTCCACACCCTCGCCAGCATATATTATCTGTAGACTTTTTAATGATGTCCATTCTGACTAGTGTGAGGTGATATCTCATTATAGTTTTGATTTGTTTTTCTCTAATAATTAGCGATATTGAGTATCTTTTCATGTGCCTGTATGTCTTCTTTTTCATATGCCTATCTGTATGTCTTCTTTGGAGAAATGTCTATTTAGGTTTTCAGCCCATTTTTTGATTGGGTTGTTTGTTTTTCTGATATTAAGCCACATGAGCTGTTTGTGAATTTTGGAAATTAATCCCTTGTTGGTAGCATCATTTGCAAATATTTTCTCCCAGTCTGTAAGTTTGTTTTGTTGATGGTTTCCTTTGCTGTGTGAAAGCTTTTAAGTTTAATTATGTCCCATTTGTTTAGTTTTGTTTTTGTTTCCTTTACTCTAGGAGAGGGATCCAAAAAAATATTGCTATGTTTTATGTCAAAGGGTGTTCTGCCTATGTTTTCCTCTAGCGTTTTATAATGTCTGCCCTTACATTTAGGTCTTTAATCCATTTTGAGTTTATTTTTGTCTTATGGTGTTAGGGAGTGTTCTAATTTCATCCTTTCACATGTAGCTGTCCAGTTTTCCCAGCACCACTTATTGAAGAGGCTGTCTTTTCTGCATTGTATATTCTTGCCTCCTTTGTTGTAGATTATTTGACCATATGTGCTTGGGTTTATTTCTGGGCTTTCTGTCCTGGTCCATTAATCTATGTGTCTCTTTTTGTGCTAGTACCATACTGTTTTGATTACTGTAGGTTTGTAGTATAGTCTGAAGTCAGGGAGAGTGATTTCTCAAGCTCCATTCTTCTTTCTCAGGATTGTTTTGGCTATTCGGGGTCTTTTGTGTTTCTATACAAATTTTTAAATTTTTTTGCTCCAGTTCTGTGAAGAATGGCATTGGTAATTTGATAGGAATTGCATTGAAAGCATAGATTGCCTTGGGTAGTATGGTCATTTTAACACTATTGAGTCTTCCAATCCAAGAACACAGTATATCTTTCCATCTGTTTGTGTCACCTTCAGTTTCTTTCATTAGCGTCTTACAGTTTTTGGAGAACAGGTCTTTTGTTTCCTTAGGTAGGTTTATTCCTAGGTACTTTATTTTATTTTAGTTTTTGATGTGATGGGGTTGTTTCCTTAATTTCTCTTTCTGATCTTTTGTTGTTAGTGTATACAAATGCGACAGATTTCTGTATATTAATTTTGTATCCTGCAACTTTACTGAAGTCATTGATGAGCTTCAGTAGTTTTCTGGTAGTGTCTTTAGGATTTTCTATGTATACTATCGTGTCATCTGAAAACAGTGACAGTTTTACTTCTTCTTTTCTAATTTGGATTCCTTTTCTTTTTCTTCTCTGAGTGCTGTGGCTAGGACTTCCAAAACTATGTTGAGTAAAAGTGGCGAGGGTGGGCATTCTCACAGTTGAGTATAATGTTAGCTGTGGGTTGGTCATATATGGCCTTTATTATGTTGAGGGTATGTTCCCTCTATTCTTACTTTCTAAAGAGTTTTTTTTTTTTAATCATAAATGGATGTTGAATTTTATCAGAAGTTTTTTCTGCATCTATTGAGATGATCATATGGTTTATATTCTTCAATTTGTTAATGTTGTGTATCACATTGATTGATTTGTGGATATTGAAAAATCCTTGCATCCTGGGATAAATCCCACTTGGTCATATTGTATGAACCTTTTAATGTATTGTTGGAGTAGGTTTGCTCGTATTTTGAGGATTTTTGCACCTATGTTCATCAGTGATGTGGGGCTGTAATTTTCTTTTTTTGTAGTATCTTTGTTTGGTTTTGGTATCAGGGTGATGGTAGCCTCATAGAATGAGTTCAGAAGTCTTCCTTCCTCTCCAGTTTTTTGGAATATTTTCGGAAGGATAGGTGTTAACTGTTCTCTAAATGTTTGGTAGAAGTCACCTGTGAAGTCATCTGGTCCTGGACTTTTGTATTTTGGGAGTTTTTAAGTTACTCTTTCAATTTCAGTTCTGATAATTGGTCTGTTCATATTTTCTCTTTGTTCTTGGTTCAAGAATTTGTCCATATCTTCTGGATTGTCCATTTTATTGGCTTATAGTTGCTTGTAGTAGTTTCATGATCCTTTGTATTTCTGTGGTGTTGGTTGTAACTTTTCCTTTTTCATTTCTGATTTTATTGATTTGGGCCCTCTCCCTTCTTTTCTTGAGTCTGGCTAAAGTTTTATCAATTTTGTTTGTTTTTTCAAAGAATTAGATTTCAGTGGTCTTTTCTATTGATTTTTTAATCTCTATTTCATTTATTTCAGCTCTGATCTTTATGATTTCTTTTCTTCTACTAACTTTTGCTTTTGTTTGTTCTTTATTCTAGTTGCTTTAGGCGTGAGGTTAGGTTGTTTGAGATTTTTCTTGTTTACAGAGGTAAGCTTGTATTGCTGTAAACTTCCCTCTGTAGAACTGCTTTTGCTGCATCCCGTAGGTTTTGGATTATCATGCTTTCATTTTCATTTGTCTCTAGGTATATTTTGATTTCCTCTTTGATTTCTTCATTGAGCCACTGGTTGTTTAGCAGCATATTGTTTAGCATCCATGTGTTTGTGTTTTTTGCAGTTTTTTCTTGTAGTTGATTTTTAGCCTCATAGTGTTGTGGTCGGAAAGGATGCTTGATATTTCAGTTTTCTTATATTTAGCGAGGCTTGCTTTGTGGCCCTGCATGTGATCTATCCTGGATAATGTTCTGTGTGCACTTGAAAAGAACATGTATCTTGATCAAATTGATGTTCATCGTCTATTTGTGGCACCTGAATGTGGGTGGAAGAAAATCCCCAAGTCTGCTAATGGTCTCACTTTATATTTGTGATTAGTAACTCTAGTTAATTCATTTTCCCACTCTCCTGAATGACTATTTTAGTTTCCCCCTCTGTCTCTTATATGACTATAGGTTTTACCATGATGAAAAAATATGAACCTCTGAGTATGTTTAAAATGTAATATTGAGGGATCATATTTGTCCTGGAGAACATTCTGTCAGAATTCTAACTGTATATAAGCATCTGAGGTTTATTTATCTTTGGTCAATTCTCGGATTTACAGATCACTGCTCTACTAAAAGAGATTCAGTCATTGTGACATTTTAATATGTAACTTTTTTTCCTCAAAATTTTCTATTGCTCATTAAGTAAGGGTGAAAGACTATTATCTCTTGGCAAGTATAGTTATAATCAGAAGTCATAATTAGCATTCATTTTTTAACACAAAGCATTATTTAACGTATATTTAAGTGTGTACTTTTTCTGCTACCCCTAAATTTCAGAAGGCTAAGGCTGGAATGCTTGATTTTCTACACCTGTGTAGAGGAGAATGTGAAGAGAGACATAGCTGGGTATATGTCATTACTGAGCCACTCCCCAGAATGTACTTTCTTTCTGGGAAAATTTGCTGGTATAGCATTTGGAACATGGTTTCTCGTTTTATGCATTTCAAGGGACAGAAATTACATACACAAAACTATTTTCAAAAGTAGTTAAATATTCTAAAATATAGATGGATATGCATATGAATTCTGAAATAAAAGTAACTTTCTCTTTTTTTCATAAGGTTGAGAATGATCTGAATTCATTCTTGGTATGTTGTTCACAACTTGCAGCTCAGTTAGAAGCAGCAGCTAAGGAAGAACGTAATGTACGTATTCTGTGTAAAGTGCTAAGCATAAAATATTACTTAATATTTTAATTATAAGCTACTAATAATATTAATAATAAAACAAGATAAACTGATAATAATTACTATTCATTATTATTAACAATCATTTTAATAATAAAATATTTAAAGTTATATTGGTTGTTTGATCTTGAATATGATAATCCAGGCAGCAATATTAGTCTAGATATAGTGCCTTAAGTAGTTATAAAGAGCATTGGAGGGCTTCCCTGGTGGCGCAGTGGTTGAGAGTCCACCTGCCAATGCAGGGGACATGGGTTTGTGCCCTGGTCCGGGAAGATCCCACATGCCGCGGAGTGCCTAGGCCTGTGAGCCATGGCCGCTGAGCCTGCGCGTCCGAAGCCTGTGTTCCGCAACGGGAGAGGCCACAACAGTGAGAGGCCCGCGTACCGCAAAAAAAAAAAAAAAGCATTGGAAAGCATTATTTATCGTAGGCGTTTATGTCTGTGAATTGTCCTTTATGTACAGCATTGACTGGGTCATTAATATTTTCATATGTAGTATTTATATTTTACTGTGTTTTTTAAATAAGTACATTTATATTACAAAAGTAATGGCATAAATAATGAAAATTTAAAAATGAAGGCATACAAAAAGAAAATAAAAGTCATCATAATCCTGTTTCTCTGAGATAACTCTTGTCAACATATTTGTGTTTACCTTCTTATTTTTCCATAGTTACACATATTATTCTTTAGAAATTAAATAATACCGTATGTATTATTTGGTAATACATTTTCTTATTTTGTGAGTTTTGAAAAATAACATTCATTGTGTTTTAGCTGATTTTGAAAGTATTATTGTGGAACATTTAAAGAAGTATGAAAAGTACATAGGAAAATAAATTATGTGTCATGTTACTCTGCATAAGCATTAGTAACATTATAAAATATACTTTCTCGTGTTTTGCTATATATATACACACACACACATATATATATTTATATACACATTTTTTCTAATTTTTTAATTGGAAAATGAACATAAGGTATACTATCTTAAGCATTTTTAAGTGTACAATTCAGTGGTGTTAAGTACATTTATATTGTGTAACCATCACTGCCTTCCACTACAGAGCTCTTTTCATCTTGCAAAACTGAAACTGTCTGCATTTAACAATAACTTCCTGTGACCCCCTCTGTTTGGCCCCTAGTAATCACCATTCTACTCTCAGTTACTATGAGGGGTTGTTTTTGTTTGTTTTGATTTCATGCATAAATGGGGTCATGAAATATTTTTCTTTCTGTGTCTGGCTTGTTTCACTTACCATAGTGTCTTACAGATTCATCAATTTTGTCACAAATGGCAGGTTTTCCTTTTTTTTAATGCCTGAATAATATTGCATTTTGTATGTATATCACAATTTCTTTATCCATTCATCCATTGATGGACACTTAGACTTTTTCGATATCTTGGCTATTGTGAATAATGCTGCAAAGACCATGGGCGTGCAGATATCTTTTTGAGATACTGATTTTGTTTCCTTTGGATATATACCTGAAAGTGGGATTGCTGGATCATATGGTACTTATATTTTTAATTTTTTTTTTTAGAAACCTACATACTGTTTTCCATAGTTGCTATATCAATTTACATACCCACCAACAGTGCGTGAGGGTTCCCTCTCTCCACATCCTTATCAGTGCTTATTTTCTCTTAATACACATTTTCACAGGTATGAGGTGATATCTCATATGATTTTAATTTGCATTTCCCCGATGATGAGTGATGTTGAACACCTTTTCATGTACCCGTTGTTCATTTGTATGTCTTATTTGGAAAAATGTCTATTCATTTTTTATTTCTTTGCCCATTTTAAAATCAGTTTATTTGTTATTTTGCTACTGAGTTGCATGAGTTCCTTATATATTCTAGATATTAAGCCTTTTTACAGTTAATATATATGGCTTGCAAATATTTGCTCCCCTTCCATAGATTGCCTTTTCATTTTGTTGATGGTTTCCTTTGATGTGTGGTGACTTTTTAATTTGATGTAGACCCATTTGTTTATTTTTTTCATTCTTTTTCAAAGTTTTATTTTTTCTATGTATTTATTTTGGCTGCACTGGGTCTTAGTTGCGGCATGCAAGGTTCGTGGTTGTGGCATGCAGACATCTTAGTTGTAGCATGTGGACTTCTTAGTTGTGGCATGTGGACTCTTAGTTGTGGCATGCATTTGGGATCTAGTTCCCAAAACAGGGATTGAGCCCAGGCCCTCTGCACTGGAAGCGCAGAGTCTTACCCACTGGACCACCAGGGAAGTCTCCCATTAGTTTATTTTTGCTTTTGTTAAGCTTGGGCTTTAGGTGTCATGTCCAAGAAATCATTGCCAAATCCAATTTCCTGACTCTTCTCCCTTGTGTTTTCTTCCAGCAGTTTAATAGGTTTAGATCTTGTATATAGGTTATGGATCCATTTTGAGTTAATTTTTATACATAGTGTAAGGGAAGGATGAACTTTATTCTTTGCATGTGGATATCTAATTTTTTCAGCATTATTTGTTGACGAGATGGTTCTTTCCCCATTGGTACTCTTGTATAAAATCATTTTGCCATATGTAATAGGGTTTATTTCTGGGTTTTCAATTCTGTTCCATTGGTTTATGTATCTTTTAAATTATTTTTTTATTTTTATTTTTAAAAATTTCGATATTGGGCTTCCCTGGTGGCTCAGTGGTTGAGGGTCCGCCTGCTGATGCAGGGGACGCGGGTTCGTGCCCTGGTCTGGGAAGATCCCACGTGCCGCGGAGCGGCTGGGCCCGTGAACCATGGCCCATGAGCCTGTGTGTCCGGAGCCTGTGCTCCACAGCGGGAGAGGCCACAACAGTGAGAGGCCCGTGTACCACAAAAAAAAAAAAAACAACAACAAAAAATTTAGATATCATTCACATATAACACTGTATTAGTTTTAGGTATATATATGTATCTATCTATATGACAGTGCAGCACTGTCTTAATTACTTTTGCTGTAGTGTATCTTGAAATCAGGAAGGTTGAGGCCTATGACTTTGTTTTGATTTTTTAAGATTGTTTTGGCAATTTGGGGGCCCTTGATATTCCATATGAATGTTAGTATTTTTTCTATTTCTGTAGAAAATGCCATTGGGATTTTGGTAGGGATTGCACTGGCTATTATGTACATTTTAACAGTAGTAAGTCTTCCAATCCATGACCATGGGGTGTCTTTCCATCTATTTGTATCTTGTTTAATTTCTTTTAGCAATGTTTTATAGTTCCCTCTGTTAAAATCTTTCATCTCCGTGGTTTATTTTATTCCTAAATATTTTTATGTTTTTTGATGCTATGGTAAATTGGATTATTTTCTTAATTTTCTTTTTGGATTGGTCATTGTTAACATATACGAATGCAACTGACTTTTTTTTCCAACATCTTTATTGGAGTATAATTGCTTTACAATGTTTTAGTTTCTGCTGTATAACAAAGTGAATCAGCTCTATGTATACATATATCCCCATATCCCCTCCCTCTTGCATCTCCCTCCCACCCTCTCTATCCCACCGCTCTAGGTGGTCACAAAGTACCGAGCTGATCTCCCTGTGCAATGCGGCTGCTTCCCACTAGCTATCTATTTTACATTTGGTAGTGTATGTATGTCAGTGCTACTCTCTCACTTCGTCCCAGCTTACCCTTCCCCGTCCCCGTGTTTTCAAGTCCATTCTATACCTCTGCATCTTTATTCCTGTCCTGCCCCTAAGTTCATCAGAACCATTTTTGTTTTTTTAGACTCCATATATATGTGTTAGCATACAGTATTTATTTTCCTCTCTCTGACTTATTTCACTTTGTATGAGAGACTCTAGGTTCATCCACCTCACTACAAATAACTCAATTTCATTTCTTTTTATGGCTAAGTAATATTCCATTGTATATATGTGCCACATCTTCTTTATCCATTCATCTGTTGATGGACACTTAGGTTGCTTCCATGTCCTGGCTCTATTGTAAATAGTGCTGCAATGAACATTGTGGTGCATGATTCTCTCTCTTTTTTTTTTTTTTGCGGTACGTGGGCCTCTCACTGTTGTGGCCTCTCCCGTTGCGGAGCACAGGCTCCGGATGCGCAGGCTTAGCGGCCATGGCTCATGGGCCCAGCCGCTCCACGGCATGTGGGATCTTCCCAGACCGGGGCATGAACCCGTGTCCGCTGCATCGGCAGGTGGACTCTCAACCACCAGGGAAGCCCCATGACTCTTTTTGAATTATAGTTTCCTCAGGGTATAGGCCCAGTAGTGGGATTGCTGGGTCATATGGTCTATTTTTAGTTTTTTAAGGAACCTCCATACTGTTCTCTGTAGTGGCTGTATCAATTTACATTCCCACTAACAGTGCAAGAGGGTTCCCTTTTCTCCACAGCCTCTCCAGCATTTATTGTTTGTAGATTTTTTTGATGATGGCCATTATGACTGTTGTGAAGTGATACCTCATTGTAGTTTTGATTTGCGTTTCTCTAATGATTAGTGATGTTGAGCATCCTTTCATGTGTTTGTTGGCAATCTGTATATCTTCTTTGGAGAAATGTGTATTTAGATCTTCTATCCTTTTTGTATTGGGTTGCTTTTTTTAGATATTGAACTGCATGAGCTGTTTGTATATTTTGGAGATTAATCCTTTGTCAGTTCCTTCATTTGCAAATATTTTCTTCCACACTGAGGGTTTTCTTTTCACCTTGTTGATGGTTTCCTTTGCTGTGCAAAAGCTTTGTAAGTTTCATTAGGTCCCATTTGTTTATTTTTGTTTTTATTTCCATTTCTCTAGGAGGTGGGTCAAAAAGGATCTTGCTGTGATGTATGTCAAAGACTGTTCTTCCTATGTTTTCCTCTAAGAGTTTTATAGTGTCTGGCCTTACATTTAGGTCTTTAGTCCATTTGGAGTTTATTTTAATGTATGGTGTTAGGGAGTGTTCTAATTTCATTCTTTTACATGTAGCTGTCCTGTTTTCCCAGCACCACTTATTGAAGGGGCTGTCTTTCTCCATTGTATATTCTTGCTTCCTTTATCAAAATTAAGGTGACCATAAGTGCGTGGGTTTACCTCTGGGTTTTCTATCCTGTTCTGTTGATCTATAATTCTGTTTTTATGCCAGTACCATACTGTCTTGATTACTGTAGCTTTGTAGTATAGTCTGAAGTCTGGAAGCCTGATTCCTCCATCTCCGTTTTTCTTTCTCAAGATTGCTTTGGCTATCCAGGGTCTTTTGTGTTTCCATACAAATTGTGAAATTTTTTATTCTTGTTCCTTGAAAAATGCCATTGGCAGTTTGATTGGGATTGCTGTGAATATGTAGATCGCTTTTGGTAGTAGAGTCATTTTCACAATGTTTATTCTTCCATTCCAAGAACATGGTATATCTCTCCATTTGTTTGTACCATCTTTAATTTCTTTCATCAGTGTCTTATAGTTTTCTGCGTACAGGTCTTTTGTCTCCTTAGGTAGGTTTATTCCTAGGCATTTTATTCTTTTTGTTGCAGTGGTAAGTGGGACTGTTTCCTTAATTTCTATTTCAGATTTTTCATCATTAGTGTATAGGAATGCAAGAGATTTCTGTGCATTAATTTTGTATTCTGCCACTTTACCAAATTCATTGATTAGCTTTAGTAGTTTTCTGGTAGCATCTTTAGGATTCTATGTATAGTGTGTCATCCACAAACAGTGAAAGCTTTACTACTTCTTTTCCAGTTTGGATTCCTTTTATTTCTTTTTCTTCTCTGATTGCTGTGGCTAAAACTTCCAAAACTGTATTGAATAAGAGTGGTGAGAGTGGGCAACCTTGTCTTGTTCCTGATTTTAGAGAAAATGGTTTCAGATTTTCACCATTGAGAATGACGTTGGCTGTGGGTTTGTCATATATGGCCTTTATTATGTTGAGTTAAGTTCCCTCTATGCCTAGTTTCTGGAGAGTTTTTATAAATAGATGTTGAATTTTGTCAAAAGCTTTTTCTGCATCTAGTGAGATTATCATATGGTTTTTATCCTTCAATTTGTTAATATGGTGTATCACATTGATTGATTTGCATATATTGAAGAATCCTTGCATTTCTTTATCAAGTGGATAAACCCCATTTGATCATGGTGTATGATCCTTTTAATGTGCTGTTGGATTCTGTTTGCTAATATTTTGTTGAGGATTTCTGCATCCATGTTCATCAGTGATATTGGCCTGTAGTTTTCTTTTTTTGTAACATCTTTTTCTGATTTTGGTATCAGGGTGATGGTGGCCTCATAGAATGAGTTTGGGAGTGTTACTCCCTCGGCTATATTTTGGAAGCGTTTAAGAAGGATAGGTGTTACCTCTTCTCTAAATGTTTGATAGTATTTGCCTGTGAATCCATCGGTCCTTGGCTTTTGCTTGTTGGAAGATGTTAAATCACAGTTTTCAATTTCAGTGCTTGTGATTGGTCTGTTTATATTTTCTATTTCTTCCTGGTTCAGTCTCAGAAGGTTGTACTTTTCTAAGAATTTGTCCATTTCTTCCAGGTTGTCCATTTTATTGGCATTGAGTTGCTTGCAGTAATCTCTCATGGTCCTTTGTATTTCTGCAGTGTCAGTCATTATTTCTCCTTTTTCATTTCTAATTGTGTTGATTTGAGACTTTTCCCTTTTTTTCTTGATGAGTCTGGCTAGTGGTTTATCAATTTTGTTTATCTTCTCAAAGAACCAGCTTTTAGTTTTATTGATCTTTGCTGTTCTTTCCTTTATTTCTTTTTCATTTACTTCTGATCTGATCTTTATGATTTCTTTCATTCTGCTAACGTTGGAGTTTTTTTGGTCTTCTTTCTCTAATTGCTTTAGGTGGTTTATTTGAGATTTTTTCTTGTTTCTTGAGGTAGGATTGTATTGCTATAAACTTTCCTCTTAGAACTGCTTTTGCTATATACCATAGTTTTTGGGTCATCGTGTTTTCATTGTCATTTGTAGGTATTTTTTTATTTCCTCTTTAATTTATTCAGTGATCTCTTGGTTATTTAGTAGTGTATTGTTTAGCCTCCATGTGTTTGTGTTTTTTACAGTGTTTTTCCTGTAATTGATATCTAGTCTCATAACGTTGTGGTCAGAACAGATACTTGATACGATTTCAGTTTTCTTAAATTTACCAAGGCTTGATTTGTGACCCAACATATGATCTATCCTGGAGAATGTTCCATGAGCACTTGAGAAGAATGTGTATTCCATTGTTTTTGGATGGAATGTCCTATAAATGTCAATTAACTCTATCTTGTTTAATGTATCATTTAAAGCTTGTGTTTCCTTATTTATTTTCATTTTGGATGATCTGTCCATTGGTGAAAGTGGAGAGTTAAAGTCCCCTACTATGATTGTGTTAGTGTCGATTCCCCATTTATGGCTGTTAGTATTTGCCTTATGTATTGAGGTGCTCCTGTGTGCATAAATATTTATAACTGTTATTCTTGGATTGATCCCTTGATCATTATTTTGTGTCCTTCTTTGACTCTTGTAATAGTCTTTATTTTAAAGTCTATTTTGTCTGATATGAGAATTGCTACTCCAGCTTTCTTTTGATTTCCTTTTGCGTGGAATATCTTTTTCCATCCCCTCATTTTCAGTCTGTATGTGTCTAGGTCTGAAGTGGGTCTCTTGTAGACAGCACATATATGGGTCTTGTTTTTGTATCCATTCAGCGAGCCTGTGTCTTTTGCTTGGAGCATTTAATCCATTCACGTTTAAGGTAGTTATTGATATGTATGTTCCTCTTACCATTTTCTTAATTGTTTTGGGTTTGTTTATGTAGGTCCTTTTCTTCTCTTGTGTTTCCCACTTAGAGAAGTTCCTTTAGCATTTGTTGTAGAGCTGGTTTGGTGGTGCTGAATTCTCTTAGCTTTTGCTTGTCTGTATAGCCTTTGATTTCTCCATCGAATCTGAATGAAATCCTTGATGGGTAGAGTAATCTTGGTTGTAGGTTCTTCCTTTTCATCACTTTAAATATGTCATGCCACTCCCTTCTGGCTTGTAGAGTTTCTGCTGAGAAATCAGCTCTTACTCTATGGGAGTTCCCTTGTTTGTTATTTGCTGTTTTTCCCTTGCTGCTTTCAATAATTTTTCTTTGTCTTTAATTTTTTGCAATTTGATTACTATACGTCTTGGCGTGTTTCTCCTTGGGTTTATCCTGTATGGTCCTCTCTGCTTTTTCTGGATTTGGGTGGCTGTTTCCCTTCCCATGTTAGGGAAGTTTTTGACTATAATCTCTTCAGATATTTTCTCGGGTCCTTTCTCTCTCTCTTCTCCTTCTGGGACCCCTTTAATGTGAATATTGTTGTGTTTAATGTTGTCCCAGATGTCCCTTAGGCTGTCTTCATTTCTTTTCGTTCTTTTTTCTGTTCCGCAGCAGTGAATTCCACCATTCTATCTGCCAGGTCAGTTATCCGTTCTTCTGCCTCAGTTATTCTGCTGTTGATTCCTTCTAGTGTATTTTTCATTTCAGTTATTGTATTGTTCATCTCTGTTTGTTCTTTAATTCTTCTAGGTAAATATTTTTTGCATCTTCTCGATCTTTGCTTCCATTCTTGTTCCGAGTTCCTGGGTCATCTTCAGTATCATTTTTCTGAATTCGTTTTCTGGGAAGTTGCCTATCTCCACTTCATTTAGTTGTCTTTTCTGGGGTTTTGTCTTGTTTCTTCATCTGGTACATAGCCCTCTGTCTTTTAATCTTGTCTGTCTTTCTGTGAATGTGTTTTTTGTTCCACAGGCTGCAGAATTATTGTTCTTGCTTCTGATGTCTGCCCTCTGGTGAATGAGGCTATCTAAGAGGCTTGTGTAAGTTTCCTGATGGGAGGGACTGGTGGTGGGTAGAGCTGGCTGTTGCTCTGGTGGGAAGAGCTCAGTAAAACTTTAATCTGCTTGTCTGCTGATGGGTGGGGCTGTGTTCCTTCCCTGTTGGTTGTTTGGCCTGAGGTGACCCAACAGGGGAGCCTACCCAGGCTCTTTGGTGCGGCTAATGGTAGACTCTGGGAGGGCTCACGCCAAGCAATACTTCCCAGAACTTCTGCTGCCAGTGTCATTGTCCTCACGGTGAGACACAGCCACGCTCCGCCTCTGCAGGCGACCCTCCAACACTAGCCAGGTAGGTCTGGTTCAGTCTCCTGTGGCGTCACTGCTCCTTCCCCTGGGTCCCGATGCGCACACTACTTTGTGTGTGCTGTCCAAGAGTAGAGTCTCTGTTTCCCCGAGTCCTGTCGAAGTCTTGTAATCAAATCCCACTAGCCTTCAAAGTGTAATTCTCTAGGAACACCTGCTCCCATTGCCAGACGCCCAGGTTGGGAAGTTTGATGTGGGGCTTGGAACCTTCACTCCAGTGGGTGGACTTCTGTGGTATAAGTGTTCTCCAGTCTGTGAGTCACCCACCCAGCAGTTAGGGGATTTGATTTTACTGTGATTGCGCCCCTCCTACTGTCTCATTGTGGCTTCACCTTTGTCTCTGGATGTGGGGTATTTTTTTTGGTGAGTTCCAGTGTCTTCCTGTCGATGATTGTTCTGCAGTTAGTTGTGATTCCCAGAGATCTCACAAGCGGGAGTGATAGCCTGTCCTTCTACTCCGCCATCTTGAACGCAGCCTCTCCTTTAGCTTTTGAGCATGTTTAAGACGGTAGATTTAAAGTTTTTGTCTACTAAATCCAATATGTGAGTTTCCTCAGGGACAATGTTTGTTTATTTTTCCAAGGAATTAGTCGTACTTTCTTGTTCTTGTGAATGCTTCATAAGTTTTGTTGAAAACTAGACATTTTTAATTTTATAACTCTGGACATCAGATTTTCCTCTCCTCAAATTTTATTCTTATTTCTTGCTGTATTGATTGTTTAGTGATTTTCCTAAACTATTATTTTATAAAATAGATTTTATTTTAAGAGTAGTTTTATGTTCTCAGCAAAGCTGTGCAGATAGTACAGAGAATTCCCATATACCCCTTTTTCCCACTTGCACAACCTCCCCTACTATCAACATTGTGCACCAGAGTGATATCTTTTTTATGAATTATGAACCTATATTGACAGCATTATCACCCAAAGTCCATAGTTTACATAAGGTTTCCTCTTGGTGGTGTACATTCTGTGGGTTTTAACTAATGTATGATGACATGCATCACAATGATGCTATCATACAGAATAGTTTCACTGCCCTAAAAATCCTCTCTGCTCCACTTATGCATCCCTCCCTGCCCCCTAAAAATCCTGGAAGCTTCTGATTTTTATGTTTCCATATTTTTCCTTTTTTACCATGTTGTATAGTTGGAATTATACAGTTTGGAGTGTTTTTGGATTGGCTTATTTCACTTAGTAGTAAGGATTTAAGATTCCTATATGTCTTTTCATGGATTGATAGCTCGTTTGTTTTTAGTGCAGAATAATCCATTGTCTTGTGCCACAGGTTGTTTATCTATTTACCTACTGAAAGGCAGCATGCTTCCTTCCAAGTTTCAGCAGTTACAAATAAAATGCTATAAACATCTGTGTGCAGGTTTTTTTATGTGTATAAGTTTTCAATTCATTTGGGTAAACACCAAGTAGTAAGTGTGTGTTTAATTACTAAAAAAAATCCCTCAAAACTTGGCCCCATCCCCAGAATTTTTAACTCTCAAGCTTGTCCATGCTGAGCCTGCAGCGATTCACCATTTACACTTTAGGTTTTTGTACCCCAGTACTGTGGAGGTTTGTGCTCACAGATTTCTGCTCCAGTAATTTGTGATCTTCTGTATTGCCTGTCTCTCCAATTTTGGAGGCCATAGTTTTTGCTCTGTGACTTTAGTTCTGTGATAGATTTAAGAAGATTTGTTGATTTTTAATTTGTTCAGCTTTTTACTTGTTGTTAGGACAATGTGGTGGATCTAGGCTTCTTACGTGCCAAATTGGAAAATAGAAATCTAAACTGTTTTTCAAGTTTGTAGTTTTTGTTGTGTTTCATCTCTCAGGTTTCTGTTCCTACAGATGTGGTCAACTAGTGGGTTTGACAGAGATTTCCTTAAGTGCCTGGAGCCACAAAAACATAAAGAAAAGGAGAAAAAAAAATTCTCCTGGCATTTGAAGACTGGCTCTGTTTTGAGGCACTTCTTTAAAACTTAGCCAGGCTGTTTACAGAACTGCCTTAGCCTTAATTTTCTACTTGTGTGGAGCTAAAGACCAGGCAGAGGTGAAAGTTTAGTGTCTACTACGATATTTTCTGAGCATGAGTCCTGCTCTGGGCAAGTGTGTAGCTTACTAGATTCCCCCTAATATATGGGAATTTCAAAATCCTTATTTTTCCAAAGTAACTCTCTCCCGTTTTTACTTCTAGGCTTTGACATGTATATTCTTTGCCTCAGCTATAATCATTTTCTCCAGGGAGCAGTGGCTTGTTTAACTACCTTTCAGTTTTTTTGAGGAATACTGTCCACTTCGCTGGTTTTCTGCCCTGAGAGAGTTCTGAGATGAAACAAAGGTAAAAGCTACAAGTCCTTCAAGGAACCTCTAGACAGGACAAAACAGAAAAACACAATTCCTCTTTTTTCCTCCAGAACTGTAATATATACCCACACCAGGAATGGAGGCTGCTGTCTTTAAGACTGCCAGTGCTCTGGGGAAGTGGGTGGGGCAAGGCTAAGTTTAAATGCCGCAAAGGTCTCCTAGCATGTTTAACCTGCATTTTTCTTGATCCATCACTATTTGGCTCCTGTAAAGCCTTCAGTGTTTCCCAGAGTTTTCACAAAGTTGATTGTAACAGTTTTTGCTCACTTTTTCTTCAGTGTTTTCTGTAGAGGATAGGCCCTTGGAACTCCCTACAGCCATTTTTGCTGTCATCACTCCCTAATTCCCGAAATAGGTTTATCTTTCTGGTGGAAATTTGCAACTGACTGTGAATTTTATATAGAAGTTAAATGGACCAAGAATAACCAAGTGAGTTCTGAAGACAAAGAACAGGTGAGAGGACTTGCCCTAGCAGATATCAAGACTTGTTAGAAAGCTATATGAATTTTGGTTGTGTGCTTTTGGTGCAAGGTTAAATAGACCAATGGAATTGAATAAAGGCTCAGAAATAGACCCTTTTATATATGGAAAATTTTATTAATGATAGAGAAGTAGTAGCATAATAAATGGCCCTGGAACAGTGGTTATTTATAAGATAAAAAAAGTTTATTCTTTATAGTATATACAAAAATCATTTTCTGATGGACTAAAGACCTAATAAAAAATCAAAAGCAATAACATATTTAGAAACAGATATAGGAGGCTGTCATTATGACCTGGAACAAGGAACAATTACAGAAGAATATATAAGTCATAAAGGGAAAGATTGCTAAATTCAACTATATTAAAACCTCTATTGTGTAAAAAATTCATAAAGAGAAGTGCAGAAGTTTCAAATAGCGGAAAATACTTAGATCACATATATCAGACAGAGGAAATCCAGAGTATATAGATAACATTTACCTGTCAATAAGTATAAGGTAAATCAATACAAGATGCTCAAAGGAGATAAAAAAGGTGTTTGCAAAGGAGGAAATAAAAATATCAAGATGTATTCTACCCTTTTAGTAATTTTTAGTATCCAGGGAATGTGATTATGGATGTTACCATCATAAAAAAGTAAAATGTTGACTTTTAAACAAGGTTTTATAAAATTCTTCCATTGCGTGCGTATTTCCTTCCAGTACTGCCCAACATTGTTCTACCTTTTCCCACACAGTACTCTTCAAAAATATTCTTATACTTACTTCATATTTCTCCCATTTATCTGTACTTCAGTTTGCCTTCTGCCCCCAATGTCTACTGAACTAGCCATCTGAAGATAGTAATGACTCCCATAGTGTTAAATCAAGTGTGCATCTTTCTTGACACCTCAGCAGATTTGACATTGTTGACCATTTTGTTCTTGAAGTGCCTTTCCCTTGGCTTCTGTGACACCCTGTGTCTATCTGGTATGTCAGTTTTCATATTACTATTACTTTCCTTTTTTTTTAAACATTATGCTATCTATCTTCTCTTTAGGAAGCTTTTTATAACAGCTACATTAAATGCCAGCCCCATTAACAACAATTTTGTAGAGTAGGGTATTTCCTTGTTACTTTGCTTATAGTTTTTTCTTGTGTTCATTTTCTGAGATTAACTTATTGTTTTGCTAGGTTAGAATGTGTGGTAAAATAGTTTCTAAATCTCTGAATTCTTGCAAATAGTTTCATTTTGGCTTCACATTTATATGATAATATCTTTAAAATTAGAATGGAGGTTTAATATTTCCCCCAAGAACTTTATAGACGTTGCTCCGTAGTATCATAGTAGTTTTTTTTCTGCTTAGTGTTGTGTCTAATGTTGGTTTTCCTCACTTCTGGGCAATTTTCGTATTCCACTTATTTTTATCAATAATGTCCTACATTCAACAGTACCAGTAATAATTGATGGTGTGTTATTGATGGTTCAGTAGTTAAGAAAGCCACTGTTCTCTAGGCTTTAAGTGGTTTAAGTAATTGTAGAACCCTGACTGCAATGAGTGGATGAATTGATACATACAAGGGATTCCCATTACGTTCCCAGACAGTAAAGGAGATTTTGAGAACCTTGGAATCTCTCCAGATAGTGGAAAGAATGACTTTACTGCAAGGTAGTATGCCTTATTGGACATTACTTTCTAAATCCTTATACAGCTGAAAATATTTTCCTTCAGATGTGGACATTAATTTGCTGTGGTATGTTTTCTTGAGGGTCTCAGCCCTTTTTGCTTAGACCTATGCTTTCTTATTACTTAGTGCAGTGATTCTTAAACTTTAGCATGCAAAGGAATCAACTGGAGGGTTAGATAGTTTAAATACAAATTACTGGTCCTACTTACTAGAGCTTTGGAGTCAGTAGGCTGGGGTGGGGCCTAGTAATCTGCATTACTAACAAATATGGTTGTTTAGGTGATGCTGATGCTTTTGGTTGTGGTGTCACAGTTTTTGAACTGTTGATCTAGAGTTAGTGTCAAAGAAGAGAAATTTAGACTAGCCTGATTTTTTTCAGTTAAGCAACTTTTCTTCTGCCTGAATGCATGTAATAAAATTTTTCTTTAATAATGTAATTCAAAACTTTTATTTGGTTGTAATAGAGTGGGTTTGGTTGTTTTTTGTGGCAAATGTAATCAGGTTAGCATTACATTTAGTAAATGGTAAATATTGGTAGTTCGGACCGTGTGATAGGTTTTGTATATTCATTTTCTCTCATAATCTCCCAAACCAGTTCTTTGCATTTTCCATTTAAAAAATCAAGTAATAGTGTAATATTTTATATCTTGATTCTTAGACCTTTTAGCATAGCAAAGTTATATTGAAGAAATAATGTTCATAAGATAATGCTTTTCATTATTGTACTCTCAGCTCTATGAAAAAAATAATGCTCTTCTGAGAAGAACTTAAATTTTATTTCTTACCTATATTAAGAAAATATATGAAATCATATATGTGAATTAGTTTGGGTTTTTTTAATGTAGATCTGTAACAATGGAAGATTCTTTTTCTTTTCTAGAACTAAGTTGTCTATGCAAGATGTACTAAAAACTCTGTAAATATAAAAATATTGTGATTGGATTATAGATTTATAGTTATATTTTAGAAACTTGTGTATTTTGGTGATTGAAAATTTCAAGAGACTTGAATTAAATATTTTATTATATCATACATTGTGAGGAACTTTATTTTTAAATGTTTTCATTAAAACTTTATTTTCAGATTTTGGAATCTCTTTTTAAGGTATGTTCAATATATTGCCTACTAAAATTTAATACAGAAATACATATAAGTGAAAAAGCGTTTTCTAAGTTTTGAGGAAGTAAAAATAACTCCCAAACTTGCTGCTATATATATTTAAAAATTTTACGTTTCAGTTACATGTTGCCTTAGCCCCATTCTGAACCCTAAGATAAAATGATGTTTGGTGTAGGACTAATATTTGATACACACACACACACACACACACACACTCATTTATTTCACTGCAGAAATTGACTTGTCAATATTGTTTCCTTTCTGTTCCTTCTTTTATTTAAAGTGGTTTCAGCGACAGGTCAATCAGATGGAAGAGGTAAGTGTAGCATTTCTTGTTAATTAAGTTAATATTTTGTCTCATTTGAAAACCAGTTTGAGGTATAAGTTAAAAATTTTTAATAACCATTGGTTATAATCTTTTGATTTAGGTAAAGAAGGAATAAATGGGTAGACTAAAATGTTTCTTAGTGATTTATATACAATACTCCTGCATGTATGTGGTCTACTCTGAATTTGACCCATTCTTTCTCCTAAAATTGAAAACTGGAAAATTAATTATTATTCTTTCCATAATTTACACAAAATAGTAAATAAGTGGCAAGACAAAACTTATCAACTTAAATATTTCTCCTGTATTTAAAAAGTCATGCATAATATGATATATGCTTATTCATAAAATTATATATTTGTTTTCTTTAAATTTAATGTTATTTTAATGAGTTTTTTATACTTTTATTTTCACGTGCTTTGCCACCAGTTTGAGAAATACTGGTCTCTATCCTTATTTTGGAAAAGATTTTATGTATGCTGTTAATACAGCAGAATGATTTCCAGGATAGCCTTAGGGAATTAGAGAATTATTCTAGTTCTACCTTGGCTATGTTTGTGGTTTAGTCCTTAAAATTCTGGGAAAAGCTGCCTGTGGGGAATGTGCCATGCCAGGGACCTTGCCAGGAAACCATCCATAGGGGTGGTGCTGTTGAAATTTGCTGGAGGTGAGTACTACTAGTTACACTGTGTACTGCCCTAGGATTAAGCAGAGAGATGACAGAACTTGGAAGAAAAGCTTCTTCCTCCTCTAGTGTCTAGGGCCCTCTGCTGACAAAAGTTAACATCATGCTGCCTGTCAAGACAGAAATGTTCCACTACTATAAACAGGACAGTGAAGAATGGATTTTAGATGAGAGGCAATAAATTGATAATTGTAGCTGATTGCTATGTCACTTTTTAGGTTCAGTTTGTGATTGATGTCCTCTTATTAGGGATCTTGCCTTTGTCCATAGAGTATTCACACAACTTCAGCTTCCCTTCCACCTGTTCTGCATCCCACAGTCTCAGACTTCCAGTACATTACCCAGTACTTACTTCCTGCTGTTATATCTTAATCCCATTCAGGTAACCATTACTAAAGTGAAGTCTCTGTTTTAAATTCCCAATGTTAGAATTTCTATTTGCTATGTCCTAAGACTATGGCTTGACTACTTTTCTTTTTTCAGCTCTTCCTCCCATCATAAGGATTAGAGTTCTCTTTTAAATATTTTGAATTGCCTTTAACTGATCCTGTTATAATTGTTATTTAACTTGCTTAAAATTCTTATATATTAAAATAATAAACAGAAGATTGAATTTGAGCTCTGACATGTAAAAGCCAACACTTAGCTATAATTCTGTTGCTAGGCAATTGCTCATATAATTTCACTAATATTGTGAAATATTAGTATGTGATTATAGCTATAGATAGATAAGAATAATACAATATTTATATATGATAAATGAAATGATGAAATTTCTTTGAGGTATGGGAGAAAAATGAGTATTTCCTAAGTAACTGGCTAATTTTATTATTTTAGATAAGTAGAGGTCAAACTTTTTCAGCAGAGTTTCCAGCACCTGATAAAACAGTCAGTTTAAGCATTGCACAAATAGTAAAGCAGATGCACAAACTTGAAGAACTGAAAAATCGCCTTAAAGAAAGGTCTAAATTCACCTTCAAAGACATGTCATCTAAACCCAAGTAAGTAAAATGTAAGAGTTAAAAGAATTAAACAGTAAGAGTGGGTATATAATTAGTAATGAATGGAAGATAATGGTTCAGATTTTATACTATACATAGAGCTTCTAAATCAAATCAGAAGATCTAGCCAGCTCGTTCCTGTTTGAAATTTTTAATAGTTTGAAATGGGACTAGGCACGTGTGGCTATGAAAATTAAAGTTCAGTTAAATTTAATTAAAAAACCAATTCTTTAGTCACACTAGCCACATTTCAAGTGCCTAGTAGCCACATGTGCCTGTTGTTTGAAAGTTCTATTGGACACTGCTGGCTTTGAAATATCTGGCTTATAAACTCTTCTCTCAGTTTGATTAGGTAGCTTCCTTAATATATTTAAGGTGTAGTGAAATAGTTCATTGTTCAAGAACACCATCTTTAAAAATTGCACAGGGACAGGGATATGTTCCAAAGATTAAATTTGTACTTTTTAGTTGAGAAAATCCTTTTTTTGGTAGGTGGGAGGAAGATTCAGATGAATGATTACAAGAATACTTCCATTATCTGTTGACACTCATGTTTGATATTTGAGGTTTATCTGTCTTGAAATTAAATAGATGAATAAATCATCATCATAGAATATCTTCAGTGATATTTTGCACCTCCATAGTTATTTTTTCTTGTGGTGAGAACACTTCAGATCTACTCTTGCAGCAAATTTCAGGTATACAGTACAATGGTATTATGAACAGTAAACACCATGCTAATGTTCTAAACATTAGATCTTTAGAACTTATTCATCTTATAACTGTAAGTTTGTACTTTTTGACCAACATCACCGCATTTCCCCAATCCCCCTCAGCCCCTGGCAACCACCATTTCTGCTTTCTGGTTCTAAGAATATATGTATATATCTCATTTTGTTTATCCATTCATCTATTGATGGTTACTTTCATATCCTGGTTATTGTAAATAATGCTGCAATGAACATATCAACATTGGGGAGAATATATATTTTTGAATTAGTTTTTTTGTTTTCTCTGGAAAAATACCCAGAAGTGGAATTACTAGATCATATGGCAGTACTATTTTTAATTTTTTGAGGAACCTCCATACTGTTTTCCATAGTGGCCACATCAGTTTGCATTTCTATCAACAGTGCATGAAGGTTCCCTTTTCTGCACATCCTTGCCCACAGTTATTTTTTTGGTCTTTTGGATGATAACCATTCTGACAGTTGGGAGGTGACTTCTCACTGTGGTTTTTGATTTGCATTTCCCTGATGATTAGCAGCGTTGAGCCTCTTTTCATGTGCCTGTTGGACATCTGCATGTCTTCTTTGAAAGAGTATTTATTCAGGTCCTCTGCCCATTTTTAATTGAATTGTTTTTTTGCTATTGTATGAATTCTTTGTATATTTTGAATTTTAGCCTCTTACTAGATATATCATTTGTGAATGTCTTATTCCCATTCATTAGGTTGCCTTTTTGTTTTGTTTTGCAAAGCTTTTTTTTTTTTTTATTTTGATATAATTCCACACGTTTATTTTTGCTTTTGTTGCCTTTGTCTGGGGACAGAGATCCAAAAAAATATTACTAAGACCACTGTCAAAGAGTTTACTGCTTGTGTTTCTTCTAGCATGTTTATGGTTTCAGGGTTTATATTTAAGTCTTTAATCCATTTTGAGTTTATTTTTGTATATGGTGTAAGAAAGAGGTCTAGTTTCATTCTTTTTCATGTAGCTGTCCAGTTTTTCCAACACCATTTATTGAAGAGACTGTCTCTTCCCCATTGTATATTCTTGCATCCTTTGTTGTAGAAAATTGACCATATAAGCATGGGTTCATTTCTGGACTTTCTATTCTGTTCCATTGATCTATGTGTCTCTTTTTGTGCCAGTACCATACTGTTTTGATTACTATAGCTTTGTAGCATAGTTTGAAATCACTGAGTGTGATACTGCTAGCTTTCTCAAGATTGCTTTGGTTCTTTGGGTTTTTTGTGTTTCCATAAAAACTTTAGAATTATTTGTTCTGTGAAAAATGCCATTGGTACCTTGATAGGAACTGCAGTGAATCCATAGATTGCTTTAGATTATTATGGGCACATTAGCAACATTAATTCTTCCAATCTATGATAATAGTATATCTTTCCATTTATTTGTGTCATCTTAAATTTCTTTCATCACTTTCTTAGTTTTCATAGTACAGGTCTTTCACCTCCTTAGTTAAATTTGTTCCTAGGTATTTCATTAGTTTTGATGCAATTGCAAACGGGATTGTTTTCTTAAGTTCTCTTTCTGATAGAGCTTTATTAGTGCATAGAAATGCAACAGATATCTGTATATTAATTTTGTATTTTGCAACTTTACTGAATTATTAGTCCTAATAGTTTCTTGGTGGAGTCTTTAGAGTTTTCTATGTATAGTATCATATCATCTGCAGTCAGTGACAGTTTTAAGTCTTCCTTTGCAGTTTGGATTCCTTTTATTTCTGATTGCTGTCTGATTCCTGTGGCTAGAATGTCCAATATTATGTTGAATAAAAGAGGCTAGATTAAGCATCCTTGTCTTGTTCCTGATCTCAAACTATTCCAAACTTGAAAAGGTCCTGACAGGAAATAAATGGAAGACTCTTTAGGTCTTCTTAAAAAAAAAATGGGTTTTATTCTGATTATCATTGGGGAAGGTTTTGAGCAGAGCATAACATGATCTGACATATGTTTCAAAAGGACCATTCTGACTGCTGTGTTGAAAATTGACTATACAGGGTCAGGAGTAGAAATGGGGAGTCTAGTTGGGAGACTTTTGCAGTAATCCATGGAAGAGATGATGGTGGTTCAGATCAGGGTAGTGGTTGTGGTGGAGTTGGTGAGCTTTGAGATTCTGGACATACTTTTTTTTTTTTTTTTTGCGGTACGCTGGCCTCTCACTGTTGCGGCCTCTCCCATTGCGGAGCACAGGCTCCAGACGCACAGGCTCAGTGGCCATGGCCCATGGGCCCAGCCGCTCCGCAGCATGCGGGATCCTCCCGGACCGGGGCACGAACCCGTGTCCCCTGCATCGGCAAGCGGACTCTCAACCACTGTGCCACCAGGGAAGCCCCGAGATTCTGGACATACTTTGAAGGTGGAGTCAGTAAACTCTCCTGATGGATTGGATATTGTGTGTGAGAGGAAAAATAGCCAAGAATGAGTTCAAGACTTTTGACTTGAGCAGCCAGAAGGATGGAATTGATACTACCTTCACTGGGGTAGGCTGTAGGTGAAGCAAGTTTTGAGGAGGCAGATCAGGGGTTCTGGTTTGAAGATACTGGAAATTCTGAGTTGCCAGAAATGTTGTTAGGCATATTTGAGGGAGCCATTACATATATGTTTTGGTGTTCGGGAGAGAGGTGTGAGTTGAAAATAGGAATTGGGATGCCGTTTACATATGGATGGAACTTAAGGGTAGATATATAGTGAAGGGAGTGAGTGTAAATTGAGAAGAGAGGACCAGGGACTGATCCCTGGGGCCCTTCCAACATTAAGAAGTCTGGGACAAAAGGAGGGGCTAGCAAAGGGGAATGAGGAGTGACCTAGTGAGGCAGAAAGAAAACCAGTAAATGTGCTGTCCTGTAAGATAAATGAAGAAGGAAGACTATGCAAAGGGACTGTCAGTGATGTCAGATGCTGTGGGTCAGTCAAGAAGATTAGGACTAAGAACTGACCAGTGGATTTAGAAAGGATGTCATTTGTTGACCTTGAGAAGAGCAGTTGTTATGAGAAATCTCTGGACAGAGGGCAGTTGGGGACAGTAGCCATAGACAATGCTTTGGAGTGGTTTTGCTGCAAAAGGGGGAAAAGAATAGCATAGTAGCTGGAGGGAAGTGGGGACAAAATAAGGCTCTTATAAATTAGGAAAAATAACAGAATGTTTGTATGCTAATAGGAATGACCCATTAGACAGGAAAAGATTTATGATATAAAGAGTCAAAGAGGAATTGCTGGGGCAGTATCCTTGAATATGTGAGTGGAGATGAAATAGGGGCTTGAATAATTATGTATGAAACCAGGTAGGAAGGCAAAGTATCAGGGTACAGATGCTGATATAGGGTAGATGTGGTGTAGAAGCCTGTGGAAGTTCTTTTGGTTGGTTTAGTCTTCTAAGGGAAGTAGAAAGAAAGGTTATCAGGTGAGAGTGAGGATAGGATAGGAGTTTTGAGAAGAGAGATGAGGATTTGTAATAGTCACTAAATGGAAGAGTGAATGGACAGGGACATATCTTTTGATTACCTGGTGATATTGAAGGCCTACTTGAAATCATGCATTTGGAGTAAGATGTCTCTTTAATACTGTTGTCTCTGTTCAACCAATTTAGTTACCCAGTTATTTCTAATATCCTGTCTGTTGTAATGAATCATTCATAAAATCACCCTTAGCCAGCCATACAGAGTGCAAGAAACTATTTTACTATGGTATCAGATATTTTAGGAAAATGTATAATTTTATTTTACTTAGTTTAACAGGAATCTTTAGTATAGCTTTATTTCCTTGGTTTGCTGTAATTTTTATCCATTGTTTTGCTGCCAGCCCTTCTTAGTCTATTCCCTTCTTTATTTGACAGTTCTACTCTGCTTTTATTTCCGGTCCTTTTTTTTTTTTTTTTTTTGCGGTACGCGGGCCTCTCACTGTTGTGGTCTCTCCCGTTGCGGAGCACAGCCTTCGGACGCGCAGGCTCAGCGGCCATGGCTCACGGGCCCAGCCGCTCCGCGGCATGTGGGATCTTCCCGGACCGGGGCACAAACCCGTGTCCCCTGCATCGGCAGGCAGACTCTCAACCACTGCACCACCAGGAAAGCCCTCCAGTCCTTTTTAAAGTTTCCTTTTTAACGTTTTTTTGATACTAGAAAAAATATGGTGTGCATGTGTGTGTGTATGTAATTTATATTCTTCAGGCATATACTGTCTTGTTCTTGGTGGTAATACTAAAAATATGAAGAACCAGGATAATATGGGCACCAACTTATTAGAATAAATATTAGCAGTGAAGCAGGGTTCTGTATACCATTTGTTGTGCTGAAGATTACTCCTTTAGGTGCTGGATCCTGGGAAGGTCAAGGGGTGAGGGCAGTTGGCAGACACTTGATTGGCTATTTACCCATTTACCATGGGGCAGAGCTATTTACCGATTGGATCAGGAGAATTTCAGTGTTACTGTCATACCAGTATATGAATATCTGTATGAGTATCAGACCTTTTCTCCCTTAGCAAGAAGTCAGCCTGAACAGAATTCATATTTTGAGATGTCTCACTTAGTAGATCTGAGTTATAATCTTTATAAACTTCATAATCTGCCCAGTTCTTTCCAGTTCATTCCGCTAAACTTCTTCGGTACTTTCTACCCCTTTCATTGTTGTATCTTAAAAACTATTTTTTAAACATGCTTTTGTTTACATTATTGGCAAGCAGTCAGGCAGCCCCAAAGTGGCAGCACAGTGGCAGCTATGAGATTGGCTTGTCATACTTCCAAATATTAGGCTGGTACGGAGACAGTGGGCACAAATGGTGTTGAATTACTTATACAGACAGCAAGAACAAGGTCAGCATGGTGTCAGCTCCCTGTGTTCCTAGTTCCACAGGACGACACAGAGCAGCAGGGACCAGATGACAGGCCACACAAGCGATTTGTTGCTCTGCCATGAAGGAGCAAAATGTAAACTACATCCATGCAGCTTTATAGTTTTTTTTAAATTATTTTTTATTGGAGTAGAGTTGATTTACAATGTTGTGTTAGTTTCTGCTGTATGCAGCTGTATAGTCTTAACAGAGGGCTTCAACTGGGCTGTAAAGAAGAGAGGGGTAGAAAGCTCTGTGCTCAACTGAAATTAGGGAGACAGATGAGAAGTGAGCTTGTGTTAGTCTTCCACAAGACAGGAATGGAAAACTGCCTCATGGAGACTCTTCACCAGGCTTATCTTCTCTTTCTGCAGCAGAAATTTCAGGGCATTCTACTATGATTTGGGTCTGACTGCTGTCAAGCCTTTGTGGATCTGTGTAATGTTGATAGAGTGCCATGGTAGAGCTCTTCCCTTATAGCATTGATTCTCAAATGGGGGATACTTTGTGCCCCAGAGGACACTTGTATGTAGACATTTTGGTTGTCACAACTAGGAGTGGGAGAATGCTACTGGCACTAGGTAGAGGTCAGAGATGCTGCATTGTAAAATGCACAGGACAGTCTCCCACAACAAAGAATTATCCAGTCTAAAATGTTGGTAGTGCCGGGGTTGAGAAACCCGTCCTACAGTGATCTCTTCCTTTGTTACTTCTTTCTTGTCCCCTATTGTTTGGCATCAAATAATATACCTAATAATTTTATTATGAATTAATAATTAGTTACCAATTTAACTTAATAAGCTATTAATTTAATCATTCACGTGTAAGTTTTCCTGTCAAGACTGTCACTTCCTCAAGATCAGAACCAGTCATACACATCTACATATTTCCTATCACATGTAATAAACAGTAAATAAATGTGAGTAATTTTTATGAATACCTGAATTAAATCAACTCCAAGTCATTTGTTCCCCTATCCCTAACCATATCTAGTATACTAACTTATCCAAGTAAAACTTTACATTTATAAACAACCTTTTTTTTTGCATTAAACATACACAAAACCCTTTTATTTTACAGTGTTAAAATAGAAAGTACCCATAATTAGGATGGGCTACTATTTATTATGCAGTTACTTTATTGATCTCTCCATCTGTCAATGACTAGACTTAAAGGAATGAAGGCAGTGATACTTGAGTTGGCTTCAGTGGGAGCTGCATAATAGAGCCTTGGTTCAGAGGTTCAGATATATTAACCTGAGCTATCTATTGTGAGGCGTGAAATTAATTTCAGGCCATATATTAATATTAATACCTGAAATTTACATGTCTGATATGTGCTATGTATTTTCCTAGTAACTTTACATGTGTTCTTTGGTCCTTACAACTATAATACTTTATGAAATAAGTACTCTAATACCCCAATTTTGATAGATGAAGAAACTGAGGCTCAGGTTAAGTGACTTACCCAAGGCCACATATTTAGTAAGTGGGTAATTTACAGCAGGTTTTGAGCCAAGCAATTTGACTCTAAAACTTGTGCTCTTAACAATTGATTACACCATTAATAATATATTGGTAAAAAGAAATCTCATGGTTCTACCAAATACAGTTTTATTATTTTTGTTTATGTTGTTGTTGGTATACCTAATTATGTTCATGGAATACACAGAATTCATAGAATTACATAGTTTGACTTTTTTACTTGTTTTCTTGCTACTAGATAATTTACCTTAATGTCTGTGAATAAAGGTTAAAGAACATGTTAAATTTTATTTTACAAACTGCATATGTCTAGAGAGCATATATTCTAGTTCTTAAGTGTAATTTAAATGCTTAATCTTTGATAATAAATAAGTATGTTTTATTTATTGAAATCTTAACAGGGATAGTGAAATTCCACCAGAAGAAGTGCAAACTTATGAAACTGTACTGCAGAAAATTGAAGGTGATAATATTTTATACAAGTCCAGCCTTTATAGGGTTTCCTAAATGCACCAACATTTTGAGACTTAAAGTTTAAAAATTTATAGCCATAAAAATTATACAATGATAAATTCAAAGATATTCAATAGCAGTTGATATTTTCAATAAAAGTTCTTATTATGTTCCAGATACTGGGAGTGTATAAAATGAATAACACTTGGTTATTACCCTCAAAATCCACAACATAGTAAGGATACAAGCACATTATGTATCATTTTAATATAGTGTAATGCATGATAAAGGTATGTGTAATTTGCAGTGAGTCCATAGAAAGCCAGCTTGTTCAACCTGAGGGAGTTATTTAGGTTTTATGCAACCTTGAAGGATGAATAGGACTTTGTCAAGTGAAGATGGGAGATATTTGGTACTCTAAGAAGAGGGTATAGCATGAGAAACAGTATAAATAGGGAAATACCACTGGAATGGTTATAAAGTGTGAAGTAATAGGTAGGGGTAAGATAAGAAAGAGCCTAGGCAGAGGGATTAAATGCTTTAGGAATACTTTCTTTTTTCCCCCATATATAATAGGGAATCATTGAAGATTATTTCTAGGGAAGTGACATGTTGAATTTTACTTTAGAGAGATTATTCTGGCCACATTAAGAAGCTAGATTTGGAGATTGAGAGTAGGAGATGGAAGTTACTGCTGTACCTTAAATGTGTGATAAGTGCCTATATTAGAGCACAAATAAAGAGAGGAAAAGGGGAATATTTGAGAAATATTTACTGGATAAAATTGGCAAAACATGGTGATTGGATATGAAAGGAAGTGAGATTAGATGATGGTAACATTAGCTAGGAGAATATAAGAGGAAAAACAAGTTTTGTTGAGAAAATGATGAGTTCATATCACTCAGTTGTTACACACATTTTTTTAGATGTTACACTTTGTTGCCTGATTGGGAAGGTCTACAGTTGTAGACAGCTCAGTTGTTTTTCTTAAAATTTTTGTTCTCTTGAATGAGTTATTAAAATAAAAACTATAAAATTTAAACTCAGTTAATAAATATAATTCATATTGAAACTCATGACAAATTCCCTGTTATTTCAGAATTCATAAAAACACACTCAACTGAAGAAATTACAGGTGTTTCTGCGACTGAGCCACGTAAGTTTCCACTCATTAAGCATCTTTGTATTAATAACTTCTGTTGAGTGTATTAATTTCTATAATTTTCTATAATTTAAAGTAATAATTATGAAGTTACAACATAAATTCCCTGGAGTTTGGAGCCATACAGTTGAGCTGGCGATCAAGCAAATACTGAAATTCCTAGTTAGCTACTTGCTACCAAAAACAGACTCATTTTTAAAGAGTAACATGTTATTACTAGGAATGGAGGATTTTTTATTGTGATGAGAATATGCTACAAAAATGTTTCAGAGGTGGTAGGCCTTTGAGGTGGAGCAGTGATAAATTTAAGAGGTCATTTGCACGTCTTGTTACTATGAATTATAGATTATCTCATATATACTGGTGGTTTGACTGCAGCTGAGTACCTATCAGTTCGTGAATATAAAGAGCTGCTAGAACTCAAACTTCTAGAATTCAAACTTCTGACTACTTGTCAACAGAAAGGAGAAACTGCCTTGCTTATGTCTTAATACTGGAGAGAATTTTGAAACAATCATATAATGTATACTGTGGAATATATTTTTAGAAGTAGAAAATAAGATTTGGTTGAAAAAAGTTGATGGAAATCCTTCCCTCTTTCAAATTCAGCTTTAAACCCTAACGTTGCCATGTTTAAATGAAGGGTAGCTATACATTCTACATTACTCCCAAAACCTATAGAGGCTTCTGATCTGAGGCAGCCCTGCCTGACTAGGTGGGGTAGAAAGGTGTCTAGAGCTTTGGCGTAGATAGTAAAAGCCTCTCTCTGCATCAAGGGGAACCCTCTGCACATGTGTGCAGCTCTGTCTCCCTCAATCTGTGCAGCTGTCTTCCGTCTAATACTGTGCCCTGTGAATTCTAGCTGCTTTGGCCTCCCCAGGCTCTAAACTTTGTCTCTGAACTCATGGAAACCAGTAAACTTTGTCTGGGTTTCCCTTCCTTATGCTGTGGCCTGGAAACTCCAGGCAGTAAGCTGGGGTCATCATAGAGCCATCCTTTGTTTTCCTTCTGTGAGGAATTACTGCATTGCACCTTCTGTTTTCCAGTGTCTGAATATTGCTGTTTTATATATTTTGTCCAGTTTTTAATTGGTTTAAAGTGAAAAGGTAACTCTGGTCCCTGATGAGCCATCATGGACAAAAACAGAAGTCTCTGTGCCCACTTGTAGGCCAGTGGAACACATTGTCCAATGACAAAACCAAGTTCTAAAATAATAAAGTATAATAGTAGAAATTTTACTCATATTTTTTAAGGGAAGCAGAGGACAGGGTTACATTGTACAATGTGGAGAAAACCCTTTTGCAAATTCCTCAGTTTCTTTTCCCATGGCAGCTGTCTCAGTCCCTGGGCTCCACTGGTATATGTCTACTCTTTCTCAGTACTGCCTGTTCACTTGTATACTCTTTTTCTCTTAAAAGTACCCTTTTTCATCTTCTCCAGTGAAATTTATTCTGTTCTTCCCTTCTCATTCCCTAAATTCTATTAGATTCCATAGCCTAATCAATAAGACAAAAGCTACCTTTGAATTTCATTCTGTTTTTTGTACTATCATTTAATCTTGATGTTGCTTCATTTCATAATTAATGAACTCTTGTTTTAGAGAAGTTTTAGGTTTATAGAAAAATTGAGCAGAACGTACAGAGTTTCCACATACCCATTTTCCACCCCACTCCTCACACAAAATTTCCTCTGTTATTAAATTTTGCATTAGCGTGGTACATTGGTTAAAACTGATAAACCAGTATTTATACATTATTATTAACTAAAGTCCATAGTTTACATTGGGTTCAATCTTTGTGTCATACAGTTCTATGGATTGTGACAAATGCATAATGTCATGTATTCACCATTACAGTATCATACAGAATAGTTTCACTGCCCTGAAAATCCCATGTTCTCCCTATTCATCTCTCCCTCCATCCACTGAATCCCTGGTAACCACTAATCTTTTTGTTGTCTCTAGAATATTGCCTTTTCGAGAATATCATATATTTGAAATTATGCAGTCTTTCTTTTACTTAGCAATACGCATTTAATGTCTCTCCATGTCTTTTTATGCTTTTATAGCTCATTTATTTTTATTGTTGAATAGTAATCTGTTATATGGATGTACCATAGTTTATCTATTCATCTGTTGAAAGACATCTATGTTGCTTCGAAGTTTTTGCAATTATGAATAAAGCTACTATAAACAAAGGTGTTTCTACAGACAGAAGTTTTTCAGTTCATTTGGGTAGATACTAAGGAGTACAATTGCTAGATCATATAGTAAAAGTATGTTTAGTTTTGTAAGTAATTGCCAAGCTGTCCTTCACAGGGACTGTATCATTTTGCATTTTTACTAGAAACGAGCATGAGAATTTCAGGTGCTCTACATCTTTGTCAGCATTTGATGTCAGAATTTTGGATTTAAGACATTCTAAAAGGTGCATAGTGTTATATCATTTTTTAAATTAAATTTTATCTCATTGTTTTAATTTGTGATTCCCTAATGATATATAATGTTGAGCATCCTCTCATATGTTTATTTGCCATCTGTATATCTTTGGTGAGGTATTTGTTCAGATCTTTTACCTATTTTTAAATGGGGGGATCATTTGCTTCCTTATTGTTGAGTTTTAAAAGTTTTTTGTATATCTTTGACACAAGTTCTTCATCAGATATGTGTTTTGCAAAGATGTTTTTCTCAGTCTGTGGTTTATATTTTCATTCTCTTAACGGTGTCTTTTGCAGAGCAGAAGTTTTGAATTTTAATGAAGTTGAACTTTTCTTTCGTGGATTGTGCTTTTGTTGTTGTGCCTAAAAGTCATCTTCAAACCCAATGTAACCTGGACTTTTTCCTATGTTATTTTCTAGAAATTTCATAGTTTTGCCTCTTATATTTAAATCTATGATCCATTTTGAATTGAGTCTGTGTCTAAATTAATTTTTCTTGCATGTGAATGTACAGTTTTTCTAGCACTATTTGTTAAAAAGACTAACCTTTCTCCATTGAATGGCCTTTGTTTCTTTGCCAAAAATCAGTTGACTGTATTTGTGTGGGCCTATTTCTGGGATCTCTGTTATGTTCCATTGATCTGTTTTTCTGTTCTTTGCCAATACCATACTGTCTTGATTACTGTAACTTTTTTTATTTTTAAAGATGTGGTTTTCTTTCTTTTTTTTTTTTTTTTGAAGATGTTGGGGGTAGGAGTTTTTTAATTAATTAATTTATTTTTGCTCTGTTGGGTCTTTGTTTCTGTGAGAGGGCTTTCTCTAGTTGTGGCAAGCGGGGGCCACTCTTTATCGCAGTGCATGGGCCTCTCACTATCGCGGCCTCTCTTGTTGCGGAGCACAGGCTCCAGACGCACAGGCTCAGTAGTTGTGGCTCACGGGCCTAGTTGCTCCGCGGCATGTGGGATCCTCCCAGACCAGGGCTCGAACCCGTGTCCCCTGCATTAGCAGGCAGATTCTCAACCACTGCGCCACCAGGGAAGCCCCTGATTACTGTAACTTTATAGTAAGTTTTTGAAGTTGGATAGTGTCACTCCTCCAACTTTGTTCTTCAGTATTGTATTCTATTCTTTGGATCTGTTGCCTTTTCATTTAAAGTTTAGAATCAATTCGTTGATACACTCAAAATCACTTGCTGGGTTTTTGTTGTTGTTGTTGTTTTTGTTTTTCCATGCTATGTGGCATAGGGGATCTTAGTTCCCCAACCAGGGATCGAACCTGCACCCCCTGCAGTGGAAGCCTGGAGTCTTAACCACGGTCCGTCAGGCAAGTCCACTCCCTTTTTTTTTTTGCTTGCTGGGTTTTTGATTGGGATTGCATTGAATCTACAGATCAAATTGATGAGAACTGATGTCTTAACAGTAATGAGTCTCCCTATCCATGGATATGGAATATCTCTCCATTTATGTGTATCTTCTTTGATTTTTTTCATGAGATAGTTTTTTTCTTAATATATATCCTGTACATATTTATTTAGATTAATGCCTAAGTATTGAGTTTTTTGGTACTAATGTAAATGGTGTGTTTATAATTTCAAATTCTACTTGTTTATTGTTGGTATATAAGAAAGGAATTGCAATTTACTTCTGTATATTACTCTTGTATGCTGTAATCTTTCTGTAATCACTTACTCATTGCAGATTTTTGGTGATTCTTTGGGAATCACCGTTTTTATACAGGCAGTCATGCCATCTGTGAAAAAAGACAACTTTACTTCTTCCTTCTCAAACTTTATACTTTTTCTTTTCTTTTCTTGTATTATTGCATTAGCTAGGACTTCTAGCATGATGTTGAGTAGGAGTGGTGAGAAGGAACATCCTTGTCTTATTCCTGATCTAGGGGGAAAGCATTTAGTATCTTACCATTAAGTATGGTGTTAGCTGTAGGTCACAGACTTAGAAAACAAACTTATGGTTACCAAAGAGAAAAGGTGGGGGGAGGGATAAATTAGGAGGTTGGGATTAATATATATACACTACTATATATAATATAATCAACAAGGACCTAGTGTACAGCACAGTGAACTCTACTCAATACTCTGTAATAACCTTTATGGAAAAAAATCTGAAAAATAATAGGTATATGTATAACTAAATCACTTTGCTGTATACCTGAAACTAACGCAACATTGTAAATCAACTATACTCCAATATAAAATAAAAATGTTAAAAAAGTATGGTGTTAGCTGTAGGTATTTTGTTTGATTTTCTTTATCAAGTTGAGGATGTTTTATTCTGTTTCTAGTTTGCAAAGAGTTTCATGAATGGGTATTAGATTTTGTCATATGCTTTTTCTGTATCTTTTGAAATGATCATATGGACTATTGATATGATAGGTATATTAGCTGATTTTCAAATATTGACCCAGCCTTGTATAGTTGGGATAAATTTCACTTGGTTGTGGTGTATAATTTGTCCCATACCTTGTCAGATTAAATTTGCTAATATTTTGTTGGGGTTTTTGCATCTGTGTTCATGAGAGATATTGGTGCGTGGTTATCCTTGTTTGGTAATGTCTTTGTCTTGTTTTAGTATTAGAGTAATACTGGCCTCATAAAATGAGTTAGGAAATGTTTTTCTGCTTCTGTCATCTGAAATAGATTGTAGATAACTGGTATAGTTTTTCCTATAGGTTTGGTAGAATTTGCCAGTGCAGTTATCTGATCCTGGTGCTTTCTGTTTTGTAAGGATATCAAATTATTGATCCAGTTTATATAAGATATATATTCTATTAAGAATATCTTTTTCTCCTTGTGTGAGTTTTGGTAAATTGTGTCTTTCAAGGAATTGGTCCCTTTCATCTAAATTATCAAATTTGTTGGCATAAGTTTTTCATAATCTTTTTTATTATTTTTTGATGTCCATGGGATCTGTTGTGATGTCCCCTCTTTCATTTCTGATGTTAGTAATTTGTGTCATATCTCTTTTTTCTTAGTTAGCTTACTCATTTTCTTGATTTTTTTCAAAGAATCAGCTTTTGGTTTAATTAATTTTCTGTAATTTCCTGTTTTCATTGATATCTGCTCTTATTTTTATTTCTTTTCTTCTGCTTACTTCAGATTTAATTTGGTCTTTTTTTCCTAGTTTCCGAAGGCAGAAGCTTAGATTATTGATTTAAGATCTTCCTTCTGTTGTGATGTATTCATTAAATACTATAAATTTCCCTTTTACTGCATTTCACAAAATTTGATGTTACATTTTCATTTTAATTTAGTTCAAAATGTATTTTAGTTTCTCTGAGACTTCTTTGTCATGTGCGCTATTTAGTAGTATGTTACCTAATCTCCAAAATATTTTCATGTTGTCTTTCTGGTACTGATTTTTTTTTTCCTGGGACCTAACTATATATTGTCTGCAACTTTAAATATAAAGTTAATAATAAATAGTAATAAAGATAATGGCAACATTTACCAAAAGAAAGCAGGAGTACCTATATTAATTTGAACAGAGCAGACTTTGGAGCAAAAAAAATTTATTAAGAATAAATAGGGGTGTTTAATGCTAAATGAGTCAGTTCTGCAACAAGACACAGTAGCCTTCAATGTGTATGTGCCTAACAACAGAGTATCAAAATAAGTGAGGCAAAAACTGATCGACTGCAAGGAGATATATATGAACCCACTATTATAACTGGAGACTTCAACACCATTCTATCAGAAGTAGACAGATGCAGCAGGCAGAAAATTGGTAAGGACTTAGTGAACTCAACAACACCATCATTCAGCTGGATAAAATAGACCTCTATAGACTACTTCATGCAACAAGAACAGAATATACATTATTCTCAAGCTCACATGGTACATACACCAAAATAGATCATATTCCAGGCTATAAAATACACCTTAACAAATTAAAAAATAGAAATCATATAATGTCTGCCTTCAGACCCCAAAACAATTAAATTAAAAATCAGTACCAGAATGGGAATTCCCTGATGGTCCAGTGGGTAGGACTGCATGCTTTCACTGCTGAGGCCACAGGTTCAATCCCTGGTCAGGGAACTAAGATCCCTCAGGCTGTGTGGTGTGGCCAGAAAAAAAAAGTCTGACAACAGTAAGTGTTGACAAGGATATGTAACTGTGAGTGAGGTATACATCGGCACAATCACTTTGAAAAATAGCTTTTCTTTATCTAATTAAGTTGTGGATGTGCATACCTTGAAACTCTTTTTCTTTTTAACAGCTTTACTGAGATATTATTCACATACAACATTGTACAAGTTTAAGGTGTTTATCATAACAATTTGATACACATATATATTGTGAAGTGCTTACCAAAATAAGGTTTTTTACATACCCTTTATCTAACATAATTACCATTTTGTTGTTGGCATTGTTATGGAGAGAATATTAAAGCTCTGCTCCCATAGCAGCTTTCAAGTATACAATACAGTATTAACTGTAGTCACCATGCTGTGACCTTAGGTCCCTGGAACTTAATCATCTTATAACTGAAAGTACTCTTTGACCAATATTTCCCAATTTTCTCCACCCCACAGCTACTGGCAATCACCATTATGCTCTGTTTCTGTCATTTCAGTGTTTTTAGAGTCTACATATAAGGAAATTATACAGTATTTGTCTTTCTCTGTCTGACTTATTTAACTAAGCATAATTCCCTCAAGGTCCATCCATGTTGTTGCAAATGGCAAGACTTCCTCTTTAATGGCTGAATAATATTCCACCGTGTGTGTGTGTGTATGTGTGTGTGTGTGTGTGTGTGTGTGTGTGTGTGTATTTATCCATTCACTTGTCTGTGGACATTTGGGTTGTTTCCATGTCTTTGCTATTATAAATAATGCTGCAGTCAGAGTTCCTTGGTGGTCCAGTGGTTAGGACTCATGGCCTGGGTTCAATCCCTGGTTGAGAAACTAGGATCCCACAAGCCATGCAGTGTGGCCAAAAAAATGCTGCAATGGACACAGGAGAGCAGATGTTGCTTTGAGATAGTGATTTCATCTTCTTTGGATACATACCCAGAAGTGAGATTGCTGGATCATATAGTAGTTTTATTTTTAATTTTTCAAGGAACCTCCATACTGTTTTCCATAGTGGCAGTACCAGTTCACATCCCCACCAGTGGTGCATCACGGTTCCCCCTTCTCCACATCCTCATCACCATTTGTTATCTCTTGTCTGTTAGATAATAGCCGTTCTAACAGGTATGAGGTGATATCTCATTGGGTTTTCATTTGCATTTCTCTGATGATCTGTGTAGCTGAGTACCTTTTCACGTACCTGTTGGCTATTTGTATGCTTTCTTTGGAAAAATGTCTATTCAAGTTCTCTGCTCATTTTTTAATCAGATTATTATTTTTTTGCTATGGAGTTTTATGAGTTCTTTATGTAGTTTGGATATTAACCCCTTATCAGATATATGGTTTACAGATATTTTCTCCCATTCGGAAGGCTGCCTTGTCAATTTGTTGATGGTTTCCTTTTCTGTGCAGAAGCTTTTTAGTATGAAGTAGTTTCACTTTTTAAAATATATATATATTTCATTCTATTCTTCAGCTTGAAAAGTTGTTTGATTCTTTTTTATGTTTTCTATCTCTTTGTTGAACTTCTCAGTTGTTCTTGTATTATTTTCCTAATATCATTAAATTGTTTTTTTGTGATCTCCTAGCTCTCTGAGCATATTCAGAACAATTATTTTGAATTCTTTGTTGGGCGCTTCCTGTATCTTCATTTCTTTGGGACCAGTTACTGGAGGCTTAATGTATTCCTTTGTTGGAGTCATGTCTCCCGGATTTGTTGTGATCCCTGTGTCCTTGCGTAGGCACCTGCACATTTGAAGAAGCAGTCATCTCTTCCTGACTCTATGGAGTGACTTCAGTAAGGAAGGATTTCCAACCACAGGTGGGGGAGTGCCCAAGTACGCCATCACCCCACATGTAGTGCTGTGGGTGCCAGGTGTGGGGACATGTGGTGGGATTGGTTGGGGGGATTGTGACGCACTTGCTCAGTCCATTGTAGTCCATAGCACTGACAACCGTGTGGTCCTTGGTATGTGTCTTGGGGGTCTTCAGAGGCTTCACAGGCTGTTGGGGTCCTCAGCATTGTCTGCAGGTACAGCAGCAAGGAACCAGGGCAGGCAGTGGGAGTGGCCAGAGCTGGTGGTATGCACACGCTCAGTTGTGAGGGCCAGCCGCAAGTGCCTGTGTAGCGGCAGTGGCCAGGTGCAAACACACACATTGTGGCGGGGGCCAGGACAGGCAGCAAGGGCTGGAGTCAACTATGGGCACACGGGCAGCTCAGGAGTCCTGGTAGTCAGTGTGCACCACTGTGGCTTTTGGGTCTCACTACAGGCATACAGCAGTGGAGGCTGGTGATAGGCCACGGGTGTGCAGGTGCACTGTTGGAGGGGCTAGCTGCAAGTGACTACAGTGGTGCAGGTCGGTGACAGAAGACAGGGCCTGATCTGGGCCCACAAGCAGCTATGGGGATCTGGCTGTTGGTGTGCTCTCCTGTGGCTGCACAGTCTTCTGATGGGTATGCATAGGGCAGTGGTGATTGGTGACAAGCTGGGCTGGGAGCATGCAGGTGTACAGCTGGAGCGGCTTAGCCCTGTGTAAGCACGTGATGGTCTACATGAGCCACAGAGGTTTAGGCTGGTGTCTCACACTCACTCAGCCACGGAGGCTTGGGCTGGCTGCTGGCATGGTTCCTGGGCTGCAGTGATGGTGGTGGTTGGGGCAGGGGAGTAGGGAGGGACTCAGGCAGCTGGCAGCAGCTGTGGGGTGAAAGCTGGTGTGTTCTGCGGGGGTCTGCAGTGGCTGTGCTGGCCATTGGTTTCTTCAGCCGTAAAAGCTGCTGGGCTCCTCAGTGGAGCAGCTCACTGGGAACTGTTGATTGTTAATCTGTTAAACTGTCAATTGTTGATCTTTGTTGGGGGACAGAGGCTAGGGTCTCCTACTCTGCTGTCTTAGTGATGTCATGTCCTTAAACTCCTGGACTGTTTTCATACCAGTTTTGTTTGTAATAGTCCCCAAATTGGAGATCTCAAATATCTGTGACGAGTAGAATGGATAAATAAGTTGTGGTCTATTCATACATTGGAAAAGCATATCATAATGAATATGTTTGAAATCTAGCTGCTGATAACATCATTCATCTTACAAACATATTATTGACTGAATGAAGTCCTAAATATGTAGAGTATTTTCATTTATGATAAGTTAAAAGCCAGGAAAACTTAACTCTGTTCATTAAGGATACTAACAAGGGTAGAAAAGATACAAAGATGAGAAAAAAAGGATAGTAGGCACCTGTAGGGTGAGGGAAAGGGTTATGAATGGGGTGGGCCACATAGAGAGCTTCTAGGATATTGGCAATCCCAGGTGCCTAATTGTTGACCTTGAGTGGTGGTTGTGTGGATGTTTGCTTTGTAATTATTCATTAAACTATAAATATATTTTTATTTATGTTTTGGTACGTATAATATAGCTCATGATTATAAAATACAAATGAATATTAAGAGAATTTATTTATATTGGGACTTTTAAAGAATGAAGCAAAGCCTAGAAACTATAGAACAAAAAAATCAATAGATTTGGTTAAGTATAAAAATTCTGTACATTAGAAAATATCAGTAAGTATATAATTAATAGTAGACTGTTAACTGTATTACACACTGTATGCTAGTATTAATTGGCCCCTACAAATGAGTAGTAAAAAGGCAGACAACTCAGGAGAAAAATGGACAAACATATGAACAGGCATGTTACGGAAGAAGAAATAAAAATGTCCAAAATATATGAAATGATGCTTGACCTAACTAGTATCAGGGAAATGCAAATTAATGCATGAATGTATAAGAGGCTTAATGGCCATATAGTATTCCATTTTATGGTTATGCCATAATTTATTTACTGTTCTTCTGTTGATGTTCATATAGATGATTTCTATATTTCTATTTCCATAAACAGTACTACTGTTAACATATTTGTAAGAGTAAAAACATAGTAACAACGTGCATTTTTAGGACTGGCTGAATGAATTACAGTACATTCATAGCAATGGAGTGCTGTGTAGCTTTTAGAAAGAATAAGATAATTTCATATAAAATGCTTAGAAACATTTTCCTTGATATTTAAAATGATAAAACAAGATAAAAACACTATATGTACATTTTATCCCATTTTTATAATCATTCTATATAACATGCATTCTAGGTGCTGACTGTCTCATATATTTTCCCAAGAGGAAAAACCTGTCCATTGATAAATAATATGCATGCATTATTAATATTTTTTACTTACTAATAAAATACTGAAGCTTTATTATAATAGAGAAAAGAGGTCCTCCTCCCTCCACAATACATAGCAAACAACTGGATCTCCCTTTACCATTTTGGCTTCTTCAGAATGACTATATAAGCCACTTTGTTAACCAGAGGCACTCTGCTCAGGAAAGGGCCTTAACTAGAACAGTTCAATAAGACATGGGTTCTCTGATCTCTTTTCTTCTGTTTTAAAGTTATTCATAATGAGAACTTGAGGAAGAAGCAGTTGGACCCAAGCTGTTGCATTTGGCAATGGAAGTGTAATGTTCCCATCTATACATTCTATGTTACTGAGTTGTAATTCCTAAACTAGTAGAATCGTAGAGATGAGCCTGTTTTAGGGGCCTGCATAACAAATTGCCATAGACTGAGTGCATTAAACGACAGAAATTTATTTCTCACAGTTCTGGAGGCTGAGAAGTTCAAATCAGGGTTCTAGCATAGTCACGTTCTGGTGAGAGCCTTATTCCTGTATTGCAGATGGCTGTCTTCTTGCTGTGTCCTCAAATAATGGAGAGAGAGCAGGGAGAGAGCAAGCGAGCTCTCTTGTGTCTTATGTGGCTCCATTCTCATGATGGGGGTCTCAAAGACCCCCATCTCTAAATATCATCATATTGGAGATTAGGGTTTTAACATACGAATTAGGGGGAACACAAATATTCCGTCCATAGCAGGGCCTTTTCTCCCTCCTGCGAACTGTAATTTCAAATTGTGACAAGAATAATAGTTAATGTTCTTTGTAACCCTTTACTGTATACAAGGCATAATTTAAAATTATGTCCTATACTATTATGAGATTAATTTTAAAATATTGTTTATTGTGCCATATTACTTTCTATGCAAGCATTTTTAATTACTCTCTCTTGCCTGTAAGCAATTCTGAATTTGATTCTTTCTTCTAAAGCTGACTTCTCCCAGTATACTCTTTGACTATTTAGGGAGTACTGACCCTCCCAAAGCAAGGCCTCTGGTTTACTTGGTTTCTTGATATACTTGATTTATTTGGTCCCCTTTATATATGTTGCACATTTCTGTTGCCTCCTCTTTATCTAGTTCTCACATATAGCAGTGAGTTGTATCAGCATACAGGTATAACTTCTGCCATTTATAATACCTTTAAATGTTTGTTTTTTTTTTTAAACAGTAGAAACTTCTACAATGACTAATCGATTGCATACCATGTTGAAAATATTTGAAAATCAGGCAAATAAATTAAAGAGGTAAGCTTTTAAAATAACTCCTTTTCATCATTATAAATAAAGTGCATATTTATTTCAGATAAATTGGAAACATAGAAAAGAAAATAAAACCACTAATAAAAAATTTAGTGTTGTTAATTTTTATGATATATATAATTTTAAAAGTTAAAATTATAATCATAAAGAATTTGAAATTGTATAACCACAACAGAAAATAGTATGTTAGTTCCTCAAAAAATATGATCCATTTTTTGGATCATGGAATGGAAATCCAGCAATTCCATTCCTGGGAATATACCTCCCAAAACTGAAATCAGGGTCTTGAAGAGATATTTGTACAGCCATGTTGACTGTAGCATTATTCATAGTAGCAAAGAGGTAGAAGCAGCCCAAGTGTCCAATGATGGATGAATGGATAAAGAAAATGTGTTATATACATACAATGGAATAGTATTCAGTCTTAAAAAGGAAAGAAATTCTGACATATGGTACAACATGGATGCATCTTGAGGATATTAATGCTGATTAATTATAAGCCAGTCATAAAAAGACAAAATTGTATGATTTCACTTATATGAGGCATTTAGAGTGGTCAAATTCATAGAGACAGAAAGTAGAATGGTAGTTGCCAGGGTCTGGGAAGAATCAGGAATGTGGAGTTATTTTTAATGTGTATAGAGTTTCCGTTTTACAAGATGAAAAGAGTTCTGGAGATTGATTGTACAACAATATGAATATAATTATCACTACTGAACTGAACACTTAAAAACAGTTAATATGGTAAATTTTATGTGTATTTTACAGTTTTAAAACAGTAAAAAATATGATAATCATACAAAATGTAGTTTGCATATAGATGTTTCACTTATAGTTCTTTGTAAACTCATAAAATTCTTTTTAAAATAAATGTTTTAAATTAAAGTAAAACATATTCAGACAAGCTCACATCACAGCATTTTCAAAGAACTTTTTTTAGATTAGCATTGAAAAATTGAGAAAGTTTACATGATCAGATTTTTTAATTATCAAGTCCAAGGATCAAGATTTAATAGAAGAATATAACATAAAATGTAAAGAAAAGGATATCCTGGGCAGCTGTTGAAAATGGAACTAAAGAACTTAACGGCTTACATTAATTGGTGGTCAGGTACTTGGTATGTAATCAAGTTAGGCCTTATTTTACTTTTTCCCTCTTCTATCTCATTAGAGTCCTCCCTATCAGAAGGGTAGGGTAAAAACTTCCACAAATTTGTGATGAAAGCTTTTAGCATGTTCTAGGGGCATTCTTAAAGTAGGAGGCTGATTTCCATGAATATTCTTTCTATTGGAACAGGGTATTAAAGCAGTCATATGTATTACTACTATTTATTCTAGCTCCTCATATTAGACTATGGGTACTAGTTATAACTGGTTTTAAAATTCCTGGGCGTAAAAGAAAGCAGTGGGAAGGATTAGCTGAATGGATTACTATAAAGGTGAGGATTCTCAACTTGAATTGTCTTATACACAGAATAAGCTTTGTATAATTGTCTGGTCAGAATATGCTCAGTACATTGCTTGCTTGTCGAGAAGCATCTTGAAAGTCATTGTGGATGACCTACAGTTCTTACAGGTGGCTATATCAGTTTCACAATTGTTATATTGAAAAGCATGTCGTGTAGAATAAAATCACAAAGGAACTTTTTTCAGACTCCTTATATTCATTTATATTTGCTTACTGGGGCTAGTTTTCCCTCTGCTCCTAGAAAAGACTAGGGCAGTACCATGAGTGTTCTGATCACTCTTAGGTAATTAATTTAAATATAATTATAAGCACTGTCCTGAATTGGAAATTAAAATCCCCTGTCAGATATTAGTCAATATTTTCATTTTCATTCAAAGTTAGGATTCTCTCCCCTTTCCCTAGAGCCTACCGGGGGATGTGGTTGGCTTTTCTCTTTTCTTACCTCCTTTCTCACTAACTATTTGTATTTTCTATTCTCCATGTTTTTGGGAAGAAAGGTAAGGTATAAAAGAAAGGTCTTATTTGACTGTCACTGCCTTCCTTCTGCATAAATTCAAATAACATAAACCAGTTTTCTGAGTATTCTCCTTAAGGTGCCTCTCTCTAATAATGGCCATCATATCCACCTCTCCCTTAAGTATTTGAGTAGGTCTCAAGGCACCAGACAGCTCTCTGTAAAGAATATTTAGAAGTACTCTTTCTAAATCTTCTTTCCTGACCCTTTTATATTATCCATGTGGGTGAAAGGTTTTAGCACTCTCCCTTCCTTGGCTGCCTACTGTTTTCTTCAGTGGTAATGGTCACCTGCCTCATTTCTTCCTCTTTTTTTTTTTTTAATAAATTTATTTATTTATTTTTGGCTGCATTGGGTCTTTGTTGCTGTGCGCGGGCTTTCTCTAATTGCAGCGAGCGGGGGCTACTCTTCTTTGCAGTGCACAGGCTTCTCATTGCGGTGGCTTCTCTTGTTGTGGAGCACGGGCTCTAGGCACGTGGGCTTCAGTAGTTGTGGCACGTGGGCTCAGCAGTTATGGCTCGTGGGCTCTAGAGCGCAGGCTCAGTAGTTGTGGTGCACGGGGTTAGTTGCTCTGTGGCATGTGGGATCTTCCTGGACCAGGGCTCAAACCTGTGTTTGAGCATTGGCAAGCGGATTCTTAACCACTGCACCACCAGGGAAGTCCCTCTTTTTTTTCTTTCTTCTTAGTTTTTTTTTTTTTTTTTGCATTTTTTTCCACATCTTTATTGGAATATAATATTCCTCATGATACAAGCAGTGGGCTTAGAGTCTTAGTTGATGCCTCCATTTAACAGCCTGTTACAGTTATATCCTTTAACAGGCTGTGGCAAAAGTCTTAGTGCAGTTTTAAGAATTAATAATTTGGAGACTATAATGATACAACTGTTCAAAAGACACCATTTGGAAATTTGATTATGTACATTTCTTTTGTACTTATTTAAAAATTTTTGAATAGTAAATTTTTTTTGGTTAAATTCTGTTTGGGTCAGCATTTTCCATATTCAGTCAGAGAGACTGAAAAAAATTAATTTATTTAAAATTCACAAAACTAAATGTGTTAAAGAATGGAAATAATTAAACTTTCAAATGTTTATTTTTGGGGTAAGTTTGTAGCATTTATACTTCTGAAGTCATTGAAGCTTAAAACTACACTAACATTTTAAGAGTATCTTGTGTTTATTGAACTTCTGTCATGTGGCTGAGTGCTTGGGACAAAATCCCAACTCAAATTGGTCTGAGCGAAAGATGAATTTTATTAAGAAGACAACAGCAATATGGCTCAATTTCAGAAACAAGTATAAACCAGAACTTGAACACTATCAAGACACTTTTTCCCCCTCTGTACAAGAGCTTCATTTTCTCCTATTGCAGATCTCTTTCTTCCTTCTATTTTCTTTTTTAACTTTTTGCCTATGGGTGGGAGGCCCTGATTGCTGACAATTCCTAAATCTAATCTTTCAGTTTTAGTTACTCTGAGGGATAATATATGAATTTCCCAAGTCTAAAAGTCCTTGGTGAGAAAATTGTCAGTGCAGCCAGAGGCAGGTGCCTATTTCTGGACCAGTCAGCTCTAATCGAAGGCTTATGGTCATGTAAGCTTTCTTAGGAATTATACTAATTCAGAGGGGAGGGGTCAGGGGGTTCCCAGAAAAAGGAGTGGGGTCTACCTATGAGATGCTTAGTGGTAAGCAGATGTGGTGGGATGAAAACCATAATACAGGATAACATTTAGAAAAAAGGATTGTATTTCGTTATTATGGATGAATTATACAGTAACAAGTTAGGGCAATCATGCTAGTCCTTGGGGAAAGCTGATATACCTTTTTTTCAGGATCTGGTCAATGCATTGTCTAGCCGTTTGGTCTGTGGATAGTGGGAAATGGACAAGTAATCATAGACTCAGAGGACCTTGAAAAGTTCTTTCTTCAATTATGGGCCATATTGGGATTACAAGTAGAGATTGGATTGCAGGGTATTTTTTCCAAGGCATAGTACCTCTTTGGTGAAGAGAGTATTTAGATCTGGTGACTAATCTTGGGAATGAAGTTGTCAACATCGGTGACAATATTGCCCATCACCAGAATCATGTGTAGTCCTGAGGGGACAGCAGGCCTATTAAGAAATCTATCATGATGTGTTTTCTAAAGAGGCGGAAGAGTCAGAAGGAAGGATAATAAGCTGTCTTGCCTTTCAAACTGTCTTTAGCCCAGGTACATGTATCACAGGTAGGTATGTTATGTCAAAGGTGGAATTATCATAATTCCAAGGTGGCAAATTCAAAGTCTTGAATGAATTTCAGTGACCAGTTAGGGCACTGGCAAGGCAAAAGGCATCCATTTGGTTAGAAGATAATGACAGAGTCTTCACTCCATGCAAAAAATTAAATTTAATGTTTATTACAGACATAAATGTCAGAAAACAGAATCATAAATATAGGGAAGGCATTTGACTATTGAAATTAAAAGTATCTTCAGAAATGAATCAAAGTTAAAAGATAAGCAGTGGATGGGAGAAAATATGTGTGCATATAGAAGAAAAGAGTGATAATAAGAATATATAATTCCACAAAAAGGCAAACAACCTTCAAATAATAGGCAAAGTACATATATATATATATAGATATAGATATTTAAGGAAGAGACAAAAAATGGCCAATAAACATTTTAGGAGATGCTCAATCTGATATGTAATCAGGGAAATAGAAAGCAAAGCAGCAACAATACATTTTTTCCCCCATCAGTTTAACAAAAAGTAGAAGTTTTCTAATACAAGTCTTGACAGAGATGTAGTGTAATAAATACTCTTAAATTGCTAGTACCATAGAAATTGCCCACTTTCAAGAACAATTTAGCATAGTTTATTTAACAATAGCAACAAAACGGTTGCCTTATTCTTTTAATCTACCCTAGAGAAAGGACTATTCTCAAGGAGGCATATGTAAAAAGAAATTTATCATATCACTGTGATAATAGCAAAAATCTAGAAAGAATTACATTTTTTGTTAGCAGGAGTATGGCTCAATCATCTGTGGTAAAAGGATTGTAAGGGAATTCTATGAGCAACTGTGTGACCACAAATTAGACAACTTACATGACATGGACAAATTTCTAGAAAGACAGACTATACTGATTCAAGAACTGGAAAATCTGAGTATAACTGAAACAAGTAAAAAGATTCAATTACTAATTAAAATATTTCCCAACAAGAAATTCTCAGATGGCTTCACTGATGAATTCTATCAGATATTTAAAGAAGAATTAATATCACTGTTTTACAAACTCTTTCAAAAAGTAGAAGAGGAGTTAATACTTCTCAACTCATGCTATGAGTCTAGTATTACTCTGATACCAAAGTCAGACCACAGTGTCACAAGAAAACTGCAGACCAATATATTATGAATATGAACACAAAAATACTCAACAAAATGCTAGCAAATCGAATCCAATAACATATAAAAAAGGTTATATACCACAAGCAGGTGGGGTTTATCCCAGGAATGCAAAGTTGGTTCAAAATGCAAATATTGTGCTTCTCTGGTGGCACAGTGGTTAAGAATCAGCCTGCCAACACAGGAGACACGGGTTCGAGCCCTGGTCCGGGAAGATCCCACATGCCGTGGAGCAGCTAAGCCCACGCACCACAACTACTGAGCCTGTGCTCTAGAGCCCATGAGCCACAACTACTGAAGCCCGCGCGCCTGCACTCTGCAACAAGAGAAGCCACTGCAGTGAGAAGCCTGTGCACCACAATGAAGAGTAGCCCCCACTCACTGCAACTAGAGAAGGTCCGCACGCAGCAACAAAGACCCAGCGCAGCCAAAAATAAATTTATAAAAAAATAAATAAAATGCAGATATCAATAAATGTAATACATGATATTGATTGAATAAAGGAGAAAAAATCACGTGATTAGCTTACTAGACAAAGTAAAAGCATTTGACAAAATCCAATAGCCTTTTATGATAAAAAATACTCCACAAACTAGGCATAGAAGGGAACTTTCTTAATCTGATAAAGACTATCTACAAATACCTATAACTAACATCATAATATATTCTCTCTAATATATTAAAGAAAAAACTTAATGGTGAAAAAACTTAATATATTCTCTCTAAGATCAGGGACAAAATAGGACATTCTTACCACTTCTGTCGACCATTGTAGTAGAGGTTCTATCTAGGGCATTTAGAGAAGAAAAGGAAATGAAAACTACCTCTTTTTGCAGATGTCATGACCTTATCTATTGACAATTCTAAGGGATCTATTAGAACTATTAGAAGTAAATTAACAAGGTTGCAATATACAAGCTTCATAAATAAAAATCAATTATATTTTAATACACTAGTTGTTATGGGTTGAATTGTGCCCCCCCCCACCAAATATATGTTGAAGCTCTAACTTCTAGTACCTCAGAATGAACTTAATTGGCTATAGGGTCATTGTAGATGTAATTAGTGAAGATGAGGTCATAGTGGAGGGGGATGGGCCCTTAATCCAATATGACTGGTATCCTTATAATAATATTGTAGAAGGCAAATACACACAGAGGGAAGACAGTCATGGAGGCAGAGATTGGAGTTATGCTGGGAGTACTAGAAGTTGGAAGAGGCAAAGAAGGATTCTCCCCTAGAGGTTTCAGAGGGAGCATGGCTGTACCAACACCTTAGTTTTAGATTTATAGTCTCCAGAACTGTGAGCGAATAAATTCTTGTTGTTTTAAGTCACCAGTCACGCAGATTGTGACACTTTGTCATAGCATAGGAAAGTAATACACTAGCAAGGAACATTCCAAAAATGAAATAAAACAATTCCATTTACAAAAGCACCAAAGAGAATGAGAATAAATTTAACAAAAGAAGTGCTAGACTTGTGCACCGAAAACTACAAAACACTGAAAGTACTTTAAAGAATACTCAAACAGGTAGGCATCCCATTTTCATGGACTGTTAGACTTAACTAATCTTAAAACGGCAATATTTCCCAAATTGATCTACAGATTTAATGCAATCTCTATCAAGATCCCAACTTTGTTTTTGCATGAATTGGCAAGTTGCTTTTAAAATTCATGTGGAAATACAAGGAACCCAGAATAGTCAAATCTTAAGAAGAACAATGTTGGAGGACTCATACTTTAGTGATTTTAAAACTAAATACACCTGTAGTAATTAAGACAATGTCGTACTGGCATGAGGATAGACCTATGTAGATCAATGGAATAGAATGAATGGAAATGATGTCCAGAAATAAACCATTACATTTATTTATAGTTAACTGATTATCAACATGGAGGCCAGGATAATTCAGTGAGGAAAGAATAGTTTTTTTAATAACTGTGCTTGGAGAACTGGATATCCATATGCAAAAGAATTAAGTTGGATCCTTTCTTTGTGCCATGCACTAAAATTAACTCAAAATTACCAAAGACCTAAATTTAAGAGCTAAAACTATAAACCTCTTAAAGAAACACAGGAGTAAATATTTTTGACTTAGAGTTAGTCAATGGTTTCTTTCTTTTTAAAATTTTTTTGGCCATACTGCATTGCACATGGGATCTTAGTTCCCCAACTAGGGATGGAACCCAGGACCCCTGCATTGGAAGCGCAGACTCTTAACCACTGGACCACCAGGAAAGTCCCAGTCAATGGTTTCTTAAATAAGATATCAAAAGCACAACCAACAACAGAAAAAAAAAATAGATAAACTCAACATAAAAATTAAAAACTTGTGCTGCAGGTTCTTAATACAATTAAGAATGTGAGAAGACAACTCATAGAATGTGAAAACTATTCATAAATCATGTATCTGATGTGGGACTTGCACCCAGAATATACATAAGAACTCTTACACCTCAGTAATAAAAAGGATAAATAACCATGTTTAACAATGGGCAAATAATCCGAATAGACGTTTTGCCACACAAGATATACAGATGGTCAATAAGCACATGAAAAGATACTCAACATCATTAGTCATTAGGGAATCAAAACTACAATGATATACCACTTCACAGCCACTAGGATGGCTATAATAAAAATGACAGACAATAACAATTGTTGGAAAGGATGTAGAGAAATTGGTACCCTCATACATTGCTGGTACATCATGTAAGTGGTACATCTGCTATGGAACACAGTTTGTCAGTTGCTCAAAATGTTAAATATTTAGTTAACATATGACCCAGAAATTCTTTTCCTATGTTTATACCTAAGAGAAATGAAAACATAGGTCCACACAAAAACTTGTACATGTATGTTCATAGTAGCATTATTCATAATAGCCCAAAAGTGGAAACAACCCAAATGTCCATAAACTGATGAATGAATAAATAAAATGAGCATATTCATACAATGTAATATTATTTGGCAATAAAAAGGAACAAAGTACTGATACATGATACAAACACTATGCTAGTTGTGAGAATACAGTCTCAAAAGACCACATACTGTGCAATTCTGTTTGTATGAAATATTCAGAATAGACAAATCTGTGGAGACAGAAAATAGACTGATGGCTGCCAGGGCTTAGGCAGTTCTGGGAGAAATGGAGAGTGAGTGCTAATGGCTACAGCATTTCTTTCCGGGGTAATTAAAATGTGCTAAAATTAGATAGGGGTAATAGTTACTCAACTTAGTGAATATATTAAAAGCCATTGAATTGTATATTTTAAATGAATGAATTTTATTATATGTTAATCATATCTTAAGCTTTAAAAAATTCTGATTATAATGAATAAAAACTCAGTCAAAAAAATATAGTTTATCCATACTATGGAACAGTTGTCAGCAAACTGCAGTCCATGAGTCAAATCTAGCCTGCAGCTTATTTTTGTAAATAAAGTTTTGTTAGAACGTAGCCATACCCATTCATTTACCCATCATCTGTAGCTGCTTTTGCAGAGTTGGGTAGTAGTGACAGAGATCACCTGGCCTGTAAAGTCTAAAATAGTTACCATCTGACTCTTTACAGAAGAAGTTTGCCAAACCCTGCTATGGAATAAGAAGTTGTATTTAAAGGGAGTGAGAGAAATCTATGTTTACTGATATAAATACATCTCAGAAATTGTGTTAAGTGGAAAAGTTGAGAACATCATATACAATATCATTTATGTGAAAAAGAAAACAAAACAGACATCCAGCCCACTAACAAAAAGTATAGAATTGAAAGGGTATGTGAAGTGTTATATAAATCCATGGAACAAGTTCTGGGAAGAGACACAGCAAGCTAACAGTATCTCTAGGAAAAGCATTGAATTTTTGGAATGCTAGTCAAAGTTTACTCTAACCTTATTTATATTAAGGTTTTTACAAAGAAAATATATAAGCATATTACATAAAAATATAAATTTAAAATTATAATACATTATAGATATTTTTGGTTTGTTTTTCAGAGCTATGAGTGAGCAAGTTTTGTTAGAGGCTGTAAGTATAGTGCTTTCAGTTTGAAATTGCACTTTGTCCTTGATGTTGTTAATACAGTCTAGAAATTGTCAGGATATGTCAAGAGAGTCAGTTTATTCAAGAGATTTTTATGCATATGTGAGCTGGAAAGCTTTGTCTATTCTTTTGATTTTATTAGATTTAATTGTCACTCAGAAACACTTCATTTCTAAAATACTGAACTATAACATCCCACAGTCTTTTTCTTTTTTTAACATCTTTATTGGAGTATAATTGCTTTACAATGGTGTGTTAGTTTCTGCTTTATAACAAAGTGAATCAGCTATATGTATACATATATCCCCATATCCCCTCTCTCTTGCGTCTCCCTCCCACCCTCCCTATCCCACCCCTCTAGGTGGTCACAAAGCACCGAGCTGATTTCCCTCAGCTATGCGGCTGCTTCCCACTAGCTATCTGTTTTACATTTGGTAGTGTATATATGTCCATGCCACTCTCTCGCTTTGTCCCTGCTTACCCTTCCCCCTCCCCGTGTCCTCAAGTCCATTCTCTATGTTTACATCTTTATTCCTGTCCTGCCCCTAGGTTCTTCAGAAGCATTTTTTTCTTTTTTTTTTTTAGATACCATATATATGTGTTAGCATACGGTATTTATTTGTTTTTCTCTTTCTGACTTACTTCACTCTGTATGAGACTCTAGGTCCATCCACCTCACTACAAGTAACTCAATTTTGTTTCTTTTTATGGCTGAGTAATATTCCATTCCCACAGTCTTTTTTTTTTTTGCGGTATGCGGGCCTCTCAACGCCGTGGCCTCTCCCGTTGTGGAGCACAGGCTCCGGACGCGCAGGCCCAGCGGCCATTGCCCACGGACCCAGCCGCTCCGCGGCATGCAGGATCCTCCCGGACCGGGGCATGAACCCACCTCCCCTGTATCGGCAGGTGGACTCCCAACCACTGCGCCACCAGGGAAGCCCCTCCCACAGTCTTTTGAAATTCCACTATCACTGATAGTTCCTTTGCCTCTTTCAACACCAATTATAACTTCACTATGCAGATTAATACCAATGGTTCATTATTTTTATGAGTTAATGAAGACTTTCTTACTTTAATAATTAAGTGCCCAAATAACCTCTCTATATTGATATGTTTGCTTTTCATTATTAATGAAGTTATAATATTTCTTTTAGAAAAACACACAGATTCAAAGTGACCTCCAAGTGTTGTCAGAGGAGAAACTGATGCTGGAAAATGAACTACAAAAGTTGAAGAGTACAGAGGTTAGTTAATTTTAGTGTCTGAAAATGGCATACATACCAATATTACTAATTGGTAGCAGCTGTGCTTTAAAAAAATAAGATAATGCTATATTCTAAATTACCATATATTTTAAAAAATTTATTTATTTTATATTTATTTTTGGCTGCATTGGGTCTTTGTTACTGCACGCAGGCTTTCTCTAGTTCCAGCGAGTGGGGACTATTAGTTGTGGTGTGCAGGCTTCTCATTGTGGTGGCTTCTCTTGTTGCAGAGCACGGGCTCTAGGTATGTGGGCTTCAATAGTTGTGGCACGCAGGCTCAGTAGTTGTGGCTTGTAGGCTCTAGAGCGCGGGCTCAGTAGTTGTGGCACACGGGCTTAGTTGCTCTGTGGCATGTGGGATCTTCCCGGACCAGGGCTCGAATCCGTGTCCCCTGCATTGGCAGGCAGATTCTTAACCACTGTGCCACCAGGGAAGTCCTAAATTACCATATTAGCTATCAAAACTGAAAGGATGCTATGAAAAGCAGACATAAAATTGAAACATTCTGAAAGGTATGTCTAAGCCAAATATTTAACTTTATTAAAATATCAATAAATTAGGTTTACAAATATATTTTAAATGCATTTTATTGTATTCTTTGCAACTGTGTAATGTGTGTGTCCCAGTTCACTCTTACTACATAGAGTGAATAGAAATACCAAGGATAGAATTTGTTTCCTTTTTTTCCCCTCCTCCTCTGCCGTTTTTATATAGCTTATAAATTTCAAACTATACACAATGAAGTCAAATGGTGGATTAGAAGCAAATTTTTAACTATGTAAAAATATAAGATGTATGTTTTGACACAAAATTAACATAGAATGAAGAAAATACTCTTGAATCTACTAATGTTGGTAACTTGGTATTTCCTCCTTAGTAGAGGAGGAAGCAGAAGTAGTACCAGATTTGCTACTTAATCAGTTAGAGAAGCAGTGATCCTACATAAGTGTCAAATGTAAGACCAAGGCTGTCACATAAGTTGAATTAGGAATAGCTTCATCTAGGTATAGGTCCCAGTGGGAATAAAAATAAAAAAAATTAAAATAAAGCAGTAAATTGTCATAGTAAATGATTGAATAGTCTGGCCAAGTGTAAGGATTCAACACTTAATCATGTACTGTTAGATCCACATTCAAAATCTTTGGAGCTTTGTACATGACTTGAAAATGTTGCAGCAGTTTCTGGTGTTACTTTCTTATACTGTTTCTTTAGATTTTGTATGTGAAAACCTAAAGAAGTATGGAAGTGTGAATGAGAAATGTGGAAGGAGCATTACTGCATATACAGTAGCAATATTATATCCACACAAAGGTGGTGACCAAGAGATCTGAGAGATAGCCTGTTTTCAGAGAAGGGGATGGTAGGAAGAGAATAATGGCTAACAGAATTATGTTAAAGTCAGGATTTCTAATAACAACTATATCAATTTTCTTCCAGAGTGAGCTTTCTTTACTAACTGATATTATCTCTTAATAATTTTATTTTCATAGGCAACCAACTTTAGTAATCAAGAACCATGTCTGCCAGATGTTAATGTGTGTCAGTTAAGGGTTTTATTTTACTTTTTGTAAGCAGGAGAAACTGACAGTATTTAAAGCAAGAAATGTATTGGATGGCTAGTAGGGTAACTCAAAGAATTGAGGGAAAATTGAACAACATGTTTGGTGAGAGAACCAGGACAACTCTTAGAGTTAAAATAACAGAAATTCATGGATAGCCACTACTTCCGTCCTTTCAGGGAAATTTTAGAGAGGGAGTTTATGACTGTTTTCTTCCCATCCCTTTGGATACGGGTTCTGGAATTACTAAGCTCTACTACTTCCCTTCTACAATGTCAATTTTTAGATGATTGTATCTTACTGGTCTTGCCTGGGGTCAGATGTCACCAAGACAGTTTGAGATGAGGGAGTTGAAGAACACTTCTAAATCTGGTGCTGTTTCTTAACAGAATGAAAAAAGGATACTGGGCACAAATAGCTGGTGTCCACTGTACTTGGTAATGTTTCCCTAATTAATATCTTAGCCATTTACTTATTTCAGGTGTCAGAAAAGTTTAATGTAAAGGCCAAGTATTTTAGGTTTTGTAGAGCATAGGGTCTATGTTGCAACTACTCAAGTCTGCTGCTGTGATATGAAAATAGCCACAGAAAATACATAACTGAATGACCATGGCTGTGTTACAATAAAATATTATTTACAAAACAGGCAGCAGGGCAGATTTGGCCTATACTTTGCTGACTCCTTATTTTTTCTTTTTTGAATTTTACTTTATTTTTTTAAATACAGCAGGTTCTTATTAGTTATTTTATGCATATTAGTCTATATATGTCAATCCCAATCTCCCAGTTCATCCCACCACCACCACCACCACCCCACCCCCCCCGCTTTCTGCCCTTGGTGTCCATACGTTTGTTCTCTACATCTGTGTCTCTATTTCTGTCTTGCAAACAGAGTCATCTGTACCATTCTTCTAGATTCCACATACATGCATTAATATACGATATTTGTTTTTCCCTTTTTGACTTAGTTCACTCTGTATGACAGTCTCTAGGTCCATCCACCTCACTACAAATGACCCAATTTCGTTCCTTTTTATGGCTGAGTAATATTCCATTGTATATATGTACCATATCTTCTTTATCCATTCATCTGTCAGTGGGCATTTAGGTTGCTTCCATGACCTGGCTATTGTAAATAGTGTTGCAATGAACACTGGGGTGTAAGTGTGTTTTTGAATTATGGTTTTCTCAGGGTATATGCCCAGTAGTGGAATTGCTGGATCATATGGTAATTTTATTTTTAGTTTTTTAAGGAACCTCCATATTGTTCTCCGTAGTGGCTGTATCAGTTTGCATTGCCACCAACAGTGCAAGAGGGTTCCCTTTTCTCCATACCCTCTCTAGCATTTGTTGTTTGTAGATTTTCTCATGATGCCCATTCTAATTGGTGTGAGGTGATACCTCATTGTAGTTTTGATTTGCATTTCTCTAATAATTAGTGATGTTGAACAGCTTTTCCTGTGCCTCTTGGCCATCTGTCTTAGACATGTCTTCTCTGGAGAAGACATGTCTTCTCTGGAGAAACGTCTATTTAGGTCTTCGGCCCATTCTTGGATTGGGTCGTTTGTTTTTTTAAGATTGAGCTGCATGAGCTGCTTGTATATTTTGGACATTAATCCTTTGTTGGTTCATTTGCAAATATTTTCTCCCATTTTGAGGGTTGTCTTCTCGTCTTGTTTATAGTTTCCTTTGCTGTGCAAAAGCTTTTAAGTTTCATTAGGTCCCATTTGTTTATTTTTGTTTTTATTTCCATTACTCTAGGGGGTGGGTCAAAAAAGATCTTGCAGTAATTTATGTCAAAGAGTGTTCTTCCTATGTTTTCCTCTAAGAGTTTTATAGTGTCTGGTCTTATATTTAGGTCTTTAATCCATTTTGAGTTTATTTTTGTGTATGGTGTTAGGGAGTGTTCTAATTTCATTCTTTTACATGTAACTCTCCAGTTTTCCCAGCACCACTTATTGAAGAGACTGTCTTTTCTCCACTGTATATCCTTGCCTCCTTTGTCACAGATAAGTTGACCATAGGTGCATGGGTTTATCTCTGGACTTTCTATCCTGTGCCATTGATCTGTATTTCTGTTTTTGTGCCAGTGCCATATTGTCTTGATTACTGTAGCTTTGTAGTATAGTCTGAAGTCAAGGAGTCTGATTCCTCTAGCTCCGTTTTTTTCCCTCAAGATTGCTTTGGCTATTCGGGGTCTTTTGTGTCTCCATACAAATTTTAAGATTTTTTGTTCTAGTTTTCGAAAAGATGCCACTGGTAATTTGATAGGAATTGCATTGAATCTGTAGACTGCTTTGGGTAGTATAGTCATTTTCACAAAGTTGATTCTTCCAATCCAAGAACAAGGTATATCTCTCCATCTGTTTATGTCATCTTTGATTTCTTTCATCAGTGTCTTACAGTTTTCTGAGTACAGGTCTTTTACCTCCTTAGGTAAGTTTATTCCTAAGTATTTTAGTATTTTTGTTGGCAGTGGTGATGGGATTGTTTCCTTAATTTTTCTTTCTGATCTTTCATTGTTAGTGTATAGGAATGCAAGAGATTTCTGTGCATTAATTTTGTATCCTGCAGCTTTACCAAATTCATTGATTAGCTCTAGTAGCTTTCTGGTGGCATCTTTAGGATTATCTATGTATAGTATCATGTCATCTGCAAACAATGACAGTTTTACTTCTTCTTTTCCAATTTGGATTCCTTTTATTTCTTTATCTTCTCTGATTGCCATGGCTAGGGCTTCCAAAACTATGTTGAATAATAGTGGTGAGAGTGGACATCCTATGGATTTTATTCTTCAATTTGTTAATATGGTGTATCGCACTGATTGATTTGCATATACTGAGGAATCCTTGTATCCCTGGGATAAATCCCCCTGATCATGGTGTATGATCCTTTTAATGTGTTGTTGGATTCTGTTTGCTAGTATTTTGTTGAGGATTTTTGCATCTGTATTCATCAGTAATATTGGTCTGTAATTTTCTTTTCTTGTAGTATCTTTGTCTGGTTTTGATATCAGGGTGATGGTGGCCTCGTAGAATGAGTTTGGGAATGTTCCTTCCTCTTCAATTTTTTGGAAGAGTTTGATAAGGATGGATGTTAGCTCTTCTCTAAAGAGAACTCACCTGTGAAGCCATCTGGTCCTGGACTTTTGTTTGTTGGAAGATTTTTAATCACAGTTTCAATTTCATTACTTGTGATTGGTCTGTTCATATTTTCTGTTTCTTCCTGGTTCAGTCTTGGAAGGTTATGCCTTCTAAGAATTTGTCCATTTCTTCCAGGTCTTCCATTTTATTGGCATAGAGTTGTTCATAGTAGTGTCTCATGAAGCTTTGTAGTTCTGCGGTGTCCTTCTTTTTCATTCTAATTTTATTGATTTGAATCCTCTCCCTCTTTTTCTTGATGAGTCTGGCTAAAGGTTTATCAATTTTGTTTATCTTCTCAAAGAACCAGCTTTTAGTTTATTGATGTTTGCTATTGTTTTCCTTGTTTCTGTTTCATTTATTTCTGCTCTGATCTTTATGGTTTCTTTCCTTCTACAGACGTTGGGTTTTGTTTGTTCTTCTTTCTCTAGTTGCTTTAGATGTAAGGTTAGATTGTTTATTTGAGATTTTTCTTGTCTCTTGAGGTAGGATTGTATAGCTATGAACTTCCCTCTTAAGAACTGCTTTTGCTGTATCCCTTAGGTTTTAGGTCATCGTGTTTTTCTTGTCATTTGTCTCTAGGTACTTTTTGACTTCCTCTTTGATTTCTTCAGTGATCTCTTGGTTATTTAGTAACGTATTGTTTAGCCTCCATGTGTTGGTGTTTTTTACATTTTTTCCCCTGTAATTGATTTCTAATCTCAAAGCGTTGTGGTCGGAAAAGATGCTTGATATGATTTCAATTTTCTTTAATTTACCGAGGCTTGATTTGTGACCAAAGATGTGATCTGTCCTGGAGAGTGTTCCATGTGCATTTGAGAAGAAAGTGTAATCTGTTGTTTTCAGGTGGAATGTCCTATAAATATCAATTAAATTTGTCTGGTCTATTGTGTCATTTAAAGCTTGTGTTTCCTTATTCATTTTCTGTCTGGGTGATCTGTCCATTGGTGCAAGTGAGGTGTTAAATTCCCCCACTATTACTATGTTACTGTCAGTTTCCTCTTGTATAGCTGTTAGCATTTGCCTTAAGTATTGAGGTGCTCTTATGTTGGGTGCATATATTATATTTATAATTGTTATATCTCCTTCTTGCATTGATCCCTTGATCATTCTGTAGTGTCCTTCCTTGTGTCTTGTAATATTGTTTATTTTAAAGTCTAGTTTTCTGATATGAGTATTGCTACTCCAGCTTTCTTTTGATTTCCAGTTTGATTTCCATTTGCATGGAATATCTTTTTCCATCCCCTCACTTTCAGTCTGTATGTGCCCCTAGGTCTGAAGTGGGTCTCTTGTAGACAGCATATAGATGGGTCTTGTTTTTGTATCCATTCAGCAAGCCTGTGTCTTTTGGTTGGAGCATTTAATCCATTCACATTTAAGATAATTATCGACATGTATGTTCCTCTTACCATTTTCTTAATTGTTTTGGGTTTGTTTTTGTACGTCCTTTTCTTCTCTTGTGTTTCCCACTTAGAGAAATTCCTTTAGCATTTGTTGTAGAGCTGGTTTGGTGGTGCTGAATTCTCTTAGCTTTTGCTTGTCTGCAAAGCTTTTGAGTTCTCCATCGAATCTGAATAAGATCCTTGCCGGGTAGAGTAATCTTGGTTCTTCCATTTTATTACTTTAAATATATTGTGCCACTCCGTACTGACTTGTAGAGTTTATTCTGAGAAATCAGCTGTTAACCGTACGCGAGTTCCCTTCTATGTTATTTTTCGTTTTTCCCTTGTTGCTTTTAATAATTTTTCTTTGTCTTTAATTTTTGCCAATTTGATTACTATGTGTCTCGGTGTGTTTCTCCTTGGATTTATCCTGCCTGGGACTTTCTGCGCTTCCTGGGCTTGGGTGGCTATTTCTTTTCCCATGTTAGGGAAGTTTTCAAATATAATCTCTTCAAATATTTTCTCAGGTCCTTTCTCTCTCTCTTCTCCTTCTGGGACCCCTATAATGTGAATGTTGGTGTGTTTAATGTTGTCACAGAGATCTCTTAGGCTGTCTTCATTTCTTATCATTCTTTTTTCTTTTGTCTGTTTCATGGCAGTGAATTCCACCATTCTGTCTTCTAGGTCACTTATCCATTCTTCTGCCTAAGTTATTTTGCTATTGATGCCTTCTAGTGTGTTTTTCATTTCAGTTATTGTATTGTTCATCTCTGTTCTTTAATTCTTCTGTGTGTTTGTTCTTTATTTCTTCTAGGCCTTTGTTAAACATTTCTTGCATCTTCTCGATCTTTGCCTCCATTCTTTTTCCGAGGTCCTGGATCGTCTTCACTATCATTATTATGAATTCTGTTTTCTGGAAGGTTGCCTATCTCCACTTCATTTAGTTGTTTTTCTCGGGTTTTGTCTTATTCCTTCATCTGGTACATAGTCCTCTGCGTTTTCATTTTGTCTGTCTTTCTGTGGATGTGGTTTTTGTTCCACAGGCTGCAGGAATGTAGTTCTTGCTTCTGCTGTCTGCCCTCTGGTGGATGAGGCTATCTAAGAGACTTGTGCAAGCTTCCTAATGGGAGGGACTCCTGCCAATATTTTTATGGCATCTTCATCATTACACAGGGCAAAGGCTGGGAAAATAACAGGAGAGCTGAGACTGTACCTGCAGCTCCCCTTGGCTCTGCAGAGTGCCAACCACAGTTACATTAGCCTGACTCCTTATTTATTCCACTTCTGCCATCACCTGGCTTTCTACTATAGCTTCCTAAATAGGAGCTCCTAGATATATATATTTTGGTATGCTATTGCTAGAAAATATTACTGCATAAAAAGATTTGTTTCTGTTCTTTCCATTCTGTTCTATTGGTGTTGTGTATTCCTACACCAATGACTGAGATCTTTAATGATTATATATTTATAGTAAGTCCTGGTATTTTGTGGGCAAGTTAACCCACCTTGTAATATATGAGAATTTATTTGTTTTTGGTCTTTGCACTTTCTTGTAAATTTTAGAGTTAATTTGTCAAATTCTACTATTGCACTCAAGCTGTACATCAAATTTGAGAGATTTACATATAGGATATCAAGATACATCTTTTTGTTTACAAACATTAAATGTCACAATTTTGGAAAGTTTTGTAATGCTTACAATCAGTGTTTATGATTTTCTTCATAAAGCTCTTATTCATTTTTGTTAGGTTAATCTTAGGTACTTTGTATTTTTATGCTATGTTATTTGTATCTTACAAAATATTTTAAAGCTATTGCTAGAGAAATGTAACAAATTTTTGTATATTGAATTTTCCATCTACAAACCTAGCTACACTATCATAATGGTTAGATTTTTATTTCCTACTTTCATAATTGAAGTATCTGTAAATGATTGCCTAAATTTTCTTGCTTTCCAACTTGTAATACTTTCTTCTTCTTGCCTTGCTACACTGGAAAAGACCTCTAGAATAATACTGAATAGACAGTATGAAAGCAGGCATTTTGTTTTGTTTTGTTCCTGATATTAAGGGGAATGTTTTCTTGTTTCTTGTGATTAGTCAGCCTGCCTTTCTGTCTCTCTTTCTCTTTCAAAACCATGTATCAGGTTAAAGGATGTTTCCTCTTCCCATAATATATTTTCATGAATTTTTTTTTTATGCTTCCTAAAATTCTTCCAGCCTCTGCCACTATTGCCTTATTTCAAAGCCATTTCCATAGTTTTAGTTATGTGTTGCAACAGCACCCTACTTTCAGGTAGCAAAATCTGTTATTACTTTTTAATTTGCTGCTCAGTGGGTTGCTTTATTGGCTGCTTTAGGGTTTACAGTCTTGTTTTTAACTTACTGTAGTTTCTATTCAAATGACATCAAATCACTTCATATATAAGAGTCTTGAAACATACTTTCATTTGTCCCTTTCTGGCCTTTGTGCAATTGTTTTTATACATTTTACTGCACAACACATTGTTATTAATTTTGCTGTAAAATATTACCTTTTATAGAGATTTAAATAACAGGAAAACAGTCTTTATATTTACCCACATAATTATCATTTGTGGTATTCTTCTTTGTGTATTTTCTTATTTCTATCTGGTATCATTTTTCTTCTCCTTGAAGGATTCTTTATTTTTTTGATTGTGCAGGGCTGCTGCTGCTGAATTCTTTCACCTCTTTGATTTCCAGACCAAAAAAAATTTCTTTTGCCATCAGTTTTGAAAGATATTTTTCCTGGATAAAGAATTCTAGGTTGAGTGGTTTAAAGATATTGCTCCTTTGTCTTCAGGCTTGCATTATTTCTTACAAGAAATCTGTTTTCTTGTTTATTCTTGTGTGTATTCTGCTTTTCTCCGCTGTCTGCTTTTAAGATTTTCTTTTTATTGCTGCTTTTAAGTAATTTGATTATGATGTATTTTGGGGGTTAGTTTTCCTTGTACTGTTGTGGATTTGTGGATATACAGTTTTCATCAAAGTTGAAAAAAATTGGCCATTATTTCTTCAAATAGTTATTCTCTTTTCCCACCCCTTCTCTCCATGAATTCCAACTGTAAGTATATTAATCCACTTGAAGTTGTCCCACAACTCACTGATGATCTGTTCGTTATTTTTTAGTCTTTTTTCCCTTTCGTTATTTTAGTATGTTTTGATTGCCAGTATATTAGATTTTTCTTAGTAGGAAATATGTACCAAAACTCGTGTTTAAACTGGAAAATTATTTGGCAACCTTAACAATTCTCATTAAAAATGTTATTATTTTACTTATTTTCTATATTTTATAGGAATTGTTACACTTGGGGTTTAACTTGTGAGAACTTTGCTACAGTGAATTTGGTATCTGTTGGAGGTTGTGGTCTGAAATAGGAAATGATCTCCCAATACCTAGTAGTGTCTATTATTAAGCTCATCTAAAAGTTTCAATACTCTAATTGTCAAATTTTTTCTATACTTCCTTGTAGAAAATAATCCACTACTACATAGTAGTTCAAGAATACTTTAAAACCTGTGGTCAATTCTGCTCTAATATTTGTTTTGAAATGCAGATTTGTTACAACATGACAGAACAGTTTGAGCATAATGTGAATTTTACATTTGCTTATGCACAAATTCATCTGAAAATAGTACTAGGTGAATGTAGAAAAACAGCTTCTACAAGCTTCTTCGGTTTACCATGTGTATTGTGTACCACACCAGTCCACATATGGTGTTAAAACTTTTCATCCAATTTCAGATAGCCTTCCTTCGCATACTGCATAATAACTCACAAGTTGAAATCTGTTTGATGCTCATTTCCAAAAACAAGCTTCATGTCTTATTCAAGATAAAGAGCTATGTTTCTCGTAGTATGTATTTCTTAATCATTGAACTGTATAAAACTGGATTAATGTTCTTAAGTTTTTATTTTTTTTAATGTATCATCGACAGTTTTTTTGCGTTCTGTGCACCTTACCCCATTTTCCTCATATATCCTGCAGTTTTTATCATATGATTTTTCACAGTGAGGTGATTTTCAGGATGTTGTATGCAATGTTGTAGCAGAACTGACTGTAATTTGTCAAGGAATTTAATTGTTTGATATGTATTAGCTTATTTGCAACTTACATTCTGTAAAGCACTATAACAAACATTCAGCCTATATCATTAATTTTGTTTTGCTTTTATTCAGATAGTTTCCCTTGAAACATAGTATAGTGATTCTCAAAGTAAAATGGCAATCTTAGTAATGTGTATTATCATGTATTTACCTTTAATTTATGGTCTCCTTAACTGTTTATTTCTGGCTTATATAAAACTACATAGAAACCAAAGGCTACAAGTGAGCGACAAAAGAAAACTATGAAAATGGAGAAGAAAAAAGACGAAGGAATATCTGAAGATTTAGAAGAGTAAGACATAAAGATACTTGTTAATATTTTTTACTTATAAACTTATATTTTCATTTTATACAATTTAGGGTCATATAAATATAACTTATTAACAGGTTTCTAAAAAAGCATAGCATTAGCAAATATATAGTTTTATAAGCAGACCAGGATATGATTATGGGAGAAAGCTGAGAAGTGAAGAGCAAAGAACTAAAAATGGGTTAGAGTAGAATAAATCACAAGATATTCAGGAATAGGTAAACAATTAAATACAAATAATTTTAGGGAAAAAAGGATTTACAGTGTTTTCTTGATGGTTTCGCTAATGATTTGTAATTTGTATGTTAATCCCTCTCCCCATTCTGGGCTCTTCCTTTTTACTGTACTTCTTGGTTGTCTTATTTTATTAAAAAAAGTATCTGTTTTTAATGTATATGAGTTATTGTAAAGTGGCCTTACCAAGAGAATATTTTCTTTACTAATATAATTTATGCAGTTGGAATTTGCTTGATCAAACCCTCATATAAATATATAGCTTATTAACAAAACTATGAATTCAAACTTTATAGAGTTCCACAAATTCTGAAAAGAAATTCATCAGACAAATGGCCTTTTCTTGAGAAAAGAAAAGATGACCAGAGAAGAAAAAATGACCAATGTACTTTGGAAATCCTTTTCCCATCTCAATGTACCATATTTTAATCATACCAACGAGATGTCAGTTTGAGAAATGTTATTCAATTATTTATCATTTAACCTTTATGGATTTTATGGCTTTTAAAAATATGAATTTCTTATGAAATTTTACTTTCTTTTTTATTCAAGTATAATTGGCTTATTAGTTACAGGTATATGACACAGTAATTTGATATTTTAATACATTACAAATTGATCACCATGATAAGTCTGTCACCACACAAAGTTATTATGATGTTAATGACTATATTCCCTATGCTATACATTACATCCCATAACTTATTGATTTTATAACTGGCATTTTGTATTTCTTTATCTCCCTTACCTATTTTAATTATTCCCCTTCCCTCCTCCCCTCTGGAAACCACCAGTTTGTTCTCTGTACCTATGAGTTTGCTTCTGTTTTGCTATGTTTGTTCATTTGTTTTTTAGATTCCATATATAAGTGAAATCATACAGTATTTGTCTCTTTGTCTGACAATCCATGTTGTCACAGATGGCAAGATTTCATTCTTTTTGTTGGTTGAGTTATATTAAATCATATATATGGTATCTATATCTATATCTGTATATCTATATCTGTATATACACACATCTTCTTTATCCATTCATCTATTGATGGGTACTTAGTTTACTTCCATATCTTGGCATTTATAAATAATGATCAATGAACATAGGGGTGCATGTATTTTTTGGGGATAGTGTTTTTGTTTTCTTTGAAAAAATACCCAGAAATGGACTTGATGGATCATATGGTAGTATTATTTTTAATTGTTTGAAGAACTCCCATACTTTTTTTTATAGTGACTGCACCAATTTACATTTCCACCAACAAAGCACCAAGGGTTCCTTTTTCTCCACATCCTTGCAGCACTTGTTATTTGTTGTCTTTTTGCTAATAGCCATCCTGACAGGTGTAAGGTGATATCTCATTGAGGGTTTTTTTTTCTTTCTTTTTTTTTTTTTTTTTTTGTGGTACACAGGCCTCTCACTGTTGTGGCCTCTCCCGTTGCGGAGCACAGGCTCCGGACGCGCAGGCTCAGCGGCCATGGCTCACGGGCCCAGCCGTTCCACGGCATGTGGGATCTTCCCGGACCGGGGCACTAACCCATGTCCCCTGTATCGGCAGGCGGACTCTCAACCACTGCGCCACCAGGGAAGCCCCTCATTGAGGTTTTAAATTGTATTTCCCTGGTGATTAGTAATGTTGAGCATCTTTTCATGCACCTGTTGGCCATCTAGACCCCTTGTTTGGAAAAATGTCTATTCAGGTTCTCTGCCATTTTAAAATCAGATTTTTTGGTTTTTTTGATGTTAAGTTGTAGGAGTTCTTTGTATTTGGATATTAACTCTTTATCACATGTATCATTTGGGAATATCTTTTCCCATATAGTAGGCTGACTCTTCATTCTGTTGATAGTTTGCTTTGCTGTGCAAAAGCTTTTTTCAGTTTGATGTAGTTCCATTTGTTTATTTTTCCTTTTGTTTCTCTTGCCTGAGGAGACATATACCAAAAATATGGCTAACACCAATGTTAAAGAGTGTACCACTTATGTTACCTTCTAGGAGTTTTATGGTTGCAGGCCTTATAGTTAAGTCTTTAATCCACTTTGAGTTTACTTTTGTATATGGTGTGAGAATGTAGTCCAGTTTGATTCTTCTACAATACATGTAGCTGTTCAGTTTTCCCAACATCATTAATTGAAGAGGCTGCCTTTTTCCCATTGTATATTCTTGCCTCCATTGTCTTAGATTCATTGACCATATATGTATGAATTTATTTCTGGGCTCTCTACTCTGTTTCATTGAACTGTGTGTCTGTTTTTGTCCAGTGCTATACTGTTTTGATTACTGTATCTTTGTAGTATAGGTTGAAATCAGGGCACATGCTACCTCCAGCTCTGTTCTTTCTCAAGATTGTTTTGGCTGTTTGGGGTCTTTTTGTGTTACCATAGAAATTTTAGAATTATTTGTTCTAGTTCTGTGAAAAATGCCATTGGTATTTTTATAGAGATTGTACTGAGTCTGTAGACTTCTTTTGGTAGTATGTCATTTTAACAATGTTAATTCTTCCACTCCATAAGCATAGAATATTTTTCCATTTGTTAATGTTATTTTTAATTTCTTTTATCACTTTCTTACAGGTTTCCAGGTTCAGGTCTTTTACCTCCTCAGTTAGATTTATCCCTAAGTACTTTATTCTTTTTGATACAATTATGAGTGGGATTGTTTTCTTAATTTCTTTTTCTTATAGTTTGTTGTTAGTGTGTGAAACCCAAGAGATTTCTGTATATTAATTTTGTATCCTGCAACTTTACTGAGTTCACTTATTGTTTCTAATAGTCTTTTTTGGTAGCATCTTTAGAATTTTGTAAATGTAGTATTATGTCATGTGCAAACAATGACAGTTTTATTTTTTCTTTTCCAATTTGAATTCCTTTTATATCTTTGTCTTGTCTGATTGCTGTGGCTAGGACTTCAGTTTCAACATTATGTTGAATAAAGGTGATGGGCATCCTTGTCTTATTCTTGATGTTAGAGGAAATGTTTTCAGCTTTTTCTTGTAGAATATGATGTTGGCTTTGGGTTTTTCATATAGTACCTTTATTATGTTGAGGTATGTTCCCTCTGTATCTACTTTGTTGAGAGTTTTTCTCATAAATGGATTTTGAACTTTGTCAAAAGCTTTTTCTGCATCTATGAAGATGATCATATGATATTTATTCTTTGTTTTGTTAACATGGTTTATTATGTTAGTTGATTTTTGGATGTCAAATTATCCTTGCAACCATAGTTAGAATCCCACTTGATCATGGTGTATGATCCTTTTAATGTATTGTTGAATTTGGTTTGCTAATATTTTGTTGAGGATTTTTGCATCTATATTTATCAGTGATATTGATTTGTAACTTTCCTTTTTTGTGGTGTCTCTATCTGGTTTTCATATCAGGGTGATGCTTGTCTCATAGAATGAGTTCAGAGTGTTCCCTCCTCTTTAAATTTTTTGAATAGTTAGAGAAGGGTAAGTGTTAACTCTTTCTTAATGGTTGTTAGAACTCACCTTTGAATTGATCTGGTCATGGACTTTGGTTCATTGGGAGGTTTTTGATTACTGATTCAATTTCATTTCTGGTAATCACTCTGTTCATATTTTCTGTTTCTTCCTGATTCAGTCTTGGGAAATTGTACATTTCTAGGAATTTATCCATTTTTTTCTAGGTTGTCCATTTATTGTGTATAATTGTTTGTACTAATTTCTTACGTATTTCTGTGGTGTCAGTTGTAATTTCTCTTTCATTTTTTATTTTATTTATTTGGGACCGCTCTTTCTTTTTTTCTTGTTTAATCTGGATAAAGTTTTGTCAGTTTTGTTTAACTTTTCAAAACCAGCTCATAGTTTCCTTGACCTCTTTTATTTTTTCTTTTAGTCTTTATTTGATTTATTTTTGTTCCGATCTGTACTATTTATTTCCTTTTACTAATTTTGGGCTTTATTTGTTCTTCTCTTTCTACTTCCTTTAGGTGTAAGGTGAGATTGTTTATTTGAGATTTTGTGTGTTTGTTTCCTGAGGTAGGGTGCCAGATCCTGCCTCATGTGGTGGTTGCTGGCCTGCTGGTGGGCAGGGCTGGGTACCCAGGCTGGGGGTCAGGGGCTCCCTGGGCTAGTATCAGCCTGCTGGTGAATGGGTAAGCCCCTGGTACTAATAGTCTAGAGGGAGGATTCCAAAATGGTGCTTGAGAGCACCTTGTCCTCATGGTAGAATGAGCTCCCCAAAATGGGTGCCGCCAGCGTTTGTGTCCCCAAGGGGAGTCCCAGTTGCCTCCGACCTCTCCAGGAGGCTCTCCAAAATCAGCAAATGGGTCTGACCCTGGCTCCTTTTAAATTACCACCACTACGCTGGGACTCAGCATGTTAGATTTTGCATGTCCCAGAAGAGTGGGATCTACGTTTCCTACAGCCCTCCTGCTCTCCAATATGCAAGCCCTGTTGGCCTTCAGAGGCCAACAGGGCTTGCATATTGTTCTTGGGGCTCATCTTCTCAGGTTGGACCCCTGGGGTAGGGAGTCTGATGTGGAGCTCAGACCCCTCACTCCTTGGGGGAGAACAACTGCAATTGTGATTATCCTCCCATTTGTGGGTCACCTACCCAGGAATGTGGGTCTTCACTATACTGAGTCTTTACCCCTCCTATCCATCTCATTGTGGTTACTTCTTAATATCTTTACTTTTCTGGTAGTCTTCATGTCATTCTCATCAATAGTTGCTCTGTAAATAGTTGTAATTTTGGTGTGCCTGTGGGAGGAGGTAAATTTGGGGTCTTCCTACTCCATCATTTTGGGTGCACCTCTCAAAATTTCATTTCTTTAAAATGGTTTGAGTACTCATCAAGAAAGCAAAGTAGTCATGCAAATATCATAAAATATCATGATATATTTAAAAACATTTTTTTTTTTCAGGAAGAAGTCTGTAGTGAAAGAGCTTAAAGTAAAAGAAGATATGCCTCAAGTCCAGGTAACACAGAATCTCTCTCTGTGCATCTAAATGTGATTAATAAGGCTCTGATAATTGTATATATAGATGATATTAGTATGTATATGAATATAGGTGTGTATGTATGTGTGTTTGTGAGTGTATATGTGTACTAAATTTCTTCCTAAGATACTTCTTTCTTGTCAGTTGGCTTTTCTCAGCAAGTTTCGAAAACCAAATGGTAAATTTAGACACATTTACTGTCAAGGTTATGAAAATTACCATAGTTCACTCAATTATAGGCAGTATCATGGAGGAAAGACCATCATATTATGAGTCAGAGCAGACTTACTAGTTAAGTGACATTGGACAAGTCCCTTTAACCTACTTGAACTTCATATTTTTCATCACTGAAATGGGTAAAACAATAGCTTCCCTATCTATTTTAAGAAGGTATAAGAGATGCAAGAAGTAAATAGGAAAAATTTTCAGAGATTGTAAATATAGCCCACTCTTTTTTATGTGATCCAATGAAAAGAATACAAGTAACCCTTTGTTTCATCTTGTCTTTGGTAAACTTCCTTTTGCTACAAGTTAACTTCTTAACTATCAGAGCATCATGTCACCGATTTGGTCACTCTCATCCCATGAGTGGCTGGACTTAAGTGTCCTACAAGTATGTACCTGCATGATTCAAGAATCAAATAACATAAATTTGCAAAGAAAATGAGAGTACTGCTTGAAATACTGAGTATAAAATGAACAACTTTATGGTATTAGTTTTCTGTTTCTGCATAACAAGTTACATCACATTTTGCAGCTTAAAACAATTTAAATTGTCTCATAGTTTTGAATGGCTTAGGAGTCTGAGCATGGCTAATCTGTGCCTTATGCTCAAGGCCTCACCATACAGCAGTCAAGGCGTTGGCTAGGCTCTGCTTTTTTTGGTCACTTGGGGTCCTCTTCCAAGCTTAAGTAGATGTGGCAAATTTCAGTTCTGTGCAGTTGTAGGACTGGGGCATTTAGCCATGTGGCCTTCTCCATAAGCAGTTTACATTATAGCATCTCACTTCTTCTTTAAGGCCAGCAAAGAGTCTCTCTTTCTTGCTAAGACAGTCTCATGCAATATAATATGATCATGAGAGTGACACCTTATCACCTCAGCTATATAGTTGATCCTTGAACGACATGGAGTTTAGGAATGCCGTCCCCTCCCTCACAGTCGAAAATTTGCATACTGCTATCTCTGCCTCAAAAACAAAGGAATTGATAAATGACTCACCAAAGGGCAGGAAGGCAAAACAGCTAGGGTAGAGTCAGGACTCAAACCCTAGTTATTTTATTTTATTTTATTTTTTATTTTTTTTTTGCGGTACGCGGGCCTCTCACTGTTGTGGCCTCTCCTGTCGTGGAGCACAGGTGGACTCTCAACCACTGCGCCACCAGGGAAGCCCCAAACCCTAGTTCTTTTGATTCCACATATTGTGATCTCTAATCGAACACACTTTTCCCTATACTTAGTTGATATAAAGATCTGTAAAATGAAAATATAGGTACAGTATTCATTGAAAAATATCCTTGTATAAGTAGACCCAGGCAGTTCAAACCCATGTTGTTCACAGGTCAAATACATAATACAGTCTAGTAAGTGGATTGGCATCTCATCACTGTGCAATATTCTCTTGGCTAAAAGCAAGTCACAGGTTGTATTCACACTAAAAGGAGTGGATTATACAGAGCATAACTTTAGGGATGGAGATCATGGAGGCCATTTTAGTATTCTGCCTACCATACCAGGTGATTTTATATAGAACAGCATTTTGTGTGTATTTTAAAAAACATTTATTATAATTCCATTTTTTAATTAATATTGTAAGTCTTGAAACTAGTGTTTTAGTTCATTTGGGCCATGTCTTAGTCCTTTCAGACTGCTTTAACAAAATTTCAGGGATTGGGTAGCTTATAAACAACAGAAATTTATTTCTAACAGTTCTGGGGCTAGATGTTCAAAATCAGAGTACCAGCATGATGGGGTGAGGGTCCTCTTCTGGCTTTCAGAATTCTTGTATTCTCATATGCAGAAGGAGAGCTTTCTCAGGCCCCTTTTATAAGGGCGTTAATCTCATTCATGAAGGCTCTGCCCTCATGACCTAATCACCTCCCAAAGGCTCTGCCTCCTAATATGATCACAGTGGGCATTAGGATTTCAACATAATGAATTTGGGGGCAGGACACAAACATTTGGACCATAGCAGGCTTCTATAACAAAATACTTTAGACTGGGTAGCTTAAATAACAAACATTTATTTCTCACAGTTCTGGAGGTAGGGAAGTCCAAAGATCAAGTCACCAGCAGATTTGGTGTCCAGTGAGAACCTGATTCCCGGTTCATAGATGGCCATATTCTTGCTGTGTCTTTACATGGCAGAAATGGCAGAGGAGCTCTCTAGAATCTCTTTTATAGGGTGCTAATTCCATTCATGAGAGTACCACCCTCATGACCTATTCATCTCCCAGTGACTCCACCTCCAAATACCATTACATTAGGGATTAGATTTCAATATATGAATTTTGGGGGGCACAAGCATTCAATTTGTAGCAGATAGTGTCATTTAAATTTTTTTTTCTGAATTTAAAATAAAAATTTTCTGTGTGGGTATACTTTTTTCTGGAGAAGTTCTGTGGATATAATGAGAATTTTAAAGGAATTTGGGAATTTATCTCCCTCCTCCAAAACTTCATTATGAACTATCACTGATCTAAACCATTTTACAGAGACCAATAGAAGCTAAAATGTGACTTGCTTAGTTTAGAGAACAAATTGGTACTGAAATCTGAACTGCAAACATGGCTCTCTGAATCCTGCTTAGCATTTGCAATTACAGTCAGTCCTTGAACAACATGGGTTTGTGCTGTGAGGGGCCACTTATACATGGATTTTTTCCAATAAATATGTACTGTAGTACTACACAGTCTGTGGTTGGTTGAATCTGCAGGTGTGGAACCATGTATACAAAGGGCCAGCTGTAAATTTATATGTGGATTTTCTGTTGGGTGGGTTCCTGTAACCCCCATGTTTTTCAAGGGTCAGTTATAGGGAAAATGTATTCGGTTTTGCTTCCTCAGGCAGGCATGGGTATTAGAATCAGTTGGTATTATTATCTATCTGTCCAAGTAAGTATAATGTTTGTAAAATTTTTTAATAAGTCATGTAAAACTATGTTTTAGTTTTTTTACATGACATAGTTTTTTTATTAGTTGTTCATTAGGGTATGGATTGGATTTTGCAGTCAGGGAGAACAACTAGAGAGTTTTTGCAATAATTTAACTCAGTGATAAACTAGTTAATTATAAGTTAAATGTATTAAGATAGAAATGTAAATAACATTTCTTATAATCCAAATTTTACTGTTGCCAAATGGAAAGATTTAATTTTATAAAAATATTAATCCCTTAAAATTAATAAATGTACTGCATTTCTAGTCAGAATTCAAAAAGGACTTTTTTAAAAGGGAGAAATGATTTGAAGATTATGTAAAATTTACCTGTAAAATTATCTAGGAGCCTTTTAAAAAATGGTAGTTCTTTGACCAGTTTCCAAATTCCTTTTGAGATTATTGGTGCATCTATTTTTGTAGTTTATATTTTCATATAAATTTATTTCTAATGGTTTTTCAAGTGTACTGCTTGAATTTTACGTTATATTTTTTTTTTCTGTATCTCTATTTCTAACTTCTTTTTCCATTTACAGAAGTATTTGTTGTTTTTTCTTCTTTCCTTTTAATCAGGTTTGTCAGGGGATTATAATTTTTATATAAAAATAGTTTTGGAGTTTCACTTAGCTATTTTACTGTTTTATTTCTTGTTGCTGTTACTGTTTGTTTTCTACTTAATTACTCTAACCTTTATTGTTATTAATTTCTTCTACCACTTTTTGTCTTTGGTTTATTTTTAGTTTCTTTTCAAATCTGTATTAGTTATATAGGTAGTTTATTTATTTTTACATTTGTTTAATTACAGTTAAACAATATTGAGGCGACACATTTTTCACTGAATACAACTTCATTTGTATTTTATAGGTGTTTGAGTTTTTCTTTGTTTCACAAAAATGTTTTTAGTTCATCTTTTCATTGTTGGTTTACCTTTTTATAGAATTAACATCAGAAAATAGTACATAGAAAGTCCATACTTTTTGAAAGTTTTAAAAGGTATGTTTTGTGGTCAAGTGCATATGTTTATTTCAGTTTTCTATTACTCTATAACAAAGTACACTAATATATAGAGGTCTACTACACCAATAGTTAATTATTTCTCATTGATTTTGGGGTTGGCTGGGCTTATCGGGATGATTCTTCTGCTCCATGTTGTACTGGGGTCACTCATGTAGCTTCATTCAGCTTTAGAATGTTTAAGATGGCTTCCTCAAATGTCTGGTGGTAAGTGGAATGGCTAAGGACTGAATCTTTCTTTCATGTGGTTGATCATCATTTAGTAGTCAAGCCCACGTATCATTACACAGAAGCTGGACTCCAGTAGCTCAAAAGAAACTGCAAGACCCTTTAAGACCTGCACTCAGAAGCCTTAGAACATAATTTCCCCACATTTTACTGGTTAGGGGCCAGCCCAGACTCAAAGGGAGGGAAAATATATTCTACTTTTTGATGGGAGAAAGGGCATATGTAGGTAGGGGTGGTACAAATTATAGATGGTCATTTTTGGAAATAGTCTATGATAGTCTTCCCTCTGGCTACATGTTAATATTTCTCCCACATGCAAAATGTACTCACCTCTTCCTTCTAAAATCTCATTACATTCTAGTTTTATCTTGAAGTCTAAGATCTTATCATCTATACCAGGTCTAGATATGGATGAGGCTTCTTGGCACAGCTCCTTTTGATCTGGGGATGTGTTATCTAAAAAGGCAAGTGGTGCAATCACTGAGGAAAACGGTATGAAGGTTCCTCATAAGACTAAAAATAGAACTGCCACATGATCCAGCAATTCCACTCCTGGGTATATATTCAAAGGAAACAGGAATATTAATTTAAAAGATACATGCACCCCAGTGTGTTCATAGTAGCATTATTTACAATAGCCAAAATATGGAAACAACCTAAGTGTCCATCAACATATGAATAGATATTATTGATATATATATATCAATAATATATATATGTGGTATATGTATATATATATATATTTATATATAATGGAATACTATTCAACCATAAAAAAAGAATGAAAATTTGCCACTTGCAACAACATAGATGGACCTGAAGAGTATTATGCTTAGTGAAATAAGTCAGGGAAGACAAATACTGTATGTTACCATATATATTGGAAATCTAAAAAAATAAACAAATAAATATAACAAAACAGAAACAGACTCACAGATATAGAGAAAAAACTAGTGTTTACCAGTGGGGAGAGGGAAACAGTGGGGAGCAACATAGAGGTAGTGGATTGAGAGTTACAAACTACTATGTATGAAATACATAAGCTACAAGGATATATTGTACAGCACAGGAAACGTAGCAGAAAAAAATAAATAAACAGGCAATTTATTGTATTTTTACCACCCTCCAACACATGCCTAACACGTTACTGAGAAAAGAATAAGATGACTGCAAGAGACACTATTATTCAAAAGAGGGGAAAACAGAAAGCACATGATTCAGGGCAATTCTGAAATCCAGCCAGACACTTGTCACTAGTTCTCTTGACTCTCAGGGTGGGGAATGTACCTAGATTAGGGTCTAGTTTTGCTTCCTGGGAATGATTTCCTAATTCATTTTTATAAGTAGCCCTTGATTTTATGGTATGGTACATTGAATCCACTGTCTGACTCATCATTCTTTTTCTGTAAGAAATGACCCATGTTTGCAGTGGAATAATTCTCTTAGCCTGCTTTCTGCTCATAAAAAATTCGGGATCTGGAGATTTCATTTTGAAATGTCCCTGTCCCTTTTAGTCTAGTATGATGGTGTTTCTCTTAAAAACTGTTTTCCCTGTATGTTATTGTGGTGCATTCTTTTTTTTAAATTTATTTTATTGAAGTATAGTTGATTTACAGTGTTGTGTTAATTTCTGCTGTACAGAAAAGTGATTCAGTTATACATATATACATACATACACACTCATATATGTATATATATTATTTTTCATATTCTTTTCCATTATGGTTTATTACAGGGTATTGAATATAGTTCCCTGTGCTGTACAGTAGGACCTTGTTATTTATTCATTCTGTATATAATAGTTTGCATCTGCTAATCCCAGACTCCCATGGCATCCCTCCCCCACCCCTTGGCAACCACAAGTCTTTTCTGTATGTTTATAGTCTGTTTCTGTTTCGTAGATAAGTTCATTGGTGTCATATGTGTATTCTTTTACCCAAAAGTCAACATACATGATTCTTTCTAAGATAGATCTTATTTTACTTAAGCTGTTTTAGGCTTCTGCAGGACAGTACTCTCAAGATTATAAGTTCTTTTGTCTAATTAGGAGGATTTTTGAAGAATATTTAAATCTTTCTGAGATTTTAACAAAGGGTTTTATAGCACACCCTTGATTTGACTTTTACTCTGAAGCTACATTTCATTGTCAATACCATGGTTTTGATCTTTGTCCTAAAGTAATTTCTTTCTTTGAGAATTTTTTTTGAGAACGAGAGAGAGTGTCCTGGACCCTCTATATATTTTCTAATTTTTGCTTTAGAATTGATCAGTTCTTTCTTTAACTCTTCTTTCTTTTTGCGGTACCTTATTATATATCCAACCCTAATATAAGCGAAACAGTTCTTTTATCATTCTGGCTGGAAATTTCCTCAGCCACATCCACAAGTTTAGTAGGTATGTTTTTAAGCTTGCAAGTTGCTCCAGCCCTGAGTTTTGTTAGTTGTTCTGTCACTGCGTAAAAGAGTTCCTTCCCCCCTTTCCAGCCCCCAGTATCAGTTTTCCAACCTCACTGCCTTTTATAGCCTCCACTAACAGATTGTTTGCCATTCCTCCATGCTTCACCTATAGCCTTCTTCCTACTTTTCTGGTATCCAACAATAGTGTCTTTACCACCCTTCAACTTCTGCTTACCTGCTGGACCCAAAGCCAGTGCTAAATGTTTTTAGTTTTTGTTGTTGCATCACCTTGCTTGCAGGTGTTTCTATTACTTCATATCAAACTACCCCCAAATTTAGTGAATTAAAACAGTAATGGTTTATTATTTCTCACAATTCATGGGTTTGCTGCACTCAGCTGGGCAGTGTCTCTGTTTGATGTCATGTTGCTTAAGGTCTGTCAAGTGGCTGCATTCATGTGGGAGCTCAGCTAGAGCTAGAAATGTCCAAGATAGTTTTTCTCACATGTCTGTTGCCCTGTCATTCACTAGTCTAGCCCAAGCTTCTTTATATGGTGACTGGGAACCAAGCAGGCAAAAGCAAAAACAGTTAAGCTTGTTACAGGCTGGGATTATAAACCCTTGAAGTTTTTTCAGCTTATTCTGTAAGGAAGTCCTAGTCATTAGGCTAGTCCATATTCACGGGGAGGAGTGGCATAGAGTAGGAGAAATTGTCTGCAGCCATTATGGAAGTAATCCAACACAATATTCAATTTTTGTAAATGTTCTAATGACATAGTGCACATTTTCTATTGCTAGATATACCAGTCAGCTTTTCCTTAATAACAAATTACTCCAAAACTTAGTGATTTAAAATAGCAGATAGTCATTATTTCTCTTAGTGGCTGTATAGGTGTTCTCTCTGGGCAGTCATGGTATGTATGGAATCCCAGCTGGGGCGTCTAGGACAGATAGGACCTCTTTTAGTCTTACCTTCCAGGAGGCCAGCCCTGGGTAGTCTACAGAAGGATTCTCAGTAGAAAGAGAACAAAACAAAGCTGGAAGACTTTCTTGAGGCCTAAACTCAGACCTCAGATAGTGCTATTTGCATTGCATCCTATTGGCCAAAGCAAGTCACAGGCTAGCCTGTTTTCAAGGGTGAAGAAATAGATTTCACCTTTGGGAGCTACTGCAGAGAATTTATGGCTATTTGTAGTCTACCACAATGGAGTATATATTTTTTCCCTTTCTTTCTGTCCTCCTCTTATTTTCTCTCTTTACAAAATTCAGTTACATCTAGGTTATTTTAATTCTCTGTACCTTTATTAGTTAGAGAATAGGCTGGACTGCTATATAAAGAGATCCTATATAATTCAATGGCTTAAACAAGATAGAATATTATTTTCCTCTCATTGAAAGTTTGGGTAAGTGGTTTCAGGTGGGTATAATAGTTTGATGTTTCTGGGACCCCGTCTCTCCACTTCTTGCTCTTATTTCTCATTGACGTCTAGAAATTTTTATTACATCTTAAATTTAAAAATTTATCTCAAGGAAGTTTTATTTACCTATTTATTTTATTATTGTTTATCTTTCTTCTTCTTTTTATCCCTCTGGAACTGATATTTCAATATTATAATTCCTAGGTCTGTTCTTTTATTTTTCCCCTTTCATTTCTCCTGAAGCAATTTGTATATGTATGTTTGTGGGTTTTTTTTTTTTAATTATAGTTGATGTACAGTATTATGACAGTTTCAGGTGAGCTACATGGTGATTTACATACATTATGAAATGATCACCATGATAAGTCTATTAACCACCTGTTCCCATACAAAGTTATTACAATGTTATTTACCATATTCCTTCAGTGTATGTAACATTCCCCATGGCTAATTTATTTTTTAACTTGAGGTTTGTGTCTCTTGATACCCTTCACCTATTTCACTTCCCCCAACCTGGTAATCACCAATTTGTTCTTTGTATCCAAGTCTGTTTTCAGTTCATTTTGTCTGTTTGTTTTGTTTTTTAGATGATAGTATAAGTGAGATCATACGGTATTTGTCTTTCTCTGTCTGACTTATTTCACTTAGCATAATACACTCTAGGTCCATCCATGTTGTTGCAAATGGCAAGATTCCATTTTTTATGGCTGAGTAATAGTCCATTGTGTATGTGTATATATGTGTGTGTGTTCATCTTGCATTTTCTTTATCCATTCATTTGTTGATGGACACTTAGTTTGCTTCCATATCTTGGCTATTGTAAATAATGCTGTAATGAACATAGGGGTGCATATATTATTTGAATTAGTGGATTTTTTTGGCAGGGTAAATACCTAGAAGTGAAAATACTGGATCATATGGCAGTTCTATTTTTAATTTTTTTGAGGAATCTTCCTACTGTTTTCCACAGTGGCTGTACCAATTTACATTCCCACCAACAGTGTATTAGGATTCCCTTTTCTTCACATCCTTGCCAACCCTTGTTATATATATATTTATTTATTTATTTTGGCTGCACTGTGCGGCATGTGGGATATTAGTTCCCCAACCAGGCATTGAACCTGTGCCCCTTGCAGTGGAAGTGTGGAGTCTTAACCACTGCACTGCCAGGGATGTCCCCAACCCTTGTTATTTCTTGTCTTTTTGATTATCATTCTGACAGGTATAAGGGAGTATCTCACTGTGGTTTTTGTGTGTATTTTCCAGATGATTAGTGATGTTGAGCATCTTTTCATGAACTGATTGGCTAACTGTATATCTTCTTTGGAAGAATGTCTTTTTAGGTACTCTGCCCATTTTTTTTATAGGTTGTTTGTCTTTTTGATATTGACTTGTATGAGTTCTTTGTGTATTTTGGATATTTACCCCTTATCCGATATATCATTTGCAAATATCTTCTCCCATTCAGTAGGTAGCCTTATTGTCTTGTTGATACCTTCACTGCACAAAAGCTTTTTAGTTTGATGTAATTCCGTTTGTTTATTTTTGCTTTTGTTTCCCTTCCCTGAGGAGACATATACAAAAAATATGGCTAAGAGCAGTTTCAAAGAGGTTACTGTCTATGTTTTCTTCTAGAAGTTTTATGGTTTCAGGTCTTACATTTATGCCTTTAATCCATTTCAGGTGGATTTTTTGGTATATGGTGTGGAAAATAGTCCAGTTTGACTCTATTCCATGCAGCTGTCCAGTATTCCAAACACCAGTTATTGAAGAGGCAGTCTTTTCCTCATTGTATATTCTTGCTTCCTTTGTCATAGATTAATTGCCCATATAAGTGTGGGTTTAGTTTGGGGCTCTCTGTTCGGTTCCATTGATCTATGTGTCTGTTTTTGCTCCAGTACCATCTTGTTTTAATTAGTATAGCTTTGTAGTACAGTTTGAAATCAGGGGATGTGATACCTCCAGCTTATTCTTCTTTTCTCAAGATTGTTTTGGCTATTCAGGATCTTTTATGTTACCATAAAAATCTTAGAATTATTTGTTCTTATTTGTGAAAAATGCCATTGATATTTTGATAGAGATTACATTGAATCCATTGAATTCCTGGGGTGGTATGGTCATTTTAACAGTATTAATTCTTCCAATCCACGAACACAGAATATTTTTCCATTTGTGGAAATTCTTCCATCATTCTTATAAATTTCAGGGTATGAGTCTTTTATATTTTTGGTTAGATTTATTCCTAGGTATTATATTCTTTTTGAAGCAATTGTAATTAACATTGTTTTCTTAAGTTCTCTTTCTGATAGCTTGTTATTCTATATACTGATTTTGTATCCTGCAACCTTAAGTTTTTTTGGTGAAGTCTTTGGGGGTTTTTATAATAGTATTACATCATTTGCAAATAATGACAATTTTACTTCTTCCTTTACAATTTGGATTACTTTATTTTTCTTGCATAATTGCTCTAGCTAGGACTTCCAACACTATGTTGGATAATGTGGTGAGTATGGGCATCCTTGTCTTGTTCCTATCTTAGAGGAAAGGCTTTCAGCTTTTCACCATTGAGTATTATGTTATCTATATGTTTTTCGTATATAGCCTTTATTACATTGAGGTACATTCTCTCTATACCCACTTTGTTGAAATTTTTTATCAAAAATAAATGTTGAATTTTGTCAAGTGCTTTTCTGCATCTATTTAGATGATTATGTAATATTTATTCCTTGTTTTTTTTTTAATGTGGTATATTACATTGATTGATTTTTGGATGTTAAACCATCCTAGCATCTCTGTTTGGAATCCCACTGAATCATGATGTATGATCCTTTTAATGTATTGTTGAATTTCATTTGCTAATATTTTGTAGAGAAATTTTGCATCTATGTTCATCAGTGATATTGACCTATAATTTTCTTTTTTGGAGTGTTTTTGCCTGGTTTTGGTATTGGGGTAATGCTGGCTTTGGAAAGTGCATTTGGAAATGTTCCCTCCTTCTCAATTTGTTGGAGTAATTTGAGAAGGATATGTATTAACTCTTAAAACATTTGGTAGAATTCACCTGTGAAGCCATCACATTTGGAATTTTGTTGGGAGTTTTAGAATTTTTATTTCAATTTCATTATTATAAATTGGTTTATTCATATTTTCTATTTCTTTCTGATTCAGTCTTGGAAGATTGTATGTGTCTAGAAATTTTTTCTAGGTTGTCTAATTTGTTGGCATATAATTGTTCTTACTGTTCTCTTATGGTTATTTGTATTTCTGTGGTGTCAATTATAATTTCTCCTCTTTAATTTCTCATTTTATTTATTTACACACTTTTTTTTCTTGATGATTCTGACAAAAGTTTTGTCTGTTTTATTTTCTTTACAAAGAACCACCTCTTAGTTTCATTGGTCTCTTATGGGTTTTTTTAGCTTCTATTTCATTTATTTCTGTACTGATAATTATTATTACCTTCCTTCTACTAACTTTTGCTTTGTTTGTTCTTTTCCTAGTGCCTTTAAATATAAAGTTATATTGTTTATTTGTGATTTTTCTTGTTTCTTAAAGTAGGCCTGTATTGCTGTGAATTTCCCTTTTAGAACTGCTTCTGCTGTGTCCCATAGATTTTGGAAAGTTGTTTTTCATTTTTCTTATTTCCCCTTTGATTTCTCCGTTGGCACATTGGTTGTTGAAGTAGCATGTTGTTTAGTCTCCATGTGTTTGTGTTTTTATCCAGTTTTCTTCTTGTAATTAACTTCTGGTTACATACCACTGTGGTCAGAAAAAAATGCTTGGTATGCTTTCAGTCTGCTTACTTTTATCCAGACTTGTTTTGTGGCCTAATATGTGATCTATCCTGGAGAATGTTCCATGTGCACTTGGAAAGAATGTATGTTGTTTCTTTTGAATGGAATGTTCTGTATATATCTAGTAAGTTCATCTGATTGAATGTGTCATTTAAGGCCTGTGTTTCCTTATTGATTTTTGTCTGAATTTTCTATCCATTGATGTAAGTGGGGGTATTAAAGTCCCCTACTATTATTGTATTGCTGTTTATATCTCTCTTTATTTCTGTTAATATTTGCTTTATATATGTAGGTGCTCCTATGTTGCATGCATAAAGTTTACAAGTGTCATATTCTCTTGTTGGATTGATCTATTTTGTTACAGTCTTTTTAAAAGTCTGCTTTGTCTGATGTAAGTATTGCTACCCAGCTATCTCTTTGTTTTCATTTGTATCATGTATCTTTTTCCATTCTTTCACTTCCATTTGGTAGGTTTGAGTGAGTCTCCTATAGACACATATATAATGTTTTTTTTTAAATCCATTCAGCCACCTTATACCTTTTGAATGGAGAGTTTAGTCCTTTTACATTTAAAGTAAATTTGACATATATGTACTTACTGCCATTTCGTTAATTGTTTTCTGGCTGTTTTTGTAGTTCTCTGTTCTTTTCTTCCTCTCTTTCTCTGTTCTCATGTGATTTGATTGTTTTCTTTAGTTTTAGTTTTTTTTCTCATTTTCTTTTGTTTATCCACTATAAGTTTTTTCTTTAAGGTTACTGTGAGGTTTTCATATAACATCCTGTGTATATAACAGTCTCTTGTAAGTTGATAGTAAATTATGAGTTACGTTCCAAAGCTTTATATTTTTTACTACCCCCCAAGGTTTTTATATTTTTTTCATGACACATTTTACATATTTTAATTCTATGTACCCCTTGACTATTGTATTTTAATTACTTTTACTACTTTTGTCTTTTATCCTTTGTACTTGCTTTATAAGTGAACCAACCATCCACTACCTTTATTATTTATTTACCTTTTCTGGTGAGATTTTTACTTTCATATTTTTTCTTACTATTAATTAGTTCCTTTTCTTTTTAGTTTAGAGAAGTTCCTTTAACATTTCTTCTAAGGCTGGTTTAATGGTGATAAACTTCTTTAGCATTTGATTGTGTGTAAAACTCTTAATCTCTCCTTCATTTCCTAATGATAACCTAGCCAGGTAGAGAATTCTTGGCTGGTTTCTTTTTCTCTTTCAGTACTTTGAATATGTCATTCCACTCCCTTTTGGCCTACAAAGTTTCTGCTGAAAAATCTTTTCATAGCCTTATGGGGTTTTCCTTGTACCTAATAAGTTGCTTTTCGCTTGCTGCTTTTAAGATTTCCTCTTTATCTTTAACTTGTACCATTTTAATTACAAAGTATAGTGGTGTGTTTCTCTTTGTGTTCATGTTATTTGGAATTCTCTTTGTTTTCTGGACCTGGATGTCTGTTTTCTTCCCCAGATTAGAGAATTTTTCAGCCATTATTTCTTCAAGTAATTTTTCTGGCCTTTTCTCCTTTTGGGGACCCCCATAAATGCAAATGTTATTTTGTTTAATGTTGTCCTAGAGGTCCTTTAAGGTATCCTCACTTTTTAAAATTCTTTTTTCATTTTGCTGCTCTTTCTGGGTGTTTTCCATTGCTTTGTCTTCCTACTTGCTTATTTTTGCTTCTTTTTCATCCATTCTGATGTTGAACCCATCTAGCTTGTTTTTCAGTTCATTATAACTTCCTGTTTGGTATTTTCTTATATTTTTTGTCTCTTTGTTGAAGGTCTCACTATGCTCATTCATTCCTTTCCTGAAATTGGTGAGCTTTTTTATGATCATTACTTTAAAATCTTTTAGGTTGAAACTCTTTTAGGTTGGTCATCTCTGTTTTATTAAGACCTTTTTCTGGGGATTCGCCTTGGTCTATAGTGTTGAACATATATTCCTCTGTCTCTTCATTTTGCCTGTCTCTCTGTGTTTGTCTATAGGTATTAGGGGAAGTAACTACCTCCTGCAGTCTTGAAGGAGTGGCCTTGTGTAGGAGCTGTTCTGTGTGGCCTAAAAGTGCAATCTTCCCTGACTGCAGGAGTCAGGCACTTCATGGGCATCCCTCACAGTGGGCTGCATCCACCAGCTGTGATGCAACCAAGGCTTGAGTTTGAGTCACTTGCCTGTCCTGGTTGTAGCTAGGTCTCTGTGTGGGCTAGGTAGAGCTTGGGGCCCTTGCCTGGCCAAATTGTGGCCTGTTTACTGCATGGGCAGAGCAGGGTTCGGAACGTTTACCCATCCTGGTTTTGTGGGGGGTGCTGTTTGATTAATTCTTGAAGTGTTTCTGTTATCGATGGTGTGCCATGCCCTGTCAGTGTTCCAAGGGGAGGAATCTGATTTAACACCTAGTTTCAGGTTGATTGGATGCTAGGCCCTCAGGTAGTAGCTTTTAAAGTGTGCAGATATATACTATGCTGTGGGGCCACAATTGTAATTCCTGCTGGTCTCCAGACCAGGAGATCTGGAGGTGTCCCCTGGGCAACATTTGCAAAAAGCTAAGCTCCTGATGAGTATATAAGCTCCTTTCTCGGGAGTCTTGTCAAGGGGTGAGGCCAAGGGGGTACACAAACCTGATGTGTCCCTGGTTACGTTTCCTGGGAGTGTGTCCTTAGCCTCCGAAAGTGTGGTAAACCTGAAGCCTGTCCCTCAGGGTGAAGCTCCAGGCTGAGGGTGGTGGCCTGCCAATAACTGTCTCCAAGTTACAGTCCCATGGAACTCAGGAACACCAGCCCCATGGGCCACTGGGGCTAAGTGATCAGGGGGTTTCCCTTGTGTGGATTGTGTACTCCCACTGGCTTTAGCTGGGTAGCTGGAGAGTGTAGGGGGTGGGTCTTGCTCTCTTGCTTCAGGAAGGCAATGGGAAAATGACCTGACTGCCTGCCCACAGGCTTTAGCAATGCAGCATTGAGAGTGCCTTGTCTGTGTGCATGCATTGGGTTTAGACCCTGACTTCTCAGTCTTGCCACCCTCAGCTTAGGGGGCAGGGGAGTGTTGAGTCAGCTTTAGGCTGGGAGAGGGAAAATACCATGACTGCTTGCACTCATCAGCCCCAGCCAGAGGAAGGGGGAGTATAGTAGTTGCCGGCACTTGCAGACTTTAGCTAGGTTGCAGGAAAATGCTGTGACCATTCGTTCCTGTCCATCCTAGGCAGGGAGTGGGGGAACATTGCAGCCTCTGGAGCTCTCTGGCTTCAGTAGTGCAGTGGGGTATTGCCATGATTGGCTCACCCCTGCATCCAAGCTGTAAGCCTGTGCTAGCAGATGAGGTGGGGAGTGCAATAATGGTGTCTGACAGTGCTTCTGTTTCTGGGGAGTGTTTCTGCTGTCCACCACCCCTCCAGCTGATGCTTTTAGATTTGAAAATGACTCCCCTTCACATATAATCATGACACTTTTCAGACCGCTGTTATTTCCCTGGGTCTCCAGGTGAGTGAGACCACATGTCAGCCCTTTGCGGGGAGGGGGTTCTCAGTTTTCTATAGCACTTTGGGACCATTGGATGTCAGCCCCATTGGTTTTCAAAGCAAGGCATTTCAGGGGTTCCTCTCTCTGGTGTAGATCCCAGGAGCCAGGGTGCTTGATATGGGAAGCATCTCTTGCTCCTCTGGGAAAAGTGCCTGTCTGGTGAGATCCCTCTCTAAAGTGTGCTGTCATGCTGGGGGTAGGGTTTCTGGTGAGAGTGTTTCTTTGCCTCTCCTACCTGTCTTGATATAGTCCCTTTTTATTCTTTGTTGTGGAGCACTTGTTTGGCTAGTTCTAAAGTTCTTTTCAGAGGGAACTGATCTGTATGTAGGTATATATTTGCTGATTCCATGGTAGGAGGTAAGTCCAGGCTCTTGCTGTGCCCCATCTTTAACCACCTTCCCTGTAAATTTTCTTTTCTTTTAAGAGTAAGTCTCATTTTCCTGTTTCTTCAGATTCAAAAAATTCTTAATTGTATCTTGGATATTGTGAATGTCATGTTGTTGAAGCTCTGGATTCTGCTATATTCTTCTTATGATTGGTACTATTTTTGTTTATTTATTTTGCTTTAATTTATTATTAACATGATTGGGTGCAAAATGAAAATTCTGTATTTAGGCAGCAGCTTAAATCACATTTAATTTCTTATAGCTTTTGCTAGGCTGTTTAGAATCTTCCTTATGCATATATGCTTAAGGGGTCAGGGGTAGATTTGTGTAGTTTGTACAAATGGTTTGGGGCGCCCTGTCTCCAGCTCCCTTCTTTGTGTGATTTCCCCTAACCTTTCCAGTGGCTGTGGTTGCCCTGAACTCTGTACCCTGGTTTGTAAGGTCTAAAAACTCAGGTTTGTTTGTTTGTTTGTTTTAATTAGCTATTAGGGTTCTGCCTGGCTCAGTGGGTTTGCCCTCAGATTAGAAGCTGGAAAACAAGGATCTTATGTAGGACTTTTCCCTTCTTCCAAGTGTCAGCTTCTCTCAAGAATCTACCTACTCTTGTTTGCTCTCTAGTGTTGATATTTGTATTTTGTTTAGAGTTTGTGGTTGTTATGTGTGGCAGGGTTTGTCCAGTAGGAACTTGCTCTGCTATACCAGAATCAAAACCGGGGACTTTTTTTTTTTTAACTTTTTATTTTATATTGGAGTATAGTTGATTAACAACATTGTGTTAATTTCAGGTGTACAACAAAGTGATTCAGCTACATATACATGTATCTATTCTTCAAATTCTTTTCCCAATTAGGTTGTTACAGAATATTGAGCAGAGTTCCCTGTGCTAGTTCCTTATTGGTTATCCATTTTAAATATAGCAGTGTGTACATGTCAATTCCTAACTATCCCTTCCACCCACCCTTCCCTCATAGTAACCATAAGTTCGTTCTCTAAGTCTGTGAGCCTGTTTCTGTTTTGTAAATAAGTTCATTTGTATCACTTTTTTTTTTGCAAATGATGTGACAAGTGATTAATCTCCATAATTTACAAACAGCTCATGCGGCTTAATATCATCAAAACAAACAACCCAATCAAAAAATGCGCAGAAAACCTAAATAGACATTTCTCCAAAGAAGGCATACAGATGGCCAAGAGACACATGAAAAGATGTTCAACATCGCTAATTATTAGAGAAATGCATCAAAACTACAATGAGATATCATCTCACACCAGTCCGAATGGCTATCATCAAAAAAAAAGGAAAGAAAGAAACTGGGGATTTTAGATATGGTTCCTCAAACTGTCTTCCATCTGATGGAGAATTCTTGAGACTTTCCATGCATAGTAGAATCTACTCGTTCTCACAAAATCAGAACTATATTTCTTTTGTGTTAAGAGTAGAGTTGCTTCTTTTCTTAAAATTTGAAATATGTGTATTTAAATATTTCAGGCCTTGAGAAAAGGAGTAATGAAATGCTTACTGTAGTTATAATTTCGTAGATTCAAGGTCACTTTTCCTATGGAAAATCAATAGGAAGCTATAGCTACAGAAGTTATCCACCATTCTGCCTGAGAAGTGTGCAGTAAATGTTTATGCTCAAATCATCATCTTGGCTATCTATGCACTTTAGAAAGGTAATAATTATGATAATAAATTAATAAAAACAAAAATACCAATGACTACTTTCCCCCCATATTACATCCTAGGAAGTAGCACATGCTCTGAAAATTGAGAACAGAGTTCTTCGGGAACAACTGAAACAAGCTTTACAGGTAAAAAAATATCATGTTCCTTTGAAATTGTTAACAAGGGAAGAAAATATCTATAAACAACTTTTGAAATGAATAATTTTAACTTTGTAAACTAATAGGTCTATAGTATTATTTTGCCAGGTTTTAAGTATTCTCATTTTATGCAATGGAAATATATTAATAAAATTTAGTATGTATTCTTTCCAAAACAGTAAGCTAGAAAGAAAATTGATATACAAGCTTAAAGCAATTTATTTCTAGATACAAATGGGTTTTTTTGAAATTAGCATAATTATTATAGGATATATTGAGATAAGAAACTGGTGATTTCACAGAAGAACAATTAAGGAGGATTTGCTTATCCAAAAATCAATATAAAATATAAAAACACAATAACTAAAGCAGTGTGGTTCTGGATTTGGTACTGAATGAAAAGTCCAGAAACAGATTCAAATGAATATAGTAATTTTATAGTTTATAGTTTTAGTTATTAAAATTTTTTCATAGAAGGATAAAATAGTCACAAAAGTAAACTACTGTGAAAACATTGTTGGGTTTCTAGTTAATGTAATACACTAAAATAAGTTGCAGATTGGTTTAAGATCCAAAAGTAATAAATGAACTATTAATATATTGGAAGAAACACTGAGTAACAGTTACATGTCTTGGCTAGAACAAGGCTTCCTAAGCATTATACCATAAAGGAATATGTTAATATATTTGGCTATATATAAAATAAAACTTTTTATGGTTAAAAAATTCATGAGATATAAAGGTAAATGGAAAATCTTTACAAAATGTTTTATATCAAGATCTTTTACAAATCTACAGGAAATATGGATATTCTTCCTCCTAAATAGACAAAGGACACAAATAGGCAAGTCATAATTGAGAAACACACATGGTCAATAAATGCATACAAATATATTCATCCTTACTAGTTATCAAATAAATGCATTTTAAAATAGCAGAGGGATACATATTTTTTACCTACCATTTTGTTAAAAATTTAAGGCACAGAAATAACCAATATTTGTGGATTTATGCTGCAATGAGCAGTCTTTCACATACTTCTGTTGTCAGTATGGATTGATACTTTTCTGGAAGAAAATACATAACAAAAGTCTTGGAAAGACATAGTCTTTACAGTGAACCATTCCACTTCTAAAAATTTATTGTAAAAAAGAAAAAATGTACAAAGATTTTGTACAAGTATGTAGAATAGAAAAATTTTAATAGCAATTTTTTAAAAATTACCAATATGTCCACTGATAAGAAATTTGCTAAATTAATTAAGGTATATTATTAAAATATATTTCTGTTAGCTATTCTGATTTGGATGTATATTTATCATCATGAAAACATACCTTATGACGTTATTTAATGAAAAGAGCATATTATGCCTCTATGTATAGTATGATCCAATCTAGATAAAAGTTTAAAAATACATATACACATATGCACTAGCTATAATTAGAAATACTTAAAAAGAGTATATATCAACATGTTAACAGTGAGCTTTCTGTTTGTGGTGAGACTGTGAACTTTTTTCTTTCTTTCATACAAATAACTTTTGTTAATATTAAAAGTGACATTAAAAAATTTATTTTAGAAGAAATAAATTACTTTTCACATTTTCTTTTATTATTTGACATTACAGATCTTAATTATCTTGGGTACATTCTATGTATAATGTATGCATTTTATTAACTTTTATTGTACCTGTATTATAATTAGAGCCTTAAAAAACAGTGGCCAGTAGAACCTCTTGCATATGAAAATAGCCCTTTAAGTAGAAGAGATTTCTTCATAGTTTTTAATTTTAATTTGGATCTGTTAAACTATGGATTATACCAGTGGTTTAACTTAGTTTCCTCTAACTCTGTAAAAATAAAATTAAGAACCAGTGTGGCCATGAATATATGAAGATTCCTGAAAGTTGTCATGTTGGCAGGAAAATGTCATAGAAATAATGCTTGACAAAGTTACTTTTTTAAAAACAGGAAGCTGAAAGAGCTAAGGAGCAACTTGCCTATTTCCAAAATCAAGAAATGGAGTTACTTAAAAGTGAGGGAAAGACCAAGACAACAGCAGAAATGGGTATTGATAAAATAAAAGTTAAAGGTGAAGATTCAAAATATATACCATTGGAGAAAGACACAAGAAAAACACTAGTGGCAGATTCAGGTGGACAAAAAGAAAATGATAAAATTAAACATCCACAGGTAAGGAAATAACCAAAACAGTAATAAGTGTTGTGAGAAGTTTAACCTTTTATATTATTATTTACTTCACTTGTATATTATTATTATTATTATTATTATTTTGCGGTACGCGGGCCTCTCACTGTTGTGGCCTCTCCCGTTGCAGAGCAACAGGCTCTGGATGCGCAGGCCCAGCAGCCATGGCTCACGGGCCCAGCCGCTCCGCGGCATGTGGGATCTTCCCGGACCTGGGCACGAACCCGTGTCCCCTGCATCGGCAGGCGGACTCTCAACCACTGCGCCACCAGGGAAGCCCTGTATATTATTTTAAAATTTTTTCTATGTACTATCTTTTGCTTGGAATTTTGCCTTTTGCTTTTTGGTTATATCAGTTCATTATTATCTGGAATTTGAATCTATAAATTAACTGTGTATTGATTTTTGTGGGTTTTTGGTAATCCAGATGTTTCCTTTTTTGTTCAGGACAGTTGATCCAATACAGACTTGTCAGATATAAAATAATGTTTTATCTTTAAAAATTTTTTATTGAGGTATAATTGACATACATTATATTATTTTCAGGTATACAATATGATGATTCAGTATTTACATATATTGTGACTCGATCACCACAAGTCTAGGTAACATGTATCACTATATATAATTACAAAACTTTTTTTCTTGTAATGAGAACTTTCAACATTTACTCTGTTAGCAACTTTCAAATATTCAGTGTAGTATTATTAACTGTCGTCACTATGCTGTACATTACATCCCCTAGACTTGTTTATTTTATAAGTGGAAGTTTGTACCTTTTGACTCCCTTCACCCATTTTGCCCAGCCACCCCCCTCACCCCCAGTTCCTGCCTCTGGCAACTACCCATCTGTTCTCTGTATCTATGCGCTTAGTTTTTGTTTTATTTTGTGTTAGATTCCACAGGTAAGTGAGGTCATATGGTATTTGTTTTTCCCTGTCTGACTTATTTGACTTAGCATAATCCTCTCAAGGTCCATCCATGTTGTCACAAATGGCAAGGTTTCATTGTTTTTCATGGCTGAATAATACTTTACTGTGTATGTGTGCGCGTGTGCGTGTGTGCATGCACTTATGTATGTGTGTGGGTGTATATATATATAATATTTTCTTTATCTTTTCACCCAACAGTGGACACATAGGCTGTTCCCATACCTTGGCTAATGTAAATAATGCTGCATTAAGCATGGGACTGCATATATCTTCTCCAGTTAGTGTTGTCATTTACTTTGGAAAAATATCCAGAAGTGGATATTTCCTGGATCATCTGGTAGTTGTATTTTTAGTTTTTCTGAGGAAACTCCATACTCTTTTCCATAGTGGCTGCACCAATTTACATTCCCACCAACAGTGCACAAGGGTTTCCTTTTACCTATTCTCACCAACACTTGGTTATTTCTTGTCTTTATGCCAATAGCAATTCTGACAGGTGTGAGGTGATGTCTCATTGTGGTTTGGATTTGCATTTCCCTGTTGATTAGTGATTTTGAACATCTTTTCATGTACCTATTGGCCATATGTATGTCTTCTTTGGAAAAATGTTCAGATCATCTCATTTTTTACTCAGATTGATACTATTTTTTTTTTGCAATTGAGTTTTATGAGTTCTTTATGTATTTTGGATATTAACCCTTTATTAGATATATGATTTTCTCCCATTTAGTAGGTTGCCATTTCATTATGTTGATGGTTTCCTTTGCTCTGCAGAAGCTTTTTCGTTTGATGTAGTTCCACTTGTTTATTTTTGCTTTTGATGTCTTGCTTTTGGTGTCAAACCCCCCAAATTCAATAAGACCTGTGTCAAGGAACTTATCATCTATGTTTCTTTTAGATGTTTTATAATTTCATGTCTTACATTCAAGTCTTTAATTCGTTTGGAGTTAAATTTTTTGTATGGTGTAAGAAAGTGGTCCAGTTTCATTCTTTGCATGTGGTTTTCCAGTTTTCCAACACCATTCATCAAAGAGACTGTCCTTTCTCCGTTGTATATTCTTGGCTCCTTCATCATAAATTGATTGACCATATATGTGTGGGTTTATTTCTGGGCTCTCTACTCTGTTCCATTGATCGATGTCTGTTTTTCCCCCCATATCATACTGTTTTGATTTCCATAGCTTCGTAATATCGTTTGAAGTCAGGGCACATGATGCCTCCAGCTTTGTTCTTCTTTCTCAAGATTGCTTTGACTATTCAGGATCTTTTATGGTTCCATACAAATTTCAGGATTGTTTGTTCTATTTCTGTGAATATGCCATTCGAAATTTGATAAGGAATGCCTCAAACCTGATGATTGTTTCCAGTATTATGGACATTTTAACAATATTAATTCTTCCAATCCATGAGCATGGAATATCTTTCCACTTATTTGTGTCTTGTGCCATCAAGGACATATAGTTTTCAGTGTACAGGTCTTTCACTTCCTTTGTTAAATTTATTCCTAGCTATTTTATTCTTTTTGATGCAATTGTAGGTGGCATTGTTTTCTTAAGTTCTCTTTTGGATAGTTCATTTTTATTGTATAGGAATGCAATAGATTTTTGTTAATCAGTTTTGTATCCTGCAACTTTATATTTCTAACAGTTTTTTGGTAGTCTTTAGGGTTTTCTCTATCATGTCATCTGCAAACAGTGACAGATTTATTTTCTCCTTTCCAATGTAGATGCCTTTTATTATTATTATTTTGCCAAATTGCTGTGACTAGGACTTCCAATAATATGTTTGCTAAAAGTGGCAGGAGTGGGTATCCTTTTCTTCTTCCTGATCTTAGAGGAATTGGTTTCAGCTTTTCATCTTTGAGTATTACATTATCTGTGAGTTTGTTATACATGGCCTATTTTTTGCTGAGTACGTTTCCTCTATACCCACTTTGTTGAGAGTTTTTGTCATAAATAAATGTTGAATTTTGTGAAATGTTTTTTTCTTTTACAGCTATTGAGATGATCATACAACATTTATTCTTCATTTTGTTAATGTGGTATATCACATTGATTGATTTGTAGATATTGAACCATTTCTGCAGCCCTGATAGAAATCCCTCTTGCTCGTGACGTATGATCCTTTTAATAGATTGTTGTATCAGTTTGCTAACATTTTGTTGAGGATTTTTGCATCTATGTTATTAAGGGTTGTTTGTCTGTAATTTTCTTCTCTTGTGGTGACCTTGTCTGGTTTTGGTATCAGAGTAATGCTGGTCTTGTAAAACGAGTTTGGAAATATTTCCTCCTCTTCTGTTGTTTGGACGAGTTTGAGAAAGATTGGTGTTTATCCTTCTGTGGATATTTGATGGAATTCACCAGGGAAGTGTCCTGGTCCTGGACCTTTGTTTAAGGAGTTTTATGTATTTATTTTCTTAAACATCTTTATTGGAGTATAATGCTTTACAGTGGTGTGTTAGTTTCTGCTGTATAACAAAGTGAATCAACTATGTGCATACATATATCCCAATATCTCCTCCCTCTTGCGTCTCCCTCCCACCCTCCCTATCCCACCCCTCTAGGTGGACACAAAGCACCGAGCTGATCTCCCTGTGCTATGCGGCTGCTTCCCACTAGCTATCTGTTTTACATTTGGTAGTGTATATATGTCCATGCCACTCTCTCATTTCGTCTCAGCTTACCTTTCCCCCTCCCTGTGTCCTCAAGTCCATCCCCTATGTCTGCATCTTTATTCCTGCATCTTTACTGTAGACAGTTTCTCTGCTTTCAGTAAAAGTATCTGGATTTGAAGAAATCATTGTGAACAAACACTGGAAAATCTGATAGGTTCCAGGGAAAATGATCATTAGCTTTATAAATGTACTGAATATGAGGTTAAACTTAGTAGCAAGAACCCACAAGGCTATTTTCTTTTTTATACTGTTACTTGTATGTATTTATTGTAACAGCATGTATTCTCTGTAGAACATTTAAAATATTCAGAAAATAACAAGGAAAGAATAAATATCCCTAACAATGCCAATTTCCAGAGATAATAAATAAAATTATGGATTCATTATCCTTAATAGTAGTAATCAGACTGTTCAATTTTTCTTTCTTCATGATTCAGTCTTATAGAAGGTTGTATATTGTAGGAATTTATGAATTTATTCTTGATTGTCCATACTATTGGTGTATAATTGTCATAGTAGTCCCTTTGGATCCTTTGTATCTCTGTGATATCAGTTGTCATGTTTCCTCTTTTATTTCTGATTTTATTTATTTGAGCCTTTTATCTTTTTTTCTTTGTGAGTCTAGCTAATTGTCATTTTTGTTTATCTTTTCAAAGAACCAGCTCTTGGTTTTATTGATTATTTTTTGGTCATTTCTTTAGACTCCATTTCATTATTTCCGATGTGATCTTTGTTATTTCCTTTCTTCTACGAAAGTTGGGCTTTGTTCTTCTTTTTCTCAGAGTGTAAATTTATGTTATTTATTTGAAATTTTTCTTATTTGTGAGTTAAGCATTTATTACTATGAACTTTTCTCTTAAAGCTGCTTTCATTGCATCCCCTATATTTCAGTATGTTGTATATCCATTTTCTTTTGTCTCAAGGTACTGTTTTAATTTTGGTTTTGATTTCCTTCTTGACCCATTGGTTGTTCAGTAGCATGTTGTTTCATCTTCACATATTTGTAAATTTTCCAGTTTTCTTCTTGTAATTTATTTCTATTTTCATAATATTGTGGTTGGAAAAGATACTTAATATGATTTTACTCTAATCCTAAATTTGTTAAAACTTGTTTTGTGGCCTAACATGTAATTTATCCTGGAGAATGTTCTGTGTGCACTTGAGAAGAATCTGTATCCTGTTTCTTTTGAATGGAATGTTCTATATATATCTGTTAAGTTAATCTGATCTAATATGTCATTTAAAGACAATCCTTTCTTATTGATTTTCAGTTTGAATGATCTATTCGTTGATGTAAGTGGGGTATTAAAGTCCCCTACTATTATTGTATTGCTATATATTTCTCCCTTTAGGTCAATTAATAGTTTATATATTTGTTGCTCCTATATTGCATGCATAATATTACATCCTCTTGTTGGGTTGACCCCTTTATCATTATGTAATACCCTTCTTTGTCTCTTGTTATGGTTTCTGTTTCAAATTTTGTCTGATAGAAGTATAGCTACTCTAGCTTTCTTTTGGTTTCCACTTGCATGGGATATCCTTTTCCCATCCCTTCACTGTCTGTGCCTTATTTCTCTTTCTCTCTTCCCTTGTGGTTTGCTTTCTTTAGTGGTATGCTTAGATTCATGTCTTATCATCTTTTGTGTATCTACTATAGGTTTTTGCATGGTGGTTACCTTGAGGCTTTCATGTAACAAGTTATATTTATAACAGTCTATTTTAAGTTGATAACAACTTCAGTTTAAATACATTCTAAAGCCCTACATTTTTACTCTCCCCCTGCCATGTTTCATGTTTTGGATGTCACATTTTACATCTTTTTGTCTTGTGTATTTCTTAACTAGTTATTGTGGTTGCAGTTATTTTTACTGCTTTTGACTTCTGACTTTCACACTAACTTTATAAATGATGCATTCACTACGTTCACTATATATTTACCTTTGCCAGTGAGATTCACACTTTCACATGTTTTCTTGTTACTAATTAGCACCCTTTCTTTTTAGCTTAAAGAAGTCACTAAACATTTCTTGTTAGTCTTGTTTAGTGGTGATGAGCTCCTTTGGCTTTTGCTTGTCTGGAAAACTATCTCTATTTCAATTCTGAACAAAGATGTTGCCAGGTAGAGTACTGGATGGGAATCTTTTTCTTTCAGCACTTGGAGTATATCACAACACTCTATTCTGGCCTGTGATGTTTCTGCTGAAAAATATGCTGACTCCTTTTTTTTTCTTTTTCGTTTGTTTTAATTTTTTGACCACACCATGCAGCATGCGGGATCTTAGTTCCCTGACCAGGGATCAAACCCGTATCCCCTGCAGTGGAAGCACGGAGTGGAGTCTTAACCACTGGACTGCCAGGGAAGTCCATATGCTGACTGTTTAATGGAGGTGCCCCGTTGCTTTTTTTTTTTCTTTCTTGCTGTTTTTAAAATTATCTCTTTGTCCCTAACTTTTGACATTTTAATTATAACGTGTCCTGGTGTGGATCTCTTTGAGTCCGGTTTATTTTGAATTCTCTGGCCTTCCTGGATCTGGATGTCTGTTTCTTTCCCCAGCTTAGGGAAGTTTTGTACCCATTATTTCCTCAAAAAAGCTTTCTGCTTTTTTTCTCTCCTTCTTCTGGGAATCTTATAATGTGACTGTTAGTCCACTTGATGTTGTCCTGTTAGTCCCTTAAGCTATCTTCACTTAAAAAATTTTTTTAAATTTTTGCTGCTCTGATTAGGTGGGTTCCTGTGCCCTGTCTGAGTTCTCTTATCCTTTCTGCTGCTTCACCTAGTCTGCTCTTGAACCCCTCTAGTGTATTTTTCAGTTAAGTTATTGTATTCTTTAGCTCTCTGGCTTCTATTTTTTAATTTTTATTTTTTTAATTTATTTTATTGAAGTATACAGTAAATCCCTTACATACGAATGAGTTCTGTTCCAAAAGCATGTTCATGAGTCCAGTTTGTTGGCATAAGTTCAGGAAAGTTAGCCTACGTACCCAACTAACACAATTGTCTATATAGTACTGTACTGTAATAGGTTTATAATACTTTTCATACAAGTGATACATAAAAAACAAACACAAAAGTAAACATTTTTAATCTTATAGTACAGTGCCTTGAAAAGTACAGTAGAACAGTACAACAGCTGGCATCGAGTGAACAGGCAAAAAGAGTTATAGACTGGAGGAGGGAGTGGAGGTGGGAGATGGTAGAGCTGAAGGATCAGAAATAGGAGAGGGAGGGCAAGCTGCATTTTCACTCACGCCTGACGTTGATGACACAGGTTCTGGTTGCTTGCTGGATTCAAGTCTACCTATCCTCTTGAAAAACGGTTCCAGTGATGTCTAGTTAGTAGCTCTTTTTTTCTTGTCATAGATGACATGGTAGCTCTGGATTGCATTCTCAATGGCTGCTGCAATCTTCATGTGTACTGTTCTACATTCAGGTCCTATGCCTCAAAAACTAACATTGCTTCCTCAAATAAAGAAAATCCCCTTGCCATTTCCTGCATTGTGAATCTCTTCAGTTCTTCAGTACTTCTTCTTCTTGTCGCTCCACTCTCTCAATTATTTTCACTTTTGTTTCCATTATTATCGCTTGGTGCTTCTTAGCAGTACCAGCTACATCACCACTGCTTTTACACTTGCTTCCGGACATCCTGGGCTTGAAATAAAGATACTGTACTGCTGTACTCTGTATAGTACTGTACAATAAAGTACACAAAAGCACAACCACTTGTAGAGGATGCACGCATATGACAGTTTACACCAGACATGTGGACTAACTTACGTGATTGGACATGCAAACGCATGTTCACACCTTTGAAAGTTCGCAATTTGAAGGTTCATACGTAGGGGACTTACTGTAGTTGATTTACAATGTTTTGTTAATTTCTGCTGTACAGCACAGTGATTCAGTTATGTGTGTGTGCGTGCGTGCGTGTGTGTGTGTAGATATATATATACACACACACACACGCACGCACACACACGCACATACATTCTTTTTCATATTCTTTTCCATTATATTTTATCACAGGATATTGAATATAGTTCCCTGGGCTATAAATTAGGAACTTGTGGTTTATCCATTCTGTATAATTTATCCCTCCCCTACCCTCTTTCCCCTCTGGTAACCATAAGTTTGTTTTCTGTGTCTGTGAGTCTGTTTCTGTTTTGTAGATAAGTTCATTTATGTCCCATTTTAGATTCCACATATAAGTGATATCATATGGTATGTCTTTCTCTTTCTGACTTCACTTAGTGTGATAATCTCTAGGTCCATCCATGTTGTTGCAAATGGCATTATTTCATTCTTTTTTATGGCTGAGTAATATTCCATTGTGCGTATGTACCACATCTTCTTTATCCATTCAGCTGTCGATGGACATTTAGGTTGTTTCCATGTCTTGGCTATTGTGAATAGTGCTGCTGTGAACATAGGGGTGCATGTATCTCTTTGAATTATAATTTTGTCCGGATATGCACCCAGGAGTGTTTTGCTGGATCACATGGCAACTCTATTCTTAGTTTTTTGAGGAGCCTCCATACTGTTTTCCATAGTGGCTGCACCAGTATGCATTCCCACCAACAGTGTAGGAGGATTCCCTTTTCTCCATACCCTCTCCAGAATTTGTTATTTGTAGATATTTTTAATGATGGCCATTCTGACCAGTGTGAGGTGATACCTCATTGTAGTTTTGATTATCTTTCTCTAATAATTAGAGATGTTAGCTCTGTGACTTCTGTTTGGATTTTTCTTGGATTTTTCTTACATTTTCTTTCTCTTTGTTGAAGTTCCTACTGTGTTCCATTCTCCTTAGTTTGGTGAGCATATTATTATGACCATTACTTTGAACCCTTTCTCAGGTGTTACTTATCACTGTTTCATAAATGTTTTTTCTGTCTATTTAAAATTGAAGTATAGTTGATTTATAGTATTGTATTAGTTTCAGATGTACAACATAGTGATTTAATATTTTTATAGCTCATAATCCATTTAAAGTTATTACAAAACAATGGCTATATTTCCCTGTACTATACAGTGTATCCTTGTTGCTTATCTATTTTATACATAGTGGTTTGTATCTCTGAATGTTATTTTTGTTTGGATGGCCTTGTGTAAGGTGACCTTGTCGTTCAACCCTGCCTTAGGTCTGGGTTGTCTCTCAAACCTTTGTTGTTGTCCAAGCAGCCTATTTTAGTTGTAATAATTCTCAGTTATTGAGGGTGTTCCTAGACCAGTGTCTTAGAGGGGAGATCTCATTCCTAGATTCAGGCTGATTTGAAGTGAGACCCTCCGCTAATAGCTTTTAAAGGATGCAAATATGTACAGCCCTATGTGACTGCAAGTGTAAGCCCTGCTGGCCCCCAGAACTGGGCAAACTAGAGGTGTCCTGGGCAGCAGTCAAAAAACTGGGGCTCTAGATGAGTGTATGGGCTCCTTTCTGTGAGATACTGTTGCTGACCAGCGTCCTTGGACTCTTTAATGAATAGAAATTGATGAGGTCAGACAAGAAATTGAGGCAAGGCTTTATTGGGACTCATGCTGCAGCATGAGGGAGTAGAAACAAGTCCATGTGGTCTAATGTAGTGGTGGTCTAATGAGTAATCTAAGTCAGTGTTTCCGTATTGATTTTCTGTCTGGATCATCTGTCCATTTATATGAGTGGGATGTTAAAGTCCCCTACTGTTATTGTGTTACTGCCAATTTCTCTCTTTATGTTTATTAATATTTGCTTTATGTATTTAGGTGCTCCTATGTTGGGTGCATATATATTTACAATTGTTTTACCTTCTTGGATTGATCCCTTTATCATTATTTAATGCCCTTCTTTTTTTCTTGTTATAATCTCTAAGTCTATTTATTTTTGATATAAGTATTGTTACCCCAGCTTTCTTTTGCTTTCCATTTTACATGGAATACCTTTTTACATCCCTTCATTTTCAGTCTGTTGTATGTCTTAGATCTGAAGTGAGTCTCTTGTAGCCATATATATAGTTTTTGTATCCATTCAGTCAGTCTGTGTCTTTTGATTGGGGCATTTATTCTGTTTACATTTAGTGTGATTATAGATTAGTATTTTCTTATTGCCATTTTGTTAATTGTTTTGGATTTGTAGGTCTTTTTCCCCTTTCTTCTTTTGTTCTTTTGTGATTTGATGACAATCTTTAGTGTCATGTTTGGATTCTTTTCTCTTTGTGTGTGTGTCTATAATAGGTTTTTGGTTTGAGGTTACCATGAGATTTATATATAGGAATCTCTCAATATATATATGATTATTTCCAATTTCTGATTTCTTAATTTCAAATGAATTTTAACAACCCTGTGTTTTTACTTCCTTTCCCCCATGATTACTGTTTATGACATCATCTTTTACATCTGTTTGTTTTGTGTATCCCTTAAATGCTTATTGTGAATATAGATAATTTTACTACTTTTGTCTTTTAACCTTCCTACTAACTTTGTGTGTGGTTGATTTACTACCTTTACTGTATATTTGCCTTTATCAATGAACTTTTTCCTTTTGTACTTTTTATGTTTCTAGTTGTTGTCTTTCCTTTTTCACATGGAGAAGTTCCCTTAACATTTCTCATAATGCTAGTTCGGTGATGCTGAACTCCTTGCTTTTACTTGGTTGTAAAACTTTTGCTCTCTCCATCAAATCTGAAAGAAAGCCTTGTGGGGTAGAGCATTTCTTGTTGTAGGTTTTCCCTTTCATCATTTAAAATATACCATGCCACTCCCATCTGGCCTGTAGAGTTTCTGCTGAAAAGTTAGCTGATAGACTTACAGGAATTGCCTTGTACCTAACTTGTTGCTTCTCCCTTGCTTTTAATATTCTCTCTTCATCTTATATTTTCTCATTTTAATTACAGTGTGTCTTGGTATGGTCCTCTTTGGGATGATTGTGTTTGGGACTCTCTGTGCTTCCTGGACCTTGATGTGCATTTCCCTTCCCAGGCTAGGGAAGTTTTCAGCTATTATGCCTTCAATTATGTCCTTTGCCCCTTTTTCTCCCTTCTCCTTCAGGAATGCCTCTAATGCCAATGTTAATAGACTTGATGTTGTCTCAGAGGTCTTTTAAACTGTCTTGATTTCTTTTTTATTCTTTTTTCTTTTCATTATTCCTTTTCCAGCTCACTGTTCCATTTCTCTGTATCATTTAATCTCCTATTGATTCCTTGTAGTGTATTTTTCATTTTAGGTATTGTATTTTTCAGCTCTATTTGTTTCTTCTTTTTATCTTCTAACTTTGTTAAGCTTCTCACTGTGTTCATTCTTCTCCCAAGTTGTTTGATTATTTTCATGATTATTACCTTGAACTTTTTGTTGGGTAGATTGCCTATTTCCATTTAACTTAGTTCTTCCTCTGGGACTTTATCTTGTTCCTTCGTTTGGAACATGATCCTCTGTTGCCTCATGTTGCCTAGTTTTCTGTTTTTCTTTCTGTGTATCTTGGAGAAGGAGCCTTTTGTAGGAGACATCCTATGCGTCCCAGCAGCACACTCCCCTCTGGTCACCAGAGCTGTCTGTTCTAGGAGTGACCCCTATGTGGACAGGCTGACTACCATGAGTAGTCTCCTAGGTGTGGCTGGGCCCTGGTCTGGTTGGTTGCCAGGCCTTGCCATGTGTGGAGGCTCTCAGCCATTGGTTGACAGGGCTGTGTCATGAGGTAGCTGGCTGTGGAACCCTGGGGGCTTTTAGGGCTAGTCCTGGCCCACTGGTGGGCAGAGCTGTGTTCTGGGTTGGGTGTTTGCTGGGCTGGTATTCCCAGATCTAGTGTCAGCCTGCTGCCATGTGGGCCTGGTTCCTGACAGGGCTGGCTGAGGGGTCCAAAGTGTCTCATAACTGGTGTTGGCCTGTTGGTGGATGGCACCAGGTCTTGGGGTCCTGGAGCTGGTGTCAGTGTGCTGATAGGCAGGGCTGGGGCCCAAGGTGTCCTAGGGCTAGTGCTGGCTCACTGGTGGGCAGAGCTGAATCCTGGGTAAGTCCTGGGTCTCTGGCTGTAGGTCCCTGGGAGTCCCAAAGCTGGTGTTTACTCACTGGTAGGTTGGGCTAGATCCCAGAGCCACTGGCTACGGAGCCCATGGTGTCCCAGTGCTGATGTTGGCCTGCTGGTGAGTAGGTCCAGGACCCAGGGGTTGCAGCACAGGTGCTGGCCTCCTGGTGGGCAGCTGAATCCTGATAAGGTAGGCTGCAGGGTTGTGATGATCCTGGGCTGGCATTTGCCCACTGGTGGTGTGGGTCAGGGCTCAAGGGGTCTCAGGGCTGGTGCCCACCCACCAGTATGTGAATCCACATCCTGGGCCTAGTTCTGACCCACTGGTAGGCCACTGGTAGGTCCTGGTGTCTCTGGCTGTTGGACCTAGGGGTACCAGAAGTGGTGTCAGACTGCTGATGGGCAGGGCTGGTTCATGACATAGCTAGCTGTAAGGTCTGGGGTGTCCTGAAGCTTGTTTCAGTCTGGTGGTGGGTGGGGCCAGTGTCTGGGCAGCTGGCTGATGGGCCTGAGGTGGCTAATACCTGGTGTTCGTCTGCTAGTGGGTGGGGCTAGGGCCCAGGGGGTCCCAGGGCTGGTGTCTGCCTGCTGGTGGATAGGGCTATGTCCTAGGGTGGCTGTGGGCTCAGGGCATCTTAAGGCAGCTAGTGGGTATGTCCCTGCCTGGCTAGTTACTTGGCCTGAGAACCTTGGTTCCGGTTCTGACAGTCTGGTGGCCAGGGCTGGGTCCCAGTGCTAATAAGCTAGAGGGAGTATTCCAAAGTGACATTTGTTCTACCAGTGTCCATGTGGTAGAAAGAGCTCCCCAAAATGGCTGACACCATTTGATGTGTCCCCCATGGTGAGCTCCAGTTGCCTCCTGACTTTCTGGTAGGCTCTCCAAGACCAGCAGGTGGGTCTGACTCAGGCTCCTTTCAAATTATTGCTTCTACCATGACTCCTGGACCACGTGAGATGGTGTTTGTGCCCTTTAAGAGTAGAGTCTCTATTTCCCATAGCCTTGTGACTTTCCCAAAAGTAAGCCCCGTTGACCATCAAAGCCAGATATTCTGGGGGCTTGTCTTCTTGGTGTAGGACTCCTGGGCTGGGAAGCCCAGTGTGGGGCTTGGACCTCCTGTTTCTCAGGGATAACCTCTGCCATTGTAATTATCCTCCCATTGTGGGTTACTCACTTGGGGCTATGGATCTTGACTGTACTGTGATTCCACCCCTCTGACCTGTCTTGTTGTGGTTCCTTCTTTGTATCTTTAGTAGAAGATCTTTTCTGCTAATCATCCAGTTTTTCTCATCAATGGTTGCTCTGTAAATAGTTGTCATTTTAGTGTGCCCATTAGAGGAGGTGAGCTCAGGGTGTTCCTACTCTGCCATCTTGGCCAAGCTGAGCCTCTGTGTGCCTTTTAAAACCCAGGAGATATATTATCCTTAGCCTGTTATCTAGCATCAATTTCACATTTGTATTACTATTACTGAATAATTATAATTGCTTATTTACTATTCTTATAGATTATGAAAATGATTCTTTAGTTACAAATAAATGTTGTTCATATAATCTAATAGCAGATGTTTCGTAATTCTAAAGCTCAGAGAAGGAAAGAGCTAGCCCTGCTATTTCAGATCTTTCACAGATCCTCAAGTCTCAAGATGGATCACCTTTTTTAAACACTTCAAATGAAATTTTAACTGATGAAGATCTGTCCCATCTACTTTCATCAAAGACCCATGATAAATCACTTACAAGAATATTATTGAGCAAAGAAGTTCAAGATTCACAGTCTGTTGGAACATTGCTTCAAGGGAATGAAACAGCGACAGCATCATTCGTTTCACCCCCTTTTGTTAAAATGAAGACTCTGGCTACTGACATCTCAAAGGTAAGATACAGTACAATAACTTGAAAGCTACTTATTTTAATTGCTATACTCCTTCAATATTTTGAATAAATGTTAATTAAAAACATCAATATTTTCTTATTTAAGTGGAATAAAAAGATTGTCTTTTGATACAATCTGTTTTATATTTAGGATTTTTTTTTTTTTTTTTTGAGGTACGCGGGCCTCTCACTGTTGTGGCCTCTCCCGTTGCGGAGCACAGGCTCCGGACGCACAGGCTCCGCAGCCATGGCCCACGGGCCCAGCCGCTCCGCGGCATGTGGGATCTTCCCGGACCGGGGCACGAACCCGTGTCCCCTGCATCGGCAGGCGGACTCTCAACCACTGCGCCATCAGGGAAGCCCTAGAAAATTCTTATTTTAAAATTTGGGGAAAAAGGGAAATGATCAAATTGCTGTACATATTTAACATATATTCACAATTTTTTTATCATGTAAGTTATTAAAGTGGCCTTATAAAAATAATTTTTAAAGCCATTTGAGTTTCTCTAGAGATTGAATCAGGTGAAAATATAAATCTAAACTAGAATCATAATAAAAAATTATTAACATGATGTATTTGGAATTATTTATGAGGAAGAATCACAATATTGCTTGGTGGGTCCCTCCACACCATTAAGTGTTCCCAAATGTCTCAGATCCATTAATTGTTCTCAGTTTTAAATTTGATACATTCAGGAAATAATGAAAAGTAAAATGTTGCTGTAATGACATTGTAGATATAAAAGAAGGTAATTAGAGTTCTAAGATGTATAATTTTTAATTACTTATTTTAACTTTTGTAATTAAGGCTGATATTTTAGAAGAGAATTTACGAAGTAAGATTAAAAAGCAAACTTACGAAGAAGCAAAAGAATTTCAAGGTAAAAAGATTTTCTGTTTTGTAAGATAAAAATGTTAATGATTGTGTGTTCCCGTATTATAAGTAAATGAAGTGAGAACATTACTAAATGTAGAAATAACTTCTTAGACAGTCATGAGATAATATACAAATATATTGACCAATACGTAAAAGTTAATTTGGTGAGTTAACATATTACTCAGTCTGTCTTAACTAAAATTTTTGTAAAGGGAAGTGATAGCTTTGTCTCAACCAAATAACAGTATATGGCATTATGAATTCTTAACATAATATTATACCAAAAATTCATCAGGGTATAAGCAGGAAAACAGATGATTTGTGTTATAAATAAGTAATATTTTAGCTGAGTTTTTTGGGTGTTTGATGTATAATATATATTTTTAAATGTAAGTTTGTTCTTCTTTTCCAACATGTATAGCTTTTATAACCAACCCATGTCTTATTGCATTGGCCGGAACTTCCAAAATCAAATTAAATGGTTGTGATGTAGAGTGCAGGAGTATCACTCTTCTTTTGTGCTTTGAACTGAGAGTGCCTCTACACTTTCACCTGTGATGATTGGTTATCTGAGATAAGTGTCTTATAGTTTTCAGTGTGCAGATATTTGACCTCCTTGGTTAAATTTATTCATAGGTACTTTATTCTTTTTTATGGCTTTTTATTGAAATATAATTGGTTAATATATAACATTAATTTCAAATATACAACATAATGATTTTTTAATTTAAATTTTTTTATTGAATTATCGTTGATTTACAATGTTATGTTAGTTTCTGGTGTACAGCAAAGTGATTCAGATATATATATATATGTATGTGTGTGTATGTGTATACACACATACACACATATATTCTTTTCTTTTTTAATCTATTTTATTTATTTATTTTTGACTGTGTTGGGTCTTCATTGCTGTGCACAGGCTTTCTCTAGTTGCGGTGAGTGGGGGCTGCTCTTCATTGTGGTGCACGGGCTTCTCATTGCAGTGTGCAGGTTTCTCATCATGGTGGCTTCTCTTGTTGTGGAGCACAGGCTCTTGACGTGTGAGCTTCAGTAGTTGTAGCACGCGAGCTCAGTAGTTGTGGCTCACAGGCTCTAGAGCACAGTTCAGTAGTTGTGGCACATGGGCTTAGTTGCTTCGCAGCATGTGGCATCTTCCCAGACCAGGACTCGAACCCATGTCCCCGCATTGGCAGGCGGATTCTCAACCACTGCGCCACCAGGGAAGCCCCACACATATATCCTTTTTCAGATTCTTTTCCATTATAGGTTATTATAAGATATTGAACATAGTTCCTTGTGCTATACAGTTAGCCCTTGTTTTTGGCAGTACACGGGCCTCTCACTGTTGTGGCCTCTCACGTTGCGGAGCACAGGCTCCGGATGCGCAGGCTCAGCAGCCATGGCTTACGGGCCCAGCCGCTCCGCGGCATGTGGGATCTTCCCAGACCGGGGCATGAACCCATGTCCCCTGCATCGGCAGGCAGACTGTCAACCACTGTGCCACCAAGGAAGCCCAGTTAGCCCTTTTTTATCTATTTTATATATAGTAATGTGTATCTACTAATCCCAAATTCCAAATTTATCTCTCCCTACCTTTTCTCTTTGTTAACCATAAGTTTGTTTTCCATGTCTGTGAGTCTGTTTCTGTTTTGTAAATAAGTTCATTTGTATCATTTTAAAAGATTACACAAATAAGTAAGATCATATGATATTTGTCTTTCTCTGTCTGACTTACTTCACTTAGTATGATAATCTGTAGGTCCATCCATGTTGCTACAAATGGCATTATTTCATTCTTTTTTTATGACTAATATTCCATTGTGTGTGTGTGTGTGTGTGTGTGTGTGCACACGCATACATATATACACACCACCTCTTTATCCATTCTGTCGATGGACATTTAGGTTGCTTCCATGTCTTGGCTGTTGTAAATAGTGCTGGTGTGAACATTGGGGTCCATGTATCTTTTTGAATTAGAGTTTTTGTCCTTTCCAGATATATGCCCAGGAGTGTGATTGCTAGATCATATGGTAACTCTATTTTTAGTTTTTGAAGGGTCCTCCAGACTGTTCTCCATAGTGGCTTTACCAGTTTACATTCCCACCAACAGTGTAGGAGGGTTCCCTTTTCTCCACACCCTCTCCAGCATTTATTATTTGTAGACTTTTTGATGATGGCCACTTTGACTGATGTGATGTGATACCTCATTGTAGTTTTGATTTGCATTTCTCTAGTAATTAACAGTGTTGAATATCTTTTTCTGTGTGTGGTGGCCATCTGTATAACTTCTTTGAAGAAATGTCTATTTAGGTCTTCTGCCCTTTTTTGATTAGCTTGTTTGGTTTTTTGATATTAAGCTATATGAGCTGTTTATATATTTTGGAAATTAATCCTGTGTTGCTTGCATCGTTTGCAAATATTTTCTCCCATCCTGTAGGTTGTGTATTCATTTGGTTTATGGTTTCCTTTACTATGCAGAGACTTTCAAATTTAATTAGGTCCCATTTGTTTATTTTTGCTTTTATTTCCATTACTGTAGAAGACAGATCCAGAAAAATATTGATGCAATTTATGTCAGAGAGTGTTCTGCCCATATTTTCCTCTAGGAGTTTTATAAATAGTATCCAGTCTTACATTTAGGTCTTTAACAACATAATGATTTGATATTTGTGTATATTGTGAAATGATCACCACAATATGTCTAGTTAACATCCATCACCATGCATAGTTACAAAACATTTTTTCTTGTGGTGAGGACTTTAAAAATCTACTCTCTTAGCAAACTTTCAGATATTGAATACAGTATTTTAATTATAGTCATCATGCTGTACATTATGTTGTGGTTTTGATTTGCATTTCTCTAATGATTAGTGATGTTGAGACTCTTTTCATGTACCTTTTGGCCATCTGTATATCTTTTTAGGAAAAATATCTATTCAGATCCTCTGCCCATTTTTTAATCAGATTAGTTTTTGTTGTTTTGCTATTGAGTTGTATGAGTTTTTCACATATATTACATATTAACCCCTTATCAGATACATGATTTGCAAATATTTTCTCTCATTTGATAGGTTGCCCTTTTGTTTTGTTGTTGGATTTTTGCTTTGCCAGAGCATTCCAGTTTGATGTAGTCCTACTTGTTTATATTTGCTTTTTTTTGCCTTTGATATTATTGTCAAACCGCAAAAATCATTTCCAAGACCAATGTCAAGGAGCTTACTGCCTATGTTTTCTTCTAGGAGTTTTATCATTTTAGGTCTTACATCAAGTTTTGAGTTAATTGTGTATGGTGTAAGATGGTAGTCAATTTCATTCTTTTGCACATGGCTTTCCAGTTTTCCCAGCATCATTTATTGAAGAGACTGTCCTTTTCCCATTGTATATTCTTGGTTCCTTTGTCATAAATTAATTGACCATATATGTGTGGGTTTGTTCTACTTTCCCTTTTGCCTTGTTTTTGATTCACTGGTTGTTTAAAAGTGTGTATTTAGATTCCACATCTTTGTGAATTCTCCAATTTTTTTGCTATTAATTTCTGTCTTTTTAATATTTATTTATTTATTTGGCTGCCCTGTGTCTTAGTTGTGGCATGCAAGATCTTTGTTGCTGTGTGTGAGATCTTCGTTGTGGCATGTGGGATCTTTTTTTTTTTTTTGTGGGATCTTTTTAGTTGCGGCATGCAGGATCTTTTAGTTGCGGTACACAGGATGTTCGTTGCGGCATGTGGGATTTTCGTCATGGCATGCGGGCTCTTAGTTGCAGCCTGTGAGATCCAGTTCCCTGACCAGGGATTGAACCCAGGCCCCCTGCATTGGGAGCACTGAATCTTAATCACTGGACCACCAGGGACCTCCCTTTGCTATTAATTTGTGGTGTCATTCCACTGTGGTAGGAAAATATACTTGAAGATTTCAGTCTTCTTAGATTTGTTAAGACTTGTTTTTGACCTAACATGTAATCTATCCTAGAGATGGTTCTGTGTGTACTTAAGAATAATGTGTATTCTGCTGCTGGGTGAAATGTATGTACGTTTGTTGGACTAATAGCGGTGTTGAAATCCTCAACAACTTTATAGAGTTGTTTTCCAGAGACTTTTTTTGTTCCTTTTTTGGGGTCATATTTCCCTGTTTCTTGTTGTTCCTCGACACCTGTGTTGCTATCCACATATTTGAAAAAACTATTTCCTCTCCTTCTCTTTACAGACTGGCTTTCTATTGTTTATTTTCTTGACCGATTTTCTTTAATTTATTTATTTGTTATTCAGGTATGATTAACATATAAGACTTCTGTTTCCTTTATTTTCACCCTCTTACACCCCGCAGCTTTATTGAGATATAATTGACATGTAACATTTTGTAAGTTTAAGGAATAAAACATGGTAATCATACACACATATATTGCAAAATAATTGCCACAATAAGGTTAGTTAACACATCAATCATCTGAAATATTTTTTGTGGTAAGAACATTTAAGATCTACTCTTTTAATAACTTTCAAGTATGTAATACACTGTCATTAACTATAGTCACCAGGCTGTACATTAGCTCCTCAGAACTTATTTATCTTATACCTGGAAATGTGTACCCTTTGGCCAATATCTTCCCATTTCCCCCACTTACAAGCCCATGGTAACCACCATTTTACTCTTGGTTTCTGTGAGTTTGGTTTCTATGATGTTAATATGGGCTTGTCATATAGCTTTTATTATGTTGAGGGATGTTTCTTCTATGCTCAATTTGTTGAGGACTTTTCTTGTAGTATTCTTATCTGGCTTTGGTATCAGGGTAATGCTGACCTCATAAAATGAATTAGGGAGTGTTTTCTCATCTTCGGTTTTTGGAAAACTTTTTGAAGGGTTGGTATTAATTCTTCTCTAAATGTTTCATAGAATTCACCAGTAAACCATCTAACCCTGGGTTTTTCTTTGATGGGAGGTTTTTATTACTGATTCAGTCTCCTTAGTATTAATTGGTTTGTTCAGATTTTCTGTTTCTCCATGATTCAGTGTTGATAGACTGTATGTTTCTTGTAATTTATCAGTTTCTTCTTGATTATCCAATGGTGATGTACAGTTTTTATAGTATTCTTATCTTTTTTATTTCTGTGGTGTCCATTATAATTTCTCCTCTTTGATTTTTTATTTGCTTGAGTCTTTGTTTTATTATTTCTCAGTTGAAAGGTTTCTCAATTTTGTTTAACTTTAAAAAAAAACAGTGTTACTTTATTGATTTTTGTATTATTCTTCTAGTCTCTTTCTGCTTTGATATTTATTTCCTTTCTTCTGATAACTTTGGGCTTGGATTTTTTTCTTCTTTTTCTAGTACTTAGTTGTAAAGTTAGGTTGTTTGAGATCTTTTTTCTAAATATAGATGTTTATTACTTTAAACTTTCTTCTTAGAACTGCTTTTGATGCATCCCATAAATTTTGGCATGTTGTTTTTATTTTCTTTTTTTTCAAGATAATTTTTATTTTATCTCCATTTGTTCTTTGACTCACTGGTTATTTGAGAGTGTATTGTTTGATTTGCTCTTACCTGTGAATTTTCCAGTTTTTCTCCTGTTATTGATTTCTTTTCTGCAACCATTGGGTTCAGAAAACATACTTGGTATGATTTCAGTGTTCTTAAATTTGCTAAGATTTGTTTTGTTACCTATCATATGATCTACTCTGGAGAATGTTCTGTGTGTTCTTGAAAAGCATGTATATTCTGCTGCTGCTATTGGTGGAATGTTTTGTATATGTCTTTTAGAGCTCGTTGGTCTAACGTATAGTTCAAATTCAATGTTTCCTTATTGATTTTCTGTCTAGATGATCTATCCATTGTTGAAAGTGATGTGTTGAAGTGCCCTTCTTCAACAGAACTATTTTCTCTTTTTTCCCTTCAGATCTGTTAGTATTGCTTAACATGTTTAGGTGCTCTGATGTTGGGAGCATTTATATTTATTGTTTTATTTTCTTGATGAATTGACCCCTTTATCATCATATAATTACCTTCTTTGTCTCTTGTTACAGTTTTTGAGTTAAAGTCTATTTTGTCTGATATGAGTATAGCTATACCTGCTCTTTTGGTGTCCATGTTGCATAGAATGTCTTCTTCATCTTTTCACTTTGAGCCTATGTGTCCTTAAAGATGAAGTGAGTCTCATGGAGGCAGCATGTAGTTGAATCTTATTTTTTTATTTATCCACTCAGCCACTTTGAACATTTTGATTAGTGAATTTATTCCATTTACATTTAAAATATTTATTGAGAGGCAAGGACTTGCTAATGTGTCTTATTGTTTTCTGGTTATTTTGTATTTCCCATGTTCTTTTCTTCCTCTCTTGCTGCCTCCCTTTGTGAATTAATGATTGTCTGTAGTGGTACACTTTGATTCCCTTTTCTTTATTTTTTATGTATCAACTGTAGGATTTTGCTTGTCATTTTCATGAGGCTTACATAAAACATATTGCAGATATAACAATCTTTTTAAGCTGATAATGTCTTAGCTTTGATTACATATAGAAATGCTACCCTTCTACTACCCCCCAATATTTTATGTTTTTGATGTAACAGTTTACCTCTTTTTGTATTATGTATCCATTATCAAATTATTATAACTATACTTATTTTTAATAATTTTGTCCTGTAACTTTCATACTAGAGCTGAGTGATTAACACACCACCATATTACAGTATTAGAGTTTTCTGAGTTTGCCTATATATCTATCTTTATTAGTGTTATTATATGTTCATGTGTTACTAATTAGCATTCTTTCATTTCACGTTGAATAACTTTTTTTTAGCATTTCTAATGTAATGCAAGTCTAGTGATGATTGACTTCCTCAGCTTTTGTTTGTCTGTGACAGTTTATCCTTCAGTTTTGACAGATATCTTTACCAGTTAAAATATTCTTGGTTGCAAGTTTTTTTTTTTTCTTTCAGAACTCTGAATATATTATCCCACTATCTTCTGGCCCACAAGGCTTCTGCTGTGAAATCCACAGATAGCCTTATGAGGACTCCCTTGTATATGAGGAATTTTTTTTTCTATTGCTGGCTTTAAAATTCTCTATTTGTCTTTGATTTTAGACATTATTTAGATAATGTCTTAGAAATGATCATTTGGGGTTGAAATTTTGGGGTGACTTATTAGCTCATGAACCTGGATGTCCAAATCTCTCTCCAGATGGGACGTTCTCAACCATTACTTTAAAATAAGCTTTCTACCCTTTCTCCCACTCTTCTCCTGAAATTCCAATAATGCATAGATTCTTTTAATGGTATACCATAGTTCAGGTAGGCTTTCTTCAGTCTTTCTTATTCTTTTGTTGTTGTTGTTTTCCTTTTACTGGATAATTTAAAACAATCCATCTTCTACTTCACAGATTTTTTTTCTTTAGCTTGATCCATTCTGCTGTTGATGCTCTTTATTATATCTTTCATTTCATTAATTGTATTCTTCAGCTCCAGAATTTCTGTTTGATTCTCTACTATGTTTTCTGTCACTCTGTTAAACTTCTTATTATGTTCATGTGTTGTTTTCCTGATTTTATTGGATTGTCTGTGTTTTCTTGTGGCTCACTGAGATTCCTTAAACATTTTTTTTTGAATTATCTTTCAGGCTAAGTGTAGATATTCATTTCTTTGGGGTTGGTTACTAGAGAATTATTTGTTTCTTTGATGGCGTCATGTTTCCTTGATTTTTCATATACCTTGGCATCTTGCTTTCCTGGCTTTGCATTTGAATAAGCAGGCCCCTCCTTCAGTCTTTACTTATTGGCTTAATGAGAGACATACCTTCATATGTCCAATCTGCTTGGTATTCTGGGGCTTTCTCAGGCTTTTTCTAGGGATGTGCCTGCTCCACACTTCTTGTCACGTTTTTAGGGAGGGGGAATTCTTAAGATTATATGCCTTCTCTCAGTCCTACAAAGCCAGGCTATGTGCTGACACCCTCCCATTTGTTTACTTTCCCCAGAGTGGTGCTGAATGATAAAATTTTATGTGCTTCCTCCCAATATGGCAGAATTGAGGAAGCTTTCTGAACATGCTCACTATCTACAAAGGCTCAATCTTGCTCCCACTGAGTGTACACAAAGTGATCCAGCCATGTGGGGCGTGTGTGTATGTGTGTGTGTGTGTGAGGTACACTTAGTGTTGATGGTGCCCACGGCAACTTGAGGGTATCCACAGGTGAGGCTTTCCCGGTGGCTTGTGGATGGACTTCCTGATGATTCCACAAAGTGGTTAGTAGGATTAACATCCCTCTGATGCCTCCAAGAGTCCTGGATGCTGTTCTCCAAGCACCTCCCTACCTTCTAGTTTTTCAGTAAACCTCACCTTTCTGGATAGGATAAGAAAGAAGTCGGGCTCTTTGGCAGCATCCTGAATAGCTGGGAAAGCCAGTCACTCACTCACATGCTCTCACTTTCTCCCATGGGAGAAATCATAGGCCAAGAAAGTCTCTCTTGGAACTGAGCTTTGCTTCCTTGGAGTGATGTGGTTAAAGAGAAACTAGTCTTCTTATCCTCTTTATTGCATCAAATCTTGGATTTTTGTTGTTGTAGTTGCTCCAACACTGTGCCGGAACTTCTCTGCTATACTCCCAGACTTCCACAAAGACACTTTCATCTGTGGGTAATTGTAAAACTTAGTGTCCTTTGGGGAAAAGAGGGTAGAAAAGTCTTATTTTGCCATTTTGATGATATCACTCCTCTGTTTTCTTATTGATATTTTGTTTGGATGTTCTATCCATTATTGAAAATGGGTATTGAAATCCACTGTTGTGGATTTCAGCTGTCAATGTTTGCTTCATATGTTTGGAGGTTCTGATATTGGGTGCACATATATTTATAAGTGTCATATCTTCTTGATGAATTGGCCCTTTTACTATTATATGATGTCCTTCTTTGTATCTTTTGATAGTTTTTGTTTTAAAGTCTGTTTTGTCTGATACAAGTTTTGTCACTCTTTCTCTCACTTAGTCAGCATTTTTACGGAATATCTTTTTCATTACTTCACTTTCAGCCTGTTTATGTCTTTAAACATAAAGTTATTTTCTTATAGATGGCATATAGATGGGTCTTTAAAAAATTGATTCAATTTTTAAAAATTGGTATCTTTCTGTGTGTGTGTGTGTGTGTGTGTCAAAAATAGGTATCTTTTGACTGGGGAGTGTATTTTTAAAGTCATTATTGATAGGGAAAGATTTACTCTGATCATTTTGTTAATTTTTTGGGTCTCTTTTTAGCTTTCTGTCTCTGTTTTCCTCTCTTGCTCTTTCCTTTTTGTTCTATTGATTTTTAAAAATTTTCATTTTCATTACTTTCTTATTTTTTCCTACATATCTTTTATAGATATTTTCTTTGTGGTTACTATAGGGCTTACATAAAGCATTCTATAGTTATAACAGTCTATTTTATATTGACAACAATTTGATTTCAATTTCACACAATAACTCTACTGTTTTACTCTCCTTTTAATGTTCTTGTTGTCACAAATTATATCTTTTTTATATTTTGTATTTATTAACATGTTTTTATAGTCTGTGTTTTGTATACTTTTGTGTTTCTGTTTAGATTCCATTAATTTCAGTTTGAACGACTCTCTCTGGTATTCCTTATAGGGCAGGTCTAGTGGTGATAAGCTCTCAAGCTTTTGTTTATCTGGGAAAGTCTTTATTTTGGCTTTGTTTTTTAAGAATTGTTTTGCTGGATAGAGTATTATTAGTTGGCAGGATTTTTTTTTCTTTCAGCACTTTTAATATATCATCCCACTCCTTTGTTGTCTTCGGGGTTTCTGCTGAGTAATCTGTTGGTAGTATTGTAGGGGTTCCTTGTATGTGAGAAGTCACTTTTCTCTTACTGATTTCAAAATTCTCTCTTTGTTTTAGACTTCTGATGCTTCGATTATAATGTACCTTGGTGTGAAATTCTTTAGGTTTCCTTTTTGGAGACCTTTAGGTTTCTTCAAACGGGGTATCAATTTTATCTCCCAGATTTGGGGAGTTTTAAGTGATTATTTTCAAATAAACTTTCTTTCCCTTTCTGTCTTCTTCTGAGACTCTGTAATGTGTATACTGGTTTGTTTTATAATGTACCATTTGTCCTTTCAGTTCTTTACTTTTTCATTTTTATCTTTTTTCTTTCTATGATAGGATAATTTCAAATGACCTGTCTTCAAGTTTGCTGACTCTTTCTTCTGTTTTATCAAATCTCGTATTGAACCCCTCTACTGAATTTTAAATTTCAGTTATTGTATTTTTTAGCTCCAAAATTTGTGTGGTGTTTTTTAAAGTATTTTCTATCTCTTTGTTGAAATACTCATTTTGTTCTTGCAACATTTTACTGAGGTAGTTAAGAGTTTCTGTGATGGGCATTTTGAAATCTTTGTCAGGTAATTCATATACATACATTTCTTTAAGATAAGTTTCTGGAGCCTTTTATTGGGCCATGTTTCTTTCTTCTTGCTCCTTGACACTATGTGTTAATGTCTGCACATGTGAAAAATCTACCACCTCTCTACAGACTGGATTCATACAGAGGAAAACCTTCTCCATTCAGCCAGGCTAGAGGTTCTGGAAACCTGTCACACCTATTGTGTTGGTGTGTCTTCCCTGGACTTGTGTATGTAAATTCTTAATTAGAAGGGGTTCTCTTTTTTACAGGAGTTCATGATCTCTTGCTCCCTCTGGTATCTCTCTGCTGTTCTGCAGACCCTGTGGAGCAGCAGCCTACCACCCAACTCTTGTTTGTTTGTTGGTTTTGTTTTCACAAGTCCCCAGGCTTGTAGTGTATGTGGAGGCTGGTCAGTGCTCTGAGAGATACAAGACAGATAACAGTCCCTTGGCATAGTTCTTTGAAAAGTCTAAACATTGGACATATATTTGAGTCTTCTCCTTCCTTCCCCAGGGAGAATCTTGAAACTGTTTTCTCAAACGCATTGTTCTGAGCTGGGGAGAGGAGCTTTGACTTTTGAGTGCATACTAGTCTAAACTGTCATCTTTGTTCTTAGTGGTCCCTAAACAACTAGAATATTCTGGGTCCCATTAGTACATCAAGACAGGCAATACAGAAGCTAGGGCCTCAGGCATCCCCCTGAAAAGCTGAAATGTGGGTGAATGTTCCAATTCTTTTCCTCCCCAGGAAGAAGCTGGGATTGGGGGGGGGGGTTGCCTGCTTGTATACTAGCTCATATTGAATGTATACTCGTTGAGTGTATACTAGCTCATATTATCACCTTTGTTCTCAGCAGCTCCCAACCTTAGGCCCTTTCCTCTCAGTGTTGAGATTCAATCCAGACAGAAACCAGTCCCACAGTAGCCCCCCAAAAAGTCTGAGCTTTGGACACATGTTTTAGTCCTTTTCTTCACTTCCCAGGGGCAAGCTGGGAGCTGACATTTTCCTCGTGATTAGTGGTGCTGAGATAGGAGGAAGAATTATTGCTAGAGGGCATCACAAATTTACCTTCTGGCTTCTGTGTTGCTGGTTCATCTTCAACCCATTCTGCAGGAACCTCTCACCTGGTCTCTGCATTTCTCACAAAGAGAATTGGTCCTTGTATTGTTGTTGAATTGGTATCTCCATGGGGAGGAGAGTCTAGGGTTTTCTGTTCTGCCATCTTCCTGATGTCACCATCTTGACTTCTTAACTTAGATGTGGCCATGTGATTTCCTTAGGTCAGTTTAGCATGAATTGGTCATGTGTGGAAGCATTAGGGGCCAGTGTGTGCTTCCCTTCATTCTCTCTTTTCCTTTGCTGCTGTGGCTAGGAATGTTGCAGATAGTAAGATTTATATCAGCCCTAGTTCCAAAGTGATAATGTTGAGCAGAACCTCTAGGTAAACTTTAATGAACATGGAGTAGGGACAGGAAATAGATCTTTGTATTTAAGCCATTGGAATTTTACAATTGTTTGTTACTTCAACATAATCTCACCTATCTCAGTTTATACAGTTTGCAATGATACAATCATAAATGATATGGCCGATTTTTTGTTCTGTTCTTCTTTAGTTTGGGCATCAGGGTACTGTTAACATTGTAAAATGAAATGGAGAAAAATGTGTCTTTTTCTAAATTTTTTATAGGTTATATAGCATAGATATTCTGTAATCCTTGATGGTTTCATAGACATTTCCCCTAAAACTCTTTAGCCTTATGACATTTTTAGCAGTAGATTTTCAGTATTTTCCCCTGAGGATATTAGTCTATTCAAGTTTTTTTGTATTTCATTAAATATATTTGGTAATATATTTTGTGAGAACGTTATTTACTTTGTCTAGACTTATATCACTTTTGATACAAAGATATATAAAATATTGTCTTATAATTTTAAAATATCTTCTATTTTCTATAGTTATATTCTTTTTGTATTTCTTGTATTTACTGGAAGAAGTAAAAGTAGTAGTTTAGAGCTCAGGCTCTGGAGCTGAACTTCTTGGGTATGAATTCAAGCTCAGCCAGTTATTAATCATATAACTTTGGTTAAACTAATTACCTTCTCTGTCCCTCAGTTTTCTCATGTACAGATGAAGGAATAATATTTTGTGCTTCAAAGAATCATTTTGATAATTAAGACATAAACTTGAGAACTTAAAGTGGTCCCGGACATTTTCACAAGTTTCTGATGGAATCCAACGTAGTTCCTTCCCTTTTAAAAAATTTAGCTTTTTACAGAACAATAACAACACTGATAACAATAGTACTATGTTATTGACAGGCTTCTAATGCTTCTTCAAATCCCAGAGCAATCATTCTCCTGAAATCAGAGTAGACAGAAATCATGAATTCTAATTCTAACTGGTGAATAGTAGACTGTGCCCTTGGCACTCTCTTCTTTTAAACTTCTAATTAAATTACTTTGTATGATTTTATAACTCATACTATTCTTCTTTTTTTAGTTCTAAGATTATCCTAGCATTAGCAAGTAGGAATTTATCCAAGATAATTACTGTGGCTTTATGACATGACCCTAGTACTAGTAGTCATTGAGAAATTCCCTACTGTTTAGTTTAGTATGACAAGATGTCCCATGCTGTCTTGCACATTTCCTGTCTTGCACGTTTCCTGTCTCATAGCTGGAATCAGCTCTTTTTCCTAGGAGCCATGATTTTTTTTAATGGGAAATGTTATTAGAAACCAAGATCTGAAAACTAATTGTGCCCATCGGTACTGGGGTAGCTTTGAGGTACATTGAGCAGTCAGACTAGAAAATACAAATACACGTGTGTGTCTATATGTGTATATATATATTTATACACACATACATATACATATTCATACATACATATACCTACAAACACACACATGTGTGTATGTGCATGCATATATACATAGACATATTTAGAAATTATGAGTTTCTTACAGATACTTTCAATTCTAATCTATCCCCTCAAGGCTTGTTCTTGCCTTCTTCCACTTCTGTGTGCATGTCCCTTCTTTCATAGTGTAAATCCTGACTTCGCACAACATCAGCCTATTTACTTGTTTGCTCAATCCTGTAAAACTCTAAAAATGTTTTAGAACTGACTGATTAGCTTATACCATTAGAAAAACAAACCATGTAAAATATTTCATGATTTTATTTCTCTTACCCAAGATTGAGAGTGTAGTACTGTATTCATGAGTTAGTTGGATTAGTGCCTTTTTAATTTAAGTTCAGTTGATTTATTTCTTAAGTTGCTTTCCTGTTTAGTGCACTCGTCATATCCTTGTTAATATAATTTTTTGGAATATACAGAATATCAACCTACTTTCAAAAGAGACCAAGAGAGAGGGAGAGGAAGAGGGAGAGGGAGGGACGGAGAGAGAGAGAGAGAGAGAGAGAGAGAGAGATCATCTTTTCCTGAATCCCTTCCCCTACATTCCCCAGTTTACCCCTTCTGTTGCAAGTAACCATCTATTATATCGTTTTCTGGTTTATTATTTCTGTATTTCATTTTGTAAATGTAAGTGTCTCTATTTTTCTTAATTTTCCCCCTTCCCCTTCTTTCTTACCTCAGAGGTAATATGCTAGATATCTGCTTTTTCACTTTTATTTTTCACTTAACATTCTTTCTTGGAAATTCTTTCATGTCAGTTTCTAGAAAACTTATTCATTTTTACAGCTGTATATATATAGTTTATAGTATATTTCTTAGGTTATTCAAGCAATAGTCTGTGAATATTTAGCTGGTTTTGAATATTATGCAATTACAAATGATGCTGTGATAAGTAACCTTGTGCATATGTGTCTTCATTGTTTGGCCTATGATTGTAACCTGAAGTATAAATAACCGAAGAAAACTAGAGACTAATAGAAATATATTCAAAACACTCATTAAAACTTTTCTCACAATTTTCATGTCACACCTAGCATTATGGTAATTTTTAACTTTATCAAAATGAAAGAAAGTTCTGCTGTACACTTGTATAAAGTTGAAGTTTAGGTATTTCACAATAGATATATATTTTCTATTCAGTGGGCTAAATGCATTTCTTGATGTAGGTTATGATGAAGCATCAGATGAAAAGCTTATGCTTAACCATCAGGATTCAGTGTCAAAACGCCAAACACAAGTAAAGAAACAAAGAACTTTCAAAAGGGAAAGACTCTCTAGTAAGTACAATAATTATAAATAACTTCATATTATTTTAAATTAAACTCATCAGAAGATCTTTTTTCTTTGCTTCCTGAAGATAATACCTCAGCATATGTTTTGCAGAAATTTTACATGTTGATTTTTTTTTTTTTTTTTTTTGCGGTACACGGGCCTCACTGTTGTGGCCTCTCCCATTGTGGAGCACAGGCTCCCGACGCGCAGGCTCAGCGGCCATGGCTCACGGGCCCAGTTGCTCTGCGGCATGTGGGATCTTCCCGGACCAGGGCACGAACCCGTGTCCCCTGCATCGGCAGGCGGACTCTCAACCACTGCGCCACCAGGGAAGCCATACATGTTGATTTAAAGTATGAATACCCTAAGACAACTAGAGAGCAAAACTGAAATTATTGATACAATTTGGTTGGAATTTCTGATCATAAGACTATTTCATTCTCAGTATCCATTAAGGGCAATAATAGGTCAATAATTGTCTCACTAAGGCTGTGTACCTTTCAGCCAACCTGGGAAATTTCTGCTCCAAAAGATCAGTGGGTGCCTCTCACCTATGTCAGTGTCTTTTTGCTATAGGCTTCGATGGGTGAAAAGAGGTCAGTAACTTAAAAACCAAATGGGGATCAGGTGGGTCCGAGGGAAGGCAGCTTGAATGGCCTGATGGAAGTCCTCCAGAGCATCCTGTTGGTTCGGTCTCCACTCAGAGGTAATAGCCTTTATGCTAACCCCACAGATATGTGCCATCAAACCCCTGTGGGCAGAATGCAAATGTGTTAGTACTCAGAGGGTCCCATCAATATTCAGACTTTTTTTTTTTTTTATAATTTGGGGAAGGGAGGGCCAAAAGATATGCAAACATCTCCTCTAGAGTAAGATTTTTATCTGCTACCCTGGAATTTCACTTGGATACTAAGTCCTTGTCTATATTAATGACCCAGCCATGTTGCCACATATGGATCAACAGGGTGTGCAGTCCTGTGGGATGGTGCCTTTGCCTGGGCCCACCAGAAGGATGTCATCAATATAGTAGAAAGCTATTATTCCCTCTGTGAGTGGGACTTTTTCTAAGACATGCTCTATCCATTGAAGATAGGCAGATGGGGAATTTAGGGAGCCCTGTGGAAGGACATTAGTGGCATATTTCAGTTAATTCTACATAAGGGTGAACTGATCCTGGTCATTTGCATGAAGAAGGTTGCTGAAAAGAGAGTTCAAGTTGTTGGTTGCTGTATACCAAGTTCCTTCACCTTGGGCAATAGCTTCTGTGACAGTCACAGTGCCAGGTTGGTACTAACACTCTGTGCAGCCTTAATTACTTAGTCTGTAGGCACCTGATGTTTTGTGCACAGGCCTGTTAAATGGAGAAATAGTCTATGGAATTTGTTGGCTTCTTTAAGCTCAGCAACAAGGGCAGTTATTTCTTTTTTACACCCAGGGAGTCAATATTGCTTTTGGTAGATATGGGCACTAGGTTCTGGTAGTTGGGTCGCTCAAGATCTTCCACCTGCCCCATTAAAATATCCTAACTGCAGCAAATCCCGTCACAACATGAGAGTGGATGCGAGTGGTGGGTCACATAAATAATACATCTATACCGACAATATATTCAGTAGTAGAGGCCATAGCAATGCACTGTACGGTAGTGTGGCCTGGAAAAGGTTTCTGTTTGTGATGGTGGCCCCAAACCAGACAGCATTATCTGTTTTCCCCTCATCCTGGTGCCAGGGCTTGTGGGGATTACAGTTATCAGTGTACCGCCATCCAGAAGGCCCAAGAAATGTAATTCTCGCCTGCCTGCAATTGTACTGGAATAGGCCCTCATATATCTTCACTGGGGATGTAGGAACCTTGGTATAACCCTATCTTGTTTTTTATTTATTTTTATTTATTTATTTATTTTTGTGGTATGCGGGCCTCTCACTGTTGTGGCCTCTCTCGTTGCGGAGCACAGGCTCCGGACGCGCAGGCTCAGCGGCCATGGCCCACGGGCCTAGCCACTCCGCGGCATGTGGGATCTTCCCGAACCGGGGCACGAACCCGTGTCCCCTGCATCAGCAGGCGGACTCTCAACCACTGTGCCACCAGGGAAGCCCTTGTTTTTTATTTTTGAAAGCTGTGATCAGGGTCAGTGTATGTGGAGTTCTTTGATCCATCTCAGAATTCACTGATAAAGGTAGCGAGAATAGCACTTGCATTATTCATAGCGGCCACCACAAAGTGGACTGTAGTGGGGCTACATGCTGGGTCCTCATGGCCCATCATCTAACAATGAGTATCTTGGTGGAGAGCATTAATTTGCTGCTTTCAGACCCCACTGTATGGTAATCAGGCCCATAGATTTTTAGGTAAGGTCATTGCCCATAACATCCAGTAGAGGGAGCATTATTACCATTTTTACATCACTTTTTCTTTCTGGGCAGCAATTTCTGCATGCCTGAAAATTTGCCAATTAGGATCTGACTGTGTCACAACTGACTGACACAACTTATGAGGAAATTTGATTGAGCTTGATAACCAATAGGATTCACAAAAGTGAACTTAGAAATCTGAGTCTGATAAGACCCAAGTCTAAGTTCTCTCCAGGTCACTGGGCAAAGTGATTCCAAAGTCCTATACATTCTTTTATATTAAAGGCATGAGTCTCGGTGTCAGGACTTAGAACTAACAATAGTCATAGAGTATAACTCAGCTTTCAGGGTCTCTGATGACTTTTAGGTCTGTCTCTGGAGAACCATAGCCATTAGCTAAGGAATTGGTTCCCTAGCTCTCTTAAGAGTCCCTCTGTTAGATCTCTAATTTGACTCATCAGTGGAACTTGACCAGAGTTTGGAGGCTAAAGTGAAGGTCCAATGTTCCCTTCAAACTGAAAGTCTTATTTAACAATTTGTGAGAACTTTCTAAGGTGCTCTGTGGCCTCCACCAGCACTTTCTGAGGCTCACAGGCTAAGTGTCCCATTGGATCCTCACACTCTTGCAGTTGATCCATTTGCAAAGTCCAAGGGTGGCCCAAATCTTCTCTCACACCTCCTAAAAGTGCTTTGTAGGATCTACAGCATTATATTGATCACTTTGCTCACTGTACCGGTTTCTCAGAGAGCTAGAGAGCTGCCGGTTGTCAAGTTGGCCAATTAAGATAACAAACTAAACAAAGTAAAATTCTGCCTTTTTTCACTTACTCTGATAGTATAAGCAAGGATCTAAACAGAAAAGGGCTGAAGCTCTACCAGTCTTCCATTTTCCCCACAGAACAGCACTAGGCAAGGGTCAGGTGTATCATTATAGACAGGAGAGAGTGGGGGCAACATCTCACTGCCCCAAACAAAAGGCTCCTGCTGTTTTAAGGACACTGGGCCCAGGGGAAGGATGAGGAGGCAGAGTTTGGAGCAGATACGTACTTTACACCGAATCAGACTGAGAACAGTGTCTTCCAGGTCTATCTTTAAGGTGGCGTAGGTAGAGGCATCTGAACAGTACAGGTTCAGTACATCTGAACCTCTGAATGGAGGTTCCTAGGCCAGAATGCAGATAAATGTAAGATCATGGTCATCTAGAAGTGGAGGTTAAGGGTCAGCCTGACTGCAGCTACTTCTAGTGCCTGCAGTGTATACATCAAGTCAGTGTGGGGTTGGAAGCTTTTCCCTGTAAGAACTGCCAGGTAGGTTTGTAATTGCTTATGGGGCTGAAAGATCATATACAGGGTTTTGACTTGCAGTTGGAACCTCAGTGTATGTATATATACACACACACACACACACACACACACGTTCATACGTACCTATACCTACATACACATAAAAGTGAACATATATATGCATATACACATACATAGGCATATTTAGAAATTATGAGTTCTTACAGGCACCTTCAATTCCAGTTAATATCCCTAGGGCTTGTTTTTGCCTGCCTTCATTTTATATGTGGATGTCCTTCCACAGTGAGAATCCTGACTTTGAGCAACATCAACACATTTATATATTCACTCCATCCTATAATACTTCTAAAATTGTTTCAGTCACTTAGCTGATACTAGGGAAAAAACCTACTAAATTTTTTGTGATTTTTTTTTTTTTTTTTTTTGCATCCCACTCTCTTGCCTAAGACTGAGAGTATATGTCAAATACTGTTGATGAACTACTTGGATTTGTGCTTATTTTTTTCCTGCAGTAGGTTGATTAAGGTTGCTTCCAACGTTAGTCTTTTTATTTTTTACTTTAGTTTTATTTTTGGAATATGTAAAACATGACCCTTTTCTAAAAGTAATAAATATGCAAAAATATATATAAAGCATCATTTCTTTCTTATTCCTTCCCTACATTCCTTAGTCCTCACTCTCCTTTAGTAGGTATCCAACTAAATTGTTTTTTGGTTTGTCTTTTCTGTGTTTCATTGAAAAAATAACTTTTTTTCCTCTTTATGTATTTATTTCTTATGTCCCTTTCTTTCTTTTACCAAAGGTGAAAAAGATAGCATGCTAGATATTCTTTTTTTTTTGTGGTATGCGGGCCTCTCACTGTTGTGGCCTCTCCCATTGCGGAGCACAGGCTCCGGACGCGCAGGCTCAGCGGCCATGGCTCACGGGCCTAGACGCTCCGCAGCATGTGGGATCTTCCCGGACTGGGACACGAACCCGTGTCCCTGCATCGGCAGGCAGACTCTCAACCACTGCGCCACCAGGGAAGCCCTAGATATTCTTTATTTCAGTTTTTTTTTCATTTATTGTTGCCTCCTAGAAATCCCTCCAGTTCGTTTTATAGAGACCTTTTGCATTTCTTTTACAGTAGTAGGTACACTTGTTATACTACATCATATACCATAATTTATACTTCACCGTAGTTTATAATATATACTTTAATTTATTCAACCAATCTTCTATGCTTATATATTTTGCTGCTTTTAGCTATTTTGCAATTACACATAATATTGTAATGAAACACTTGTAGTTACACATTTTCTTTTTTTTTTTAAGAAGTCAACATAGGTTTGTGTTTTTCTTTTAACATCATTATTGGAGTATAATTGCTTTACAATGGTGTGTTAGTTTCTGCTTTATAACAAAGTGAATCAGCTATACATATACATATATCCCCATATCTCCTCCCTCCTGTGTCTCCCTCCCACCCTCCCTGTCCCACCCCTCTAGGTGGTCACAAAGCACTGAGCTGATCTCCCTGTGCTGTGCGGCTGCTTCCCACTAGCTATCTATTTTACATGGGGTAGTATGTACACAATTTCATTGTTTGGCCTATAAATATGTATTTACCTAAAGTATAAATAACACAAGAAAACTAGAGACTAATATAAAACATATTTGATGTCTAGGAATGTTTATGGAACACTGAGACTGTTTCACCATACATCTATCAAAAATGATCTCACAATTTTCATGTGGATCTAGCATTGTGGCAATTTACTTAAAACTTTATAAAAATGAGAGAAGATGCTGCTGCATAATTATTATAAATTTGAAATTAGAGATTTCACAATAAATCTATTTTCCCATTTAAGTGGAGTGAATGTATCTCTTTTTGAAGCTCATGATAAAGTACCAGATAAGAAGCTTATGCATGAGAATCAAGATTCAGTGTCAAAAATCCAACAGCAAGTAAAGAAAGAAAGAAATCTCAGAAGGGAAGGACACACTAGTAAGTATAGTAATTATAGAAAATTTTTAAATATTTTAAATTAAACTCATCAAATGAGCTTTTTTGTTTGGTTCATGGATATGTATTTGGGCATGTATTTTATTTTATTTTATTTTTTAAATTAAGTTAAGTCAATTTATTTATTTTTAATTTTTTGGCCTCGCTGCATGGCATGTGGGCTCTTAGTTCCCCAACCAGGGATCAAACCCGCGCCCCCTGCAGTAGAAGTGCAGAGTCTTAACCACAGGACCAGCAGGGAAGTCCTGGGCATATACTTCATAGAAAATTTCTACTTTGACCTAAAGTGTTAATACCCTAAGATAATTAGAGAACAGAAACAAAAGTATTGATACCTTTTGATTGAGATTTCTAGTACTAAGATTGTTTTAAGGCCTTGGGTTATGTACTCAGTATGATTCAATAACAGACCATCAACTGACTCTTAAAGGGTGTACACTTCTGAGCTCTCTCCAGGAGATTTGGGTCCATAAGTTCAGCAGTTAACTCTGACATGTCTGTGTCAGTGTCCTTTAGTCATAGCCCATAGTTGGTGAACAAAGAGGTGCTGAGACCTGTAACTCAAACAGGAGATGTGGATCACAGGGACCAAAGGGAATGGTCAAGTTCAACATCATGAGATTTTTCCATATGTTTTCTTCAAGAAATTTTATAGTTTTAGGTCTTAAGTTTCAGTCTTTAACCCATTTTGAATTAATTTTTGTGTATGATGTAAGGTAAACATCCAACTTTATTGTTTTACATGTAGATATCAGTTTATTCACCTATTTCTTGGAGACACTGTTCTTTCCCCATTGATTGTTCTTGACACCCTTATTAAAGGTCATCAACTATACATGTGAGGGTCTAAGCTCTTTAATCTATTCCATTGGTCTGTATGTCTGTCTTTATGCCCCTACCACACTATTTTGATTACCTGTGCTTTGTAATATGTTTTGAAATTAGTAAATGCTAGAGGTATAAATTCGTTATTCTTTTTCAAGATGTTTTGGCTATTTGGGATCCTTTGAGATCCTGTATAAATTTTAGCATGCGTTTTTCTATTTCTTCTGCAAAAAATGCACTTGGATTTTTATAGGGATTACACTGAATCTGTAGATTGCTTTGGGTAGTACTGAGACCTTAACTATATTAAGTTTTCAAATCCAGGAACATGGGATGTTTTTTCATTTATTTGTCTCTTCTTTAATTTCTTTCAGCAGTGTTTTTTTTAATTAATTTTTATTGGAGTATAGTTGCTTTACAATGTTGTATTAGTTTCTACTCTACAGAAAAGTGAATCAGCTATACGTATACATATATCCCCTCCTTTTGGGATTTCCTTCTCATTTAGGTCACCCCAGTGCATTTAGTAGCGTTCCCTGTACTATACAGTAGGTTCTCATTAGTTGTCTATTTTATACATAGTATCAATAGTGTATATATGTCAATCCCAATCTCCCAATTCATCCCATCCCCTTCCATTCCCCCTTGGTATCCATACATTTGTTCGCGAGTCTGTGTCTCTGTTTCTGCTTTGCAAATAAGATCATCTATACCATTTTTCTAGATTCCACATATATGCGTTAATATATGATATTTGTTTTTCTCTTTCTGGCTTCACTTTCATGTTGTGGCTATCGTCAATAGTGCTGCACTGAACATTGGGGTGCATATAGCTTTTTGAATTTTGTTTTTCTCTGGGTATATGCCCAGTAGTGGGATTGCTGGGTCATATGGTAGTTATATTTTTAGTCTTTTAAGGAGCCTCCATACTTTTCTCCATCATGGCTGTATCAATTTACATTCCCACCAACAATGCAAGAGGGTTCCCTTTTCTCCACACCCTCTTCAGCATTTACTGTTTGTAGATTTTTTTGATGATGGCCATTCTGACCAATGTGAGGTGATACCTCATTGTAGTTTTGATTTGCATTTCTCTAATAATTAGTGATGTTGAGCATCTTTTCATTTGTTTGTTGGGCATTTGTATGTCTTCTTTGGAGAAATGTCTATTTAGGTCTCCATTTTTTGATTGGGTCGTTTTTTTGATATTGAGCTGCATAAGCTGTTTGTATATTTTGGTGATTAATCTTTTGTCAGTTGCTTCATTTACAAATATCTTTTCCCATTCTGAGTGTTGTCTTTTCATCTTGTTTATGGATTCCTTTGCTGTGCAAAGGTTTTAAGTTTAATTAGGTCCCATTTGTTTATTTTTGTTTTTATTTCCATTTCTCTAGGAGGTGGGTCAAAAAAGATCTCACTGTGATTTATGTCAAAGAATGTTCTGCCTGTGTTTTCCTCTAAGAGTTTTATAGTGTATGACCTTACATTTAGGTCTTTAATCCATTTTGAGTTTATTTTTTTGTTATGGTGTTCTAATTTCATTCTTTCACATGTAGCTGTCCGTTTTCCGAGCACGACTTATTGAAGAGGCTGTCTTTTCTCCATTGTGTATTCTTGCCTCCTTTGTCATAGGTTAGGTGACCATAGGTGCATGGGTTTATCTCTGGGCTTTCTATCCTATTCCATTGATCTATATTTATGTTTTTTTGCCAGTACCATGCTGTCTTGATTACGGTGGCTTTGTAGTATAGTCTGAAGACAAGGAGCCTGATTTCTCTGGCTCCGTTTTATTTTATTTTTATTTTTTTACTGTTCCTTTTTTTTCTGGCTCTGTTTTTCTTTCTCAAGATTGCTTTGGCTATTTGGGGTCTTTTGTGTTTCCATACAAATTGCAAAATTTTTTGTTCTAGTTCTGTGAAAAATACCATTGGTAATTTGATAGGTATTGCATTGAATCTGTAGATTGCTTTGTGTAGTATAGTCATTTTCACAATATTGATTCTTCCAATCCAAGAACATGGTATATCTCTCCATCTGTATCATCTTTGATTTCTTTCATCAGTACTTTATAGTTTTGCATGCACAGGTCTTTTGCCTCCTTAGGTAGGTTGATTTCAGCAGTGTTTTATAGTTTTCAGTGTACATGCCTTTTGCCTCCTTGGTTAAGTTTATTCCTACATATTTTATTATTTTTGATGAATTGTTTTCATAGTTTACTTTTCATATTGTACATTAATAGTTTGTAAAAATGTAACTGATTTTTACATGTTGATTTTGTACCCTGAAACTTTGCTGAATTCATTTATTAATTCTCCTGGGGGTTTTTTTGTGTGTGTATGCATGTGTGAATCTTTAGGGTTTTCTATGTATAAGGACATTTTATCTATGAACAGATAATTTTACTTCTTCCTTTCTAATTTTTATATCTTGTATTTCTTTTTTTGCCCAGTTGCTGTTGTTAGGACTTCTAGTACTATGTTGAATAGAAGTGGTGAGAGTGGGCATCCTTGCCTTATTTTTGATCTCAAAGGAAGTTTTTAGTTTTTCATCACTGAGTGTGATGTTAGCTGTGGGCTTTGCTTATATAGTCTTTATTATATGTGGGTATTTTGCTTTTAATCTTAGTTTGTTGAGTGTTTTATTTAATCATAAAAGGATGTTTAATTTTCTGTATCAGCTGAGATGGTCGTGTGTTTTTTTTTTCCTTCATGCTATTAATATGATGTGTCACATTAATTGATTTTCATGTATTAAATCAACCTTGCATTCCAGGAATAAATCCCACTTGGATGTGGTATTTAATCCTTTTAATGAGCTCTTGAATTCTGTTTGCTAGTATATTGTTGAGTTTTGCATCTGTGTTCATCAGGTATACTGGCCTGTAATTTTCCTTTCATATAATCCCTTTGTCTGACTTTGGTATCAGGTTAATACTGGCTTCATAGAATGAGTTTAAAAGTTTTCCTATTCATTTCTTTGGATGAGTTTGATGAGGACTAGTGTTAGTTTTGTTGTTGTTAATGTTTGGTAGCATTCTGCAGTGAAGCTGTCTGGTCCTGGGTTTCTATCTGTCGGGAGGTTTTTGATTACTGATTTAATCTACTAGTTACTGTTCTTTCAGATATTCTGTTTATTCATGATTCAGTTAGTAGGTTGTGTTTCTTAGAATTCATTTTTTTCTAGGTATTTCAGATAGTTGGCATACAGTTCATAATGTTCTCTTATAATAATTTTTATTCTTATGGCATTGGTTGTAATGCCTCTTCTTTCATTTCTTATTTAATTATTTGAGTCTTTTCCCTTTTTTCTTAGCTAATGTAACTAAATGTTTTCAATTTTGTTGGTCTTTTCAAAAAACCAACTCCTGGTTTTATTCATTTTCTTTATTGTTTTTCTCTTCTCTGTTTCACTTACCTCTGCTCTAATCTTTATTATTTCCTTCCTTCTGCTATCTTTGGGTATAGTTTTATCTTCTTTTTCTAGTTCCTTGAGTTGTAAAGTTAGGTTGTTTATTTGAAATATTTCTTCTTTTTCAATGTAAGCATTCATAGCTATAAATTTCCCTCTTAGCACTGCTTTCATTGCATTGCATATATTTTGTTATGTTGTGTTTTCATTTTCATTTGTCTCAAGATAATTTCTAATTTCTCTCGCAATTTCTACTTCACCCATTGTTTTTTTTGAGAATATATTTTTATATTTCCCACATATTTGTGGATTTTCAAGTGTTTCTGCTACTGTTAATTTCTAGTTTCTTTCCATTGTGATCAGAAAAGTTATTCTGCGTAATAACAGTATCCTGGAGAATGTTCCATGTGTACTTGAGAAAAATGTATTCTGATGTTGTTAGGTGGAGGTTTTTTTGCATATATCTATAATGTCCAATTGGCCTATAGTGTTGTTCAAATCCTCTAATTTTCTTATTGATCTTTTTTCTGGTTGTTCTTTCCATTATTGAAAATGAGGTATTGAAGTCTCCTACAATTTTTGTTTTATGGTCTATTTCTCCATTCAATCTGGTTAATGTTTTCTTCATGTATTTAGGAGTTCTCATGTCTGATGAATATATGTTTATATATATAAACACTATAATGTTTATATTTATAATGTTACATATTCCTGGAGAATTGACCTTTTTATTATTATATGATGTCTTACTTTGTCTCTTTAACAGGTTTTGACTAAAGTCTCTTCTGTCTGATATTATAGTATAGCCATCACTATTCTCTTTTGGTTATCATTTGCATGGGGAATCTGTTCCCATCCTTTCACTTTCAGTCTATATATGTCCTTAGACCTAAGTGAATCTCTTGTAGACAGCATTATAGGTGGGTCTTATTTTTTATACGTACAGCTACTCTGTGTCCAGGGAGTTTAACCCACTTACATTGGTAGGTTGTGTGTTTCTAAGAATTTATCCATTTCTCTAGGTTATCCAATTAGTTGGCATACAGTTGGTTAGGAAAGGACTTACTTTTGCCATTTTGTTAATTATTTCCTGTATGTCTCATAATTTTTTGCTCCTCATTTCCTATTTTACTTTCTTCCTTTGTCTTTCATTGATTTTTTTTGGCAGTGGCATGCTTTAATTCTCTTCTCATTTCCTTTTGTGTATTAGTCTTCTCAGGCTGCCATAACTGAAACCCATAGACAGGGTCACTTAAAAAAAAAGAAAATTATTTATTACAGTTCTGTAGGTGAAGTCCAAAATCTAGGTGCTAGTAAGTTAGATTTCATTCTGAGATGTCTTTTCTTGGCTCGTAAGTGTCCACCATCTATTGTGTACCCACATGACCTCTTCTTTGTGTGCAAATGGAGAGAGAGAGAGATAGAGAATGAAAGCTCTGGTGTCTCTTTTTATTAGGGCAACAATCACATCAGATCAGGGTCTTACCCTTATGATGTCATTTAACCTTAATTACTTCGCTTCCCCCCATCTCCAAAACCATCACATTGGAGGTTAGGGCTTCAACATATGAATTTTGGGAGATACAAACATGTATCCATAACATGAATAGTCTATAAATGTTTTTGTTATGGTTACAATAATATATTTTATACCAGTAACAAGTTAACTTCAAACACATACATACTTCTGTCACTAAACTGTACTCCTTTAAAGCTCTTTCCCCTCACTTTATTTATTGGTGTCACAAATTACATCTTTGTATACTGTGTGCCCATTAACATAGATTTATAGTTATTTTATGCTTTTTCTCCTAATTCTGTATAAGAATTAAAAGGGAAGTTATGCATCAAAATTTCAGTAATATACATTTCTACATTTGTCCATATATCTTAACCAAAACCTTTATATTATCATACAGCTTCATGATGCCATCTAATATCCTTTCATTTCAACTTGAAAGACTTCCTTTAGTATTTCTGGCAGAGCAGGTCTAGTGGTATGAACTCCGTCAGCTTTTGTTTATCTGTGAAAATCTAAATTTCCCTTTCAGTTTTGAAGGACAGTTTTGCCAAATATCACATGCTTGGTTGACAGTTTTTTCCTTTTGGCACTCTGAAAGTATCATCCCACTGTCTTATGGCCTTCAAGGTTTCTGAGAAATTCACTTATAATCTTATAGAGGCTCCCTTGCACATGACAAATTGTATTTCTCTTGCCTCTTTTAAGATTTTCTCTTTTTCCTTGACTTCTGACAGTTTGACTACATTGTGTTTAGGTGTTGGTCTCTTTGGGTTTTTCCTAGTTGGAGTTTATAAAGCTTATTGAATTTGTATATCCATTTCTTTTTAAAATTTGGTAAGTTTTGTCATTTCTTCAAATAAACTCTCTGCTCCCTTTTTTCTCTCTTCTCTTCTGGGACTTTCATAATGCATATCTTGGTCCACCTGATAGGGTCCCATAAATCCTTCATGCTCTCTACATTTTTCTTAATTCTTTTTTCTTTTTGCTCCTCAGATACAATGATTTCACATGACCTGTCTCCCAGTTTGCTGATTTTTTTTCTGCCTGATCAAGTCTGATGGTGAACCCCTTTAGTGAATTTTTCAATTCAGTTATTATATTGCTCAGCACCAGAGGTTTTTTTTATAGTTTCTATATCTTTGTTGATATTCTAATTTTGTTCATGCTTCATTGTCCTGATTTCATTTAGTTTATATTTCTTTCAGCTCATTGAGAATCTTTAAGGCAGTTGTTAAAATTCCTTGTGAGGTAATTCACAGACCTGTGGTTTTTTAGGGTTGGTTTCTGGAACTTTATTTTCTTCCCATGATTGGGACATGTTTCCATGTTTCTTTGTATGCTTTGTCATATTTTGTTGAGATTTGGGAATTTGAAAACATAGCTATCTCTCTCAGTCTTTTCAGATACAGGGGAACACCTTGACTAATCAGCCTGACATGGAGGTTCTGATACTTCTCAAACCTTCGCTGGGGATGTATCTTCTCTGGGCTTGTGTGTACTTTTATTCTAGTGTATATGACTTTTTTTTTTTTTTTTGGTAGTACGCGGGCCTCTCACTGTTGTGGCCTCTCCTGTTGCGGAGCACAGGCTCTGGACGCACAGGCTCAGTGGCCATGGCTCACGGGCCCAGCCGCTCCGCGGCACGTGGGATCTTCCCAGATCGGGGCACGAACCCGTGTCCCCTGCATCAGCAGACGGACTCTCAACCACTGTGCCACCAGGGAAGCCCTATATGACTTTTTTTTACTCTCCTAATTTCCCTAAGAGGATCTCTCCTGTTTCTTCTCAGGAGATTTTTGTTTTGGTTTCTATTGTATTCCTCCACCTGTAATCTCTTGCTCCTCCATCATTTGCAGAACTTCATAACCCCTGCAGCTCTAATGTGTAACGGCACTTGCCTTTGTTTTCAGCAGTCTCCAACCTGGTATCTAACTATGGAACTGTCCCCATCAGCTTTCCAGATCGGGCAAGACAGCAACCAATGAGTCAGACAGTGCCTAGACATGCCAGAAAGTTGGATGCAAGTGTCACTCTTTTCATCGCAATGGAGGATCTGGAAATTGCGAGACTTCCTTGTGACTGTGGCACACTCTGCCAGGGAGATGGTGGGGCTAACTAAGCTGGGCAAAATGCCATGACCCTTCCTACCCTCTTTGGTACAGTTTTTCTTGGTTAGTAATTCACTTGGATGATGCAGCTTCTTAACAGGTTTCTAGAGTTCTCATAATGGTATTTTGGTCTGTATATTGTTATTAACTTAGTGTCTCCATAGGGTAATGAGGGTCTGGAACTTCCTAGTCCTCCATCTTCCTGATATTTTATCCTATAATTAAGTTTTAACTTAAGTATAAAAGTCCTACGTAGGAAATATAGAGAATGATAGAAAGCACATGTGATGCCTAGGATTATTAATGAAATAATGAGACAGTTTCAATGTATACCCATTAAAACTCTTCTCTTTTCATATTAGATCTAGCATTATGGTAATCTACTTATAAGTCTATAAAATTGAGAAGAATTTATGCTGTACATTTGTTATAAATTTGAAAGTTAGGGGTTCACAATAGATCTGTTTTTCTATTTATTTGATTATATGCTTCTCTTTATGTAGCTCAGTTTGAAGTACCAGATGGAAATCTTCTCTATGAGGATCAAGACTCAATATCAAAAACACAAATGCAAGTAAATACACAGAGAACATTCAAAGGTAATATATACCTTAAGTAGTATAATAATTACAGGTAACTTTAAATTATTTTAATTAAACTCAGTAGAAAATATTTTTCTTTGGTTCATGAATATGCATCTGAGATTATATTTTATGCAACATTCATAGTTTCTTTGATGTTAGTTGTAAATACCCTAAGAAAATTAGAGAGCAAAAGTCAAAGTATTCATAACTTACATTGGTATTTCTGGTTGTAATATTATTTCACAGTCATAGGTCATATACTCAGACACCAAGGCTCAATCATAGGCCAATAATTTTCTCACAAAAGATGCATACCTTTCAGCAGACTGGAAGATTATAGGTCCAGAACTCCAAAGGGTGTCTGTCTGTGACCTATGGTAGTAGCCTTCTACCACAGACTGTACTTGGTGAACAGAGATGTTGCTGAGAGCTGTAACTCTAACAGCAAATGAGGATCAGAGGGCCCCAAGGGAAGGATAGCCTGAGAGGCCTGGTGGAGGGCCTCAAGTGCGTCCTCTTGGTTGTGGCCCCACTGAGAAGAGTGGCCTTTGAAGTAATCTAATAGTAATGGATGTAATGGATGCCATCAAGAACCACACATGGGGACTATGAGAGTGCAAGTATCCAAATAGTCCCACCAATAGCTGGGCCTCATTTTCAGTTGTTCAAGTAGAGTGTGTCAAAGCTTGGCAGTCTTCTCCTTTGGAATGACATGTTGTGCCCCTCACAGATTTTGCCCAGGGATTTCAGTTAGGTACTGGGTAACTATGTCTTATCTGTAATAATGGTCCAGCCATGTTGCTACATATTGGTCTGTAGGACGTCTAGTTCTTGTTAAGTGGTGCCCTTGTATGGACCTATTTGGATGATGTCATCAATACACTGGAAGACTAGTGCTCCCTCTGGGTGTAGGACATTTCTAGGTCAGGACTGTTTGGTGAAAGATAGTTGGGGAATTTATGTAGCTTTATGGAAGGACATTAGTGAAGCAATGCAATCTGTTCCCCATATGACGAACTGATCCTAATCATCCATGTGGACAGAGATTATGCATAGGGTATTTGCACCGTCTATTACAGAATACCAGATTCTCTCACTGTAGACAGTAGCTTCCATGACAGTCACAATATCAGATATAACTAGTGCCTGGGGACTACATCACTGAACTGCCAATTATCACTGGAGTCTCTACACACACAAGGACATATGCCCAGGTCCACTGAGCTACTGAATGAAGAAACAGTCTCAGGGAGAATTTTTGCTTCATTAAGCTCATCAATAAGGACAGTTATTTACTTTTCTTCTTCACGCATTTGTTTTTGAGGAACAAAGTACTAGATTCTGGTAGTTGAGTAGTTTCACAGTCTTCCACTTGTCTTGCTGAAGTGGTAATTTCTATCAGGGTTTGGGGTGAATGCAAGTAGGGGTTAATGTAAACAGTACTTCTATACCAATAATGCATTCAACAGTGGGGGCTATAACAATGGAGTTTTGAGGTGGCCTGAGTGGGTACACTGTTGTAGGGTCTGGGTAAGTTTCCCATTGGTGGTGGCCGTGGAGTACCACCTCGGCATTATCAGTGTCCTCCTCATCCTGGTGTCGGGGGTTGTGGTGATCACAGTCACCTATGCACCCATGTCCCACAGGCTTGGGAATGCAATTCTGCACATCTCCATTGAACTCTAACTTTATCATAAGTCCTCACATTCCCACTGGATATATGGGGCCCGGCCTAACCCATAGTCTTGTTTATCTTGAAAGCCGTAAAGTCTTGGTAAAAGTTGGCAGAGCATTTTGATTCATGGCAAGGATCACTGGGAAAAGCAGAAACATAGCACCTGTGTTAGTCATAGGCCACAGTAGTGGCCTGTTGGGCCTCCCTTATCCCACTACCTGGCCTTTGGGTCCTTGGTAAATATCCCATCAGTCTACTCCTTTCAGACCCTGTTTTGGGGGTAACACACCCTTTGATCTCTTTAAGGCCTTTGCCCAGATGGTCCGGGGTGGTTACTAGACTACCATTTTTACATCATTCTCTCTTCTGGTCAGTCATTGCTATCTTGGCATTATTCACTATTACTTGTCCAGAAATTTGTCAGTTAAGGTCCAGATTGTGTCGTAGACCAATTGCCCTGACCTTATTAGGATGTTTATCGAGCTTGATGTCCAGCAATAGTGGCACAAATGAACCTAGGAACCTGAATCTGGTAAATAAAAAAAAAAAACAATCTCATCATCTGCTGTCCTCATTCCCTCATTGTATATCTTAGGCACCACCAGGGTGGCTCATGGAGTCACTATTGCCTTTTCACGTATGCTTAAAACATGTTTTACAAAGGCAAGGATGAGCCATCTGTCGGATCCAAAACAGTACCCAGCTGAGGAAGGAGAGTCTTGGATGTCTGTATTTTTTCATACTCCTTTATTCCACCTCCTTGTGCAGTGTGGCCATTGTCAAGGTTCTCCAAGAAATGTTTCTGTATTAGCAACCCGGCAAGGTTACATGATTACTTCTTTAACAAGATACTCCTTTAAATGTGAAGATGAACGACTCACGTCTATAAGGTCTCTTCAGGTCACTGGGTAAAGTGATCCTCAGCACTCTACATTCCTTTTCATTAAATCATGAATTACAGTAACCACTATAGCAAAGACTGAACACAAGTTCCAGGAGCATTAGATCTAACAGTAGTCACTGAGTGCAACTCAGCATGCAGGGTCACCAACAACTTTTGATCCCTTTTTTTTTTTTTTTGCGGTACTCGGGCCTCCCACCGTCGCGGCCTCTCCCGCTGCGGAGCACAGGCTCCGGACACACAGGCTCAGCAGCCATGGCTCACAGGCCCAGCCGCTCTGCGGCATGTGGGATCCTCCCGGACCGGGGCACGAACCCGTGTCCCCTGCATCGACAGGTGGACTCTCAACCACTGCGCCACCAGGGAAGCCCTGATCCCATTATTGATGAAACTGTAAGTAGCCAAGGAATTGCTTCCCCAGTTTTGTCAAAATCCCTGTTTGATGTTTAATTTGACCCACCCACTGGGTATCTTGGCCAGCAAAACAGGACTATTAAAATAGAAGGATCATGGGGCTGAGCCTGTGCATCCGGAGCCTGTGCTCCGCAACGGAAGAGGCCACGACAGTGAGAGGCCCGCGTACCGCAAAAAAAAAAAAAAGGATCATGTAAACAATAAAGTAACACTCTCCTAAGCATGTCACACAATCTGTCAGCAGTTCCTGAGACACGTTGGCCTGAATGGTCATGTGCCCTGTGGGAACCTCAGACTCTTAACAAATGACTCAGTAAGTGCCCCCTTAGAGAGCCCTGAGGACTCACTAGTGCTCCTTCCAGAAAGGAATTGTGCTTCATTGACCACATTGCTCACTGTGCTAACTTGTCAGGAAGAGAGCTGCCAGTTTTTGAGTTGGTCAAGTAAGACAGCAAGTAAATTGAAAGTAAATTTAAGCATTTATTCACTTACTGTAATAGTATAAGAGTCTAAACAGGAAAGGTTCCCAGCCACACCAATATTCCATTTTCCCCCACAGAACATCATTGGATGAGGGTCAGATACATCAGTGCTGACAGGGCTGGGGTAGGGGAAGATCATCTCACAACCAAAGGAGCTCCAAACAAAAGGTTCTTGCTGTTCTATAGATCTGAGAGGAGATAGAAGTGGGAGGTCTAGGAGGAGTGCAAAAGTACTGAAAACAGAGTCAGAGATAATAAAAAGGTCTACAAGGTCCAATGAAAAGGTGGTCTATGTACAGTGTCTCAGCTGAGTCCTCCCCACATAAGAATGCTTCAGAATTGAAGCACTCAGACTAAGAATGCAGATATGGCCTTAGTCCATGACTGCACTAATTCCAATGTCTGCAGTGCACTGGCTATGTCTCAGAGTCTAGTGTGGAGTATGAAGATTTCCCCCATGACAGCTGCCAGATCAAGCCTTTGTAATCGTCTAAGGTTGGGCCTGACAGATCACGCAGAAGATTTTGGCATGTTGTCAGTGCCTCAGTGTAAACACATATGCATGTCCACATACAGGTACACATGATATACATATATGGATATACATATCCATGTAGTCATCTTCATGTATGCTTACATACATAAACGTGCACATATATGTATATATGCATATTCACAGACATATTTAGAAATCATGGTTTCTCAAAGACACTTTCAATTTCATTCTCTCCCCTCAAGACTTGTTCTTATCTTTCTCTATTTCCGGTGTGTATATCCTTCCTTCCACAGTGTGAATCTGACTCTGATCAACATTAGTACATTTACTCATTTGCTCTACCTTATAATGCTTCTAAAATTATTTCAGAATGTAGAACCCTAGAAAAACAAATCTACTAAGAGGATTCTGTGATTTGCAAACAGAGAACAGATTTGTGGTTGCCAAGGGAGTGGAGGGTGGGGGTGGGATGGATTGGGAGTTTGGGATTAGCAGATGCAAACTATTATATATAGGATGGATAAACAACAAGGTCCTACTGTATAGCACAGGGAACTATATTCAATATCCTGTGATAAACCATAATGGAAAAGAATATGAAATATATATATACATATATAACTGAGTCAATTTGCTATACGGCAGAAATTAACACAACATTGTAAATCAACTGTACTTCAATAAAATAAATTTAAAAAATAAATTCTTCAATAAACATCTTAACTTACAGTTGAAAAAGAGGAAAAAGATTTTGTGATTTGTTTACAGTTCACCCCTCTACTCTTTTGCCCAGGAGTGAGGGTGTACGTCAAATACTATATTGATGATTTACTTGCATTAGTGCTTTCTTATTTCCTTCAGTAGATTCAGTTCTTTAAATTTAGTTTCAGTTTTAGTTCCTTTTCTTATCCTTTGTAATTTAACTTTTCTGTTGATACATAATTGACACATAACATGTTTCATATGTACAACATACTGACTCAAGATATGTATATATTACAAAAAGTATCACAATAAGTTTAGTTATCATCTATCACCACATATAGTTAAATTTTTTTTCTTGTGATGAGAATTTTTAAGATGTACTCTCTTAGGAACTTTCAAATATGCAATGCAGTATTAACTGTAGTCACCATGCTGTATATTTTATCTCCAGTACTTATTTATTTTATAACTGCGAGTTTGTACCTTTTGACCACCTTCACCCATTCACCCACCCTCTACCCCCTGCTTTTGGCAACCACCAATCTGTTCTATGAGTTTTGATATTGGTTTTGTTTTTGTTTTAATTCCACATATAATTGAGATCATACAGTATTTGTCTTTCTTTCACTGACTTACTTCACTTAGTATAGTACCCTCAAAATGCATCCATGTTGTCCCAAATGGCAAGATTTCCTTCTTTTTTATGGCTGAATAATATTCCTTTGTATATATGTATACTACATTTTCTTTATCCATTCATCTGTCCATGGACACTTAGGTTGTTTCCATGTTTTGGCTATTATATTATTATTATAAATAATGCTGCAGTGAACATAGGGGTTTAGATATCTTTTCAAGTTAGTGTTTTCATTTCCTTTAGAAAAATACCCAGAAGTGGAATTGCTGGATTGTAAGGTAGTTCTATTTTTACTTTTTTGAGGAACCTCCCATAATGTTTTCCACAGTGGCTGCACCAAATTCCCTTCCCACCAACAGTGCACAAGGGCTCCCTTTTCTCCACATTCTCACCAACACTTATTTCCTGTCTTTTTGATAATAGCCATTCTAACAGGTATGGGGTGGTATCTCATTGTGGTTTTGATATGCATTTTCCTGACGATTAATAATGTTGAGAACCTTTTCATGTACTGTAGGCCACCTGTAATGAAACATGTCCTTTCAAATCCTCTATCCATTTCTTAATCAGATTTTTTTTCTGCTTTTGAGTTGTATGAGTTATTTCTTTATTTTGGATATTAACCCTTTGTCAGATATACGATTTGCAAATACTTTCTTCCATTCTGTAGGTTGCCTTTCATTTTGTTGATATTTTCCTTTGCCGTGCAGAAGCTTTTTAGTTTGATGCAGTCTCATTTTTGGTGTCAAATCCAAAAAGTCTTCACCAAGACTGATAATGTCAGGGAACTTACTGCTTATGTTTTCTTCTAGAAGTGTTATGGTTTCTGGTCTTACATTCAAGTCTTTAGTTGATTTTGCATTGATTTGTGTGTGTAAGATAGTGGTCCAGTTTCATTCTTTTGCATGTAGCTGTCCAGTTTTCCCAACATCATTTATTGAATAGACTGTTCTTTCTTCACTGTTTATTCTTGGCTGATTTGTTGTAAATTAATTGACCCTATATGTGTAGGTTTATTTCTGGAATCTCTGTTCTCTTCCATTGATTTATATGTCCATTTTTATGGCAATACCATACTGTTTTGATTACAATAGCTTTGTAATACACAACTGACCCTTGAACAACACAGATTTGAACTGCATGAGTCTACTTATACACAGAATTTTTTCAGTAAATACATGCTATGGTACTACATAATCTGTGGTTGGTTGAATCTGTGGATGCAGAGCCATGGATATAGAGGGCCAACTGTAAAATTCTGTGTGGATTTTCGACTGTGTAGGTGGGAAGGGAGGTCAGTGCCCCTAACCCCCATGTTGTTCAAGGGTCAGCTGTAGTTTGAAATCAGGAAGTATGATGCCTCCACCTTTGTACTTTTTTCTCAAGATTGCTTTGACTATAAAGGATCTTTTGTGAGTCCATACAAATTTTAGGATTTTTTTGTTTTATTTCTGTGAAAAATGCCATTGGAAATTTAATAAGGATTGCATTTAATCCATAGCTTGCTTTGGGTGGTGTGGACATTTTAAAAATATTAATTCTTCCAGTTCACGAGCATGGAATATCTTTGCATTATTTTTGTCTTCTTTAATTTCTGTCATCAATATTTTATAGTTTCAGTGTATGAATACTTTATCTCCTTTGTCAAATTTATTTTTTTCTTTTTGATGTCATTGTAAATGGGATTATTTTCTTATTTTCTCTTTCTCATAGTTTGTTGTTAGTGTATAGAAATGCAATTGATTTTTTATTTTTTTTTATATTGATTTTGTATGTTGCACCTTTACTGAATTCACTTATTAGTTCTAACAGCTTTTTGGTGGAGTCTTCAGGATTTTCTATATATAGCCTTTATTGGGTTGAGGTAAATTCCTTTTATCCCTAATTTATGGGAGTTTTTATCATGAAAAAGTATTGAATATTTTCAGATTTTTTTTCTGCACCTGTTGAGATGATCATGTAATATTTATCCCTTGCTCTGTAATGTGGTGTATGTGTCACATTGATTGATGTTGGACCATTCTTGCCTGAGTAGAGTAAATACCATTTGGTCATGGTGTATGATCTTTTTAATGTGCTGTTGAATTGTTTGATAGTAGTTTGTTGAGAATTTTTGCATGAGTTCATCAGGGATATTGGCTTGTCATTTTCTTGTGGTGTCTTTGTTTGGCTTTGGTATCTAGGTAATGCTGGCCTCATAAAATGAATTTGGAAGTTTCTACCAGTGAATGTTTGTGTCCCCCCCATAATTCATGTGTTAAAATCCTAATGTCTAATGTAATTGTATTAGGAGTGGGGAGGTGCTTAGGTCATGAGGGTGGAGCCCTCATGAGTGGGATTAGCCCATTCATGAATGGGCTAAAATTTTAGAAAAATTTTCTGTTTCATTTATTCCTGCTCTAACCTTTATTATTTCCTTCCTTCTGATAACTTTGAGTTTAGTTTATTTTTCTCTTTCTAGTTCCTTGAGGTGTAAAGTTAGGTTTTTTTATTTGAGGTCTTTTTTCTAGCTGCCCACAGACAATCCAGCTATGTTGATTCCTTCAGTGTTCTAATTAAGGTGAGATAGAAGTGGGCCTCTCAGACAGCACCCTGAAAGGCTTTGAGAGCCTAATGCTCACTTCCCTCTCTCTTTCTCCCATGGGAAAAATTGTGGGTGGGGGAATCTCTCTCTGTGTTGAGCTGTGCTGACTTGGTGGAGGGGTGACATAGGTAAAGCAAAACTGTTCTTCTTACCCGTTTTAATGCAGCTATCTAGGATGTTATGTTCCACCAGCATGCTGGAACTTCTTGAGTGGACTCTGAAGCTCTCATAAATGTATTTCATCCACGAATTGTTAAATCAGTGTTTCCATGGGCTTCGGGACTGCGATCTCTTACCCTGCCGTTTTGCTGATGTCACTCCCTAAATTATTTTAAATTAAAGTGATCAGAAGATATTTTTCTTTGGTTCATGAATCAGTATTTAAGCATATATTTTATAGCAGTTTTACACTTAGACTTAAAGTGTGAATACCCCAAGATAACTAGAGAATAAAGGCCAAAATATTCATAACTTTTGGTTGGTATTTCTAGTCATAAGACTATTTCATGGCCATGGGTCATATACTAATTATTCACCAAGGCCTTATAACAGGCCAATAGTAGTCGCTTAAAGGGTTTGTACCTTTCATCTGACTCCAGGTGACTATGATACCAAAAGCCTAATGGGCACCTCTGGCCTCTGGCAGTGTCCTTCTGCCATAGGCTCTAATCAGCAAACTGAGAGGTTGCTGAGATCTGTAACTCAAACACAAATGTGTATCAGAGGAGCCAAGGGGATGGACAGTCAGAAACCTGTTGGAGGGCCTCTAGGACATCCTGTTTTGGTCTCAAAGGTAGAGACCAAAAATGGTATCCTAATAGACAAATGCCATCAAGATGACCACATGGTGAATGTCAAAGTACTAGTAGCTGAAAAGTTCCACCAATCTTTGGGCCTCCTTTGTGTTTGTGGGGGCTTAGAGGAACTAAAGCTTGGCAGTTGTCTCCTATGGAATGACACATACTGCCTCTTCTCAGTTTACTCCCAGAGATTTCACTTGGATACCAGGTCCTGGTACTTTTTCTGTATTAATGTCCCAGACTTAACTCACATGTAAGTCCACATGCTTTCTGTGTTTGTTGGGTAATTCCCTTGCCTAGGCCTAGTGGAGGTTATTGTTAATATAGGGGGAGGCTAGGGCTCCATGTGGGAGTGGGACTTTTTCCAGGTCATGGCCTTATGGAAGGACATTAAAGGTACGTTGCAACCCATGACACGTATGGCAGACTGATCCTGATCATCCCTGTGGACAGGGATGCTGAAAGAGACATTTGTAATATCAGTTGCTTTGTACTTGCCTCAGCTTGGGCCACAGCCTTCATGGCTGTCATAATTTCAGGTAACACTAGTAGTGCTCAAGCTGCGTGACTGCATTGAGCCTCTAATAATCAATTGAATCTCCATACACCTGAGGCCTAATCCACAGGCCAGATGGGGCTACTGAATAGAGAAATAGTCTTACAGAGAATTTTTGCTTCATTAAGCTCAGTAATGAGGAAGCTGTCTCTTTTCATCCTCTAGGGAGTTGCTTTGGTAGTCAAAGGGACTAGGTACTGATAGACTGTTAGGTTCAGACTACCTAACAGACTACCAGAGCCACTGAAATGGCCTCAGTTGTAGTATTTATGATCATGGCTTGGGGATAAGGATGGGGTGTTAAGGACGCACACTTAGACTATATAAATACACACACACACACATATATATATATATATATATATATATATATATATATAGTTTTCCCTCATCTTGGTACAAAAGGACCAGGGAATGAAATTCTTCCTCACCTCCCCATTGAACTGTGACCTTGGCAAACGTCCTCATGTTCCCAGTGAGGACATAGGGACCTTGGCCTAACTCATAGTCTTGTTTATTTTTAAAGTTAAGAGGTTTGGATAAAAGTAGAGAGATTTCAGGTCAAGATTCACTGGGAGGGTTGGAAGGAATATTATTTATATTAGTCATAGGAGTTGTCAGTATGTGGACTCTGTTGTGCCCCCAGTGGCCATTATCTAGTCACAAGTATCTGAAGGAGAGTCTATCAGTCTCCTCCTTGAGACCCATTGTTGGGTAACAGGACCCATAGATGTCTTTGGGAAAGACCTTAACCCAATGATCCAGGAGTAAGTACCCAATTACCATTTTTACATCACTCTGACTACTAGTGAAAAGTTAGTGTCTTGCCAGTAGCTGCTTTTTCTTTGCTTGGAAATTTTTCATTTCACACATGGATTGTGCCGTGAACCAAGTGACATCACCTTATAAGGAGGTTTAATTGAGACAGATGACCAGTGAGAGTGGCAAGAATGAACTTAAATCTGAGTCTGGTAAACAATCTCATCATTTACTTTTCTTACTTCTCATTGTCAAATCAAGGAACTGTCAGGTGGCTTGCAGAGCCCCTTATAGGTGGCCGTAAGAGTAGACCAAAAAAGTTTTCCAGTGTCAGAGAACTCACCATGATTGGACCAAACCAGTCCAAGAACCAATAATAGCTAGTAAAGGAAGGAGAAGGTCTCAGGTGTACATGACATTTCTCCCACCTCCTTCTTCATCCTCCTTGGGCAAAGTGGTCATGGAAGATGTTCTGAAAGAGGGGGTTCTGCCGTAACACAACAGAAAAGGTGCTTCTGTCCTTAAATAATTTTAACAAGATTACTTTCTTTGTGGTGGAATCAAACTATCCAAATCTCTTTGGTTTCTTTGGGTCACTGGGCAAAGCAATCCTGAGGGCTCTACCTACTTTCTCATTAAATATGAGAAACATTTGCTGCATCAAGGATGTCATCAGTGCCCGGGACATGTTTAGATTTAACAGTAGTCCTTGTGTCCTATTCTGCATGCAACTTTAGGTGACCAACTACATTGTTTTCTGGTTTAGCTTTCCTGTATTTCCTTTTCTAAAGGTAAGTATCTTATATTTTCTTTCCATTTCCCACTCTTTTCTTTCCTAAAAGATAGCATACTTGATACCTTGTCTTTTCATTTTTTCTACAATTAACCTATCTCCTAACAGTCCCTCCAAGTTGGTTTATAAGTATCTTTTTATAGCTTTATGTGTAACTCTTTGTACCACATCATACACCATAATTTGTGTTACCCTAATTTATAGTATGTACCTTGTTTTTCAACCAATCTCACATGCTAGTACATTTAGGTGCTTTTGAGTATTTTGCAATTAAAAATATGGTGTAATGAATAACCTTTACATATACATTTTCATTATTTGGTCTATGAGTATATATTAACCTAAGTTATAATAATCTAAAACAAGTAGGGACTAATATAAAATGTATTTGATGCCAACAAATATTTATGAAACAGTGAGTCTTACACACATTAAAATTTTCCTCACAATTTTTATGTCAGGTCTAGCATTATGGTAATTTACTTATATTTTATGTTTATAAAAATGAAAGAAAATACTGCTAAACGTGTATAAATTTGATATATAGGGATTTCACAATAGACCTGTTTTTCAGTTTAATGCACTAAATGTATCTCTTTTTGTAGCTCATGATCATGTGTCAGATGAAAATCTTACGTTTAAGCATCAAGACTCAAAGTCAGAAACAGAAATGCATGCAGAGAAACAAAAATCTTCTAGAGATGAAAGTCTCATTAGTAAGTTTAATAATTATAGATGACTTTAAATTATTTTAAATTGTACTCATCAGAAGATCCTTTTTCTTTGGTTCGTGAATATGTATTTGGGCATATTTTTTTTGAACTAGTTAAAAGAATCCTTGTATTTATTTTTTACACAGCACAAATGCAGGTGACACAGTAAGTCCATAATTCCTCACAAAACTTATTAACTTATCAACTGAGAATCCATGTTCTTAAAATCTGCATCATTCATAGCTATACACTCTATGGAATCCATTCCATAGTAGCAGAGGAGAACCTTAACTCAAAGCACCAAGTTTCCAGGCATTACTGCAAATGTCTTGTTTTCATTCTCTGATACATGCAGTCAAACTGCCTATGAAGCAAATACCAATTCACCTTAAACGCCAATGGATAAGGGAAAACAATTGGGAAACCAACATTATTCTTACATCTAAAACTGATTCTACCTGTTTACCTTGTTGTATTTCTTTCCATGAACATTTTAACTTTTAATGTAGCTATAATTAATATGAATATAAATTGAAACTTAAACATAATCTCTTTCAGATTCATCTAACAATTTAGGACGTTCATATCTGTTTCATAAGTCCTAAGGAAAACAAAATGTGACCTCTAATCTAGAATATTCTTGCAATCTTTATTAAAAGTTAAATTAGAATTTTATAGCAAAGTAATATGGTCTGCTTGTCCGAATTATGGATTTAAAAATTCCTTAATTTATTTAACTTAAGATACAAAGCTGATTCCCAGTATATTTCATAGAAGGGTGTTTTCATTTTTTGAACAAGCAGGGTTCAGTGGACATTTTTAGGATCTTGCTCGCATCAGCCCTGTGTATACCCAGAGATTACTGGATCCACTAAATGGACAATGAAAATTGGTCGAGGCTGTTGATGAAAGCTTCAACAGGAATCTGATACACAGACACAGACTTTATTGTTATAGTCAGTGGAACTGAAATCTTCCTTAAAACTGTGCTTCTGATAGGCTGAAGATAGAGTAATGGACTGTTAGTTCTTTAAGCCAAAAATGCATGGATCTGTTCTACAAAGGCTTCATTCTCTGCCTGTAGTCAGTAACTTGAGGGTCTTCTGTAGATTCTGCACTGCTGACATCTTCATACTGCAAAGCTCTGCCAGCGTTATTTGCAGTATTTCTGAGGTCTAGCAAAGTCCTCTGATGTTAGTTGGGTATCTCCCTGGGAAACTGTACTGAAAAGTGCAGGATCAATGGCCGGAATAGTCTGTGGAGTAGGCTGGATAGTGTTACTTGTTACACCTGTGCTGTGAGGAGCTTCTTCTGGGGTATTAGCAGGAATGCGGGCACCGGGAGGAATTTGTATTCCCGTAAAGCTGCTTGATGTCATGTTGCTTGGGTCATAAGTTGAAGATGACGGCTGAGGGGCTGAGTGGGCAGAGAGGTTGCTCCAGAATTTTCATTTTCTCCAACATCATTATCTTCTTCAATCCCACCAGGCCCTGCTTGAGGAGTCTCTCCATTCTTTAAAAAATTATGAATATGAATATATGTTGCTTTCCACCTTACATACTTTCTGTGTTTCACGTTTTCATCAGTGAGTTCTCCAACCGCTATTTTGACATCTATTAAAAGACTTTCAGTGTAGAAGAACTTGATCATGTTTTTGTGAAGTCGCCCAGCATGATCTTCATTATCTACATACAAAAACATTTTCAAAGCATAATTCTCCAAATGGGCAGAGCCAACTATTTCTTGAGTAACAGCTTCATTATCACCCAACTGTTTCATAAGAGCATCTAACTGATCCATTAGCTTTGGTGAAAACGTACGACATTCAGGAGTTTTACTATCAACATTCATTCCTGTTTGCATTGCATACAAATGACAGTAATAAGCCACCACAGGGGGTCCCCGCTTGTCATGCTCCTGAGCCGTCCTCAAATGATGGTGTACACTCTTAAGCTGTGGGGGCAGTGGGAGCAGCGGAGCAAGCATGGACATCTCCACTCCAGGAATCCTATTTGGGCATGTTCTTATAGAAATTTTTCACTGACGTAAAGTATGGATGCCCTAAGATAATTAGAGAACAAAAGCAAAACTGTTGATAACTTTTGGTCAGAATTTGTTGTCTTGAGACTGTTTCACAGTCGTGGGTCATGTGTTCAGTATCCCCTGAAGCCCAATAATGGACTAATAATTGTCTCTTAAAGGGTGTGTACCTTTCAGCGAGCTGTTCCTAGAGATGATGAATTAAAAACCCCAACAGGTGCCTCTGACCTGTGGCAGTGTTCTTCTGCCTTAAGCTCCAGTTGGTGAATAGATAGTTGCTGAGAGCTGTAACTCAAATGGCAAAATGGATCAGAGGGGCCAAAAGGAAGGGTAGCCTAGGTGGCTTGTTGGAGGGCTTGCAGGTCATCCTCCTTGCTGTGGCCCCACTGAAAGGAAATGACCTTTCTTGTAACCCTTTAGATGGATGGCATTAAGAATGCAAGTAGATGAAGAGTTCCATCAGTCCCTGGGCCTCCTTTTTAATTGCTGGAGCAGAGAGGATCAAAGCCAGTCTTTTCCCATGGAATGAAACAATGAGACTCCTTACCCAGGTCAAGCCCAGGAATTTCACTTGCGTACTTGTACGTTAAAAGTGGCCCAGCAAGTTGCCACTTGTGTGTCAGCAGGGTGTCCAGCCCTTGTTGGGCTGTTGTCCAGCTCCCTTCTCTGGACTCAATAGGATGACATTATCAGTAAAGTAGAGGGCTAGTCCCTCCTCTGGAAAATCTGGAGATTTTCCAGGCTTTGATACATTGATGACAGATAGGAAATTCAGATAGACTTGTGGAAGGATATGAATGGTGAATTGTACCCATTCCACATAAAGATGAACTGACTGGAATCATTCCCATTCAGAGGGATACTGAAAAGGGCGTTTGTGATATCCATTGCTGAATAACAAGTTCCCACACTCTGGACAAGTTACTACGACAGTCACACTGTCAGATATCACTGATGCCAAGGTTGTCCTGTTGGTTGAACAGCCAAAATCAATTGAGTATCTGTGAACTCAAGATCAAGTACACAAGTCAAGTGAATTATTGAATAGGGATATAGTCTCAAGGAGCCTTTTTCTGCATTAAACTCAGTAAAGAGGGCAGTTTTTCCTTTTTCTTTCCCAGGCAGATTTTTGGGAGATAGAGGTACTAGGTGCTGGTAATCGGGTAGGTTCACAATCCTCTTATGCTCCTCTAACATGGCCTTCAGTGCAGTAATTTCCACCAGGGCTTGGAAGAATGAGAGTAAAGTTATGATGGTACTCTCCTGGAGAGCCCCATGGTGTCCACTAGCACTTCTGGAGGCACATTAGCCTGGCTGGTGATGTGCCCTGTGGGACCCTTTGACTCTTGCAAATGATCCAGCAGTATACCCTGAAAGAGTCTCACTAGCACCTCTCAAAGTGCTCCTTCCAGAAAGGAATTTTTTACTTTATTGACTACTTTGTTCTCTATGCCAATCTGTCAGAGAAAGCTGCCTGTTTTGACTTGGTCAATTAAGATAGCAAGCCAAACTGAAAGTAACAATTAAGATTTTATGTACTTCCTATAATAGTATAAGCAAGAGTCTAAACAGAAAAGGGCCCCAGCTCCACCAATGTTTCATTTTCCCCATGGAACCAAACCAGGCAAGGGTCAGATGTCAGTGCGGATGGGAGTACGGGTTGGCGGAAGATTATCTCATATCTGAAGGAGCCCCAAATGAAAGGCTCTTGCCCTTTTATGACCTCAGGAACCTTGTGGATATTGATGTAGGATGGCTAGGAGTGTAAAGTCTTGAATACTGTGTAGTAACTGAGGAAAGTATCTTTAGGTTCCCCCAGTGAAGTGGTCTACACAGAGGCACCTGAAAAGTGCAGTGTATCAGCTGACCCCTCCCCCTTTCACCAGGCGGCCTCTGATGGAGGCACCTGTGTAGGAATCCAGAACGCATAAGAGCATGGTATGGATGGATGGGCCTTAGTCCTCCACTGCAACTACCTCCAGTGTCTAAAGTTCACTGGGTATGCATCAAATTTGGTGTGGGGTGAGAAGCATTCCCCCATGAGAACTTTCAGGTAGAGACCTTGTAATTGTCTGTGGTTGGACCTACAAAATCAAGCAGGATTTTGGCCTGGAGTTGAACTCCTGTATATACATATGTATACATATATATGCACATATATATACAGATATTCATACACACACCTACACTGAGTGTCCTTTGTGTTTGTTGTGGTAGAGATAGAAATAAGCTTGGCTCTTTGGAGTGCTTGAAAAAAGCTTGGCCTCCTTTGTATCTTGGTGGGGGATGGAGAAGGAAAACTTAGTTTCCTTGGAGCTTGGAGTGACAGTGTACCCCTTTCCACTTTGCCCCCAGGGATTTCAGTTGCGTATTAGATCTTTATACCTTGTTTACATTAATGACCCAGCTGTGCTGTCACATGTGGGTCATCATAGAATCCAGTCTCTGTTGGGTAGTACTCTTATCTGGTTCCAGTGGAGGATGTCATCAATATAGTGGAAGTTTTAGTACTCGATCTTGGAGCAGGGCTTTTTCTAGGTCATGGGCTTGTGGAAGGACATTAGAGGTATGTTGTAACCCATTGCACATAAGGTAAACTGATCCTGGCCATTTGTGAGAACAGGAATGTTAAAAAGGGCACTTGTGATATCAGTTGCTGCATACTTACATGACTCACCTTGAGCAGTAAACTTCTGTGAAGGTCACAGGACCATGTGATGCCAGTGTCTGGAGCTGTACTATGGCATTGAGCCAGCGGTAATCAATTGAGTCTCTAGGCACCCAAGGCCTTACACACAGAGCGAAAGGGCTTATGAATGGAGAAATAACCTCATGGAGAACTTTTGTTTCATTAAGTTCAGCAATAAGGGCAATGAGTTGTTTTTGGTTGGTAAAGGTGCTAGGCACTGGTTTTCCACATGCCCCCCTAAAATGGCCCTAAAATGCAGTAGTTCCTATCAGGCCTTAGGGGTGAGATGCACATAGAAAATACATCTAAACCAGTAATACATTCAGTTATGGAAGCCATAACAATGGAGATTTTTAGTGGTGTGTAGGGACATGCCTATAGTTGGATTTGGATAAAGATCCCATTTGGTGAGCTCAGACCAAAAACCAGTGAGCATTATCTGTTTTCTCCTCATCGTAGTGTCCGTGGTTATAGAGATCTTAGTCATATGTGCATCAGTGTCCAAAAGGCCCAGATATGCAATTCACACCTATCTCTCCATTGAACCTTAGCACATATCCTCATATCACAACTGGGGAGATAAGAATCTTAGCCTAACCTTAATTCTTATTTATATAGAAAACGGAGAGGTTGGATAAAAGTAATGGCAGGGGGGTTGTGTCTCAGGTTCATCTCAAGATTCACTGGGAAATGCAGAGGGAAGAGCACTAGTGTTAGTCATAGGTGTCATCATCATTTGGACTCTAGAGTGTCTGTGTGTTGGGTCACCTGTGAATTCCTTGGTGGAGAGTCCATCAGTGTTCTCTGTGAGTTCCCGTTGTTGAGTAAGTAGACCCAGAGATTTCCTTGGGAAACCACTTAAACAGGTCATCCATAAATGGGTTCCTGATTACCATTTTTAGGTCACTTTCTTCACTGGCCAGATGATATCTATCTGTTGCTGGTTCTTCCTTTCCCTGAAATTTGTCAGTGAAGATCTGGATTGTCTTGTGAACCAATTGACATCACCTTATAAGGAGGTTTAATTGAACTAGGAAAACAGCACATATGGCACAAATGACACTGGAAATCTGAGTCTGGTTACCAGTCTCATTGTCTCCTGTTCTTGCTGCTCGTTGTTGAACCAAAGGACCATCAGGGTGGCTTATCAGGCACCTTCCAGATGGTTATACGGGTGGTTAAAACACCTTTTTTCAGTGTCAGGAAACTCATCATAAGTGGGCCAAACCTGAGAAAGGAGCTGGGGAAGGAGAGGGAATCAAGTGTTCACATCATTGCCCTCCCCACTTCCTTGGGCAGAGTGGCCGCTGTCAAAGCACTCTGAAAGAGGGAGTCTGTTGTGACACATCTCTTTACCAAGTTTCACAAATTACCTCCTTTTTTTTACTGGGGTATAGTTGTTTTACAATGTTGTGTTAGTTTCTACTGTACAGCGAAGTGAAGTAGAGTTCCCTGTGCTATACAGCAGGTTCTCATTAGTTATCTATTTTATACATATTAGTGTATATATGTCAATCCCAATCTCCCAATTCAGCCCACCCCCCATTTCCCCCCTTGGTGTCCATACATTTGTTCTCTGCATCTGTGACTCTATTTCTGCCTTGCAAACAGGTTCATCTGTACCGTTTTTCTAGATTCCACATATATGCCTTAATATACGGTATTTGTTTTTCTCTTTCTGACTTACTTCACTCTGCATGACAGTCTCTAGGTCCATCCACATCTCTACAAATGACCCAATTTTGTTCCCTTTTATGGCTGAGTAATATTCCATTGTATGTATGTACCATGTCTTCTTTATCCATTCTTCTGTCTGTCAATAGACTTTTCTCCAAAGAAGACATACAGATGGCCAAGAGGCACATGAAAAGATGCTCAACATCACTAATTATTAGAGAAGTTCAAATCAAAACTACAATGAGGTATCACCTCACACCGGTTAGAATGGGCATCATCAGAAAATCTGCAAACAGTAAATGCTGGAGAGGGGGTGGAGAAAAGGGAACCCTCTTGCACTGTTGGTGGAAATGTAAATTGATCCAGCCACTATGGAGAACAGTATGGATGTTTCTCAAAAAACTAAAAATAGAACTACCATATGACCCAGCAATCCCACTACTGAGCATATACCCAGAGAAAAATGGTAATTCAAAAAGACACATGCATGCCAATGTTCATTGCAACACTATTTACAGTAGTCAGGTCATGGAAGCAACAAATAACCTCCTTAATGATAGAGGAGAAGTACCCCAGTCTAACTGGTCTCCTCAAGTCACTGGCAAAGCAATCTTTTTTTTTTTTTTTTGCGGTACACCGGCCTCTCACTGTTGTGGCCTCTCCCATTGCGGAGCACAGGCTCCAGACGCGCAGGCCCAGCAGCCATGGCTCACGGGCCCAGCTGCTCCGTGGCATGTGGGATCTTCCCGGACCGGGGCACAAACCCGTGTCCCCTGCATCGGCAGGTGGACTCTGAACCACTGCGCCATCAGGGAAGCCCTGGCAAAGCAATCTTGAGAGCTTTACATTCTTTTTCATTAAAAATGAGTCTCAAAAAATCACTGCATTATAGGCTGTATTATCAATGCCAGGGACAGACTTAGCACTAACAGTAGTAATTCAGTGAGCATGGTCTTCAGTGTCTTTGGTAACAAACTATTTTGTTTTCTGGTTTATCTTTCTTATGTTTCATTTTGTAAAGGTAACTATCTCTCTATTTTTTTTGTTTTCTTTTTGTTCTTTCCTAAAAGATAATATACTATTCTATCAGTTTTTTATTTCATTTAACATTATATACTAGACATTCCGCCATGTTAGTTTATGGGATCTTTTTCATTCCTTTTACAGTTGTATGTACAGTTGTTTGGACCATACTGTACAGCATAGTTGATATTACCATAGTTTATAGTATATACCTTGGTTTATGGAACCAGTCTCCTACATTTCCACATGTAAGTGGTTCTGAGTATTTTACAATTGCAAATATGCTGTAATGAATAATCTTGTGCATATACCTTTTTGTGGTTTGGTTTATGACTGTGTTTTAACCTAAAGTGTTAAGAAAACTGGAGACCAAACTGGAACATATTTGAAACCTATGAATATTAATGAAATGATGAGACAGTTTCAGTACACATCCATTAAAGCTCTTCTCACCATTTTCATATCAATCCAGCGTTATAGTAATTTACATATAACTTTCGAAAATGTGAGAAAATGCTGAGGTACACTTGTCAGTAACTTGAAAGTATAGGATCAAACAGTGTATCTGTTTTTCCTTTTATTGGACTAAATGCCTCTCTTTGTGTAGCTCATCGTAAAGTACCAGATGAAAATCCTGTGCTTGAGCATCATGGAGACTCAATGTCAGAAACTCAACTGGAAGTAAAGAAACAAAGACCTTCTAAAGGAGAAAGACTCAATAGTAAGTATAATAATTATAGATAACTTTATTTTAAATTAAACTTATCAGAAGATTATTTTTCTTTAGTTCATGAACATGTATTTTATAGAAATCTTATACCTTGACTTAGAGTGTGAACACCCTAAGATAACTAGAGAACAAAGGCAAAATTATTCGTACCCTTTGGTTGGTATTTCTGATCCCTTGGTCGTAGGTCAGCCACTCAGCATCTACCAAGACCCTATAACAGGTCAGTAAATGTCTCTTAAAGGGTGTTTACCTTTCAGCTGACTCCTAGAGATATGGGTTTGAAAGCCCAAAGGGGTGCCTCAAGACCCCTGTGTCAGCGGTCTTCTGCCACAGCCTCCAACTGGTAAACAGAAATGTTGCTGAGTTCTGTAACTCAAAGAGCAAATGGCGGGGGGTGGGTGGGGAAGGGCAGCCTGGTGGCCTGTCTGAGGATCTCCACGTCATCCTCTTGGTCGTGACCCCACTGAAAGGAAGAGGCCTTTCTAGTTACTCCATAGGTAGGTGCCATCACGGACCATACATGGGGAATGTGACAGTGTAAGTTGCTTAATTGTCCCACCAGTTGCTAGGTCTTCATTTCATTTGTGGAAGTACAGAGGACCAACGCTTGGCACACTTCTCTGGAATGAGATATCATGACCCTTACAGATCATGCTCAGGAATTTTATTAGGGTGCCAGATTACTACCTTTTCTATAATAATGACCCCACTGAGTTGCTATATGTGGGTTTGTGAGGCATCCAGTCTTTGTTTAATAGTACCCATGTTGGGCCCTAAGACTATGTCATCAATAGAGTAGAAGTCTGTTGCACCCTCTGAGAGTGGGATGTTTCCATATCATCACTTTTGTGTTGATGACATATTTGGAGAATTTTGGTAGCCTTGTGGGAGTATGGTTGTGGTGTATGGCAGACCAACCCGCAACAAGGTATACTGATCATGATCATCCACAATAGAGGGAGGCTGAAAATGGCTTTCGTTATATCAACTGCTGCATACCAAGTTCCCTCAACTTCAGACAATAGCCTGTATCACAGTCACAATGTCAGATACCATAGGTGTAAGGCTACACTATGACACTGAGCTGTGTATGTCAAATGAGTCTCTGTGCATCTAAAGCTGTGGGCACAAGTTGACTGAGTTATTGAATAGTTAAATAGTCTCATGGAAAACTTTCACTCCATGAAGCAGTTATTTTTCTTCCCCAGGTAGGTATTTGGGGAGAAAAAAGCACTAGGCACTGGTAATTGGATAGGTTCACAGTCTAACACATGCCAACTAAAATGGCCCTAACTGCAGCAATTCCTGTTAGGAGTTAATACAAAGCAGGGATTCACATTGACAATTCATTTATAGTAATGATAACGTATATTAATGGGGCCATAACAATGGAAATTTATAGTGATCTAAAGGGAAACACCCATCGTTGGATCTGGATAAGGATCCCCATTGGTAATGGCCTCAGACCCAATGACCCAGGACCCTTACCCAGATCCCTCACCCTTACCCAGTGAACATAATGTGTTTCTCCATCATGCTGGTGTCAGGAGTTGAGATCACAGTCACATAGCCCCAGTATCCAAAAAACCCAAGAAATGCAGTTCTTTCCTACCTCCCCATTAAACTCTGACCTTAGCATAGGTCCTCATGTTCCTACTGAGGACAAAGGGACTTGGTCTAACTCATAGTCTTGTTCATTTTTGAAAGCAGAGTGTTCTTGAAAAAGGTTGGTGGGCTCTCAGTCTCATGTCAAAATTCAATGGAAAGACCTGAGCAATAGCACTTGTATTAGTCATAGGGGTCATCCCCGCGTGGACCCCAATTCAGCTTCCTTTCAGGCATCCCTTGGCCCACTACCAGGCCATGAGTTCCTTGGTAGTGAGCCCATCAGCCTACCTCTTTGACACCTCGTTATTGGATATTCACCCATAGATCTCTTATAGAGATCTAGGTCTAGATTGTCCAGGAGCAGGTTATTGATTACCATTTTCACATTGCTTTTACTGTTGGTCAGTCACTGCTGCCTTGGCAGTAGGTGCTATTCCATGTCCAACAGTTTGGCAGTTAATATCTAAATTGTCTAGTGCCAAATGACCTGACCTTATGAGGAGGCTTACTTGAGCTTGATACCTATCTAGCAAGGGTGGCATGAATGAATCAAGAAATCTGAGTCTGGTTAAGAATCTCACTCTCCTCACTCTATCAGTGTAGACCCTGGGACCACCAGCGCAGCACAGAGGGACACGGTCACTTCTGCAGTGGTGATCCAAACATGTTTTTCAGTGGTATAGAACTCATCACAGATTGGTCATCCTGTCAGAGCCAAAATAGTATCCAGATGAGGAAGGAGAGAGTCTCAGATGCTTGCTTTTTTTATCCCCCACTTTTCTTCCACCTCCTCAGCCAATATGACTGCTGTCAAGACTCTCTAAAGAAGGTGTTTTGTAGTGACAGGCCCAACAGTGTGTGTGACCTTCTCCTTCACCAAGTTTAACAAGATTAATCCCTTTAATATGGAGGCAAACTACCAGGTTTCTAAGATTTCTTTTGCTACTGGGTCATGCAGGGTCTCCCACAACTTTAGATCCCATCACTGGTGGACCATAAGCAGTAGCCACAAATTGCTTCCCTAGCTTTCTCAGAGTCCCTCTGGTGAATCTCTAATTTGATTGACCCAGGAGATGTCTCAGCCAGTGAATCGAGGTCTAAAGAGAAGAAACTTTGCTCCCCCCTCAGAACTGAAAAGCCTATAAAAATAAAATAGCACTCTCCTAGAGCACCCTGTGTGGTCTGCTAGCCCTGTCCAAAGCACATTGGCCTGGCTGCCCCAGGGGGCTCTCAGACTTCTGGCTAATGATACCCTCTGGCTAATGGTACCCTCTCCCCCATCACTCCAGAAATGTCCCACTGATTTACTGAGCACATCCCAAAGTGTGCCTTCCCAAAAGGCATTGAGCTTCACTTACCCTGCTTGCTGCTCCAATCTGTCTGAGAGAGAAACGCCAGTTTTTGAGTTGGTCAATTAAAATAACAAACCAAACTAAAAGTAACAAACCTTTGTTCACTTACCTCAATAGTTCAAGCAGTAAAGGACCCCAGCTCTAGCAATGTTCTATTTTCCCACTTGAAACAGCAGTGGGTGAGGGTTAGATGTATCAGTGCAAACTGGTATGAGATGTAGGAGAGGATCATCTCACAGCTGAAGGAGCACCAGACAAAAGGCTCTTGCTATTTTATGGGTCCTACGCCCTCAAAAGGTAGTGGTGGGAGGGATGGGAGTAGAAACATCCTGAATACTGAATCATAACTGAGAAAAGTTTCTTCAAGCCCCGCCCACCCCCCATAAGGTAGTCTAGGCAGTAGCAGTGCCCAAACAATACAGTGTCCCAGTCAAGTCCCACCCCCCGCCTCCATTTGACGGTGACTGGGCTAAGAATGCAGTGTACTTGAGAGAGTGATGGGGACGGAAGGGCTGTGTCCCTGACTGCAACCACCTCCAGTGCCTGCAGTGCACTGGCTATGCATCAAGTCTCTGTGGGTTGAGAAACTTCTTTTCCCCATGGTAACTGCCAGGTAATGCCTTTATAATTGTCTGTGATTGTGCCTGAAAGATCACACATGAGATCCAGCCTGGCGTCAGGTTTCTTAAGTATATTCACACTTTTATATATGTACTCGTACATACATATGTAGTTATACACATATATTAGCCTGTATACCTACACGTGTGTATATAAACCTGCATAGACATATTTAGAATTCATGATAAATCTTGGAAACCTTCAATTCTACTTCATCCCCTCAGGGCTTGTTCTGCCTACTTCCGTTTCATGTGTGCATGTCCTTTCTTCCACTTCGTGAATACTCTCTCTGACTAATATAACACATTTACTCATTTGGTCCATCTTGTTATGCCTATAAAATTATTTTGGAATTTCTTCACCTATAGGTATGGAAAAACAATCCTCCTGAAAATATTTTGTCATGTGTTTACAGTCTCTCCACACTTCTGCCCGTGAATGAGGGTATATGTCAAATATTGTATTGATGAGTTACTTGCATTAGTACTTATTTTCTTTCAGTAGGTTCATTTCTTTAAGTTTGCTTTCAGTTTTAGTTCCTCTTTTGTTATTTAATTTTATTTTTGAAACATGTGGAACCTGACCCTGCTTCCAAAAGTAAAAACTATACAAAAAGGTATACTTAGAGGAGTAGCATTTCTTCTTCAGTTCTCTCCCTTTTACCGTATGGGTAACCAACTACATTGTTTTCTATCTCACTTGTTTTTCATTTTGTAAAGGTAAGTATCTCACTAATTCTCTCCCCCTCTCTCTCTCTGTCTCTCTCTGTCTCTTATTTCCTTATTTTCCCTTCTTCCTTACCTAGAAGGTACCACACAACTTTTCACCTTTGGGTTTTTTTTTCCACTTGATATTATCTTCTTGAAATCCCTCCAAGTCAGTTTATAGAGGTTCATTTGATTCCTTTTACATCTCTACATACAACAGTTTGTACCATGTTATTTACCATAATTTACCAAGTTTATAGTATGTGTATTAGCTTGTTTATCTAGTTTCCCATGCATGAACATTTATATGCAATTACGAATAATGCTGTAATTAGCAAATTGTACACTTGCATTTTGTTGATTGGTCTATGAAGTCTATGTGATCTGTAAAATATAAGTAACCTAAGAGAAATAGAGACAAATATAAACTATGTATAATGCCTGGAAATGTTTATGAGATAATGAGAAAGAGTCAAAACACATCTATTTATTAAACTCCTCTCACAGTCTTATCAGATCTAGCATTATGGTGACTTCACTATAACTTCAGAAAAGTGAGAATGTTGCTGTATTCTTATTATAAATTTGATATATAGGGATTTATAATAGTTGTATTTTTCTATTCAGTGGACTAAGTATATCTCTTATGTAGCTTATGATAAAGCATCAGATGAAAATCTTATATGTGAGCATCAAGAACCAATGTCAAAAACCCAAATGCAAATAAAGAAACAAAGAGAGAAAAGACACAGTCAGTATACTAACTACAGATAACTTTAAGTTATTTAAAATTAATTACAGCTAAAGATCTTCTTTGGTTCATAAATCTGTATTTTAATATATATTTTGGAGAAATTTTATACTTTAACCTAAAGTATAAATACCCTAAGATAACTAGAGGATAAAAGCTAAAGTTATGAAACTTTTGGTCAGTATTTCTGATTGTAATATTTTTCATAGTCATGGTTCATGCACTCAGTATCCACTAAACCAATAATAGGCACATAATTGTCTTTCAAAATGTGTGTACCTTTCACCCTACTACAGGAAGTTAGGCATACAGAAGCCTAAATTAATCCACTATCTTGTGGAATTGCCTTCTTCCAAAGACTCTAAATGATGAACAGAGAAGTTGCTGAGAGCTGTATCTCAGTTCATTATCAGAGGGGCCAAGGAGAAGTGTGACCTGGGAGGCCTGTTGAATGGCCTCCAGACCATCCGCTTGAGATCCATTCAAATGTAGGTGCATTTTTGGAAACTTAATAGTTGGTTGCAGTCAGGATCCCACTGAGGGGAATGTAAGAGTGTCAGTAGCAGAATAGCTCCACAGATTTTTGGGACTCTCGTATTTGTTGTGAGTAAGAGGACAAATATTGGTGGTTATCTCCTCAAGATGATACGTATTGTGCTTTCCCACACAGTCCTTGTCCATGTCCCTGTTAATGACCCAGCTGTGTTGCTGAGTATGGATCAACATAGCATCAGTCCCTGTAGGGTAGTACACATGCCTGGGCCCACCAGAAGGATGCCACCAATATAGTGGGCAGCTAGTTGAGAGTGGGTCTTCTTCCTGCTCATGGCCTTGTGGGAAGGACATTAAAGGTGTGTTGCAATCCATTACACAAGAGGCAAACTGATCCTGATCATCTGTGTGGACAGGGATGCTGAGAAGGGCATTTGCAATGTGAATTACTTTATACCTGTTTCCCTCAGCTTGGGCAAGAGCCTCTATGGCAGTCACAGTATTCGGTAAGGCCAGTGTCCTGATCTGTACCATAGCATTAAGCTGCCTGTAATCCAGTCTGTAGGCATGTTAGGCCATATGCACAGGTTCACTCAATTATTGAATGGAGAGGTAATCTCACAGAGATGTTTGGCTTACCTAAACTCAGCAAAGAGGGCAGGCATTTGTTTTTCTTTGCTTAGTAGTTGTTTTTGGAGACGAATCTCTAGGCACTGGTAGTCTGGTAGGTTTACAGTCTTCCATATGCCCCACTAAAATGACCCTGAGTGCAGTAGTGCTCATCACGGCTTGGTGCTGATGTGAGTTGGAGTTCACATAGAAAATACACCTGTACTCGTTATATATTCAGTAGTGGGGGCCATAAAATAGAGGTATATAGTGTCCAAAGGCACCCCCCACCATGGCCAGGTGTAAGTATACGTCAAAAAGCATTAACTGTTTTCCTCTCATCCTGGCGTCACGGTTGTGAAGGTAACAGTCATTGGTAAACTAGTAGCCAAATGGCCCAAGGTATGCAGTCTCCCCCCACTGCCCCTATGAACTCTGAGTTGGCATATATTCTTAGGTGCCAAAGGGGACATAGGGACTTGGCTAATCCCTAATTTTGTGTAATTTTATAAGCCAAGCATTCTGGGTAAAAATAGAGTTCTCCATTTCATCTTGAGACTGCTGGGAGGAGCAGAAGGAATAGCATGTGTATTAGTAATAAGTGTCATCACCATTTTGGTTCTCGTGGGGCTGTGTGTTGGCCCCCATGGCTCAGTACCTGTCCACAGGATGCTTGGTAGAGTCCATCCATCCCTTCCTTGAGCCTCCACTGCTGGGTAACTAGACAGTGTTTCCAGCAGCAGGGAACTCACCATGGGTGGGCGGAAATTTTCAGAAACCAAATGTCAGCCAGAAGAGGAAAGGGAGTGTCTTAGGTGTTTGTGTCTTTTCTTCCCCACCCCCTTCCTTGTCCTCCTTGGACAAAGTGCTCCGTGTCAGGGAACTCAGAACCAGGGATTCTGTTGGGACACCGCCAACAAGATGCCACTGTCCTTCACGAAGTTAACAAGAGTAGCTCCTCCATGGTGGAGTCTCTGTAGTCTCCTCAGGTTGCTGGTCAAGTGAAACTGAGAAATCTGGAGCCTTTTTCATTAGACATGAGTTTCAAAACCTCACTGTATCACGGGCTATCCATCAGTACCAGAGACAGGCTAAGAGTTAATAGTAGTCACTGGGTACAACTCAGCCAGCACTTTCTGCAGTGACTTCTGTAACCCTCCAGGTTGTCTTTTGGTTTATATTTTCTGTGTTTCATCTTTTGAAGATAAGTTATCTTTGTCTTTTTTTTTTCCCCTTTTCTTCTTTCTTTCTTAAAAGTTAGCCTGTTAAAATTCTCTCTTTCAGGTTTTTTTCCTTCATTAAGCCTTACATCCTAGAAATGCTCCCAAGTCAGTTTGTCAGGATGTTTTTCATTTCCTCTTATACCTATTTGTACAGCTGTGTGCGCTACATTATATCCCATAGTTTATATTTTCATAGTTTACATACACTACTTTAGCTTACCAATTCGTTAGCTTGTACGCTTAAGTGGTTTTGAGTATTTTGCAATTACAGGTATGCTGCAATGAATAATCTTGAACATATCTATTTTCCTTGTTTGATCTATCAGTGTGTATTAACTGAAAACATCAGGAAAACTCAGAAAATGAGAGACTAATATAAAACATTTAAAATTAGGAATATTAATGATATGAAAAAATACTTTCCACACACACTCATTAAGACTCATAGTTTTCACATCTGATCTCGCATTATGGTGATTTACTTATAACTTGATATAAATGGGAGAAAATACCACTGTTCTCTGCTTTAAATTTGAAATCTAGGGATCTCTTTTTTTATTTAATGGACTAAATCCTTCTCTTTATGTAGCTCAGGATGCAGTACCAGATGGAAATCGTATGCTTGAGCATCAAGATTCTGTGTCAAAATCAGAGATTCAAGTGAAGAAACAAAGCCCTCACAAAGGGGAAAGACATATTAGTAAGTACAAAAGCTACAGAAGACTTCAAGTGATTTTAAATTAAGCTCATTACAAGATGTTTTTATTTTGGTTCACGGATACGTATTTTTTGAGCATATGTTTTATAGAAATTTTACACTTTGACTAAAGTGTGAATACCATGAGATAACTAGAGAAAAACAGAAATATTGAACCCTTTGGTTGGAATTTCTGTTCTTAAGATTATTTTATGACCAGAAGATGAATGCCCCAAGGCCCAATAGCAGGTGAATAATTGTCTCTCCAAAGTAGTGTGCCTTTCAGCTGACTCCAGGTAATTATGGGTACAGAAGTGCAATGGATTCCTCTACGTGTCACAGCAGCCTTTTGCCATAGGCTCCAATGGCAAACAGATGTTTCTGAGATCTGTAAATCAAGCATCAGATGGGGGTCATGGGACCTGTTGGAGGGTCCTTAGGGCACCCTCTTGGTTGTGTCCTCACTGAAAGGAAGCAGCCCTTCTGGTAACCCCATAGATGGGTGTCATCAAGGGCTCCACATGGGCAAATGAGAGTGCAAGTGGTCAAAGAATGTCACTAATTGCTGGACCGCTTTTTATTTATTGGAGTTGATTAGCCCAAGTGTGGCAGTCTTATCCTCTGGAATGAGATGTCATGCCCCTTAGAGGACATGTCCAGGAATTTCACTAAGTTACCAGGTAACTAACTGTACCTTGTGTGTACTGATGGCCCAGCCAAGAGCTACTGGTGGGTTCACAGGGATCTAATCCTTGTTGGGGGTGTCCTTGTCTGGGCCCACTTGAATGAAAACTAGTCCTCCCTTTGAGAGCAGGCTGCTTAGACGTCATGAGCTGTGCCCTGATTATAGATATCTGAGCAATTTGGTGGCCATGTGAAGGACATTAGTAGGATATTGCAACTCCTTTCATATAAGGTTAAACTAATAACTGGGATCATTTATGTGGAGAGGGATGCAGCAAAGGGCATTTGATTTGCATATTGAGGTCCTTCAGTTTGGAAAACAGTCTGTATGACAGTTACAGTGTAGGTACCACCGGGTCTCACCGCTGTACTATAGCATTGACCTACCAAAATCAGTTGAGTCACATGTACTTGAGGCTGTGTGCAAAGATCAAGTTAGTTATTCAAATGGGAAATAGTCTCATGGAGAAATTTCTGTTTATTAAGCTCAGCAGTGAGAGCAGTTTATGTCTTTTTCTTCCCAGGAATTAGTTTAGGGAGACACAAGTGGGAGGCACTGTTTAGTCTGGAGGTTCTCAGTCTTCCACGTGCCCCTCTAAAATGCCCCTAAATACAGCAGTTCCCATGAGGGAACTGAATTCGAGTGTGGGTGCACATAGAAGATACATCTACATCATTACACATTCAGTAGCGGGGACCATAAAAATGGAGTTTTGTGGTTGCCTGAAAGGATACACTCACAGTGTAGTGTTTGACCAAGGGTGTCCTTGGTGGTGGCCTCAGATGAAAAGCCAGAGAGCTTTATCTCTTTCCCCCAGCACCTGGTGTCAGAGGCTATGGAGATCATGGTCGCCTGTGCACCAGTAGCCTAAGGGCTCTAGAAATGCAGCAGTGCCCCACCCCACTTTGAATTCTGACCTTGGCATACATGCTCAGATCACCACCCGTGGCAGGAATATTTTGTGTATGTATGTGTGTGCGTATATATATTTTTATATATATATACACACACACATACAACAGATATATATAGATAGGTAGATCAATAGATATTGCCTAGAAATGTTAGTGTTACACCTTCTTTAACAAATGCCCATTAAAAATATCCTCTCAAATTTTATGTCACGTCTGACATTATGGTAATTTACTTATAACTTTATCAAAATGAGAGAAAATTTTGCTGTATATATGTTATAAATTTGAAATCTAGAGATTGCATACTAGATATGTTTTTCCATGGAGGAACTAAATGCATCTCTTTATGTAGCTCATGATGACACACCAGACAAAAATCCTGTGCTTAAACATCAAGATTCAGTGTCAAAACTCCCCATGCAAGTACAAAAACAAATAACTTCCAGAGGAGGACAACACAGTAGTAAGTATAACAATTATAGGTACCTTTAAATGTTAAAAAAGTAATCACATCAGAACTTATTTCTTTAGTTCATGAATATGTATTTGAGCATATAATTTATAGGAATTTTACACTTTGATCTAAATGTGAATACCATAAAACAACTAGAGAAGAAGAAACATTTAACATTTGGTTGGAATTTCTTGTTATAAAACTACTTCATGGCGGGACTTCTGCACTCAGTGTCCACCAAGATCCATAACTGGTCAGTAGTCTTTCAAAGGGTGTTTACTTTCAGTTAACGGTAGAAGATTATGAGTCCAAAGCCAGCTGGCACCTCTGATGTGTGACAGTGTTCTTTTGCCACAGGCTCCAATTGGCAAACAGAGAGGTTGCTGAGACCTGCAACCTAAAAGGCGATGGATTCAAGGGGGCAAGGAAAAGAGTTGCCTGTGTAGCCCGTTGGAGGGTCTCTAGGGTATCCTGTTGTCAGGCCCCACTCAGGGTAAAGGTCTTTTTGGTTACCTGATTGATGGGTGCTGTCATCAAGGTGGCCTTGTAGGGGAAGTTGTGAGTACCAGTATCTGAATACTCCCACAAGTCACTGGGCATCCTTTGTGTTTGTTGGGGCTGAGAACCTGAGCATGACTAAAACTAGGCAGTTATTGTCTCTGGACTGAGAGCTACTGTCCCTTCTCAGTTTATTCCCAGAAATTTCCCAGGATTCATAAGCCCTTGTGCCTTGTCCATAGTAATGTCCTAGACATGTTGCTACATGTGCGTCAAAATGGCATACAGTCCTGGTTGAGTAGTACCCTTTCCTCGACCCACTAGGAGGCATTCATTAATATATGGAAGGCTAGGGCTCCATCTGGAAGTGGGACTTCTTCCTGCTCATGGCCTTGTGGAAGGACATTAAAGGTGTATTGCAACGCATTACACCAAAGGCAAACTGATCCTGATCATCTGTGTGGACAGGGATGCTGAAAAGGGCATTTGCAATGTGAATTGCTTCATACCTATTTCCCTCAGCTTGGGCAAAAGCTATGTCAGTCACAGTGTCAGGTAATGCTATTGCCATAACTGTACTACATCACTGAGCCTGATTTTTGCTTGAGTTTCCAGGTACCCAAGGCCTTTTGCAAAACTCAGATAATGAACCTTGGCTTCCTTAAGCACAGCAATGGGGGCAGTTTTGTTTGTTTGTTTTTGAATTCCTGAGGCAATTAATGCTGTTTTTGAGAGACAATACTGCTAGCAGGTAATAGTTTGGTAGGTTTACAGTCTTCCATATGCCCCACTAAAATGGTCTTAAATGCAATAATATCCTTTAGGCTTTAGAGTAAGTGTAATCCGGTATACATATCGATAATACATCTATAACAATAATCCATTCAGTAGTGGTGCCACAATAATGATATGTTACACCTGTAGTCAGGCTGGGTAAGGATCTTGGTGGTGTTGGCTTCAGACAGAAAATCAGAGAGCATTATCAATTTTCTCATTCTCATTCCAGGGGATTGGGGGTCACCATCAACTGTGGACCATTACCAAAGGCCCAAGAAATGCAATTCTCCCTCATGTGTACTCTGAACTTTGACCCTTGGCATAGGATCTCACTTCTTCACTCTGGACTTAGGAACATTGGACATTTCATAGTCTTGTTTAATCCAAAAAGTTTGGGTAAAAGTTGGTAAGGCTCTATGATTCATTTTAGAATTTGCTGGAAGAAGGAAAAGAAATAGCACTTCTGTTAGTCATAGGGGTCATTATTACCTGGCATACCCTATAGGGGTTGCCATTTGGCCCCTTAAGGTATGCTACTTGGCCATGAGTTCCTAAGTGGAGAACCCATTAATCTCTTCTTTTGAGCTCCCACTGTTTAAAAAACAGACCCAGAGGTATTGGGAGAGCACTACCCAAATTCTCCACTAGTGTGTTCCCAGTTACCATTTTCATGTCACCTTATGTGATGGTCTCTCTCTGTTATTTTGGCAGTAGTTACATTTTCCCTGCCCAGGAATTTGTCAGTTAAGTTCTGGATTATGTCACTAACAGACGGACCTGATGTTATGAGGAGCTTTAATTGAGCTTGATAACCAGCAGGAGTGGCACTAATGAACTTAGAGTCTTGTTAACAATCTCATCATCCACCACTGTCACTCTCTCATTGTAGAACCAAGGGACCACCAGTGTAGTCTGCAGGGCTGCTATCCTCTGGAAACTTGGTCTAAACATGTGTTTTAGTCATAGATAACCCATCTGGTGGGCCAAAGCTGTCACAGCCCAAATGGTTTCTAGCTGAGGAAGAAGGACTTGAGTGTTCCTCTTAGCCTCCTTGATCAAACTTTCTGCTGTCAGACACTCTTAAGGAGGTCCACCCACGAAGTGCCACTGATCCTAACTAACTTTAAGAAGAGCTAACACCAGTCCTTCTCAAACTCTTCCAAAATTGCAGAGGGAGAAACCCTCCCAAATTCATTCTACGAAGCCACCATCACCCTGATACCAAAACCAGAAAAAGGCATCACAAAAAAAGAAAATTATAGACCAGTATCACTGATAAACATAGATGCAAAAATCCTGAAAAAAATACTAGCAAACAGAATCCAACAGCACATTAAAAGGATCATACACCACGATCAAGTGGGATTTGTCCCAGGGATGCAAGGATTCTTCAATATACACAAATCAATCAGTGTGATACACCACATTAACAAATTAAGGAATAAAAACTATATGATCATCTCAATAGATGCAGAAAAAGCTTTTGACAAATTTCAACACCAATTTATGATAAAAATTCTCCATTAAATGGGCATAGAGGGAACCTACCTCAACATAATAAAGGCCATATATGACAAACCCACAGCAAGCATCATACTCAATGGTGAAAAACTGAAAGCATTTCCACTAAGATCAGGAACAAGACAGGGATGTCTGCTCTAACCACTCTTATTCAACTTAGTTTTGGAAGCCCTAGCCACAGCAATCAGAGAAGAAAAAGAAATAAAAGGAATACAAATTGGAAAAGAAGAAGTAAAACTGTCACTGTTTGCCAATGACATGATACTATACATAGACAATGCTGAAGATGCCACTAGAAAACTACTAGAACTAATCAATGAATTTGGTAAAGTTGCAGGATACAAAATTAATGAACAGAAATCTCTGGCATTCCTATACACCAACAATGAAAAATCAGAAAGAGAAATTAAGAAAACACTCCCATTTACCATTGCAACAAAAAGAATAAAATACCTAGGAATAAACCTGCCTAAGGAGGCAAAAGACTTGTATTCAGAAAACTGTAAAACACTGATGAAAGAAATCAAAGATGACATAAACAGATGGAGAGATATACCATGTTCTTGGGTTGGAAGAATCAGTGTTGTGAAAATGACTATACTGCCCAAAGCAATCTACAGGTTCAGTACACTCCCTATCAAACTACCAATGTCATTCTTCACAGAATTAGAACCAAAAACCTTACAATTTGTATAGAAACACAAAAGACCCCGAATAGCCAAAGAAATCTTGAGAAAGAAAAACGGAGTTGGAGGAATCAGGCTCCCTGACTTCAAACTATACCACAAAGCTACAGTAATAAAGACAGTATTGTACTGGTGCAAAAACAGCCATTCTGGCTGGTGTGAGGTGATGTTTCATTGCGGTTTTGATTTGCATTTCTCTCATAATTAGTGATGTTGAACATCTTTTCATGTACCTCTTGGCCATCTGTATGTCTTCTTTGGAGAAATGTCTATTTAGGTCTTCTGCCCATTTTTTTTTTTATTGGGGTTGTTTGTTTTTATGCTATTAAGCCACATGAGCTGTTTGTAAATTTTGAAGACTAATCCCTTGTTGGTTGCTTCGTTTGCAGATATTTTCTCCCATTCTGTGAGTTGTCTTTTTTTTTTTGTTTATGGTTTCCTTTGATGTGCAAAAGTTTGAGGTTAGTTAGGTGCCGTTTGTTTATTTTTGTTTTTATTTCCATTACTCTGGGAGACGGATCAAAAAAGATATCGCTGCCATTTATGTCAGAGAGTGTTCTGCCTATGTTTTCCTCTAAGAGTTTTATAGTGTCCAGTCTTACATTTAGGTCTTTAATCCACTTTGAGTTTATTTTTGTGTATGGTGTTAAAGAGTGTTCTAACTTCTTTTTTTTACATGTAGCTGTCCAGTTATCACAGCACCATTGATTGCGGAGACTGTCTTTCCTCCATTGTATAGTCTTGCCTCCTTTGTCATAGATTAATTGGCCATAGGTGCATGGGTTTATTTCTGGGCCTCCTATCCTATTCCATTGATCTATATTCCCATTTTTTTCCAGTACCATACTGTTTTAATGACTATAGTTTTGTAGTATAGTCTGACATCAGGGAGCTTGATTCCTCCAGCTCTGTTTTTCTCTCTCAAGATTGCTTTGGCTATTCGGGGTCTTTTGTGTCTCCACACAAATTTTAAGATTTTTTGTTCTAGTTCTGTGAAAAATGCCATTGGTAATTTGATAGGGATTGCATTGAATCTGTAGATTGCCTTGGGTAGTATAGTCATTTTGACAATATTGATTCTGCCAAGCCAAGAATATGGTATATCTTTCCATCTGTTTGTGTCAACTTCTATTTCTTTCATCAGCGTCTTATAATTTTCAGAGTACAGGTTTTTTGCCTCCTTAGGTAGGTTTATTTTCAGGCATTTTATTCTTTTTGATGTGATGGTAAATGGGATTGTTCCTTTAACTTCTCTTTTTGATCTTTCATTGTCAGTGTGTAGAACTGCAACAGATTTCTGTGTATTAATTTTGTAACCTGCAGATTTACCAGATTCTTTGATGAGCTCTAGTAGTTTTCTGGTAGCATCTTTAGGATTTTCTATCTATAGTATTATGTCATCTGCAAACAGTGACAGTTTAATTTCTTCTTTTCCAATTTGGATTTCTTTTTCTTCTCTGACTTCCGTAGCTAGGACTTCCAAAGCTATGTTGAATAAAAGTGGTGAGAGTGGACATCCTTATCTTGTTCCTGATCTTAGAAGAAATGTTTTCAGCTTTTCACTGTTGAGTTTGATGTTATCTGTAGGTTTGTCATATATGGCCTTTGTTATGTTGAGGTATGTGCCCTCTATGCCCACTTTCTGGAGAGTTTTTATCACAAATAGGTGTTGAATTTTCTTAAAACCTTTTTCTGAATCTATCGAGATGATCATACGGTTTTTATTCTTCAGTTTATTGATGTGATGTATCACACTCATTGATTTGTGGATCTTGAAAAATCTTGCATCCCTGGGTAAATCCCCCTTGATCATGGTGTACAATCTGTTTACTATATTGTTGGATTCAGATTGCTAGTATTTTGTTGAGGATTTTTGTGTCTGTGTTCATCAGTGATATTGGCCTGTAGTTTTCTTTTTTGTGTGGTATCCTTGTTTGGTTTTGGTATCACAGTAATGGTGGCCTCATAGAATGAGTTTGGGAGTTTTCCTTCCTCTGCAGTTTTTTGGAACAGTTTCAGGATAGGTGTTAACTCTTCTCTAAATGTTTGATAGAATTTGTCTGTGAAGCCACCTGACCCTGGACTTTCGTTTGTTGGGAGTTTTTTAATCACAGTTTCAATTTCAGTACTTATGATTGGCCTGTTCATATTTTCTGTTTCTTCCTGGTTCAATCATGGTAGACTGTGCGTTTCTAAGAATTTGTCCATTTCTTCCAGGCTGTCCATTTTATTGGCATATAGTTGCTTGTAGTAGTCTCTTATGATTCTTTGTGTCTCTGTGGTGTCACAACTTCTCCTCTTTCATTTCTAATTTTAGTGATTTGAGTCCTCTCCTTTTTTTCTTGATGAGTCTGGTTAAAGGTTTATCAATATTGTTTATCTTTTCAAAGAACCAGCTTTTAGTTTCATTGATCTTTGCTGTTGTTTTCTTCATCTCTATTTCATTTATTTCTTCTCTGATCGTCTACTAGCTAGGTTTTGTTTGTTTTCTTTCTCTAGTTCCTTTAGGCATAAGTTTAGGTTGTTTAATTGAGATTTTTCTTGTTTCCTGAGGTAAGATTGTATTGCTATAAAATTCCTTCTTAGAACTGCTTTTACTGCATCTCATAGGATCATTGTGCTTTCATGTTTATTTGTCTGTAGGCATTTTTTGGTTTCCTCTTTGATTTCTTCAGTGAGCCATTGGTTGTTTAGTTGCATATTTTTAGCCTCCACGTGTTTGTGTTTTTTACAGTTTTTTTTTCTTGTAGTTTATTTCTAATTTCATAGTGCTGTGGTCACAAAAGATGATTGATATGATTTCAGTTTTCTTAAATTTACCAAGGCTCGCTTTGTGGCCCAGCATGTGTTCAGTCCTGGTGAATGTTCTATGTGCACATGAGAAGAATGTGCTGCTGCTTTTGGATGGAATGCTCTAGAAATATCAATTAAGTCCATCTATCTAATGTGTCATTTAAGGCCTGTATTTCCTTATTAATTTTCTATCTGGATGAGCTGTGCATTAATGAAAGTGGGGTGTTAAAGTCCCCCACTATTACTGTGTTGCTGTTGATTTCTCCCTTTATGGCTATTAGTATTTGGTTTATATATCGAGGTGCTCCTATATTGGGTGCATATATATTTACAGTTGTTATATCTTATTCTTGGATTAATTCCTTGATCATTATGTAGTGTCCTTCTTTGTTTCTTTATTTATTGTAGTGTCCTTCTTTGACTCTGTAAAACAGTCCTTATTTTAAAGTGTATTTTGTCTGATAGGAGTATTGCTATTCCAGCTTTCTTTTGATTTCTATTTGCGTGGAATATCTTTTTCCATCCCGTCACTTTTAGTCTGTATGTGTCCCTAGATCTGAAGTGGGTCTCTTTCAGACAGCATGTATATGGATTTTATGTTTGTATCTATTCAGCCAGTCTATGTCTTATGGTTGGAGCATTTAATCCATTTATGTTTAAGGTAATTATCGATATATATGTTCTTATTGCCTTTTTGTTACTTGTTTTGGATTTGCTTTTGTAGGTCTTTTTTCTTCCCTCCCTCTTTTGTTCTCTTTGTGATTTGATGACTAACTTTAGTGTTGTGTTTGGATTCCTGGCGGGTATGGGATTTGATTTTATTGTGATTGTGCCCCTCCTACCATCTCGTTTTGGCTTCTTCTTTGTCTTTGGATATAGGGTATCTTTCTTTTGGTAGGTTCTAGCTTTTTTTCATTGGTGGTTGTTCAGCAGTTAGTTGTGATTTTGGTGGTTCTGTAAGAAGGGGGTGAAGTCATGTCCTCCTACTCCACCATCTTGAGCTAATCCCAAGTCCTTTTCTATAGAGTTTTACATTAAATACATCAGAAGAACTTTATTTGGTTCATGAATGTGTCTTTGTACATATATTTTATAGATGTTTTAAACTTTGACATAAGATATGAATACCCTAACAAAGCTATAGAACAAAAGCAAATGTATTCTATGTTTTGGTTGGAATTTCTTGTCCTAAGATTATTACATGACCAAGGTCATGCTCTCAAGGCCAATAACAGACCAATAATTGTCCCATAAAGGATATGCACCAACTCTCTCATAAAGGATATGCAATTTTTAGCCAGCTCTGGCAGATTGTGGACCCAAAGTCCATTGAATGCCTCTGATGTATGGTAGTGGCCTTCTGCCATAGATTCCAGTAGGCAAAGAGAGATGTTACTGAGAGTCCTAACTGAAACAGCAAACGAAAATCAGAGGGGTCCACAAAAAGGGCATCTGGGGTAGTCAGTTGAATGGCTTCCAGGGGATCCTGTCCATCAAGGCCCCAGCCAAATGTAGTCATCTTTATGGTAACCGGATTGTTGGGTGCTGTGTGATCCCTGTGAGAGTGTGGCGGTATCTGTATAGTCCCACCAATTGCTCAGATGATTTTTATTTAGGGGGACAGAGAGGGCCGAAAGCATGACAGTCATCTTCCCTGGATTATGCCCCTTACAGATCATGCCCAGGAATTTTACTTCATTTTTAGGTCCATGTACCTTGTTAATAACAGCCTAGCTACATGATACTTGTAGGTGAACAGGACATCCAGTTCTTTTTGGGTAGTGCCCTTGTCTGAGCCCACTAGGATGATTTCATCAATAGAGTGGAAGGTTAGTGCTCCCTCAAGGAGCAGGACTTTTTCCAAGTCTTTACCTATGCATTATTACAGGTAGAGAATTTAGGGAGTCTCATGGAAGGACATTAGTGGTGTAATACAACCCATATTGCGTACAACAAACTAATTCTGAACATGCATATGGAGAGGGATGCTGAGAAGGGCGTTTGTGATGTCAACCACAGGACACCAAGATTCTTTATCTTGGATGATATAACCTCTATAACTGTCACAATGTCAGGTACCACTGGTGCCATAGGTAGCTCTAACGCTTTGTGTAACCCTAATCAATTTAGAGTCTGGGCACCAAAGGTCTTGCACACAGTCCAGGTGGAGTTACTGAATGGAGAAATAGTTTACAGATATTTGTTGGCCTTTGAAAGCTCAACAATGAAGACAGTTGCCCCTTTTTATTACCAAGGCCTGTGACTTTGTTTTTGGTAGACAGAGGTGCTAGTTGCCAGTAGTTTGGTAGATCATAATCTTTCACATACCCCACTAAAATACCCTAACTGTAAATCTTATCTTGGTGGGGGGTGGTTAGTGCTGTTTGATATAAAAAGTACATTTCTACCAATAACATATTCGGTGGTAGAAACCACAATAATGGAGGTTTGTAGTGGTCCAAAGGGTATTCACTCATAGTTGGGTTTGGAAAAGAGTCCTAGTGGTGGGTGGACTAAAACTACAGAGAATTATCTGTTTCCTCCTCATCCTTTTATAAGGGACTGTCGAAATCCCAGAAATTTATTCACCAGTATCCAAAAGGCCCAAGAAATGCAGTATTTCCCCTCCACAGTTTGAACTCTGACCTTAGCATATGTCCTCAGTTCCCCACTGGCGACATAGAGACCTTGTCTAACCTCTAGTCACGTTTATTTATGAAAGCTTAGAGGTCTGAGTAAAAGTGGGAAGGATCTGTATTGATGGATACCACCAGGCACCATTCTTGCTAAGTTTAATAAGATTACATCCTTCATTAAGGAATCAAACTACCCAAGGCTCTAAGGCCTCTTCAGGTCACTGGATAAAGTGATTCCAAAGGGCTCTACATTATTTTTAATTAAAGGGACAAGCTTTAATAACTGCTGTGTTCTGGGCTCTGTTTTGGCACCAAGAATGTGCTTGGAGATAACAGTAGTCATTGGATACAGTTCAACTCACAGAGTCTCTGATTGTTGGATCCATCATCAGAGAACAATAATCAGCATCTAGAGAATTGCTTCCCTAGCTTTTTTAGAGTCCCTCTGTTGGTTCTCTAATTGGACTTACTGTGGGAACTCAGCCAGGGAGTTGGGAGCTCAAGGGAAGGACCATTCCCCTGAGAACTGAAAATCTTATGTAAACAATCCATTAGCACTCTCCAAGAGTGTTTTGTGGCATCCACTGTCACTGTCTGAGAATCACTGGCATAGCTGATAACGAGCCCTGCTGGACTCACGCAAACAATCCACTAGTACTATGTCAGAGCACCCCCAAAGACTTTTTTCATATCTCCCAAAGTTGCCCAGTAGAAGTTTCAGTATTTTGCTTTTCTAGAAGAGCATTGTGTTTCATCGACCGCCTGCTCAGTGTGTCAGTTTGTCAAAAAGTGAGCTGCCAGTTTTTAATTGGTAAATTAAGACTAACTGAAAGTAACAATTAAGTATTTATTTATTTACTGAGATAGTATAAGCAAGAGCCTAAACAAGAAAGGGCCCTAGCTCCACCAATGTTTTATTTGCCCCACAGAATGGCCCAGAGGTGGGTCATGTGCATCAGAGCAGATGAGAGGAACATCTTACTGTGGACTAAGTCCTCCCAAAAGCCTCTGATGTTTTATGGACCCAAGTGCCACGAGGAAGTAGAGGAGAGAGGGCTTAGAATGGAAAAGTGTTGAACCAGAATGGAAAAAGAGTTTTTAAGGCCACCCAGTAAGATGGTCTAGGCAGAAGTTCTGAACAGTATAATGCCTCACCTGAGGTCTCCTCTGCCTCATAAGGAGTTTTCCCAATGGATACACTTGAGCTAGAATGCAGATATGCCAGTCCGGATGGATCTTAGTCCATGACTGCAACTACCTCCAACGCCTGCAGTGCACTGGCTGTGCCTCAAATATAGTATGGGGTGTGAAGTTTTTCCCAATGACAGCTGCCAGATAAGGCCTCTGTAATTGTGCATGGTTGAGCCTGAAAGATCACACATAGAATTTTGGCCTGGAGTCAGACTCTCCCCAGTTTTTATATGTATACCTATACCTATATCTATACCTATTCTGATCATCTGTGTGGACAGTGATACTGAAGAGAGAGTTTGAGATGTAGTACACCAAACTTCTTCATCTTGGGTAGTAGCCTCTGTGACAGTCCCAAAGTCAGTTAGTGCCAGTGCCCAGGGCTGCACTACAGCATTGAGCCACGATCAGTTGAGTCTCTACGCGACTGAGGCCAGGTGCACAGGTCAAACAGGGCTACTGAGTGGAGAATTAGTCTCAGAAAACTGTGGCTCCATTAAGCTCAGCAATTAGGATAGCTATATCTTTTCTCTGCTAGTCCATTGATACCTTACTGGTAAACAGTAGAACTGCACAGTGTTAGGAGGGTAGGTTTATGGTCCCCACATGCCATAAAATGTCCCTAACTGCAGCAACTACCTTCAGGACTTTGGAGTGAATTCAAGCAGGGATACACTTAGACAGTACATCTGTACCAATATATATTCAATAGTGGGAGCCATTACAATGGTGGTCATAACAATTGTAATGCTCCAGTGGGGCCCACTTATAGTTGTATCTGGTAAAGGTTCTGATGATATTGGACTGAGACTCAAAACCAGAGAGCATTGTTTGTTTCTTCTTTGTATTAGATTCCTAGCACTGCTGTAACAAAGTACCACAAACTCATTGACTTAAAACACAGAAATTTATTGTCTCAGAGTTCTGGAGGCTAGAAGTCTGATATCAGGGTGTCAGCAGGGATTCTGAGGGATTGTTATTGATAATCTGTTCAATACTTCTGTTCTAGCTTTTGGTGGTTTGCTGGCAATATTTGGTGTTCTTTGGCTTCAACATTTTAAAGTTTTTTTTTTTACAGCAGTAGCCCACTTCCCAGTACCAGAAATCTATATGAGTTTGCTTGGACTGCTATAACAAAGGACCGCAAACTGAATGGCTTAAAAAAATATTGTCCTACAATCAGGATGGTAGAAGTGTGGGATTAGATATTGGTAGGGTTGTTTTCTTCTGAGGACTCGAGCAAAAAAACTTTTTTGCCTCTGTCCTACCTTCTGGTGGTTTTCTGGCAACATTTGACATTCCTTGGCTTGTAGATTCATCACCCTGATCTATGCCTTCATCTTCACAAGGTGCTCTCCCCATATGTTTGTCTGTCTCTGTGCTCAGATTTCCCATTTTTATAAGGACTAGAACCCACTCTAATAACCTCATGTTAACTTGATTACCTCTGTAAAGACCTTATTTCTAAATAAGGTCACATTCTAAGGTACCGTGGGATAAGAATTCCCTCTTGGTAGAGGGGAAGTGGGAACAATTTAACCTATAACCCCCTCATTGTAGTGTCAGAGATTGTGGAGGGCACAGTTAACTATGCACCAGTATCCAGGAGACCCAATAAATGCGGTTCTCCCCTAGCTCCCCATTGAACTCTTAACCTGATATAGGACCATTGTTCCCCACTAGAGACATAGAAACCTTGGCCCAGCCACTAGTCTTATTTATTTTTAAAAGCTGAAAAACTTGGTTAAAAGTTAATAGTGGATTTTAATTCCCCACCCCTACCCCCAGGTTCACTGGGAGGAGCAGAGGGAATAGCACTTGTATTAATCGTAAGGCCATGACCTTGCAGACTCTAGTGGAGCAGCCTAGTGGATCCCATGGCCCACTCACTCTATGACCATAAGTTCTTGGTGGGAAAGTCCATCAGTCTCCTCTTTGGGAAGCTTTTGTTGAGTAACCTGGATCCAGAGATCTCTTTGGGAAGGATCTAGCCCAAATGGTCTAAGAGGGGCAACAGGCTTACCATTTTTACATTGCTCTTTCTACTGGTTGGTCTTTGCCTTCTGGGCAGTAGCCACATTTTTTTAACTCAGTGATTTGTCAGTGAAGATCTGGACTGTTACAGAATGATCAATGTGGCCTTGTGAGGAGGTTTAATTGAGCTCAGTAACCAGAAGAAGTTAACGTGAACAAACCTGGAAATCTGAGTCTTGTTGACAGTCTCATCATCTATTGTTCTTACCCCACATTTGTACATCTAAGACACCACTAGGGTGGCTCACAAGGAAACTATATCCACTGGAAGTATAATTCAACCATGGAACCATGAGTTCCTTGCTGTTTAGTGGCAAGGAACTCATGGTGCATGGGGTCAAATCTCTCAGAGCCCAAATGATCTTGAGTGCTTGTCTCCTTTCATCCCAGTGCCATCTTCTTCTTTAGGCAAAGTAGCTGCTGTTTTGTACTCTGAAAGTGGGGGTCACATACCAGAGGTACCATTCTCTTAGTAAGTAAAACAAGATTACCTCCTCCATCTTGGAGGCAAACTACCCAAGTCTCTGAGAGCTTCAGATTGCTGGGGTGAAGTAATCCCAAAAGGCTCTTCATTATTTTACATTTTAGGCATAAGTCCCAACAAAAAGTCACTTTGTTTTAGGCTGTCTTTTGGTGCCAGGGACATGTTTACAGTTAACAGTAGTATTGGGATGCAATTCAGGGTCTCTGACAAATTTTGTTCCCATCACTAGAGGAAGGAATTTTGTTCCCATCAGTAGCTAGAGAATTGCTTCCCTAGCTTTCCTATGAGTGTCTCTTTTGGATCTGTAATTTGACTCATGGAGTTGAGTCAAGTTTGGGCAAGGGGGTGGAAACTAAAGGGAAGGACCGCTGTTCCCCCTTATACCTGAAAAGCTTATGTAAAAAGTCACTAGCACTCCCCAAAGAAACCCCAGGGTCCACTAGTCCTTTTTGAGACACATGAGCATGGCTGATGAAGCACCCATGGAACTCTCAGGCTCTTGCATGTGATCCATTAGTATCACTTGAGAGTGTCTGATGGACCTCTGTATCACCTCTCAAAAGTGCCCCATGGGATCTTCAGAGTTTTGCTTTCCTAGAAAGGCACTGTGCTTTACAGGCATACCTCATTTTATTGCATTTTGCAGATACTGCATTTTTTACAAATTGAAGGATTGTGGCAACCTTGCATCAAGCAAGTCTATCGGTGCCATTTTTCCAAAAGCATTTGCTCACCTCATGTCTCTGTGTCACATTTTGGTAATTCTTACAATATTCAAACTTTTTTCATTATTATTATATTTGTTATGGTGATCTGTGATCAGTGAGCTTTGATGTTATTATTGTAGTTGTTTTGGGACACCACAAACCACACGCATATAGATGGTAAACTTAATTGATAAATGTTATGTGTGTTCTGACTGCTCTACCGGCTCTCTTCCTCTCCTCTAGCCTCCCTGTTTCCTCAGACAGAACAATATTGAAATTAGGCCAATTAATAACCCTACAATGGCCTCTGTATGTTCAACTGAAGGGAGGAGTTGCGCGTTAGTTTAAATCAAAAGCTAGAAATGATTAAGCTAAGTGAGGAGGGCATGTCGAAAGCCGAGAAAGGCCAAAAGCTAGTCCTCTTGCTCCAAACTATAGCCAAGTTGTGAATGCAAAGGAAAAGTTCTTGAAGGAAACTAAAATTGCTACTCTAGTGAACACACAAATAATAGGAAAGCGAGACAGCCTATTGCTGATACGGATAAAATTTCAGTGGTCTGGACAGAAGATGTGAAACCAGCCACAACATTTGCTTAAGCGAAAGCCTAATCCAGAGCAAGGCCCTAACTCTCTTCAATTCTATGAAGGCCAAGAGAGGTGAGGAAGCTGCAGAAGAAAAGTTTGAAGCTAGCAGAAGTTGTCTCATGATGTTTAAGGAAAGAAGCCATCTCCATAACACAAAAGTGCAAGGGGAATCAGCAAGTGCTTACGTAGAAGCTGCAGCAAGTTACCCAGGAGACCTAGCTAAGATAATTAATGAAGGTGGCTACACTAAACATCAGATTTTCAATGTAGATGAAACAGCCCCCTATTGGAAGAAGATGCCATCTAGGACTTTCAGAGTTAGAGAGGAGAAGTCAATGCCTGGCTTCAAAACTTCAAAGTACAGGCTGACTCTTGTTAGGGACTAATGCAGCTGGTAACTTGAAGTTGAAGCCAATGCTCATTTATCATTCTGAAAATCCTAAGGCCCTTAAGAATTATGCTAAATCTACTCTGCCTGTGATCTGTAAATGGACAACAAAGTCCAGATAATAGCACATGTGTTTGCAAAATGGTTTACTACATATTTTAAGCCCACTGTTGAGACCTACTGCTCAGAAAATTTCAAAATATTACTGCTCACTGATAATGCACCTGGTCACCCAAGAACTCTTCTGGAGCTGTACAACAGGATTAATGTTTTCATGCCTGCTAACACAACATCCATTCTGCAGCCCATGGATGAAGGAGTAATTTCAATTTTCAAGTCTTATTATTTAAGAAATACATTTTGTAAAGCTATAGCTGCCATAGATAATGATTCCTCTGATGGATCTGGGCAAAGTAAATTGAAAACCTTCTGGAAAGGATTCACCACTCTAGATGCCATTAAGAACATTCATGATTCTTGGGAAGAGGTCAAAATGTCAACATTAAGGGAAGTTTGGAAGGAGTTGATTCCAGCCCTCATGGATGACTTTGAAGAATTCAAGACTTCAGTGGAGGAAGCAACTACAGATGTGGTGGAAATAGCAAGAAAACTAGAATTAGAAGTAGAGACTGAAGATGCAACTGAATTGCTAAAATCTCATGAGAAGATTTTAATGAATGAAGAGTTGCTTCTTATGGTTGAGCAAAGAAAGTGGTTTCTTGAGATGGAATCTACTCCTGGTGAAGATGATGTGAAGATTGCTGGAATGACAACAAGGGATTTAGAATATTATATGCACTTAGTTGATAAAGCAGCAGCAAGTTTTGAGAGGATTGACTCTCATTTTGAAAGAAGTTCTGCATGCTGTGAAACAGCATTGCATGCTACAGAGAAATCATTCATGAAAAGAAGAGTCAACCAATGAGCCAAACTTCACTGTGGTCTTATTTTAAGAAATCGCCACAGCCACCCCAGCCTTCAGCAACCACCACCCTGATCAGCCACCAGCCATCAACATCGAGGCAAGACCCTTCAGTGGCAAAAAGATTAGGACTAGCTGAAGGCTCAGATGATGGCTAGCATTTTGTAGCAATAAAGTATTTTTAAAATAAGATACGTACATTGATTTTTATAGACATAATGCTATTGCACAATTAATAGACTACTGTATCGTGTAAACATAGCTTTTATATGTGCACTGGGAAACCAAAAAATTCATATGACTCGCTTTACTGAAATATTCACTTTGTTGCGGGGGTCTGGAACTGAACCCGTGACATCTCCAAGGTGTGCCTGTACTATCCATCCTGCTCACTGCACCAATTTGTCAGAGAAAGCACTGCCAGTTGTTGAGTTGGTCAATTATAACAAGCCAAACTGAAAATAACAATTAAACCTTTATTCGATTACTGTGATAGCATAAGTATGAGTCTAAACAGGAAAGGTCCCAGCTTTATTATTCCATTTTTCCCCACTGAAGGCCCCAGGTAAGAGATGTTTTATCAGAAATGGTTGGGGGATTGTCTCATTGCCAAAGGAGCCCTAAACTAAAGGCTCTTGCCATTTTATGGACCCAGGAGCCCAGGAGGTGGGGAATGCAGGAAGGCCTAGGAATGGAAAAGTAGCGAAAACTGAGTCAGATAGGAGAAAATCGTCTTCAAGCCTCCCCAGTGAGGTTGTCAAAGCAGAGTCACCTGAACAGAACAGTGCATCATTTGAGCCCTTAACTGGGGCTGTGTAAGACTGTGGTTGGCCTGGAGGGGCCTGAACCCATGAATATACTGGCTGTGCAGTCGGTCTAGTGTGGGTAGGAAGCTTTCTCCCATGGTAACTGCCAGGTAAGATGACACATAGGATTTTCACTTGGATCCACACTCCTTAGTTTTGACACACATGTACATATATTCATACATACATGTGCACGTGCACACATATATGCATATGTTATGTGCACATATATTTTAGAAATCATGAGGACTCCCAGACACCTTCAGTTCTAGTCCCTCAGGTCTCCTTCTTGCCTTCCTCCGTTTCATATGTGTATGTCCTTTCTTCCAGGGTGTTAATCCTGACTCTTAAAACATCAGCAGAGTTATGTATTTGCTTAACTCTACAATGCTTCAACCCTTGTTACAGAATTACTTAGCACATACCACTAAAAAAAAAGCCTACTAGGAAGATTTAGTGATTTGCTTTCTGTCTGTACCCCATACTCTTGCCCAAGTCTGAGGGTATGTTTCAAACACTATTTATGACTAATTTGAATCATTTTTTTAACCCTTCAGTAGGTTCATTTCATTATGTTTTTTCGTTTCTTCTTCTTATCCTTGTTGATTTAGTTTTATTTTTGGAATGTATGGAACATTGACCTACTTCCAGAAGTAAATATTATACCAAAGGTATACTTAAGAGCGTCATTTCTTCCCCAGTCCTTCCCATGCATTCCCCAGTCCTTTCTCCCACCCTGTCTTCTGGCAGGTAACCAACTACATGATTTTTTTGCTTATCTTTTCTGTGCTTCATCTTGTAAAGTTAGTATCTATTTCTCATTTCTTCCGATTACTGCTTTCTGAGCCAAAAGTTAGTATACTAGATAACCTTTAAAAAATTTTTTCCACTTAACATTACCTCCTAGAAATTCCTCCATGTAGTTTATAAAAATCTTTTAAAAATTTTTACATAAATATGTAAAATAGTACATTATATACCATAGTTTATACTATACCATAATTTACACCTTGGTTTATATATATACACCATAATATACACCTTGGTTTATTCAACCAATATCCTATTCTTGAACATTTAGGTGGTTTAAAATATTTTGCAATTACAAATAATACTGTAATGAATAACCTTGTACATATGTATTTTTATTGTTTCATCTACTATTGTGTATTTATGTAATGTATACGTACCCCAAAAGTAGAGATTAGTATGAAATATATTTGATTCCTCAAGATATCTATGAAATAACGAGACAGTTTCAGTAGCACCCATTAAAACTTTTCTTATTTTCATGTAAGACCTAACATTATGGCAGTTCATTGATAACTTTAAAAATGAGAGAAAATGCTACTGTACACTTGTTATAAATTTGAAATCTAGAGATTTCACAATGGATCTGTTTTCCCATTTAGTGGACTAAATGGATCTCTTTATGTAGGTCATATTGGAGTACTGGGTGAAAATCTTACGCTTGTAAATCAAGATTCAGTGTCAAAACCCCAAATGCAAGTAGAGAAACAAATACCTTACAGAAAGGAGATGAGTCAAAGTAAGTATAATAATTATGGGTAACTCTAAATTATTTTAAACTCATCAGAAGATCTTTTTTCTTTGGTTCATGAATATGTATTTAAGTGTATATTTTATAGAAGTAAAAATAAATGACCTAAACTGTGAATACCCTAAGTTAACTGGAGAACAAAATCAAAAGTGTTAATACCTTCAGATTGGAATTTCTAGTCATAAGATTATTTAACAGCCATAGGACGTGCACTCAGTATCCACCAAGGACCAATAACTGTCCAATAGTATCTCAAAGTGTGTGTACCTTTTAGATGATTCTGGGAGATTACAGGTTCCGGGAAGTTATGCCCAGTGGGCACTTCTGACCAGTATCAGGGCCATTCTGCCATAGGTGCCAATTGACAAACCGAGAAGTTTTTGAGATCTGTAACTAAAACAGCAAATAGGAATCAGAGAGGCTTAGGGGAAGGGCAGCCTGGGAGGCTTGCTAGAGACTCCCCATACCCGCACCAGTGTATTCTGTTAATCCGGCCCCACACAGGGCGAGGTCTTCTTGGTAACCTCATAGATAGGTACCATCAAGTTCCCTGCGTGGAAAGTGCCAGTACCAGAAAAGTATGACCAATTGCTGGATCTCTTTTTTATTTGGGGGAGTTGAGAGGATCAAATATTGGCAGTCATCTCCTCTGGAATAGGATGTTGTCACCCTTTCCAGATCATGCCTAGGAATTTCACTTGGATGATAGATCCTGGTACCTTGTGTTAATGGCTCAGTCATGTTGCCTCATGTGAGTCTGCAGAGTGACCAGTCCTTATTGGGTAATGACCTTGTCTGGGACCACCAGGAAGACATCTTCGGTTTAGTGTTCCTTCCAGTAGCCAGACTTTTTCTAGGTCTTATTGTATCTGATGACAAATAGTAGGGGAATTTAGGTAGACTTGTGGAAGGACATTAGTCGTATATTGCACCCCATTCCACGTAAAATTAAACTGATCCTGGATTATCCACGTGGACAGTGATGTCATTTGTTGTACACCAAGTTTCTTTATCTTGGTGGGCAGTAGCCTCTGTGACAGTTTCAAAGTCAGGTACTGCCAGTGCTTAGAGTTTTGCTACAGTGTTGAGCTGCCGATAATCCCTTGAGACTCCATGCTCCTAGGGCCATGTGCACAGGTGAGATAGGGCTATTGAGTGGAGAATTAGTCTCATGAAGAACTTTGTTGTTCTTAAACTCAGCAATGAAGGCATTGCTTTTTTCTTTTTCACTCTAGGCAGTTGCTACTATTTTTGAGAAACAACAGCACTAGGGGCTGCTAGTCAGGGAGGTTTGTGGTCTTCCATGTACCGCACTAAAATGGTGTTAACTGGAGCAGTTTTCTTCGGGGCTTGTGGGCAAATGTGAGCAGGTGTTCACTTAGACAATACATCTCTATTGGTAATACATTCAGTAGTGAATGCCATAAAAAGGTTTTATTTGGAGTTTGGAGTTGGCCACAGAGACCCATCCACAGTGGGTCTAGGTAAGGGTCCAACTGGTAGTGGCCTCAGACCCAAAATCAGAGACATTATTTGTTTTCCCCTCATTCTGGTGATGGGGTTTGTGCGTCACAGTTGCCTCTGCGCTAGTATCCAAAAGGCCCAGAAATATAATTCTTCCCTACCTCCCCATTGAACTCTGACCCTGGGATACAACCTCTGGTCCCTACTGGGGATATTGGGACCCAGTCTTTGTTGTTGAAAGTTGAGAGTTCGCAGTACAAGTTAGAAGGGCTCACCTATTCATCTCCATATTCACAGGGAGAAGCTGAGGGGATAACACTTTCATTAATCATAGCACTTGTTAACATGCAGACCCTAATGGTGCTACCTTTTGTGGCCCTTATAGCCTAATATCTGGTCATCAACCTCCTCTTTGAATAACCAGACTCAGAGGGCTTCTCTAGAAGCATCATCCAGGGGAGAGCACATGGTTACCGTTTTCTATTGCTCTCTTTGTCAGTCAGTCTTTACTATTTGGGCAGAAGCTGTTTTCTCCGTGCCTGAAAATATGTCCGTTAGGTTCTGGATTTTGTTGCAGAACATTGTCACCTGACCTGATGAAGAAGTTTGATTTAGTTCGATAACCAGCAGGAGTAGCACAAATAAACCTAGAAATGTGAGCTGGTTAACAATCTTATCTACTGTTCTTACTCATTATTGTAGCATGATTAAAAGGGCTGCTCTAGACTCTGCATTGGTGGTCCAAACATGATTTTAGTGATAGGTTCAGGCGGAAAGCTGTCAGAGCATGAACAGTTCCCAGCTGAGGAAGGAGAGCGTCTTGGTATTTGCCTCTCATCTTCCCTCTTTCTTCCTCCTCCTTGAGCAAACTTTCTGCTGTCAGGGCAGACTTAAAAAGGGGTTTTAGAGTGACCACAACCCAAAGTATCATGGTCCCTCACGAAGTTTAAGATTACCTCCTTCATCATGCAAGTGAACAATCCAGGTCTCTAAGATCTCTTTATATCACTGGGCAAAGCAATCCCAAGGAGTTCTATATTTAATTAAATCATGAGTCTCAATAACTTACTATATTGTAGGCTGTCCATCGTTGTCTGGGACCTCATTAAAGCTGACAGCAGGGCTTCCCTGGTGGCGCAGTGGTTGAGAGTATGCCTGCAAATGCAGGGGACACAGGTTCGTGCCCCGGTCCGGGAAGATCCCACATGCCGTGGAGCGGCTGGGCCCATGAGCCATGGCCGCTGAGCCTGCGCATCCGGAGCCTGTGCTCTGCAACGGGAGAGGCCACAACAGTGAGAGGCCCACGTGTCGAAAAAAAAAAAAAAAAAGCTGACAGCAATGGTTGGGTGCAGCTTAGCTTGTACTTAGTACTATCATCAGAGGACAATAGCAGTAGCCAGGGAATTGCTTCCCTAGATTTCCCAGAGCCCCTCTGTTGGATCCCTAATTTGACCCACCAGGCATTTTGGCAGGGAGTCTGGGACTAAAGAGAAGGACCACTGTTACCCCTCTAACCCCAAAAGCTTGCATAAACAATCTGCTAGCCCTCTCCAGCAGTGCCCCAGGGCATTCTTGACATAGCACTTCCTGAGACTCATTGCTGTGGCTGGCAGAGTGCATTTTAGGACCCTCAGACTCCTGCAAATGACCAGCTGGTACTTCCCAAGAAGCCTTGTAGTCTTCTCAAGCATCTCCCCAAAATGCCCTGGGGGGTTTTCATGCTTTTTACTTTTCCAGAAAGGCATTGTGCTTAATTGGGCCACCCTGCTTGCCACCATTTGTCACTGAGAGAGAGCTACCAGTTGTGAAGGTGGTGTATAAAGACAACGAACCAAACTGAAAATAACAAGCCTTTATTCACTTACTGCAATAATATGCGTCTAAACATGAAAGGGCATGAGCTCCACCAGTGTTTCAACTAGTCTTTCATTTCCCCATGAAACGTCATCCAGCAAACATCTGACGTATTAGTACAGAGGGGAATATCTCACTCTGCGTACAGATGTTTATATACTATCTTATCTATTTAATTATCTACCATTGTAGCAGTACTTATACCAATACCATAGTTGTGGTATATATATCAGTTTATTCAATCAGTGTCCTGTGCTTGAACATGTAGATGGTTGTAAGTGTTTTGCAATTAATGAATGATCTTCTGCATAGGCATTTTCATTGCTTGGTCTATTATTATGTATTAAACTAAAGCATAAATAACCCATGAAACCTGAAGACCAATATGAAATGTATTTGTTGCTTAGGAATATTTATGAAATAATGAGACAGCTTCAGCATCATCCAGTTTTATGACAGATCTAGCATTATAATTATTGACTTATGACTTTATAAAAATGAGACAAAATGCTACTGTACACTTGTTATAAATTTGAAATCTAGAGATTGCACATTTAGTGGACTAAATGCACCTCTTTATATGGGTTATTATGGAGTACCAGATAAAAATCCTGTGCTTGTGAAACAAGTTTCAGTTTCAAAACCCCAATTGCAAGTAAAGAAACAAATAACTTCCAGAGAGGAGAGACGCAATAGTAAGTATAATAAAAGGAAACTTTAAATCATTTTAAATTAAACTCATCAGAAGATTTTTTTTCCTTTGGTTCATGAATATGTATTTGAGCATATATTTCATAGAAGTAAAACTAAATGACCTAAAGTGTGAATACCCTAAGATAATTAGAGAACGAAAGCAAAAGTAATGATACCTTTTGGTTGGTATTTGTGCAGTCAATAATTACTAAGTAACAAGACTGACTACTTCCACACACAGTCATGAAAACTATTCACATGATTTTTCTCAATTCACCTTTATGGAAAGAAAATTTGATTATTTGGCATATCCAGAAGTTCCATTATACATGTATCATTTTCTACTTAGCATTTCCTCTTCAAAACGAGAAAAACGATACGATAACACTTGAAAATCTACCTCCTGAGAAGAAAGGTTTTTTTTCAAGAAACCAATCTCAAACTAAGAACCTTAGAACTATCAGACAGGAGAATCTTGATAGTAAGTAATTAAACATAAATCTTATAAATTGTTTTTAATTAAATTCAGAACACTTTTTTGTTCATGAATATATCTTCAACCATTTGCTTCTTTAGTAATTATTCCCATCATACTTTAGATCTTTATTGATGATTTATCTGTTTCTTTTATAATCACTGAATTAGATATGTTAAATCTTACACTTTGTGGATTTTTCTATTTAGTCATGGCAAGCTTTGGTTTATATCTTATGATACTCTATTATTTATGTGCATATAAATTTTAAATTGATAACATTCTTGGGGGACAGAACATTTTGTCCTAATGAAGAGACCCACTTCATCATTTTTATAGTTTTTATTTGTTTATTTTCCTTTAAAACTACCTTATCTGCTATCAGGGTAGCTCCGTAAATTTTCTTCTGGTTGGTATTTGTGTGATACATTTTTTTTTATCGTGTTACTTTAATTTTCCTGTGTCTTTATGATTTTGCTCTATCTTTTGTAAGAAACTTATAATTGTCTATATTTTAGAATTCAGCCTGATCTTTTAATTACCTCTCATAATCATATATAAACCAATTATTGATATTTTTAAGTGTAATTCCACCATTTTGTATTCCACCATTTTTTGTATCTGATGTTTCTTTCACTCTTTCACTCTATTTTTTATCATTATATATATTTTTCATTAGCCATATTTAATACCAAAAATTTAAACTTTATTCAAAAATATGAATACTGTAAAACAAAATAATAATTTAAAACCTAAGTATAATAATGTTTATAATAACAATATTTCTAAATTAAATACATTTAATGCTTCTGTATATCTAAAAAGTAACGACTGCTTATATATACATGTGTGAAAAGTGTTGTGTTCACATGATGTTTACACTTCAAATAGTGATTTGTATATATCATTAAAAGATGAGAAAAGATATTGTTGGGTAACTAACATATATTGTAAATATAGAGGTTCCACCACAGATCTGGTTCTCTATTTAGTGCTTTTATGAGCCTTTCTTCCTGAAGCTCAGAAAATGGAAGAGGTACCAGATGAAAGTCTTTTGCCTGACATTTGGAACTGCTAGAAAGAAAAGACTCAACTTGTAAATACTGAATTATGAGTATTATAAAATTATTTTACATTTTAATTGTTTTAAGCAGAATTATATTCATGAATGTGTGAGCTTACAGACATCTAAGTCAAATTTTTACTGTGTTATTTAAATTCCTATTTCTTGATTTTCTTGCATTTTGTTTCTCTGTCGATTATGGAGTGAATGTATTCTCCCACTATGATTGTGGATTTATCTATTTCTTCTTGTAGTATTGTCCTTTTTCCTTATACTGTCTATGTTGTTAGGTGCATACAAAAAAAAATATTTGATAGTCCTTATGGACTCAACATTTTCTTTTTATAAAAGGTACCATCTTAGCCTGTCTCCAGTAAGGTCGTTTGACTAAAATCCTATTTTGTATGACATTGACATAACTCCTGCAGATTTATTTTGGTTAGTATTTTCAGGCATATCTTTTTTCACTTCCTTACTTTACAATTTTCTATGTTCTTATAATTCAGTGACCTCTCATAAATAAATTATAGTTAAATTGCTTATAAATCCAGTGTGACTGTCTTTGTCTCTCACTACAACATGTAATCCACTTATAATTACTGTACTTACTAATATATTTAGATTTAAATATTTCCTTTTTTGGGTGCTTTCTATTTCTCCTACCTGATCCAGGTTTCTTTCTATTTTCTTTCCTTATTTTTGAATTATTACTTTCTAATTAGTTTAACTTTTAAATCAATCATATACGTTGTTAAAAATGTTTTAATATTTTAAAAATATTAATACCCTTAGTACAGTAAAATCTAATTACAACTTTCTTTTTTTTTAAATAAATTTATTTGTTTTATTTATTTATTTTTGGCTGTGTTGGGTCTTTGTTGCTGCACACAGGCTTTCTCCAGTTGCGGTGAGCAGGGGCTACTCTTTGTTGCGGTGCACAGGCGTCTCATTGCGGTGGCTTCTCTTGTTGTGGAGCACGGGCTCTAGGTGCGCAGGCTTCAGTAGTTGTGGCACGTGGGCTCAGTAGTTGTGGCTCGCAGGCTCTAGAGCACAGGCTCAGTAGTTGTGGTGCACGGACTTAGCTGCTCTGCAGCATGTGGGATCTTCCCAGACCAGGAGTCGAACTCATGACCCCTGCATTGGCAGGCGGATTCTTAACCACTGCACCACCAGGGAAGTCCCTAATTACAACTTTCTAGGTGTATGTATTCAGTAACAAGAGTCTTCCACATACTTTGAGGAGAGCACTCTGATGATTTTTATGCTTAATTTCATAGTCCATTTTGAAAATGCACCAGAAGATTGGAGGTGGGGTGGGCAAGGGGAGGACAGTTTGATCATTTGTTTAAATTGTGTGTATTTGCTTAAGTTGTTGTAAAGCTGAATGGAAACTAAGTTGTTCTTGGTATACATTAATAATCCAGAGCTTTTACAATCCAGCTGTTTTACTTTTTATTGGATTAAGAGCCTCTATACTTGTAGCTGAGAAAATGGATATCAGATGAAATCTTTCATGTAAAGAAAAAGTTTAAACCTTATAAAACTCATCTCAAATTAAGACACTTGGAACTGCCAGAAAAGTGAGGATTTGTAGTAAGAATATCATATAATGATTTTTAATTAAATTTCTCTGGTTGTTTAATATTTATTCAATTGACCATAGAAATACATGCTATATAGTGTATCATATATACATATAGGTACACATATACATAGCATATACAACGTGTTTGTGTATGTATTCTCCATTAGGTGAAGTTAATTATGTTTCTAAAGCTTTATTATAAATAAAAATATACAGACACATAATCTGTATTACATATAGATTATATATTACATACAGATATATATATAATAAATATACACATTTTAAATTGTTATCTATTCTTAGTGAACTGAAATTTCTGTCTTTATGATGGACATTTTGTAGTAATTTTTTGTGCCTTTAGTCTGTTTTGTCTGATGTTGGCGTGGTATCTTTCTTTATGTAACTACTTGCATAGAATAATTTTTTCGTCACTTTATTTTTAACCTTTTTCTATTATTATGACTTAGCTGTATATAATTGGTTATTTTTTAATCCAATGTAACACTCTTTGTGCTTTAAATGGAGCATTGAATACATTTGTATTTACTGGAAGCATGGATATTTTGGAGGTAAGTATACCATTGCCTGTATTTTCTGTCTTTCTTACCTGATCTGCTTTTGAATCTTCTAAATTTATTTTGAATGTATTATTTATCATTTCTTTTTTTTCTCACTCATGTATCTGTTATGAAAATATTGCACTTAATCCTAAAATGTGAATACCTTATAAAACTATTCTTTTTGAACAGTACTCCCATTGTCTCTACACTTCTCATACTCACTCTGTAATTCACTGTCAATAATGTGGTATTTGACTTTATTGTTTCAAACCATGAGAAGAAATATTCCTGGATAATTGACATGTGTTTGAATTACAGAGGATTTTCAATAAATCCAGTTCTCTATTTAATGGATTAAAAGCATCTTTCTCGTAGCTCAGAAAGCAGAAGACGTATTACCCGAGGATGAAGTTGAATTGTCAAAAAGCCAATCTCAAACTAAGAAACTTAGAGCTGTCACAATGAAAGCACTAAATAGTAAGTATGATAAATTTCAATATTATTGATTTATTTTTAATTAAAGTAAGTGAAAAAAAACCCTCTCTCTTAGGTTTATGAATGTTTACTCATATCTTTTGTATAAATCTATTAGATCAAATATATTTACTGTGTTAGTCAATTCTTTTTCAATTCCATTGAAGTTTCGTTTATTCTGTGTTACTAAGAGATGTATGTTAAATTTTCCCACTGTGATTACGGACTTCTTTGTGTTTACGGGTAGTTTAGCCAGATTGGTTTATATATTTGGAAATGATGTTATTAAATGTGTACAAATTTATACTTGTTATATCTTCCTGGTAAACATGAGCTATAAAAGTACACTGTTTATCTCTGTAAAAGTACACTGTTTATCTCTAAAAATACATTTTTTTTGCCTAATGTTTATTTTGTTTGATAATAATATAGCCATGTTTGCTTTCTTATGATAAGTATTTACACAGTCTTCTGTAAACAATTCAGACAGAAGTTTGTGGTGTTTTGCATGGTCTCAGTAATTTTTTCATAATGATCCTAAACCACAACAGAAGCCCAACAGTTTCTTTATTAATTAGTTGTGTACAAACAACTTAGTACCTGTTGGTTACTGCATAACTTTTGTGGGAACATAAATTTTCAACACTGTTAGATAAGTACCTAAGAGCACAATTGCTGGATCATATGGTAAAACTATAATTTAACTTTGTAAGAAACTGCCAAACCGTCCTCAAAGTGGCTGTAGTGTTTCGCATTCCTACCAGCTACGAATCAGGTTTCCCATTGCTCCACATTCCTGACATCATTTGTTGTTTTCAGTGTTTGAATTTTAGCTATAGGTATGTAGTGATATCTCACTGTTGTTTTAATTTACAATTGCTTAATGATGAATATGCTGAACATCTTTTCATATGCTTATTTGCCATCTAAATGACTTCTTTGGTAGGTTATTTGTTCACATCTTTGCCCACGTTGTAATTGTGTTATTTGTTTTCTAATTGTCAAGGTTTAAGAGTTCTTTGCATGTTTTGGATAACAGATCTTAAATATCTGTTCTGTAAATATTTTCTCCCAGCCTGTGGCTTGTATTATCACTCTCTTAAGTGTCTTTCACAGAGCAGAAGTTGTGTGTGTATTTTTCTTAATGAAACCCAGCTTATCAATTTTTTTTTTGGATTGTGCTTCTGGTGTTCTGTCTGAAAAATCAACACCAAACGTAAGATCACCTAGATGTTCATCTGTGTTACCATCTAGGAGAATTATAGGTTTGCATTTTACATTTAGGTCTATGAGCCATTCTGTGTTAATTCTTGGTAAGGTGTCAGGTCTAGATTCACTTTTTTTTTACATTTGGCTGTCCAGTTGTATAAGTACTATTTGTTGAAAAGACTGTCGTTTCTCCATTGAATAGCTTTTGCTTTTTTGACAGAGATCATTGACTGTATTTTTATAGGTCTATATCTCTTTGTTCTGTTACAATTGACTTACTTATCTATTCTTTCACCAATTGTCTTGATTTCTGTAGGAAGCCTTGAAGTTGGGTAGCATCAGTTCTCTGACCTTGTTTTTCTTCAATATTGTATTGGCTAATGTAGGTATTTTGCTTTTCTATATAAACTTTAGAACCAGTTTGTCAATATCCACAAAATAGCTTATTGGAATTTTGCTTGGGATTGCATTGAATCAAGTTGGGAAAAGCTAACAGCTTAACAATATTGAGCCTTCCTATCCATGAACATGGAAAATCTCTACATTAAATCTTTGATGACGCTTGTGTCTGAAGAGTTATACTTAAGTATTTCATTTTTGGTGCTAATATAAATGGTATTGTGTTCAATTTCAAATTTCACTTGTTCACTGCTGACATACAGGAAATCAATTGACTTGTGTATATTAACCTGTATCTGGAAACCTTGCTATAGCCAGCTTATAATTCCAGGAGTTTTGTTGCTGTTGTTGTTCAACAAGAATAGTTTTGTTTATTTTTCTCAATTTACATACTTTTTCTTTCTTTTTCTTGACTTATTACATTACCTGTGAGTTCCAGTATGATGTTGGATAGGAGTGGTGAAAAGAAACATCCTTGATGTATTCCTAATCTGAGGATGACAGCATTTAGTTTCTTACCATTAAGTGTGATGTTATCTGTTGGTTTCTTTGTAGATGTCCTTTTATCAAATTGAGGAAGTTCACACTATTCTTGGTTTGCTGACAGTTGTATCATGAATGGATTTTGGATTTTTTTGAATAATTTTTCTGCATTTCTGATTGATCAAATGATTTTTTTCTTTAGTCTGTTGAGTTACGTTAATTGATTTCCAAATATTGAGTCAGAATTGCATACCTGGAATAAATCCTCCTTGGTCATCATATATAACTATTTTTATACATTGTTTCACTCAATTTGTTAATATTTTGTGGAGGATTTTTGCATCTTATTTGTGAGAGATATTTCTTTGCCTAGTTTTGGCATTAGATTAATATAGTTTAAATCTATTGTGATCTGAGAGTATACTTCATACGATTTCTATTCTTTTAAATTTGTTAAGGTATGGATTTTCAGCCTGTTGTATCTGTCTGTTACTGATAAGATGGTATTGCAAGCTGCAAGTATAAAAGTAGATTTGTCTGTTTCTCCTTGCAGTTCTGTTTTTGCCTCATGTGTTGATATTTTGTTGCTCTGTTGTTAGGTGCATACTCATTAAAGACTGTTATGTTTTCTTAGCTATTGACCCCTTTATTATTATGTAGTGCTCTCTTTACCCCTGGTAATTTCCTTGCTCTGAAGTCTGCTTTGTCTCAGATTAATATAGCTTCTCTGGCTTTACTTTGATTAGTATTAGCATGATACACTTTTCTCCATCCCTTTATTTTCAGTCTACTTTATCTTTATATTTAAAATGAGTTTCTTGTTGACAGCTTATAGTTGGGTCAGTTTATTTAATCACTCTGACAGTCTCTGTCTTTTAATTAATAGACCATTCACATTTAAAGTGATTATTGGTATTTCATTTAATATTAATCATATTTGTAACTATTTTCTCTTCAGTGCCCTAGTACTTTATTTTTCACCTTCCACTCTTTTCCTACCTTCTCTGGCTTTAACTACATGTTTAATATGATTCCATATTCTTTTCTTTCTTAGCATATCAATTATATTTCTTTAAAAAAATTTTTAGTGATTGTCTTAAAATTTGCAGTATACATTTACCACTAATCTAAGCATACTTTCAAATAACACTATGCCACTTCATGGGTAGTGCAGGTATCTGATAACAGTGTAATCCCAATTCCTTCCTCCTGTCACTTATGGAATTGTTGTCATTCATTTCATTTACCTATAAGCTATAATCACTGAATACATTGTTTCTATTATTATTATGAATAAACTGTTATCTGTTATATCAACTAAGAGTAAGAAAAGTTTATTTTACCTTCATTTATTTCTTCTCTTTATATAGATCTAGGTTTCTGATCTGTATCCTATTCCTTCTCTCTGAAGAACTTCTTTTAACATTTTCTTTCACTGCAGGCCTACTGGCAACAAATTTTTTTTTTTTTTTAATCTGAGGAAATCATTATATCTCTTTCAGTTTTGAAGGATAGTTTTTCTGGATACAAAATTCTAGGTTGGTTTATTTTTTTCTTTCAACACTTTAAATATTTCTCTCCATTCTCTTCTTGCTAGCTTAGTTTGATGAAAAGTATAAGATATTTTTATCCTTGTCCCTCTATAGATAAAGTATATTTGTGTTTTGTTTTTGTTTTTCTCTGGAGTCTTTCAAGATTTTCTCTTTGTCTTTGATTTTCTGCAATTTGAATATGATACGAATAGGTGTAGCTTTTTTTTGGTATTTATCCTTTTTGGTGTTCTGTGAGTTCCTATGATCATTGATTTGATGTCTGTTATTATTTTTGGAAAACTCTCAGCCATTATTTAAATATTTATTCTGTTTCATTGTTCTCCTTCTGATGTCCTCATTATGTGTATATTACACCTCTTATTATTGTCCAAAAGATCTCTGATATTTTGTTCCTTTTTTTCCATTTATTTTCTCTTTTCAATTCGGGAAGTTCCTAATGTCATATCTTCAAGCTCACTGAGTCTTTCCTTGACTGTATGCAATATACTGATGAGCACATCAAAGAAATTCTACATTTTTGTTGCAGTGTTTTTGATTTCTAACATTTCCTTTTGATTTTTTCTTAGAGATTCCAGATTTCTGCTTAAATAACTCTTCTGTTCTTGCATACTGTCTCTTTTTCCATGAGAGCTGTTAGCACATTAGCCATAATTACTTCACATACACAGTATGATAAATCTAAGATCTCTGTCGTGTGAGTCTGGTGCTCATACTCTTTAGACTAGGTTTTTACTTTTAGCGTGTCTTGCATTTTTGTTGTTTTTGTTGTTGAAATCCAGACATGATGTATTGTGTAAAAGGAACTGAGGCTTATATAGGCCTTTAGTGTGAGGCTTCATGTTTATCTGGTTAGGTATTAGGCTGTATTTTTTGTTTACTGTAGCTGTAGGTATCAGATGCTAAAAGTTCCTGTATTATCCCTTTTTTTGTCTCCCCTGATATCTTTGGGTTTCCCTTTAGATTCCTTAAGTAGGGTCTGAGGCTTGCTGTCCTTTTAGCTGTAACTTGCAATTATATAGGAGGCTTATTAATGTGGTGGTAAGGTGTCAGGGAAGGGGAAGCATTCTGTAATCCTCTGATTAGGTCTCAGTCTTTTAGTAAGCCTGTGTCGCTAGGTTTCCACCTTCACAAGTGTTTCTCATGTCTCTCCTACTTGTTTGGTAAGACAGGAAGGCTAGAAGGGGCTGAAATTTTATATCTGCTCACCCCCATGTTGAACATTTCCCTTCCCTAAGGTCTGTTAGGTTCTGGTAAACGGTGTTTTGGTTAAGCTCTGGTAAAATAGATTCCCTTGAGGGCAGTCTTTTGTTAAGGAGAACAGAAAGCTCTGGGCATGATTAAAAACAGTTACTTTCCCCTTTCCCTGTTGGAAGCATGTGGCAATTTTCCTCTGATCTTCATCCTGAGAACCTGGTTGGATTTCCTAGACATGAAACTCATAGTAACATGGGGGTACCAGTAAGATTCAAGCTAGTATATACTGAACTTTCAGCAATTCATCAATCACAGTTTAAGTGTTCCTACTAGTCCTGACTTCAGTAGTGGGCTTCTGCTCCTGGGGTTCAGCTGCCAATAAACTATGCTTCTTTTATCCACCTCTCTCTCCAATTTGGGGGTCAGCATTTTGCCTTGACTTTGAAAAGAAAAAAAATGTTTAATTTAAAAAGTTTGCTAGGCTTTTTTCTTATTGTGAGAGTGGAAGTAGTGACTTCCAAGCACTTTACATGTCATACAAGAAATAGAAGTCCTCTCACTACTATTATTTTAACATTTCAACATCCTGTATGATTTAAACTCTATTATTTATGATTTAGCGGCCTTTCATGTACACATTTTTTTGTTTTTCATTTATTGTACATTTGACATAAAACGTGTAAATTTAAGGTGTAAAACATGTTAATTTGATACATTTATATATTGTTATATGATTGCCATTGTAGTGATAATTAGCACCTGTATCACATTACATAATTATTCTTTCATTTTATTGGTTGGAATAATTAAGTTCTAGCCTATTAGCAAGTTTGATGATTTTAGTACAATATTGTCTATATTCGTTATACTTTGCATTAGATCTCTATTTACTACTCACGTTTGTATACTCTTAAACAACATTGATTCTGTCACCCCACCTCGTGTCCTGTGGTTAACCACAATTTCTTTCTCTGTTTTTACAAGTTTTGCTTTTTTAGATTCCACATGTAAATGATGTCATACTGTATTTTCCTTTCTCTGTATGACTTATTTCTCTTAGCATAATGTACTCATGATTCATCCATGTTGTCTCAAATGGCAGGGTGTCCTCCTTTCACATGGCTGAATAATACTCCATTTTATATATATATATATACACCACATCTTCTTTATCCACATCCACTGATGGACTCTTAGGATGTGTCCATATCTTCCTGTTGTGAATAATGCTGCAATAAAAATATAAGTACATATATCTTCTCAAAATCCTGTATTTATTTGCTTTGGGTATGTACTTAGAAGCGGAATTGATGAATCAGATGGTAGATCTATTTTTAATTTTTTGAGGAACCTCCATATTGTTTTCCATGGTGGGTAGACCAATTTACATTCCCACTAGCAGTGTACAGAGATTTCCTTTTCATTATATTTTTGCCAGCACTTGTATCTCTTGTTCTCTTGATGATAGCCATCCCAACATGTGTGAGATGATATCTCATTGTAGCTTTGATTTGCATTTCTCTGATAATTAATATTGTTGATCATCTTTTCACATATTTGTTGGCCATTTGGTTGTCTTATTTATTTATTTAAATTAATTTATTTATTTCAATTTATTTTATTTTTGGTTGCATTGGGTCTTCATTGCTGCACACAGGCTTTCTCTAGTTTCAGCGAGTGGGGGCTACTCTTCGTTGCAGTGCACGGGCTTCTCATTGCAGTGGCTTCTGTTGCAGAGCATGGGCTGTAGGTGCACGGGCTTAAGTAGTTGTGGCATGTGGGCTCAATAGTTGTGGCACGTGGACTCTAGAGTGCAGGCTCAGTAGTTGTGGCCCATGGGCTTAGTTGCTCCAGGGCATGTGGGATCTTCCTGGACCAGGGATCGAACCTGTGTCCCCTGCATTGGCACGCAGATTCTTAACCACTGCCTCACCAGGGAAGTCCAGTTGTCTTTTTTAGAAAAATAACTTGTTAGTTCTCTGCCGATTTTTCAGTTGGATTGTTTGGTTTTTTGTTATTAGGCTGTATGAATTCTTTATATATTTTAGATATTAACCCTTTATCTGATACATGGTTTCCAAAATTTTCTCCCATTCCAAAGATTGCCTTTTCACTATATTAATTGTTTCTTTTACTGTGCAGAAGGTTTTAACTTTGATGTAGTCCCATTTGTTGAGTTTTTCTTTTGTTGTTTGCGCTTTTGGTGTTATATACTAAAAAAAAAAAATCATTCCCAACACCAGTGTCAAGGAGCTTCTTCCCTACATTTTCTTCTATAGTTTCATCATAATTTCTGCTCCATATATTTATCATACCAACTTTACCAGAACTAGGTAATTGTTAAAATGATAATGATTCACATTCTGGTTTTGTTTATAATTTTAATAAGAATATTTTTTGGTGCTTCACCATAAATCAAGGTGTTATCTGTTGGATTGAGACAGAAATATATTCTATATTAAGAGAGTAATGTCTAGGAGTAAATCTATAGTTCTAATTTTTCACAGAGTTTTATCAAGAGTAGATATTGAAATCTATTAAGTGAACTTCTGACATTGAGTAATCATTTTTCTCTTCTCACTTGATGTAAGAATATCTTCCTAACCTCTAGACATTATAATCTTCTTGGAATTAGGCCGCAGTATGTGGTTTTCAGTAGTGTTTCTGTATTTAGTTTACTGAAAGTTTTCTTCATCTTGGTAGATCAAGATGCGAATGAACTCTCAGATGAGAATTTTATACTTGAAGATCTAGTACTAGCTAAAGGATACAAGGATAAAATTCAAACAAGTGGAGTTTATGAGTCTCAAAAATTGAGAGGTATGAATGATATTGATAAACATATTTTAAAAGTCATCATAAAATATTTGACAATTTAAAAATATATTTTAAATGTGCATCAATTAGTTTATGTTTTATAGTTGAATTTTTTCCTTAGGTTAGATATTTTAGAATACAATTTAACAAAAATTGAAATTCTGCAGAACTAATAAATGCTGTAATGATATTAGCACCCCCCATTCCTTCTTGTAGTCTTTAATATTCTCATTATTATACTGTATTTCTTAAATTTATTGAGCAAGAAACCCTGCCTTTCTCTTTTTATGGAGCAGTGTTTCATAGAGAACAAGTTTAGGACATGCTTTTCTAGGAATCTTATGGAGCTATTACAGTTATTTCATTTTTAAAAGTATGACTTATATCCAGCATTCACATTTCAATTCTTATCAAGTACATTATCTGCTAAAAATATTTGTTATTATCCAGTAGACCTATTCTTTATATTGTTATATGGTTTCAAGAAGAGAAAAGGAACATTTGTGTTTTATCTACTGGATCTTACTCTTGATATCATTATATATTTTCTACTATAGTTCTTTGATATTTAGTGTATTTTTTGTTGTATATTTTAAATAAATTTATCTGTATTTTTTCTGTTTGCTTAAAAAATGGATTTGAGGAAAAATGGACATTATTAGAAAGATTGGAAAATTTTTATTTGGATTTTTGACTTAGTGTAACAGAAGATTTGGTTTATCTTTGTGCTTCTTAATTGGAAGATTGGGATTGACATATCTACACTATTGGTACTATGTATAAAATAGATAACTAATGAGAACATACTGTGTAGCACAGAAAGCTCTACTTAATGCACTGTGGTGACCTAAATCGAAAGGAAATCCAAAAAAGAGGGGATATATGTATATGTATAACTGATTAATTTTGCTGTACAGTAGAAACTAACACATTGTAAAGCAACTATACTCCAATAAAAATTAATTTAAAAAAAGAATATTTTCAAGTGAAAGAGAACCAAATAAAACCTAGGTGTTTTAGGTTGTTTCTGTTACTTTTAATTTATTTTGAAATACAGAAAGGTATGATAAGAGTTAATGTAATGAACACTTGTGTGTCTGTTTCCCAGTTTAATGAATATAATATACGTTAAATATTGAAGTCCGACCCTCTCTATTCCTCTCAGATTATTGCCTCCTTCTTTTCTGAATTTGATATTTATCATTACCATATATATTTCTTTATACTTTTGTTAGGTATGTTTTCATCTGTAAAGGATTTATGCTATTGTTTTGTTTGTAGTATGCTGTATGCTTTCTTAAGCAACTTGCTTTTTTGGTTCAAGATCACTGTTGATAATTCTAGTCCTTATTCATTTATTTTTATTGCTGTATATTGACCTGGTTTATGAATATATTATAATTAATTTGCCCATTCTCCTGTGGATGAATATTTGTGTTGTTTCCATTAGGAGATGCCTATCTTCTTATGAGAGGTAATGGTAGGGGTAGTGTTTAAAAGTACGGATGCTGAAAATAGACTGCCTGTCTTTGGTGCCTACCTCTGTCTCTTACTAACTGTGTAAGCTAGTTAATCTCTCCATGTTTCAGTTTCTTCATCTGAAAAATAGGGCTAGTAATAGTATGTACGTCACAAAATAATTGTGGGAATTATATGAAATACTTTAAAACAATGGATGCCTGAGAACCACCAGATGGTACTGAACCCTGTATATACTGTGTCTTTTCCTGTGTTTCCTGTCCATAATTTATTTGATGGTCAATAGGTCATTATTAGTATAATAAGGGTTACTATAGCATAAGCACTGCAATACTATGACACTCAATCTGATAACCAAGATAGCTACTAAGTGTCTAATGGGCAGGATATACAGCATGGATACGCTGGACAAAGGGATGATTCATGTCCCAGGCAGGACAGAGCAGGACAGTGTGAGAGTTCATTACCCTACTCAGAACAACACGCAATTTGAAACTTATTAATTGTTTATTTCTGGAATTTTCTGTTTAACATTTTTGGACCAGGGTTGACCACGGAAACTGCAGATAAGGGGGGACTACTGTATTTTTGACCTTGTGAAAGAAATAGAAAATTCCATTTTTATGTGCTATAGCATAGGATTTAATCCTTTAAGATTTATGAAGAATTCTACCCATGAAAATATTTGTTCTTGGCAGTTTTCAAAAGTGATTAATTTAATTGCACATTTTAATTTTTAATTGTTCTTTCCATTTTTTTCCTGGCATATCTTGTTTTTTTTTCTTCTTTTGAAAGTACCAATTTAATCTAGATTTTAAATCTTATTTCTGTTCCTAGATGATAGAGATATATTGGTGGATAAATGATGATGTTTTCCAAAGAAATATAACCAGTTATTGGCTTTCAAATCCCACCCACATGTTAGAATTAATCCTTTCCCAAGTTAGGTAATTCTCTTGGGTCAATAATTGATGATTTGTTTTATCCTACGAACATGCTTAAAACTTTTTAATTACTTGCAGATATTTTAAAATCTTGGAGTTCTTGTAACTAACTACCTTTCTAGGTTCTCTTGCGAATTTAGATGACCCAGGAACCTCAGACCTACATTTGTAACAATCAATGGGAGTAATAACTTTATATAAGATATGTACAGGCATACCTCAGAGATATTGTGGGTTTGGTCCAGACCTCTGCAATAAAGTGAATATCACAATAAATTGAGTCACACAAATTTTTCGTTTTCCAGTATATAGAGAAGTTATGTTTACACTATACTGTAGTCTATTAAGTGTACAGTAGCATTATGTCTAAAAAAATGTACATACCTTAATTTAAAAATACCTTATTGCTAAAAACTGCTAACGATCATCTGAGTCTTCAGCGAATTGTAATCTTTTTGCAATAGTAACATCAAATATCACTGATCACAGATCACCATAACAAATATAATAAAAATGAAAACATTTGAAGTATTGCCAGAACTACCAAAATGTGACACAGAGACATGAAGTAAGCAAATGCTGTTAAAAAAACAATGGCACTGAAATATAAAGCAGAAACTAACACACCATTGTAAAGCAATTATGCGCCAATAAAAAAAAAATGGCGCTGATACATTTGCTCCATGCACAGTTGCCACACACCTTCAATTTGTGAAAAACGCAGTATCTGCAAAGGGCAGTAAAGGTGAAGCACAATGAAATGAGGTATGCCTGTGCTCTCCATTTCATTTCTGCTATTCATGCCACTCCAAACATCATCAGGTTTATTTCACTCATACTACATTCTCAATCTCAGTAGACATTTCAGTTTACTAGCTAGAGTGTAGGTTTTAGAGTCTAACAGAACAAAATTCATTTCAAACTTTTGTGCTTAATAACTATGTGACCTTCCAAAATATGCATAATCTCTCTAAGCTCTATTTTCCTCATCTGTTAAATGAGAATAAAAATACCTACTTCCTAGAATTCTTATTAAATGAGATAATATTTGAAAAGTACAGATATAATAATATCTGGCAACTAGTAGCTAGTAAAGTTTTAAAAATTTTTAGACATATTTGTATTTAATTGAATAAGCAGTATGTTAAATTGTTAATTAAACAAGATTAAATAAGTATACGGTAAATCGCTCTTATTAACTTTATAATTTTACCCCAACAAAATGTTAGTTTTAAATCAACTAATCTGGCAATCTATTATTATTACAGTTAAAAATGAAGCAGCCTCAGAACATCCAGATACAGCAGAAAATCTTCCAGCAGTGAATCCATCAGTTAATGACCTAATATTTCAATTAGGTTTAAACAAAGTGGTAGGTAAGTAGAGATTTATAATGGTTGGGCACAGTAGAACACTTACTAAGAGTTACAGTATTTCAACTGTGTAGTACAGTTATTAAAAGAAAACAAGAAATTCAAACATAGGACAACCTTTCTCAATTTAATACAGTTGGCCCTCTGTATCCATGGGTTTCACATCTACAGATTCACTTGACCACAGATCAAAAATATTCTGAAAAGAAATTTTCAGAAAGTTCCAAAAAGCAAAACTTGGATTTTCCATGCACTGGCAACTAACTATCTACATAGCATTTATGGGTATTTATATAGCATTTACATTGTATTAGGTATTATAAGTAACCTAGAGATAATTTAAAGTATACAGGAGAATGTGCATAGGTTATAGGAAAACATTACACTGTTTTATATAAGAGACTTGAGCATCTTCAGGTTTTGGCATCCACAGGGGATCCTGAGACTAATCCCCTGCAGATACCGAGGGACAACTGTAATAATTTCATTATTTTATTAACCAATCAATATATCAATTAATATGTATCTTTTTTTTTTTTTTTTTTTTTTTTAAGTGGTACATGGGCCTCTCACTGTTGTGGCCTCTCCCGTTGCGGAGCACAGGCTCCAGACACGCAGGCTCAGCGGCCATGGCTCATGGGCCTAGCTGCTCCGCTGCATGTGGAATCTTCCTGGACCAGGGCACAAACCCGTGTCCCCTGCATCAGCAGGCAGACTCTCAACCACTGCGCCACTAGGGAAGCCCAATTAATGTGTATTTTAAAAGAATTTATCATGTGCTCATTACTCCACCAAACAAACATTAATTAGGTAATACTTAAGAGTTTATCTGCTCATAAAAAATATATGTATAGGCTTTTCCCTACATTATGAATTTTCATGACATAGACTAGATGCTATATTATCAGTTCCTCAGAGAACACAATTTTCGTTACTTATATCATCTTTTATGATAACAAGACAATGAAAAAATGGAATTATCACTAGATAGGCAATATGGCTGCTTTGTGATCTTCTTATCACAAAGTTGGCAAATTTCTAATAGTTAAAAAACCTGTGCTAGGGAATTCCCTGGTGGCCTAGTGATTAGGATTCAGGGCTTTCATTGCCATGGCCTGGGTTCAGTCCCTGTTCAGAGAACTGAAATCCCACAAGCCATGCAGCACGGCCAAAAAAACCTATGTTAAAGCTGATGTGGCCAAAGGACTAAGTACTTAAGTACTTTGCAATAAGATAAATTTAAGTGTTCTGTAGCAGCTTTCAAACAACCACTTTAAAGCAGATGTCAGCAAAATGGCAGACTAGGAGGCCCTAAGCTCTTGCTCCCTGACAGAAACATTAAAAAAAAAAAAAAAAAAAAAAAGAGGGCTTCCCTGGTGACGCAGTGGTTGAGAGTCCGCCTGCCGATGCAGGGGACATGGGTTCGTGCCCCGGTCCGGGAAGATCCCACATGCCGTGGAGCAGCTGGGCCCGTGAGCCATGGCCGCTGAGCCTGCGCGTCCGGAGCCTGTGCTCCGCAACGGGAGAGGCCACAACAGTGAGAGGCCCGTGTACCGCAAAAAAAAAAAAGAAAAGAAAAACAAAAAGCAGAAAGCCATCAGAACCAACTTCGTCAGAGCACTGGGAAACAGTGAAATGTTTACAGTAACCAAGAGAATGCACAATTAAGAAAAAGCCATCTTCAAACTGGTAAGAAAATTTTGTGGAGATGTGAAGCAGTGCCCAGCACAAAAAAAATCTACAAAGAATAGGAGCACTCCTAGCATCGAAGGGATTACCACTAGACCTGCTCTATAGAAAATGCTAAAGGAAATCCCTGAGGTTGACGTGAAAGGATGTTAGACAGTAGGTTGAAGCTGTATGAAGAAAGATCTACGGTATAGGTAAGTACATGGCAAATATAAAAGCCAGTATTATTGTAATTTTAGTTTGGAGCTCTACTTTTAATTTTATACAATAGTTTAAAGAAAAATAATTATAAGTCTATGTTATTGGGCACACAGTGTATAAAGATACGATTCATAACATCAGTATCAAAAAGAGAGGGATTGAGCCGTATAGGAGTACAGCTTTTGGATGTTATTGAAGTTAATTGGCATCAATTTAAACTAGATTTTTTATAACTTTACGATGTTATACATAATCCTCTTGGTAACCAAAAAGAAAATATCTGTAGAATATACACAAAGGAAATGAGAAAGGAAACAAAACTAGTCCCTTAAAAAAATCAATTGACAGACTTCGCTGGCCGTCCAGTGGTTAAGAATCTGTGCTTCCAATGCAGGGGGCATGGGTTTGATCGCTGGTTGGGGAACTAAGATCCCACATGCTGCATGACACAGCCAAAAAAAATAAATTGAACACAAAAGAAGGCAGTATTAGAGGAAATGAAGAACAAAGAAAAATAAGACATACAGAAAACAAATAGCAAAATGGCATAAATAAGGCCCTTAAATGTAAATGGATTAAACTTTCTAAACAAAAGGCAGAGATTGACAGAATGGATAAAAAAAAATATCCAACTATATGCTTTCCATAAGAGACTCACATTAGATCAACAAAATTGACAAAACTTTAACTAGACTGTTGAAGAAAAAAGAAAGAAGACTCACGCTATTAAATCAGAATAGAAATTGGGAACATTACTGCCAATTTTACAGGAATAAAAAACATTATATTTATTGAATAAGGAAAAAAAATCATTAAATCTCAATAAAACACTCTTCATGATATTTCCTTGTTTGACATTTGTATCTGTAAAAAATACAAAAGAATTTTAGCAATTTTATAGTAAAATATTTCCTCCAATACTGGGAATGAGATAAACGTGTGTTATCACTATTTCTACTCATTTTTGTACTGGCAACCATAGTTCTTACAAAAAAATAATAAAACTTGTAAGCATTCAGAGAAAGAAATAAAACTCATAAATTGCAGACGATGTAACTGTGCAGGTATGTAGTCTAAAAGAATCTGTAGTCTACAGATAAACTCTTAATCAACTGGATTTATTAAAATTACTGAATATAAAGTAAAAATGTATAAAACCCAGTTTTATTTCTATATACTAAGAACACAAAATTAGAAAATGAACATTTTTTAGGAATGATGAAATTTTGTATTAGCACCAAAACAAATAAAAAATCTAGGAATAATTATTTTTTAAAGATATGCAAGACTTCTGTCTTCCACTTTGTCTTCCACATGTAAAGAACTTGGAAGTCCTCACTTCTGCACTCCAAACCAATAAAAGCTGAAAAAACTGACAGTCAACAACTCTTCTTAGCCCTGTCAGAGAATTGAAGTCACAGGGCAAACTGCCACTCTCAATCTGTGGAGATAGATGAATACTGAAAATTACATACTCCTGGGAATAGAAACCAACACTGGAGCCAGCAATTAGGAGGAAAACTTAAGAATAATTGAACAATTGCCAGAAACTGAACATGAACTAGGTTGAGCAATAAAAAAATTCTAGGACACAGCCCTGGATATGCCATACACTTTCATGAAATTTGCCTCCAGGAGCCCTACCAGGTACCTTACCTGAGTATCAGAAATAAAATCTACTCATGCTTTCAGCAAAGGGAGGAGAAAAGTAAACATTTGAAATACACCAATAGCATTCTTCTTAACAAAGGCCTGCCTTCAAGAAAAACTACTTTACTAGAACCTAACAGATGTGAGGTAAAGGAAATACGAAACTCCAGCCTCTTGGACTTTAAACATTGGGGAAGGGAGATATCCAAGTCCAGCCCTCTTTTACCTTTCTGTCTAAAGAATCTTGAAGAATCAAGAATCTAGAAGAATCAAGAATCTTGTTTCTGGGGGAAACAAGCTGAGAAGCAATTGTGAAAGTCACAGACCAGAGGAGACTGCCAATAAAAGACCGAGATCTAATCATAGGATTATAGAATGCTTTTCTACTCCCTCATACCTTACCACCACTTCACCAAGGCCCATGGATAATGGGTTACAGATGGAAAAACTGCAATTCTCAGCTTCCATTAAAGAAGTATTTTCTAGGGAAAGCCAAAGACAATAGGGGAGACCAAAAAAGGAAAATAAAGGAAATTTTAGCCTGTGACACCAGCTACAATAAAACAGAAAACACAGTCTAACTCGTCTCCAGTTGAACATAAAACATCATAACAAAACCGTATATACTTCAGTTCTTTTACCTGATATATCATGTCTAGCTTTAAACAAAAAATTATAAGGCATGATAAAAGCAAAACACACAGGCTGAAGACACAAAGCAAGCATCAAGACCAGATGCAGATGTGGCAGAAATTTTGGAATTTTCAAACTGGGAATTTAAAATAACTATAATACAATAAGGGCCCTAGTGAAAAAGTAGACTACATGAAAGAACATATACATAATGTATGCAGAGATTAAACCTCTAAGAAATAATCAAAATGAAATGTTGTAAATCAAAAGCACTATAACAGAAATTAAGAATGCCTTTGATGGGCTCCATAGTAGACTGGAAACAGCCAAAGAAAGAAATCAGTGAACTTGAAGATATGGCAATAGAAACTTCCCAAACTGAAAGGCAAATTGAAAAATAACGAAAAAAGTGGAACAGAGTATTTTAAAAACTGTCAAAAATCAAAGGTATGATTTCAGTGAGCCCAGACTCTTGCCTCTTCCCATACATAGAAAAGCGCTAAATTCCTTAACTTGGGTCATCTGGTTTTCTTTAATTAACAATAATCTTGAAGTTCAGACTACCTGCCCTTTGTTACAAAACTTCTATATAACCTAGCTCCCCACCTCACCTCCTCGGAGCAGTTCTCACAGGGTTACTTGAAATGCTGCCTCCCAGGCAGCCACTATGGAAAGCAGTATGAAGTTTCCTCAAAAAAGTTAAAAATAGAACTACCATATGGTCCAGCAATCACACATGTGGGTATATATCTGAAGGAAATCAAATCACTCTCTTGAAGGGACATTTGTACACCCATGTTTATGATATATATACACATATATGTATGTATGTATATGTGTTATACACACACACACATAATCTAGCCATAAAAAAGAAGGAAATACTGCCCTTTGCAACGATATGGATGAAACTGGAGGGCATTTTGCTAACTGAAGTAACCAGACAGAGAAAAACAAATGCTGTATGGTATCACTTATATGTGAATCTAAAATAAGAGTCAAACTCATAGAAACAGAGAGGAGAATGGTCGTCACCAGGTCCTGGGGTGGTAGGTTAAATGGAGAGTGGTTGGTCAAAGGGTTCAAACTTTTAGTTATAAGATAAATAACTTCTGAAGATTTAATGTACAGCATGATGACTATATCCAGTAATACTGTGTTGTATACTTGATACTTTCTGAGAGTAGATCTTAAGCATTCTCACCAAAAAAAAAAAAAAAAGAGATAGTAACTATGTAAGGTCATGGATGTGCTAATTAACTGGATTGTGGGACTCATTTCACAATACATATGTATATCAAATCATCATGTTGTATACTTTAAATATATTACAGTTTTTTGTCAATTATACCTTATTAAAGCTGTAAAAAAATAAATACATGCACAAAGAGGCACGCACACGCACAAAAGGTAAAGGCTTAGAGAAAGATATACGTGAGTAGCTATATTATTACCAAAGTAGACTTCAGAGCAAGGAAAATTAGTAGGAATAAATACATGCATTAGGTAATGATAAAGGAATCAATTCTTCAAGAAGACGTAACATTCTTTAATGTGTTTATACCTAACAATAGTGTCTCAAAATACATGAGGCAAAAACTGATAGAACTACAAGGAGAAATAGACACATCCATTATTATAGTTGGAGACTTTAACACCCCTCTATCAAAAATGGACAGATCCAGCAAGCAAAAAATATCAGTAACAGCAGTTGAGTTCAACAACACCATCAATCAACTGGATCTAACTGATGTCTACTAGAATACGTCCTGCAACAACAGAAGGATACATATTGCTCTCAAATTCACATACTCTGCTCACAAAGATAGACCTCATTACAAAACAAATTATACCTTGAAGATTTTAAGAAATAGAAATCACAAAAATTATGCTCTCAGCCCACAATGGAATTAAACTAGAAATCAATCATAGAAAGATAGCTGGCAAATCCCATAATACTTGAAGATGAAACAATACACTTCTATAGCACATGTTCAAAGAAGTATCAAAAGAAATAAAAAATATTTTGAAGTAAGTGAAAATGAAAATACAACTAATAAAAATTTATGTGACACAGTGAAAGAAGTGCTTAAAAGGAAATTATAACATTTGATGCATATATTGGACAATGAGAAAGATCAAAAATCAATTATCTAAGCTCCCTTAGTAAACTAGAAAAGGAATGGCAGAAAATATTTGATAAGATGGACTTGTTTAAAATTAATACTTATACTCTGTGAAAGACACTTTTAAGAGAACAAAAAGACATGCCACATATTGGGAGAAAATATTTACAAAACACATATCTTAAGAAGGACTTGCATTTGAAATATATTTTAAAAGATTGAATTCAACACTTAAAAAAGAACCCAATTTAAAAACTCTCAGAATATCTGAACAGACACCTTATCAAGGATGATGTGAAGATGGCTAAGTGTGTGAACTCATATGTCATTGGATAAGTGCAAATTAAAACAACAATCAGATACCTAATGAAACACACCTAGGAGAATGGCTAATCCAAAACACTGACAACACCAAATGCTGTCAAGAAAGTGGAGTACAGGAACTTTTGTTCATTCTTGTTGGGAATGCAAAATTCTATACCCACTTTGGAAGACAGTTTGCATTATTTTAAAGCTCAACGTACTCTAACCATACAATCCAACTGTTGTGCTCTTAGTATTTACCCAAATGAGTTAAGGTCTTACGTTCATGCAATAACCTGCATTAATGTTTACAGCAGCTTTATAACTGCCCCAAACTGGAAGCAAACAAGATGTTTTTCAGTAAGTGAATGCATAAACAATCTGTGGTACATCCATATAATGGTACATTATTCAACAATAAAAATATATGGACTATCAAGCCAGGAGAAGACATGGCAGAAACTTAAATGCATATTGTTAAGTGAAAGAAGCCAGTCTGAAAAAGCTGTGTAATTTCAACTGTATACCGCTCTGGAAAAGGTAAATCTATAGGCAGTAAAAAGATCAGGAGTTCCCAGGGGTTCAGGGTGAAGGGGGATAAATGGTTGGAGCTCAGGGAATTCTTAATGTGCCAAAGCTATTTTGTAAGATACTGTAGTAGTAAACACTTGACATTATGCATTTATCAAAATGCATAATGTACATTTATGCATTTATCAAAATGCATAATTTACATTTATGCACATTATGCATAATGTACTGTACAAAATAAGAGTTATCTCTCATGTAAATCATGGGTGTTAATTATTAGTGATGTATCAGTATTGGATTATCAATTGTAACAAATGTATGATCTAATACAAGATGGTAATAATAGGGAAACTATACCAGTGGAAGCGAGTGCAGAACTCTCTGTAGTTTCTGCACAATTTCTCTGAACTCCTAAATTGCTCTAAAAAAACAAAGTCTATTAAAATGTTCAAAAAGATGTTCAAAGTCTCAACACAGCAAACTGCAAAACATTATTTAGAGAATTTTAAAGAACTAAATAAATGGAACTATATTCCAGGTTTATAGATTAGAAGACTCAATATTTTGAAGAACAAATTTCTTGAAAATCTATGTATTTAATGCAGTCAGTATCAAAATTTTAGCAATAATTTTTCTAAAAATTGACAAGGTATTTCTAAAATTTATATAGAAATGCATAGGGCCAAAGTAGGAAATATAATCTTGACAAAGAAGACTACAATTGAAGGATATAAAGTGCCTGGTATCAGGTATTATTATAAACATACAATAATACAAGCAGTTTGCTACTGGTACAATGATAGATAAATAGACTTAAATGTATTGAAGACAAGAAAATATGTAACAACAGTAAAAAAAATATTCTTTTCAAAATAATTCTATTCATATGCATATTATAAAATAATAGGCCTCCTAGAAAATGCTATAGGAAAATATGTTCCTGTCTTTGGACTAGATATTTTTTAAACAGGATACAATTGACACTAACTATAAATGTAAATGTTTTAAAACTGGATTTAATCTTCAGAATTGTATCCATTAAAATACACCATTAAGATATTTAAAAAGCAAATGACACTCACCATTGCAACAAAAAGAGTAAAATACTTAGGAATAAACCTACCTAAGGAGGTAAAAGACCTATACTCAGAAAACTATAAGACACTGATGAAAGAAATCAAAGATGACACAAACACATGGAGAGATATACTATGTTTGTGGATTGGAAGAATCAATATTGTGAAAATGACTATACTACCCAAAGCAATCTACAGATTCAGTGCAATCCCTATCAAATTACCAATGGCAGTTTTTAAAGAACTGGAACAAAAAATCTTAAAATTTGTATGGAGACACAAAAAGCCCTGAATAGCAATCTTGAGGGGAAAAAAATGGAGCTGGAGGAATCAGACTCCCTGACTTCAGACTATACTACAGAGCTACAGTAATCAAGACAATATGGTACTGGCACAAAAATGGAAATACAGATCAATGGAACAGGATAGAAAGCCCCAGGGATAAACCCATGCACCTATGGTCAACTAATCTATGACAAAGGAGACAAAGATATACAATGGAGAAAAGACAGTCTCTTCAGTAAGTGGTGCTGGGAAGGTAGCTACATATAAAAGAATGAAATTAGAACACTCCTAGCACCATACACAAAAATAAACTCAAAATGGATTAAAGACCTAAATGTAAGACCGGACACTATAAAACTCTTAGAGGAAAACATAGGGGAAACACTCTTTGACATAAATCACAGCAAGATCTTTTTTGACCCACCTTCTAGAGTAATGGAAATGAAAACAAAAATAAGCAAATGGGACCTAATGAAACTTAAAAGCTTTTGCACAGCACAGGAAACTATAAGCAAGATGAAAAGACAGCCCTCAGAATGGGAGAAGATATTTGCAAACGAATCAACGGACAAAGGATTAATCTCCAAAATATGTAAACAGCTCATGCAGCTCAATATTAAAAAATCAAACAACCCAATCAAGCAATAGGCAGAAGACCTAAATAGACATCTTTCTAAAGAAGACACAGATGGCCAAGAGGCACATAAGAAGCTTCTCAACATCACTAATTATTAGAGAAATGCAAATCAAAACTACAATGAGGTATCACCTCACACCGATTAGACTGGGCATCATCAGAAAATCTACAAACAACTCCTGGAGAGGGTGTGCACTGTTGGTGGGAACGTAAATTGATACAGCCACTATGGAGAACAGTATGAATGTTTCTTAAAAAACAAAAAGTAGAATTGCCATATGACCCAGCAATCCCACTACTGGGCATATACCCAGAGAAAACTGTAATTCAAAACCACACATGCACCCCAGTGTTCATTGCAGCACTATTTACAATAGCCAGGTCACACAGAAGCAACCTAAATGCCCATTGACAGACGAATGGATAAAGAAGATGTGGTACATAAATACAGTGGAATATCACTCAGCCATAAAAAGGAATGAAATTGGGTCATTTGTAGAGATGTGGATGGATCTAGAGACTGTCATACAGAGTGAAGTAAGTCAGAAAGAGGAAAACAAATATCATGTATTAATGCATATATGTGGAATCTAGAAAAATGGTGCAGATGAACCTGTTTGCGAGGCAGAAATAGATACGGATGTAGAGAACAAACATATGGACACCAAGGGGGGAAAGCAGGGGGGTGGAGGAATGAATTGGGAGATTGGGATTGACTAATATGTATAAAATAGGTAACTAATAAAAAGAAAAAGAATTGGCTGTTCATCCACAATTCCACAAAGTAGAAACTCAGCAGGTAGTCTATGAAAGAGCTGCAGTAAAGGTTTAGCACAAAGGGAATTATTCTTTGTTGCTGTGGAGTTAAACTTTAGCCTTAAATTCCTGGTTTGTTAAAATAGTTTCAGTACTTAATTTTCAGGGCCATGATTGATCAGTATGTTCCCTTATAAACTGAGTTTTAGCTAGCCAGTCCCAATGCTGTAAAGAAAACATTAAAAATAAATCATTTCAACCGTTAAGAGAAAAAAAAAAGCAAATGACAGAGTAGGTTTGCAGCACAAACATCCAACAGAAAGCTTTCAACCAGATATTTAAAGAATTTCTAGCATAGAAATAAATTGAAAACCCAATAGAAAAGTGGTCAAAATCTTAAACATGTACTTCACCAAAGAAGATATCTAAATGACTAATAAACATTTGAAAATTATAGCCCTATTAGTAATCTAGAAAATTGGAGTTAAAATCATGAAGATACTATGACATACCATCATTGAGCCTAAATCAGAAAGAATGACAGAATCAAGTCATGATAATGTAGAGCAACTATTACAGAACTTTCAGAAACTGCTGGTAGTAGTATAAACTGATACATGCACACACTGGAAAACTGTTATTTCTACTCCTTATTGGGAACTCCAATAAGATTTATGACTGACTTTTCATCAGAAACTATGGAGAGCACAAGGCAATAGGATGGCCTATTCAAAATGCAAAAGAAAAATAACTGTCAACCCAAAATCTTATATCCAGCGAAATTATCTCTCAAAAATAAAGGTGAAGTAAAGAGATTTTAAAACAAATAAAAAATTGAGAAAATTCATTGCTAGCAGATTCACTTTATGACAACTACAAAGGAAATTCTTCAGGCTGAAAATTTGAATCCCCTAAAAAAGAGACTGGGTAAAAGTAATTCTGTAATTATAAAAGGTAGTATGAATACATATATGTAAAGAAATAAAGCAATAATTAAACAATAATTAAATATAAATAATGTTAAGTTTTAAAAATGACTTTATATTTATAGCTTATAGGTTATTATATTTATAATACATATAATAGCAGTGCAAAAATGTGGAGGAGGGAATAATGGTATATGAGGGTAGCATTTCTATACCTCACTGGAATTCCTGGAATTTACTTAGTATAATTCTGATGTAGATTCTTTTTTCATTGTGAAAAAATTGACCTATAACATTGTGTATTTAACATTTACAAGGTGTTGATTTGATACATTTGTATATTGCAACATGATGACCACCCTAGTGTTAGCTAATGCCTCCATCATGTCAGATAATTATCATTTCTTTTTTGTGGTAAGAACATTGCCTAGTCTCTTTTAAAATTGACTGTGGTGATGGTCATACAACTCTGTGAATATATCTTTAAAAACATTGAAATGAACACTTTAAATGGGCAAATTGTATAATATGTTATATATGTTTTAAAACTAGCTCAATGAATGCCAAGAATAGGATAAAAAAGGATTTCAAAAGTGGGAGGGTATGATAAGGGAGAAAACTGACTTTTACTAGATAATACATTTCTCCAGCACATACTTTTTAATTGCTAGTACTTAACCTAACCTTCCCTCAGATGCTGTTTTCATTGCCTCTTGCTTATTTAAATATTCTTTGCTTCCTTAATTCAAATGAGCAAGTCCTTCTTACATATACCAGTTGCAGAAAGAACTAGAGAAGCTAAAATATTAACTGCTAATATTCCCCAGTTTTGTTTTGCTGTAGATCTTATTACTTTCACAAAATGTTGCTACTTAAGTATTGAAAAGTTGTTCTGCCTAATCTGACACACCTGTTTCATTTTGGTAATGGTGCTGCAGCAGGTAACCACCTCTACACAGATTGCACAACCTTTAATACTTACTGACTCATCCATTTCTCTGAAAAAAGACTTCCATCTGGGTATCTTAGTCATGACAGGTTTCTAACTTCAGGTACATGTTCTGCTAGAAATTCACCACAAAATTTTAGACCCAATAGTTGATCATTTCTAATTATTCCTTTTCAGTATAAACTCTCCTCTAATAATGTTCATGTATTTTTCTTGTAATTGGACCTAATTGCAGTTATTAAATCAAGCAAAAATTTTAAATGACATAGGAACTCAAATGGTAAGAGATCCAATCTCAATCCAGGTACTTCTACAAATTTAACCATTTCTTCCTCCCAAGCAACAAGGTCTACATGCTGAAAGGACTTGGGAGAGCACGTTTTTTCAATCTATAAAACATTCTGTTATTCTTTTCCATCACTGATGCCTACTTTGTTTATGCTTAAGTAACATAAAAAGGGCATTAAAATATTCCTGGATGAGTCCAAGTATTTCTGCTCTGTGGTAAATTTCCATGGCGACCCTAGTTTGCAACATAATCTGAGGAAAAAACTGTTATATTCCACATTACTGGGTATATATCCCTACAGTATGATTATGAGTTTAATGTACACTTAAGAGTTATATTATTATAACTCTCCCAGATATTTTAATTTAGCATAAGAGATAGCATTGTATGGAAAAAGCACTGGTTAAAGAATTATAAGTTGGAAGGTTGTACATCAAGTTTGTCATTATCTGGATACACAATCTTGGTCAAGTCATTAACATCTCTAAGCCTCAATATATGGAGGCTTAATGATTGCTAACGGCCATTCCAATTCTAAGGTTTAATGATTCTTCAACCCATATAATCCATTATAATGCATATTTATTAATAACAAGGCTAATTATGATAGTACCGCACATGGGGCTTTCTTGGTGGCGCAGTGGTTGAGAATCCACCTGCCAGTGCAGGGGACACGGGTTTGAGCCCTGGTTCAGGAAGATCCCACGTGCCACAGAGCAACTAAGCCCATGAGCCACAACTGCTGAGCCCATGTGCCACAACTACTGAAGCCTGCACAACTAGAGCCCATGCTCCACAACAAGAGAAGCCACCACAATGAGAAGGCTGTGCACTGCAATGAAGAGTAGCCCCTACTTGCCACAACTGGAGAAAGTCCACGTGCAGCAACGAAGACCCAACACAGCCGTTGTGTGTGTGTGTGTATATATATATATATATATATATATATATATATATATATATATATAAAAGATAGTACTGCACATGAACACACAGACACACACACACTCATGTGTTAGGGTTACTTTACAAAGTGTTTTGATATCTGTTTATTTCTATAGAAATTGATCTAGAACCCTTGAAAGATACTGTTGGAAGACGTATATTAATGGCAGAAATGAAGATACAACCAAAGAGTGTCCCTGGTAAGTCTAATCCTTCCAAGTCTAATCTTTATGGTTTATTTACCTTCTTTGGAGTTTATGTATGAATTTTTTAATGATAAGAGTACTTGTATATTATTATTATATAGGTAAAGTCTTCGTGATTACCCTCATAATTAATTGTACTGTGGTATTTACTAGAACTTTAAAAGTTAGCTAGACATTTTGATTTTTAGAAATGAGCCATTTAAAAATTAAACCATAAAATTAAATGCTATAGTGGCCTTAGAATATACTTGATGCAAGTATGTTCAGTTCTGTTCTAATCTTTTTCTATTACTGGCTTAGATAGAAGGAAAAGGAGAAAGGTTTCCGGATCAATGTGATAACAACAAGGGGAATTTAACAGATAGTTAATTCATTGGTTACCGTTTCTCTCTATTCGATGGAAATATCAGGTATATTATCCTAACTCATCTGTGGTAGAGTCATTAGTTGTGTTACGTAGTTCAGAGATTGTACTACAGCCTTTACTCTTGTAACAGTGATAGGCACACTGCCCTTGACTTCTGCTGTGACACCAAAAGAGGCAGACAATTTAACAGAGATGTAATGGAAAGAGACAAAGACAACACTCCTAAAACCACTATTATCCAAGGCTTTTTCCCTTGGGGAGCAACAGTTATGCTTTCAAACTGCTAAGGGAAATGACTTCAGTAAAATATTTTAGCCAAATAACTAAATATATAAACAAGAAAACAATAATAATATGCCCTGTAAGAGGAAGAAGTCAGTATGCAGAGATGCTATATTATATATCTAAAATATTCAGTTTTCAGCATAAAATTATGGGTCATGTAAAGAAACAGTAAAATGTGACACATAACAAGGAAAAAGACATGCAACAAAAAACTGCCTGTGAGAATCCTAGATATTGGACAAAACTAAAACTAAACTAGACTAAAAAGCAGTTATTATAAATATGTTCAAAGAACTAAATGTAAACATTATTTAGAAGGAAAGGAAGGTCTGATAGTGTTTCATCAAATAGGGAATATATACAAAGAGAAATACATTATTTTGAAAAGGAACACATGTAAATCCAGGATTGAAAGTACAATAACTGAATTTTTTTAAATCCAGTAGGGGGTGTTCAGTATTTTAACACTGTCAGAAGAAAGAATCAGCAAATTTAAAGTATGGAAATATAGCATGGACAGCAGAGGCATTAAAGAGCAGAAAATATCATTTTAAATAATGACAGAAAAGAAAACCAGATATTATAAATAAAATGGTTAAAATAATAAACACTATATATACATGCTTTGTCTTCTCTCAGTTTCTCTGTGTAGCACAAAGTTATGTAAATAAATAATTTAAAAAACAATTGTAATAAATGAATTTATGTTTATATGTTTCATATATAAAAATGGGAAAAAATTATAAGAATTAAGTTATAAAGAGAACTATATATGTAGAATATGAAAATAACATTTCTAAATCTTCCTGGAATTTAATCTGTTTAGTATAAGTAGAAGTAGATTCTAAAATTGACTATGGTGATTGTTACACAGTTCTATGAATATACTGATAAGCATAGAATGGATGTTTAAAATGGGTCAATTGTATAGCATGTTACATGTTTTTTTAAAAATAGTTCAGCGAACTCCAAGCAGGGTAGGATTTTTTAAAAGACTTAAAAGCAATAAGAAATGTTGTGAAGGAGGAAAATTGTGGCTCTTAATAGATTAGGTTTCTCCACCCCATATCATTTATTATGCTCCTAGTTTTTAATTCAGTCTGCCCTCAAGGGCTGTTCTCACTGCTTCCCTGCTCACCTAAGGATCCTTTGCTTTCTCAGATCAAATGAATCAGTTCTTCTAATTAGATCTGTTGGAGAAAGACCAGAGGGCTAAAGTTTGTCTGCTGATGTTCTCCAGTTATGTGTTGCTATAGCAGACATTACTTTCACAAATGCTGTAACTTAATTACTAAAAACTTGTTCTGCCCAATCCAACGTGTCTTTGATTTTAGTAGTGACGCCCCATATGGTCTTTACCTCTGTTTAGATTGCAGTGGTGATAAATTTGTGTTGCCTCAGTGATAGAGCATGTTTGAAGTATTCATGGGCTCAGCCATTTCTCCAAAGGAAGACTTCCGATCTATAAATTCTGGATATGACAGGTTCCAACTTCACTTACATGCTGTGTTAGAACCAATTTTTGCCCACACAAAACTTTACGCAACAGGTGACCCAGAGTCACCAATTCTCATTATTCCTTTTGCAATATAAAATTCTTTTAAATAAATTTTTTTCTGATATTGGACCTATATCATCATTTCTGAATCCAACAAAAAGTAAAAACCATGTAAAGACTCAGATGGAAAGGGGTACAATATCAGTGCTCACATTCCTGCAAATTACCCATTTCCTCCTGCACAGGGGAGAAAAGGTCTACACGCTAAGAGAACCTGAGAGGGTGCTTTATCTCTGTCCACAAATTACTTGTTTTTCTTTTCCATCAATGATGCCTACTTGACAAACAGTTGCATAACCTTAAAAAAAGGGAATTAAAGTGTTCCTGGACAAGTCAAAGAATTTCTGCCTCACAGTAAAATTCTGTGACTGTGATGCCCATTGTTTGCAATTTAACATGGGAAAAAAATGTCATGTCTGGCCTCACCAGGTATATCTTTACGATATGAATATGCTTTTAATGTAGAGAAGAAAGTTATATTTATTAAAATAAACTCTCTAGGATGACTTAAATTTGCAAAAGACTTTGTATTTTATGGATAAAACCCTAGTTAAAGAATTATCAGGTATCAGTTTATGGATCAGTTTTGTTGTTACCTAGATTTGTAGCCTTGGTCAAATCACTAACCATTTCTAGGCCTCAATATAATGAGGCTTGTATGATTGCTAACGGCCCTTCCAACTCTAAGGTCCTGTGAGCCTACAGTCCAGGCATTTCATTATAATTGTTGTCCTATAATTTTAAAATGCTAATTAAAGGAGTACTATACACACATAAACTCACACACAAAAACACATGTTAATATATACCTTACAAAAGTGTTTTGAAACTTTATTTCTATAGACACTGATACAGAGCGCTTCCCAGATGCTATTGGAAGAGGTATAATAAAGGGTGGAATCAAGACACAATCCAAGAGTCATCCTGGTAAGAACAAGAATATTTCAAGTCTATTTCTGCTTTATTTATCTTCTCGAGTTTATTTAAGTTTGGGTCTAAATGACTATAGTACCTATATGCTATTACTATAGGATGAAACGTTTTCACTAATTCTCTCCTATTATTATTGGAACTCTAGCAGTTACTAACAATGGAAAATTAGCTACATAGTGTAAGTTTTAGAACCCATTCATTTAAAACTTATCCATAAAAATTCAATGCTGTAGTAAGCTTAGAATATGCTTGATGGAAGCATTTCAAATGCTGCTCTACTCACTTTCCTTTTCAGACTAGAAAAATGGTTGCTTTGTATTTGCAAAAGCAGAAAGGCTGGTTTAGGAATGGGATTAAAAGAGAGATTTCATTGCTTACTAATTCCCTCTATATAATTGAAATACCAGGCACATTTTCAGTATCTCAGGTGAAGTAGAGATGTTAAATTTTGTTATGTAGTCCGTAGTTTACACTACTGCCACTTGTCTTGGTGTTATAGTGTTTGACACACTGCTTCTTGATCTTTGGTGTGATATTAAAGGAGGCAGAGAGCTTAACAGAAAAAGGAAAGAGACCGTCAACAGGAAAAACAAGTGTCATCCAAAGGTGACTGTTTGCATGCCCAAGTCTGTGCCCCCAGAGGAGCAACATTAGAAGATTCACACTGCAGAGAAGGAGACTTCTCTACAATAGAATATATTCCAGCCAAGTCACTAAATAAATAATCAGGCAAACAGCAACAGCAAGCCTCCAAAGGGGAGAGGAATTCAGTATCCAGATTTCTTACAAGATATTGTCTAGAACGCCCTGTATAAACCCCCCAAAAATATGAGACATGCAAAGAAACAGTAAAGTGTGGATCATATACTAGGAACTTCAGGAAGAGTAGGCTTAAAAAATAATTTAAGCAGTGGGAGGGTATTGTGAGGAGGGAAATTGTGATTCTTACTAGATTTCAGATTTCTCTAGCACATACTCCCTTTTCCCTCGTCCTTAATTCTATCTGCTATCTGCTATCAAATGCTCTTCTTAATGCTTCCTTGCTTATATAAGCATCTTTACATGCTTCTTTCAACTGGGCCTGTCATTCTTAACCTATACCAGTTGGAGAAAAACCAGAGAGCCTCAATTATATCTACTCAATTGGCTCTTTAACACTTACTTCTGGTCTCAGCCATTACAACAAAGTAAGATCCACCTTATGGTGTCAGGTTCAGGATAGGTTTCCAACCTCTGGTGCATGCTCTTCTGTAACTACCTTTCATTCATAAAACACTGGACACATAATTTGACTCAAGTCAGCAATCCTACTTAACCCCTCTTTCAATATGAATTTTTCTTTAAACTTTCATGTATTAAAACAAAATACATGAATGTTATTTCTCTCCTTTGACCTAGTTAGTACTTTCTAAATCCCGCCAAATGTCCAAATCACATAAAAACTCAGATGGGATGGGATGCAGTCCCAATGCTGGTACTGCCTCAGATTTACCCATTTCCCCCTCCCCAGTTACAAGGTGTACATAGTAAGAGGACCTGATAGGCAGTTTTTCTTAGACTACAGAATATCTTGTTACTCTTCTACATCTTTGATGTCTGCTTGATTTACATAGCCTTAAAAATGGCATTAAACATTCTTGAGAGAGTCAAAGAATTTCTACCTGGTAGTAACTTTCCGTAATGTGGGACCATGGTTTGTCTCTTGACCAGTGGGGAAAAAATGCCACGTTCCACTCATAGGTATATCCTTAACAGTATGAGTGTCCTCTTAGTGTAAACTGGGCAGTTATATCATTTACACGAACTCCCCAAGATGATTGAAGTTTGTATGGGACAGTGCATTGTGTATGAAAAGCACTGGTTAAGGAATTATGGGGCATCAGCTTGTACTCAGTTTTGCATTATCTTGGTGTGTGTTCTCAATCAAATCACAAAACATCTCTAAGCTTCAATATCATGAGGCTTATATGATTGCTAAGAGCCCTTCAAATTCTAATGTTTTATGATTGTGCAGTGCAGACATTATATTATTTCTTTTCTGTAATACAAGTACTAATTAAGTTAGTACTACACACAGACACAAAGACACACATACATGTGTGTTAATGGTTACCTTACAATGTGTTTTGAAATTTGTTTTCTATCCATAGAGACTGATATACAACGCATGAGAGATACTGTTGGAAGAGAAAAAGCAGTTGGTGAAATCAAGACACATCATCAGAGTCACCCTAGTAAGAACAAGAATTTTCCAAGTCTAATAATTTATGGTTTATGTCTTCTCTGGGACTTAATTAACTATGAATCATTAATGATAACAGTAACTGTATGTTAGTATTAATGGGCAGTAATCTTCATGAATTTCCTCTTATAATTAGTTAAACTCTAGTATTTACTGTCAATGGAAATTTAGCTGGATATTTTTCAGTTGTAATCTCATCCATTTGGAAAGTAATCCATATAATCCAATGCTCTAATGACCTTAGAATATGCTTGGTTTAAGTATTTATAACTGTGATTCTACTCACTTTCTTGCTGGCTTAGAAAGGAATATTGCTTTGAAATTGAAAAAGCAAAAGAGCTAGTTGATGAGTGGCATAAGAAGAGGAACATAACAGTTATATCACTGATTACCAATTTCCTCTACATAATTAAGTTGGTATGTAAATTTATATCTCTACTAGAGTGGAGTTCTCTAGCTGAGTTTCATTATTCGCAGATTACTGCTTTAGTCCTGGAGTAACAGGGTTCGATACATTTCTCTTTGTTGCAAGAAATACTGTCGTTTTGAACTTTTTACAGAATTGATGCTGAAAGCTAGCATTGGAAAGTAACTGAATCCTCAGATATAAGCACCAAAATTTGTGTTTTCACTGAAATTTAAGGCAAGATTTCTGAAACTTTGCTTTTGAATGCTTTATTTTATTATATTCTTGCTTTTATTCCTGTAAAAAAAAAATAGTGTTGTAAATGAATCAAATAAATATTACTTGCTCCAACAGCTTTTAACTGGGGAAAAGCTGCGTGGTGTAAAAATGAAATTGTTGGAACCAAGCAGTTAAATTTGGTGTATTACGATAAGCCATTTTTCCATGTCTTTAATTTTCAGAATATTTTTGGTTAGGTTCTTTCAATTAATTTTTGCTTCCATGTTGCTTAGTAATAGGAGTCCTTGTCAGTTTTGAATAACAACCTTAGACACAGCAACAAAGTGCTTTCATTTACATCCGTTCAATTCTGGGACAAAGTGAGAGAGTGGCATGGCCTTTTATATACTACCAAATGTAAAATAGATTGCTAGTGGGAAGCAGCTGCATAGCACAGGGAGATCAGCTTGGTGCTTTGTGACCACCTAGAGGGGTGGGATAGGGAGGGTGGGAGGGAGACCAAGAGGGAGGAAATATGGAGATATATGTATATGTATAGCTGATTCACTTTGTTATGAAGCAGAAACTAACACAACATTGTAAAGCAATTATACTCCAGTAAAGATGTTTAAAAATAAAATACAAAAAAGAATCATGCCTTTTAACAACAAAATTAATTATTTTATATTTATTAATGGTAAATTTATAATTAAACACTAAATAAAATCTGAAAGACAGAAACTGCTTCGAGGAAAGGAGTTGAAATGAATGTAGTAATCAAATACAAAAATGAAAAAGTGTTTTGTCCCACCTCACCAGGTACATCCCTCCCATATGAATGTGTTTTTAATATACACAAGAGAGTTATATTTATTAAGAAAAACTCTCAAGGATGACTTAAATTTGTGAAAGACTTTGTATTTTATGGGAAAAGTCCTAGTTAAGGAACTATGAGGCCTCAGTTTATGAGTCAGTTTTGTCATTGCCTGGATATATGGTCTTGGTCAAATCACTAAGCATTTCTAAGCCTCAATATAATGAGGTTTAAACAACTGCTAATGGCTCTTCCAATTCTAAGGTATTATGTCTGCAGTCCAGACATTTCATTATAATTCTTCTTCTATAATAAAAAGATCTAATTAAAGGATACACACATTCTACAAACATACACATGTTAATACTTAGCTTACAGAAGTATTTTGAAACTGTTTATTTCTATAGAGAGTGACACAGAACGCTTCCCAAATATTGTTGGAAGAAGTATTATGAAGAGTGAATTCAAGACACAACCCAAGAGTCGTCTTGGTAAGAAGAAGAATATTTCATGTCTATTTCCTGTTTTTTATCTTCTCTGAAGTTTATTTAACTTTGGATCTTTAGTGACTACAGTACCTATATGCTATTATTACAGGATAAAACGTCTTCACAGATTCCCTCCTATAATTACTGGAATTCTAGCAGTTGCTATCAATGGAGAATTAGCTGCATATTTTTAATTTTAGAATCCATTCAATTAAAAAAATGATCCATAAAAATGGAATGATACAGTGAGCTTGGAACATGCTTGATGGAAACATTTCAAATGCTGTTCTACTCACTTTCTTTTTCAGGCTAGAAGTATAGTTGCTTTGTATTTGCAAATGCAGAAAGGCTATTTTATGAATGGGATTAAAAGAGGGATTTAGCATGTAGTTATTTCATTGGTTACTAATTCCCTCTATATGTTTAAAATATCAGACACATTTTCAATATCTCATGTGAAGTAGACACCGTTAGTTCTATTATATAGTTTATAGTTCACACTGTTGCCCCTTGTGTTGGCATAACAGTGTTTGGCACACTTCTTCTCGATTGGTGTGATACCAAAGGAGGCAGAGAGCTTAACAGAAAAATAAGGGAAAGAGACAGTCAACAGAATCTTTTTTAAAACAACTGTCATTGAAAATGGTAGAGTAATAACCCTGAGCTCACCTTAGCTCATGGACATAGCAAAATTACAATTATTTACCGAACAACCATTGATGTAAAAGACTGGAACCTACCAAGAAAGGTCTTCTAGAACTAAGGATATAAAAAAGGGACCACAGCAAGGCAGGTAGTAGGGGCAGAGTCACAGTATAGTCAGTTCCCTGGCTTGGGCAACTCATGAATGGGAGAATAATTACAGTTGCAGAGATTCTTCCCAGCAAATAAGGGGTCTGAGCCCCACATCAGTCTGCCCAGCCTGGAGGTTCTGCAACAAGAAGATGAGTCCCCAGAACATTTGACTTTGAAGGCCAGTGGGGCTTGCTTTTAGGAGTTCCAGAGGGCTCTGCGAAATAGAGGCTTCACTCTCCAAGGGCACACACAACATCTCACATGCTTCAGGTCCCAGCATAGAGGCAGTAATTTAAAGGATTTGGGGTCAAACCTACCTGCTAATCTTGAAGAGTCTCCCTAGGGACATAGACACTGACAGTAGCCATTCTTGAGAGTTCATTCTACCACTGGTGCTGCAGCACCATTTTGGAATCCACCCCACCAACAACAACCAACCTGTAGGCACCAGTACTGGGAAGCCTCAGGCCAAGCAACTAACTGGGCAGTGACACAGCCCAACCCATCAGAAGAGAGACTGCTTTAAGACTTTCTGAGCCAAAAGCCACCCCTGGACACATACCTGCACACCAGAGGGTCTAGGACCTGGCACCACACACCAATGTGCAGGCAGTAGACCCAGGACCCCCAGGGCCCTGCAGCCAGAGATCCAGATCCACCCACCAGTGGGCAGGCACCAGCCCCAGAATCACTGACTCCACCCACCAATAAGCTTGCTCTAGCTTCGAACCAGACCCACCCACCAGCAGTCCATTGCCATCTCTGGAAGCCCTCAGCCCTGCAGCCAGACCCCAGAACCTGTCACTGCCTGCCTTTGGGCTGGCACTGTTCCGTGGATCTGGCTTCACCCATTGGTGGGCTGGCCCCAGCCTCACGATCTTCTAGACCTGACTCCATCCACCAGTGATACAGAACTAACCCCAGGGCTCCCCAGGGTTCTACAGCCAGCCACCTTGTGACCCAACCCTGCCAACCAGTGGAGGCCCGCAGCCTCCACACAGGAAGGTCCTGGCAAACAACCAGACTGGGTTGTTTGGCCACCCATAGCCATCAGCTTACCAAAATAGAAGGACCCGCACAACACATATAGGGGCACTCCTAGAGGATATAGCTCTGATGACGAGAGCAGTGTACTGCTGGGATTCATAGGAAGTCTCTTGCAAAAGGCCTCTTCTCCAAGGTTGGGAAATGGAACCAACCTCCCAGATACATAGAAATATAAACATTAAGTTAGACAAAATGAATTGACAGAGGAAAATGGTCCAAATGAAGGAATAAGATACAACCCAGAAGAAGAGCTAAGTGAAGTAGAGATAGACAACTACCCAACAACGAATTCAGGGTGATGATCCCAAAAAACTTGGGAGAAGAATGGATGGACAGAGTGAGAAATTAGAAGTTTTTAACAAAGAGTTGGAAAATATAAAGAACCACTAAACAAGATGAAGAATACAATAACTGAAATGAAAAATACACTAGGGGGAATCAGCAGTAGACTAAATGGTACAGAGGAACAGATCAGTGGGCTGGAGGACAGAGTAGTGGAAATCACTGATGCTTAGCAGAAAAAAAGAATGGAAAGAAATGAAGACTGTTAAAGAGACTTCTGGGACAACATCAAGCATATTAACATTCACATTAGAGGGGTCCCAGAAGAAGAAGAGAGAAAAAAGGTGACAGAGAACATATTTAAACATAATAGCTGAAAATGTCCCTAACTAGGGAGATGAAAAAATCCCAGTCCAGAAAGAACAGAGAGTCCCAATCCAGAGGAACACACCAACACACTTTGTAATTAAAAATGCAAAAATTAAAGCTAAAGAGAGAATATTAAAAGCAGCAAGGGAAAAGCAACAAGTTACGTACAAGGGAACATCCATAAGGCTATCAGCTGACTTTGTAGCAGAAACTTTGCAGGCAGAAGGCAGTGGCAAGATATATTTAAACTGATGAAAAGGAAAAACATAGAACCAAGAATACTCTATCCAGCAAAGCTCTCATTCACATTTCATGGAGACATCAAAAGCTTTACAGGCAAGCAAAAGCTGAAAGAGTTCAACACCACCAAGCCAGCTTTACCAGAAATGTTAAAGGGACATCTCTTAAGCAAAAAAGAAAAGGCCACAACTATAAACATGAAAATTATGAAAGGAAAAGCTCATCAGTAAAAGCAAATATATAGTAAAAGTAGAAAATCAACCATATGCAAAGTTCATAGGAAGGATTAAAAACAAAAATGGTAAAGTCATCTATAACCACAATAAGAAGTTAACAGATACACAAAATAATTAGATGTAAAATATGTCAAAAATAGTAATCATGAGGGGAGGAGAGTACAAATGAAGCATAGTTAAAATGTGTTTGAAATTAAGAGATCGAACTTTAGATAGATAGATAGATAGCTGTATATAAACCTCATGGTAACCACAACCAAAAATTCTGTAATAGATACACAAAGAAGAGAAAGTAATCCAAACATAACACTAAAGATAGTCATCAAATCACAAAAGAACAAAAGAAGAAGGGAACAAAAAGACCTAGAAAAACAACCCAAAAACTATTAACAAAACTACTATTAACTATTCTTTTGGCAATAAGAACACACATATCAATAATTACATTTAAATGAGCTAAATGCTCCAATCAAAAGACATGGAGTTGCTGAATGGATACAAAAGCAAGACCTTTGTATATGCTACCTAAAAGAGACTCACTTCTGATCTAAAGACACAGACTGAAAGTGAAGAGATTGAAAAAGTCATTCCAGGCAAAAGGAAATCAAAAGAAAACCCAGGTAGCAATAATTATATCAGACAAAATAGACTTTAAGACAAAAGAAGGACATTACATAATGATCAAAGGATCAATCCAAGAAAAAGATGTAACAATTGGAAATATATATGCACCCAACATAGGAGATCCTTAATAAATAAAGCAAATATTAACAGACATAAAGGGAGAAACAGACAGTTACACAATAATAGTAAAGGACTTTAAAAGCCCACTCAAGTCAACAGACAGATCATCCAAAAAGAAAATCCATAAGGAGACACTGGCCTTAAATGACATATTAGACCATATGGACTTAATAGATAGATATAGAACATTCCATCCAACAGCAGCAGAACACACATTCATGTCCACATGGGACATTTTCTAGGAATGTTAGGCCACAAAAGAAGCCTTGGTAAATTTAAGAAAACTGAAATCATATCAAGTATCTTTTCCCACCACAACACTATGAGGCTAGAAATCAACTAAAAGAAAATACTGCAAAAATCACAAACACACAGAAGCTAAGCAACATGCTACTAAACAACCAATGGATCATGAAGAAATCAAAGAGGAAATCAAAAAATACCTAGAGACAAATGAACAGAAAATGATCCAAAAATCTATGAGATGCAGCAAAAGCAGTTCTAAAATAAAAATTTATACTGATACTAACAAACCTCAGGAAACATGAAAAGTCTCAAATGAACAACTTAACTTACACCTAAAGGAACTAGGAAAAAGATGAACAAACAAAACACAAAGTTAGCAGAAGGAAAGAAATCATAAAGACCAGAGAAGAAATAAATGAAATAGAGACTTAAAAATGGAAAATATCAATGAAACTATAACCTGTTTCTTTGAAAAGATAAACAAAATTGACAAACCTTTAGCCAGATTCATCAAGAGTAATATGCAGGGCCCAAATCAATAAAATCAGAAATGAAAAAGATGTTACAACCGACACCACAGAAGTGCAACTGATCATGAGACATTAGTTGGAAAAACCATATGACAACCAGGACTGAACCAGGAATAAAAAGAAAATATGAACAGACCAATTATCAGTAATGAAATTGAACCAGTAATTTAAAAAAATAACCAAAAAACGTAAGTCCAAGAACAAGTGGCTTCATAGGGGAATTCTACCAAACATTTAGAGAAGAATTAATACCTATACTTCTCAAAGTATTGCACAAAGTTGCAGCGGAAGGAATGTTTCCAAAGTCATTCTATAAGGCCAGCATCACATGATATCAAAATGAGACAGAGATATCACAGAACAGAAAATTACATGGGTGAAAGTAGATGCAGAAGCCCTCAACAAAATATTAGCAAACTGACTCCAACAATACATTAAAATGATCATACACTATGATTAAGTGGAATTTATCCCAGAGATACAAGGATGTTTCAGTGTCTGCAAATCAGTGTGATACATCACATTAACAAAGAATAAAAACTATATGATTATCTCAATAGATACAGAAAAAGATTTTGGCAAAATTCAACATCCATTTATGATAAAAACTCTCCAGAAAGTGGGTATACAAGGAACATGCCTCAACATAATAAAGGCCGTATATGATAACCCCATAGCTAACATTATACTCAACAGTGAAAAGATGAAAGCATTTCCTCTAAGATATGAAACAAGGATGCCCACTATTGCCACTTTTATTCAACATATTATTAGAAGTCTTAGCCACCACAGTCAAACAAGAAAAGAAATAAAAGGAATCCAAATTAAAAAGGGAAAGTAAAATTGTCACTTTGTAGACAACATGATACTAAACAAAGAGAATCCTAAAAACAGCTACCAAAAAATACTAGAGCTCAAGGATAAATTCAGTAATTTTCAGGTACAAAATTAATATAGAGAAATACATTGCAATTCTATATACTAACAACAAACTCAGAAAGAAATTAAGGAAACAGTCTCATTTACAGTTGCATCAAAAAGAATAAAATACTTAGGAATAAACTTATGTAAGGAGTTAAAAGACTTGAAATCAGAAAATTATAAGACACTGATGAAAGAAATTGAAGATGACACAAACAGATGGAAAGATATACCATGTTCATGGATTGGAAGAATTAATATTTGTTAAAATGACTGTATTGGGTTCATGCCCCGGTCTGGGAAGATCCCACATGCCACGGAGCGGCTGGGCCCGTGAGCCATGGCCGCTGAGCCTGCGCGTCCGGAGCCTGTGCTCCGCAACGGGAGAGGCCACAACAGTGAGAGGCCTGCGACCGCAAAAAAAAAAAAAAAAATGACTGTATTACCTAAGGCAGTCTACAGATTCAGTGCAATCCCTATCAAAGTACCAAAGGCATTCTTAGAATTAGGAGAAATAATTTCAAAGTAGTATAGAAACAAAAAAGACCCTGAATAGACAAAACAATCTTGAGAAAGAAGAACAGAGATGGTGGTAGCATGCTCCCTAACTTCATACTATACTACAAGGCTACAGTAATCAAAACTGTATGATACTGGTACAAAATTAGACACATAGATCAAAGGAACAGAATAGAGAGCCCAGAAATAACCCCACACACTTATGGCCAATTAATCTATGACAAAGGAGACAAGAATATACAATACAATGGAGAAAAGAGAAGTATATTCAATAAGTGGTGCTGGAAAAACCAGACAGCTACATGTAAAAGAATGAAATTAGAATATTCTCTAACACCGTATACAAAACTAAACGCAAAGTGGATTAAAGATCTAAATGTAAGACTGGAAATCATAAAACTTTGGAAGAAAACTTAGGCAGAACACACTTTGACATAAATGGTGGCAATATTCTTTTGGATATGTCTGTTAAAGAAAACAAAAGCAAAAATAAATGAGAACTACTGATGGGAGCAAATATTTACAAATGATATAACTGTTAAGGGGTTAATATTCAAAATATATATACAGCTCATATAACTCAATATCAAAAACATGAACACCCAATTAAAAAGTGGGCAGAAGACCTGAATAGACATTTTTCCAAAGAAGACATGCAGTTGAACAACAGATGTATGAAAAGATGCTCAACATCACTACTTAATATACTGATATGCTAGTCAAATCACAATATCACCTCACACCTGTCAGAATGGTTATCATCAAGAAGACCACAAATAACAAATGTTGGCAAGAGTGTGGAGAAAAGGGAACCCTTCTACACTGTTGGTCAGAATGTAAATTGGTGTGGCCACTGTGGAAAACAGTATGGAGGTTTCTCAAAAAACTAAAAATAGAGCTACCATATGACCCAGCAGTTCCACTTTGGGGTATATGTCCAAAACAAACAAACACAGTAATTCAAAAAGATACATGCACCCGAATGTTCATAGCAGCATTATTTACAATTGCCAACATATAGAAACACCCTAAGCATCCACTAGCACTAACAGATGAATGGGTAGAGAAGATGTACATATGCACACACACAATGAAATACTACTGACCATAAAAAAGAACAAAACTTTGCCTTTTGCAGCAACATAGATAGAGGGCATTATGCTAAGTGAAGTAAGTCAGACAAAGACAAATACTGTATGATATCACTTACATATGGAATCTAAAAAATACAACAAACTAGTGAATATAATAAAAAAGCAGATTCACAGATATAGAGAACAAACTAGTGGTTACCAGTGGAGAGAAAATGGTGGAGGAGCAAGATAAGGGTAGGGGATTAAGAAGTACAAACTACTATATTTAAAATAAATAAGCTATAAGGATGTATTGTAGTATACAGGGAATATAGCCAATATTGTATAATAACTATAAATGGAGTTAACTTTTTAAACATGTGAGTCACTATGTTGTACACCTGAAACTTGTTTAATATTGTAAATCAAATATGCCTCAATAAAAAATTTAAAAAAAACTGTCATCCAAAGGTGATTGCATGCATGCCCAAGGCTGTGCCCACAGAGGAGCAACATTAGGAGCTGCACACTGCAGGGAACGAGACTTCAGTAGGACAGAAGATAGTTTAGCCCAGTCACTAAATAATTAATCAGGCAAACAACGACAAGCCTTCAAAGGGGATGGGAGCTCAGTATCCAGATTTCCTACAATATATTAGATACACTGCCCCCCCTCAAAATATGAGATATGCAAAAAAACAGTAAAGTATGAACTAAGGAAAAAAAGCAGACCACAGTGCGGTTCCGGATGTAAGATACTATAAAACAGTTATATATATTTTTGAAGAATTAAAGAAACCCATGCTTAAAACAGAAAGGAATATTGATGACAATGTCTAATCAAATAGAGAATATTAACAAAGAGATAGAAATTATTTTTGTTAAAAAAACACAGTGATAACTGTGGAGTTGAGAGTACAATAACTGTAAGGAAAAATTTACTAGAGGGGTTCAGGAGTAGATTTGATTGTCAAAAGAAAGAATCTCCACACTTAATGACTACAGAAGAAGTAGAGCTGAGAGAAAAGGGGGCAGAAAAAATATTTGAAGTAATTATGGCTGACAGTTTGGAAGCACATTTGATGAATATAAATCTGGATATCCAAGCCAAATGAAGTCTAAGAGTAAGCACAAAGAAATCTACAACCAGATACATCAAGTAAAAGTAATGGAAGACAAAGACAGAAACTCTCGAATGTCACAAAGGGAAAGCAACACATCATTAAAAAAGAGAACCCTGGTAAGATTAACAGCTTACTTAGCATCAGGAACTATGAAGCCCAGGGGCTTCCCTGGTGGTTCAGTGGTTAAGACTCTGCACTTCCATGCTTCCACTGCAAGGAGGCATGGGTTCAATCTCTGGTCAGGGAAGTTCTGCATGCTGTGAGGTGTGGCCAAAAAAAGAATGAAACTATGTAGCCCAGAAGGCAGTGGGATGCCATATTAAAATGCTGAAGGAAGAAATTGTCACCATGAACTTTTTCTTTCAAAAGTGAAGGTGAGATAAACAGATTCCCAAATAAATGAACACTGAGAGAACTGTTTGTTAGCAGACCTGCCTTTTGAGAAATACTAATGAGAGTTCTTCAGGCTGAAAGCAGTGGACCTTAGGCAGTGATTTTAATCCGTTCCAAAAAAGAGCATGTGTTAAAATAATTCTGTAATTCCAAAATCTGAATATACCAGTCACTAGTACAGAGATTGAAACAGTAATTAAAAACCTCCCAAAAAACAAAAGTCCAGGAACAGACTGCTTCACAAGTGAATTCTACCAAACATTCAAAGATTTAATACCCAATCCTTCTAAAACTATTTGAAAAAATTGAAGAGGAGGTAACACTTCCAAACTCATTTTATGAGGTCAACATCACCTTGATACCAAAACCAGAAAAATACAACACACACACAGACACAGACATACACACAAAGGACATTATAGGCCAATATCTCTGATGAAGATAGATGCAAAAATCCTCAACAAAATATTGGCAAGCCAAATTCAACAATACATCAAAGGGTCATACAAGTGTGATTTATTCCAGGGATGCAAGGATGGTTCAACACCCACAAATCAATCAGTGTGATACACCACATTAACAAAATAAAGAATAAAAACCACATGATCATCTCAATAGATGCAGAAAGAACATTTGACAAAATTCAACATCCATTTATTATAAAACTTCTCAATTAAGTGAGTATAGAATGGCCATACCTCAACATAATATAGGATAAACCCACAGCTAATGTCATACTCCGTGGTGAAAAATTGAGAGCTATGCCTCTAAGGTCAAGAACAATTCAAAGATGCCACTCTCACCCCTCTTATTCAACATAGAGTTGGAAGTGCTGGCCAGAGCAATTAGGCAAGAAAAATAAAAGTCATCCAGATTGGAAAGGAAGAAGTAGAACTGTCTCTATTTGCACGACATGGTTTTGTATATACAAAGCCCTAAAGACTCCACCAAAAAACTATTGGAAATAATAAACAAATACAGTAAAGGATACAAAATCAGTATACAAAAATCTGTTCCATTTCTATATGCTAACAGTGGGCTAGCAGAAAAACATATTAACAAAAACAATCCCATTTACAGTCTCAACAAAAGGCAGAAAAAGCCTAGGAATCAGTTTAACCAAGAAGGTGAAAAGACTTATACGAAAACTATAAGACATTGTTAAATTGAAGAAGACACCAACAATGGAAAGATATTCCATCCTCATGAATTAGAAGAATTAACATTGTAATAACTGTCCATATTACTTAAAGCAATCCACAGATTCAGTGCAATCCCTATCAAAATCCCAAGGACATTTTTCACAGACACAGAGCAGAAAATTCTAAAATTTCTATGGAACCACAAAAGACTCCTCCAAAATAGCGAAAGCAATCCTGAGAAAAAATAACAAAGCTGGAAGTATCACACTCCTGGTTTCAAACTATATTAGAAAGCCATAGTAATATAAAGCAGCCTGGTGTTGGCAGAAAAACAGATATAAAGATCAATGAGGCAGAACTGAGAGCCCAGAAATAAACCTATGCATATATAGACAATTAATTTAGGACAAAGGAATAAAGAACCTACAATGGAGAAATGATAGTCTCTTCAATAAATGATATTGTGAATACTGGACAGCCACATGGCAAAAAAAGTGAAACTAGACTACTATCTCACACCATACAGAAAAATTAACTCAAGATGAATTAAAGACTTGAATGTAAGACCTGAAACCATAATCTCTAGAAGAAAACATGGGCAGTATGCTCTTTGACATCAGTCTTAGCACTATCTATTTGTGTCTCTTCAAGCAAGGGAAACAAAAGCAAAAATGAAAAAATGGGGTTGCATCAAACTGAAAAGCTTCTGCACAGCAAGGAAACTATAAATAAAATGAAAAGACAACCTAACAAATGGGAGATATATTTGCAAATGATATATCTGACAAGGGATAAATATCCAAAATATATAAAGAACTCATACAATTCAAAAACAAAAAAGCTAACAATGCCATTAAAATGAGCAGAGGAGCTGAACAGAAATTTTTCCAAGAAGACATGCAGATGGCCAACAGGCACAAGAAAAGATGTTCACTATTACTATTAAGGAAACGCAAATCAAAACTATGAAGAGATGCTACCTAACATTTGTCAGAATAGCCATTATCAAAAAGACAAAAAGTGTTGGAGAGGATGTGGAGAAAAGGGAACCGTAATACACTGTTGGTGAGAATGTAAAAAAGATGTGGTATGTGTATATACAATGGAATACTACTCTCCATCAAAGATGAAATCTTGCGTATGCAACAACATGGAGGAACCCGTAATACCCTTGATGGTGTTACGCTAAGTGAAATAAGTCAGACAGAGGAAGACAAATACGTACCACATGATTTCACTCATATGTGGAATTTTAAAAGTTAACCATGTATTACTTTAATAATCATAAGAAACAATAAGGTGTTTCACTTGGGAAACAGAAAACAAACCTGAAACAAAAATAGTGCTCTGAAGTTCTAGACCCCCAAGTAATTAGAGCAGCCCTAATGGCCAAGGTATAAACTGTTTTTACACAGTAACCTAAACTATAGTCTGAAGAGCAAGACTCTTGGGTTGTATTCTCTTTTGTTCCATCATGCTTTCTCCTTCCCTTTTGCAGCTTTCCATAAGCAACGATATTTTTTCAGTTTTTTCTCCTTCTTTGTGAAACAAAATATATGTTCCCAATGTACTTTATGGCTACTGCATGAACAAGTTCATGTAAAAAATAGAAGTAAATAGATTAAAGTTTATAAAAGGAATTCTGTACTTCAAAAGACAATATGAATGCATATTTTGTGTCCTTTCTTCTCTTAATTGATTTAAAATGTGATTGTATAGAACAATATGTATATCATTGTATTGTCGGGCCTATAAAAATATGGAAAAGTGATATATTCTGTAGTACCTGTGCAAAGGAGATGTATGAGAATGGTGATATATTTGAGTAAAAAATGATAGCAGATGTTAACTTGAATCCACAGGAACAAATGAAGAGAACCAGAAATTGTAAACAAGAAGGTTAATATAACAAACACTGTACATATGTACTTGCTCTTCTTTCTTCTGTCAGCTTTTTTCAAGGGCACAGAGTTATATAAAGAAATAATTATTACAAACTCTTTTATATTTAAAGGTATAATATGTATAACAATAGCATAAAAATGGGGAAGAGATAACAGAGCTATATAGGAGTAATATTTCTATATATAATTGGAATTTAATAATATAAATCTGAAGTAGACTCTAAAATTGATTGTGGTTATGGTTACACAACTCTGAATATAATTTTTAATGAAACCATTGATTTGGACACACTTTAAGTGGACGAATATTATGGTATGTTATATATTTTAAAAATAGCTTAGTGAACTACAAAAATTAAGAGATTTTAAAAGATTTAAAGCAATGGGAGGATACCGTGAAGGAGGGAAATTGTGACTCTTACTCGATTAAAGATTTCTCTAGTGCATACCTTTAATTCCTAGTGCTTAACCCAGTCATCCCTCAAATGCTGTTCTGATTACCTCCCTGCTTATCTGAGGATCCCCTGTTTCTTGATTCAAATGATTCCATTCACCTTAGTTATATCTGTTGAAGAAAGACCAGAGTGGCTAAAATATATGTGCTAATATTCCCTAATTTTGTGTGGCTATAGATTTTATTACTTTCACAAAATGTTATTTATTGAAAACTTGCCTGCCTAATCTGATGCATCTTTGTTTACTTTGTTAATGATGCCCCAGGTGGTATCCTCTCTGTGAAGAATGCAATATGGTACATTTGGGCTGCCAAAATCATAGTGTGACCTTTTACATTTATTCATGGGCTCAGCCCTTTTTTCAAAGCAGTCTTCTACTAGACAATGTCAGGATCATGACAGGTTTCCAACTCCATTTACATGCTCTACTAGAACCAACTTCATTCACTAAACTTTTTTGGGGGGGGGGTTCTTGCTCTTTTATTTATTTATTTATTTTTAACATCTTTATTGGAGTATAATTGCTTTACAATGGTGTGTTAGTTTCTGCTTTACAACAAAATGAATCAGTTATATATACACATATGTTCCCATATCTCTTCCCTCTTGCGTCTCCCTCCCTCCCACCCTCCCTATCCCACCCCTCCAGGCAGTCACAAAACACCGATCTGTTCTCCCTGTGCTATGCGGCTGCTTCCCACTAGCTATCTACCTTACGTTTGGTAGTGCATTCACTAAACTTTTAACCCAGGGAAACAGGCATTCAAACAGAGCCCTGTTAAAACCACTAACATCAAAAGGCAACTGTGTGCATGCCCAAGGATGTACCCTTTAGGTCCCCAGTCCTAGTTATCCCTTTCTCAGTGTGAATACCTTTATAATAATTTTCATGTATTTTTCATGTCATCGAACATAGTTAATCATTGTTAATTATAGCAAAAATTTAGATCACATAAAAGCTCAAATGGAAATGGATCCAATCAGAGTCCTGCTTGTGGTACAAATTTCACCATTTCCTCCTTGCAAGACATAAAGTGTACATGCTCGAGGAATCTCAGAGACACTTTTTCTCAATTCAGTGAATATCGTGTTACTCTTTAAATCAGTGATACCTACATGGTTTACAGTTACATAGCCTAAAAGGGAATTAAAATGTCCAGTAAGTCAGAGAATTTCTGGCTCATGGTAAGTTACTGTGACTAAGAAGACTATGGTTTACATCTTGTCTTGTTGGGAAAAAAAAAAAATGTTAAGTTCTGCCTCATTGGGTACATCCTTGCAGAATAAGTGTTCTTTTAATATAAATCTGGAAATTATATTGCCATCATAAATTCTCTGGGATGATTTCCACTTATGTAAGAGATAGCATTATATTGAAAAGCACTGGTTAAGGAATTAAGTACTGGTTAAGGAATTATAGAAAAGTACTGGTTAAAGAACCTCTAAACTTCAATATAATGTGACTTATGTAATTGCTTTATCTGTTCTAATTTAAGGCTTTGTGATTCTCCAAACCAGACATTTCAACAAAACTCATCTTCTGTAATAAATGCTAATTAAGTTAGTGCTACACACACACAGACACACACACACATGCAGACACACACACGTTTGTATGTAAATGGTTACCATGGAAAGTGTTTTGAAATTTGTTGTTTCTACAGGGACTAATGTAAAAGGCTTGACAGATAAAACTAGAAGAGGTGTAATAAAGGGACAATTCAAGATACAATCAATGGATCTCCCTGGTAAGGACAAGAATTTTACAAATCTAAGATTTCAGGTTTCCTTATCTTCTCTGGAGTTTAATTAAGAATCATGAATAACATCAGTATCTATGGTTTATTATTACATGGGCAAAAGTTTTCAAGAACTCCTTCCTTTAATTAGTTGAATTTTTGTATTGAATATCAATGTAAAACTAGCTACATATTGTTAGTCTTAGAGCTCATTTGTTTAAGAGCTAATCCATAAAAACCAGTCCTTTAATAAACTTAGAATATGCTTGGTACAAATAAATATGCCCAATTACATTCTATTCACTTTCTATTTTCAGCTTAGATAGACAGTTCTGAATTTGCAAATGTAGAAAGGTTAGTTAAGGAATGTGATAGATGAATATAACAGATGGTTATCAATTCCCTCTTTATTAGACCTGAAGTAACAGTGCTAGACACATTTCTCTATGGTGTTTTCTGTGATGTTGAAAGAAGACACCTAAATAGAGAAAAAAGGGAAATAGACATTCAAACAGAGCCCTGTTAAAACCACAAACATCAAGAGGCAGCTAGCTGTGTGCATGCCCAAGGATATGTCCTCTGGGAGCAATGTGTAAGGCTTCACACCTCAGGGGAAAGATATGTTAGTAAGATAACTCTGAGAAATCACTGTACACAAACAAGCAAGAAAGCACACTAAACAACAAGCCTCAGAAAGGGAAACAGAGATCAGAGTCCAAAGATGCTATGATATATTATCTTAAATGTCCAGTTATTAGTAAAAAAAAAAATTAAGACATGTAAGGAAATAGTAAATTGTGACCCAAGCACAGGAAAAAGTAGGAAACAAAATATGCTTGTGAGAATCCTAGATGTTGGACTTAGCAGACAATGACTACCTAGTAGTTATTATAAATGTGCTCAAAGAATTAAAGGAAAACAGATACACAATAAGGGTCTTCACTGGTGGTCCAGTGGTTAAGACTTCGCCTTCCAGTGCAGGGGGTGCGGGTTCGATCCCTGGTTGGGGAGCTAAGATCCCACATGCCTTGCAGCCAAAAAACCAAAACATAAAACAGAAGCAATATTGTAACAAATTCACTAAAGACTTTAAAAATGGTCCACATCAAAAAAAAAAAAAACTTTTACAAAAAGAAGATACCATGAAAATATTTTGTCAAATACACATTATCAACTAAAAATAAAAATTAATGTAAAAGAACCCAAAGCAAATTCTGCAGTTGAAATGTACAGTAATGAAATGAAAATATTGCCTAAGGGGTTCAAGAGATTGGTTTAGTCTGAAGGAAGAAACAGCAAACTAAAGGTATGGGAATACTAGGAGAACAGAGAGAGAAAGGAGCAGTAAAAATATTTGAAAAGATGGCTGAAAATTGTGAAAACTATTCAATGAAAATTATTAATCTACACATTCAACCTCAGTGAATTTAAATAGAATAAGCACAAAAGAATCTACAACCAGACCCATCATAGTAAAAATGTTGAGAGACAAGGACAAAGATAAAATCTTGAAAGCAACAAGAGAAAACCAACTGATGGTGTAAAACAGAATCCCAGTAACCTTCATTTAGCAACAGAAGCTATGGAGACCAGAGGCAGTGGAATGGAATATTGAAATGATGAAAGAAAAATCTGTCAACCAAGAAACTTATATCAGGCAAACCATCTTTCAAAAATGGTGAAATTCCCAAGTAAAAAATTCCAGAGAATCTACTGCTAGCAGACGCACTTTACAAGAAATGCTAAAGGAAGTTTTTCCCACTGAAAGTGAATGATCTCACACAGTAATTTGAATACACAAAAAAGAAACAAAAAAGAAACAAAAAACATGGCTTAGAATAATTCTAGTATTGCAAAAGACCATATAAATGCATATTTGTCTCTTTTCTTAACTGATTTAAAAGGCAATTGTATAACACAATAGGTATAAAATGTATTGTTGGGCCTCTAACATATAGACATATATAATATATTTCACAAGAGCTGTGCAAAGAAGATGGTGTGAACAAGGATGAATTTGAGTAAGAAAATGACACCAGATGGTAACCTGAGTCCATAGGAACCAATGAAAAGAACCAAAGATTGTAAATAAGAATGCTGATATAACAAACAGTGTAAATATATACCAAACTTGCTCTAATTTTTTGTCTCTCATCTTCTTTAAAAGTTATAAAGGTTCATAAAGAAATTATAGGAACAATTTTAACAATGTCTTTAATTTTATATGTGTAACATGTAATTCAGTAGCACAAAAATGGAGATAAGAGAATAAAACTATGTGTCAGTCATGTTTCTGCATTTACCTGGAATTTAATTAGTATGAATCTGAAGTTGATTCTAAAATTGACTATGGTGATTGTTACACATTCTGTGACTATATTAATAACCATTGATTACACATTTTAAATGGGCATATATAGTATAGTATGTTAAATGTTTTTTTAAAAAATAGTTTAGTGAACTCCAAGCAGGATAGGATTTTTTTTAAATACTTAAAAGCAGTGGGAGGATGTTGTGAAGGAGCAAAATTGTGGCTCTTAATAGATTAGGTTTCTCCACCCCATATCATTTATTATGCTCCTAGTTTTTAATTCAGTCTGCCCTCAAGGGCTGTTCTTACTGCCTCCCTGCTCACCTAAGGCTCCTTTGCTTTCTCAGATCAAATGAATCAGTTCTTCTAATTATATCTGTTGGAGAAAGACCAGAGGGCTAAAGTTTGTCTGCTGATGTTCTCCAGTTATGTGTTGCTATAGCAGACATTACTTTCACAAATGCTGTAACTTAATTACTAAAAACTTGTTCTGCCCAATCCAACGTGTCTTTGATTTTAGTAGTGATGCCCCATGTGGTCTTCACCTTTGTTTAGATTGCAGTGGTGATAAATTTGTGCTGCCTCAGTGATAGAGAGTGTTTGAAATATTCATGAGCTCAGCAATTTCTCCGAAGCAAGACTTCCAGTCTATAAATTCTGGATATGACAGGTTCCAACTTCACTTACATGCTGTGTTAGAACCAATTTTTGCCCACACAAAATTTTACACAACAGGTGACCCAGAGTCACCAATTCTAAGTATTCCTTTTGCAAAATAAAATTTTTTAAAATAAATTTCAATTTTTTTTCTATCATTGGACCTATATCATCATTTCTGAATCCAGCAACAAAGTGAAAATCACATAAAGACTCAAATGGAAGGAGTGAGTGCAATACCAATCAATGCTCACATTCCTGCAAATTACCCATTTCTTCCTCCCCACATAGAAGGTCTACATGCTAAGAGAACCTGAGAGGATACTTTATCCCAGTCTACAAATTACTACTTGTTTTTCTCCATCACTGATGTCTACTGACATATAGTTACGTGGCCTTTAAAAAGGGAATTAAAATATTCCTGGACAAGTCAAAGAATTTCTGCCTCACAGTAACATTCTGTGACTGTGATGCCCATTGTTTGCAATTTGGTCTGGGAAAAAAATGTCATGTCCGGCCTCACCAAATATATCCTTATGGTATGAATGTGCTTTTAATGTACACAAGACAGTTATATTTATTAAGATAAACTCTATAGGATGACTTAAATTTGCAAGAAACTTCGTATTTTATGGAAAAAGTTCTAGTTAAGGAATCAATGTGGCATCAGTTTATGGATCAGTTTTATCGCTACCTGACTATGTGGTCTTGGTCAAATCACTAACCATTTCTAAGCTACAATATAATGAGGCTTATATGGTTGCCAATGGCTCTTCCAATTCTAACGTGTACTGATTCTGAAAGTAAGACATTTCATTATAATTCTTCTATGATAAAATAATGCTAATTAAAGGAGTATTACAAACAAACACAACTACATGTTAATATTTACCTTACAAAAGTGTTTTGAAACTGTTTATTTCTATAGACACTGATACAGAGCGCTTCCCAGATGCTGTTGGAAAAGGTATAATAAAGGGTGAAATCAAGACACAATCCAAGAGTTATCCTGGTAAGAACAATATTTCAAGTCTGTTCTGGCTTATTTATCTTATCTAGAGTTTATTTAAGTTTATTTAAGTTTGAATCTGATTACAGTACCTATAAGCTGTTATTACATGATGCAATGTCTTCATAAATTCCCTCCTATAATTAGTGGAACTCCAACAGTTATTATCAATGGATTTACATATTGTGAATTTTAGAACTCCTTCATTTAAAAAGTGATCCTCAAAATTTCAGTGGTACAGTGAGCTTGGAATATGCTTGATGGAAGCATTTTAAGTGCTACTCACTTTCTTTTTCAGGCTAGTTGCAACAGCAGAAAGGCTAGCTTATGAATGGGATTAAAAGAGAGATTTCATTGCTTACTAATTCCCTCTATATAATTGAAATACCAGGCACATTTTCAGTATCTCAGGTGAAGTAGAGGTGTTTAGTTTTGTTACATAGTCTGTAGTTTACACTACTGCCACTTGTCTTGGTGTTATAGTGTTTGACACACTGCTTCTTGATCTTTGGTGTGATATTAAAGGAGGCAGAGAGCTTAACAGAAAAACAAGGGAAAGAGACAGTCAGCAGGAAAAACAAGTGTCATCCAAAGGTGACTGTTTGCATGCCCAAGTCTGTGCCCCCAGAGGAGCAACATTAGAAGATTCACACTGCAGAGAAGGAGACTTCTCTACAATAGAATATATTCCAGCCAAGTCACTAAATAAATAATCAGGCAAACAGCAACAGCAAGCCTCCAAAGGGGAGAGGAACTCAGTATCCAGATTTCTTACAAGATATTGTCTAGAACGCCCAGTATAAACCCCCCAAAAATATGAGACATGCAAAGAAACAGTAAAGTGTGGATCATATACTAGGAACTTCAGGAAGAGTAGGCTTAAAAAATAATTTAAGCAGTGGGAGGGTATTGTGAGGAGGGAAATTGTGATTCTTACTAGATTTCAGATTTCTCTAGCACATACTCCCTTTTCCCTCGTCCTTAATTCTATCTGCTATCTGCTATCAAATGCTCTTCTTAATGCTTCCTTGCTTATATAAGCATCTTTACATGCTTCTTTCAACTGGGCCTGTCATTCTTAACCTATACCAGTTGGAGAAAAACCAGAGAGCCTCAATTATATCTACTCAATTGGCTCTTTAACACTTACTTCTGGTCTCAGCCATTACAACAAAGTAAGATCCACCTTATGGTGTCAGGTTCAGGATAGGTTTCCAACCTCTGGTGCATGCTCTTCTGTAACTACCTTTCATTCATAAAACACTGGACACATAATTTGACTCAAGTCAGCAATCCTACTTAACCCCTCTTTCAATATGAATTTTTCTTTAAACTTTCATGTATTAAAACAAAATACATGAATGTTATTTCTCTCCTTTGACCTAGTTAGTACTTTCTAAATCCCGCCAAATGTCCAAATCACATAAAAACTCAGATGGGATGGGATGCAGTCCCAATGCTGGTACTGCCTCAGATTTACCCATTTCCCCCTCCCCAGTTACAAGGTGTACATAGTAAGAGGACCTGATAGGCAGTTTTTCTTAGACTACAGAATATCTTGTTACTCTTCTACATCTTTGATGTCTGCTTGATTTACATAGCCTTAAAAATGGCATTAAACATTCTTGAGAGAGTCAAAGAATTTCTACCTGGTAGTAACTTTCCGTAATGTGGGACCATGGTTTGTCTCTTGACCAGTGGGGAAAAAATGCCACGTTCCACTCATAGGTATATCCTTAACAGTATGAGTGTCCTCTTAGTGTAAACTGGGCAGTTATATCATTTACACGAACTCCCCAAGATGATTGAAGTTTGTATGGGACAGTGCATTGTGTATGAAAAGCACTGGTTAAGGAATTATGGGGCATCAGCTTGTACTCAGTTTTGCATTATCTTGGTGTGTGTTCTCAATCAAATCACAAAACATCTCTAAGCTTCAATATCATGAGGCTTATATGATTGCTAAGAGCCCTTCAAATTCTAATGTTTTATGATTGTGCAGTGCAGACATTATATTATTTCTTTTCTGTAATACAAGTACTAATTAAGTTAGTACTACACACAGACACAAAGACACACATACATGTGTGTTAATGGTTACCTTACAATGTGTTTTGAAATTTGTTTTCTATCCATAGAGACTGATATACAACGCATGAGAGATACTGTTGGAAGAGAAAAAGCAGTTGGTGAAATCAAGACACATCATCAGAGTCACCCTAGTAAGAACAAGAATTTTCCAAGTCTAATAATTTATGGTTTATGTCTTCTCTGGGACTTAATTAACTATGAATCATTAATGATAACAGTAACTGTATGTTAGTATTAATGGGCAGTAATCTTCATGAATTTCCTCTTATAATTAGTTAAACTCTAGTATTTACTGTCAATGGAAATTTAGCTGGATATTTTTCAGTTGTAATCTCATCCATTTGGAAAGTAATCCATATAATCCAATGCTCTAATGACCTTAGAATATGCTTGGTTTAAGTATTTATAACTGTGATTCTACTCACTTTCTTGCTGGCTTAGAAAGGAATATTGCTTTGAAATTGAAAAAGCAAAAGAGCTAGTTGATGAGTGGCATAAGAAGAGGAACATAACAGTTATATCACTGATTACCAATTTCCTCTACATAATTAAGTTGGTATGTAAATTTATATCTCTACTAGAGTGGAGTTCTCTAGCTGAGTTTCATTATTCGCAGATTACTGCTTTAGTCCTGGAGTAACAGGGTTCGATACATTTCTCTTTGTTGCAAGAAATACTGTCATTATGAACTTTTTACAGAATTGATGCTGAAAGCTAGCATTGGAAAGTAACTGAATCCTTAGATATAAGCACCAAAATACATGTTTTCACTGAAATTTAAGGCAAGATTTCTGAAACTTTGCTTTTGAATGCTTTATTTTATTATATTCTCGCTTTTATTCCTGTAAAAAAGTAGTGTTGTAAATGAATTAAATAAATATTACTTGCTCCAACAGCTTTTAACTGGGGAAAAGCTGGGTGGTGTAAAAATGAAATTGTTGGAACCAAGCAGTTAAATTTGGTGTATTACGATAAGCCATTTTTCCATGTCTTTAATTTTCAGAATATTTTTGGTTAGGTTCTTTCAGTTAATTTTTGCTTCAGTGTTGCTTATTAATAGGAATCCTCGTCAGTTTTGAATAACAGCCTTAGACACAGCAGTAAAGTGCTTTCATTTACATCCATTCAATTTAAAATGTCATGCCTTTTATCAACAAAACTAAGTTAATTAATTTATACTTATTAATGGTGAGTTTATAATTAAATGCTCTAAAGAAAATTTTATATTAGAAATATAAATTCCTAAGAGAAAAGGTATTAAAAGGAGAGTACAGATCAAATATAGAAATAAGATAAAATGTGGTTAGATTAAAGGTCAAAATTAAGTAAGATGGTACCTAAGAACACAGAACAAAGAAAAGGAAGAGAAAATGAAGAATTAGTTTATAGAAATTGGAGTGATAGAAAAGTAACCACTCAAATGTGGGAAGACAAACTGCAGAAACAAAGGTAATACATGGAGTTTGGGAAGTAGAGTGCAAATAGTAATGGTGTCTATGTGATTTTTTTTTTAAATTTTACTTTATGTGAGAATTTATTTAAAAACAAAGATATGTCCACACAACATCAAACAGAGTTTTTTTACCGGCACGTTGCACCAAGTAAATTCTCAACAAACGTGATCAATTTTTCACCCTTTGACAATCAAAATAAGAGATATACCAATATAAAATAAATATCTGACTACTTAGAATACTTTTTGTAGTATGCTTTTAAAATTTTACTCTTTATGAAATATTTTAAACACCCAGAAAATATGTAACACTAACATAAAATACACAACATTCTAATGGTTCCCTATCTATGATGTTACAATCCCAATCTCTCCCTTCTCAGCTTTTATCACATGCAGTCATAAAGAATATATAATGATGCTCTATACAAATATATTCCAAAATATTTTATTGTGCCCTCTTTATTTCTTACTATTCTTCATTATGGAATTTCCCACCTTGTCTTCCTCCCCACTACCCACATTACTGCAGGTCAGTCAAATTTATAAAAAATGTGTGTGCACGCACACACACATACACACTCCTTTTTAGTAGAAATTCCCAAGTTAACTGCTTTTACTTCCTTTTTGGTCTCTAGAGTATATTTTTATGCCATCTCAGCAATACTTTTTAAAGTACATTTTTTAATCTAGTGTTTTAGTTCTTGGAATTAGAGAGGTCATTTGGGATAGCTAATGTCTTATACTACTGCATTCAAAAATTACATTTAAATTGGAATACCAAGCTGTACCAAAATATTTTCATACAAACAATCTAGGCTTGATGCTTTCATGAAAATAAAATCAAGAATAAACATAAACATGACGGTATGACCCCATTACCCTAACATGCCTTAAGGCTTTTATTTTTAGTAATTTGAATATCCTCCCCAGAGTTTACTCTTATTTGACAAATATGAATGGCTAGCTTAGAGTCATGGATTCTGGAGTAAATTGTGTCAACAATATTTTATTTTCTCAGTAACAGCCTCTCAGGCTGTGGCTTCAGTTTAATCTCTAGCCACTGATAAAATAAGATGAGGTTTATAATCTTTGTTTAAATGGGAGTGTTCTACAATTGCACATATTACTTTTATAATAAGTAGGATATATGAAAAATAAATCTTATGAACATTGATTGAATGGGGTGAGGGGAAGCCAGTGTTTCATGCATAGAGCTCTGATCTCCAAAACTATTCTTATAAATGCATCCTTCTAAATATAGTGTACAGATCAAATAAAGAAGTGAATATTCTGCTTCAGAGTAAGACAGGGTTGGGATACAGGTTGAAATTAAGGAAGATGCTAAGAATGGAAACTGTCCATCAGAGAAAAGCCATGTGTGCCACCCTCCGTATCCCTTTAAAAAAAAAAAAAAAGTGAGGGTTTTGCTGCTAATTAATTTACCCACGAAGAGTAGGAAGAGCTCTTGTACATGTGCATTTGCAAATACTAAAAATGTTACTCCATCAAAATGCTATAAAAGAAGAACCTTTCTTTACGAAAGAATCTTTCTCAACCAGAAGGAAAAAAGCTCTCTAAATGACTTTGAAAGAATTGGACAAATCAGGGAACTAAAGACAATGAGTGAAATTCCCTCTGGAATATTTGGCAAGAGAAAAGGAATTTTACAGTGGTGACATCAACAAGATAGAACAGGAGTTTTCTACCATCTTCCACCCAAAGAAAATCAACTTGACAGTCACCCACAGACAAGAGAGCATTTGTGGAAGTCCAGGAGTTAAAGCAGAAAAGTTTCAGCACACTGTTGGAAAAAAAAAAAAAATCCAAGGTTGGAGGCATTGAAGAGGGTAAGAACAGTTTACCTGCATCACTCCTCCCCCAGGACAGCAAACCTCGGTGCCAAAAGAGCCCTTCTCCTCCCATGATTTATCCCATGGGGCAAAGTGAGAACATGAGTGACTGCCCAGCTTCTCTAGCTGTACAGGACACTGTTAAGAGACCCATTTCTCTCTTGTCCCATCCAGAGAACTGTGTCATGAGCTGCATGACTAGGAGTGGTGAGTGGCTGAGAGAACAGCAGCCAGGGCTCAGAATAGAATATATGAAAGAGATGTGGTTACTGCTAACCATGTCAAGGACTCCATTGGGAGTCCCACACACATCAGCTGCTGAGAACACCTCACCTGTGAACCCCCTAAAACTGGCCCATACACATTTCCAACACTCCATGCACCTCACCCACAAACCCTCACCCTGTGATTGGCTCCCTGTGTGTGTTCCCGAAGGCAGCAAAAATGAGCTTTCACAGACAGCTAGTGAGCACCCACAGAAAGCAAGCCCAAATCTGAAGGCCTTGGAGAAACCACAAAATGGAACATACAACACTGCCAGAGGGAAAGCAAAATGGAAGCTGGCAGCAACCAGTCTGGCATTACAGGATAGGAAGAAGGCATACAAGCTTACGAATTCTGCCACAAAAGATAGCAAGAAGTGTAGAGTAGATGTAATCATAGGAAAGGTCTAAGAAAGCCTCAGAATCCTCAGCAGGGCTGATAGAAAGGATTTATTTCTGAAAAGCCATCAGTAAAGCAAGGAGAAGGTGACTGCTTCTTCAAATTCAATGACAGCAGTACAAACATCAAGGAACATGAAAAATCAAGGAAACATGATGATGCCATGAACGAGATACAATAATTTTCCAATAACCCAAGAGAAAAGGAGGTTTGCAATCTAACTGATAAAGAATTCAAAATAGCTGTTTTAGGGAAGCTTAGGGAGCTACAGGAAAACACAGAAAGACAGGTCAACAAAAGCAGGAAAACAATGCATAAATAAAATGAGAAGTTTAGCAGAGAGTAGAAATCATTAAAATCGAATCAAATTCTGGGGCTGAAGAATACAGTGAATGAAATTTAAAATGCAATAGAGAATTTTTTTTTTTTTTTTTTTTTTTTTTTTTTTTGCGGTACACGGGCCTCTCGCTGTTATGGCCTCTCCTGTTGTGGAGCACAGGCTCTGGACGCGCAGGCTCAGCGGCCATGGCTCACAGGCCCAGCCGCTCCGCGGCATGTGGGATCTTCCCGGACCGGGGCACGAACCCATGTGCCCTGCATCGGCAGGCGGACTCTCAACCACTGTGCCACCAGGGAAGCCCTGCAATAGAGAATATTAACATCATAATGGATCAAGCAGAAGAGAGAATGTGTGAAGCAGAAGGCAGTACCTTTGGAATTATACAAAGAAGAGTAAAGAAAAAAATTTTTTAAAGAATGAAGTAAAACCGTGAACTATAAGACAATAAGCTAAATAATATATAAATGATTGGAGTCCCAGAAGGAGAAGATAAGGAGAAGGCAGCAGAACACTTATCTAAAGAAGTAATGGCTGAGAACTTCCCAAATCTAGGGAGGGATTTGAATGTCCAAGGTCATGAAGCTAATAAATCACCCCCAAATTTCAATTCACAACAATATCTGCCATGAAATATTATAATAAAACTGTCTAAAATCAAAACCAAAGATAGAATTTTTAAAGTAGCAAGAGGAAAATATTTCTCTCATACAAGTGAATCCTTATCAAGCTATTAGAAGCTTTTTCTGCAAAAACACTGCAGGCCAGGAGAGAGTAGGATGATATATTCAAAGTGTTGAAAGACAAAAAAAACTGCCTAAAAAGAATACTTTACCAGACAAAGCTTTCCTGTAGAAATGAAGGTGAGATAAGGCTCACAAACAAAGGAGAGCTGGGTGAATTCATCACCGTTAGAACTGCTTTATAAGAAATATTGAAAGGAGGTTTTCAAGCTGAGATGAAAGCACACTAATTGATGATATGAAAATATACAGCACCATAGTAAAGCAAGTATATGGTCAAATTTCAAACACTCTGGTGCTGTAACGCGGTGGCGTGTTAACTCTGTCATAAAGGTGAAAGGACAAAAACATTAAAAACAACTACAGCTACGGTAGTGGATACACAATATAAATGAAAGGTAAATTATGACATAAAAGGTGAGGAGTGATGGCACCAAGATGGTAACATAGGTCATTCCTGATGTCACTCCTCCTCACAAGAAGAATTACTAAAAACTGTTCATGGACCAGACACCACTGAAAAAATCCTAGAACATGGGAGTGAGGCTGTAGCACACCCCCTGCACAACAGAGACCAAGACACACCACATTAGACGGATAAGAGGAGCGGCTACACACTGACCATATTGCCCTTCCCCCAGGCTGGTGCAGCACAACACAAAGAAGTCTCCCCTCAGCCCTCAGTTCCTCCAGTTTGAAAGAAGAGCCCAGCGTGGATTTCCAGCTCTACCAGCATTGTGGGTCACTTCTTGAGAGCCCTCACTTCTTACCACAGGGATTTCGGGGTAATCTGCTGGGCTTGACTACTGGGAATCTGATTGTGACAGAGAAGGGGGAGGGGCTTGCAACAACCAGCACTGGGATCTTGGCAGACCAAGTTCTTACCTGCAGTACCCAAGTAGTAGTCCTGACCAGCAGCTTTGCTCACCTGGAGAAACAAGAGGGAGGGTGGCACAGTCTCACCAGGTGACACACTGAGATGCAGGTCTGTATGGTTTGGTTCCTCAAATGAAGAGCCTTGACAGCTCTGGAGCCCTGTCTACCCCCTCCAAGCAGGGGAGCTGAGCCCTAGCTTGATATACTGCTGAGTAGCTCCTTGCCCCACCTTACCAGGCAGATGAGTCAGAACACCTGGAAACTATGGAGCACTTCTTGAGTGAAGAGTATGGCAGGCAAAGCTGATTGTCCATAGAGCAAGTCCAGTGGCACCATTTAACCAGGGAACTTGGGGAGCAGGTCAGCTTGAGTCAAGACTTCAAAGAGCCTTGGAGGGATTGAAGTCAGTTTCCCTGCTTGGCACAGGCAGGGAGCTAATTAATAGCCCCCACCAACTGTTGGACAAAGCTCCTGGCCCCTCTTGACCAGAAAGCCTGATCAGGAAGACCAGGGGGCCTGCTTGCAGGTGGCCCTCCCATTCTGCCCAGGCAGGGGAGCTCAATTTTGCCTCACTCCTGAGTGTAGCTCCTGGCCCTTCCTGGCCAGAAAGCCTGGCCAGAACACTTGGAGGATTTGTATCCAAGCAACACTTGAGCAGAGAGTACAGCAGGCAAAGCTGATCTTCAGCAGAGCAAAGCCAGTGGCACCATTCAGCCATGAAATCTGGGGCTCGTATTGCTTGAGTCAAGACCGTAAAAAAAGAGCCTTGCCAAATGATGCGACTGACAAGGGCTTAATTTCCAAAGTGTACAAACAGCTCATATATCTCAATATCAAAAAAACAAGCAACCCCATCAGAAAATGGGCAGAAGACCTAAATAGACATTTCTCCAAAGAAAACATAAAGATGGCCAACAGGCATATGAAAAGATGCTCAACATCACTAATTATTAGAGTAATGCAAATCAAAACTACCATGAGGTATCACCTCACATCATTCAGAATGGCCATCATTAAAAAATCCATAAATGACAAATGCTGAAGAGGATGTGGAGAAAAGGGAACCCTCCTACACCATTGGTGGGAATGTGAATTGGTGCCACCACTATGAAAAACAGTATGGAGGTTCCTCAAGAAAACTAAAAATAGAGTTAGCATATGATCCAGCAATCCCACTCCTGGGCATATATTTGGACAAAACTGTAATTCAAAAAGATACATGCACCCCTACGTTCATAGCAGCACTATTCACAATAGCCAAGACATGGAAACAAACTAAATGTCCATCAACAGATGAATGGATAAAGAAGATGTGGTACATATATAAAATGCAATACTACTCAGCCATAAAAAAGAATGAAATAACGCCATTTGCAGCAACATGGATGGACTTAGAGATTATCATGCTAAGTGAAGTAAGTCAGAAAGAGAAAGACAAATACTATGTGATACCACTTATATGTGGAATCTAAAATATGGCACAAATGAACCTATCTATGAAACAGAAACAGACTCACAGACATAGAGAACAGACTTGTGGTTGCCTAGGGGGAGGGGGTTGGGGAGGGATGGATTGGGAATTCGGGATTAGCAGATGCAAACTATTATATATAGAATGCATAAACAACAAGGTCCTACTGTAAATCACAGGGAAAGTGTATTCAATATCCTGTGATAAACCATAATGGAAAAGAATATAAAAAATATATACATATATATAACTGAATCACTTTGCTGTGCAGCAGAAATTAACACAACATTGTAAATCAACTTCAATAAGAAAAAAATATGATCATGTCATCTACAGAGAATATCTTACAAATGGGGAAAAGATAGTCTCTTTAATAAATGGTTTTGGAAAATTGGATATCCATATGCAAGAATGAAATTGGACCTGTATCTTATATTGTTTACAATGTTTCACTCAAAATGGATTAAATATTTAAATGTGAGCTCTAAAACCTCAATACTCGTACAGTAAAACATAGTGAAAAAGCTCCTTGACATTGGTCTTGGCAATGACATTTCAGACATTGCACTAAAAAGCACAAGCAACAAAACCAAAAGTCAACAGCTTGGACAACATCAAATTAAAAATCTTTTACACAGCAAAAGGAACCATCAAAAATCACAAGGCAACCTAAGGAATGGGAGAAAAGATTTGCAAACCATCTATCTGATAAGGGGTTAATATCCAAAGTATATAAGGACTTATACAACTCAATATTAGAACAAACAAACAATGCGACTATAAATGGGAAGGGGCCTGAATAGACATTTTCCCAAAGAAGATATATGAATGGCTAACGGACACATGAAAGGGTGCTCAACTAATCAAGAAAATGCAAATCAAAGCCACAGTGAGATATCATCTCACACCTGTTAAAATTACTATTATCAAAAAGATAAAAGTTGGTGAGGATGTGGGGAAGAGGGAACCTTTGTGCAGTGTTGGTGAGATTTTAAGTTGATACAGCCACTATGGAAAACAGTATAGATGTTCCTCCAAAAAATAAAAATATATCTATCATATGATCCAGCAATTTCACTTCTGAGTACATATCTGAAGAAGTCAAGTCACTATTTAAGAAGAGATATCTGCACTCCCATATTCCCTGCAGCATTATTCACAATAGCCAAGTCTTAGAAACAACCTAAGTGTCTGAAGACAGATGAAGAGATAAAGACAGATAATCGATCAAATGTCATTCAGCTATATAAAAAAAGGAAATCCTGCCATTTGGGACAGTGTGGAACTTGAGGTCATTATATAAGTGAAATAAGTGAGACGGAAAGCATTTGTATGATATCATTCATATGTGGAATCTAAAAAAGTTGAACTCAGAAACAGAGAGTAGAATAGTGGTTACCAGGGGCTGTGGGGTGGAGGATATGGGAAGATGTTGGTTAAAGGGTACAGACTTCTAGGGAGAAGAAGAATAAGTCCTGGGATCTAATATACAGTGTGATGACAATAGTTAAAAGTTGCTAGGAGAGTACATCTTCAGTGTTCTTACTACAAAATTTAAAAAGGTAATTATGTGTGGTGATGGAGGTTTTAACTAATTCTATTGTGGTAATCCTTTCATGTATCAAATAATCACATTGTACACCTTAAACTTATGCAATGTTTTATGTTAATTATGTCTCAGTAAATCTGAGGAAAAATGAAAATGTAGTATAGACATAGAATATTATTCAGTCTTAAAAGATAAAGATGTCCTTCCATACATAACAACAAGGATGAACCTGAAAGGTATTAATGCTAAATGAAATAAACCAGTCACAGAAGGACAAATAATGCATAATTTCACTTATATGAGATGTAAAATAGTCAAACTCACAGAAACAGAGAATAAAATGGTAGTTTCCAGGGGCTGGGGGTAGGGGGAAATGGGTAGTAGTTAAATGGGTGTAAAGTCTCATTTATACTACATGAGTGAGTTCTAGAGACCTTCTGAACAACATTATGTCTATAGTTAACAATACAGTCTTGTGCATGTAAAAATTGTTAGAGGGAGTGCTTCATGCTAAGTGTTCTTACCACATACACATAAAAAAGCAAGGAGACGAGTAGTCTTTTAGAGGCGATGGATATTTTTATTACCTTATCGTGATGGCATCACAGGTGTATGCGTATTTTCAAATTCATCAAAATGTATAAATATGCGCAATTTTTGTACACTAAGTATACCTCAGTGAAGTTGGGGGGAAAAGACGCTACCCAAGGAACACAGAATAAAGAGAAGGAAGAAAAAAGGATGACATAGTTTATAGAAACTGGAGTAACAGTAATAGATGAGTGGCCAAACTGTGGGAAGGAAACATTACAAATGCATAAAGACTAATACATGGACTTTGAGGAGTAGTGTGTAAATATTCAGACTTCATATAATTTTTGTTTTTAAACTTTACTTTAGGTATGAGTTTATTTAAAAACAAAAATGCATTCTCATATCAAGAAGATTTCTACACCAGGCACATTGCACCAAGTAAATATAAAACAAAAGTGATGAATTTATCACCCTTTGATGATGAAGGTAAAAAATTATATATAAAGATATAAAATACTATATAATTACTTAGAATGGTTCTTGTGGTATGGTTTTTCATTTTACTCTTTTTTGCATCTTTTTATTCAGAAACATCTTAGATAAATCCTTGCAAGCCTGAAAATGAAACAACTTTAATTTATCCTTTTTACTAGCAGAATTGTTTATTTGATCATTCTTCTATTAAAGGTCATTGACTTTTTAAGTTTTTTCACTACTAAATGTGTCCATGAGTATATATTCTTACATTTGATGTTTTTATCTCTTTGGGGTAGTGTCGCAGGATTGGTAGTGTTAAAGTGTATATTAATTTTTAATATTAAAAGGTACTGTGAGACTGTTTTCCTAAAAGGGTGTTAACATTTTTACCAGCAATTTGGGAAAAATATACTTTTCTCTACATAACCGTCAGCCATACAGATGGGTGGGGTTTTTTTTCATTTATGCCCATCTTAGAGTTATTAAATCATATCTCAACCTTTTTAAAATTTTTTCCACATTTGTTAGTGTTATTTTACTAAATAATTACCCAAAAACTATTTAGCTTAAAGCATAACTATTCATACAGTTCACGATTTGGGAGTTAGCAATGTAGACTGCTGTGAGCTGGGCTAACTTACACATCTTTGGTCAGCTTGTGGTCAGTGGCTTCACTCACTTGTCTAGCAGTTGGCTCACTGTTATTTGGGACAATACAGGTATATAGTTGGTGTTCATCAGGAGATAGAGACCACACTAACTGTTTGAAAAGAGAGCAAGAATAAAAAACTAGTTAACTAAGTATAAAATTGTTAGCCAAGTAGCTGAAAGTGTAAAAAGAATTCTAAAGTAACATGGAGAAAGCAGTTTCAGGAGAAGTTTCCACCATTAGGGGTAAAGGAGACCTCTGAGTGTAGAGGATGTTACTTGGCTGATTTTTCAGGAAGAGTCTCAGATGTACTTCTGAAGAGGAGGCACTGCTAGTGTCTCGGGTGAGAATTTAATAAAACTTAATAATAAATTTAAAATTTTAATAATTTTTAATAATTTTAAATAATAAATTAAATTTAATAAAACTTGTTCTGCATATGTTGGAAAGAATGCAAACCATTTGTGTCATGGAAAGAACTTCTGCTCCTGGGAAAAAGAAACATTGCTGGCATGATGTTCACCAGAACTGAAAAGGGACATGAGCTCTCAGGAAGCCCATTGGTAACCAAGTGGGAGAAACAAATCCCTTGTTTCTTTTCCAAACTTGCAATCTACGTCTAGCTTGCCCTATTTGCACAGCCTAACTTGGAGCTACCTGGCAAAGCAAAAATGTAGTTCTTAGAATCCCAGATCCAGTACCACAAAGCAGAATGTAGAAGAGTGGTTTGGGAGATAAGAGAAAATAAGCTTTTCAGGTGTCACAGGAGGTGACCTGGCTACATGTCTCTCATCTTCCAGCTGGTTGGCTTAGGGGTCTTTACATTGTAACCTCAGGTTCTTAGCACAGCATGTGGGGCAAACCTTAATGAACAAGCAATTTTGACATCTCTGCTTGCATTTGTTTGCTTTTCTTGCATTCACTAAAGTCATATACTAAGATCAGAGTTGTGTGAGAGGACATGAGTACAGGTAGTCAAGGACATGTTGAGGCTGTTATCGAATCCAGTGCACCAGTGCTCCCTCTGTTTGCAAATATCCGTGATCCCTACCCCCTGCATGCAAAACACACGTGCTCTTCCAAGAGCTACACAGATTCTCATTAAAATTTGGCATCAGTGCCAAAGACCACAGTCTTGTGATCTGTAATCATTTTCAGGGACAGTTCCTGTGATGTGACTTACCACAAAACACACACACACACACACACACACGCACACACACACACGCACACACACACACAATATAGTAGCACAGACAAGGATAGACTCCACGGTAGGCACTCCCCTACAAAAAGGTGGGAAAAAAAAGCAGAGGCATATAGCAGTCAATGATCCATAAATTTAGGTCATCTTTTCCATCATTTGATTATATGTTAATTATAATTTTCTCAGTAAAACTATGCATTCAAAAACCAGGATGTTGGGAGATCCCAGGAGGGAATGCAGACTAGGACATACAGAACTGACTTCACTGCAAATTTATGACAGGTGACATCATCATCATGATGGCATAAGATACCCCTCCTAAACTCTCCTCAACAACAAAAATTTGACATCCATCCATGAACAAAAGTGGCTTTGTGAGAGTTTGGGATCCAGCATCATACGCCAAAGGATCCAGAGTTTCATCCACCTGTGCATCAAATAATAGGAAGATAGACCTCCATCCTGACTGTGCGCTCTTCAGTAGCTTATGAACTGGTTCCAGCCCCTCTTGGCCATGGTCCAGAAGCATCTGGATAACCTCGACTTGGGCAGTCACCACAGACAAGAGAGCTTTTATGGAAGTCTGGGTTTCTAGAGGAGAAGTTCCAGCACTCCAGTGGAGTGAAAAATAAGAATTTGGACACATTAGAGTGGATAAGAGGAACAGTTTGACTTTGCCCACCTTCCCCAAGGTGACACAGCTAGGGCCAAGCAAGGCCATCCTCTGAGGGGGGTGAGAGGTGGGGTGGGAGGAAGAGCAGGTGAATGAACACCAGGCTTCCCCAGCTGTCCAGGACACTGCCAAAGAGACTCATTTCTCTCCTGCAGCATCCAGAGTACTAAATTTGGGGTGAGAAGAGTTCAGGAGAGAGGCACGTAACATTTTGGGGGAGCATTAAAGGGATTCAGTTCCTGCTGACTATGCTGTGAACTCCATCAGAAAGCTCACCCATGAACTTCTGGGAAAGCCTCACCTGCGGATACCCCCGGCTAGCATGTGGCACCCCAAGCGACAGGCATGCCTCACCCACTTTCCCTCACACTGCAGCCAGCTCCCTGTGGATGCTCCTGAGGGTGGTGGCAGAGCAAGCTTTGTTGGACATCTAGGGAGCACTTGGAGAAAGCAGGCCGGAGTCTGTGGACCAGAGAGAAACCAGAAACTTGAGCTGTAGCACCACTTTAGGGAAACAAAAGGGTGGCAGTCAGGATTGGGGCTGATGCGTTGCAGAATCCAAAGATATACAAGCTTAAGAATTCTGCCACAAGAGGGAGCAAGAAGTGTGAGTAGTTGTATCCACTCAAGGTCTGAGAAAGCCTCAGAGTCTGTAACAGTGCTGATGGAAGGTTTCTTCCCTGAAGGCAGTAGTAACGACTGAAGGAAGTGACTGCTACTTCAACTGTGAAGACAGCACACAACACCCCAAGCAACACGAAAAATCAAGGCAACATGATACTACCAAAGGATCACAATAATCTTCCAGAAACCAACCCCAAAGACATGGGGGTCTGCAACTTACCCAATAAAGAATTCAAAATAGCTGTTTTATTTTGTATGTGTTAATAATTATATATGATATTATTAATCTACAAAATATGCAATATTCATATATATGTATACATATATACACACAATGGAATACTGTTCATTCCAGTGAATGTATATCTTTATTTAGATTTCTTTAATTTCCCTGAGCAATGTCTTGTAACTTGTGATAAAAGCTGTGCCCCTCTGTTAAATTTATTACTATTTTATTATTTCTGATGCTTTTGCAAATAAAATTGTTTCCCTAATATCGTTTTTGGATTATTCAATGCTCTTATATAGAAATAAAATTGAGTTTTATTTTATATGTCCAGCAATACATTTTTATGCAGTAGTCTTTTTTAGTCAGTTAATTGAAGAAAAGAGAAAAATGTATATTGTCATTTATATTTACCTATATAATTACCTTTAAGGTGCTTTTTTATTTCTTCATGTGGATTTGAGTTACCATCTGGGTGTCATTTTGTTTCAACCTGAGGTTTTCCCTTTAGCATTTCTTTTAAGACATGGCTGGTAGTATAAGATCAATATCTCTTAATTTTTGTTTTAATTTAGGAATATCTTTGTTTCATCTTTATTTTTGAATGATAGTTTCTCTGGGTATAAAATTCTTGGTTGTGAATTTTTGCTTTCAGCACTTTGAAAACAGAATCCCCCTGCCTTCTCTCCTCTAGTCCTCATACTCCCCCAGCCCTAGGCAACCACTAATCTAATTTCTGTCTCTATAAAATTTGCCTATACTGGACATTTCATAGAAATGGAATCTTATGAGTTCTTTTGTGATTTGCTTCTTTTACTTAGCTCTGATCTCCAAACTAGTCTTCTAAATATACATCTTTATTATTTTAATTAAATTAATGATCTCAAAAACTTAATGTTCATTATTTTAATTTATTTAATTTTATTTTTATTGGCAACTAACTTAATGTGTGAGTATTAAAAATAAAAAGTTATAAGTGTGACCCATCTTACAGCTAACTTATTTTCTAAATATTTCTGGAAGACCCTTATGAGTACTTTTCACCCCATGTAACTGAACGTCCAAAAGTACTTCATAGAGCATCTAGGGCTGGGTCAAGTGTTTATAAAACCTTCCACTTTCCTTCATTGAATAAAGAACATTCAGATAATTTGTAATATTTTTAGTGTACAATGTGATGTTTTCAATGAATAAAGATTTAATTATATGGAAGTTACCAGATTGTACTAGCCTTAGTTATATAACCAGTTTAGCAAAACATAAGTGAAAGTAAATTCTGAATTAAGCTTATCTAACATACATGCATGCTTAGTGGATGAGTGGTGTCTCTGGCATGGCTCTTCCTTCCCCACCACCACTAAACTGGAACTCGAGTTTTTTCTCAACATTCCTTTCTTACACACTATTATAGATCCTGCAGATGACTGAGATAAACCCATCTTATAATCCTCTTCCTTATATTTATATATACCTCTTTTGTCCAGTCCCAGGCAAGGTCAATAGAAAGAGTCAACATGAGGGTAAGTATGAAGGAAAATAAACGTTATGTTCATTTTCTTCCTTTCCTTTCATTATCATCTCCCAACCATCTAATCCACTAATATTTAAGAACTAATTTACAGACCCTATTTCTTATCCATTGCTCCAGTGGTGTTATATAATCATGCTTTATTTCTCAGCAAGGTACATGTTGTGGAAATTAAACACATTAATGTAATTTTATCTACTAACTTTGAGAAACTACCATCTAAATATTGCACATTCTGCATTTTATTTTAATGTATTTTTCTCTAAGTGAGCATACTGAAACTGTTTTCATTATTACATACTTTTATTTTTAACAGTGCTCAAAATATGTATCTTTAAAATAGCATTTCTATAGCATTTCTCCCTCCATTCTAGCACTAGATTTTTCACTGTAGGAATACAGACTTCTTTTTTTGTTAAATAAAGATATGCTTTATTTAAGATAAAGATATGTAGAGATAAAAACTTTACTTGAGAATTTATTGATTTGATTGCTTAAGTATTTTTTTATTTTTGACATACTATTTAAAAAGCTCTTTCTCTAACATTTTTATATAGTTTTTTAGTTATTTCGTTTTCTTGATTTGCACACTTATTGTTTATGTTTATAAATATCAAATACCCGGCAAGGAAAAATCAAAGAGAAAATATTTGTGTTAGTAAAGCTGCTTTATCTAAATTATTAAAATATAATTACAGAAGCTGTACTTTAGAAGTGGATTAATGAGATTTATTTTAACTTTTTAAAAGTTTAAATGAGGTTATTTCTAGAATAATTTAGTGACACTATTATTTTTTAGGAGATCGAAAAAATTTGACCTTAAACAAAAAGAAAGGTGAACTTGATACTCTGCCTGCTCTGATCGCTACAGCTAGAAAACCTATCTATAAAGGTAAAATATTCCATGCTATACAAAGATATATGAAATAAAACCTTATACTATGTTTCCAATGACTCCATTTACCAATCACCTCAAACCTACGGGCCCTCTCCTCCCGACAACCTATTAGGAGCAAAGCCAAGTATATTTTTCCAAACATTTTTTCATATACACACAGACACACAGAGAACATATATGTTCTGTACAATAAGAGGATCATATGCATTGATTGTCCTCACCTCTGATCCAAGTAAATTTTTTCTTAACATCTTTATTGGAGTATAATTGCTTTACAATGTTGTGTTAGTTTCTGCTGTATAACAAAGTGAATCAGCTATATGCATACCTATATCCCCATATCCCCTCTCTCTTGTGTCTCCCTCCCACCCTCCCATCCCACCCTTTGTGGTGGTCACAAAGCACCAAGCTGATCTTGCTGTGTGATGCAGCTGCTTCCCACTAGCTATCTGTTTTACATTTGGTAGTGTATATATGTCAGTGCTACTCTCTCACTTTGGTCCAGCTTACCCTTCCACCTCCCCATGTCCTCAAGTCCTTTCTCTACGTCTGCATCTTTATTCCTGTCCTGCCCCTAAGTTCATCAGAACTTTTTTTTTTTTTTTAGTTTCCATATATACGTGTTAGCATACGGTATTTGTTTTTCACTTTCTGACTTACTTCATTCTGTATGACAGACTCTAGGTCCATCCACCTCACTGCAAATAACTCAATTTTGTTTCCTTTTATGGCTGAATAATATTCCATTGTATATATGTGCCACATCTTCTTTATCCATTCATCTGTCGATGGACACTTAGGTTGCTTCCATGTCCTGGCTATTGTAAATAGTGCTGCAATGAACATTGTGGTACATGACCCTTTTTGAATTATGGTTTTCTCAGGGTATATGCCCAGTAGTGGGATTACTGGGTCATATGGTAGTTCTATTTTTAGTTTTTTAAGTAACCTCCATACTGTTCTCCATAGTGGCTGTATCAATTTACATTCCCACCAACAGTGGAAGAGGATTACCTTTTCTCCACACCCTCTCCAGCATTTATTGTTTCTAGATTTTTTGATGATAGCCATTCTGACCAGTGTAAGGTTACCTCATTGTAGTTTTGATTTGCATTTCTCTAATGACTAGTGATGTTGAACATCCTTTTATGTGTTTGTTAGCCATCTGTATATCTTTTTTGGGGAAATGTCTATTTAGGTCTTCTGCCCATTTTTACATTGGGTTGTTTGTTTTTTGATATTGACCTGCCTGAGCTGCTTGTAAATTTTGGAGATTAATCCTTTGTCAGTTGCTTCATTTGCAAATATTTTCTCCCATTCTGAGGGTTGTCTTTTTGTCTTGTTTATGGTTTCCTTTGCCGTGCAAAAGCTTTTAAGTTTCATTAGGTCCCATTTGTTTCTTTTCGTTTTTATTTCCATTTCTCTAGGAGGTGGGTCATCTTGCTGTGATGTATGTCATAGAGTGTTCTGCCTATGTTTTCCTCTAAGACTTTTATCGTGTCCGGCCTTACATTTAAGTCTTTAATCCATTTTGAGATTATTTTTTTGTATGGTATTAGGAGGTGTTCTAATTTCATTCTTTTACATGTAGCTGTCCAGTTTTCCCAGCACCACTAATTGAAGAGGCTGTCTTTTCTCATTGTATACTCTTGCTTCCTTTATCAACAATAAGGTGACCATATGTGCATGGGTTTATCTCTGGGCTTTCTATCCTGTTCCATTGTTCTATATTTCTGTTTTTGTGCCAGTACCATACTGTCTTGATTACTGTAGCGTTGTAGTATAGTCTTAAGTCAGGGAGCCTGATTTCCTCCAGCTCCGTTTTTCTTTCTCAAGTTTGCTTTGGCTCTTTGGGGTCTGTTGTGTTTCCATACAAATTGTGAAATTTTTTGATCCCAGTAACTTGATATAGACTTCTTTTATTTCTCACACCTTTAAGTTGCTGCATATTTTATCATATGAATATGCTATAACTTATTTAACCATTCTTCTATTGAAAGACATTTCCATTTCTTTTATTGAAGTATAGTTGATTTGCAATATTGTGTTAGTTTCAGGTGTGCAGCATAGTCATTCAGTATTTTTGCAGATTATATTGTACTATAGGTTAATACAAGATAATGAAAATTATCTGTGCTATATAGTATATCCTGCTGCTTATCTATTTTATATAAAGTAGTTAGTATCTGTTCATCCCATACCCCTAATTTGTCCCTCCCCCACTTCTCTCTCCCCTTTGATAACCACAAGTTTGTTTTCTATATCTGTGAGTCTGTTTTGTAAATGTATATTCATTTGTATTATTTTCAGATGCCACATATAAGTGATATCATATATCATTTTTACCCTGATTATTTCACTAAGCATAATATTCTCTAAGTCCCTCCATGTTGCTGCAAATGGTAGTATTCTTTTTTTTTCCACACACACTGTATTTTATTTTTACAAGAGATAAATAAACTGACACCAAGCATTGTAAATGGATGACCACAACAAGAGCAACAATGATTGCAATAACTAAACACGAAACACACTCATACTATGTCATAATATTGACGTTCAGTCCAGTAATCCTCCACTGTAACAGCTCCTTTACTTTGCTGTGAAAATTGATTCGTATATTTTTGCCTCTGAGTGCTTCTGGGATTTTCTTTTTTTTTTTTAATTCAAACAGAAAGTCACAAAAATTATAATCATCCTCATCAGTTCACTCAGTCCCATGTAATTTTTTTTCATCTTAATCTTTTGTTAGAACTTTCATGAATTCATCAGTTTTCCATTAGAGTTCTGAAAATGCTTATTCATTCAGTTCAGCAGTATAGTCAGTTACCAGAAACCTGTACTTGTCAGAGTCTTTTCCATGAATTCCTTGAAGATGAAACCCTTTTATAGGAACATTTTTGTGAAAGCATCAGAGTACACCCAGAACTGTATGTAAATAGCAAAAGACTTAAAAATGACCACAGTTAAAGATTTGATGAAAGTTCATAATAATGCAATTGACAAGGAAATTTAGTTATTTCTGAGGTATACATTTTAAAATAATAACTAGAATAATGGCTTATAACATTATAACAGAACATATAAGATTTTTAGAAATTTCATGTAACGTCTGAAACATTTATATTAACATATTTCCATACCAATAACCCAAAGAAAGTTTAGTGTTATTTGGGTTTTTTGTTTGTTTGTTTGTTTGTTTATACTGCAGGTTCTTATTAGTCATAAGTTTTATACACATCAGTGTATACATGTCAATCCCAATCTCCCAATTCAGCACACCACCATCCCCACCCCACCACGGTTTTCCCCCCTTGGTGTCCATACAATTGTTCTCTACATCTGTGTCTCAGCTTCTGCCCTGGAAACCGGTTCATCTGTACCATTTTTCTAGATTCCACATACATGCGTTAATATACGATATTTGTTTTTCTCTTTCTGACTTACTTCATTCTGTATGACAGTCTCTAGATCCATCCACGTCTCAACAAATGACTCAATTTCGTTCCTTTTTATGGCTGAGTAATATTCCATTGTATATATGTACCACAGCTTCCTTATCCATTTGTCTGTCGATGGGCATTTAGGTTGCTTCCATGACCTGGCTATTGTAGATAGTGCTGCAATGAACATTGGGGTGCATGTGTCTTTTTGAATTATGGTTTTCTCTGGGTATATGCCCAGTAGTGGGATTGCTGGCTCATATGGTAATTCTATTTTTAGTTTTTTAAGGAACCTCCATACTGTTTCCATAGAGGCTGTATCAATTTACATTCCCACCAACAGTGCAAGAGGGTTCCCTTTTCTCCACACCCTCTCCAGCATTTGTTGTTTGTAGATATTCTGATGATGCCCATTCTAACTGGTATGAGGTGATAACTCATTGTAGTTTTGATTTGCATTTCTCTAAAATAATTAGTGATGTTGAGCAGCTTTTCATGTGCTTCTTGGCCATCTGTATGTCTTCTCCAGAGAAATGTCTATTTCGGTCTTCTGCCCATTTTTGGATTGGGTTGTTTGTTTCTTTAATAATAAACTGCATGAGCTGTTTATATATTTTTCCTTTGTCCTTTGTCCGTTGATTCATTTGCGAATATTTTCTCCCATTCTGAGGGTTGTCTTTTCATCTTGTTTATGGTTTCTTTTGCTGTGCAAAAGCTTTGAAGTTTCATTAGGTCCCATTTGTTTCTTTTTGTTTTTATTTCCATTACTCTAGGAGGTGGATCAAAAAAGATCTTGCTGTGATTTATGTCAAAGAGTGTTCTTCCTATGTTTTCCTGTAAGAGTTTTATAGTGTCTGGTCTTATATTTAGATCTCGAATCCATTTTGAGTTTATTTTTGTGTATGGTGTTAGGGAGTGTTCTAATTTCATTCTTTTACATGTAGCTGTCCAGTTTTCCCAGCACCACTTATTGAAGAGACTGTCTTTTCTCCATTGTATATCTTTGCCTCCTTTGTCATAGATTAATTGACCAGAGGTGTGTGGGTTAATCTCTGGGCTTTCTATCTTGTTTCATTGATCTGTGTTCTGTTTTTGTGCCAGTACCATATTGCCTTCATTACTGTAGGTTTGTAGTATAGTCTGAAGTCAGGGACTCTGATTCCTCCAGCTCCGTCTTTTTCCCTCAAGACTACTTTGGCTATTCGGGATCTTTTGTGTCTCCATACAAATTTTGAGATGATTTGTTCTAGTTCTGTAAAACATGCTATTGGTAATTTGATAGGGATTGCATTGAATATGTAGATTGCTTGGGGTAGTATAGTCATTTTCACAATATTGATTCTTCCAATCCAAGAACATGGTATATCTCTCCATCTGTTGGTATCATCTTTAATTTCTTTCATCAGTGTCTTATAGTTTTCTTTATACAGGTCTTTTGTTTTCCTAGATAGGTTTATTCCTAGGTATTTTATTCTTTTTGTTGCAATGGTAAATGGGAGTGTTTCCTTAATTTCTCTTTCAGATTTTTCATCATTAGTGTATAGGAATGCAAGAGATTTCTGTGCATTAATTTTGTATCCTACAGCTTTACCAAATTCATTGATTAGCTCTAGTAGTTTTCTGGTGGCATTTTTAGGATTCTCTATGTATAGTATCAGGTCATCTGCAAACAGTGACAGTTTTACTTCTTCTTTTACAATTTGTATTCCTTTTATTTCTTTTTCTTCTCTGATTGCCGTAGCTAGGACTTCCAAAACTATGTTGAATAATAGTGGTGAGAGTGGACATCCTTGTCTCATTCCTGATCTTAGTTGAAATGCTTTCAGTTTTTCACCATTGAGAATGATGTTTGCTGTGGGTTTGTCATATATGGCCTTTATTATGTTGAGGTAGGTTCCCTCTATGCCCACTTTCTGGAGAGTTTTTATCATAAATGGGTGTTGAATTTTTTCAGAAGCTATTTCTGCATCTATTGAGATGATCATATGGTTTTTATTCTTCAATTTGTTAATATGGTGTATCACACTGATTGATTTGCATATATTGAAGAATCCTTACATCCCTGAGATAAATCTGACTTGATCATGGTATATGACCCTTTTAATATGTTGTTGGATTCTGTTTGCTAGTATTTTGTTGAGGATTTTTGTATCTGTATTCATAAGTGATAATGGTCTGTAATTTTCCTTTTTTGTAGTATTTTTGTCTGGTTTTCGTATCAGGGTGATGGTGGCCTCATAGAATGAGTTTGGGAGTGTTCTTTCCTCTGCAATTTTTTGGAAGAGTTTGAGAAGGATGGGTGTTAGCTCTTCTCTAAATGTTTGATAGAATTCACCTGTGAAGCCATCTGGTCCTGGACTTTTCTTTGTTGGAAGATTTTTAATCATAGTTTCAATTTCATTACTTGTGATTGGTCTGTTGATATTTTCCGTTTCTTCCTGGTTCATTCTTGGAAGGTTATACCTTTCTAAGAATTTGTCCATTTCTTCCAGGTTTTCCATTTTGTTGGCATAGAGTTGCTTGTAGTAGTCTCTTAGGATGCTTTGTTTTTTTGCGGTGTCTGTTGTAACTTCTCTTTTTTCATTTCTAATTTTATTGATTTGAGTCCTCTCCCTCTTTTTCTTGATGAGCCTGGCTAATGGTTTATCAACTTTATCTTCTCAAAGAATCATCTTTTAGTTTTATTGATCTTTGCTATTGTTTTCTTTGTTTCTATTTCATTTATTTCTGCTCTGATCTTTATGATTTCTTTCCTTCTGCTACCTTTGGATTTTGTTTGCTCTTCTATATCTAGTTCCTTCAGGTGTAAGATTAGGTTGTTTACTTGTGATTTTTCTTGTTTCTTGAGGTAGGCTTGTATACCTATAAACTTCCCTCTTAGAACTGCTTTTGCTGCATCCCATAGGTTTTGGATCGTCGTGTTTTCATTGTCATTTGTCTCTAGGTATTTTTTGATTTCCTCTTTGATTTCTTCAGTGATGTCTTGGTCATTTAGTAACGTATTGTTTAGCCTCCATGTGTTTGTGTTTTTTATGTTTTTTTCCCTGTAATTCATTTCTAATCTCATAGCGTTGTGGTCAGAAAAGATGCTTGATATGATTTCAGTTTTCTTAAATTTACTGAGGCTTGATTTGTGACCCAAGATGTGATCTATCCTGGAGAATGTTCTGTGCACACTTGAGAAGAAAGTGTAATCTGCTGTTTTGGGATGGAATGTCCTATAAATATCAATTAAATCTATCTGGTCTGTTGTGTCATTTAAAGCTTCTGTTTCCTTATTTATTTTCATTTTGGATGATCTGTCCATTGGTGTAAGTGAGGTGTTAAAGTCCCCCACTATTATTGTGTTACTGTTCATTTCCTCTTTTACAGCTGTTAGCAGTTGCCTTATGTAATGAGGTTCTCCTATGTTGGGTGCATATATATTTATAATTGTTATATCTTCTTCTTGGATTGATCCCTTGATCATTATGTAGTATCCTTCCTTGTCTCTTGTAACATTCTTTATTTTAACATCTATTTTATCTGGTATGAGTATAGCTACTCCAGCTTTCTTTTGATTTCTATTTGCATGGAGTATCTTTCTCCATCCCCTCACTTTCAGTCTGTATGTGTCCCTAGGTCTGAAGTGGGTCTCTTGAAGACAGCATATGTATGGATCTTGTTTTTGTATCCATTCAGCAAGCCTTTGTCTTTTGGTTGGAGCATTTAATCCGTTCACATTTAAGGTAATTATCAATATGTATGTTCCTATGACCATTTTCTTAATTGTTTTGGGTTTGCTTTTGTAGATCCTTTTCTTCTCTTGTGTTTCCCACTTAGAGAAGTTCATTTAGTATTTGTTGTAGAGCTGGTTTGATGGTGCTGAATTCTCTTAGCCTTTGCTTGTCTGTAAAGATTTTGATTTCTCCATCGAATCTGAATGAGATCCTTGCCGGGTAGAGTAATCTTGGTTGTAGGTTCTTCCCTTTCATCACTTTAAGTATATCATGCCACTCCCTTCTGGCTTGTAGAGTTTCTGCTGAGAAATCAGTGTTAACCTTATGGGGTTCCCTTGTATGTTACGTGTCATTTTTCCCTTGCTGCTTTCAATAATTTTTCTTTGTCTTTAATTTTTGCCAATTTGATTGCTATGTGTCTTGACCTGTTTCTCCTTGGGTTTATCCTGTATGGGACTCACTGCACTTCCTGGACTTGGGTGGCTATTTCCTTTCCCATGTTAGGGAAGTTTTCAATTATAATCTCTTCAAATATTTTCTCTGGTCCTTTCTCTCTCTCTTCTCCTTCTGGGACCCCTATAATGTGAATGTTGTTGCGTTTAATGTTGTCCCAGAGGTCTCTTAGGCTGTCTTCCTTTCTTTTCATTCTTTTTTCTTTATTCTTTTCCGCAGCAGTGAATTCCACCATTCTGTCTTCCAGGTCACTTATCAGTTCTTCTGCCTCAGTTATTCTGCTATTGATTCCTTCTAGTGTAGTTTTCATTTCAGTTATTGTATTGTTCATCTCTGTTTGTTTGTTCTTTAATTCTTTGAGGTCTTTGTTAAACATTTCTTGCATCTTCTCGATCTTTGCCTCCATTGTTTTTCCAAGGTCCTGGATCATCTTCACTATCGTTATTCTGAATTCTTTTTCTGGAAGGTTGCCTATCTCCACTTCATTTAGTTGTTTTTCTTGGGTTTCATCTTGTTCCTTTATCTGGTACATAGCCCTCTGCCTTTTCATCTTGTCTATCTTTCTGTGAATGTGGTTTTTCTTCCACAGGCTGCAGGATTGTTGTTCTTCTTGCTTCTGGTCTCTGCCCTCTGGTGGATGAGACTATCTAAGAGGCTTGATGGGAGGGACTGGTGGTGGATAGAGCTGACTGTTGCTTAAAGAGCTCAGTCACTTGACTGTTGATGGGTGGGGCTGGGTTCCCTCCCTGTTCGTTGTTTGGCCTGAGGCAACCCAACACGAGCCTACCTTGGCTCTTTGGTGGGGCTAATGACAGACTCTGGGAGGGCTTACGCCAAGGACTACTTCCCCAAACTTCTGCTGCCAGTGTCCTTCTCCCCACGGTGAGCCACAGTCCCCCTGCCCCCGCCTCTGCAGGACACCCTCCAACACTAATAGGTAGGTCAGGTTCAGTCTCCCCTGGGGTCACTGCTCCTTCCCCTGGGTCCCGATGTGCACACTACTTTGCGTGTGCCCTCCAAGAGTGGAGTCTCTGTTTCCCCCAGTCCTGTCGAAGTCCTGCAATCAATTCCCACTAGGCTTCAAAGTCTGATTCTCTAGGAATTCGTCTTCCTGTTTCTGGACCCCCAGGTTGGGAAGCCTGACGTGGGGCTCAGAACCTTCACTCCAGTGGGTGGACTTCTGTGGTATAAATGTTCTCCAGTCTGTGAGTCACCCACCCAGCAGTTATGGGATTTGATTTTACTGTGATTGGGCCCCTCCTACCATCTCATTGTGGCTTCTCCTCTGTCTTTGGATGTGGGGTATCTTTTTTGGTGAGTTCCAGTGTCTTCCTGTCAATGATTGTCCAGCAACTAGTTGTGATTCTGGTGTTCTCGCAAGAGGGAGTGAGACGGTAGTATTCTTTTTATGACTAATATTCCACTGTATATATACCCACCACGTCTACTTAATCCATTCATCTGTTGATGGGTACATGGGTTGCTTCTGTGTCTTGGCTATTGTAAATTGTGCTGCTATGAATATTGGGGCACATGTATCTTTTCCAATTAGTGTTTTTACTTTTTTCGGAATATATACCCACGAGAGGAATTGCTGGATCATAGTGTAGTTCCATTTTTAGTTTTTTTCCAGAACCTCCATACTGTTTTCCATAGTGGCTGCACCAATTTACATTCCCACCAACAGTGTACGATGGTTTCTTTTTCTCCACATCCTTGCCAACATTTGTTATTTGTAGATTTTTTTGATGATAGCCATTCTGACAGGTGTGAGGTAATTTGTGTTTTTGATTTGCATTTCTCTAATAATTAGTGAGGCTGAGCATCTTTTCATGGCTTTGTGTGGACATTTTCACAATATTAATTCTTCCAATTCAAGAACACAGGATATCTTTCCATTTATTTGTGTCTTCTTTAATTCTTTTCCTCATTGTCTTATAATTTTCAAGGTAAAGTGTTTTTGCTTAAATTTATTCTTAAGTATTTTTTCATGCTGTTGTAAAATGGATTTTTTTTCTTATTTTCTCTTTCAGATGTTTTACTGTTAGTATATAGAAATTCAACTGATTTCTGTATGTTGATATTGTATCCTGCAACTCTATTGAATTCATTTGTTCTAACTTTTTTTGTGGAGTCTTTTGGATTTTCTATATATAAAATCATGTCATCTGAAAATAACTACATTTTACTTCTTCCTTTCTGATGTGGATGTGTTTTATTTCTATTTTTTCTCTAATTGCTATGGCTAGAACTTCCAGTACTATTTTGAGTAGAAATGGTGAGAGTTGGCATCCTTGTCTTGTTCCTGATGTTGGATGAAAAAGGTTTTAACTTATCCCCATTGAGTATGTTAGCTGTGAGCTTGTCATGTATGGCCTTTATTAGGTATATTCCTTCTATACCTAACTTGTTGAAACCTCTTATCATGAATGGGTGTTGAAACTTGTTAAATTTTTTCTTCATCTATTGAATTCATTATACGATTTTTATCCTTAATTTTGTTAATGGGGCATATCACATTTATTGATTTGCTATATTGAATCATCCTTGCATCCCAGGGATGAATCCCACTTGATCGTAGCTTATGATCCTTTAAGTGTTCTCTTGAATTCTATTTGCTAGTATTTTGTTAAGAATTTTTGCATGTATGGTCATCAGGGATTGGCCTATAATTTTCTTTTCTTATAGTGTTCTTGTCTGGCGCTAGAGTCTGAGGTGTGGACATGTGCACATCTCCTGTGGAATCAAGGTCTAGGTCTCTGCAGTTTGCTGCAGTGACTTGGGGAGAGAGGGGGACTCAGCTACAGCATGGGCCCTGGGATGACAGGGTGCAGTAGTGACTTGGGCCCAGGGAGCAGGGTGCAGTAGCAGCATGGCATGGGGATGGTGTGTCAAAGCCCCAACTCTGGCCCAGGGAGGCAGTCACAGAGCAGCAGCAGTGCATCCAGCTGATAACCCATTAAAGCCAGGTGGGTCCAGATAATGGCTACAGAGGGTGGAGTACAGAGCAGCAGCAGCTTGGCCTGGCAATGGTGAGTCAAAGCCACAACCTAGGACCTGGAGTGAGGCTCAGAGCAGTGGCAGCTCATCTGGTTCCATAGGCAGTAAGGCGCTATGGCTTCCCAATCTCAGAGAATGGGGCACAGCAGCAACTGGGTCCTGGTGACAGGTCTTACTACCATGACAGCTCTAACCCTGGGGAGTAATGGGGGACGGGTGTGGTAGCGGGGGGACTCCAGGCAGCTCCATCAGCTTGGGATTAGCACTGGTGCATATGTGGGAGTTCCCCATGGCAGTGAGGCTTGCTGGGGTTCTCCTCTCCTTTTCCTCGTGGGGTGAAATTCCTCTGAGGGGATCCCTCCTAACTGGCCTGGGCTAGAAGATGAGGTGACTCAGGTAAAATGCTTCCTGCATTTTTCTATGCAGCCATCCTTGATTTTGAGCTCCTCCAGATTTCTGCTGCTTTTTCTTTGTAGTACAGAGCTCTCCTAGAGCTATTTTCATTGGTTTGCAGTTGTTCGTTTATTATTTTGCTTGTTTGTGAAGGAGACAAGCATTGGGACCTCCTAGCCCTCTATCTTGCTGACATCACCTCTATCATTAATTATTCAAAGAAATTATGCATCTTTTTTGTTCCTTTACTTTTTAAAGCATAATAATGTATCTTGAAAATATTTCCACATCAGCATATCCAAATCAACCAAATTCTTTTTTTTTTTTTTCTTTTTTTTTTTTTTTTTGCGGTACGCGGGCCTCTCACTGCTGTGGCCTCTCCCGTTGTGGAGCACAGGCTCCGGACGCGCAGGCTCAGCGGCCATGGCTCACGGGCCTAGCCGCTCCGCGGCACGTGGGATCTTCCCGGACTGGGGCACGAACCCGTGTCCCCTGCATCGGCAGGCGGACTCTCAACCACTGCGCCACCAGGGAAGCCCCAACCAAATTCTTTTTAAGTCCTTTATATCTGAGCATACCACAAGTATGTTATTATTGGCAATAAAAGTATATTACTTAACTAGGCCTCTGTTAAATGGGCACTTTGGTTGTTTCCAGTTTTCTTTCTATAACAATGTTGCAACATACATCATTGAGGTCAGTAGATAAGTTTATAATCCAATCTTGACTCTATCAGTTCAGAGATATGAGTCTTCCACCTAAAAGGAATTGCCACTGTTTCTTCCGTGAAACTGATTTCTTTTGATTCCTTTCTTTTGCAGCTCAGAAATTGACTTATTTTAAACTGACTGATTTTTTGAAAAGCATAGATATATTAAGCATATACATTTTATGTATTCCAAAAAGCAGTATTCTAGTGAACTTGAACTTTTTGAAGTCCTCTATCAATGCTTCTCAAAGTGTGGTTCCTGGACTGGCAGCCTGGGCATTAACTAGGAACTTACTAGAAATACAAATTCTTGGACCCCACCCCAGACCTACTGAAATAGAAGCTGTGGGGTTCAAGGCCACTAATTTGTTTAACAGGTTCTCTGGGTATTCTGATGCAGGCTAAAATTGGAGAAACATTTCTATAGAAACATAGGTAGTTAGATTTATGTACTCTTTTCCATTTCCATTGTTAATATTTGTATATAATATTGTTTTGCTGTCACATATAATAAAAATTATATCAACTATAATGAAATTTAATAGAACTATTTTTTTAATCACACAATAATTTTCCTTTAAAGTGCCATATACTGCTACCCGAAAATCTCTACCCCACCCATACTTTTGAGAATAAATTAATTCTGGGCAAAATAAATAACATGAGCAAATTCGTCAAGACAGCAATGAACCTGCAAGAGTGGAAATAACACTGCCTTCAGTAGATGCTGCTTATTGAACAATAATGAGAAAGATCCTGAATAAACAGGGTAGACCCAGATCATGGACGGTGAGTTTGAATGGCTTTTCCTTTTTCCTAAGTTTGAAAAAGTTAGAGTTGTCTTTTATTGAATAAATTACAAATGATAAAAATATTCACCTGATTCAAAATAGCAATGTTAAAACACTGCACAACCAATTTCAAAAAGGAAAGGAAATAAACATAAATGCCACATGACAATAACCTAATTGATATGTGTTGGAGCATATTCTGTGGAATTTGTAATGAGACAAAATACAAGTGATAAGAATTTTAAAGACATGAATCTTGCCAACCAATGTTAATAATATTGTTAACAATCTTATTATAATAATGTATAATATTGTATACATATGTTTATAATAATGTATAATATTGTATACATATATGTAACAGTGTTATTAGCAATTTTAATAATAGTTAAGATACTGTTTTTAACCACATTTTTACTGTGCCCTGGGAAGCATAAATATTATTGGATGAAACTGTCTATAATCCAGTCTGGATTATTACTGACATAGGTATTTAAACTTATAGAAAATCCTTTTGTACCTTGAATGTTACTATATTTCGTCAACAAGAATTAGAGCAGTTAGTAATAATATTAACGTAAGTATTTTGGAGTTATGTTTTGTATCAGTATTTAATAAGGAGATTTGGATTTCTACAGAAACAATATAGAGTGGAATAAAGTTGATGAAATAGTGGCTATCCTCTATAATCTCCCATTATAAAATATTATTTATATTTTATACAGTAGTAAAAAAAAGTACAACTTACATGGCAAGAAGAAATCATCAATTGAGTGAGCATAAAGTATCAGTCAAGAGAAAATAAATGGAGGAATTCTTCACTAATTACTGATTCTCTGAAACTGTGAAAGGTCCCAGAGGTAATATAAAAATAATGTGTATTAATAACTTTCGTGAGGGTTTTAGAGAGAATATATGCAGAAATGAATAGGAGAATTGTTGTTGCAAGTTGCCAATAATTGGATTGTGAGCAATGCAAATTTTATACTTCTCTCTAGAATTATTTTTCCAATGTAAATTCAGCATAGCAGTCTGATCCTATGAATGGTGATTGCTGGACCCAATCCAACTTCTCAGTTTGCTTCTGTGGACTATCTAGATAACAGTGAATATAATTTATACATTAATTATGTGATCATTTGATTAAATGAGCTAATATATGCGCTAAATCAGTGCTTTTCAAGCCTTACTACAAAATAGGATTCACCTGGGGTGCTTTAAAAGCTACCAATTCTCTGCCCCAGCCCCAGACCAATTAAACCAGATTCTCCTTAGGTGATTAAACTGTGCAGCCAGAGTTGAGCACCATGATGCTTATTATTTGATGATATAAGGGAAATCAACTGATACCTCAGCCCATATACAAATGGTTGTGGCTGATTTTTTTTTTTAATCCAGGTCTTGTAACTACTGGCCTAGTGGGGCCCAATAAATAAATTCAGTCTATATTGGGTTCACTTAAATGTTTCTTCTCCCAGACCACCTCGTTCATGGCAATTATGACTTCCTCTCCAAGCACTCCCCAACAGAATTTCCTGTGATAATGGAAATGTTCTATATCTGTGCCCTCCAATATAGGAGCTATGAGCCATACGCAGCTATTGAGCTCTTAAAATGTGGTTAGTATATTTTAATTAGTTTAAATCTAAATAGCAATATATGGTTTGTGGCTCCTATACTGGACAGCACAACTCAAGAATTATCAGTGATCCAGCAACCAATCAGGACCTGGGAAGGCAGTGAGCTATCCAGAAGGACATATAGGAAACCTTTTTACTGATGAATGAACAGTACAACTAAATATATCTCCCAGGAGAAGTAGGAGCAGGAGTAGTATTTCAGCAGAGCTGTTGGATAAGATGTAATGCTTCTTAGGATAGCAGGATGGCCCTTAATATTGAGCAGACGATGTCAGTTTCAACCACGGACTCTGAATAGCTCAAATTTGGCCAGGATTAGTGGGCAAAAGTGAGTAGGCTACAGCCTTTGGAAGGCTTTGGTTGCCTTCAAAGATAAGGCAAGTCTCATCCATTCTTGAGGAGGTCAGATAATTAGTAGTCAGGGCACAGTTATAAGAATGAATATCTAATGATCACTAGAAATTCAATAATTCCTTTGGTTTTATTGTGATTCACTCAAAACCTAAAAACTTTTAGAGATCATATTAATGCTTTAAGTAAACTGAAAAAGGCACAGTATTTCTCTAGACTTCTGAATACATTTTTTACTATGGTTGTTCTAAAAATGGTGCTGCTAAAGAGAGATCTGGACTACCTAATCCAAAGTTTAATGTGAGGTCTGCTTTGGTATGTAAATTAGAATATCATCTTTATAAACAAGCTCTGTCCAGAAGGTAGTAGAATAATTTTTTGTTCATAAAAATTATGTGGGGGCTTCCCTGGTGGCACGGTGGTTGGGAGTCCGCCCGCCGATGTGGGGGACGCGTGTTCGTGCCCCGGTCCGGGAGGGTCCCGCGTGCCGCGGAGCAGCTGGGCCCATGAGCCGCAGCTGCTGGGCCTGTGCGTCCAGAGCCTGTGCTCCGCGGCGGGAGAGGCCGCAACGGTGGGAGGCCCGCATATCGCAAGAAAAAAAAAATTATGTGATCATTCATGCTGTTGAGGCTTATTCAGTTGGCGAGAGTACCTCTAGCATTCTGTTTTCTACTTGTCACAATCCTTAATTGAAATCATATATTGGTATCTTAAACATTCAGTTCCAAAATGTCTCATAGAGCTGGTCCAGGAGATTAGAGAGCAACAGGAGCAGATGGTAATCTAAATGTAACCACTTGATATTTTAGTATTGGATGAGAGGTAAAAATCCTTATTTTTCTTTTCAAGAACGTGAGATTACTTGGGGGGAGGGGCGTGGTTCAAGGAACATATTTTCCCCCTCTGTATATTGGTGGCTAACTTCTTGCACAGGGCCATGATTTCAGGTGCGGAGAGAGAGTAGAGTTTCCTAGATACCAGATTACACAGTTAGGTTCCTGAGGCGGGGGCATCATGCAATTGTTTTCTGATTTAGAAAACAATTCTCAGTTTGTTATGCTCCTCTCTAGGTCAGTGAGCACTGCAGTGGCAACTAAAATGGAATTTTTAAACAAGGTGTAGGCAGTAACTGTAACTTACAGGATATGAATTTTCAACGGAAATGGCTGAATCACTGGGCCAGGGAATAGGGGTATTGGTCACTAGAATCCAGGGTATTGATAGCTTCTTATTGAATGAAATCCTGGTCCATGCAGCTGCTTGACATTTTGAAGTCTATCATTGCTTTAATCGAATGGCAGGAACCCACAATTCAAGAGTTTCACGGAGACATAGACTGCTATCTCTGAACATACAGACTGGGAAGAGAAAAAGCATTGTGATTGTTCTCTCTCCCATACCTTTTCTACCCTCCTATCACCTTCCAGACAGCCAGTGTGGTGCCTGAGTTGCAGATGGCAAGCTACAGGCTGGGTGCCCATGGTCAACTTTCTCAGTTCCCCAAAATACAAGCATTATTCCTATCTTAGAATTCCCAAGCCTTTCAGTTTGGGCATGGGTCAGAGTGGTAGAAACTATGTGTGGACAGGCTCTCATGTGTACATATAGTCTCATGGTTAAGTCTGTCTGTTCAGAGCATGTATTCATCATCTGAGAGTCAAGGACACAAGTTCATTTAAATTGCTCAAGGTCATAGAGCACATTAGCAGCAGATAAAGGATGGGAACCCATAAAATTGGACTCTAAAGTCCAGGATTTTAATCTCTAGTATATATCCCACCAAAAGGCCATAGTCCATAATAGCCAGCTTTACAATGTTATTTTAAAAAAATTATTCTGATATTTGTTTAAAATGGTAATTAAGACTTTATTTGACACTATTGCAGTAGGGGACAAAGACTGAACTCAACTCTAAACATAGCAAAAACAGCTGGGGATTTATAGCCAATGAGCAGAGTAAGTGAGTGGATCAGTGGATGTAACATTACTAAGAGGAGGCATCAGGGGTGGGGATTCCTACTAAATTACCCTAACAGCCTTCTTGATGAGGGCAGGCCAAGGACAGGGCCAAGTATGAGGCCTACTTGAAAAGAGGTCTTAGAGGAACCCAACCAAAGTTTACTAAAGGACGGACTTTTGGTCAAGGTTCAGCTAAAATGAATTTTTTAAGCATTGAGAGAAAGATCATTGATTTTTGAAAACCAAAATCGCTAGATAATATTTTGAAAAATGCCATGCAATTAGTGTAGAATTTACTCTAATGATGAGAGATGCACAAAGCTGAAAGTTTTAGAAATGCTTGTATGTATATTAGAAGTTCAATTAAATGAAAAATATAACAACTTGGTTTATTTTCAGAACTCTTCTTTACCATGTGGAACAAATTTGAAGCTAAGATAAAAGCCTTTGTTGCTGATGTTAAGAAAGCAGCTCTCTGTTGAAGTTCCAACTTGCTTCTATTCACTCATGTCCCTGTAATGCCTTCTGGTGTGGTGTAAAAGCAATTAAATGAAATTTGTGCTCTGCATGTCTTGAAAATGTCATAATTATTTGTGTCAATTATTTGCAAATCTATTCTTTATGATACTATATAGAGAAAAGTCACTGCCATACATATCTTACACTTCCAGATAGAGGAACTGAATTTAGAAAAAATTTTGCTTTAGTTTTTTTCATATTAAAACTGTAAATTCATTGAAGAGATCAGAACAAAGTTGTTATTATTTATGTAATATTTATTAAACCTAGTGAGACTGCAAATCATACTACTGGCTCTAGCTGAACTATAAAAGACATTATTTATAAATTCGAAGAACTTATTCTGTGTAGGAATGTTATTAATGAATATCAAGTTTAACTGGTATTAGTGTTAAAGGAACATTGAAAAGAATAAGAGGAAAAAACTTGTAAATATTAAGTTAGTAGTCTAGTATCTTTATTGTTGCCTTGTTTTCTCTTTTGGTCTTGAGACTGATAGATTTTCATGACTGGTTATTATCTAATCATGTGCCTCTTTTGATGTGAAGATGTCTTATTTATTTTTAGAATATTTTTATCAGCTTCTAACAGTTCTAAATATTATTAATAAATATTTTGGTTCTTTATCTGTTTGAAAACTGAAATGAAGTAAAACTAAATAAAATAATACTCTTACGTATTTAATTAGATTTTTTCCAGAATCTAGAATTATTGCACCATTTCAAAACGTGCTTATGTTGATAGGCTACTGATTTAGTAAAAAAAAAATCAATAGGTATTTAAATTTCTACATTTAAGAATCTTTTGACAGTAACACAATAATAGGAGGGGACTTTAACACCCCACTTTCACCCATGGACAGCTCAACCAAAATGAAAATAAATAAGGAAACACAAGCTTTAAATGATACATTAAACAAGATAGATTTAATTGGTATTTATAGGACATCCCATCCCAAAACAACAGAATACACTTTCTTCTCAAGTGCTCATGGAACATTCTCCAGGATAGATCATATCTTGGGTCACAAATCAAGCCTTGGTAAATTTAAGAAAATTAAAATCGTATCAAGTATCTTTTCCGACCACAATGCTATGAGACTAGATATCAATTACAGGGTAAAAACCTGTAAAAAATATAAACACATGGAGGCTAAACAATATGCTACTAAATTACCAAGAGATCACTGAAGAAATCAAAGAAGAAGTCAAAAAATACCTAGAAAAAATGACAGTGAAAACACAATGGCCCAAAACCTGTGGGATGCAGCAAAAGCAATTCTACGAGGGAAGTTTACAGCAATACAATCCTACCTCAAGAAACAAGAAAATTCTCAAACAACTTAAACTTACACCTAAAGCAATTAGAGAAAGAACAAAAAAACCCCAAAGTTAGCAGAAGGAAAGAAACATCAGATCAGAAATAAATGAAAAAGAAATGAAGGAAACGATAGCAAAAATCAATAAAACTAAAACCTGGTTCTTTGAGAAGATAAACAAAATTGATAAACCATTAGCCAGACTCATCAAGAAAAAAAGGAAGAAGACTCAAATCAACAGAATTAGAAATGAAAAAGGAGAAGTAACAACTGACACTGCAGAAATACAAAGGATCATGAGAGATTACTACAAGCAACTCTATGCCAATAAAATGAACAACATGGAAGAAACGGACAAATTCTTAGAAAAGCACAACCTTCCACGACTGAGCCAGGAAGAAACAGAAAATATAAACAGACCAATCACAAGCACTGAAATTGAAACTGTGATTAAAACTCTTCCAACAAACAAAAGCCCAGGACCGATGGATTCACAGGCAAATTCTATCAAACATTTAGAGAAGAGCTAACACCTGTCCTTCTCAAACTCTTCCAAAATATAGCTGAGGGAGGAACACACCCAAACTCATTCTACAGGGCCACCAGCACCCTGATACCAAAACGAAAGATGTTACAGAAAACCCTACAGGCCAATATCACTGATGAACATACATGCAAAAGTCCTCAACAAAATTCTAGCAAACAGAATCCAGCAGCACATTAAAAGGATCATACACCATGATCAAGTGGGGTTTATCCCAGGGATGCAAGGATTCTTCGACATATGCAAATCAATCAATGTGATACACCACATTAACAAATTGAAGGATAAAAACCATATGATAAATCTCAATAGATGCAGAGACAGCTTTCAACAAAATTCAACACCCATTTATGATAAAAACTCTGCAGAAAGTAGGAAGAGAGGGATCTTACCTGAACATAATATAGGCCATATATGACAAACCCCTAGCCAACATCGTTCTCAGTGGTGAAAAACTGAAACCATTTCAACTAAGATCAGGAATAAGACAAGGTTGCCCGTTCTCACCACTGTTATTCAACATAGTTTTGGAAGTTTTAGCCACAGCAATCAGAGACAGAAAGGAAATAAAAGGAATCCAAATCGGAAAAGAAGAATTAAAACTGTGACTGTTTGCAGATGACATGATACTATACATAGAGAATCCTAAAAATGCTACCAGAAAACTACTAGAGCTAATCAATGAATTTGGTAAAGTAGCAGGATACAAAATTAATGCACAGAGATCTCTTGCATTCCTATACACTAACGATGAAAAATCTGAAGGAGAAATTAAGGAAACACTCCATTTACCATTGCAGCAAAGAATAAAATACCTAGGAATAAACCCACCTAAGAAGACAAAGACCTGTATGCAGAAAACTATAAGGCACTGATGAAAGAAATTAAAGATGATACAAACAGATGGAGAGATATACCATGTTCTTGGATTGGAAGAATCAACATTGTGAAAATGACTGTACTACCCAAAGCAATCTACAGATTCAATGCAATCCCTATCAAACTACAATGGCTTTTTTTTTAACAGAACTAGAACAAAAAATTTCACAATTTGTATGGAAACAGAGCAGACCCCAAATAGCCAAAGCAAACTGAGAAAGAGAAAACGGAGCTGGAGGAATCAGGCTCCCTGACTTCAGACTATACTACAAAGCTACAGTAAAGACAGTAGCTTTGGCACAAAAACAGAAATGTAGATCAATGGAACAGGATAGAAAGCCCAGAGGTAAACCCATGCACATATGGTCACCTTATCTTTGATAAAGGAGGCAAGAGTATACAATGGAGAAAAGACAGCCTCTTCAGTAAGTGGTGTTGCAAAAACTGGACAGCTACATGTAAAAGAATGAAATTAGAACACTCCCTAACACCATACACAAAAATAAACTCAAAATGGATTAAAGACCTAAATGTAAAGCCAGACACTATAAAACTCTTAGAGGAAAACATAGGCAGAACACTCTATGACATACATCACAGCAAGATGACCCACCTCCTAGAGAAATGGAAATAAAAACAAAAATAAATGAGGCCTAATGAAACTTAAAAGCTTTTGCACAGCAAAGGAAACCATAAACAAGACGGAAAGACAACCCTCAGAATGGAAGAAAATATTTGCAAACAGAGCAACTGACAAAGGATTCATCTCTAAAATATACAAGCAGCTCATGCAGCTCAATATCAAAAAAACAAACAACCCAATCCAAAAATGGGCAGAATACCTAAATAGACATTTCTCCAAAGAAGATATACAGATTGCTAACAAACACATGAAAAGATGCTCAACATCTCTAATTAGAGAAATGCAAATCAAAACTACAATGAGGTATCACCTCACACCAGTCAGAATGGCCATCAGCAAAAAATCTACAAACAATAAATGCTGGAGAGGGTGTGGAGAAAAGGGAACCCTCCTGCACTGTTGATGGGAATGTAAAATTGATCCAGCCACTATGGAGAACAGTATGGAGGTTCCTTAAAAAACTAAAAATAGAACTACCATATGAACCAGCAATCCCTCTACTAGGCATATACCCTGAGAAAACCATAATTCAAAAAGGGTCATGTACCACAATGTTCATTGCAGCACTATTTACAATAGCCAGGACATGGAAGCACCCTAAGTGTCCATCGACAGATGAATGCATAAAGAAGATGTGGCACATATATATGATGGAATATTAGCCATAAAAAGAAACAAGGACCTAGAGTCCGTTATACAGAGTGAAGAAAGTCAGAAAGTGAAAAACAAATACCATATGCTAACACATATATATGGAATCTAAAAAAAAAAAAGGTTCTGATGAACTTAGGGGCAGGAAAGGAATAAAGATGCAGACATAGAGAATGGACACGGGGAGGGGGAAGGGTAAACTGGGCCAAAGTGAGAGAGTAGCACTGACATACATAGACTACCAAATGTAAAATAGACAGCTAGTGGGAAGCAGCTGCATCGCACAGGGAGATCAGCTCAGTGCTTTGTGACCACCTAGAGGGGTGGGATAGGGAGGGTGGTAGGGAGACACAAGAGGGAGGGGATATGGGGATATATGTATACGTATAACTGATTCACTTTGTTATACAGCAGCAACTACACAACCATGTAAAGCAATTATACTCTAATAAAGATGTTAAAAAAAAAACAGAATCTTTCACCTATAGCACCCAGTATGTAATATATAGTCATTATAGATCCCAGAGACAGATTGAAAGTGGTTTCTTTATCACCTCAGTGATACACAGATTGACAAATTTTATATACAGATACACAAATTTTAAGACTATATATATATATTTCATCAGCACAGTGATTTATTTTGATAAATGTGAGACCTGAATGTGAGATGTAGGGGAAGGATAATATTTTATCCTATTTTCTCTACCTTCATTTTGTAGAATATATTTCTTTAAACACCCTCGATTTTAGAGCACAACTTGTAACAAATCGTATACAACATAGAATTCTTCTCCATGTAGAATTACTTTCACAATTTGATATTTGAAAGATGGTTTTTTGGCCTCTGCTATCTAGGTAAAATAGTCTCGCTTTCTTGTTTGTAGGAAGTCTCTCAGTGTCAGAAATGGTTCTTAACATCGAGTCAAATTCTACCTTCATAGTAAGTTATTCCTGTTGGTGGAGCTTGAGTAAAACTGAAAAATATTTTAAAGGCAGTTAAATGAGACAATAGTAAAAATAGAGTCCTGGGTCAGTGCCTGGCACCAAAGATGACCTAATTATTATCATCAGAACCACTGAAAATGCTTTATAAGCTTTTCTTAATTAAGAATAATCCTTTAAGTACAATATTGATTGAAGAAAATCTAATTATACTGGTAACTGAAATTCAAGACAAAAGTAATGTATGTAAACACTAAACTCTAGTCAATAAATTTGTTTCTTGCAGGAGTACAGGCTACCAATTCTGAATATACGTGTATACTGGGGTTGAACAAATAAATACAGGAATGATGGAATGTAAGAGCCAGGTTTCTCAGTGCTGGAGAGAGAAATTATAGGTAAGTAAATTGGAAAGCCTAGAATAAACCCCATGGTAATGCGTATGTTGGAAAGTCTTCATACTGTTTTTGCAACTTGTATGTAAGTCTAGAATTATTTTTTAAACATTTTTCAGTAATCACCCAGAGAGTATTTGTATAATGAAATATGAACAGGAAACCCTAAATTTAAGATTTGGACAGAAGAACAGGTTATATTTGTTTTTTCCATTCATTTATTAATTCAGTTAAAATTCAGTGTTTATTATATCCAGGCACAGTGTTAATTGTTAGGTTTACAAGGGTAAACCAATCAAGCATCATTTCATCAACTCAGAATCTAATGAGGGAAACAAATGTTAAATGAGTATGTATATAGTAAGGTGAATTATATACAGAATTTGTGAATACATAAGTATGTATAATACACATATCTATGTATAACACTTTTTTAAATTGAAATATTGTTAATTTATAATGTTTTGTTAGTTTCTGGTGTACAGCAAAGTGATTCAGTTATATGTATGTATAGACTTTTATATATATGTAAATTATATATACTTTTATATTTTCATATTCTTTTCCATTATAGTTTATTACAAAATATTGAATATAGTTCCCTGTGCTATACAGTAGGACCTTGTTGTTTATATATAGTAGTTTGTATCTGCTAATCCCAAACTCCTAATTTATCCCCCCCTCCCCGCCCTGAACTTTCCCCTTTGGTAACCAAGTTTGTTTTCTATGTCTCTGAGTCTGTTTTTGTTTTGCAAATAAGTTCATTTGTATCATTTTTTAAGATTGCACATATAAGTGATACCATATATTTGTCTTTCTCTGTCTTACTTCACTTAGTATGATAATCTCTCTCTTTAGAGAAATCAGCTGATAACCTTTTGGGGGTCCCTTGTAACTAACTCTTTGTTTTTCTCATGCTGCCTTTAGAATCCTCTCTTTAACTTTTGTCATTTTAATTATAATATGTCTTGGTGTAGGTCTGTTTGGGTTTATCTTGTGCTTCCTGTACCTGGATATGTTTCCTTCTTTATGTTTCAGAAATTTTCAGCCATAGTTTCTTCAAATACATTTTCGATCCCCTTTTCTCTTTCTTCTCTTTCTAGGATCCCTATTATGTATGGATTGTCTTGCTGTATATTATCCCATAGGTCTCATATGTTGCTTTCATTTTTTTTCATTTGTCTTTCTGTCTGCTTTCTGATTGGGTGATTTCCATTATCCTCTCTGCCAGATCACTTATTCATTCTTCTGCATTATCTAGTTTGCTATTTATTGCCATTTGCTCAGCTTTCATCTCAGCAAGTGAGTTTTCTAATTTTCACTGGCTCATCTTTATAGTTTCTAGTTCCTTGTTACAATGATCTGCATTTCTATTAATAGCCTTTCTTAACTCCTTCAGTATTTTTATTACCTCCTTTTTGAACTTGGGATCTGGTAGACTGGAGAGGTTTCATTGTTTTTTCTTTCAGGGGATTTCTCTTGTCTTTTAAGGGTTCTGTTTTGATAATATATGTTCGCTTTCATAATTTAACCATAATACTGCAAGATTATGTTTCCTTTTTCCAAAGTGTGTAGAACACATCATATATGCCTCAGAGGTAAGGATAAAGTGACTGACATTAAAGGCCTTGGATAAAGCTTAATGACCAACGACTGTAAGAATCAAATAGGATAGTAGCAATGAAAGTGTGATGAAGATATGAGGTATGTAAGAAACAAAATAAACTAGGCTGTTCAAATAGAAGTCTGAAAACAAAATTGGATTTAATGGCTGAGTGGCAAAGGAAGGATGCACCACACAGGTCTGACTTAAGAGAGTTGTCCAAAATGAAAATTGAAGGGCTTAGATATAGGGCAAAAAGGGAATAATAAGACTGAATAGGGTAAGATGACAATTTCAAGTCATGAGTTGGCTGAAGAGGTAGATTATAAACTCATGTTCACAATTACTTACCTTTAGAGATTGCATCACCAATATGGAGAAACCTGGTTTCAAGTAGGTCTGGGATGGAGAAAGAAAAATTTCAAAGGGCCTAAGGTTATGCTTAGATTGGCAAGATTTTTTTTTTTAACCTATTTCATTACAGTCTTACTTAGAAATAAGAAATGAAGTTGGGAATTCCCAGAGGTACCTTCCATTGCTAAGGTGATTGAAGGGGAAAATGGTACTAATTGATAATTAACACTTGTTAAAAATTTACAAGATTTACATTGTCTTTGAGGAGTTACATCAGCAAGATGGTGGACTAGGAGGAGCTCTGGAAACTAGTCAGATCACAAAAGAAGAGAGCAAAAGAAGAAGAAAGGAACAAAAATGAACTACAAAAACAACCAGAAAACAATAAGTACATGTGCATCAATAATTACTTTAAGTATAAATGGACTAAATACTTCAATGAAAAGACACAGAGTAGGGACTTCCCTGGTGGTGCAGTGGTTAACAATCCGCCTGCCAATGCAGGGGACATGGGTTCGATCCCTGGTCTGGGAAGATCCCACATGCTGTGGAGCAACTAAGCCCATGTGCCACAACTACTGAGCCTGAGCTCTAGAGCCCGCAAGCTACAACTACTGAGCCCGCATGCCACAACTACTGAAGCCCATGCTCCTAGAGCCTGTGCTCCGCAACAAGAGAAGCCACCACAATGAGAAGCCCACACACGACAACGAAGACCCAACGCAGCTAAAAATTAAAAAAAAAAACACAGGGCTTCCCTTATGGCACAGTGGTTGAGAATCTGCCTGCTAATGCAGGGGACACGGGTTCGAGCCCTGGTCTGGGAAGATCCCACATGCCGCGGAGCAACTAGGCCCGTGAGCCACAACTACTGAGCCTGCACGTCTGGAGCCTGTGCTCCGCAACAAGAGAGGCCGCGATAGTGAGAGGCCCACGCACCGTGATGAAGAGTGGCCCCCGCTTGCCACAACTAGAGAAAGCCCTCACACAGAAATGAAGTCCCAACACAGCCAAAAAAAAAAAAAAAAGACACAGAGTGGCTGAATGGATAAAATACAAAATGCATATATATGCTGCCTACAAGAGTCTCACTTGTGAATGGATAAAGATGTGTATATGTGTGTTTGTGTATGTGTGTGTGTATGCACACACATAATTGAATATTACTCAGCCATAAAACCAAAAGCAATCTTGCCATTTGCAACAACAGGGATGGACCTAGAGGGTATTATGCTAAGTGAAATGTCAGAAAGAGAAAGACAAATACTATACACCATTTCATTTATATGTGAAATCTAAGAAACAAAATAAATGAACAAACATAACAAAACAGAACCAGACTCATAGATACAGAGAAAAAACTGGTGGTTGACATAGGGGAGGGGGGTAGGGGGTTGAGTTAAATAGGTGAGGGAGATTAAGACATACATACAAACTTCCAGTCGTAAATAAGTCACAGGGATGTAATGTATCACATAGGCAATATAGCCAATAATATAATAATTTTATATGGTGACAGATGGTAACTAGATTATTGTGGTGATCATTTGTAGTGTATAAAAACATCAAATAACTATGTTGAAATCTGAAACTAATACAATATTGTAAGTCAATTGTACTTCAATTTAGAAAAACAGAAAAAAATTTTAAAAAGAAAAAAAAGAAAAAGCCTAGTAACAGTGATCATAAATAGGCAATCTGAACATAGTTATAATACCAAGGAACCTGAAGCAGTAATCAAAAACCTCCCGACAAAGAAAAGTCCCAGAACAGATGGCGTCATGGGTGAGTTGTACCAAATATTTAAAGAAAAGTTAACATCAATCTTAATTCAAACTCTTAAAAAATTGAAAGAGTGAACACTTCCTCATTCATTCTAATAGTCTGCATTACCCTGATTCCAAAGACAAAGACATCACAAGGGAAGAAAAATATAGACCAGTATCACTTGTATATATTAATGTAAAAATACTCAAAAAAATGCTAGAAGACTGAATTCAACAGTTAAAGGTTTTACAAACCATGACCAAGCGGTATTTATTAATGGAATGCAAATGTGGTTCAACATATTAAAATTATTGAATGAAGTGTACCACATTAACAGAATGAAAGAAAGAAAACACATGATCATCTCAATTGATGCAGAAAAAGCATTTGACATAATTCAATACCTTTTCATGATCAAAAACACCCAAAAGACTAGGAATAGAAGGAAACTAACTCAACATGATAAAGCCATATATGAAAAGTCCACAGTTAACATACTCAATTATGAAAGACTGAAAGCTTTTCCTCTAAGAACAAGAACAAAATAATATTCTGACTCTTGCCATTTCTATTTAATATAGTACTGGAAGTCCTGGCCAGAGTAATTAGGAAAGAAAAATTAATAAAAGGAATCTAAACTGGAAAGGAAAAAGTCAAATTATATTTTTAGACAACATGATCACCTTATGTGTAGAAAACCCTAAAGATTCCACATGCAGAAAAACTGTTAAAACTAATAAAAAAATTTAGCAGAGTTGAAGGATGCAAAATCAACACACAAAAATCAGTTGTGTTTCTACACTAACAATGGCCAATCTGAAAAGGAAGAAGATAATTTTGTTAATGATAATATCAAAAAGAATAAAATACTTAGCAATAAACTTAGCCAAGAAGGCAAAAGATTTGTACACTGAAACTACAAAACATTGCAGAAAGAAATTAAAGACACAAATAAATGAAAAGACTTCCCATGTTCGTGGACTAGAAGATAATACTGTTAGGATGTCAGTATTTCCCAAATGGTCTACAGATTCAATGCAATCCTTATCAAAATTTGAGTTAAATTTTTGCAGAAATGGAAAAATCCATACTAAAATTTATATGGACCCACAAGGGAACCCAAATAGCCAAGACAATCTTGAAAAAGGAGAAAATATTTGGAGGTTTTACAGTTTCTGATATCAAAAATTTCCACAAAACTACATAAACAAAACAGTGCGGTACTGGCATGCAGACAGGCATATAGGCCAATCAAATACAATAGAGAGCCCATAGATAAACCCTTGGATATATGGTCGAATGAATTTTGACGGGGTGTGAGGACCATTCAGTGGGGAAAACAGTCTCTTCAACAAGTGGTGCTGGGAAAACTGGATATCCACATTCAAAGAAAAAGTTGGATCCTTACCTTACACATATTTAAAAATTCTAAGTAGATCAAAGATGTAAATATGAGTGCTAAAACTACAAAACTTAAAATGGGGAAAGCTTCATGACATTAGATTTGACAATTTCTTGAAAATGATGCGAAAAGCACAGACAACAAAGGAAAAAAATAGATAAACTGGACTTCAACAAAATTTAAACCTTTTCTACATCAAAGGATACTATCAACAGAGTGAAAAAGCAATCCACAGGATGGGAGAAAACATTTGCAAATCATATATCTGATATGGCATTAAGATCCAGAATATATAAATATCTCCTACAACTCAATAACAAAAACAAAAACCTGATTTAAAAATGGGCAAATGGGGACTTCCCTGGTGGCACAGTGGTTAAGAATCTGCCTGCCAATGCAGGGAACACGGGTTCAATCCCTGGTCCGGGAAGATCCCACATGCCACGGAGCAACTAAGCCCGTGTGCTACAACTACTGAAGCCCATGTGCCCTGGAGCCCGTGTGCCCTAGAGCCTGTGAGCCACAACTACTGAGCCCATGCACTACAACTACTGAAGCCCATATACCCTAGAGCCCGTGAGCCACAACTACTGAGCCCACGTGCTGCAACTACTGAAAGCCCATGCACCTAGAGCCCATGCTCTGCAACAAGAGAAGCCACCACACTGAGAAGCCCGTGCACTGCAACAAAGAGAAGGCCCCACTCACCACAACTAGAGAAAGCCCGCGTGCAGCAACAAAGACCCAATGCAGCCAAAAATAAATAAATAAAAAATAAATTTATTTAAAAAAATGGGCAAATGACTTGAATAGACATTTCTCTAAAGGAAATAAACAAATGGCCAACAAGTATGTGAAAAGATGCTCAACATCACTAATTATTAAGAAAATGCAAAACAAAAGCACAATGAGATATCACCTCACATTCATTAGAATGGTTAATTTTTTTTAATCACAGAAAATAGCAAGTAGGTAAAACGGTACGTTTACTGTAGAAAATGTATGGCAGTTCCTGAAAATAATGAAACATATACCCAAATGAATTGAAGGCAGAGACTGAAACAGATATTTGTATACTCCTGTTTATAGCAGCATTATTCCACAATAGCTGAAAGACAGAAGCAGTCCAAGTCTCCAACAATGGATGAATGCATAAAGAAAATGATACATGTACATACAATGTAATATTATTCAGCCTGAAAAAAGAAGGAAATTCTGACACATGATGCAACATGGATGAACCTTGAAGACTTATGTAAGTGAAATAAGCCAGTCTCAAATGGGCAAATACTGCATGATTCCACATACATGAGATAGAATACTCAAATTCATAGAGACAAAAGTTAGAATGGTTGCCAGGGGCTAGGGAAAGGGTGAATGGGGAGTTATTATTTAATGGACAAAAGTTTCTGATTGGAAAGATTAAAAAAAAGTTCTGGAGGTGAACGATAGTGATGGTTGCACATCATTGTGAATGTGCTCAATGCCACTGAACTGTACACTTAAAAATAGGTAAAATGACAGATTTTATGTTATGAATATTTTACCCAATAAAAAAGGTTTACATTGTTTTCTAATTATAATTTTTCAAGGTAATTTGCTATTTAATTTGTTTAGAGAAAAATGAAGAAAATCTAACAAGAATAAGCTTTGAAAATATTCTAGAGGAGCAAAGACTTTAAAGCTTTTAGAAGAGTTTATAAATTTGTTTTCCAGAGGATACAGAGAGCAAAGTCACATAAAGGTAAGAGTGTAACAAAATTTCATATCTGGGTCACTTAACTTTAGCAATTATTTTCTTGAAAATTATATTTAAAAATTTTAAAATAATAGCATCAATAAACTAATGTAAACTCTGAGATATCACTGAATTTTCTACCTACATTTTTGTTGATTTTAATATTAAAATTTTACATAAAACAGTAAGCTTGAATGCTAATTATTTTTCTGTATTCAAATAGAAAGATACAATTCAATACTGAGTGACTTTTCCTTAAATGGATTGTGAATGTGTAACATTTCTAACTTTGCTTTTTTTTTTTTTAACTGAAGGGAGATAGAGTTGAGTTAATCATACTACTAATACTGTGGCATATTATCATCACTAGTTTATTCAAGGTCCCTCTCTTATTTTTACATTATCACATTCATCCCTATCCTTTTCCCACTCCTCTACTACTCAGCTACAGGCATTTGCTCTAATGTATTTAATGTGTCCTTAGATAAATTTGATGTTTGAAAAATATGTTTTATGCAAGTATTTTAAATTTGCATAGTGTGCTACTGCAGATCTCTTAACTTTTTTCTTTTCAACAGCCATACGTTTTAAGCACTATTCTGTAGTTGCAAGTATATCTGAGCCACTGCTTCTCACTGATGCATCCCACTCTAATGCTCTAGTCATCCAGTTCCCTGGTGATGGGATCCAATTATTTGTAACCACATGCCTTTTTCATGTTTGCAGGGTGAACACTCTCAAGAGTGAGATTGCAGGGGCCAGTGTATAATTTGTTTTCCTGAAGTTCTACTCAGCTGTTCCAAAGCAGCAGTACTAGTTTGCACTTTCAGTGGCAGTGCCTGAAGGTTCCTGTCAGTCAACCACTCACTAACACTTGATGTTACCAGGCTTTCTAATTTGTCCTAATCAGGTGAGCATAAAGTGGTATTTCATTATTCCAAATTGTATTTTTCTAATCATGATGATCATCTTTAAGCAACCGTTTCCTTTTGTATATATTTTTATCCATATACATTTTTAGCAATTTAGGTATTCTATTCTAAGGAAGGGTTTGATTTATTATCTATTTGTGTTGATGTGCAGGGGTTCCTTACATAGTCTAGATATTTATTGCTTATTGGTTTTAAATGTTGCCAATATTTTCTGCCACCTGTGCCATTAACTATGTCTCTATTGTCTAGTTAATCAGAAATCTTTATTTTTAATACAGTGAAATACATTAATTGTTTTATTGTGATTTGGGTTTAGGGGCCTTAGGAAAGTTATTACAAAGATATCTTTTACATTGATTTCTATTAATTTTATACTTTTGTCTTTCATGTTTAGATCTTTAATCCATGAGAAATCATTTTGGTATGTGATATAGTACAGGGATCCAATATTATTTTTCTCCATATTATGTCATTTTTTTCCAGTTCCATCTACCAAAAGAACCATTCTTTTCCTGAATGATTTATGAAGCCACATCTATTGTATGCTAAGTTCCCACAGAGATGGGATGTTCTTCAGGTCTCTGATTTGCTTCTTACGATAGTCTATTTGTTCTTACACTACTATCACACTATTTTTTAAATCGATTTGTATTGATTGTACCATTTATCTGGTAGGATAAGACACCTACATAGCTCCATTTTTAAAAATTGCTCTAGCTATTCATAGACCTTTATTCTTCTACATAAAATCTGTATGGGAATTGCATTAAATTCTTAGGTTAATCTGGAGAGAAGTGGTAGCTTTACCATATTAGTCTTTGCACCTTGAATATGAGGTAATTTCCATCCATTTTTTTTCTTCTTTTAGTATTTTAAAGGCAACTTTAACAATTTCTCTATTAAAGTCTTATGTATTCCTTGTTAGACATACATAACCTAACCCTTGTTAGGTTAAAGTCTTAATGCTTAATTTTTGTTGCTTATTTTATATTTTTCCAGTGAGTTATTGCTGGTTTTAAAATGTATTGAATTTTACTAGCAGAGTTTTTATCTGGCAATCTTTTTGAACTTTCTTACTGGTTCTAATAGTTTGCCTATATAGAAGTGAGTATGTCATTTCTCTTGCAAACATTTTCTCTCATATTGTCTGACAGGCTCTACATTTTATGGAACACTAGTGAGCAGAGAGATCATCTTTGGTTTGTTGCCAGTATTAAAGCAAATCAGTCTAAATTTTTTCCACTGAGTATGTTTTTGCTTTAGGCCTCTGCTAGATGGACATTTTAAGTCAAGAATGTCTTTTAATTTATTTCCAGCATTATTGAGGTATAAGTGACAAAAATTGTACAATATATGTATAAGGTATACAATGTGATGATTTGATATAGGTATACATTGTGAAATTATTACCACAAGCTATTAACATATCCATAACCTCACATACTAACCACTTTGTATGTGTGTTATATGAACACAAGATCTAGTCTCAGCAAATTTCAAGTATATAATACAGTCTTATTAATTATAGTCAACATGCTGTACATTAGATTCCCAGATTTTATTCATCTTGTAACTGAAAGTTTTTACCCTTTGGTCAACATCTCTCCATTTTCCCCACCTTCCAGCCCCAGGCAATAACCATTCTACTCTCAGATAGTATGAGTTCAAGTTATATACATACACATACACACACACACACACATTTTCTTTATCCATTCATCTGTCAACAGACACTTAGATTCTTTCTATATTTTGGCTGTAGGGAACAATGCTGCTGTGAACATTGGACCAGTTCAGGTAACTCTTCGAGATCCTGATTCCAATTCCTTTACATATATATATATATACTCAAAAATGGGATTCTAGATCATATGGTAGTTCTATTTTTAACTTTTCTGAGGAACCCCTACACTGATTTCCATAAAGGCTGTATCAATTTACATTCCCATCAAAAGTGTACAAGGTTTCCCTTTTCTCCACATCCCTGTCAGCACAAAAAGTGCTTGTCTTTTTGATAATAGCCATCCTGACAGTTATACCTCATTGTTGTTTTGATTTACATTTCACTGATGATTAGTGATGTTGAGCATCTAATCAAATACCTGTTGGATATTTGTATGTCTCCTTTGGATGATGTCTAAATAAGATCCTTTGCCCATTTTTACATCTTGCTATTGAGGTGTGTGAGTTTCTTATACATTTTGGATATTAACCCTTTATTAGATGTATGGCTTGTAAATATTTTCTCCCACTCCATATACTGCCTTTTCATTCTATTGTTTTCCATAATGTTTTCTCTGCTGTTGCAGAAACTTTTTACTTTGAAGTATTCCCACTTGTTTATTTTTGCTTTTGTTTACTTTGGTTTCTGTGTTATATCCAAAAAAGCATTGCCAAGCCCAGTGTCAAGAAGAATTTTCTCAATGTTTTCACTTAGGAATTTTATGGTTTCAGGTCTTACATGTAAGTCTTTAGTACATTTTGAGTTAATTATTTTTTATGGTGTAAGACAAGGGTCCAATTTCATTCCTTTGCAGACAGCTATCCATATTTTCCTACACCATTTATTAAGGAGACTGTCATTTTCCCCATTGTGTGTTCTTGACATCTTTGTGAAAGATTAATTGACATATATGTGTGGGTTTATCTCTGAACTCTCTTTTGTTTCCATTGGTCTATGAGTCAGTTTTTAATGCCAATAAGATACTGTTTTGATTACTATAGCTTTGCAATATAGTTTGAAATCAGGAAGTGTGATGCCTACAGCTTTGTTTTTCTTTTCATTACTGTTTCTATACCCTTATTTATTATTGGTCTGTTCAGATTCTTAGTCTTAGTAGTTTGTGTTTCTAGGAATTTACCCATTTCTTCAGGTTCCAATTTGTTAACATATGCTTACTGACAGTAGTCTCCTATGATTCCTTTTTATTTCTATGGTATCAGTTGTAATGTCTCATCTTATTTCTAATTATAATTACTTGAGTATGTTGAGTCTCCTCTCTTTCTTGGTTAGTCCACCTAAAGGTTTGTCAACTTTGCTTATCTTTTCAAAAACCAACTCTTAGTTTCATTGATCTTTTCTATTCTCATTTGTATTCTTGTTCTGTTTCATTTCTTGTTGCCCTGATCTTTTGAATCTCCTTTCTGCTAACTTTGGGCTTACTTTGTTCTTTGACATGTAAAATTAGGTTGTTTATTTAAGATATTTAAGATACTTCTTTTTTCTTAATGTAGGCATTTACTGCTATAAACTTTCCTTAGTTTTTGCTTTTGATGCATCGCATGAGTTTTGGTATGCCATGTTTCCAATTTTGTCTCAAGTTATTTTTTTGATAGCTCTTTGATTTCTTCTTTGACCCGTTAGTTGTTCAGGATCTTGTTGTTTAATTTCCACACATTTGTGACTTCTGCAATTTTTCTTTTATTTTTGGTATCTAGGTTCATACCACTGTTATCAGAAAAGATACCTGATATGATTTCAATCTTCTTAAATTGTTAACACTTGTTTTGCAGTCTAGCATATGATCTATGCTGGAAAATGTTCTGTGTACTCTTAGAAGAATGTGTGTTCTGTAACTGTTGGATAGATTGGTCTGTATAAGTCTTTTAGATCCACTTGTCTGTAGTGTTATTCAAGTCTGCTGTTTCCTTGTTGACTTTCCATCTGGATGATCTATCAATTGTTGAAAGTAAAGTATTGAAATCCCTTACTACTATTATTATACTGCTGTCTCTACCTCGCTTCAGATCTGTCAGAATATTTGCTTTATATATTTAAGTGCTTCAATGTTTGGTATATATAATTTTTATATACTCTTGACAAATGGACTCCTTCATAATGGTGATCTTCTTTGTCTCTTGTGACAAACTTTGACTGAAAGTTTAGTGTGCCTGATAAAAGTATAGGACCTCTACTGTCTTTGGTTACTATTCACAGAGAATATCTTTTTCCATATATTCACTTTCAGCCAATTTGTGTCCTTAAAGCTAAATTGAGCTTTAAGTACTCAGCATACTGCTGGATCCTGCTTTTAAAAATCCAGTCAGGCACTCTGTGCCTTTTGATTGGAGAATTTAATCCATTTGAATTTAAAGCAACTATTGATAGGTAAGGAGTTATAGCCATTTTGTTAACTGTTTTCTAGTTCCTTTTTATTCTTCCTCTCTTGCTGTCTTCATGATTTATTGATTTTTTGAAGTGATATGCTTTGATTTCTCTATCTGTTGTGTATCTACTGAGGTTTTTTTCTTTGTAGTTACCATGAGGCTCACAAACATCTTAAAGTTATAACAGTCTATTTTAAATTGATAATGACAACTTCAATTGCATACAAAAATGCTACACTTTTACTTCTGTCCCTACCTCTTTTATGCTATTGACATCACACTTAACTCTCTTGATACTGTGTATCCATTAACAAATTATTGCAGCTACAGTTACATGTAATACTTTTGTCTTTTAACATTTATATCTGAGGTAAAATTATATATAATTTGTATATATAAATATATTTATGTATAATATATATATATATAATTTATATATACCACCATTACAGTATTAGAGTATTCTGAATTTGACTATATAGTTATCTTTACCAATGAGTTTTATACTTTATATATTTTCCTGTTGTAACTTAGTGTCCTTTCCTTTCAGCCTGAAAAATTCCCCTTAGCATTTCTTATAAGGCAGATCTAATGGTGATAAACTCCTTCACCTTTTATTTCTCTGGGAATGTCTTCATCTGTCCTCATTTCTGAAGGACAGTTTTTTCATGTATAGTGTTCTTGGTTGGCAGGTTTTTTGTTTTCTTTCATCTCTTTGAATATATTATCACACTCTCGTGTCCTGCAAGGTTTCTGCTAAGAAAACTGCTGATAGCCTTATGAGGGGAGGGGAGGCTTTATGTGGCAAGTCATTTTTCTCTTCTTTCAAAATTCTTCCTTTGTATTTGACTATTGACAATTTAATTATAATGTGTCTCATGGTAGTCTTCTTTGGGTTGCCCTTGCTTGGGGGTCCTTTAAGCTTCATGAATCTGGGTGTCATTGTGCCTTCTAAGATTTGGGAAGTTTTCAGCTTTATTTCTTTGAATAAACCCTCTGCTCCTTTCTCTCTCTCTTGTCCTTCTGTAATTCCTATAAGGTGTATATTCACTTGTTTAATTAATTATGTCCCATAAGTCCCATTTGCTTTCTTCATTCTTTTTCATGTGATTTCCCCACTCTAATTTCAAATGGTCTGTCTTCAAGTTTGCTTATTATTTCTTTTGCATGGTCAATTAAGCTTTTGAAGCTCTCTAGAATTCTTTAGTTCTGTCATTGTATTCTTCAGCCTCAGGATTTTTCATCTGTTCTTTATGGTTTCTGTTAGTTTATTAAACTTCTCATTTTGTTCATGCATTTCCCTGATCTCATTTAGTTGTCTATAGTGTATTTTTTTGCATATCATTGAGCTCCTTTAAGATGATTAGTTTGAATTCTTTGTCAGGCAATTAGTAGATCTCCATTTTGTTGGGGTCAGTTACTGGAGCTGCATTAGTTTCCTTTGGTGGTGTTATGTTTGCCTGATTTTCATGATCCTTATAATCTTGCATTGGTGTCTATGCATTTTAAGGCACAAACACCACTTTCAGTCTTTACAGTGTGGTTTTAGCAGGTAAAGACCTTCTCTTGTTGGGTTCCTAGATGATGGAATTTGCTCTGGTATTGCAGTTAAGTGTGCTTGGAGCCAGACCATATGGCTGCTGCTGCAGGTATAGGCAGGCACGACTCCCAGCAGGTCTCTGGGATGGCAGGATCACTCTTGGACCTCAGGTGAAAGTGGCTGGAGCCAGATAACAGGCTGATAAAAGGGTCCATAGCCAGACCAAGGTTGGAGGGCCTGATACCCACAGCATATGTGTGGATCTCTACCTGGATCCCACAAAGGCACTATTGTCCAGGGATAGGATAGCTGCCAAATTATTGTTGCTGTGTGGTGTTACCAGTGGATGTTCTCTTATTCTGCCATCTTGATGATGTCACTCTCTGAATGCTTTTTAAAACTATCTACTGAGATTTTAATTTTTATTGAAGTACAGTTGACTTACAATATTGTGTTAGTTTCAGGTGTACAACAAAGTGATTCAGTTATACAAACACACACACACACAAACACACATCTTTTCAAATTAGAGTTTTCCTCTTTTCCAGATACATGCCCAGGAGTGGGATTGCTGGATCATATGTTAACTCTATTTTTAGATTTTCAAGGAACCTCCATACTGTTTTCCATAGTGGCTGCACCAACTTATATTCCCACCAACAGTGTAGGAGGGTTCCGTTTTCTCCACAACCACTCCAGCATTTATTATTTGTAGACTTTTTGATGACAGCCATTCTGACTGGCGTGATGTGATACCTCATGTAGTTTTGATTTGTATTTCTCTAATAATTAGTGATGTTGAGCATCTTTTCATGTGCCTGTTGCCCATCTGTATGTCTTCTTTGGAGAAATGTCTATTTAGGACTTCTGCCCATTTTCTGATTGGGTTGCTTGTTTTTATTAGTATTGAGATGTATGAGCTCTTTGTATATCTTGGAAATTAAGCCCTTGTTGGTCACATTGTTTGCAAATATTTTCTCCCAGTCTGTAGGTTGTCTTTCTGTTTTGTTTAGAATTTTCTCCACTAGCTGATTAGAGTGTTGGATTTAATTAGTAGATCTTCTCAGTATTCTTACATTCCATCTTTTCTTGTGTGCGTGCCAAACTCTGCCTGTCAGTTTAAATGTGTCCCTTATAAATGACCTATTTTGATGCATCTTTTTAACTCCAATTTCCACTTTTGTAACAGCTATTACATTAGGGCTTATTTGTCTATTATTTCTTATATATTATACTGTATTTTCTATTTATTATAATTTTACTTGTATTTTCTAGAGTCAGTTTATTTCTGCCTTACACATGACTCTGCTAACAATTTTTAATCTGGTTTCCTCATTGGCCTGAATGACTCTTTCTAGAAGATGCACCGTAGTCTGACACTCTTTTATCCAATCTTCCTTCCTTCATTCTTGTGTTAGACCTCCATCACAATTTCAAGGCCCTCCTGGCCAACATCTGCTCCATCTCTCCCTTATCTTTCACAAGCATTTTCTCCAATAAATCTAGCACAATTCTAATTCTGTCTTGAGACCTGCTTCACAGGAGACATTTTTGTCGTTGATCTCAGAGGAAATGCTTTCAATATTTTGTAATTAAGTATAATGTTTTCTGAGTTATTCTTTTTTGCAGATTCCCTTTATCAGATAAAGACCTCTTCCTCTTCTATTATAAGTTTCTGAGTTGTTTTTTTTAACATGACTATGTTTTGAATTTTACTTAATACTTATCTGCATCTATTAAGGTTATCAAATGATATTATTCCTCAATTCTGTAATATGGCAGATTGGACTAATTAATATTTTTAATTGTTTTCATTGAGGTATAACATAGTAAAGTAGGTAAAGTGCATAATCCAAAGTATACAGTTCAATGAATTTTCACATTTGTATATAACCATATATCTACCACCAAAATCAAAGTCAAGATATAGAACATTTCCATCACCACAGAAATTTTCCTTTTGCTCTTCCCAGTGATCACCCACTCTCACCCAAAACTAATCACCATTCTGATTTCAATCACCACTGATTATTTTGTCTATCTTGAACGTCACATGAATAGAATCACACAGTATGTACTCATGTCTGTATTCTCTTAGTCAACATTAATTTGTGAGATTTATCCAAGTTGTTGCATATATCAGTAGTTCATTCTTTTTTCCTTTAATCACTGTTTTGTACTGCATTGTATAAACATATAATGAACACTTGGTTTGCTTCAAGTTGTTGACTATCAGAAATAGAGATGCTATGAAACAATTTGTACATGACATCTGGTAGGCTTATGTACTCGTTTATCTAGGGTAAACACCTAGAAGTGTAATTGATGGGCTGTAAGTTATGCATATGATTAAATTTACTAGATAACGCCAAACAGTTTTTTACATTCCCACAAGCCACAAATGAAAGTTGCATTTGCTGGACATTCTTGGGAGTAGTCGATATTACCATGTTTTTTCTATTTCAGCCATTCTGGTGTGTTTGAAGTAGCATGTAATTGCAATCATGGCGTTAATATACATATCCCTGTTGCATAATTACATTGAGCATCATTTTCTTTGTTTATTCATCATCTGGATCTCTTTAGTGACATGGCTGTTCAGGTCTTTTGCCAATTTTTCAAAGTCGGTTATTCTGTTTTTTACTTATTGATTGTAGGAATTCTTAACATATTCTGAATACAAATCTTTTATCACATGTATGTATTTCAAATTTTATTTCCCAGTATCTTGCTTGATTTTTCACTCTATTAGTATTTCAGTCAACAGAAGTTCTTAATTTTAGTGAAGACCAACTTATAATTTTTTAATTTATCTTTGTTTCCAATATTAGAAATTTCTGCCTACTTAAAGAAGATGCATTTCTCTAGTAGTAGTATGGTTCATTATTTCACATTTTGATTTCTGATTCTTCTCAAATTAATAATTATTCATGGTATTCAGAAGCACTAGAGTGCCTGATGACTGAGTCTAGGTAAATTCAACTGGCAGATTCACTCAGTCTGTATTTTTTAAAGAGCCTCTTTCATAGTGGACGTTCTTTGATGAGCATTAAATGTGATACTACACACTGTGGGACCTGTGAGTTTATCTATCTGATTCTTTTTAAACTCCTTTTTCCCCACTCTATTTTTTCTCTTTCTAGGCTTCTGACCAACCAGAGAAGTCATTCACTACTACCAATGAGCAAGTATTCTTACCTCAGGCTACTTCTCTTTACATACTAAGTGGACGAGCACATTCATCCTGAGCTCTGACCTTTGGGAGGATTTCTCCTTGGAGGATTACCTGTCTTTCAGCACCACCTGAGTATGGAGTTAATATAGCAACAATCCATTTTTAACTTGCATCTATTTACAAGGTGATCCTTCCATGAATCTTGTTCGGCTTTTTTCCTCTTCCATCAGCTAGACATAAGGGGCTCTCCCACCTTCTGACTGATGTATCTATGGATGTGATCTGAGGAGGTGCTGATGGTGGGTGACATGGAGGTCTGAGTCATCAGCTCATTCAGCTTAACTTGAGTCCTCTGGCCTTACTCATGCCCTATCTTAGATGCACAGCAGCTACCCTAGCATAGATTGCTATTGGACCCACCTGTCATTTTAATAGGAATCATCTGACAAAACCAGAGTATGATTAAGTTATAGTTTCATAGAAACTTGATGTCCCACAGACAGTAGTTCTCTATCAAGGTCCAGATTTTTATGTCAGCTTTGCCCTAAGGATATATATTTTTATTCTGCTACTTGAGCTTGCCATAAACTCCATATTCATCTTTCCAACCACTTCATATAACAGAGCCTATCAGTTCATAGGATTCAAGCATCTTGTCTGCTTAACCCTAGACTGCACCTGCACCAGAGCTCTTTCCTGAGTCCCATTCAAAGCTGGCAGCATCACCTGGTATATGGGTCAGGTGAGTATTTCCAAGTTTCAAATATGCATCCTCCAGAACCCAAATATAATTGATTACCAGTTAAAGATACATGCTTAAGTTGCTGACCTCTTAATTTCAAATACATTTTAGATATTCTGCATTTGTACTCATCTCCCCTCAAAATTACTGTTTTTGATATTGTAAGCCTATCTTTGGGGGTGTGTATGCCTTAACTGCTTATTTTGCATACAAATTGTACTACTTTTGTCTTTTAACCCCTAGCTTTGTGTGTGGATGATTTACTACCTTTACTGTATGTCTGCCTTAGTAGCGAGCTTTTCTGTTTCATAATTTTCTTCTTTCTAGCTGTGGCCTTTTCTTTTCTGCCTAGAGAAGTTCCTTTAGCATTTTTTGTAAAGCTTGTTTGGTGGTGAACTCTTTTAGCTTTTGCTTCTCTGTAAAGCTTTGATTTCTCCATCAAATCTGAATAAGAGCCTTACTGAGTGTTCTTGGTTGTAGGTTTTTCTCTTTCATTACTTTAAGTATATCATTGCCACTCCCTTCTGGCCTGCAAAGGTTTCTGCTGAAAAATCAGCTGATAGCCTTATGGGAGTTCCCTTGTATGTTATTTGTTACTCTTAATATTCTTTTAGTCATTTTGATTGATTACACTGTGTCTGCTGTGTTCCTCTGTGGGTTAATCCTGTATGGAACTCTCCACAATTCCTGGACTTGGGTGACAGTTTCCTTCCCTCAGGTTAGAGAACTTTTCAGCTATTTCTTCAAATATTTTCTCAAGCCTTTCTCTTCTCCTTTTGGGACCCTGATCATGCAAATATTAGCGTGCTTTATGTTGTCCCAGAGGTCTCTGAAACTGTCCTCATTTCTCTTCATTCTTTTTTCTTTGTTCAGCAGCAGTGATTTCCACTACTTTGTTTTCCAGCTCATTGATCTGGTCCTCTGCCTCATTTAGTCTATTATTGATACCGTATAGTGTATTTTTCATGTCAGTTATTGTATTCTTTAATTCTGTTTGGTTGTTGTATTTTCTAATTATTTGTTAAAAACTTCTAATTTCTCACTCTGTGCATCCATTCTCCTCACGAGTTCTTTGATCATCTTTATGATCATTACTCCATTGTTCCTTGTGTAGATTGCCTATCTATCTCTACATCACTCAGTTGTTCTTCTGCAGTTTTATCTTGTTCCTTTCTCTGACACATATTCCTTTGTCACTTCATTTTGTCTAAATAGTTACTTGTATTTTTATGTATGTGGTAGGTTGGTTATGTTTGACCTTGGAGAAATGGCCCTCTATAGGAGACAACCTATGCATCCCAGAAGTGCACTCTCCTCTCTTCACCCAAGGGCAGGGGGCCAGCTGGTCCCAGGATGGTCACTGGCATGCATTTGTGGACTCAGTCTGAAGGCTGCTGGACTATAGTTTTCTTGCTTCTGGTTTCTGCTCACTGGTGGGTGAAGCTAATCTAGAGACTTTTGAAGGACTGGTGCCTGCACCCTGGTGGATGGAGGTGAGTCTTGGTCCTCTGGGGGGCAAGGCGATGTCTAGAGGTGTGTCTGCAGGTGGCTGTGTGCTCATGAGGTCTTTAGGAAGCCTGTCTGTTGGGTGGCACTGTTTCCAGGAGAGCTCATGCAGATGAATGCTCACTGATAGTACCTGCCACCAGTGTCTAAGTCCCCAGGGTGGGCCACAGCTGCACCCCGACTCCCCAGGAGACCCTCTAAGACCATCAGGTATGTCTGGCCCAGGCTCCTTTCAAATTACTGCTTTTGCTCTTGGTCCCAGTGCGCATGAGGTTTTATGTGTACTCTTTTAAGAGTGAAGTCTGTTTTCCCCAATCCTGTGTAGCTTCTGCACTCAAGCCCTGCTGGCCTTCATATCCAAATGCTCTGGGGGCTCCTTTTCCCCAGGCTAGGGGGCCTGATGTGGGACTCAGAACTCTCACTCCTGTGGGAAAATCTAATTCAATTATGCTCCAGTTGGTGGGTCAACCACCTGGGGGACATGGGATTTGATTATATCATGAATCAGCCCCTCCTATGTGCCTTGTTTTATGTCTTTATGTATCTTTCTGGTAGGTTTCAGTCTTTTTCAACAATGATCATTCTGCAGAGTGTTGGATTTTGGTGTGCTCCTGAGTGGGGGTGAGCTTAGGGTACTTCTATTCTGCCATCTTGGCCACTCTATAGCTATTTTCTTTATGGTATCAGGGATTACATCAAACATCTTAAAGTTTGAAATAGTAATGGTCAGGAGAAAGTGTCAAAATGGCAGCATAGAAAGACACGAGCTCACCCCTTCTTACAAAAAACACCAAAATCACAACTAACTTCTAAATAACGATTTAACAAAAAAAAATGCTAGAACAAAAAAGATAACCTGCTTTCACAAAGCAAGAAGAAACCACAATGAGAGTAGGAGGGTGATAAAATCAACTCCCATACTTGCCAGGTGGGCAACGTATAAAGTGGAAAATAATTATACCACAGAAGTTCTCCCACCAGAATGAAAGTCCTGAGGCCCACATCAGGCTTCCCAGCCTTGAGGTCTGGCAACAGGAGGAGGAAACCCCAGAGGATCTGGCTTTGAGAACGGGTAAGGTTTGATCACAGGAATTCCACAGGACTTGGGGAAACAAAAACTCTACTCTTAGAGGGCACACACAAGGCCTCCTGCACACCATGACCCAGGGAAAAAAGCAGTGACTTCATAAGAGACTGGGCCAAACCCACTTACTAGTATTGGAAGGTCTCCAGCAGAGCCGGGGATGGCTGTGGCCCACTGCAGGGACAAGACACTGGCAGCAGTAGTTCCTGGGAGTACTCATTGGCGTTAACACTCCTGGAGGCCACCATTTTCTCCCAAAAACCTAGCTCCACCCAACAGCCTGTAGGCTCCAGTGCTAGGACACCTTAGGCCAAACAACCAAGGAATAAGACCCAGTTCCACCCACCAGTGGGCAGGAATCAGTCCTTCCCACTGGGAAGCCTGCATAAGCCTCTTAAACAGCCTCATCCACCAGAGGGCAGACAGCAGAAGGAAGAAGAACTACAATTCTGGAGCCTGCAGAACAGAAACCTCAATCAAAGTTACACAAAATGACATGGCAGAGGAATATGTCCCAGGTGAAGTAACAAAACCCCAGAAGAACAATTAAGTGAATTGGAGATAGCCAATCTACTGGGAAAAGAATTCAGATTAATGATAGTGAAGATGATCCAAGATCTCGGAAAAAGAATGGAGGCACAGATCGAGAGGATACAAGAAATGTTTAACAAAGACCTACCAGAACTAAGGAACAAACAGATGAACAATACAATAACTTAAATGAAAAATACAGTAGAAGGAACTGATAGCAGAAAAACTGATAAGTGAGCTGGAAGACATAATGGTGGAAATCACTGCCGCCTAACAGAATAAAGAAAAAAGAATGAAAAGAAATGAAGACAGTATTAGAGACCTCTGGGACAACATTAAAACACCAACATTTGTATTCTAGGGGTCCCAGAAGAACAGAGAAAGGACCTGAGAAAATATTTGAAAACCTCCCTAATATAGGAAAGGAAGCAGTCACCCAAGTCCAGGAAGTGTAGAGTCCCAAGGAGGAACACGCCAAGACACATAGTAATCAATTTGACAAAAATTAAAGACAAAGAAAAAATATTAAAAGCAACAAGGGAAAAGCAACAAATAACATACAAGGAACTCCCATAAGGTTATCAGCGGATTTCTCAGCAGAAACTCTGCGGGGCAAAAGGGAGTGGCACAATATATTTAAAGTGATGAACAGGAAGAACCTACAACCAAGAATATTCTACCCAGCAAGTTTCTCATTCAGATTCGAAAGAAAAATCAAAAAGCTTTAAAGACAAGCAAAAGCTAAGAGAATTCAGCACCACCAGACCAGCTTTGCAACAAATGTTAAAGGAAATTCTCTAAGCAGAAAAGGCCACAACTAGAAACAAGCAAATTACGATTGGAAAAGCTCACAGCTAAAGGCAAATATGTAGTAAAGGTAGGAAATCAGCTGCACACAAATATGATATCAAAACCAGCAATTGTGAAACGGTCCCGAGCCGAGGTGTCGCCAGGGCGGTTCTGCACCAGGAACTTTGGGCAGAAGGGCTGGTGTGAGGCCTCTGCCCGTGGCTCCCTGTGAGCAAGTGAAACTAGACGAAGCGCCAAGGCGAAGAAAAAAGCCTCAGAAGCAGCGGATTAAAGCTCCACAATCAACTTGATGTACCTGCATCTGTGGAATACCTGAATAGACAACGAATCATCCCAAATTAAGGAGCGGTGTGGATGAAAGGCTCTTGGTGCTGCAGCCAGGAGTTAGTGCTGTGCCTCTGAGGTGGGAGAGCCAACTTCAGGACACTGGTCCACAAGAGGCCTCCCAGCTGCACATAATATCAAACGGCGAAAATCTCCCAGAGATCTCCATCTCAACGCCAGCACCCAGCTTCACTCTACGACCAGCAAGCTACAGTGCTGGACATCTTATGCCAAACAACTAGAAAGACAGGAACACAACCCCACCCATTAGCAGAGAGGCTGCCCAAAATCATAAGTCTACAGACACCCCAAAAAACACCACCAGACGTGGACCTGCCCACCAGAAAGACAAGATCCAGCCTCATCCACCAGAACACAGGCACTAGTACCCTCCACCAGGAAGCCTACACAATCCACTGAACCAACCTTAGCCACTGGGGACAGACACAAATAACAACAGGAACTACGAACCTTCAGCCTGCAAAAAGGAGACCCCAAACACAGTAAGATAAGCAAAATGAAAAGACAGAAAAACACACAGCAGATGAAGGAGCAAGATAAAAACCCACCAGACCTAACAAATGAAGAGGAAATAGGTAGTCTACCTGAAAAAGAATTCAGAATAATGATACTAAAGATGATCCAAAATCTTGGAAATAGAATAGACAAAATGCAAGAATCAGTTAACAAGGACCTAGAAGAACTAAAGATGAAACAATGATGAACAACACAATAAATGAAATGAAAAATACTCTAGATGGGATCAATAGCAGAATAACTGAGGCAGAAGAACGGATAAGTGACCTGGAAGATAAAATAGTGGAAATAACTACTGCAGAGCAGAATAAAGAAAAAAGAATGAAAAGAACTGAGGACAGTCTCAGAGACCTCTGGGACAACATTAAACGCACCAACATTCGAATTATAGGGGTTCCAGAAGAAGAAGAGAAAAAGAAAGGGACTGAGAAAATATTTGAAGAGATTATAGTTGAAAACTTCCCTAATATGGGAAAGGAAATAATTAATCAAGTCCAGGAAGCACAGAGAGTCCCATACAGGATAAATCCAAGGAGAAATACGGCAAGACACATATTAATCAAACTGTCAAAAATTAAATACAAAGAAAACATATTAAAAGCAGCAAGGGAAAAACAACAAATAACACACAAGGGAATCCCCATAAGGTTAACAGCTGATCTTTCAGCAGAAACTCTGCAAGCCAGAAGGGAGTGGCAGGACATATTGAAAGTGTTGAAGGAGAAAAACCTGCAACCAAGATTACTCTACCCAGCAAGGATCTCATTCAGATTTGATGGAGAAATTAAAACCTTTACAGACAAGCAAAAGCTGAGAGAGTTCGACACCACCAAACCAGCTCTACAACAACTGCTAAAGGAACTTGTCTAGGCAAGAAACACAAAAGAAGGAAAAGATCTACAATAACGAACCCAAAACAATTAAGAAAATGGGAATGGGAACACACATATCGATAATTACTTTAAATGTAAATGGACTAAATGCTCCCACCAAAAGACACAGATTGGCTGAATGGATACAAAAACAAGACGCATATATTTGCTGTCTACAAGAGACCCACTTCAGACCTAGAGACACATACAGACTGAAAGTAAGGGGATGGAAAAAGGTATTTCATGCAAATGGAAACCAAAAGAAAGCTGGAGTAGCAATTCTCATATGAGACAAAATAGACTTTAAAACAAAGACTATTAGAAGAGACAAAGAAGGACACTACATAATGATCAAGGGATCGATCCAAGAAGAAGATATAACAATTGTAAATATTTATGCACCCAACATAGGAGCACCTCAATACATAAGGCAAATACTGACAGCCATAAAAAAGGAAATCAACAGTAACACATTCATAGTAGGGGACTTTAACACCCCACTTTCACCAATGGACAGATCATCCAAAATGAAAATAAATAAGGAAACACAAGCTTTAAATGATACATTAAACGAGATGGACTTAATTGATATTTATAGGACATTCCATCCAAAAACAACAGAATACACATTTTTCTCAAGTGCTCATGGAACATTCTCCAGGATAGATCATATCTTGGGTCACAAATCAAGCCTTGGTAAATTTAAGAAAATTGAAATTGTATCAAGTATCTTTTCCGACCACAACGCTATGAGACTAGATATCAATTACAGGAAAAGATCTGTAAAAAATACAAACACATGGAGGCTAAACAATGCACTACTTAATAACGAAATGATCACTGAAGAAATCAAAGGGGAAATCAAAACATATAGAAACAAATGACAATGGAGACACGACGACTCAAAATCTATGGGATGCAGCAAAAGCAGTTCTCAGAGGGAAGTTTATAGCAATACAATCCTACCTTAAGAAACAGGAAACATCTCGAATAAACAACCTAACCTTGCACCTAAAGCAATTAGAGAAAGAAGAACATAAAAACCCCAAAGTTAGCAGAAGGAAAGAAATCATAAAAATCAGATCAGAAATAAATGAAAAAGAAATGATAGAAACGATAGCAAAGATCAATAAAACTAAAAGCTGGTTCTTTGAAAGGATAAACAAAATTGATAAACCATTAGCCAGACTCATCAAGAAAAAAAGGGAGAAGACTCAAATCAATAGAATTAGAAATGAAAAAGGAGAAGTAACAACTGACACTGCAGAAATACAAAATATCATGAGAGATTACTACAAGCAACTCTATGCCAATAAAATGGACAACCTGGAAGAAATGGACAAATTCTTAGAAAGGCACAACCTGCCAAGACTGAATCAGGAAGAAATAGAAAATATGAACAGACCAATCACAAGCACTGAAATTGAAACTGTGATTAAAAATCTTCCAACAAGCAAAAGCCCAGGACCAGATGGCTTCACAGGCGAATTCTATCAAACATTTAGAGAAGAGCTATCACCTATCCTTCTCAAACTCTTCCAAAATATAGCAGAGGGAGGAACACTCCCAAACTCATTCTACGAGGCCACCATCACCCTGATACCAAAACCAGACAAGGATGTCACAAAGAAAGAAACCTACAGGCCAATATCACTGATGAACATAGATGCAAAAATCCTCAACAAAATACTAGCAAACAGAATCCAACAGCACATTAAACGGATCATACACCATGATCAAGTGGGGTTTATTCCAGGAATGCAAGGATTCTTCAATATACGCAAATCAATCAACGTGATAAACCATATTAACAAACTGAAGGAGAAAAACCATATGATCATCTCAATAGATGCAGAAAAATCTTCTGACAAAATTCAACACCCATTTATGATAAAAACCCTGCAGAAAGTAGGCATAGAGGGAACTTTCCTCAACATAATAAAGGCCATATATGACAAACCCACAGCCAACATCGTCCTCAATGGTGAAAAACTGAAAGCATTTCCACTAAGATCAGGAAGAAGACAAGGTTGCCCACTCTCACCACTCTTATTCAACATAGTTTTGGAAGTTTTAGCCACAGCAATCAGAGAAGAAAAGGAAATAAAAGGAATCCAAATCGGAAAAGAAGAAGTAAAGCTGTCACTCTTTGCAGATGACATGATACTATACATAGAGAATCCTAAAGATGCTACCAGAAAACTACTAGAGCTAATCAATGAATTTGGTAAAGTAGCAGGATACAAAATTAATGCACAGAAATCTCTTGCATTCCTATACACTAAGGATGAAAAATATGAAAGTGAAATCAAGAAAACACTCCCATTTACCATTGCAACAAAAAGAATAAAATATCTAAGAATAAACCTACCTAAGGAGACAAAAGACCTATATGCAGAAAATTATAAGACACTGATGAAAGAAATTAAAGATGATACAAATAGATGGAGAGATATACCATGTTCTTGGATTGGAAGAATCAACATTGTGAAAATGACTCTACTACCCAAAGCAATCTACAGATTCAATGCAATCCCTATCAAACTACCACTGGCATTTTTCACAGAACTAGAACAAAAAATTTCACAATTTGTATGGAAACACAAAAGACCCCGAATAGCCAAAGCAATCTTGAGAACGAAAAACGGAGCTGGAGAAATCAGGCTTCCTGACTTCAGACTATACTACAAAGCTACAGTAATCAAGACAGTATGGTACTGGCACAAAAACAGAAATATAGATCAATGGAACAGGATAGAAAGCCCAGAGATAAACCCACGCACATATGGTCACCTTATCTTTGACAAAGGAGGCAGGAATGTACAGTGGAGAAAGGACAGCCTCTTCAATAAGTGGTGCTGGGAAAACTGGACAGCTACACGTAAAAGTATGAGATTAGATCACTCCCTAACACCATACACAAAAATAAGCTCAAAATGGATTAAAGACCTAAATGTAAGGCCAGAAACTATCAAACTCTTAGAGGAAAACATAGGCAGGACACTCTATGACATAAATCACAGCAAGGTCCTTTTTGACCCACCTCCTAGAGAAATGGAAATAAAAACAAAAGTAAACAAATGGGACCTAATGAAACTTAAAAGCTTTTGCGCAGCAAAGGAAACCATAAAGAAGACCAAAAGACAACCCTCAGAATGGGAGAAAATATTTGCAAATGAAGCAACTGACAAAGGATTAATCTCTAAAATTTATAAGCAGCTCATGCAGCTTAATAACAAAAAAAACAAACAACCCAATCCAAAAATGGGCAGAAGACCTAAATAGACATTTCTCCAAAGAAGATATACAGAGTGCCAACAAACACATGAAAGAATGCTCAACATCACTAATCATTAGAGAAATGCAAATCAACACTACAATGAGATATCATCTCACACCAGTCAGAATGGCCATCATCAAAAAATCTAGAAACAATAAATGCTGGAGAGGGTGTGGAGAAAAGGGAACCCTCTTACACTGTTGGTGGGAATGTAAATTGATACAGCCACTGTGGAGAACAGTATGGAGGTTCCTTAAAAAACTACAAATAGAACTACCATATGACCCAGCAATCCCACTACTGGGCATATACCCTGAGAAAACCATAATTCAAAAAGAGTCATGTACCAAAATGTTCATTGCAGCTCTATTGACAATAGCCCAGAGATGGAAACAACCTAAGTGTCCATCATTGGATGAATGGATAAAGAAGATGTGGCACATATATACAATGGAATATTACTCAGCCATAAAAAGAAACAAAATTGAGCTATTTGTAATGACGTGGATAGACCTAGAATCTGTCATACAGAGTGAAGTAAGTCAGAAAGAGAGAGACAAATACCGTATGCTAACACATATATATGGAATTTAAGGAAAAAAATGTCATGAAAAAACTAGGGGTGAAACAGGAATAAAGACACAGACTTACTACTAGAGAATGGACTTGAGGCTATGGGGAGGGGGAAGGGTAAACGGTGACAAAGCGAGAGAGAGGCATGGACATATATACACTACCAAACGTAAGGTAGATAGCTAGTGGGAAGCAGCCGCATAGCACAGGGAGATCAGCTCGGTGCTTTGTGACCGCCTGGAGGGGTGGGATAGGGAGGGTGGGAGGGAGGGAGACGCAAGCGGGAAGAGATATGGGAACATATGTATATATATAACTGATTCATTTTGTTGTGAAGCTGAAACTAACATACCATTGTAAAGCAATTATACTCCAATAAAGATGTTAAAATGAAAAAAAAAAAACCAGCAATTGTGAGGAGAGCACAAATGCAGTATATTGAAAATGCATCTAAAATTAAAAGACCAGCAACTTACAACAATCTTGATTATACATACATGGCTATATCCAAACCTCATGGTAACTGCAAACCAAAAATCTACGATAGATAAACACACACACAAAAGAAAAAGGAATCCTAACATAACACTAAAATTAGTCATCGAATCACAAGAAAACAAAAGAGGAAGGGAAGAAAGACCTACAAGAACAAATCCAAAACAATTAACAAAATGGCAATAAGAACATACACATTGATGAATACCTTAAATGTAAATGGATTAAATGCTCTGAGCAGAAGACATAAGCTGGCTGAATGGATACAAAAACAAGACCCATATATATGTCTACAAGAGACCCACTTCTGATCTAGCGACACATACAGACTGAAAGTGAGGGGATGGAAAAAAGTATTCCACACAAATAGAAATCAAAAGCAAGCTGGAGTAGCAATACTCCTATTAGACAAAATAGGCTTTAAAATAAAGACTTATAAGAGACAAAGGACACTACATAATGATCAAGGCATCAATCCAAGAAGAAGATATAACAATTGTAAATATATATGCACCAAACACAGGAGCACGTCAATATGTAAGGCACATATGGAGTTGGCCAAAAAGTTCGTTCGCATTTTTCTGTAATATCTTATGGAAAAACCTGAATGAACTTTTTAGCCAACCCAATACTAACATCCATAAAGGGAGAAATCGACAGTGGGGGACTTTAACACCCCACTTTCATCAGTGGACAGGTCATCCAGACAAAATCAAAAAGGAAACACAGGCCTAGATGACACATTAGACCAGATGGACTTAACTGATATTTATAGAGCATTCCATCCAAAAGCAGCAGAATACACATTCTTCTCATGTGCACATAGAACATTCTCCAGGAGTGATCACATGCTGAGTCACAAATCGAGCCCCAGTAAATTTAAGAAAATTTAAATCATATCAAGCATCTTTTCATATCACAATGCCATGACATTAGAAATCAACTACAAGAAAAAGAAAAAAACTGTAAAAACCACAGACACATGGAGGCTAAACAATGTGCTACTAAACAACCAATGGCTCACTGAAGAAATCAAAGAGGAAACCAAAAAATACCTAGAGACAATCAAAATGAAAGCATGACAATCCAAAACCTATGGGACACAGTAAAAAGTTCTAAGAGGGAAGTTTATAGCAATATAATCTTACCTCCAGAAACAAGAAAAATCACAAATAAAAAACCTAATGTCACACCTAAAGCAACTAGTGAAAGAAGAACAAACAAAACCCAAAGTTAGTAGAAGAAAGAAATCATAAAGATCAGAGCAGAAATAAATGAAACAGAAATGAAGAAGAGAAAATATCAATGAAACTAAAAGCTGGTTCTTTGAAAAGATAAATGAAATTGATAAATCTTTAGCAAGACTCATCAAGAAAAAAAAGGAGAGGGCCCCAATCAATAAAATTAGAAATGAAAAAGAAGTTACAGTGGACACCACAGAAATTCATAGGATCATAAGAGACCATTATAAGCAAGTATAAGCCAATCAAAATGGACAACCTGGAAGAAATGAACAAGTTCTTAGAAAGGTACAGTCTCCCAAGGCTGAACCAGAAGAAATAAAAAATATGAACAGACCAGTCACAAGTACTGCAATTGAAACTGTGATTTTAACAAACAAAAGTCCAGGATCAGATGGCTTCACAGTCAAATTCTATCAGACATTTAGAGAAGAGTTACACCTATCCTTCTGAAACTATTCCAAAAAATCACAGAGGAAGGAATACTCCCAAACTCAGTTTATGAGGCCACCATCACCCTGATACCAAGTTAAAGATACCATAAAAAAAGAAAGTTACAGGCGAGTTATCACTGATGAACACAGATACAAAAGCCCTCAACAAAATACTAGCAATCTGAATCCAACAATATATTAAAAGGATCATAACACCATGATCAAGTGGGATTTATCCCAGGGATTCAAGGATTTTTCAATATCCACAAATCAATCAGTATGATACACCTCATCAACAAATCAAAGAATAAAAGCCACATGACCATCTCAATATATGCAGAGAAAGCTTTTGAAAAAGTGCAACACCGATTTATGATAAAAACTCTCCAGCAAGTGGGCATAGAGGGAACATACCTCAACATAATTAAGACCATGTATGACAAACCTACAGCTAACATCATGCTCAACAGTGAAAAAGCTGAAAACATTTCCTCTAAGATCAGGAACAAGACAAGGATGTCCTCTCTCACCACTATTATTGAACACAGGTTTGGAAGTCCTAGTCAAGGCAATCAGAGAAGAAAAATAAAAGGAATCCAAATTGGAAAAGAAGAAGTAAAACTGTCACTGTTTGCAGATGACACGAAACTATACATAGAAAATCCTAAAGATGCCACCAGAAAACTACTAGAGCTCATCAATAAATTCAGTAAAGTTTCAGGATAAAAAATTAATAAGCAGAAATCTGTTGCACTAACAATGAAAGATCAAAACGAGAAGTTAAAGAAACACTCCCATTTACCATTTCATCAAAAAGAATAAAATATCTATGAATAACCTACCTAAGGAAACAAAAGACCTGTACTCCGAAAACTATAAGACACTGATGAAAGAAATCAAAAATGGCACAAAGAGATGGAAAGATACACCATGTTCTTGGGTTGGAGGAATCAATTCTGTCAAAATGACTACACTACCTGAGGCAATCCACAGATTCAGTGCAATCGCTATCAAAAATTACCAGTGGCATTTTTCACAGAACTAGAACAAAACAATCAAACTTTGGAGACACAAAAGACCCCGCATAGCCAAAGCAATCATGAGAAAGAAAAACGGTGCTGGAAGAACCAGCAGATTAGACTAACCAGATTAGTCTCCAAAATTTACAAACAGCACAGTGTCAAAAAAAAAACAAACAACCCAATCAAAAACTGGGCAGAAGACCTAACATTTCTGCAAAGACGACTTACAGGTGGTCAGGAGGCACATGAAAAGATGCTCAACACCACTAATTATTAGAGACATACAAATCAAAACTACAATGAGATATCACCTCACACCAGTCAGAATGGCCATCAGCAAAAAATCTACAAACAATAAATGCTGAAGAGGGTGTGGAGAAAAGGGAACCCTCCTGCACTGTTGGTGGGAATGTAAATTGATACAGTCACTATGGAGAACTGTATGGAGGTTCTTTATAAAACTAAACATAGAGCTACCATAGGATCCAGCAATCCCACTCCTGGGCATATATCCGGAGAAAAAACTTAGTTCAAAAGGATAGGTGCTCCCCAGTGTTCATTGCAGCACTGTTTACAACAGCCAGGAAATGGAAGCAACCTGAATGTCCATCTCAGCTGAATGGATAAAGAAGATGTGGTACATATTACTCAGACATTAAAAAGAATGAAATAATGCCATTTGCAGCAACAGGGATGGACATGGAGATTATCATACTAAGTGAAGTAAGTACAGAGAAAGACAATAGCACTTACCTGCGGAATCTTAAAAAAGAAAAAAAAGATACAAATGAACTTATTTACAAAACAGAAACAGACTCACAGACTTAGAGAACAAACTTATGAATACCAGGGAGTGGAAGGGTGGGGGGGAGGGATAGACTGGGAATTTGGGATTGACATGTACACACTGCTGTATTTCAAATAGATAACCCAAAAAGGACCTACTGTATAGCACAGGGAACTCTGCTCAGTATTCTGTAATAACCTAAATGGGAAAAGAATCTGAAAAAGAATAAATACATGTATATGTATAACTGAATCACTTTGCTGTACACCTGAAATTAACACAACATTGTTAATCAACTATACTCCAATATAAAATAAAAATTTTTAAATCTTAAAGTTAAAATAATCTATTTTAAATGAACTTAAATTCAACTGCATACAAAAAACTGTTTCATGTCTCCACTCTTCCAGTTATTGATGTCACAAATTACATATTTTTACATTGTGTGCCCATAACATAGATTTGCTACAATACATTCATCTTTTGAACTCTATACCATAATTAAAAGTGATTTATGTACCAACACTACAATAATACCACAGTATCCTCTATTTGTCTATATACTCACCTTTATCAGAGAGCTTTATATTTTCATATGGTCCCATGCTGTTATCAGGCATCCTTTCATTTCAAGTCAAAGCACTTCCTTTAGCATTTCTTACAGGGAAAGTCCAGTGGTGAGGAAATCCTTCAGCTTTTGTCTATCTAGGAAAGCTTTGTTTTCTCCTTCCCATTTGAACAACAGCTCTGCAATATGATATAATATTCTTGGTGTTTTTTCATTCAATGCTTTGAAAATCTCATCGCACTCCCTTCTGACCACTAAGGTTTCTACTGAGAAATCTGCTGATCATCTTACAGCAGCTCCCTTTTACAAGTCACTTTTCTCATGCTGCTTTCAAGATCCACTCTTTGTCTCTGAGTTTGATTATATGTCTCAATGTGACTCTCTTTAGTTTTATTATTTGGAATTTGTTAAATTTCTTGCATTTCTACGTCCATTTCTTTCCTCAAATTGGTGATGTTTTCAGCCATAATTTCTTCAGATAGGCTTACCAGTCTTCTATTTCTGCCATAACAAAATACCACAGAGTAGGTGTCTTAAATTATTTTCTCACAGTTCTAGAGGCACTAAGTCCAAGATTAAGGTGTTGTCAAGGTTGGTTTCTTCTTGGCTTGTAGACAGCTGCTTTCATACTGTGTCCTCAGATGGCCTTTCCTCTGTGTACAGCAGAGCTCACTGGGGTTTTTTCCTTTTTGTATAAGGACACCACCTTATGACCTCAGTTAACCTTAATTATCTCCTTAAAGGCCCCATCTCCAAACACAGTGACATCAAGAGATTAGGGCTCAAAATATGAATGGGGCAGTACAGTTTGGTTCATAACATTCTGCCTCCTGACCCCCAAAAGTTCATGTTCTTCTCACATGAAAAATACATACACCACATCCCAACAGCCCCCAAGTTTTAACCCATTCCAGTATCAATTCCAAGTCCAAAGTCTCTAGATATCATCTCAACAGGTATAGGAGAGATTTTAGGAACAATTAATCTGGAGACAAAATTTCTCTCCAGCTTTGAACCTGTTAAACCAGACAGGTTATCTGCTTACAAAATACAGTGATGGGACAGGCATAGGATAGGCATTCCCATGCCAAAAGGAGGAAACTGGGAAACAGAAAATGGTGCTGTGTCCCCCGAAGGACAAAAACCTAGCAATGCATATTCCACTAGACCTTAAGGCTCAAAGAGAATCCTCTTTTGCTGGGTGTTCTACCCTCCAGGCCCCCTGGGAAGGCAAAATCACCCCCACACCCCTAAGCAGTAGCCCCACGCCTGTGGCTCTTTGCAGCAGCAGCCTGGTTTGTAGAAACTGAGGAAGTGGCTCCACTCTCTGAAACCGAGGAGGAAACAGCCTTGTTCACTGGGCCTGTATGCACTGGATTTGTGGCAGGTGTGGATCCAGGTGTGGCAGCCCTGATGATCTCTGAATTGCCTTTGGAGTCATTCTTCCCTTTTCTTGAACGATAAAGTTGTATGCAGCTCAATAGCTTTATGGTCTGCGGATACTAAAACAAAGAAGTCTGAAAGCTCTCCTTTTCTGCTGGTATAATCCCACCTCTATTCCTGGCTTCGGTTGAGATGGCTGATTAAATCCATGAGTAATCTCTATGGAGTGACTGTCCAGCCACACCCTTGGGGTTCTCTCCAGAACACACTTTCTCATTTTTTTGCAATACTGACAGGCTGAGAATTTTTAAATCTTCAAGTTTTGATTTATTTTTGCTTATAGCTCCTTCAAATCAATCTAGACTTCTTCTAGCATGCACCTCAAAACTCCTCCAGCTTTGACCCATCACCTCATCCTAAAAGCACTTCTAGATTTCTAGGTATTTGTAATAACAGCACCCCACATCTTGGTACCAAAATCAGTATTAGTCTGCTAGGGCTGCCATAACAAAATACCACAGACTGGGTTGCTTAAACAACAAAAATGCATTTTCTCACAGTTCTAGAGGCAAAAAGTCCAAGATCAAGGTGCCATCAGGGTTGGTTTCTGGCCTCTATTCCTGGCTTGCAAGGAGCTGTCTTCTCACTGTGTCCTCACATGGCCTTTCCTCAGGGCTCATACAAAGAGAGAGAAAACTCTGTTTCTTCTTCTTATAAGAACAATCAGTTCTAAAAGATTAGTGCTCTTATCCTCATGACCTCATTTAATCATAATTACGTTCTTAAAGGCCCCACCTTCAAATACAGTCACACTGGGGGTTGGGGCTTCAAACAGGAATTTGTGGAGGTAGGGGGCACAATTCAGTCCATGACAGATCCTCTGCCTTCTTCTCTCTTCTCATTTCAGGACTCCTACAAAGCATATGTCCACTTGATGGTGCCCCCTAAATCCCTTCATTTTTCTTCATTCTTTTTTCTTTTTGTCCCCGAGTTGGTCTCTTGAAATGGCCTATCTTCCAGTTCACTGATCCATTCGTTCTTCTTCCTGGTCCCAGTGTGCTGTTGAACCATCTAGTGAATTTTTAATTCAGTTAAAGTATTCTTCCGCTCCAGAATTTGTTTGATTCCTTTTTATAGTTTGTCTCTTTGTGATTGTCTCATTTTGTTCATGCACTGATTACCTCATTGCATTTACTTTTCTATTTGAGCATCTATAATACTTTTATTTTGAATTATACGTCACAGATCTCTGTTTCCGTTTTCTGGAGATTATTTTTTTTCCTTTGCACATGTTTCCCTGTTAGTTTTTATGCCTTCTGTTGAAATGTAGGCATTTGAAAGAACATCCGGCTCTCCCAATCTTTGCAGACTAGCTACATACAAGGGGACACCTTCAACCTTTGTGTACTGTTGGTGGAAATGTAAATTGGTACATACACTATGGAAAACAGTATGGAGGTTCCTCAAAAAATTAAAAATATAATTACTATATGACCCAGCAATCCCACTTCTGGGTATATATCCAAAGGGAATAAAAACAGGACATCCAAAAGATAGAACAGTACCATGTTCATTGCAGCATTATTCACAATAGACAAAATATGGAAACAACCTAAGTCTCCATCAACAGATGAACGGATAAAGAAGATGTGGGGGCCATGAGAAAGAATGAAGTCCTGCTATTTGTGATAACACGGACAAACCGTAAGGGCATTATGCTAAGTCAGCCAAGTCAGACAGAGAAAGACAAATACCATATGATCTCACTCATATTTGGAACTTAAAAAGCCTAACCCATAGAAATAGAAAGTACAATGGTGTTTACCAGGGACTGAGGGTAGGGGAACTGGGGAGATGTTGTTTAAGGGTATAAACTTGCAACTAGTAAATGAATAAATTTTGGAGATCTAATGCACTACAGTGATTATACTCAGTAATACTATATTATAAACTTCTAAGTTGCTAAGAGACCAGATCTTAATTGTCCTCACTTCAAAAAGAAATGATAATTATGTGGTGTGACAGTGGTGTTAGCTAGCACTGCAGTGGTAATCATATTGCAATATATAAATCAACACATTGTATACCTTAAACTTATACCATGTTGTATGTCAATTATATTTCACTTTTTAAAGGAGATATCACAAGGAAAATTAGAAAATATCTAGACAAATGAAAACACAACATTGCAAAAATTATGGAATGCAGTTAAATAGTGTTAAGAGGGAAATTTACAGCTGCAAATTCTTACATTGACGAAGATTACAAAACCAACAATCTAACTTTATATATTAAGAAAACTAGTAAAAGAAGAACAAATTAACCCAAAGCTAGCAGAAAGAAAGAAATAATATAGATTAGAGCAGAGATAAACAGAGAATAGTAAAACAGTAGAGAAAATCAATAAAACAAAGATTGGTTGTTGGAGAAGATCAACAAAATTGACAAAACTTTATTAGCTAGATAAGCTAAGAAGAAAACAGAGAAGACCCAAATTACTAAAATTAAACATGAAGAGGGGACACTACAACTGATGCTACAGAAATAAAAAGGAATGTAAGAGAATACTATGAACAATTATATGGCAACAAATTGGGTAATCTAGAAAATGGAAAAATTCCTAGAAACATACAACCTGTCCACATTGAATCTGGAAAAAAATAAAAAATCTAAACACAACTGTAACTAATAAGGAAATTGAAGCAGTAATCAAAAACTTCCCAACAAAGAAAACTCCAGGGGACTAACCTGGTGGCGCAGTGGTTGAGAGTCCACCTGCTGATGCAGGGGACATGGGTTCGTGCCCCGGTCCGGGAGGATCCCACATGCCGCAGAGCGGCTGGGCCTGTGAGCCATGGCCGCTGAGCCTGTGTGTCCAGAGCCTGTGCTCCGCGGCGGGAGAGGCCACAGCAGTGAGAGGCCCGCGTACCACAAAAAAAAAAAAAAGAAAGAAAGAAAACTCCAGGACCAGACAGCTTCACTGGTGAATTCTACCAAACATTTAATGAAGAATTAACACAAATCCTCCTCAAATTCTTCAAAAAAAAGTAAAGAGGTAATGCATCTTAACTAATTATATGACTAAAAAGACCAGTATCCCTGATGCATACTGATGTAAAAGTACTCAACAAAATGCTAGCAAAATGAATTCAATAACATATTAAAAGAATTATATATTAGGACCAGTTAAAACTTATTCCTGGGATGCAAGGATGTTTCAGCACATGAACATCAATTAATGTGATACACCATATTAACAAAATGAAGGACAAAAACCACATGATCATCTCAATAGATGCAGAAAAAGCATCTGACAAAATTCAACATCCTTTCATGATAAAGATACTCAACAAACTGCATTTATAAGGACTATATCTTGACATAACTAAGGCCATATGTGACAAACCCACAGCTAACATATACTCAGTGGTGAAACGTTTAAAGCTTTTTTATCTGAGATCAAGAATAAGACAAGAATGCCCACTCTCACCACTCTTATTTAACACAGTACTAAAAGACCTAGCCAGAGGAATCAGGCAAGAAATTAAAACAGATGGCATGCAAATCAGAAAGGAAGAAGTAAAACTGTCTACTTAGAGATGACATGATCTTATATATAGAAAATCCTAAAGACTCCACCAAACTAGTAAGTGAATTCAGGAAAGTTACAGGATAAAAAATCAACATAAAAAAATCAGTGGCATTTCTATTCATTAATAACAAATTATCCAAAAATTAAAGAAAGCAAACTCATTTATAATAACATTGGAAACAATACAATACTTTGGAATAAATTTAACCAAGGAGGTGAAAGATCTGTACACTGCAAACTGTAATACACTGGTGAAAGAAATTAAAAACAACACAAATGAATGAAAAGATATACTGTTTTCATGAACTGGAAGAATTAATATTGTTAAAATATCCAGACAACCCAAAGTAACCTATAGATTCAATGCAGTCTCTATCAAGATTCCAATGGTATGTTCTACAGCAGAAAAAAAAAACCCTCAAATTCTTATGGAACCACAAAAGACTCTGAATAGCCAAAGCAATCCTGAGAAAGAAGAACAAAGCTGGAAGCATCACACTTCCTGATTTCAAAGTATACTACAAATACTATATAGTATTCCAAGTGGAATGGTACTGGCATAAAAAGACCAATGGAACAGAATCAAGAGCCCAGAAATAAGTCATCACATATATTGTCAAGTAATATTTGACAAAAGCGCCAAGAATACTCAATGGAAAAAAGACAGTCTCTCCGATAAATGCTGGTGGAAATACTGGATATTCACAAGCAAAAGAATGAAACTGGACTCCTATCTTCCACCACTCAAAAATGAACTTGAAGTGGATTAACAACTTAAATGTAAGACCTTAAACCATAAAACTCCTAGAAGAAAACAAAGGGGGAAAGTTCCTTGACACTGGTCTTGGCAATAATTTTATGGATTATACTTTATGACAACTACAGTATAAGCAACAAAAGCAAAAAGATAATAAGTGGGACTACAACAAACTGTAAAGCTTCTGTACAGTGAAAGAAACAATCAACAATATGAAAAGGCAACCAACAGAATGGGAGAAAATATCTGCAAACCACATATCTGATAAGCAGTTAATATCCAGAATACATAAAGAACTCATGTAACTCAATGGCAAAAAATGTACAGGTAAAAATAAACCAATCCATTTAAAAATGAGCAGAAGACCTGAATAGACGTTTTTTCAAAAAGAGATTCAAATTGCCAAAGGTACATGAAATGTGGTCATCACCACTCATCATCAGGGAAATGCAAATCAAAGCCAAAGTGAAACAGAGATCAAGATAGCAGAGCAGGACGTCAAGCCTACCTCCCCTTCATAAACAAATCAAAAATACAACTATATGTGGAGCAACTCTTGCTGAAAATGACCTGGAGACTGGCAGAACAGCTCTTCTACAACCAAGGACATAAAGAAAGATCTACAGAGTCTGGTTCCAGACTGGGGGGTGGGGGGTGAGAAGCGATGTGGTCAGGACCTGCACCCTTGGCAGGGGACCCAGAAGAGGAGGGGGCTATCACCAGCACTGGGAACCTCCCTGGGGAGGGTTTGGAGCCACATATTAGGAACCCCAACTCTGGGGTACAGTTCTGGGAAGAGGAACCCCCTTAGCTGGTTTGAAAATCAGTGGCACTTACAGGGGTGTAAGAAACCGAGGCTCTGCTTCTGAAGAGTACACGCACAGACCCACTTACTCTCAGTCACAGGCACAAAGGGAGCAGACTGAAGACTGCCTGGGGCCCTGGCCAGCTTGCAAGGACCCCCCCAGCATGGTCCATGTACCAGGCTCCTGTTCCAGCCCCTCTTTCCCCAGCACTGCTCCCCACTAAGGTGGAGGCTGCCATTGCCAACAAGAGTGTGCACACTTGGAGAGATGCCAGCCCTGCCTCTGAACAGGCTGGAGACAGCCACTGCCAGCCTATGCTTTGGTGCATACACTCAGGAGGAAGTGAGGCTAGCTCCAGGGCACTAGTCCCTATGCACACTTGGGAGGGGGTAGGGCCAGCTCAGAGGTGGGCACCAACCCAGCCTCTAACCAAGGCATACCTACTGGGTGAAAAAGTAAAACCAGCACAGAAGTGAAGCCCCAAGCCCTCAGGCCCTGGCCACAACCCTAACCAAGGAGGAGACTACCATCACACCAGGAGAAACCCAACTCCGTCAGGGGTTCTGCTCCAGCCTCTTGGGCCCCCATCCAATAGGGCTTGTAACAGCCACTGAGCAGAGAAGCCCGGCTTGCACCTGGCTCTAGCTCTAGCCCCTCCAGTTCCAGCCCCACCTCCCACCAGGGTGGTGGCTGCCAGCACACCCCTAGGGAAGATGCAGCCTGTGTTCACTTTAGATCCAGTTCGCACCAAATCTGCTGGGTACATGCAGACTACATAGGGACATTCACAGAAGAACACATCTTCAAGACCAGGATAGGTAATGGTTTCACTTAATTTCATAGAGACAGAAAAATTAAAATGAAAAGACAGAGGAATATGTTTCAAATGAAAGAACGGAAAAAAGCCCTTGAAAAAAAACCCTAATGAAACAGAGATAAATAATTTACCTGAAAAAGAGTTCAAAGCAACAGTAAAAGAATGCTAACTGAACTTGGGAAAAGAATAGATGAACACAGTGAGAATTTTAACAAAGAACTAGAAAATATAAAAAAGAACCTGTAAGAGCTGAAGAGTACACTAGTAGGAATTAACAGCAGATTAGGTGATTCAGAAGAATGCATAAGCAACCTAGAACACAGACTAATGGAAATCACCCAATCAGAAAAGCAAAAAAAAAAACAAAAAAAAGTAAGGATAGTTTAAGGGGCCTCTGAGACAGCTTCAAGTGTACTAACATTCACATTATAGAGGTCCCAGAAGGAAAAGAGAGAAAGGGGTAGAACATGTATTGGATATTATAAGCTGAAAACTTCCCAAACCTGAAGGAGGCAACATTTCCAAGTACAGGAAGCACAGAGAATCTCAAACAAGGTGAACCCAAAGAGACCCACACCAAGACATATCATAATTAAAATGGCAAAAGTCAGAGATAATTTTAATGGCAGCAAGAGAATGGAACGACATAAAACTATCACATTTTTCTGCAGAAACGTTTCAAGTGCTGAAAGAGAAAAACCACAACCCAGGATACTCTACCCATCAAGGTGTATCACTGCAAATGCTGCTAGGTAGGTAGTAGTGGTAACTCAGGGAGATGAATCCCACCTATTCAACAAATACTTACGGTCACCTACTTACTTCATGACAGACGTTGTTCTAGGGATTCAATGATGAATCAAAACACACAGGGTCCTATATTCTTGGAGCTATCAAATCTAGGGATAAGACAGAAACATCAACTACAAAGGACGTGTGGGAGGATTTAGATGTGAAAGTGGAGATGGAAATGGGGGCGTTGGGACAATATAATCAAATCCATGTTTTAAAATCGTTGCCGAGGGGCCAGTTACTTAGCTACTGAAGGAGACCTGAATGTTGGTCTGTCGCCCAGGAATAATTCTGATCAGTAAGCAACATTAACATAACATTGTTATCAATAAGTAACATCAACAACATATCACCTACTACACATTAAACTGAAGACAATGCTGTCTTCTAACAGTTCTATAAACTATTACAGTAATGAATAAAATTATGGGATTTAAATATTCAGAACAGTGTTTCCTCTCACAAAGTGATCCTTAATTAACTCTTGTTTAATACACCAGTCTATTTTAGAATTAGTCCTGAGACCAGAAAACCCAGAGTAGGTAGAACACAAGTAAAATTAAATGAAATACCACTAAATACTTTCGTGGAGACTCCATATCCTTGAAAAATTCATGTAAGATCTTAACATAGTTAAAATCCAGTGAAGACTTAGATTGTAGAAGGAAATTAAATAAAAAGATAGTTACTACCTGTGGATTTAACTAATATTTGTCTTGTGATTCACCCTAGCATTCTGTACATTTTGATATGTATGACAGCTTACCACCCTCACAGTGGTGGAGGCTTAATGGGCCATCTCATCTAATCCAGCCTCAAAATCTGCTCCCACGGATCACTCACTCAGAAGCCACTTCCACATCTGCCTAAATTCTCAAGAGAATCCTGGGACGCGAGAGCTGTCCGGAGAGCCAGTGGACTGTCTCTATAGGCTCCAGAAGAGTCCTGGAGATACTTGCTGTTTCTGAACTCCTGTGAACTTATTAGGTCAGAAATAACTTAAGTTTTCAAGGACACAGGCAAAAAAACAAAGACAAATGGCCTCTATTCAGTAAGGTTACCTCTCAAGCTCTAGTAAGCAACAGAGGAGTGGGAAAAAGACAATTCCAAAATCAGAAGTTGACCACAGTGCTTTTTAACTAGTATGATGAAGTGTTCTTGTGGCTCAAGGTCTTATCTGGGCGTGTTTATCAAAGAATTTATAAAGTTTTATCCTCTGCAAAAGAGTAAGAAAACTTTGTAAAATGTCAGAGAATCACTGCAAAATATGCCACTATTGACACTTAGGCATGATACCTAACATTTCATAAATTTTCAAAATAAGGAGTTTGAATGAAAAAAAAATTTACAACTGTTATTTTCTCTCAGGACTCATTAACTTTTGGAAAGTACTTCACTGGAGGTCAAAATGTACTATTTGCTAGGAAAATAAAAAATATTTTAGTGACAAAGTTCTATGTGGTTTCAAAGCTAATTATCAATCTCTTTGACTGTGTTTTGAAACTGCCAGTTTTAAGCCTAAAATTATTCAAATGCCAATGCTGTTATGGTCAGCATGAGAAATAAATTCTATACAATTTCTCCAGCTTCCAAATAAAAGGATTTCTATAGTCAGAAAATCTGTTTATAAATTATAATATAAAATTAAAAATTCACCATATTTCAGCATCAAAAACATGCCAGGAAAAAGAATCATGTATTGAATATAACAGAAAATAGGCTCTGTTCCTATTTATAAAAAAATCTCATTATAAAAGTAAACTGGTGGAGCAGAAATATGGTATTCAGTTCATCGGGTTACGCCTCCGGTGTAAGGAAATGCGCTGAGCCGAGCGGCAGTGTGGGTGGTGGGGATGGAAGATGAGACAGGTGACATGGATAGTGCATGAAGGAGGTAATTTTCCTCATGAAGATGTATAGTTCTCAACTGAAAGATGATTTAGTCTAAGCCAGGAAATACATTTAAGTGGAACAGGTAAAAAAGATACCAATTTTTTTAAATGGGAGGGGCACTGCAAATGTGAGAGGCTGGTAAAGTTGAAACTTTTACCACAATCCTCTCCCCAAATCTCTGACACTTATTGTATTGCTCCAGGAAGGGATATATTTCTTTCAATAAGCTTCACACAAGTATTTTTTATGGATACATATACTTTCTAACATAAATAAACCAAAGCCAAATGAAAATAGAAACTTATCAGAAACGTAACAATTCCCTGTCTATATCTTAAATAAAATGATATAATTTCCAGCTTCTAGTTAATAGCTCTAAGAGGATGTTCATAAAGAGTTAATTCTGCTTAATACAGGGATGAAACCTATCTCCTAGGGAGGTAAGAGAAGGGTGGGGAGAGAAGGGGATTTATCCAGTATTGTATGGAGAGCCCAGAGACAGTCTGAAATCTTATTTTACCATCTCTCTCCCTCCTTCCCTTCCTTCTTTCCTTCTCTCTTTTAGTCTAAGTAAAATACCCAATGACCAGGAATTTTCTGTCACTCTCTTTAAGCTATAAAAATTTTAGGCACACAAACTGACAAAATATATAAAACCCAAACATGCAATTTAAATATTTTAGGCATTTTTATTTAATAAATAACTTCAGTAAATAGCATTGTAAAAAGTGAACTGTTAAAATTAAAAGGCACTTAAAATAGAATGTGGCTAGTATGAAACCAAACAGGAAATTCAAACAGTGAGAAGTAAATATACAGTGGTCTGTTACATCACTAATTGAAATTAAGAATTGCTTAACTGATGGCTGTTGCATAAGCCATAGTACAATTTCACATGGTCATTAAAAAGGCAAATGTACAGCTAAAACATCAATGAAAAAGTACTGATAACAAAAGTCTTACCCAAAATTGCAAACAAATACATTAAAAGATTAGAAGAGGTGATAAAAAGCACCAGGCTTTAAACAAAATAAAATGAATAAAATAAAATAAATTCACCCAGAGGTCCCCAATTCAGCAAATACTATGTAAATTAAGGCCTTTATATAAATCAAGGACTTTTTTTTGCAGAAAATTCCCCAATACTTTTAAACAAGGCTTGAATTTAAAAAAAAGAAGGCATAAAAGTTACCAAGATTAAGTAACTCTTGAAATGGCACACAGGTTTTAAAGCTATGTTCTCCCTTCCTAACTCTCTGACTTTTCCCATGGCCTTTGTAGATCAAACATTTCATTATTTTACACAAGCAACTCCCAACATACTCATCTTTCAGATACATCATGTTATCAGTCATGTCTAATAAGGAAAATAACAAAATAACAATTTAAAACAATTCTAAACTAGCTAGAAGGACATTCACTTTGGATTCTGTATAACTGAAAAGTGACATATCTGCAAAGCAAGAAATCAGTTTTAATACTTGATTAAGAGAAACTCTCATCATACTCATTACTTTAACTACTGCCCTTTCAATCACTCTAGAAATATCGCTTAATCCACTAAGAGCTGGATTTCAACAGTCCAGGAGGAAAAGGTCAAAAAGGCACAATGCAACCTTAGATGATAAGGATAACCATCCTGTCTCAAGTCTTCTGTCAGTCCCTGGCATTGATTATAACATTATCTTCAAAATAATAAAAAAATTTTCAAATTATACATATTGTACATTTTCAGAACCTGCCCAAGAGAGAACCACAGCAACACTGCCCTGAAACTACCTTACTGTGGGTGTGGAGTTACTACTTCGCACTCAGTGCTGTGGATACGCACTGGCAGCGCTCATTTTCCCTCATACTTCGGATTGACAACAGTTGTCACAGCACTCTTATAAATAGGATTTTCACCCTAAAAAAAAGAGAGAAGTTATCAGTCACTCTACTGAAGTCATGTAACATTATTTATAAGACAATATTAAAAGTAAAGATCGTTTTCATAAGTCATTTCCATTTTATCTGTCCAGGCATCACACTGAATTTTTTAAAAGGCATTAAAAAGTTTACACAAAATTTGAAAATGAAAGCTTTGCCCTACAAGTCTAAAGGTACCCCTGTCATCTGGCACTATTTCCTTTCTGACCCATTCCTCCACTGGAGGGCGTGCTGTTAACGGCTTCTCTCTTTTAAACTGGTTTTGAATGGCTGTCTTGAAACTAATTTTGAACTTAAGGAATTCTTCTGCCATCAACTGCCTGATTCTTAACCCTTTACTGTGCACAAAGGTGCTTGATAATGAAGACTCCTTGGCTTTTCACCTCTGTGAGGGAGATATTCTTCTGAGGCTCTGCCACAAAAGTTGTGGAGAGTTCTGGGGTAAGACTGTCACAGTGTCACTGCGAGCACAGTACCTCTACCAAGGCATCACATTGCCACATCTGCTTAGACAAAAATAATTTCCATTCTTCATGAAATAATTGCTATTCTTCAATATCGTACTGATGAAATATTTTATTTTATTGTTAATTCTGTATTTTACTAAAGAGTACTGAAATCAAGCCCAGTAAATGACTCCAAGCCATAAACACAAGAGATTTTTCAATATCCAAAACTTTACTGACACAGGAAGATAACATACATCCCCATGCTATCATTTTCTTTAAAAATTCTCTTATGCTAAGTGATACATTTAAATATCTGCTACAGCATTCTTTCTCCTGCTTGAAAGTCAAGTGAGAAATATGGCCAAATATCCCTATCTCAGAGGAAATAACAGTGAGCACAAATGAAACAAATATTAAAGAAAAACTTAAAACACTTAAATTTTAGGCAAAAATTAAGATTTTGAAATGCTGTTTAGTTTTATATCTTACTATAGAACCATTTGAGGTGATTTCAAAAAATATAGAAGGCATCTAAACAGTAATTTTTGCTTTTAAATTTTATTCACACTTGACTGCAGGTTATATTTGGATATAGTTTCCATTGCCACAATTTCTGCCTCCTAGGAGGGTACAGTTTGGTGGATGACAAACATGAAGATAAAATTAAGGCGCTCTGAAACAGTACAAAAGAGAATTATGTACATAAAAAGTGAACAGTATAAGAAAAAAGGGATTGACTCTGAGAAGATCAGGGATATTGTCAAAATGAAACTGACTGTAGATAAAACACTGAAAGGTATACAGACACACATACACATGCAGTCAAGGTGTTGGGGAAAGAATGGCACAGTTAGGTAGAAATATACATAGCTCAGAAGTTTTTAAAGGGTGCACGTGTATGTTTTGAGGAGTGGGGAAGGGAAAGGAGACAAGAAAGAAGACAGTGCCAGATCACGAAAGGTCCTGTGTGCCATGCTAAAAAGACTGAATTTATCTTGCAGACAGGAAATCACTGAGGGAAAATGCAACATATAAGGGCTGGGTCTTGAGAGACACCAAATAAACCACTATGACTTCAGCTTAGCAGTGAGCCTGGATACCGACTGAATCGTGCCAAAGTGCCGTAGCCCCACCCCACAAAACACAATTTGACCAGTCATTTCTGAAACATGGAGGAACTCAGGATCCCTCAGAGACAAACATCATATAATCTGGATGATAAAAAATCACATAGGATATCAAACTCTGAGCTCTCATCCCAACTAGAGCTAAAATATGATTATACAGACATTGTACCAGACATTTCATAATGGAGACCGGAGTCTGGATCCCGGCAACTACATTGCTAATGAGTGATCAGTACAAGTAAGTTACATTCTTTATTTCCACCTTCCTATTATATGAAGCTAGGACTGCCCATTCTTTCAAATATGCTAGGAAAATAAATTACCATTTAAGTGTTTCTTTAAACTAATGCATTAGATAAATCTAATGTTTAATACTTATAAGGGAGGTAACAACAACAACAACAAAAAATGGAGAACAACAACAAAAAAAAAAACGAAAGAAAAAAACACCTAAGTTATAGATGAATCCAAAGTACGATTTACACGGCAGAACTTACCTTTGGAGAAAAGTTTGCCTTTTCATATACACAAACATTTATACTTATTATTTCAAAGTCCATCCAAACAAAATTTTAACATGCAAGGTTAGAGGTAAAATTAAATTATCTGCATTGGGCATCACCTTAAACGAAGGTAAGCTAAAATAATGCAGATTAGTTCCCACGTTCAGAGTGCAACCCCTCCCCATCCCAACAAAAAGCAAAGCCTATTTAAATCAAGAGAGCAGGGTTATGTTCAGCAGTGACGTCCTCTGATCTCAGTAAATGTCATCCTGTGCTCCCTCTGGAAGGGCGGACATGGTGACAGCATCATTTCTGTGGTGTGTTAGAAATGCAGTGCACAACCGTGGGGATTAGCAGCCCACATTTAATGTGCTTAACAGCTTTAGCAGTTACAAAGCTGATAATCTGATTTTTTTAATGTACCTACATGAGTAGTCTTATGTGCTGAAATAATCAGTGCCTGTTATTTGAAATATGTTAATGATATAATTGACTGGCAACCTTGGTCCCATATTGGAAAAGTGCTTTATAAGCCATGATTTGTTTTAATTTCTTAATGCTCATTCATTAATTTCTATTGTTTATTTCTACTTTAATTTTTCTTGAGAAAACATCTCAAAATAACCTGTAGCCATTAATTTGCCTGGATTTCACTAATGAATAAATTTTTACAAAACTTTCGCATCTTGAATTGCTCAAAATGCTTATTTTGACTGAAGAATACTGTAGCCAAAAACTGACTTAACAATGAAAACATTAAGTTTCACTATTAATTGTTGATAATTTCCTTCAAAGCACAATTTAACAGACAGCAAAGGTGAAAATTTCACCTTTCAGTAGGAGATACAGAAACTTTTCTCATATAAGAAGTAACCACACGGAAGAGTCAATATTTGATTGTTTTTGACAGGGAGGGAGGGAGGGAGGGAAAGGGATCCCAGCAAATCAGTTTCCTTCTAAAACTAACTTTCTGTAAAGCATTAAGTGAGAAAGAAAAGAATGCATCAAATCTCATACTAACAGGAAAACGTACCAAACTACACATATATGAACCTGACAATAATTTTCTGCCATCAAATTTAACTTTGCCATTTCAAAAGTCTTAAAATCTGCTTAGAAATAAAAGAAAAATCTTGCAAGTAATGGTTTCTAATGTTATCAGTACTTCCTGTATCTCTTAAAAATATTAAATATTCCTGTACTTTAAGATCTTGTTATTATTTTATAAGCACACTTCTCAGCAGAGTAAATAAGCAAATCTGCAGTGTTGGTTTCTAGGTAACAAAGTGATCTCCCAGTTACAATGTCTGCCCAACACAGTAGTGCTAGAATAACACTAACACCATTAAGTTAACCAGAAATACCAAAAAGTGTCATTTTTTGTAAAGAGTGATCTCCCTCTTCCTAACCAGGTAACAGCGTCTCCCGAAGACAGACGCTGATTGCTACTAATATAAGGTAGTGGTTAAGAACCTGGATCCTGGAGCCCAGGGGCCTGGGTTTGAATCTCAGCTCTTCCACTAACTAGCCCTGCGAACTTAGCCAAGTTACTGAACCCTTCTGTGCCTCAGTTTTCCAATATGTGAAATAAGAATAAAAGTAGTTAGGAGGGCTTCCCTGGTGGCGCAGTGGTTGAGAGTCCGCCTGCTGATGCAGGGGACACGGGTTCGTGCCCCGGTCCAGGAAGATCCCACATGCCGCAGAGCGGCTGGGCCCGTGAGCCATGTCCGCTGAGCCTGCGCGTCCGGAGCCTGTGCTCCGCAACGGGAGAGGCCACAACAGTGAGAGGCCCACGTACCGCAAAGAAAAAAAAAAAAAAAAAAGTAGTTAGGAAAGAAGAGTTCTGCATCACCAGTCAGGAGAATTGGTTCTAATCACAATCTTTTTATCGGAGAGTTTTAGGGGCTTACATAATTATATTAAAACATGCTAGAAGCACTTCATGAAAACTCAGTTACAAGGAAAGAAGCCTGTCCACTACTGCTAAAAGAGAAAATGATAAATTTGTCATCCAGGTAAAGCATATACTCACCAAAGTAACTTACCCTAGCTTAGAGAATACGTTAACCAAGCTTTATTACCACTATGAAATTTTCAACTAAGTTTTTATTTAAAACTATAATAGGATTTTTCTCTTTAAAGTCTTTGTTACCTTTCAAAAAGAGTTCAGTGTTAGCTTTGAGTATTAGAATTATTCAATAACTAAGAAGAAGAAATATATATAATAATATATAAATAAAAGGTTTATATAAAATAAACCTATTTTATAAATAGGTTTATAAATATAATAATAAAAGGTTCTGATTTTTAAAGTAATTTTAAGTTACAGTCAAGAACTAAAGATTTTCAAAATATTTCTAGAATCAATAACGATGACACTGTAGTTATATATTATACAAATGTTATACCAGGTTACATTTATTCTATTTTGAACTTTAGTTTTCATGTTCACTTTTCATTGTTTCACCCTAAAACTTACATATAATGATTTGTTATATTATTATAAGGATAATAATACTACCTAAAGCAAAGGACTCTAGTAAGGATTATAACTGACAGGCTGCTATCATACACTACAGTCATTAGCCAAGAACAACCACACCAAACAATATCACTACTGACTCCATGTTAAAGCTCTGGGAAGTGACCCAATGCCATTCTACTTACTAAGTGGAAGAGCTGGGATTCAACCCAGGTCTCTCTGATCACAAAGCACATTCTCTTTTCACTACAACACAGCTGCTGCTTCTATACCATAAAGCTTAATCCAAAGCCCCTCTAAACATTAACTGTATTAACACACAAAAAGAAAAGCCATAGTATAGCCATATAAATAAAGCCAGACTTAAAAAAAAAAAAAGGCAGCAATAGTGATAAAGGGCACACAGTGCAGTAGAAAGGATAAATTTCACATGCAAAGACAGAAAATGAAAGAAAATACGAACGGCAACTTAGAGACCAGCTTTACGTCCATAGTTTGGATTCTTGAAATTATTAATAGGACTCTTGTAAATCGGATTTTCTTGCTAAAGTAAAAGAAATAGTTTCTAATGACTTCATCAGAAAAAAGCTGACATGTATAGTGTTTAAACACTATAAAAGAGAATTTTTACTATTTTTACACTTCCAAAATTATTTTTTTAAAAAACCCAAGCAAATTGTAGTAAAATGCAAATAACTAAAACTCATTTACAATTTAACAATACTGAAGATTGTCACTGCTTTCTTGTATCAAAAGATGAATACACGAAGGCCAACGCTTGGCCACCTCGGCCTCCCACCCCACGCTTCAAAGCACTAACTGCTGGCGTCAACTTTCATCACTTGCAGCTTCTAAATTTTTATAAAGCCAGGTTTATTAAGTTGTAAAATCGCAGAGAATAAAAATACCCTTTTTAAGTACACAGTTCCATGAATTCTCAAATGTATAAACACACCCACAATGAAGAGCATCCCACGATCCCTCGGGCCCCTTCCCCCAGCTCCAGCCCCTGCAAACCACTGGATCTCATTCCTGCCTCTAGGGTTTTACCTTTTCCAGACTGTCATATAAGTGGAGTCATACAGTATGTAGCCTTTTGAGTCTGGCTGCGTTCTACTTAGGTTTCTTTGTTGGGGGAAAAGAAAAACAGAAAAAGCTTTCTACTGAATAGCTTGCTATTACTTAGGATTCTATTTTACACGAGAAAAAAAAGGCAGAAGAGCAGATTTAAGATTAAAATTATTAAGGAAATAAAAACAATGACCACAGTAACCAGAAGAAACATTCTTAATTGTTTTAATAGGATATACTTAAGATGTTTTCTATTTTTCACTAAATGCAAGTTTTCTGAATAATAAATTTTGGGGGGAATAAAATATTTAAAGGACTTTAATAATCAGCTTTAGAGCTAATAAGTCTTAGAAGTGTTACATTTGCTTTATGAATCACCCTGCTTTTTACATGATTTCCAACTTACCGTGTCCCATTTGGCATTCATTTTTTCCTTTTCAAATTTGGCAAATTCCCTTCTGTCATGAATGATCATTAAAAGCTTCCAAATCAGCAGCAATGCAAGGCCAATAAGAACAATTCCAGCAACCACACCTGCTACAATTGGGATAATGTCTGGACCAGTGGGGCACTCTGTAAAGTAAGAAGCAAAGGATGAGCACATAAGGGATTAGAATGTGAAGGTACAGCCAAAATTACAAAGAGCTGGGCAGTCTCATAAAAAAACACACAGGAATTAAAATCCCAAGGTAAGTGAATGTACACTATCCCAAAGAAGCTATAAAAAAGATACTAGAAGTAACACAGGTTTACAAGACCCCAGTGTACATGATCAATAAAGAAAAGTCATGTATTTCTATGTATTATATAGAAATTGATTTCTACAATTTGGAAATTGAAATTTAGAAAATGGTATTTTCTACAATAGCACCAAAAATCATGATATACCTATGTATAAATCTAAGAAAATATGTGCAAGATTTACATGCTAAAAATTATTAAACACTGATGGAAAAAAGACCTGAATAAATGGAGAGAGAGTCCATGTTCATGGATTAGAAGACTCAACATTGTTAAAATGTCAATTCTCCCCCAATTTTTTTTAAATAATTAATTTATTTTTATTTTTGGCTGCATTGGGTCTTCGTTGCTGCGCGTGGGCTTTCTCTAGTTGCGACGGGCAGGGGCTACTCTTCGTTGCAGTGCACGGGCTTCTCACTGCACTGGCTTCTCTTGTTGTGGAGCATGGGCTCTAGGCGCGCAGGCTCAGTAGTTGTGGCACGAGGGCTCAGTAGTTGTGGCACAAGGGCTCTAGAGCGCAGGCTCAGTAGTTGTGGCGCACGGGCTTAGTCACTCTGCAGCATGTGGGGTCTTCCTGGACCAGGGCTCAAACCCATGACCCCTGCACTGGCAGGCGGATTCTTAACCACTGCACCACCAGGGAAGTCCCTCCCCCAATTTGATCTATAAACTCAATGCTATCCCAATCAAAATCCTGGCAGGACGTGTAGATATCAAGCAAGTTTATTCTAAAATTTACAAAGAAGTAGGAGAACTAGGAAAGTGTTTCAAAAGCACTTTCAGAAAAGAACAAAGTTGGACAACTTGTATTACCAGATTTCACAACTAGCTATGAAGCAACACTAACTGAGACAGTGTGGTATTGGCTAAAGGACAGATGCCTGGATTAATGGAAAACAATCAAGAGTCAGGAACAGGCCCACATATATAAGGTCATCTCATTTCAACCAAGGTGGAGAAAGGTCAACCTTTTCAACAAATGGTGCAAGAACGACTGGAAATCTACATATAAAAAACTGGACCCCACTCCACATACTAAGATCAGCTCACAGTGGGTTACGGACCTAAATGGAAAACCAGAACTATAAAACTTTTAGAAGAAAACACAGGAGAAAAATCCTTATGAACTTGAATTAGGCAAAGAGTTCTAAGACATAATAGTAAAGAGCAAGATCTATAAAAGAAAAACCTGGTAAATCGTAGTTCATCAAAATTTAAGCTTCTGGTCTTCAGAAAACACTTAAGAAAATGAAAAGACAAGGAGGCACAGACTGTGAGACAATATTTGAAAAATACATATGCAAAACAATAGAGACTTCAAAAAAAACAGTTTGGCTGTTTCTTCTGAAGTTAACTATATGCCTCCAAAATCCATTCCTAATATTTATCCAGGAGAAATTAAAACTTACATTCCCATAAAAATCTGACCACAAATGTAGAAAATTCCAAAGTATATTAAAAGCTCCCAGAAAAACCAAGATAAAAATGTTTCATCTTTTGAGAAGCTGAACAAATTCACGCTGTATAACATCCTTTAACAAATTATCTTTCCCAGTGTCCAAGCCTAAAATCAACTCATATTTAAATATCATTAATAATGATGGTGCTCTTACCGAGAGCCTACTACTGCCAGGCGCCGTGCTGAGGGCTCTGTGTGGGCTACTACGTTTACTCCTCGGACTCTCCATCCAGAAAACTTAAAACCTGCTTTCTCTTTCCCTTATTTATTAATTAAATACTAGTTTAAGCTTTAAGAGGTTAAAAGTGTCCCAACTTGGACATATAATAGTCCAGCTGGCAGCTGTTCCTAGATATTAGGGCAACTGCCAATAGCCCTAAGCAGTAAAAAGACATAAAAGAAAATGCAAAGAATTTTGAAATGATCAGATTTCTACCTGGAGTCTCTACAACATGAACAGTGGCCTCATTGTTCCCATTCACTGAATATGTGAAGTAGAACCAGCAATCGTCAACGTCCTTCTCCTTACAATGGGACAGGGGATCCACCTGGCCTGGCTGGGGCAACCTGTCCCGATTTTCAACCTTGGTAATGTTGAAATGTGAACATTCCTGAGCACACGTGTCTTTCTTTTCTCCTTTGTTGAAGGCTCGGCACTGAACACATTCCCTGTTAAAATGCAAATGAGTACATTTATTATTTAAAATAATATTTGCTTAAAGATTATTTTGTGTGCTAGACTCAAAATTTAACCACATTAAGCCAAGAGCAATAGAAGAAGATATAAATAAATGAAGAACCATATTTCTGGATGGGGAAACTAAACATAAAGATGCTAGTTTCCCAAGTGATATTATAGATTTATTACAGCTCAAACTAAAATCCTCCAAAAGAAATAAGAGTAGGAAAATAAAACTAGCCCTATCAGATATTTAATACACAATTTAAAGCCAAAATAACTTTTGAAACGTGTTGCTGGTACAATAGTAGTCCTTTCTTCAAGGGACAAAACTCAATTTTATTTAGTTTAGTCAAAAGATAGTTAATTAAGCAATTGGTAATGCTAATTTAACAAAGGTTACCACATGGATTCACTTACATAGCAAACTCAGATTGAAATAATTGTACCATCACTCTCGTACGACACATTTCAGTATCATGTGACAAACACCAGCTACTGAGAAATAATTTTTAAGATTTAAAAACTGGGCTTCAATGTGACAGTTTATTTACAGCGTAACCTGATGTTAGCGCTGTTCTCTGTATTGTGTGCTGATACAGAGGCCAACAGACAGCGAGTTCTCACCCATTTCAAGCAATTCGGAAATACTCACTTATGCTCAGCACAGACTCCAAGGCACGTCTGGCACATCTCACAGGTCGGCCCTTGGAACTTGGGATCTGTACACTTACAGGCGCCACACTCACAGATGCCCCGGCCATTGCAGATCTGCCCATTCACAGCCGTGCAGGAGGTAGTGTCCAGAGAACAGTCACAGGCACTGCCAGTGTAGTTAGGGTTGCATTCACACACACGACACTTGCAGACACCATTTCCTGCCAATAAAAAATATCATTTCTCATAACAATGGTAAAAATGTAAAATCAGAGCATTGACCGAAAAGGGAAAACAAGCAATAACATGTAAGAAAGGCTGTCTGTGGGATGGAGTGACCCTCAATGCTGCCCTTTTTCTATTTATCCACTAAGCAAACTCTCAGGATTTTTTATTGTATTAGATAGGACCACATTTTATAACCATTTTCAGACCCCTTCTCACCTCCACAAATTAAGCCATTGGATCTATCACAGTTGAAATTATCACACTCGCAGAATTTGCCAGAATAAATTTCGTTTGTATTATCCCTCTTCCGACACACACACTGTCCACAGACACATTCTCCGTTGTTGCTACATATTTCTGAACTGTTCTCTTTCCTGCAGTAAGCGTCCATATCTTCACTGTTCACCTCATCTGTGCTACATTCACAATGTCTCCCAACACGTCCCTCGTTGCACCTAAACAGAGTCCAAAATTTCAATCACATAAAATAAAAATAAGTGAAAGTAACAAATCATGCTGTGAGAAAGACTGGGAGAGGAAGTAAGACTATGAACATTATCTTCAAACTACAATTTTATTACATGTCATGCCACACGTCACAGACGTGCACAAAAGTGTACCTATGCACACACACAGAGCCATTCAAATCCATATGGAATCTACACAGGGGCCCAGGAAAAAAAGCCCTCTTCAGGAAAGTGACCATTTTGATCAAGATGAAAATACAATCTAGCAATGAACAGGTGAACAAGACATTTAGAAACATAGGATAAACTTACTTTTAAAAGTGCTATGTTTTCAAATGATATGCTATTTATTACATTTGCTATTATAGGTGAAGCAACCGTCCAATTGTTAATCTAATAAACACACCCCAAAAGGTGCATGGAAGTTGAAGAAAAACATACTGAGCCTATCATTTGAAAATATAACTAACATACTGTTTAAAAATAAATTTATCCTATGGATCCAGACTTTTCAGCCACACTGCATATTTTTAGAACACCTAGTGTTCAGGCACTGAAGACACTAGTTCTGTATCTGGTAAATACGCAAAAAGAAGGAAGGCAAAGCATTTTCAAGATGATCTTTCAGTTAAGTAATATTTTACTAAAAATGGATCTACACAATTTAGTCAGGATATGTATGACATGGAAAATTTAAAAATGTAACATTTTAATTGTTATTTACAATAGAAAGCTAATAACTGATGGCAAAATACAGCCATCTATTTTTCTCATGATTAAAAACGCTTCAAAGCATAGTCATTTGGGGCTGACATCTGCATCAAAATATTCTTCCCTCCTCCTATTCTTTTAAAATATTCTTCCCTCCTCCTATTCTTTTAAGGAGAAAGATTATTCAGAGTACATTCAATTTTAATTTTTAATTAAAAAGTAATCACAGTATGAAAATAAAATTTAAAATAATCTGACTATAGTTTTGTTAGTAGTAGATTCTATGTTCTGAGAATACTGTTTTCTTTTCAATTTTACAAAGTATATTGGTTTTTTAAAAACTATTCCAGCGATTCAGAAGTACATGTAATACACAGTGAACATCCTTTACTGCTTCCTAATTCCATTTCCCAGATACAATCACTATTATTTTATATAAGCTTATTTAGCTCTAGAGAATTCAGACTGCTATGATGAGAGGAAAACCCAAATGCTACCTTAACCATTTGTTAAATATACATCTTAGATGGCTATAAAAGCTTTTATTTTACAGTAAAGGACAGTCTGCCTAAGAAAAAAAAAAGGCAGGGAAGAGCTTTCCATAAATAGCACACACAAGATCATCAAATTGATCTTGTGGTGAGCAACAGTGGCTGGAACAATCATTTATTTGCTCCAATAGACAGAATCTCTCTGGACGCCCAAACAGAGCCTGCCCCTGCAGCCGTCCCAGCCGCAGTCCCCCCGCACCCCGTCACTCTCCACAGCCCCAGCTCACCTGCAGGCTCCACACTCAAAGGTCCCATTGCCATCATGGCACTTGGGACTGCTAGGGATGCCTTCACTCTGGCATTCACATTCACAGATGAACTGAAGAATAATCTCTACTTCTTCAGTGAAGCCCAGAGGCTTAATTTTAATGGTTTCAGAATTCTTATTTGGACATTTATTTGAAGTTACGCTGATTTCAAATTGAACCTTAAGGGAAAACAAGAAGATAAGTTAACAACTAAGCAATTTAAATCTACTAAAAAAATTGCAAAAAGCCACTCCAAATTATATTTCTTTAACTGTTTCTCAAATTATAAACTACATTGCCTGTAAACAAGCAGTTTTTTCTTTTCTTCAGAAAACGTTTATGTAACATACCTCATCCCCAATGGAAATATTAGAGCATTTTCTCCCATTTTCCCCTGTTCCATTCACCCCATTCTTGCAGTAAGACTTGTAATTTATTGTTACTCCTTCTGGTAATTTGCTGTTTTCCAAAATGACTTCTGAAGACAAGGACTAAAAGAAAGACTATTAAACAGAGGAAAGGCAAACAAATGCTACTATAAAATAAGTTGAATGCATAAATCCAATGGGTAAAATGAACTGTTAAGAAACAGTATCATTTAAATAAAATATCTGAAGCCAAATCTTGAGTGACCAGAAAACACAAAACCCAGAGAAATGGGCTCTAATTAATAAGGATCAATTCTTCAAAATAATGTACATGACTGAAAAAAGTATTTATGGTTTAATTACTGAGTTTGAAATTTTAATGATGATACAGCACAGAGGGCTGATATTAATTATGAGGAGTCCTAAGAACTCAGAACACTTTCCTCCCCCAGTGGCAACACAGCTCTCCTCTGACCCTACCAACTTCCAGCTCACTAGGGACTAAAGTAAATGATCTACTACACTGTCTGGGAACAAATCTGCTGAGGCGCAGTTGCAGCCCTGCGCCCTCACCCCCCAAAAAAAGAAAACCCGAAGTGGGAGGATTCAAGGCACTGCGTTTTTAGAACAGCAGATTGCTCAGGACCAATGGAGAAGGCTGCAGCAGCAAGCTCTCTCCTGGTCACACTCCTGCATGGATGGAGTTAGGAAAGCATTAAGATATGCTGTAAAGACAGAGAACAAAACAGCTATGGGAGAGACAGGGAACAACCAGAATCTAGAAAATCTCTGTAAAAACCTCTCTCTTCGAGTAGGGTCTTTCCAAAAAATTCTGGGAACCCCTAGCATGAGGTAGAAAATATCTAAAATTCAACCCATCAAAAGGCTGGAGTGGTGTACACAGTACAGGATGGTTACTGTTATATTACAAAGGCCTCCAGACGACTTACAACAGTTATTGACCAATGGTGAATGAGTATCACTAAAGTACTCTGAACTAAAGCTCAAGATGGAGAAAATTCCTCTTTAATTTCAACTTCCTTCCAATCTGGGGGGAAAAAAAATCTTATAAATCTTATTAAAATGGTAAGTCAAATATATGTAAATACATTCATATATACTTTATGGTACATGCATATATGACTGTGTGTACCTCTTGAAAACAGAGAACTATATACCCTGAATATATGTCAAGAGAAGAAGTAGCAAAAAAAAAAAAAAAGCTTTTCTGGCACAATTCATCAAAATAGATGAATCTATAAAAAGAAGGGGTGGAAAAAGAAGACTGAGGTCATCCTATAAATCTAAATATAAGTTGTTTCACACTTGCTTTCCAACAAGGAGACCTATTACTTAACAACATTAAAACAGAATTTAGAAATTTTCCCCACATGCCTTTGTGACATTTTGCTCTGCAGATAATTATGTATTTGTAAGAGAATATGAGTTTTTCCTCCAGATGCACAATTTAAGTTTTATGTTGTCTTCTGGGGCTTGCTGAATTGTGTATGAAAGGAGTTTTACTTTTTTTGAGAAAAGTATTCTCCACAGAGTATTGCCCAAAACAGATCTTATTTAAAATGCACTCACATTGTATGCATCGATGATCAACTGAATTACATTGCTAGAATTTGCAGATAATGTTCCTACTGCTGACTTAGGGATCAAATTTTTCAGTTCCTGCAATTAAAAGATAAAACATAAAATACAAGTACTACTCATTCAACTAATTAGCATCTACTGAGTACTTACTATTTATTTTTAAATAACAGTTCTCGATACATTTCCTAAATAAACTTAAGGAGTCAGACCTAAAAACAACTAGCTTTACAATGTAACTAAAATTAATATACACCACTTTTTTTTTTAGCTGGTGACATTTTCCCGCATTTCAATTCAGACATATCATTTTGCCTCTAATGACTAAACAGAAAGGGTCTAGAAATGTGTTCCTCTTTTGATCTCACATGTATATATTTACCTTGTAAACGGGCTGAAATTCTTCAGTAACTGCAAAAATCGTCTGAATGTTATTTTCACTTAGTTTTTGGACAAGGTGAGCAATAGAAGGATAATCCTAAGAAATTAAGTAATAAAATTTAGTATGTAATTACATCCAATCTACTCCAGGTTTTCAATACTTGCTGAAAATAATGATTTGCAGATATCAACTGGATTACTTACAAAAGACTGCTTGAAACAACACAAATTATTGCTGAAGTGGGTGCTGTCTAGTGGGTTTCTAATCCTCTTCTATCTTTGTATGTAAATTTTAAATTTCCATAATAAAAAGACTTTAAAGAGCAAGATTATCTGTGTATATTAAATGTCAGAACAATGAAAGTAAAGAACTGCCAGTAATTAAAGGTTATATTATCTACGTATCACTTAAGAAAAAGACCAAGATTCAGCAAGGTTTAGATTTCTTCCAGACCTTGAATAATTTGCCAATCTTTATTTTCAGCAGAGGCAGGGTGCCTGCTTTCTTAAATCATGTATAAATAAGACAAGGAGTGTTAAGACTATACAAATGATTTGATTAGACATAATATCAAGCTTGCTACCCCTTGACGTACGCGAGTGAGAGGAGACAGAGCTCTGGGCTGAGGCGCAGAGTCGGGAGTCAGCAGCTCCCTTCACCCCCGGGCCCTCATCTACAGGGAAGGAAGCAAGCACAAAGCCAGAGCCTCAAAACAGCAGCACGAGCTTTCCTGCACATTAGGTCAGGGCCCAACTTACCAAAATAACAAAACCCCAAACCCTGACGAACCCACAAGCCAGTCACCCACAACACTCTTAGCATTAGACACTAAGCTCAACCTGCATCCATTCAATACGTAAGGAGCTAAGCACTTACATAATAATGGCTCATTGTGTACACATCATTTTCCAGGTGACACTGTCCATCATTTGGTAAAACAATGCCACCAAGTTTCCCATCTCCAGCAAAGTGAAACCCAGCATCCGTGGAAAACACCAGCAGCCGTGTCACATTCCTCCAGCCAATCAAAGACTCAAAAAGAAAAGGATTTCAATTTTAAAATACTACCCACAATTCAGCATAAATCTTTTCATCTTTATGTAGGCTACCACTATATCTCAACCTAATTCCGTACCTTCTCTTTTCACGATGCCAATATCCTTGCGGGTGAGGGCACAGAGACCACTGAATAAAACTCCCCACCCCACTGTAGAACTCCACCCTGCCTGGCTGTCCACCTCTCTCAGCTCTTTTTTAAAAACTGTATCTTTTAAAGTCCATGTCTCTCTCCCCATTAGAAAGTACACTCGCTCTGGGCAGGGCAGGGACACCATCAGGTTTTGTGCTTCATCTTATCTTCAGCGGGCAGCACAGTGCTTGGCACATAGTAGGTGCTTAATGAGTAAATGCAAATGTCTCAGCCCACATCCATCTTGGCCCAAATATCACTGTCTCATTCCCATCCATCCTTGCTCCACCTTCCGTAGCATATACTTCCTTTATCAGCCACCACATTAGGCCTTCCTTTTTTAATTACAGAAAAAAGTACCTTCTCCAAAGACTTGCCCTGCTTAATTCCACCCATTCTAACCCATCAGTACTGCTTATTTATTCATTTATTTTATTTTCCACCTTATTCAGCAAAGAATTTAAAGTAGCAGTAAAATCCTCTAATATGGTAATTTTATAATCACATCTGTCTAAATACTCAATTATATCTGTATATATCCTCATAAGACTATAAAATCCTTGAAGGCAGGAATTAAGTTTATTAATGCCGGCAGTCCAAGTGGAATGTCTGTCTCTTTTTCATGTAGAGAAGTGGAACAGTTACTTTCAGTCAGCATGAGGAAAACCGAGAGTAGTGGCCACAGATGCTATGGTTTGTTTTAATCCCAAGGCTAAGGCACAGGTAGAGGCAGCCCAGAGAATGCTCTCTCCACAGTGAGCTGCTAACAGGATCACAAATGAATGGCTGGAAAGAAAACAAGCATCAGGCTGGGCACTACCTGGAATATCACTCTCTTCCCCTTTAAAAGCAGAGACTATCCTTAAATTGCAACTACCCCAGTGAGAGATCAAGAGTAACGATAATCTAATAGTATTTGCTGGGGGCTTAGTGGCACTGTATATGGATTACCGTATTTAAACTTCATAACAACCCTATGAGGTTTATCTGTTATTATCCCTTAAGGAGAAGGAAACAGTCCTCTAGAATGGCAAGGAAATTGCCTAGTAGATGAGCAGTGATGGGAACATCTGAAGCCATTTCCTAACAGTCTAAGGACTGTTCTCTTAAACACCATACCATATTATCATCTTGGGTATCAAGTTACACATTAAAAATTGGTTGGAAAATAACCATTAAGAAGCATCTGGAATCAAGGAAGGTCTTCTAGAGCATAGGGGTACTCTAGGGAAAAAGGAGCGGGGGGGGGGGCAATGAGACAGGTACTTAAACTTTATCTACCTCACAATGTTTTCTAGTTTCAGCTTCAGCTGAACCATTAAAAGGTCACCTCAAAATCATCACCTGGTAAATGGGTCATAAAATTCTAACCACTAGTCCAATGGAGATCAGCTTACTACTACTGAAAATCTTGCAATTAAAATTACAATTATATGACTTCTCAAAATACCTGTTCTCATATAGCTTTCAAACTAAGACTTAAAAAGTTCTTTCTGTTTGAATGACTAAGACATGGGGAAGATAACTCTCAAAGATGATAAGCAGAAGAAAACTGACCAGAGGAAAATGGTGTCTGAGACACAGTCCATTTGAGCACTTTTAATGCTCCTGGAGACGTCCCAGATAACCCCAACTCCATCTCAGGCACGAAGCCGGAAAGCTAGGGTTCCTGGGCCTCTTCTAAACACCTAGAGCACCAGCTGAAGCTAAACTGCCCCACTGTTTCAAGTGGTGAGCATCCTGGCTTTTAGAACCCTGTGTAAATGAACTAACTGCCTGGTTTAGATAGGGGCATAACGATTAACTATGCTTTTATAAAGCATTTGTAGTTGGAGGGAACTTAGGGATTAGTCAAGTATGCTACAGTAATTAAGGTAATTTCTTCTGACAGCAAAATCACACTCAAAATGCATACAAATAATATCCTTTTGTAGAAAATGAATGCACTCACTCCACAAACTGCAACTTGCATGATTGCATCAAAGCCACCTTCTGGAGAATCCAAATTTCCAGATATGCGCTGTTTACCAACAAGTTCATTAAATACCTCCCCTTTATCAGTAAGGCTGAGCACATTTTTATAGCTAAATGGGCTGGTGCAGTTCTGTTCACTTGTGCAAGGGTTCCTGAGTTTAGCTGGTGTTGTGCTAATGTAAGGCATCACGGTTTTCTCCACAAATGAGCCAAACCCTGTGAAGGAAAATGCACACACAGTGATGACAGATGGAGGGTAGATGGATGGACGGATGGATAAACTGCATGAAAAAAATCAAGTACATTACCGCCTGTAAGTCAATCTTTTTCTTTAATAAGAAATAATAAGGGTTTTGATAATTAGGTTTGGAAAGGAGATCACTGTATGAAAAATCCAGGTCTGATGTGAGATTAAGGCTGTATAGGCAGGTGTGGTCATACTAACTAGTAATAAAAAAAACTGTAATCAACATGTTTATAAAATATATCAACAAACCAATGCATAAATTCCTGTGAAAACATGCAAGCATTTTATTACCCATGTGGTGTAAGGTGTGTCAAATAACATGATCGCCTACAGTAATAGAGGAACAAGGAGGCGGAAAAATTATTAGACGTGTGACAGGAATATCAGTTCTCTCAAAAAGAAAAGACTAAAACCTGGCCTATTTATCTCACATGCATGTGGTGAAGAACAAAACTGCCAGTATTTATACAAATGAAAACTATTAATTTTCTCAAAATTCCTACCAATTCGGAAGTCTGAAGTAATCCTTCTCATTTCATTCATCAAATCAGTTCCAAGACTTTTCACATTCTCCAAGTCGTCTTTCATAGAGTAGGAGAGGTCCATAAGGTAGTAGAGATCGATGGGATAGTCTTCAGCTCGCTTGAATTTTAATGTAAATGTCTGTGGCTCCCCTAATTAAACAGAGATTAGAGAAGAAAATTAGCTTGCCAGCAATCAACAAGCGAACGAGCAAAACCAAGTAAATTCGATCGATAAGGTAACACTATAAACTGTATTATCGACATAGTTTTTACAAAAACCTGGGCATTCCACAGGTAACTGAATAAATGGAAGTGTACTCATTTCAATCACAAATACTTAAAATGCCAGGCCCCGGGGATGGTGAAAAAGACAGCATTCCCCATCCACAGCAGGCAAGACAGGCAAACAGTGGGTTGGTAACTATGACAGAAGAAAACAGACAGCCAGAACAACGTAAACTAGACTGGGTGGGTGAGGCAGATACACCCCAGGGTACACCAGACTTTCTAGAGACTAACGTTATAAAGTGAAGACTCTTCTTTGTTTAATGGGATGCACTATATGCAGTGAATAACATAACCTGATTTTCACTGTAGAAAACCTGAAGAATAGTTTTAAAGATGATTATAGAGACAAAGAAACTTGTTAAGAAACTATAGCAAAAATCTAACAAAAAGATGATAAGGATCTGAAACAATGAGGAAGGAGAAGAGATGTACCAGAGGCGTGAGATATAATCCACTCAGAAAATACACGAGAAGCAAGAGGTCTGGGTGAAAAGTCATTAAATTTTTAACTTGCAGATTTTCTCTATATAGACTTCTAGTTGACAGCTGGATAACTGGGTTTGGAGCTTAAAAGTCTGCGTTACAGCCCACAAGTGGCTTTAAAGCCATGAGAGGAAAACCAACAATTAAGTGGACTACAAAGAGGAAGGAAGAAAAAAGACACAGAAAGGAGACTGGAAAGCACTGTTAAGAGATAAGAAGAAAAGTAGGAATGTTATCACAGAAGCCGCAAGGGGAGCATTTCAAGAAGCTCGAAGGCATCGCTTGGACAAGAAGGTTAAAAAAAAAAAAGGCCTGACGAGGGTCCACCAGGCCTGGTGGTTCCAGGTGCCAGCAGAGCTTTGCCAGAGCAGCTCTAGAAGTGGAAGGCTGCTGGCACCAGGCTGAAGACAGAGCAGAAGGGGAAGGGGCGGTGGGGAGGCAGGCAGGCACGGGACAGTCCTCTGAGAGGAAGGGGTGGGAAACTAGAAGAGGAGAAAGGGGGCTTGTTTCTTCTTTCTTTTTCCCAGATGCAGGACTGCTCCAGATTCTTATGAAAACCTTAATATTTTATCAATACTGAACAAAAACAAAGGAAAAAATAGATTAAAATGTTGTCTTTATATTATGTAATTATACCAGAAGATGGACATTTTTATCTTTAAAAACACATTAAATCTAATACTTTCTGAATCTTTAACAGAATTTACATTAGACACAGGTAACATTTACTTCAGGTACATGTGTCTTACAAATTGTTACACCTCCAAAAATATCTAAAAGTTAATGTATTCAACATTTCTGTTTGAGTGTCAGTCCACATGTGAAAATGAACCCTCAACAGAAACTTACATAAAGTTGTCAAAAAGCTCAAGTAGACACAAAGGCATTCATAGAAGCAGATTTCTGTACCTGATCGTAACTGCAAAACCAACTGCTGGGGTTGGATCTGAGTAATATCTTCTGGCTGCAGCTTCTCTGCTGTTCCTTTGCTACGGTTGGTGACATTTTTATTTTTCTTTATATCTTTGGAGCCTCTGGGATTTTCGATGTCATCTGGATGACAGCCCTTCTTTTTTAAGGCTTCTAAATCATCACATCGAGCAGAAGTAGGCATTCCTTCTTGTAAAAATGTCTAAGTGACGTGTAAAATATAGGTATAAATAAAAAGTATAGTGGTCAAACCTTTTACATAATCGTAACTGCAAATAACTAATTAAATTGCAAAAATCAGGTAACACATCTAATGTATTTCATTTCTGGTTTTTAAACAAAATGCTCCCTTCATCCAAACCATAATAAACAAAACAGATAAACAAAAATTTTTCCTTGAAAGTAACACCGTTACTGCTAATGTATTACTAGTACCGTATTACTTTAGTAACACTTAGAGGACTGACCTAAGTGTACATTTTAACCGTTTCATGTTCAAATTCAGAGTATCTACTCAAATTTCTTTTGTGAAATTACTTACTTAGCATGGTTAAGAGCCACTAATAATATATATAACCAAATATCAGACAAATATTTTTTCCAAAATTTCCCTTAGAGAAATTCTTAGAGTCTCTCATATTATGTAGCAGCATCCTTCATGATATTTTGAACAACTCAGTGTATAGGGAAAACATGTCACCCTAAAACCTTTCTTAAGAAGGAGAACAAGACATTTACCACAGATTTAGTAAGTACTCTTGGAGCTTTAAAAATACTTTAGGTATTGGCTATTATTGTAGTCAAGCCTTTTAGAACTTATTTTTTTAAAAAAACATAGTAAGTGATTATACGACAGGGTCAAAAATATATACAGGGTGAATTTTTTTTAAAATAAAAAACGTTGTAATGGTGTGTGAATGGTACTTGTGGCACGGGGTAAAATTTCCACTAGTGACGTGATTTTAAACTGTGCTCTTTTTATCAGATGACTAAGTGAAAGCAAAAACACTGCTGTTAAGATGCATGTAAAGGTTCTAAATATGTTTTTCATAAATGTGAGGAAGGGGAACAATGACGGTGTATCCATGTATGTGTGTGTGTATCATTTTAAAATGTGTACTCCTAATAGACATTTAACTTTTTCACATATACCCCTAAAAATTTGTATTTAGTTGGCCAAAAATCTTTTTTAAAATCTTGACATTGGGGAAATGAGGAAATGCCTTTCATTTGGGGCCACTCTATGTTTTGTATGGTTGTTTATTATCTACCAATTTCATGGTGCTGAATAAAGTAAGGTATTTATATACAAAGATTACAAAATGGTTTTGATCAGTTATCTTTTAAAGGAAACATAGTACTAAATGAGAGCCTTTCTGTACTTAGAAAAACTGGAAGGGAGAACCATGGGCCCAACGGTTCAAAGCTGCACAACTTTTATGTGTGGTCAAACCTAAAATGCTGCCAGAGCACAGGGGCCCAGTGCAGGATCCGCTTCCAAATATCAGCCAATCCAGGAAACCAAGATCACAACAGTCAAGTAAAATTTCACTGAAGATATCCCCAAATACCTGTAATAGTTTAAGAATTATGCCATAAAGATGGCTAAATTACTGAAAGAACAGTTTGGCTAGGATAACCCTAAACCCCAGATAAACTATAACCCTCAGAAAATGGACGCTGCTTTTGAGAACAGCACGTACCACTATCATAATCTTCTAAGTGAAACTGCCTTAAGTTCATTTGATTCTCGTAAGAACAGAGATAAAGGAGGCAGATCATGCTCATTTTCCAGGTAAGAAAACCAAGCGTTTCAGCGAAGTAAGCCCAGTCCGAGACAAACTCAAGGCACTCCCTATTTCCTTCACTGTCTCCAATTTAATTCCAGAATACCGTTTTTAGAAGGACAGAAGGTGCCAGTAGAAAATTTTTAAAATAACAAAACGAAAACTTCTCATTTTGTCTTTCATAGGTCAAATCATACGAAATATCTGACATTTGACCAGTAACGCCCACAAAACAGGCACTTGACTGCGGGGTCAACCGCCTGAGTAAAAACAAACAATAAGCCTTTGACCTTCTGATATTATTCACTCTGTAAATAAATTATATACCCTCAAAATGACTTCCCGTTACCTCCAGTACCAACTTAGCATTCATCTGTTCATTCATTCATCCATTCAATATTCAGTAAGCTCTGTGGAAGGTACCATGTTGAGCAACGTACAGAGATGACAAGAGTGAATAAAATTTAAAGCCTAACCTCAATGGGCTTTGATTAGGATGCAAATCAAGTGTATATTAGTTTAATTAAAACACAATTAGGCAGGTTAATGTATACCTCTCCCATCATAAAAAAAGGGAAAAATCTAAAACAGTCCAATGAAATGGCTAGAGGTTTTTGGGAAGCTGTCCAATAGAAACAATGCACGCTACAAAGGTGAGCTACGTATGTATTTTTAAATTGTCTAGTAGCCACGCTGAGAGGAAGAAAAAAAAGAAACGGGAAATTAATAATATATACAAAATGTCAGTGATTTCAAAAATCATTAACGTTGAAATGCTAAGTCTTCAATCTCTGGTATGTATTTAAGGCTGACGGCAATTCTCAGTTTGGACCACCCATATCTCAGGTGCTCAACATCACCACATATGCCTAGCATGCCCTGTGCTGGGCAGCACAGCTTCAGAGCATCACACAGGATTACACAGAGCTGACGCTTATTCAGTCAACAATGAGGAAGTGAAAAGTCACATCGAGCACTTCCCAAGGATACCGTTTTGGGCAACACTATATGACTAGAGAATAGATGGGAAGACCTGAACAATCTTACTTACTGAATTGGTGCACCATCCACAATTGGGCCCTGCTTGTATACACTCTCCACATGATTTGGCATTTGCTTTTAAACATCTATTTTCATCTGTCAGGAGAAACAAAGAATAGACCACTTTACTTGAAGTTTCAAGAGAAAGAGAACAGTGAAAAATCTGGATCACAATGACAAATAATACAACATATACAAACGTTAAATATAAACACTATGAACCTTGTTACTAAGCTGATTCAGACCTACCCCCCCCCCCAGAGAGAGGTGATTTTGGAACATCCTGTCCCAGAGAACCATAAAAAGACACAGTTATCTCTCTTCTATAGCAAAGACTAGGTACCCTTAATCTATACATTTGTCCTTTTTTTTTTCAAAGGCATGATTTCAGGCTCTCTCATGTTGGATGGTCATTAATTCTCAGGAGTGTTCTTACAACTGGGTAAAAGTATTATTTCTCTTCATTTAACTCACCCCACCACGCCCATACCCCATCCCCTCAAGCAGGCACTTTCATTTTCGTTTGTTAAATACTTGAAAAGTCCACATTCATCCAATCCACAACCCCTTGATTTTTCAGGTCTGTGTCCAAAGTACGCCATATGGTTCTTTAAATCCATGTAAGGATCAGCACGTCTGCCGTGTGGTAAGTACTAATATGGACTGTCTCCGATGTATGTTTTTGTAACACACACTCATTATAAAAAATTTGGAAAATACGTAAAAGTATAAAGAACAAACTAAAAGTCACTCAAAACCTGCTCACTAAGAGGTAACTACTGTTAACACTTTTTGTATATTTCTTCCCAGTCTTTCTTCTAAGCAGATAAATAAAACAATAGCAAGGAAGCAGGCATACAGACATTATTTAAATGAAATCAAGGATATACATTTTATATACTACTTTTTATACTTAATCCAAATGTTTCATTCCAAATTCTTCAAAAACATGGCTTTAATGATTACATATTCCATTATATTAATGTATCCTTTTCAATGATGGATAAACTTAAGATTGTTTTTAGTTGCATAGTTCGCACATGCCACACGAACCCTCCACATATATACACATACATGCATATATATATATGCACCCACTCTGATGACCATTCTTATAATGTAAAACTCTGATTATTTCCTTATCACAAATTAAAAAAAAAAATACTGAGGCAAAGAGTATTAACTTTTAAAGATTCTCAATACACACCAACTTCTCTCCAGCAGTAACGTTCAAACGCACACTCCCACAAGCAGGGTACACACACCACTTCACCATACCCTCAACAAGAAACACTTTTTTAATGCAAAGATTTTTTTAAATTCATTTAACAGGTATAAATAAGAACATCAATTTAATTGTCAGTTACTGAAGGTTTCATTTTTTTTCGTATTTTTACTGGCCATTTCTTTTATAAATTTTCTGTTACATCTTCTGCAAAGTTTCTATTATCATGTTCATCTGTTTTTATTAGAGCTCTACATCTGTAAGTGAAATTAAATCCTTATTTAGTTTCTCATTTTGTCGATGGTGTTTTGACACAGGCACTTTCGTTTTTTATGTTATTGCTGGTTTTATGTAATTTAAATTTATCAATAACGTCCCTTACGGTTTCTTTCTTCATTTTTCCGTGTGTTAAGTCCTTCCACCCTAATATCAAACAATTGTTCTATGCAGTGTGTTTTTTGAGATTTGGAGAACAGAATTGGACATCCGTTATTCCAGATGTGGATGCACCATGGTTTCTAAGAGGATTAAATATATTTTCAGTTTTATTTTTCATTCCTCTCCTACATGATGCCAACTTTTTGCAAGACTTGTGATCAAAGTGCAAGAACAGCCTCTGGAAAGCCAACTGTTCCTGCTTTCATCCTTTCAGATAGTGGTGGGGAGTTCACAGTCCACTGTTCGACACATTTACTTCATTTCCTTCTAAAGATGTAACACGCCTTTGCTTTCTCTATGCTCACTTACACACTCGATGATATTCCCCAAAGAGCTCTGTGCAGCGCATCCTATTCCCATTGTCGCTCTGGGTGACTGGGGGAGAGCCTGAGAAAGGGCCTTGCAGGCACTGGAAGGGCCCCGCCCTCAACTCTGAGGGAGGTGAGGCCACGGCAAGGCTTTCAGAAGGAGCAAGACGACGGGATGTAGGTTTTTCCAGGAATCTAAAGTGGTCAAAAGTGTCACAAGATACTGAAAAGACAACTATGAAACTTTTTTTACCTGCTTGGCCAAACACATAGCAAACTGAACTGATCAATCCAATCCAGAAAATCAGTTGTAAATTCATCTGAAATATAAAATGTACCATGTTATATTAAGGAAAAACAACATATAAAGCCTAATCATTGCCACGCACCTGATCGTCCGCTAATTTATAAGTGTAAAGGCATCTTCCTGCCCAGCCCTTCTCCATGCTCAACATCCACCTCTCCCCGCAGCACCTCACCTTCCACTCCAGATTCCCAGAATCCACGCTTACTTTTCTCCACACCAATTATACATTAATATTTAATGAACAGTGCTCAAAACAAAAAGTGTCAAGTATTCCTACACCTAAAAGCTATTAAGTCTTTGTCCCATGGAATCTCTATTACCTCCTGTGACTCGAGGGGGCCAAGCAGGCATATCCATGTGCCTCAGTTACCTCAACACTGAGTGCTAGTTTGAGTGAACCTGTAAAAATCCTGACCATGTCATCCCCTTGCTTACAACTTTTCAATCGTTTTTATTTCTCCTAAGGCTAAGACCAACATCCTGCACAAGGCCCCAGCTCAATTTTTGAGTTTGATGTCCTGTAACTATTTCTTAAGAAAATCAACTTCTGTGCATGGAATTAGTAAAATATTCAGTTTAATTTCCTACAATTTCTAGATCTACAAACTACACAAAAGTGGGGGAGAGGGACATAAGAAGACCTGAAAGAGGCTTAAGTGTCCTTTGGAATCTCTAAAGAAAAATGAAGTAAGAGTCTGTATACCAAGCAGGATACCTCACACTCCAACCATTAGGTATGTAACTGCTTTCTGTGAATCAAAGTTTTCACAACATCAATCTATACCTTACCAGAGCTGGTCAAAGACGGCTATAGCCACAGGTCGCTGACCCTATCCCTTAACTACTTTCACTGCTCTTGGACTAGCAGCCAGTCTGATTGATAATTATGCATGAACACCTGCCCCTTCCACAGGAATGCAAAAAAACCAAAGGCAAATATAACATCCCCCCACCAAGCAAAGTTTAGCTTTACTACTTAGCAAAGAAATATAAATTAAAGCAATGTAAGGTAAACCAGCAAGCAGGAAAATAAAAAGTTTTTTAACCCAACAAAACAACAGAACAAAGACTTACCGCAGATGGCTAAGAGAGACCAGAGATGGCTGTAAACTGGTATAACTTGGGGGAAAATAATTTAACAATCTATATCAAAAAGCATTAAAACTGTTTCTACCCTCTGACTTAGTAAACGAGCTACTAGGAATTCATCCTAATAATTTAAAATATAAAAAGTGATACACATGCACATACACTTTCAGTATAGACTCTAGCATGTTTATAAGACAAAAGTGCCAACGTCCTCTAGAATGATGGGGAAAGGGCTAACCGTGTCAACTTGATGGAGTACTAGAGTCAAAAGAATAAAATGTAGTAACATCAAAAGGTTTACAGAATAACTTTTGGATGCAAAGAACACATTAAGATGACAGGTATGTAAAAATAACAGTATATAAATGTATAAAGTAACCAAAGAATCCTGGAGATGACAGAGTTATAAGCATAATATAAAGACAATGGGTTCATTTGTTTTTAAATTGTTGTAGCGTTTTCTTCTTTTCACTTTCTTAGTAAAAACAATTACGGCAGGGTACTGTGTGGAATTTTTTTCTTTCTTGGTGTACTTCCTTTAATAAGAAAAAAAAATTTCTTTCAAAACCCCTCATTTTCAAGGGCTATGTTCCAGGACACAGTCCCACAGCTCCAGGAAAATGCTTTGAAGTTATGCTCTGAGTACCCCTGGGATACTGGGTTTCCTCTGTCAGATGCTGCTCCCATTTTCCGGTTTCCCAAAGAAAAGCAGTATGAATAACTTGCACAGTCATCCACTTTGCAACCGTGCTCAGAGCAGCCAGTCCTGTTATGCCACGGTTCTGCTTACGTTATTACTTGTGACTGCATCCAAAAGCCCAACAAAAGCCAGGTCACTGAAGTGTGAAATGCCTGACAGTTTACCTTTTAAGGCCTGACTAAAAGGTTCAATGTGTAAAAAATCCACGCAGACTCTAATTCTGAACAATTCAAATAATGTTATCAATTCCAAAGCTATGATTAAAAGGACCTGGAACAGCAAGACGCCCGAAGAAATGCATGACTGTGATGAATGGAACATCTGGGCAGTTTCTACACAAAGAGAACAGAACAGATATTTGGTCCATATATGGACTCTGACACGTGTGTCTTCAGGATTCAACTCAGGTCACCTTAAGGACCACTAGACTACCTTGGGAAACCTTTAAAATGTTACACAACTCAGAGAAGCACCACTAAGATAAAGTTATTTGGTAGCAGAAAAAGTTTCCTAACATTCTTAGGTCCCGTAGCTTTAAAATACTACTTTAATGCCATTTTTCTTTTCCTTCTATAAACCTTGATGCGCCCAAGACCAGCCTTCTGAGGAAGCAGGCAGCACACAGCGGGGAGGGCAGCCCGAGGCCAGCAGCAGCCCCGCCAGGGCAGCGGCCAGGCCTGCAAAGGCCAGGCTGTCTCCCCGGGAAGCAGAGAAGCCCTAGGAGACGGAAGACGGCGGCAGTTAGGGATAAAGGAAAGCCACGAGGCTGGCCGGGCAGAGACAAGAACAGCGAGGAGGGCCCTGAGGAGAGCAGGCAGCAGAGAGGCGGTGGGGCGGTGGGGGAGGGAGGAAGGACGGCACCCAAGAGCTCCGGAGACTTCCAGAGGCCCTGAGGCAGCACCAGTCAGTGTGTGGTCCCGGGAGAACGCCAGGCCTGAAAACCCCTATCCTGGGAGGTGGGGCCTACACCCCAGGTGACTCTCAGGCTGAGAAAGGTGCCCCGCGGAGTCTCCCCCCAGGAGCACTCCACACAGAACAGCTCCTGAGGAGAGGCCACCAGGGAGAGATGCCTTCAGGTCCTGTCCTCATCTTAACTTTCACCGTCTTCACGTCTTCAGGATCAAAGGCCTAGAAATAGTTGTCTACCTGGGTCTCCGTCTCCCTCCTCCACCTGTGTAACTGGGTATCCGCATGTGAAACTGCTCTTGAAAAAGAAAACTTCCCAGGCCTATCCTACTCTCTGCATCCATCCATCCATTCATTCATTCAAAACTTTAGTGCCTGCCTACAAAACGTACCTGGGGACATACATCAGTTTACCACCTAAAGAACTTACACAGCAACACTGACTACACCTCACTGTTCTTTCTTAACATGCTCTACTCCCATGAACTTTACTGGCTTCTCCCTTACCTCTGGATGTGCTTCCTCTGCCAACCCTGTCAGGCTCTGTGCCCTACTGGAGATACAAAGATCGCTGTCTCAAGGAATTTTCAGTTCGAAGACAAAAAATACAAATAATTACAATGTGATATGCTGGTTTCTATAATGAAGATAAGGACAAAGTGCACTGAGGATGCCAAAATCTGCCGGGGCAAGTTCAGAAGCTTCAGGGAGGTTCAAACCGCAGCCTCATAGGAAACGGGTAGGCACTGCAGAGAAACACCCCAGGCAAAAGGTCTGCACGTGCAAGGCCACGGCGTCCTGAGAAGAACTGTAATAACGTCTTTCCAATCTTATTACTAAACATACACGTTTGGGTGACTTCTCTCTCTCCCCGCAAACTGGAATTGATTTGCTCTAGCTTTACAGAAAAAAGACTACAGAAAAAAATGTATTTATATGTTATTTGCAGTTAAATCTGGTCAGTGGGATGAGTGATTATTTTATCCCTGTAATTTTCTACAGTAAGTATAAATTATGTTAAAATCTTAAAATATCATAAAGGCCAAAAAGAATCTTAAAGTACTTAGGTATTTCTGAGACTTAAATTATAAGCTGGAAATAACAAACCGAGACCAGCAAGGCAGGAGGTTACAGTCAGGTTACAGAGAGCCTTAAATGCCATTCATGCTAAGAGTTTAGATTCTATTCTACATGTAGCAAGGAAGCTGGAAAAAAATGGCACAGGGTAGTAACATGACAACATGTAAGTGGCAGAAAATCAGCGGGGTAGGGGATGAATGGCAAGACAGGAGCTACTGGACAGGTACAAAATTTACTGCTGAGGTTTCAGAGTAACAATGGACAAGAAGACAAATCAGTGATTAGGAGGGATCTGAGGGTTGCTTAGATAAGGAAGATGGTTGCTTAGATAAGGCAGGGTGAGAGAAGAAGGGAATCATCACTTTCAAATGAAGAAGACAGAAGGAGAACGGAGTTAGGGGAGAAAGTACTGATTTTGATTTAGAAATGTCGAACGTGAAAGGCCTTTGTGAAATCTAGGAAAGATACAAACTGGGAAATTAAGACCTATGGGCCTAGCTTTCAGGAATTCAGGGTTAGAGATACATACCCAAGAGTTGTGGATGGCAATGAAATTATGAAGATGGTTGAGATTGGGAAGAAAAGAATACTAAGGAGAGAGGAGAGCTGCAGGCAGACACGAAGAGAGTGATGGACCCAGGGCCCCCTGGAGCAAAGAGGCGGGCAGCACAAGGGGCATATTCCCCTGAATAGAGGCGCAGCATCTTTCTCTAAGTCAGGGCAGGGGGTAAAAAGCTTAGCGAGTTCATGCATGACAGCTCACGTTTTTTCCTGAAATAGGAAGCAAGGACAAGTGCTGGGAGAAAAGAGGAGAGGGGAGTTGGGAGACTGAAGAAAATCAAGAAGATGCAACAGGATTATAGAGCAATGCTGAGGGCCCAGCAGGTGCCGGACACCCTAATTATAAAGACACATTTCTAACACTCATCTCACCTGAAACTACCTGTTAAGTGTCTGCCCTGACAGGTTCTAAGCACCAAGAACACAGGACCTAGAAGCACTTGGCATAAAATCAATGCTCAAAAACTTTTGCTGAAATATGTTAAACTGTATGACATTTTTCTTGGACGTTATTTAGAAGCCCAGGAAAGAAGAGTTTCTCAGAATTAGTTACTATGCAGACCCTCTTTAAATAGCAAACAGTTACTGTAGATACCCTAGGGATAACAATTTTCAATTCACTTAAGTATATGCAAGCCAACTTGCAGCTAGATATAAAATGCCTCATGCTCCAGGCTCTTGTACATTATGAACCAAAATTCATTTACACAAACACACACAAACATAGGCACTGAAATAACATATATGTGTGTATATATATATACACACACACTCACACACACACTCAGTTAGAAGGTGGTCAACCACATAATCCACATACTGGTTGTTTATTATTATAATTATTTGTACAAAAGCCCAAAATTTTTAAAAATTCTTGTAGAAACACTCAAAAATCGCTGAGACTACCTCCCATGGGTCCTTAAACTCCAATCTGAAACTGCTGAATTAATTCCATTGTTTACAGAGCAAGTGCCCAGAGGAGGAAGGGGTCAAAGCAGTGGCAGTGCTGACAAACATCGACAAAGAGAAGACGACAGAGTCAAAGGCCTAGAGATCAGGGGCTGATCAGGGGTGAGAGAAAGGGGCTAAAGAGCCGGGTGTAACATTTCAGGGTCAGGCAGTGTTGGGTAAAAGGTCTAGGTGAGGAGACAGCTATGGGAACTGGTTTAGCTGGGATTTGTTCCCAAAGCGGAGCCTGAGATAAAAGCATGTGTGCTAGCAGCTCACTTGGAAGGTGACCTGGGAACCAGAGAGGTGCTGAAGAGAGCACGCCAAGAGGAGAAAAGGCCAGGGCGCTTTCGCTACTGCAGTCGGTGCCTGGGGGCTTGGTCTTACTGAGAAGTTCTGAGACGTGTATACAGTTCACCCCCTGAATCCATAGGTTCCATTGGTGGATTCAACCAATGACAGATGGAAAAAAAATGTTTTTTAATTCCAGAAAGTTCCAAAAAGCAAAACTTGAATGTGCCCTGCACAGGCAACTATTTACATAGTATTTACATTTTATTAGGTATTATAAGTCATCTAGAGGTGATATAAAGTGTACGTGAGGAAGTGCATAGGTTACATGCAAATACTACACCATCGTATAAGAGAGACCTGAGCCTCTGCGGATTTGGTTGGGGGTGGGGCAGACGGGATGTGTCCTGGAACCAGTCCCCCTAGAATACCAGGGACAACTGTAGAAAGTGTGTCCAGAGGAGGATCACCGTGAAGACACGTCTGTCAGTTTGAGTCCCCACAGGCAGAAGTCTGCCCCAAGGGCATGAGCTGCCCTACACTTCCAAGAACAACAGTGCAGCAGCCCAGAAGGCTGCTGCCAGCTTCTCATCCTACGGACAGACAGGGCTTGTTGGAGAAGCCCCAGGGATTGAAAAGACAGAAGCACTTGAGGCAAGATGCAGTCAGCCGGAGTGAGTCACACAACTGCTCTGCGCAGCAGCGGGGGGACCCACAGGAGGCCAGGAGGAAGTGAGGAGGACAGAAGAGGTTTCTAGTTCAGAGCTCAAAGCCACGGGAGTTGAAAGAGCCAGAAAAGTGTTAGACCAGAATGTGAGAAGTATCACCTGCACTAACTCCTGAGAGCCTCAATGATGGCAAGAACTGGGGAGGGGAGTTAAGCTGGGCGATTCACATACAGACATACACACATATTAAGACAAACACCAACAACCTCTGTTCAAAAGAGTTAGTATTTAAGATGTATGTAGCTCTTACCCATCTACTATAGATGTGTAGTAAGGCTGACCTGCCTTATGAATTGTCATCTTCTAGAAGTCAAGTCTCCGTGTCCTCTGTACCTAGCACGGTATCTTAATATTTAATAAATAAAGAATCTAAAGATAACTGCAGATACTCTGAGGTATCCAAAAAAAAAAAGCTTAACAAGGGCAAGAAGAGTGCTGTGCTGTGCCCACCACTGTTTGCTAAGGCGTAGCAAAGTTCAGGGTGTGGACTGTGGAGCCAGATGCTCGGGCTGAAACCTCTGATCAACCCCTAACTAGGTAGGTGATACTGCAGTTATTTAATCTATGCCTCGGTTTCTTCATCTTTAAAATGGGCAAGGTGGTTCCTACCTTACAGGGGTTACGTGAAGTTTAAATGAGTTGTAAACATAAAGCATTTAAAACAGCATCTGGCACATGGCAAGCACTACCTAGACGGTACTTGTTATCATTATTACTACACATTACAGCTGGAGCTCAACAACTTGATTCAATAAAGAAGTAACTATGTTTTTAAAAGGAACGAAATTGGGTCATTTGTAGAGACATGGATGGACCTAGAGACTGTCATACCGAGTGAAGTAAGTCAGAAAGAGAAAAACAAGTATTGTATATTAATGCACATATGTGGAATCTAGAAAAACGGTACAGATGAACCTGTCTGCAGGGCAGAAATAGACACAAAGACGTAGAGAACAAACATATGGACACCAAGGGGGGAAAGGGTGGGTGGGATGGATTGGGAGATCGGGATTGACATACATACCCTAACCAATATGTATAAAATAGATAACTAACAAGAACCTGCTGTACGGCACAGGGAACTCCACTTCGCTGTACAGCAGAAACTAACACAACACTGTAAAACAACTATACCCCAATTAAAAAAAAAATTTTTTTAAAGTAACCATGTTTGAATGTTTTGCTTTTTTTCAATCATAATTATAACCAAAAACTCCGAATTGACCCATGTTACGTGAAACACAAGATATGGAAGAAAGGATAAAGTGTAAGGGTTAGAAAGAACACAACTGCGAACAATAGATTAAGATTGATTTTTATAGCCACTCAAATATTATTTTGATATGACATCAAAACCTTACATTGTATACAATAACGTTAATCAGATGCTAATTATTATATTAATTAGATACTAATTATGTTAAGTATAATTAGATAATATTTTCAGTTCCACATTTAAGTAGGATTATTCTACTTTCTAACAATTATATTTAGAACAACTTGTATGTAAAACAATAAAAGCAGCAAAACCTCAGTGCTTTTCATTACTACATTAGATAAAGCACAGATATTTCTGAATGTTAGTATCACGAATCACCTTAAAAAAAGATCAGGGTGGAGGATAACATACCTAATACAAATAGAAATAAGGAAGAATGACTTGAGGCTTCTTCTGTCATGGGGAAGCAAATCTAGCAGAGGCAAAAAGAAAGAAGGAAACTGCCCTGAAAAGATACAGGAGAAACTTGGATCAGAAGCTTGTAACAGTTTGGTTTGCTCAGGGACTGCTGCCCACTGAGGACTACTTAAATTAACATGAGATCTGCTCATTCAGAAGAGGCCGGACGAGGCGCACCAGGTGCAGACAAGAGTAATACAGTAACTGAGGTTTTGATGATTTAAGGTAATTTGTAACAGAATTTATCTTACTTTTATTCCAACACCTTCAAATGACTATAATGATGACAATAATAATAAAAATAAAGCAGCTAACTACTTTCTCTAAGTAACTCTACAAGGTTGGGAATGATATTACCTTTGTTTTATATATGAGGAGACCAAACCACAGAGAGGTTAAACAACTTCTCCAAAGTTGCACAGGTAGAACTGAAATCAGACCATCTGAATTCTGAAGCTATGACCTGACTTTGTGCTCCATTAAACCACAATTTTTTGAAGGCCTACTCAGTCACTATTTTAAAGATAAAAGAACATCCTTCTACTGTTAGAAGTGACTCAGAGCACAGAAATGGAAAGGACTTAAAATGTTCTGTGAGTTTATTTCTTAGTCCTTCAAAGTGATTGGAGGCCAAAAGTATTTTAACTGTCAAATTTCATGAGTATACCCACAAGTTATGGTCTCATTCCTACAAAAGCATTTCATCCTAATATTTCTTACTATGCTTAATTTTACCTAAAGGGTCATAACTCATCCCTTGAACAGTAAATAATGTTAAACACCTCCCGGAAACAATCTGCTTTTAGTGGTTAACAACCTCAAATATGTGCCATTGTTCCCCTTGTCAAAAATTGTACAGAATTACTTTTATCTCCGCTGTAAACTCATCTTTATTCATCCAGGTTAAATGTGGTTTTATGAGCTGTTCAAACTTTTAAATACACACTTATTATCTATTAATGTTTTAACAATGTGACAAATCACTCATTTGGCATTTCTTTTTACATTTACAGATAAAATCTTCAGAAATTTTATAAGTACTTTATTTGTAGAAATTAAACAATTACACTTGAGAGAAAAATTACTTTTATTACATTTACTTCAAGTTTTAAAATTTGGTGCCCAGAAGCCAACTATGCCCAAAAGGTCATAGTACAAAAGGAAGTCATCCACAAAAGATTTATTCCTACAAGATCTTTGCACAAGAACACATTTTTATTCAATACAACTAATTAAATTCAAGTCAACAAATACCTATTGCATATCTACCACGTACCAGACACACAGATGACAAAGCTGGGAACCCAGGAGTATTCGAAAGCCCAAGCTTTCAATGTAAGTAGGTTTCCAATAAGAAAGGTTAAGGGTTCTCACCAGTCACATACTCTCTTCCAGAGAACAGAACTTGCTTCCTTTTTTATACCGTAACATTTTAAATCTGTTCACCTTACTGGTGAAAAAGATTCAAATACCTATACTGAGATATATTATAAGCCTCTCCTAAAACTATAATAAGGTTAGATTCATCTCAAGTCTGTACCACCATCACTATTTTCTGTATCTGCTTTTAAAAGGAAAAAAATAGTCCAATAATAGATTAATATCTACAAATCAACACAGTCCAGAAAAGGAACACGGAGCCAAGCTGAAAGCCTCAGGGAATTACCGTGCAGTTCATCCTGCTTCTCCCCACACAGAGCAAGCAGATGGGAGAATGTAAACGGAAGGAACTCTGAGAGGCTGCTCTTCTCTATGCCAATTTAAGAGTGAGAGCTTGGGGATGAATTCCCCCAGGGCAAGAGCACCTTTCCCCCTTGCAGGAAGAACAATTAAAACTAAACATCTTTCCCCTCTCTCTGGCAGGAAGAGGTGCGTGGTAGTGACCATGGAGGTGCTTATGGCCCAAGTAATAAGCTAGAATCAATGATTAACAAAACTTAGCAGATAAGATGAAAGGGGGAAATGAGAGGGAACAGGAAAGAGAGGAGGTTGAGTACTCCAAGGCAAAGACACAACACCCCCTTTGAAGTCCTTTTCCACCCACTGTGGTCGATAAACAGTAGTCTGAAGTAGAAAACTTTCTAAAATTCACTACTCACACCCAGAAGAAAAAAAAAGCTTTTTTTGAGCACTGACCCCTTCTTGCCCAAAGGTAGTAACAGCCTGAGTTGAGTTCCAACAACAAAGGTTCAACTGCTCCAAAGCTACAGGCTTACAAAAAAATCTGAAACCTGAGAACAGGGCTAATACTTTTATGACAGTAACAGAACAAAATTCATCACAAGTGACTACTCTACCCACCTTCTCCAGGAAAATGAGAACATGGAAATCAATCATCACCACCCACCACACACTGTAACGGAAAGATAAAGAATGGACATACTTCTAGTGGGCAAATAAAAAGCCTCAAAGATAAAGAAGCTGGAAGTGGGGAGACGTAAGGGCATGGAACTGAACATCTAAGAAAAATTTCTACAGCAGAAAAAGTAGAAAGAAAATGAAGAATCTTCTCTGAAGAAAAAAGGAGAATGAACACATTATGCTCTTCAAGGAATTTAGAAAATCTCAAATAGATCTTATTGCAATCAGAAACAGTAAAACCACAAAACTAGAGGAAAAGTATACAGAGATAAGGAAGGAAATTTAAGTTGAAATCCTCTGTAAAACTCAGACACATGAGGAACAGAATCAACATGCCAGGAAGAGCAGGCTTGACCACAGGGAATTCAAAGTAAGTCAAGGCAATTAGAAACATTATGATACAGCCAATAGTGATCCAATAAGTAGATAACTGGTATACCACCACCACCACCTCCCCTATCAAAAAGGTTATAGCCTTTACATGAGGACCAAAAAAAAAAAATGAATTAAGCATTAAATTCCAAAAACTGGTCAAGGGGCACAAAATAAACTCAAAGACTGCAAAAGGACTTAAAATACAAGCAAAAAATAAACACTTTAAACAAAGCTATTAAGGCATAATATTAAGGGCTGATCCAAAACGAGCATGAAAAGTTGCCTGAACTTAATTCTTCGGAGATCCTCCTTCCACTCAACAGATATTACCCAGCAATTGACATATTTCAAACCAGACTAGTGAGCTGTTCCTTCTTTATACTTGGCCATGTCTAATAGATTTTGCCTTTCCCTGTGAAGGGAAAAGAAGCTAAGTTAGCAACTGCTTTGGTTGAGAAATTTTACTTTGGGACAAGTTTACAAAGATAACTATGAATGGACCTAGCAGAAAAAAGTTTACCACCTTAATTAATGGTATCAAAAACCACTTAAAAGCAAGATTTGTTCCACATAATTTCAATTAAGGAGAATTGTAAGTTATGTTCCCTTGTGTAATTTTATCTACTTTTTAGGTAGATCACTCCAAAATTCTTACTTGATCAAAACTTTAATAAATTTTGACCATATCTTTTGTCACATCTCTTCTCTGCCCTGTACTGGATTGAAACATAGTGCTGAATATATTTTAAATATATATAGAGAGAGAAAGAACGAGAAAGAGAGAAAGAGAGAGAGAGAGGATAAATGTTTTAAAGCCTAACTAAATATAGGTAGAAATCAATTTCTCACTTTTACTCAGCACTATGTTGGGAATAATGTCTACCTTAGAACTATTGCAAGCATAAAATATTACCATGAATGTAAAACAAATATCTTTACAGGGACCTACAGATCACAGCTTACTTGATTACTGCTTCAACTCATTTACTGACTTCTAAACATAAGAACCTGAGTGACTACTTAATTAATGGTTCGAAATCTGTTTAAACCATGCTTCTTTAGTAAGCACAAATCCACTCCCTATTGTGTTTCTGTTGTGCTTTCCTAAAATAACATAATACTAAATGCAACTTTTAAAACTACAATCTCTTCCTCCAACAATCAAATATGACCCACCATCATGCCTTCTGAGAAGCAAAGAAATTACGATCTGAAATAAATAATGAACTATAAAATATTGGAGGTAATTATTCCTAATTTCACAGACTATGAAAGCTTGTTATTTACAGATTCATTCAATAAACATTTGTACATGGAAATGTGGCCTCCACACATCAAGTGGTACACAATTTTTCATATAAATGCTTTCCTCATCACTCCACTGAAACTACATTCCCTACAACAAAATATTAATTTTTCTTCTTCCTTTCTGAAATATTTTTAGCCTTCATTGGCTCTTAATCTCTTTACCAACCACCATAAGCGAATTAACTACTCCTTTTTTTGTCCCAAAAGATATTCTTGATAGTGTCTAGCGCAGTAAATGACAAACCTTCAGTGATGCTCAATAACACAGTGTTGTTTTAATTCAAATTTCTATTATAACTGATTGTAATCAATGTCTGTGAACCACACTGGACTAGAGCTGGAGGGCAAGAATCCAGGCCTTCATTTTACACAGCTTTCATTTTATTTATATATATTTATACTATAAATGCATATATACTTATATATGTATGATTATATATCAAAGTAGTCAAGCAATATTTATTTGCTAAATTAGACTGTATTCTCCCTTCTAACTATACTGTCCTTTGACCATGTCACATCTGTCACCCGTCTCTTTGGTCATACCATTCCAAGCTCCTCTACACAGCCTTCCAAAACCACTTAAGCCAATGCTGATCTTTTCCTCAAAATCTATTAGAGAATATTACCTGGTACAGTACCTTGTGTAAAACATTCTGTGGTATTTGCTATGTTTCCCTAGATTGAACACAACTTGTCCCAACTAGATAGTATCCTCAACAGCAAGGTGCAGGTCAACTCCTTGATCTACACCCACTCAGCACTGCATTGCTCAGGGAAGTGGCACTCAGTACACTGATGGATTAAAATGTCATGGACGGGACTTCCCTGATGGCACAGTGGTTAAGAATTCATCTGCCAATGCAGAGGACACGGGTTCGAGCCCTGGTCCGGGAAGATCCCACATGCCGTGGAGCAACTAAGCCCGTGCGCCACAACTACTGAGCCTGCACTCTAGAGCCCGCAAGCCACAACTACTGAGCCCACATGCCACAACTACTGAGCCCGCATGCCTCGAGCCCGTGCTCCGCAACAAGAGAAGCCACCACAGGGAGAAGCCCGCGCACTGCAACGAAGAGTAGCCCCCGCTCGCTGCAACTAGAGAAAGCCCGCGCGCAGCAACAAAGACCCAACGCAGCCAAAAATAAATAAATAAATTTATTTTTTTAAAAAAAGGCATGGACAACAGAGCTCCACCCGGACAGAGAGCTAACAGTAACCCACTTGGCTCGCCAGCACTGGCAGCCCTCTCAAAGCCACGACTTGGCACAGCACCTATCCTCCGGGGTGAAGGGCAGGAGAGGATGGCTGCTCACGGGAGAGGGAAGACCTGCACTCTGCAGGGCCAGGTCATGCAACAGCTGGCCTTCAGCTCTTCGGTGACACAGAGAGAGAAACCAAGAGACCACTTTATGGTGCAGATGCAGAAACCAAAGCCCTTTCCAGGTGAGGTGTTCCAACAATCGTCCCAGAGAAGTTCAGGCCCAGCTTGCCCAAAACTCAAGTTCCCCAATCAAGAAGCCTTTGCTGCATCCAACCGCTTACCTAATGATGCTTCTCTCTTCACCTCAAACATGCCCATCACAGGAAATCCCTGAAAATACCCAGGTCACTCACTTAGCTGTCATAGGAAGGAATCAGAAATTCAAACAAATTGGGGAAGGAAAATGCTTTTCTAGATTCCTTTTCCTTCACCCGGCCCTTGACTGTGAAAGTGTTCCCAGGGCCTCTCCGCGGCCCCTTTTCACTCTACACACTCTCCAGTATTTTCATCTGCAGCCTAGAGAGTCAACCAGTACTAACAGACGAGGAATTCCCCAATCTCAGTCTCCCAGCCCGACTGCTGGTTTTGAGCTCGCAATGGGCATATTCCACTACACCCCAGCTGTCTCAGCAGGATGAGTTCAGCACTCCCCTCCCTCCAGGCGACCAGCACCACCCCCTTGTGGTTGCGCTGCCTGCCTCGGCCAAGCGCACCTCTTAAGCAGAGGCCCGGGCCACTTCAGTTCCTTTCTCCTCTCTTACCTCGGACACCAGGTCTGACCCGTCCTCCCTCCGAAATAAGTAGTCCTCGTAGCCCCACCCAAGGCATCCCCACACCAAGGATCTCCAAAGCTTTTTAATACTCACCTTTATTATTAAAAAAAAAAAAACTTGAGCATACATGTACTCCAAAACATGTATTTACTTACCAATTAAAATACATGTACTTCTACAGCAATACAGTAGGATATTATAAACCATAATAAAAGTTTAAACTTTAAAATATGAGTTTAAGAAATATATATAAAATTAAGTCTAATATTTTCTTCCTACACTCCAGTGAGTTATTTTATACATCCCTGGGGTCCAGGAAGCTGTACTTTGGAGACTGTTTACCGAAATTAGTCCTATAATTGTGTGTTTATACATGTATGTACTATGTATATTTGAAGCAGTTTTTCACTCACATACACACATTTCATGATGAGATGATATACACACGCTTTAGCATACTGCTAAATATAGCTAACCTTAACCTTATCTTCCAAAGCCACAAACCCAAAATAAAGCTTAGAGGCTTTTTTTAAAAATTATTTTATAAATAAAACTCTGTAAAAGTCTAATAATTAGACATCTTTAAAAAGATGTGAAATTTACAAAGTACAGTTTAGCTCCTTTTGCATACAGCTCCTGAACAAGGGATACCACATTTTTTTCACCCATCTACTGACATATTTGAAGGCTGCTAATGTTCTGGGGGTTTCACGGACTGCACCTCCTGTAACCTAGATACACCCAATTTTTTCAGTTTTCTACAGCTATAGATACTGCTATCATTTCAGGGTTCTGAAGACTAATGTACTCTTCCCTACTCATACTCCTATAAGCCCACCCTCCGGACCCCGACTCCCACCTCTGCAATAGCAATATAAAAGGACAAAAATCCCACAACATATAACCAGTCAGAATAGACCTGCTAACACAATAAAAGATATTTACATATTGGCACAATATGATCTTCTAGAATTCTACTGACAACCTGACAGCTCCTAACTCTCCATGCAGAGTGGGGAAATCAGTCCACATGAATCCTCTCAGATACTAATTCAGCTTGATACACGTTCAGAAATCACAATTCTCAGAACTTCAAAGTTCTGAAGCTTTTACCAGTTAGATGTTTCATCTCATCACTCCAGCAGAGTACTTAAGAACAAAACCAGTGCACTTACAAAATGATTTTTAAAATACATATTTTCTTCAGATACAATTATATTACCCCCGACGCTGTAAGCCACAATTTGGCAAGAAGCCAAGCAATGAAGCTATTAAGCGGCAAGCATTCCATGAAAACTAGCACCACCTGAAACTGTTAATTTTCACTATTTTTTTAAAGTGACCAGATGTCCCCAGAGTTTCTCCAGGAGTTAGGAATTTATCGACCCCAATATAGAACTACATGGTCATTCAGTGATGCTAATCTGGGGCAGCTTTTAATTATACTGACCAGAAAGTTGAGGAGAAAGCCACCTAAATCCAGTGATTTTCAATACTGCTGATTCTATTCTATTCTGTGCACACACAGAATATTGGGAAAATAATCTCAATAGAGAACTTAACATTCTTTTAAAAAGAATAGACATTACAAAAACTTAACGTTTTAGGCCTGTGAAGTCAACATACATGACTTAATTTGGAGTTTGTTTGCTTTCTATTCACAAGAGTAAAGTATTAACCACATCCCCTTGTCTTCTTAACTAGGGAATGAATTTTAGGGTGAGTAAAATGCCTTTCTCCTCAAACACCTGTAACCAAAATATTGATTTGTTTCATGTGTTTTCTATTTATCAGTTAATCATCTTCAGTCCCTCATTTATTATCAATCAATGAACTAAAATTATTTTCAAATAGAACATTTTAGTGGGACTCTTAAGTAAGCCCTGACCCCGTGGGCCTAGATGTCCACAAAGCTAGAAGAGGTAACTTGCAACTAAAATCCCTTAGTCATTTCTAAAGTGGTCTATTACACAACCTATTGTAAAGGCTGGACGTAGTTTAAGAAAGATGCCTAATCAAAATTCAATAAGCATTTGTTATTTTTGTACAATCAAAACAACAATAAAAAATAATCCAGTAATTCTACCCACCTATTTCTGTGGAACGCAGATCCAAAGAAACCTTACTAATAACATTACCAATCACATGCTGAGACTTTTTAAAAAATCTTTTTAATATACCAAGAAGGAAAGAAAAGGAGTTAATATTTATTGAGCATCTACTCTAGGTGTCTTCCATTTTACATTAGCTTTTCACTACACTGCACTTTTGCAAAGTTACTTGTGGTTCAAACATGGGTTGCTAGACCCCGCGGGTTGTCTTCATACAGGTGGATGACCACCTACACTCCCTGTGCCTCAGTTTCTTCATTTGTAAAACAGGGATAAAAACGGCACCTACCTCGTCGGACCGGTTCCGGGATTAAACGAGAAAATAAAGGTAAAGTGCGTAGAGCTAAGCTTGGCCCTTACTGTCGTTATTATAACAGTTACTAGTTTTATTATTAGTGTAGGTATTGTTCCCATTTTACAGATGGGGAATTGGAACCTTAAAGAGCGTAATTTACTAGCGCTAGGTTTTGACTCAAAAACACAAATCTGATGAAACAAAAATTGCTCAGGCATTAAATACTAGCATTCTTGAAAATTCAACTTGTTCTGAGGCATAAGGAACGGCACGAATCAGGCACAGGTCGGGCATTAGCCCTGGACACCGCCGCGGCGTCTACACCCAGCATTAGGGCAAAGGGCCCACAGGACGCGCCGACCCCGCGCCCCGTTTCCAGACGGCTCAGCGACGCCCCAGGCGCAGAACTGGAGCCGGGGGTGAGTCGTCCCCGCGTGGAGGCCCGGCAGCCGGCATCCCGGGGCAGCCGGCGTCTCGGGGCAGCCGCCGTCTCGGAGCAGCCGGGGTCAAGGCCACTCCCCGGACGCCGGCCCGCGGAGGCCCGTCCGCGCCTAGCCCGCGGGGTAGTGCCCACGGCCGGCGTCCGAGCGGAGGGTCCCGGCCCCGGGCCTCCGCGACCGCGGCTCGGGAGGGGGGGCAGAGCCCGGGCAGGCCAGCGCCCTCCGACGCCCCCCGGCCGGGAAGGTCCGGGAGCGGGCACGGCCCGACTTCCTCCCCCGCCCGACGACTGGAATCCGCCCCGAGGCCGCGGCCCCCACGCCTGCCCCGCGGCCCTCGCCCGGCCGCGCATCGTACACGCCGCCCGCCCGGGCCCACCTTCTCCCGCGGCGTCCAGCCCGCGCGGTCGGCTCAGCCTGTGCTCCGCGGCTCCCGCTCGGCCTGTCCCCAGGGCTGGCTTGGCCTCCCGAGCTCGGGCTCGGGCGCGGCGGTGGCGGCTCCGCCTCCTCCTCTCGGGCGGGAGGAGGAGACTCAGCGGCGTGGGGCCGCCTCCCGGCAGGAAACGACCCCCGCGGCACCGCCTCCCAGGCGCGGCGATCCCGCTCCTCAGGCCGCAGCCGCCGCCCTCTCCCTCCGGAAGCGCATTCCTCCCGGGCCGCGTCAGCCGTGCCCGCTGGGGGAGGGGGAGGAATCGGGCAGGGGCGGTGCGGGACTGGGGGAGAGAAAGGGGCCCCCGGGACAAAGGAGCGGCAGGGTCGGGCGACAGACTCCGCCGCGGCCTTCGCGGTGCCTCAGTTTCCTTTGCTGCCGGGAGAGGGAGGGTTTGCGCGGCCCTGCGCGCCGTAATATCCTCCCGTGAGGGAATTCCGGAGCCTCCTTCTTGGCCTGTCTTAGGCGCTGCTTCCCCAAAGCCCCACGTGTGTCCGGCTCGCGGTCCGTCCGGCTGGCCCAGGACTGCCCGGTTTTGAACCCTGGAAGCCCTGCCTCCCGGGAGCCGCCTCAGTCCCCGACAAATCGAGACACTTAGTCACTCACCTTGCAAGGCTTCGTGGGACCAAAAACGTTTCCCTTTTGGAAGGAAAGTGGCTAAAGCCGGTATTATTTTTCTGGCATGAGGATTTGCTTGACTTATGTCTTTGAGAAAGGGGAAGACTCAGGGAGGAAATGGGTGCCAGGAAAGATGGAGATGAGGAAAGTTTTAGAGAAAAACTGGTGAGTTGGGGAGCAGCTTTTGTTAGGTTAATCTGGGGCGCAGGGATGAGAAGGAAAAGTTTCATCCTTGATACAGTTTCTGTTCATCCTCACTTTTTTGAGTAGGTGGACAGGGGGCTGGAGAAGGGACATTTAAGAGAAGTGAAACATTTCATTATGAGCATGGCTGGGCGCATTTTGATAAGACGATTGAAACTTGTGCCAACCGGCATCATACTGAAACCCGGTAACTCAGAATATGCTGCTGGCAGGCTGCCATTCTGTTAGCTGAAAATGTGTGTTGCCACGTGGTGAGCTGTAGCACCCTGTTGGGCACAGAACTCGAATTATTAGGTTTGTGAAACTGGTGTTTCATTTGGGGGAGATTAGAAGCCGCGATGCCCATTTGGCTGCCAATCTTAAATAAGAGAAAACAAAACAATCCCATCTATGGAAATTTTGCCCGTTGCTCGCCAGCAAAATCGAATCTGTTGGTTAGATAATCTCTGGAAACCTCTAAAGAAATGAGAATGATTTTTCCCACTTAATGGATGACCAAACCTAAGAGACTAAATGATGTTTCCTTATTTGTGGAATCTAAAAAAGGATACAGATGAACTTACTTACAAAACAGAAACAGACTCACAGACATAGAAAACAATCCCATGGTTACCAAAGGGGAAGGGGTGGGTAGGATAAATTAGGAGTTTGGGATGAACATATACACACTACTATATATAAAACAGATAAACAACAAGGACCTACTGTATAGCACAGGGAACTATATTCCATAACTTTTAAGAACGTATAATGGAAAATCTGAAAATATGTATATAATATATATCATAAATATTATATATATAACCGAATCACTTTTCTGGACACCTGAAACTAACACAACATTGTAAATCAACTGTACTTAAAAAAAATAAAAAAATAATGTTTCTATATTAATAACCCAGTGGTGCGGCTGCCATCACACCTCAACATCCTTGAATTTAAAGATACTGGTTATACCACTCCAAAATTGATCAGAACTGGCCTGGTCTCAGCATAGATTACAGTTCCAAAGGTAAAGCGTAATTTATCCATGCTTGACTTGCACTACATTTCCCAGAACTTTCATCCCTATGTGATTTGCCACAAGAATATTAAGAGGTTCACATTTGCACAACACTAAACTAAATTATTTCAAAGGCAGTGTAATCATCTTTTTAATCCCAGTGTCAAACACTGTTCCAGGTCACGCAATAGGGGCTCAGCTAATAGTTGATAAATGACTAAATGGGTCCTTTTGCTCCCCTGGGACCACATCAGAACATTTGGCTAAACTAAAGTGTGAGAAGCAATTTATGTACAGAAGTCATGAGCTTTGAGGAAACAAGAAATTAAAGAAACATGTCATGAATATGACTCCACTTGTTTTTAATCACATGATTATGGAATACAGAATTGGGAGTGGGAGTGAGTCAATGTTGACTCGGGAGTGGAATGCTGTCTTTCTCTTGTAGTTTGAACACTTTTGGGACTCAGCCTGTCAAATATTATCCTGTCCAGTAAGCCACAAATCATCCCATGATAACTTGAAGCCTTTTCAATCTTTTGAAAGTGGAAAAGCCTCTAAACTATAACATTTTACAGGCAAATATTTTACTACACATTCATTTATAAATGATTTTCCAATTGCAATAATCATATCACTTGGGCAAGACTCCATGGGGTTAGAGCAAAGGGTGAATACCTGCATTGTGAGAACAGGAGTATACCCAAGACAAAAATGTTTTGGTCTTGACCACTGGCTGGCACATTATGGCTCAACCCATATCAGATCAGTTTTAAATAAACAGTGTGGGGACTTCCCTGGTGGTGCAGTGGTTAAGAATCCACCTGCCAATGCAGGGGACACAGGTTCCAGCCCTGGTCCAGGAAGATCCCACACGCCGCGGAGCAACTAAGCCCATGTGCCGCAACTACTGAGCCCCCATGCTGCAACTACTGAAGCCTGCGTGCCTAGAGCCTGTGCTCTGCAACAAGAGAAGCCACCACAATGAAAAGCCTGCACACCGCAACGAAGAGTAGCCCCTGCTCGCCACAACTAGCGAAAGCCCTTGTGCTGCAACGAAGACCCAACGCAGCCAAAAATAATAAATTAATAAATAAATTTATTAAAAAAAAAAGTATGACTTTGTGTCCCAGTATGTCCAGATAACCCCAGTTTGTGTGTTGTCCAAGCATAATTATTAATAGCACCCCCTTTCATTCTCAAAAGTACATCCTGATACAGATGATAGATCGTACCATCACCCTATAAATAAGAGTGTCCAGACAACGAGGGAAAAAAAAAAGTAATTTTAGCAATTCAAAGGGGATACATAGGGACACAATGCAAATCAGATCCCAGATTTACAGGTGAAGACCAATTCCAACACTGATCATCAGGAAAAAAATTGTGTGGGGATAAGTGAAATGAATTAGGCAGCTCCTATGTGATATAGATGCCCTACCAGAAGATTTAATGAAAGAAAACCCTAGAAAGTAGCTTGGCTGATCAACAGACTTGGGTTTTAAATACCATTGTAAAAGTGTGCGATGGCTTCCGGAGCAGATTGATTGCCAGTGGCTAGGTAAGTCTTCAGCTGCTTTCCTAAGAAATGTTTCTACAGAGTGATCTGGATATATTTTTCTCATCTGCCACCTTCTTTAAATATAAAAAAAAAGATGAGCGGATGATGTTAGAAGGAATAGAAGTCTCCGATAATTCCCTATAATACGTATGTGGATGTGCTTCTGAATCATAAATAACTTCATTCCTTTACCTAAGACACTAAACTCTCTCTATTACAGTGTGAATCTCTGTGCCCTGGCTTAAAAAAAAAAAAAAATAGCCCTGGGAATGATTAACATTTTGAAAACCAAGGAATGTTGAGATGGTCCTCCAGTTCCTCCTTTTTCTGTCTCCAAATATACAAATAACATACAAATAATCAAATATTGCAAAGAAACTGGAAGTTCACTTATTTTGCAACTTCTTATTTTTGTCCTTGGAGCTTTGACTGAGTGAACACTGCTCAATACCCTGTTATAACTGCCAGAGGAACCATTGGTTTGCCACAAGGTCATCAGCAGCTGTGTATGTACGGTATGTGGCAGTGTACTGGACTAGCCCATCCTGAGGCTTTAGTTAGTGCTTTATTACTTTGCTTATTTAAAAGTAAGCTGGAAAAGTGTCAGAACAGTCTGCCCTCCTAGCTTAGAGCTAGCCACTGAGTCTTTTCCTTTTCTAGACAGTTCACGGTTGCTGGGTTATGGATCTGAATATGGGCCACGTACGAGTAAGGCTGCCTCAACTGTTCAGCTTCCTGTTTTCCATATATAGCGTGCTCATTTTTTTCTTGCTCAGTCCATGGAGTATTGCCTCCGCTGGGTGTGAGCACTCCCCGCCAGCTTTCAGAGGCTGAACATTTTTAAGAGCCCAGAGGGAACAGTGTTTTTAGGCAGCTCTTTTCAGACACTGAGTTTCTTCAGCTGGAGAAGGGAATGTGCCTTCCCAAATAAGAATGAAGACTATGCCAAATGTAAGCAGTTGAATAGTGCTGGAGGTATTTTTAGGAACTGGGGTCACTCAGTACAGGAAATGATGGTGCTACCAGCAACTTATGGCTAGAGACTCTAAAACAACATTATTTCTCTCCTCATGTAAATACTTTCGAGTATCTTGAGAAAATCTGGCAATTTGAATTAGGAGCAGCTGGATTTGGGGCCAGGTTCATCAGGGAGTGGGACAAGTAGGTTAGCTGAAAGGTGTGTTTGTTTGGTAAGTGATACAGCCCTCCTCCCCCAAATTAATCCCCATAACATTTTAGAGAGAGTTCTTGCCGTGTGCCTGGGTATGGGAAACAATGAATCCATGGCCCCCCAAAACTATAGACACAATTTCACTTAAACATATAGATCTGCATTTTTGCAGATAATTCTGGTTTTCATGGGATCTTAATCCCAAAACATTAAAAATCACTATTTTAAACAAAGTCCCTTTTATAGACCAGGAGCCTAAACACATTTCTTTGTTGTTGTGGGCTTGGAATCTTGACTTGTGTACTAATTAATTTTATCTAAAACAATTTTTTTAAACATCAGATACACCTCCAAATATTTTGCAATAATAAGATTTTCCCTGCAGTGTTATTTAACCTGTAGGAGGTAGAACAGAGAAAGTACAATCTTCTGTGATCAAACCACATGACTAAAGAGTGTGCTGTTTGTGTTTACTTTTCAATGTAAAATAAATTTCAAAGGAAAACCAGAACATTTTATTTCAAATTTCCAACTTTACATACTAGGACTTAAATGCCTTCAAATTATATCTAAAAATCACCCTGATTGAAAACTGTTGTAAATTTTTAATTAGATTGAGAACAATTCTAAATTAATTTTAATTATACTTCCCAAGAATATTTTCCATTTAGTATTAAGAATAACAAGCCCTGTGGCTCTTCTCTTTTAGGATTTCTGCATTGTTGTTGGCTGATGTCATAGGCTTTTCAGTCTATGATCACAAGAATTCCCTATTTATAACTGCTTATGGCTGCCACATGCCTAAAATGTCAGCTAGACTGTTTTTCTCTTACAGTCACAACATCGGCTGTAGAAATGAAACTCATCAATTAAAATTTCACCAGTAGGGAGAAAATATTTGCGAAAGACATAGCTGATAAAGGACTGTTATCCAAAATATACAGAGAACTCTTAAAACTTAATAATCAGAAAACAAATAACCTGATTAAAAAATGGGCCAAAGACCTTAACAGACACTTCACCAGAGAAGACACACAGAAGACAAGTAAGCACAGGAGGAGATGCTCTACATCATATGTCATTAGGAATAAACTAAAGCAACAGTGAAATACCACTACACACATACTAGAATGGCCAAAATCTGGAACACTGATACTACAAATGTTGGCGAGGATGTGGAGCAACAGGAACTCTCGTTCATTGCTGGTGGGAACGCAGAACGGTGCAGCCACTTTGGAAGACAGTTTGGCAGCTTCTTACAAAATTAAACATACTCGTACCATATGATCTAGCAATCACCCTCCTTGGTATCTACCCAAAGGAGTTGAAAGACTGTCCACACAAAAACCTGCACACGAATGTTTATACTGACTTATTCATAACTGCCAAAACCTGGAAGCAACCAAGATGACCTTCAGTAAGTGAATGGGTAAATAAACCACGGTACCTCCAGACAATGGGACATTATTCAGTGCTAAAAAGAAACGAGCTGTCAAGCCATGAAAAGACAGGGAGGAAACTTAAATGTATGTTACTAAGTGAAAGAAGCCAGTTTTTGAAAAGCCTGCATCCTGTACAATTCCAACTGTGTGACATTCAGGAAATGGCAAAATTGATTAAATAAATTCTAATATGTCCAGGGAATGAAATCATCAACAGCTTTAAAAAAGAATGAGTTAGAACTGAATGCATTGATTATGGAAAGATATTTAGTAAGTATTATGTGTGCATAACGAACAAGATGAAGAACACATTGTGCGTAATTCTTTATATGAAGCGGTGTTAGTATTATCCACATCTATAGGCAAGGGAACTGAGACGAGAGGTTACTTTGAAAAACGAATAAGTAACAGAACCAAGATTGGTACGCAGGCAGTCTGGCTCTAGGGTCCAGACGTTTATTCACTGCACTTTACCGTCTCTGATCTCTTTTGTCATTTTACACAAGAGATATTGTCTGCCCTGTTCCACCTCCACTGCGACTAGTCAGGTAAGTCTGTAATTCTGAAGGTCAGGAATAAAACGTCAATCTCTTTGCACATATAACCCATGTTCTCCAATACCAGCATTTCCAATAATAATAAGGGGACATTTTCATCTCCATCTATGTTACTCCTTGTCTACCTCTTAATTGAAATATATATATAATACATACACATATATCGGTATTATATTTTTTTCTCAAGAAGGAAAGGATGACACAAGATTGTCATTGTTATATATCATGCGAACAAGCATACAGGCATAGCTGAGGTTGTTGAATCAAATTATTCCAATGTTGATCAGGTACGTATTTTTCATTAGACGTCTTATAAGATTCTATCTTTCTTAAGGGCAGTGACTGTATCTGATGTGTTTATATGTCTAACATAGTGCTTTACATATACGATTATATTGCTTCTCTTTCATTGAAAATAATATCACCACCTGTCTTATTTGACCTCATCTTAAACCATCTCCCCTTTGCCCACTATACTTTAGCCATATTTCCATGACTTCACCAAGCATGTTCCTATCTTGGAGTTTTTGTGCTTGTCATTCCCTCTACCTGAAATGCTCTTCACATGTCTACTTCCTTCTTGTCAATAAGATTTCAGCTTAACTATCACATCTTTAGAAGGTCTTTCTAACCCCCAACCTAAAGTAGCCTCCCAGGCCCTCTCCATCACATTGCCATAGTTTAAATCTCTGCATGGCTCCAGTCACTAGCTGATATTTTTCTATTTATTTTTTCTTTGATAATTTTCTATCTTCTTCCACTAAAGTGCAAATTCCAGAAGAGCAGCTAATTTGTCTGCCTATCCCAGCTCCCAGAAGTGCCTGGAACAAGTAGAGAGCAAAGAAATAGTCATTGAATGAATGAATAAGTACTTGTTCATTTTTTTTTTTGGCCATGCCCCATAGCATGTGGGATCATAGTTCCCAAACCAGGGATCAAACCCACGCCCCCTGCAGTGGAAGCAGGGAGTCTTAACCACTGGACCACCAGGGAAGTCCCAGTATCATTCATTATTTATTTAGCAACTAGTATGATGATTATTTCAATACCATGGAATATTACAAAGTAACATTAAAATAACATTTTTGAAAGCAATTGCTTACTGCAGCTTTCATTCTAAATCTTGCTATTAAAAATATTCCATTTAATTCATGGTAAAAACACTCAACAAACTAGGGATAGAAGGAAACTACCTCGAGATAATAAAGACCATATGTGAAAATCCCACAGTTAACATCGTTCTCAATTGTGAAAGGCTGAGAGTTTTTCCTCTAAGATCACAAGATATCACAAGATATGGATACTCATTTTCACCACTTCTATTCAACATAGTACTGGAAATCCTAGACAGAGCAATTAAGCAAGAAAAAGAAACAAAAGGCATCCAAATTGGAAAGGAAAACTAAAATTATGTCTGTTTTTAGAGGACACGATCTAATTTGTATACAACCCTAAAGATTATACACACACACACACACACACACACACACACTCACAACTGTTAGTTCTTTTCAGCAAAGTTGTAGGATATAAAATCAATACACAAAAATTTGTTGTGCTTGTATACACTAATAATGAACAATTCAAAAAGGAAATTAAGAAATCAATTTAATTTACAATAGCATCAAAAAGAATAAAATACTTAGGAGTAACCTTAACCACGAAGGTACATTGAAAACTATAAAACGTTGCTGAAAGAAATTAAGAAGAAACAAATAAATGGAGAAACATCTCATGTTCATGGATTGTAAGACTTAATATTGTTAACATATCAGTATTACCCAAAGTGATCTGTAGATTCAGTGCAACCCCTATCAAAATCCCAATGACTTTTTTTTTGTAGAAATAATTATCCTAAATTCATATTGAATCTCAAAGGACCCTGAATAGCCAAAATAGTCTTGAAAAAGAAGAACAAATTTGGAGGTCTCATAACTTCCTGATTTTAAAACTTATCAGAAAACTGCAGTCATCAAAGCAGTGTGGTACTGGCATAAAGATGGATATACAGACAAATGGAAAAGAATAGAGAGCCCATAAATCTTCACATATATGCTCAAATGATTTTCAACAAGGGTGCCAAGACTATTCAATGGGGAAAGAACAATTTCTCCAACAAATAGTATTGGGAAAACTGGATAGCCACATGCAAAAGTTGGATCCTTACATTTTACCATATAAAAAATTAACTCACAGGGCTTCCTTGGTGCCACAGTGGTTAAGAATCTCCCTGCCAATGCAGAGGACATGGGTTTGAGCCCCTGGTCCGGGAGGATCCCACGTGCCACGGAGCAACTAAGCCCGTGTGCCACAACTGCTGAGCCTGCGCTCTAGAGCCTGTGAGCCGCGGCTGCTGAAGCCTGTGTGCCTAGAGCCCATACTCCACGACAAGAGAAGCCACCGCAATGAGAAGCCCACGCACTGCAACGAAGAGTAGCCCCCGCTCTCCGCAACTAGAGAAAGGCCACGCAGAGCAACAAAGGCCCAATGTAGCCAAAAATAAATAAATAAAATAAATTAAAAAAAATTAACTCACAATATATCAAAGACTGAAACATAAGACCCAAAACTATAAAATTCTTAGAAGAAAACATAGGAGAAAAGATTCATGACATTGGATTTGGCAACAACTTTTTAGATGTGACAACAAAAACACACGCAACAAAAGTAAAAATAGACAAATTGGACTACATCAATATTAAAAGCTTCTGTGTATCAAAGGATACAATGGACAGAATGTAAAGGCAATCTATGGGATGGGAGAAAATATTTGCAAATCATATATGTGATAAGGGGGTAATATCCAGCATATATAAAGAACTTCAACTCAACAACAAAAAAACAAACAATGCAATAAAAAATGGGCAAAGGACTTGAACAGACATTTCTCCAGAGAAGATGTACAAATGGCCAATAAGCATATGATACTCAACCTTACTAATCATTAGGGAATTGCAAATCAAAACGACGATGAGATACCACTTTAAACCCATTGGAATGGCTACTATAGAAAAAAGTAATACAAAGTACAGGCTGAGGATGTGGAGAAACTAGAAGCTTTGTGACTACTGACAGGGATGTAAAATGGTGCAGCTGCTGTGGAAAAATTCTGGTGGTTTTTTTAAAACAATGAAAATAGAATTACCACATGATCCAGCAATTCTACTTCTGGGTACATACCTATGAGAATTGAAAGTGAGGTCACCAGAAGGTATTTGTACATCCATGTTCACAGCAGCATTATTCACAATAGTCAAATGGTGGAAGCAATCCAAATGTCTATCCATGGATGAACAGATAAACAAAACACAGTACATACATACAATGAGATTATTCAGTCTTTAAAAGGAAGAGAATTCTGACACATGGTACAACATGGATGAGCCTGAGGACATCAAGCTAAGTGAAATAAGGCTGTCAAAAAAGACAAATATTGTATGATTCCACTTATATGAGGTACTTAGAATAGTCAAATTCATAGAGACAGAAAGTGAAGATGTGGTTGCTAGGGATTAGGGGTTGGGAAAATGGAGAGTTGTCAACAGCAACAAATGGGTGTAGAGTTTCAGTTCTGCAAGATGAAGAGTATTCTGGAGATTGTTGTACAACAATGTGAATGTACTTAATACTACTGAACTATACACTTGAAAATAGTGAAGATGGTAAATTTTGTTTTGTGTTTCACACAATTTTGAAAAATACATATTTCCTAGTTCACACACTGAAAAGACTTAGAAACAAATGGTAGCCTAGAAGCAATGATCACCCTTAGTGTCAAAAGTGTGGTCTACTGGAAATTCTCCACCTGTTAGGTGCTTGGAAAATGATTGATTCCAAACTTGAAACAGGAAATGTACAAGATGGATTGAGACTCTGTGAGTGTGTGTGTGTGTGTGTGTGTGTGTGTGTGTGTGTGTACATGTGTGCCTGAAACCGAGGAAACTATCAGGATTAACTGGATCATATCAAAGGACATAGGAACCAGAGATGGGTTGAAAAGAGATGCGACATTTTGAGCACTGAAGAGAAAAAATGACTGCAATTGATTTAAACACATTGAATATATAAAAATTCATGAGTTCATTATTTTTTTTCATTTATTTTGTAACTGAAAGTTTGTACCTCTTAATCTCTCTCCCCTATGTCTCTCCTTCCCCCACTCCCTCCCCTCTGACAACCACTTGTTTGTTCTCTGTATCTATGACTCCATTTTTGTTTTGCTATGTTTGTTCATTTGTTTTGTTTTGTGTAGATTCCACATATAAATGAAATCATACAGTATTTGTCTTTCTCTGTCTGACTTATTTCACTTAGCATAATACCCTCCAGGTCCATCCGTGTTGTCAAAAATGGCAAGATTTCATTCTTTTATGTGATTGAATAGTATTCAGTTGCATATATACACCACATCTTCTTTATCTATTCATCTATTGGTGGTCACTTAGGTTGCTTCCATATCTTGGATATTGTAAATAATGCTGCAATGAACATAGGGGTGCATATATCTTAATGTTTTCATTTTCTTTGAATAAATACCCAGGAGTGGAATTGTTGGATCATATGGTAGTTCTAGTTTTAATTTTTTGAAGAATCACCATACTGTTTTCCACAGTGGCTGCATCAATTTACATTCCCACCAACAGTGTGTGACGGTTCCCTTTTCTCTGCATCCTCCCCAACACTTGTTATTTGTTGTCTTTTTGATAACACCCATTCTGACGGTGTGAGGTGATATCTCATTGTGGTTTTGATTTGCATTTCCCTTATATTAGTGGTGTTGAGCATCTTTTCATGTGTCTGTTCCCATCTGTTTATCTTCTTTGGAAAAATGTCTATTCAGATCCTTTACCCATTTTTAAATCAGGTTCTTTGGTTTTCTGATGTTGAGTTGTATCAGTTCTTAATATATTTTGGATATTAACCATTATCAGGTATATCACTTGCAAATATCTTCTCCCATTCAGTAGACCGCCTTTTCATTTTGTTGATAATTTCCTTCACTGTGCAAAAGATTTTTTAGTTTAATGTAGTCTCATTTCTTTCTTTTTTTTTTGCTTTTGTTTCCCTTGCTTGAAGAGACATATCCAAAAAAATATTGCTAAGACATGTCAAAGAGCATACTGCCTGTATTTTCCTCTAAAAGTTTTATGGTTTCAGGTCTTACATTTAAGTCTTTAATCTGTCTTAAATTTATTTTTGTGCATGGTGTGAGAAAGTAGTCCAGTTTGACACTTCTGCATGTAGGTGTCCAGTTTTCCCAACACCATTTATTGAAGAGGCTATATTTCCCCCATTGTATATTCTTGCCTCATTTGTCATAGACTGATTACCCATATAAGTGTGGGTTAATTTCTGGGCTCACTATTCTGTTCCATTGATCTATGTGTCTATTTCTGTGCCCATATCATACTGTTTTGATTACTGTAGCCCTGTAATATACTTTGAAATCAGGGAGCATGATACCTCCAGTTTTGTTCTTCTTTCTTAATATTGTTTTGGCTATTCAGAGTCTTTTGTGTTTCCGTACAAATTTCTTCTTATCCTATGAAAAATGGCATTGGTATTTTCATAGGGATTGCATTGAATCTGTTTGGGTAGTATAGTCATGTTAACAATATTAATTATTTCAATCCATGAGCATGGTATATCTTTTCATCTGTTTGTACTGTCTTCAATTTCTTTAATCAGTGTTTTATAGTTTTCTGAGTACAGGTCTTTTACCGTCTTAGTTAGATTTAATACTAGGTATTTAATTCTTTTTTTGTTGCATTTGTAATGAGTTCATTTTTAAGAAAGAAGAAACAGAAATGGTTAAAAAGTGAACAGACAAAAATTTAAAAACAACAACAACAAAAGAAAACCCTCTTTGGTCACCACTGGAGGTGGCCAGAGCACTAATTTTTTACTCTGGAAACTGGTAACTAGAACAAAAGAATTAAGCATTTATCCTGCCTTTCTTGTTTGAATTGATTTGCAAAGTATCTATATTAGTGTATTTGATTAAGCAAAGCTCTTCCTTACAGAAGAAAGACAGCCATCAATAACAACTATAGAAGTAATGATAAAAGTGACAAAAATACTATTTGGCAATCTCTGTTGCAATAACTGATTCTTCTAAAAGCTATTAGGTAAAGTTTGGCAGAGGGCTGCACAAGAGAAGGATTGGACTTCTCCCACCTGAACTCAGGTCATCTTAGCATTACTAAAAGTCTGTCAACCAGACAGGTGCTTCTTAACGTGATACATTATGTAGTACAAAGCACCACCTGTGGAACAGTTGTGCAGAAAAAAAGCAGAATCTAATCAGGTATTTAGATCTTACTTTACATTGGTAGGAAATACAGGGGATAAGAGGAACAATTTAAATGACACCACAAGAAAACATCAAAAAACTCCAGAATATGGGATACTCTACAGGACTACTGACCTGGTTTTTACAAGTAAAAATCTTGAAAAGAAAACTTGAAGAGGAGAAAGATGTATCATGGTTCATAATATTAGTCTCTGCTTTTGTGTGTTTTCATAAATTTTTATGTTATAGGGTTAAAATTATTATGTATTACAAATGCTGCCTTTTAAACTATAAAGAAATTAAAACATACTCTACAATTTCAACATTTCAACAAATAAAATTCCCTCCCTATTTCTGGATTTCCTTCTCAACTTACTCTAACCTTGTGCCTTATATAGATTTGTCCACTGCACTTAATCTTTTCTATTGGTTTTCCTCAAATTGATGGAAACAAGAAAGTTTTAATTTTAATTTAATCAGGCTTCCCTGGTGGCTCACTGGTTAAGAAACCACCTGCCAATGCAGGGGACATGGGTTCAAGCCCTGGTCCAGGAAGATCCCACATGCCGCAGAGCAACTAAGCCCGTGCGCCACAGCTACTGAGCCTGCGCCCTAGAGCCCAAGCTCCGCAACAAGAGAAGCCACCACAGTGAGAAGCCCACGCACCACAACAAAGAGTAGCCCCTGCTTGAAGCAATTAGAGAAAGCCGGAGCACAGCAACAAAGACCCAACGCAGCCAAAAATAAGTAAATAAATAAATATAATTTAATCATAATCAGAGTAAATAAAAATAAGGAAGGCAATTTTCATACTTTAAACTTGTTAAAATTACACATTTATAAAAATATAAATAGATCTTTTCATGTTCTTTTTTCCCCAAAAACATAAACCTTTAAAAACCATAAAAAATTGGAAGCTATTTTGAAAGTAAGTACCTACTTCAAAATAAATCCCACTTTTCAGGAGAATAATCTCTGTTGATTCTAGGAAAAGACTTATTCTTCCAAATACCTTGGCTTTTAGAATGAAGCAAATCTAGTACAGCACCAATTGTACCCTTACGGACGTTAAACAATATTTGGTGATTATAATTATACCCTTTTTTAAAAAAAGAGAAGATACTGTGTGGTATATAGATGATGAGGTATGTTCACAACTTACTCCCTAACTGTCTTCTAAAATGTTGAATTTCCTTCTTTAAGGAGCGATTCTGAGTCAGTCAGAGATACATAGTCAGTCCTAGGCAGTACAGAGGAGACTCATTTATTGGTACTCTGGTGGATTGCTGACATTGTGGAAAACAGAATTAGTATTGAAAGCAGATTGGTGTATTGGAAAGTGAGTCAGGGAAAAAAAAATAATGAAAACCCCAGAAAGAATAAATGACAACATTAACATAAGGTAATTTACATAAACTCAAGATGGAAACCATTTATCTACAGATTTGACAGATGGGTGAACAGTGACAGTGTAGAGCCCCTGACAAATGTCAGTCTGAAAATGGCATGCCTGCAGACTCCACTAGTATAGAAATTGCAGCCAAAGCATCCTATACGAATCAAGAAGATTCCTAGCATAGACAAGTTATCACTAATTTCAATCCAGTCTTAGAAATCCCATTCATGCATCTCAAAATCTATTTTCAACAATAATCCTACATCTTTGATACCATATCAATGTCTTTTCTGCCTCTCATTATATTTCCACCTCCCTCTCCCGCCCTCCCAAGCAGTATTCAGCTGGGGAAGGAGAGGGAAAATAGAAGCTGCTGGTTTCTGCAAAGTTATGGGGATGAATATGCCATTTTGAGGATTTGAGGAGGGCCAGAAGCACTCTGGTGGGCTGTTTCTGAGGCAGAAAAGTCCCTGCTTGCGTACTGCATTTTGCAAAACAGCATGATTTAGTACAAAAGCTTGCACTCTGATGTCAGGCAGACCTGGAATCTCATTCTGATTTTTAATACTTCCTCCCTGAGCTTAGCTTTTTCACCTGTTAAATGGAGATGTAATGACCTTCTTCTTATGGTTCTTATGGACAACGAAGGAGACGACACAATACATATAATGTAAAAGTTAAATGAAATACTATCTGTAATGAAAATAGTAGTGCTGGTACCTATTTGAACTCCCTTCCTTTAAAACATCTTAGAAGACCACACTTGTGAGCACCTTGGTTCCAGCCTCACCAGCCCGGCTGGGTGGGGTAAACTACCCAGGGGCATTGCTCTGTACCCTCAACACTCAAGAGCTCCTATTGTCTCTGGCATGTAATTTCCTTAAGGGGCTGATTAGATCCTTCCAAGAATGCTGTGTAAAGCACTGATTGCCTCAGAGCAATCGGAAAAGTTCAGAGAGGAGCCACAGGGAAGATTAAAGGACAGAAGGCTAAAACACTAAGGGAAAAAACCAGAGCAAGTAGGATTCTTGTACCAGGAAAAGTAAAGGCTGGTTACTACTGAGAATAGCATTCCAGTGCCACCACGCTATTCAGTAAAGTAGAAGCCACTCAACGTTGTTCTCCGTGGCACTCTGAAAAACGTTAACTCTGCCCTGGTGCACCTGGGGACCCACACCCTACTGACAAAAATGGGCGTGGGAGGGGCAGGGCTTAGAGAGATTAGACTTGAATATAACCAAGAAGCAAAAAAATACGAGAGAGGAGAGAAAAAGAGAAGACAGTAGAGCTGGTCAGATGTAGTCTCTGCAGCTCAGAGCCGGCCTAAGCCAGGAGGGGAATCTGATCCCAGTTATCAGAAGTGACTGGTTGGTGTTAGCACTGTAGCATTTACAGTGCTCACTAGTTGCAGCAACTAGAGTAGAAACTAGAGTCACTGGCACCTTTGTTGAGGTGTGATTAGGATTCCTGCAGGCGGGCGTTCAGGAAGCAGCCACAGCTCACCACAGCCTGGAAGTTCTCTCTTTATCACTGAAAAGAGTAATTTGAATAAAAGGAAAAAAAGTCTTATATTTGGGTGAAAAAAAAATCTCCCATCTCTAGAGAGGAAAAGAAGTCAACTTTTGGTGGCTGTGAGGATGAAGAGGTCTCAAAAGCGATAGCTCTGAGACAGAAAATGGAAGCCTGCACTCCATTAAATATCTGAATGTACAAGTGGGGTGGAGTGTGAGGCATGATGGGAGACAGCTCCGTGGGGAAGCAGTAAAAGTGAGCCTTCTCATCAGGGTGAAACGCTCAGGTGAGAGACAAAGCTCAGGAACGACTGAAGGGCTGGGGATTTCGTGTATCTAGGCACAGAAAACACCTCACACTTGATAACCATGAGGTGCTTCCGCCCTGCTGGCATATCCAGGCCATCTCAGACAACACACCCCGTGAAACCCAAGTCCGCTGCAGTCCCATCCAGGGGGAGGTCCAGCTCTCCTGCTTCTCGGCGGAGAAATGCAATGTACTCAGCCCTTGGATTCTGGTTAAATAAGACAAAGAACTGTTGAGTAGGAATTAGTCATTGCATAATCATCTCCAGAGATCTTTACAAGCAGGCTATATTTTTATTTGCCGCTAAATAGTTTAGGTCATTCAGACTGGAAGCCTGAGGAACATGCTACGTGATTTCTCATCCCTCCCTAGACTTGTAGATTTTCAGAGCTGTGGGTGCTCTTCCCCTTGGGCTATTAAAGAGAAAAATTGGGGCTAGCACTAGGCTGACAAAGCAGAAAGCAGATTTTTTTCAGATGTTACAAGAGATACTTAATGACATTATTCTCATCAAAGATTACACTTACTCGAGACCACAGCTTTTACAGCAGGATGACTAATCCGAGAGAGCCTGCGATGTAAATTAGAGCTGCCACCTCAAGCATGTTAAAATGCTCGCAGCTGGTCAATCAGGATGTTATGCAAAAATGGATGGGAAGGAAAACAGCTTTTGTTACTATTCCATTTTGATTAGATTTTCATGTTACCAGTGTTGGGTTGGATACCTGTACTTACATTTTGAAATTTTGAACTTCCCGTAACTCATTGAAAATAAATTCCCTTTCCTCTTTTTTTCCTGTAATCTTAATGTCATTTGTAAAATAAGACAATATTGCCTCTAGCTACAAGTATTGACAGATTTGCAGTTTGCTTTTGAGCTTGGGACACTGCCAGTGTAGAATTTAAAAAAAATTTTACTCTAAATTTCATCACAAAATCTTTTACTGTGAGTAGTGTTTTCTTAGTAAATGTTGATATAACATTTCAAACTTTTTCAGCTGATTAGTCCACAGCAATTCTAGTTATTTATAAAATTATTAAAAATCTTTTACGGATCTTATTGTAGGTTCCCTTGGAAAGTGCAATCTTCAGTATTATTCTAGTTTTCTTCTCCTTAGAGGACTTCTGATAATGTTTTCTTTCACAGAAATATGTACTGATAGCTCTTCTCTTTCCCAGTTTATGAAACTTGAAAGTCAAATATAAGGGGCAGAGAAACTGTCCTGAAAGTGAGGCTGGAGAGAGGGGCAAAAGAGTACGTGAGCCATCCCAGAGAGAGGAAATGAAAGAGACAGGCAAAACCGAAGGCAGAAGAGACACACAGCATGGCTCAAAGTGAAACAGCTAGAAGGTTAAAGGTGCTTTCTCTACGTGGCGTGAAAGGACCAAGGAAGGAGCAGTGAGCTTTCTTTTTTTTTTTTTGCGGTACGCGGGACTTTCACTGTTGCGGCTTCTCCTGTTGCGGAGCACAGGCTCCGGACGCGCAGGCTCAGCGACCATGGCTCACGGGCCCAGCCGCTCGCACATGTGGGATCCTCCCGGACCGGGCCACAAACCCGTGTCCCCTGCATCGACAGTAGGACTCTCAACCACTGCGCCACCAGGGAAGCCCAGTGAGCTTTCAAAGAGCTGCTCAGACTTGAGGTCTGTGGTTCTGACTTTGGAACTACCCTAAGGCCTCATCATTACCCAGGGGCTCAAAGAGAGGTCTGGGCTAGAATTATCAAACAAATCTTAGAGATGTTTGTCATCTTCCTATTTACGGTTTTTGGTGCTTTGATTGCAACTTGTGCCAGGTTCAATTAAATATCATGACCAAGGAGATGTCATCCTGTCTCTTGTCTACATCATGATTTAATCACTTAGACACTCACCAAGCCTTCAAATGTTGCCTGGAGATAGCTGATGCGACTCAGCTACACTTCTTCATTGTCCCATCACTGTACAGTATAGGAATTGTCCTGGTGAGTAGCATTCCAGGGCCACTCCAGCACCTCTCTCAGCTCCACTGGGAACTCTGTTCATCCCACTTCTAAAGCCAAATGGATGATACTATCAACGGAGTGATTACACAGTTATTAAATATGTAATTTAACCGTGTTGTCTCAGGTTAATTTAACTAGGCATTACAGGCAGAGCTATTTCACTTCTGAGCCACAACTGAAATCCTGACCATAATGCACTCACTTTTAGACAGGCATGGTGATGTCCATACTGCTTCTCTTTAGTAACGTTCTAGGGTTATCCTTATACTGAGCAAAATGGATCCACAGGCTGGGTTCAGAGTGCACAGACCTTTGGCGTGACTCAGGGATTAGCCCAAGCTGGTCACGTACCCCTTTTAAAACATCACTGAAAAAACTGGAGTTGTAGAGTATATTTCCCAAGGAGCAACTCAGCTGCCCAGAGAGATAGGGAGAAAATGGACTCATATGGGATTCAGCTGTGAATACTTGCGATGCCTACTTTTTACAGCTCTTGCTTATGTCTCTCCATCCTTGTTTCTGGCACAGGCCAGGAAGAGGCACTCCTAAGGGGCTCCCAATTCTTCAGTGCCCATGACACACTAGACAAGAATTTTATCCACATTATTTCACTTGATTTTTCGTAAGAATCATGTGAAAAAAGTGGTAGGGTCCCAATTTTATAGATTATGAAATAAAAGCTAAGAGAAGTATGTATCTGAGGTCCACAAACTGCTAATGTCCTCAGTGAGATTAGAACACAAACTGAAATCATTTAGGTGTGTTTGTAGCAGTTTGACATGGCTAAAATATTTCTACTGTATTTTGCAACAGTATCAGTCCACGATAGTTTTGAAATAACCGGAGAGAAAGGAAGAAGGCAAGAAGGAAGGAAGGAAGGGGACTTAGAAAGAGGGACGGAAGAAAGAAAGGAAGGAAGGATGAAAAAAGAAATTGATTCTTCCTTTAAACAGCTTGAGAAATATGGGCTTAGACATTTAATGACTAGTCCAAAGTTGCATGTCAGGTGCATGTCAGAATAAAGATTTACACCCTCTCCTGGCTTCAAAGCGCTTGCTGTTTAGAATGACATTCTACTATTTCCCAAGTCAATAATGGTGATGATGAGTTAAGAAAGAAACAAGCCAGCAATCTGATGACAATTTGTCATATGTCAAATATGTCATATGTCAATTTGTCATACCAGAGCCAAGGTTCTGCTGCTGTACGGTCACCACCACCATCATCTTTTTGACCATAGTTATCATGGTCAGCATGGACTGAGAACTGAGAGCCAAGAATTGTACCATGTGCTTAACATGAATTATCCTGTGGTCCCAGGACAAGTCAGTGAGGCAGGCGCTGTTTGGCTAGGCAGCAGCAGAGCCAGGATGCAAAGGGGATGTGCCTGACACCAAAGCCCAGGCATTTAACCACTGTGCTCTACTTTTCCCACCTATAACGCGTGACAGATTCACGAGGATGTCTGGGGAGGCACTGAAGCTTGTTTGTGAATAACGGGGACTTGGGGATCAGACTAACTGGGTTTAAATTTGGTTCAAGAGCTGTGGAATCATAGACATGATTTTTAACCTCTCTGTGCTTCAGTTATCACGTCTGTAAAATGGGGAGAAGACCTGCCTCAAAAGCTTGTGGTCAGGATTTAATTTTTTTTTTTTTTTTTTTTTTTGTGGTACGCGGGCCTCTCACCGTTGTGGCCTCTCCCGTTGCAGAGCACAGGCTCCGGACGCGCAGGCTCAGCGGCCATGGCCCACGGGCCCAGCCACTCCACGGCATGTGGGACCTTCCAGGACCGGGGCACGAACCTGTGTCCCCCGCACCGGCAGGCGGACTCTCAACCACTGCGCCACCAGGGAAGCCCCAGGATTCAATTTTTTAAATGCACACTGTTTGGCACACAGTATTCGATAAATTGTAGCAACTGGTAATATTGTTAAAATTATATATCAGCACTTTTTAGGTTGACACAAGAGTAAAACAATGTGGAGTATTATACTTTGTGGATTTTGACTCTTAGTCGGACTTTACAAAATTTTGCTTTTCACAATAACGTGTGGCTTTATGGAGTTCCATCTAACATGCTACGTAAGAGCACAATTAACCTAATACCTCCTTTCTATTTGCTAGGATGCCACGATCTTTATTTCAGGTCTTCTCATTTCATTAAATTGCTGCTCTTTTAAATACTGAAATAAGCAGAGCTCAAAAAACATCAGGAAGCTGTTACTCCAAGGAAAGGAAACCATCATTTATGCACTGTTTGTTAATTACCAAGATATTTATGATTTCAGTTCTAAGAATGTAAGCTCCAGAAACCAACGCTTGGAACACTGCCTTGTGCATAGTAGGTACTCCATATATACCTGCGGAACAAGTGCATCTTACTGGAGAACTCAGTCCCAGCAAGTTATCTTCCTTTCAGTTCTATTTAAGTCTGCTTTTTAAAATATGTATCATTAAAAAAATAATAACAACCTTTGCTGTTTTTCTACTAAAAAGCTATATCATGCCACTTTTCTGTATTTATCTACATTAAGCAGAAAAGAGCAGCCCGAGGCTACAGGCAGGCCTGGGCTTCAGCTGAAGGTGTGTGTAGTGCTGCCACCTTGAACCTACGCCTCTTTCCTGCCTGCAGGGCAGGGAGCGCCGGCTGTGCGCTGGGTGAGCTGAGTAGCCGCCCGAGTCATGGTTATGTCGCCCTGAGTCAGGCTCTCCCAGCACCAGACCGGATGTCAGATCCTGCTGCTGCATCTCTACGTGATGCTGCTCTGCAGGCCCCATTCCTTCAGCCCCTCCCGGCTCTGCAGTCTGTGCAGGAAAGGAGGGGTGCGGGCCAGGGGCAGGCCTTGCTCCTGGAGCAGGACAGACTGCCTTGTTGCTGCTCAGATCACTGCCTGCTGATGGCTTCTGCCATCTCGCTGACGACTCTGCAGACCTCCCTGGCTCTCCTGCTTTTTCTGCCCCTGCTGTTCATTTACTGACCTCTCTCCATGTCCTTACGAGGATTCAAGACTCAGCAGTGCCTCTCTTCCAGCTTCCCTGAAATTTCTCGGGTAATAAACTAAAGAAAGAGGCTTATGTTTGAGTAAAAAAATGTATTAACCCCAGTGACATGATATGACTGTGTGACTCCACAAATCTTTGGCCCATAATTTCATCATCTGTGAAATGTGAGGTTTGGACCAATGTTTCTGGCACTGGGACCTGATGTCCTGAGAATCTGACTCCTTTGGCCCCGGTGGAGCCTGGGAAACTATATTCATAAAAACTTCCCATGTGGTTTGGATGGGCAGCCGGGCTTGCGCATTATTGGACAAGATCATTTCCAATAATGCTAACTCTAAAATTCTAACTCTAAAATTCTATGAATCTAAATTTAAAATTCTATGAATCTAAATTTAAAATTCTATGAATCTAAATTTAAAATTCTGTGAATCAAGATCTTCTTTTCCCCAATCAAGTCCCTGAGTCAAAAAAGGAATTATTAACTGTGTAGGTTTAGGTGGACCACAAAAAGGTAGAAAGATTTTTATAATTTTATTTTGGTAAGAATGAAATGTTTATATCTTTTTTTAAAAACCAAGTTCAAATACCATATGATATCACTTATATATGGAATCTAAAATACGACACGAATGTATCTACAAAACAAAAACAGACTCACAGACATAAAGAAGAGACTTGTGGTTGCCAAGGGGGAGGGGGGAGGGAGAGGAATGGAGTGGGAGTTTGGGATTAGCAGATGCAAACTAGTATATACAGATTGGATGAATAACAAGATCCTAGTGTCTAGCACAGGGAGCTATATTCAATATCCTGTGATAAACCATAATGGAAAAGAATATGAAAAAGAATAGATATATGTATAACTGAGTCACTTTGCTGTACAGCAGAAATTAAGTACAACATTGTAAATCAACTATACTTCAGTAAAATTTAAAAAAAACAAGTTCACCTGGGCAACTGCAGAACTGTTTGTGTTTAAGCAGGAAATTTGTAAGCATGAAATTCTGTCCTGAAAAATTCCAAACTGAACGGAAGTCCCAAGTCAGAGCCCAGTGCTCTCTGGCCTCTCACTGCCTGGGTAGGTTCCAGGTCCCGGGAGAGAATGCAGTCGGCTGGCTGGGTCGGTAGGATTTGAGTTCTCCCATGCGGTTTGCAGCCACAGCTGGCCAAGTTCATTGTGAGCAGCGCTTCCTGCCTTCCTACCAACTGCATTAGGAAACAAAGACTGTCAAACTAAAGTTTCTGACTGAGGCCTTTGTTGAGAAAGTTACATTATCTATGACATCAGTGACAAGGCCAAAAGCAAGAAAATATATATGAATCTATTCCCTCAAAAGTACTCAGAAAAAGGCAGGGAGGCCAGATGTTTCCTTTCTGAGTGACAAAGGGCCTGAGAAAAATAGGTAGGAGGAACAACTTTGAAAGATCCACTTGGACTGCTTTCTCAGTGCCTAGGGATGCTACCAAGTTCCAAGAGGACACTGCACCCCTGGATCCTAGGACAGGGCCTGGCGAATAATAATGCTCAAGAAATATTAAATAAATATATGGATCAGACAGCTCTGGTCATCGAAAGACTGCTACCTGCTGAGGGTTAACTCAGGAAAAACTCTACTAAACTATAAGCTCAAAAAGGCAGAGATTAGCTCTTATTCATTTTGTGGGGCTTGACAACAACATCAGTAAACATTTGTTGAAATGAGTTGGCCAAGAGCTCTTCTAGTTAGGGGGGAAAGTGAGTCAACAAAGGAGCTGGTAGTAAAGGTTACAAAAGGCTGTATGTATAATATAAGTTATACATACAATTTTTTCTTGAACAATTAAGGACACCTAACTATCAACGGCAATATTTATTTCAGTAAGAGAAATAGCATTTTTCAAGGAAATGGGTTTATGAACATTAATATGATAGTTTTAGGACAAAACATTGAGTGATTTATAATAGTGAAACATTTGAATTGCCCTAACTCAACAGGGAACTTGTTAAATAAACTATGATGCTTTCGTGCAATTATATTTTTAGTTAATATCACGTTTTCAAAAACATTTAATGTCATGGGGAAATTTATATGTGTTAAATCAAAAAGATGTGATAGGGCTTCCCTGGTGGCGCAGTGGTTGAGAGTCCGCCTGCCGATGCAGGGGACACGGGTTCGTGCCCCGGTCCGGGAAGATCCCACATGCCGCGGAGCGGCTGGGCCCGTGAGCCATGGCAGCTGAGCCTGCGCGTCCGGAGCCTGTGCTCCGCAACGGGAGAGGCCCCAACAGTGAGAGGCCCGCGTACCGCAAAAAAAAAAAAAAAAAAAAAAGATGTGGTAGCAGGAACTGTTGATTCCTCCCAGCCCTATCTCCCACCTCTTCCCGAACAACACGGTCTTGTCAAGGTTTCTACCTGCCTCTGCATAGCTGTGTGCTTCAGGGAGCAGCCCTGCTCTGGGGAGCCCATCACCAGTGGTCGCCATGAATGCCCCTTGTGGTAGGTTGAGACGTGGGTAGGTATGAGGTCATTTCAGCCCAGTGAAATATTTGGGGAGGGGAGGAAGCTTCTGGAAAAGTTTTCCTCCATCTTGAAAAGAGAAGCAAGAAGCCAAAGTTCTGTTTCTACTAAACGTTGGTGGGTCTGCACATGATGTCTGCACCATGCGGCTGCCACGCAGCGAGGCTGGGCTGAGCTGACACCAGGAGAAGGCGGGAAGATGGGAAGGCCCAGATAGGGGAGGGGGCGGCTGCTAATCCACTGGGCGCTCAACCTTGGCATCATCTGCTGTAGGTCAGTGGCCAAAAGTCAATTCATCAAATGCCCACCCACTGTAATCAATTCCCCATACGCCCAATTTGCTGAATTTACTCACTTATTTCAACTATTTAGATATTTAGATATAGTTGACTGATTTTCATTTAGTCTTCAAAATAGTACTTAAGGAATATTAAATTTGTTTTAGTCCCAGTTCCTTGCTGCTATAGCTTGAGACTGACTTTTAATTAATTGTCCCTCTTAAGAAGTCACCTTATCTCTGGACTTACGTGAGCCAATTATTTCTGATTGTTTAAGACAAATGAATATTGAGTCCTGGTTTTCTCTTACTTGCAGCTGAAAGCATATGAATATCAATACATGTAGGTTAAGAGAGAGAGAGAGAGAGGGAATTATCTCTCACTTATGCCTGAATTGTAGGAATGGGAATATGGCTGATTTGTGCATCTATTATGCTTATCTTTGTACTTTTCTATATTTTCCAATTTTTAAAATAATGAACATCTATTGCTACTATAAATAAAGTGGAAAACTAGTCTTAAAAGCTGGGTTAAGTGCTATAAATGTTGTCAGTGCTAATCTCAGAGGGTTGTAAGACCATTGAGAACTGGCATTGAGTTAGGCTTAGTGAGTGGTGGGTGGGCAGGGAAGGCTTCCCAAAGGAGAAACCATTGACTTAATTCTAGAAGAATGAGTATGCATAGGATGAGTTGGAGGAGGTGAGGGTTAGGACCTCTGACTCCACTGTTCCTGATTTGGTTGAGGATGACTAGGGGAACACTTTCAGAATATTTATTGTCTCCTCTATGCCTTACGCTTTTCAAATATTCAATCTCCTTTCACCATCACAACAATCTTGAAAGCAGGTATTATTATCTCCATTTTATAGAGGTAAGGCCTGAAGCTCAAAAGCTCACCCAACGAACAAATGGTGGAGCTGCAATTTTAATATAGGTCTGATGTTAAACATCACAAGCAGCAGCCCTCATAGATGAGCTTCCTGGGAGTGGAAAATCAGGACGTGGAAACAACCTAAATGCCCATCAACAGAGGAATGGATAAAGGAGATGTGGTACATATATACAATGGAATATTACTCAGCCATAAAAAAGAACAAAATAATGTCATTTGCAGCAACAAGGATGGACCCAGAGATTATTATAGTAAGTGAAGTAAGTCAGAGAAAAACAAATATCATAAGATATTGCTTATATGTGGAATCTAAAAAAATGGTACAAATGAACTTATTTATAAAAGAGAATAGAGTCACCAATGTAGAAAACAAACTTATGGTTATCAGGGGATAAGGTGGGGGTGGGGATAAATTGGAACATTGGGATTGACATATATACACTACTATATATAAAATAGATAGGACTTCCCTGGTGGCGCAGTGGTTATGCAGGGGACACGGGTTCGAGCCCTGGTCCAGGAAGATCCCACACGCCGCAGAGCAACTAATCCCATGCACCACAACTATAGAGCCTGCACTCCAGAGCCCGCGAGCCACAACTACTGAAGCCCGTGTGCCTAGAGCCCGTGCTCCACAACAACAGAAGCCACCGCAATGAGAAGCCCACGCACCGCAACGAAGAGTAGCCCCTGCTCGCCGCAACTAGAGAAAGCCCGCACACAGCAATGAAGACCCAACACAGCCAAAAATAAATTAATTAAAAAAAAATAAAAAATAAAGTCTCTGTGGAGACGTTAAGTACATATATATAAAATAAATAACTAATAAGGACCTACTGTATAGCACAGGGAACTCTTCTCAATACTCCGTAATGGCCTATACGGGAAAATAATCTAAAAAAGAGTGGATACACGTATAACTGATTCACTTTGCTGTACAGCAGAAACTAACAACATTGTAAATCACCTATACTCCAATAAAAATTGAAAAAAAAATCATAGGATGTTAGAGCTGCAGACATTCAGATGAAGAACAGCTGTGATTATGTGTAATCGAAACGCAACTCAAAGCACTTAAACAAAAGTGGAATGTATTGCCTTACATAGCGACGAAGTCTGAAAAGAGTGGAACCCGCAGGAGGCTTGGCTGTACCCAAGGGTTAAGGTTGTGGCCAGTACAGTCAACATTTTTCCTACAAAAGGAGAGAATCCTCTCCCAAGACTGCAGAGAGGGGACCGTAGGAAAGACACCTCTGCGATGCCACTGACCACCCTCTGTCGTCCCCAAAACTGAGGCCCCAAAGTAGCAGCTTCTCAAAGTCAACTAAGGTCAAGGTGGTCCAAACACCCATCCAAAAATCTGTGAAAAGGATCTGTATCATTTTGTTATTTGTTGTTTATGTATCACTGTTGTCTGTCCTTAAAAAAAATCTTATCACCTAAGAAGTCTGGACACAGCTACTTGGTCTTTGTTTCCACAGACAGAGGAAAGGAACTCACACTTCCTGGCATCCAGCAGTAATGAACACTGACCACAGGGTGACCTTTCAAGGTAAGGCTTTCATGAGCATTAGGCAGAATGCCTGCTTTTCAACCCAGTGCGGAATATTTACATTTTAGAACCTTTTGATTAAACCACTGCTGCAAGAAAGTGGACCATCTATTTCTTTTTCCTGTACTTAGTCCTTAGATCAGGAGTGGACAATTTTTTTCCACAAAGGATCAAATAGGAAATATTTCTGGCTTTGCAAACCATATGGTCTCTGTAGCAATGATTCAACTGCAGTCAAAGTGCAAAAGCAGCCATGGACAAAATGTAAATAAGCAAATGAGCATGGCTGTGTTCCAATAAAATTTCGTTTTCAAAAACAGGAAGTGGGCTCTATTTGGTTTGCAGGCCTTCGTTTGCCAATCCCTGCCCTAGAGCACTGATTTTTCTTTAAAAATTGCTGATCAAAAAGCACCATTAAAAAAAGAACCCATGACAGAGAAAGATAATTTCACATTTTATAGGGGTGTATTCTGTTTTAGTTGTTTTGATGATTATCTAAAGGAATCAGTATGAAATACAAATTATCGTTACCTGTTCTGTGCTTCTGTTCATTCCAGAAAAGGAATAACCTTATCAAGGCATGTAGCTTAAAATCTTTAAATTAATATAACTATTTTAATAGAATAATAAATTTAATGTTTTAAAACCCTATATTCCAAATATAAATTTGATTAAGAGAAAGAACTACGTAGTCTGAACTCTGAGTAGATGGAGTGATCATAAATTTGCAGGACAAATAAATTATATTTTCCTTACTGTGAAGGGGAAACTGACTGATGCAAGAATAACCACTATTTTATAAATTTATTTATTTATTTTTGGCTGCGTTGGGCCTTCATTGCTGTGCGCAGGCTTTCTCTAGTTGCGGTGAGCAGGGGCTACTCTTTGTCGCGGGGCGCGGGCTTCTCATTGCGGTGGCGTCTCTTGTTGCAGAGCATGGGCTCTAGGTGCGCGGGCTTCTCATTGTGGTGGCTTCTCTTGTTGCAGGGCACGGGCTCTAGGTGCGCGGGCTTCAGTAGTTGTGGCACATGGGCTCAGTAGTTGTGGCTCATGGGCTCTAGAGCGCAGGCTCAGTAGTTGCGGCACGTGGGCTTTCCCTAGTTGCGGCGAGCGGGGTCTACTCTTGGTTGCGGTGCACGCAGTGGCTTCTCTTGTTGCGGAGCACGGGCTCTAGGTGCGTGGGCTTCAGTAGTTGTGGCTCGCAGGCTCTAGAGAGCAGGCTCAGTAGTTGTGGCGCATGGGCTTAGTTGCTCCGAGGCTATGTGGTATCTTCCCAGACCAGGGCTTGAACCTGTGTCCCCTGCACTGGCAGGCGGGTTCTTAACCACTGCGCCACCAGGGAAGCCCGGGAATAACCACTATTTTAAATCTCTAGAAATCCCTGCCCAATGACAGATGTAGAATTCAAAACTTGTTCACAGATTATACTTGGCTTTTCAAAAATTGGTAACACTTTATTTTTATAAATTAAAAATATTCAGACTAACATAAACTTTTAACATTTATTAACATACAGTTTTAAATGTATACACCATCTTATTAAAACTTAAAAGAACTCCGTTTTGGTGATCGCTATTAACATTTTCTTCTACCATGGCGAAAACATCCTCAAAAATATAAACTTAGCTAACATGTACATGGTAGCCTCAGACACTAGGTGCATCAGGCATTATTATCCTTACTTTCAGACGTAACGCAGCATCAAGATCAGGAAGGTGAGCTGATTCTTCTCTAGTCACACACTAGTGACCAGCAAAGTTAGAACCAGAATCTAGATTTTTGGACTCCAAGTCCATACTCTTGTACTCTACCACATTAAGCTAACTGGCCTCATTGACACTCCGACTTTTCTAATCTTCAAATGCTTCACAGATTTATAAAACTGAGTAAAAGAGTAAACGATTTCAATTTTCAATTGCAACTTAGAACTATTTTTTGAAAATCACAACAAAAAAGTTATATGTGTTAGGCAGATCACTTAAATCTGTAGGACGAAGGGGTAGTACTAATATGGGGTTTCAACCTGTGCTCTGTGGATGCCTAAAAGCTCAGGTGAACCTCAGGAATCAGGAGCTTTTGAATATGCTTAAGTCTTCCACAGTTGACGTCATGTTTTTGGCCCAGCCGTGAAAATTGACTATCCAAGAAGGCTGTGTACCAGTTTTAATATTTTATTAGTGAATCCTGTAGAATTTTATTTGAAAAAATATTACTTTGCTAAATAATTTACTAGGCTAAATAATTTTTCTTCCAGCTCTCATATTTTGTGATACTCTGATTTCAGAATCAAATCTATATCTGAATGTGAAAAATATACAATGAGGAGAGCAAACAATTACATTGTTCCTTACTTCCTTCCTTTCTTTCTCTCCCTCTCCCTCTCTTCCTTCCTTTCTTCCATCTTCCTTCCTTCCTTTCTTTTTTTTTTATAATAGCCTTTCTGATGGGTGTGGCCTGACTAGTTTTTAATCAAGTAAGAAGCTGAAGAAGAAAGGAAACAAGCGAGCATAAGAACCCAGTGACGTTAAAGCAGAACCAAAGCAACTCAGAGACTCCATCTAAGCAGCGGTTGTAGGGTCTCCTCGCCACATCCTGCTGTGGATATTCCCTAGGGATCTCCATACACTAATGAGAAAGCAGAGGCACACGATTATGTTTTATGCCAAATATGTTATGACTTCTATCTGTTGTTCTCTGGAGTCATACGTAGGATATCTGATTGAAGCAACCTTATCAAAAGTTCTGTGGATACAATGTTAACTAAACTACTTTTTATATAGACTCTAAGGTGGATGGATTGCTTCCCAAACCCGTCTCCTGTGCAAAGCATACTCTTGAGTTCCAAATACATAGATGGCAATTTAAGGACATAAAGCAAAATCAAAGAATTCAGAAAAAAATAAATTACACATTCTTAGATCTGGAATGTCATGTTTGAGTGGATGTTACTTTTCCAAAATAAATGGAAACCTCCAATACCAAGATTATCTAGGAGATCAGTGTCTAACCCTTCCTTCAGTGTTCCCTTCCATCACACTTGTGATTTACCTAAGCACCCCCTTGGGTTTCAGTGACCTTCAAAGGGTCGTCTGATTCCTATACCCAAGAGAGCACAATACTTATATCTCAACAATTTAGCATTGCCATTGTTTCTCACTGCCAAATGGAGTTTCGTTGCATAGTTGTCACCCTCAGGCAAAAGAGGCGGCTAGTCTACTCCACACAATACTGCTCTGTCTTGATCCCCATCGTAGTCCTAGAGAGAATGAGCTTAGTTGAGTTTGCTCTGTGCTCAATCAAGCTGCCTTTACAGTGAATACAGCCACACACGGCCATCGCTCCAGGGAAAAAAAAGCTTTGTGCCAGCCAGAGCGGCTGGGTTGGAAGGAACACTTAGCACAGCCACAAATGTGTTCAAGCCAGCCTTCACAAATCCTGTGGGGCTCGGCTTTAGTCTGGGTTACCGGCTTGGAAACGCATTTTCCTCAAGATAATTTTTAAATAGACTTTGTTTTTTAGATTAACCAAAGTGTTAGGTTCTCAGCAGAATTGAGCAGAAAGTGCAGAGAGCTGCCCGATAGCTTCACTGCTCTGAAAATCCTCTGCGGCTGCCTATCCATCCCTCCTTCTCCCCTAACCACTGGCAACCACTATGTTTATGTCTCCGTAGCTTTGCCTTTTCCAGAATGTCATGTAATTGGAATCATACCGCATGTAGCCTTTTCCAACCAGTTTCTTTCACTTAGCAATATGCATTTAAGTGTCCTTCATGTCTTTTCGTGGCTTGAGAACTCTTTTTTTTTTGGTATATGGACATAAGTTTTTAACTCATCTGCATAAATACCAGAGTGTGATTCCTGAATTCTAAGGTAAGAGTATGTTTAGTTTTGTAAGAAGCTGCCGCACTGTCTACCAAAGTACCTGTGCCGTTCTGCATCCCCACCAGCAATGAACGAGAGTTCAAACGCTCCTTGTCAGCATTTGGTGGTCTCAGTGTTTGGATTTTGGCCATTCTAATAGGTATGTGTTAGTATCTCATTGTTGTTTTAATCTGCATTTCCCTGATGACACGTCATGTAGAGCATCTCTTCCTATGCTTATTTGCCATCCGTGTATCTTCTTTGGTGAGGTGTCTATTCAGATCTTCTACCCATTTTAAAATCTGGTTCTTTTCTTATTGTTGAGTTTTAGTAGTTCTTTCTATATTTGGGGTAACAGTCCTTTATCAGACGTGTCTTGTGAAATATTTTCTCCCTGGCTTCTCATTCTCTCCACAATCTTTCGCAGGGCATCCTCAAGATAAGTTTATTTCTGACAACTCATTGCTCTGCTGTGCCGCTAGACTTCGGTCTGGATCATGCTATCAGTATTATTACCTAAACTACCCTCTCTGTCTTAAAATTCCCTCCCTAGAGACTGTGTTCTTAAACAGATGGAACCACGTCATGCCTAATAATTGATTTGGGATATCGGGGCTCTCAGGCCAACCTCTATGCAGTCACAAAAGGCTCTGTTATGTGCTAACCCACAACATAGCTGTCTGGACACCCTCCATTTGCCTGAAAGGATCATATAAGTGATCCATGACAGGACAAAGATTGGATTTAAAATTTTTTTTTTGATCAAAAAATACAGAGTTGAAACTATACTGTATTGTATTGCAGTGGTAGATGCATGTCATGGATGCTGTTACGTGTATACATGTCAAACGCCAATTATGCATCAGGCAAAATCCACAGACCATACAACAATAAGAGTGAGTCCTAATGGAATCTATGGACTTGAGTTAATAATCGTATACCAGTACTGGCTCATCAATTGTAAAAGATGTGCCACACTACTCAAGACGTTAATAATAGAAGAAACTGTGCGTTGGGGGCTGTGGTACAGGGGTGTACAGGCACTCTCTGTACTTCATGCCCCATTTTCAGAAAACCTACAACTGCTCTAAAAAATAAAGTCTATTATTTAAAACAGATACACTGCCTCAACCTTATAAAGTAGTTTTATTTACATTTCAGATTAGTTGATTTGTTCGAAGAACATTTTTTAAAAAGGTAAACACAATAACAAAAAGTTAAAAACATCAATTCATTTAGGTAGAAAGTTAATTACCTAAATAACGATGTAGTGTCTTAAACATAACTCTCCCTCCCTGATTCTTTGCTAAAGTGACTCAACTAACGTAGAAGGAGAAATTTCATCCCACCAGTGGAAACTGGAACATATTCTTGCATTGTTGAGATTATGGCAGGCAGAACTCTAGGAGGGTTCCCTAAGAGTCCCACCTCTGGGTGTACACAGCTTGGATAACGCCTTCCTTTCGAATGTGAAGGGAACCTTTGAATACGAAGGGTAGCTGCTCCCTTGATTAGATTGTGTCACATGGCAAATGCTGATGGGATGGATAGTCACTCCCCTGATTGCATGATGTTTCCTAAGACACTCTTGTAGCAAGACACTAAGGAGACTGCAGTTAGAGCAATGCACTTCTGCTGGCCTGGAAACTTGCAAACATCTGCTTTGTGACCTGCCTTTGTGACCGGCAGCAGACTGCAAGTGGCCTTAGGAATTGAGCACGGTTCTCAGCAAGAAAACAGGGGCCTCGGTCCTTTGGCTAGGAACCAAATTCTGCCATACACTTAATGAGCTTGGTAGAGGATCCAGAGCCTCACGTGGGAACAGCAGCCGCGGACAACACTGTGATTGTGGCCTGGTGGCACCTGATCAGAGGACATGCCTGGACTCCTGACCCACGCAAACTATTACATAATACATGCATGTTATTTTAAGCCATTAAGTTCGTGGTCATTTGTTATACAGCAACAGAAGACTAATACAGAGGCCATACAGGGGAGAGTCAGATTACAAGAAAGCCTGTGTGGTCTTGCCCACCTCTCCTCGGGGAAACCCTTGGACTCCATGGTCAGATCTGTGTTTGAGGGCATCCTTTCACCAGCCTAAATCCTTCCAGTTGGCCAGAGGAATAGCTCCAATCCCAGCTGGCCCCATGGCCGCCTGCCTTGTGGAGAGGACTCAACATGCCAGCCGGCTTTCCTCTGGCACACCTGAAAGGTATCCACCTGCTTTATGCCCTCACCTCCAACCCACCTAAGAAAAGGCTCACTCACTATTGGTCGAGGCTGTTTCTTCCTGGGAGATCCCAGAGCCAGAGCAATGTGAGTGCTAAAGAGACTCACTCCAGCTAATACAAGTAAATAAGCTAGACAGCAGCAACATCATTAACTGCAGAAGTAGAATCTTCCGGTCAGAAGAGGAGCGCCAAGATGACCGTTTAGAACAAAGGAACCTCTATGAAACAAGAACCGGGAGAGAGTTTGGAAGAAACATCCTAGTTCGTATTCACAATGAGATTTGAGAGGATATTGCATCCATTAAACAAACAAACCAACCAGGTTTTCATCAAAATAAATGCTCTGAAAATAATTCTTTGACAAAAATTTTAAACCGTAATTGCCAAAATAAAATCTAAATAATGACAGTGAATAATGTAATAGACAATCCCAAAATCTGAATGATATTGACGGAGTGCACACACAAGAGAGATCATGGGAGAAGAAAAGTACTTTGGAGAACAGATTCAGAAGTCTAATCTAAAAATAATCAGAGTTCTAAATGCAAAAAAAAAAAAAGGAAGCAGTAGAGAATGAACAATCAATGAAATAATAAAAGGCAATTCTTCAGAGCTGGAGAAAGGATTGTGCCTGCAGATTGAAAATGTTCATTGACTAACGACAGCATTATTTTTCAAAAGCCCATTTCTAATATCAAGAACCATGAAGGGTGTGAGGTTTTACCAGAGTTACAAGTTAACAAGGAAAAGAATGATAACTCAGCATCATAGATATTCAGAGATTCAGAATGTAATAGTATACCAACCATGTACGCTTTTAGGATAATTACTTGTGAAGATACTTTAGTTAAATAAAATCTGAATCACAGTAAAGACCAAAGGAAAGGAAAAGATACAATATACAAGAAGGGACACTAAGTGGTAAAAATCCAATAAAATTTAGAGTAAAAGCTAAATAAAATTTGAGAAATGAAGTGTGATGCAATTAAAAGTAATCTTGAAAAAGAAGTCCTATTGTAAGAAAATAATTATCAGAGCTTCTGGAAAATTGGGCAGATTATTCAGTAAAACCTGGGGAAAGGACAGAGGAAGGGAAGAAGGGAAAAATAAAAGCTTGCAAAGGGTTCCCGTTGGGGTAGGAAGTCCAGGACATTGTTTTAATTTGACGTAGATTCCGACAGAGAAATGCAGACTCACATGTCTTTGGTAAAATATAATAGTGACCACCAGTAGGACTAAAATAATACGTAGAACTGCCTAGTCAATAAAGAAGAACATATAAAAACTGGTCTAATGAAGGATAAATCAAGAGAGGAAGATAAGAGTAAATCTTAGAAGTTCTCATCATAAGAAAAAAACTGTAACTATGTGTGGTGATGGACGTTAACTAGACTTATTGGGTGGTCACTTCACAAAATATACAAATTTCAAATCATGCGGTACACCTGAAACTAACATAATGTTACATGTCAATATACCTCAAATAAAAAAAGAGAAAGAGAGAGAAGGAAAAAACAATAGGGGAGGGGGCCTTTCTGCAGTGTTCCCTCATGGGACCTGCCTTCCACCATGCCCTTCCTAGCTTCCCCTCCGGAAGAGTCATCTGTGCCAAAGGACGAAGCACTGGGTGTTAAAATGGACTTGGGGACCGAAGCACTGGGTGTTAAAAGGTATGAACTCATGGCTGACGTCACCGCATTCACCTTTTCTTTCCCTGTGTCTGGTGGGTCAACTGACCCTGGGCCCGAGGAAGCTCTGCAGATTCTCTCTCACGTGCACGGCACGACTGGGCGAGCTCATCATTGCTCGGGACTGTGGGGAAGTGAGAATCCCACCATTCAGACTTGGGCAGGAGGGGAGTGAGGGCGTCTCCCACACTTCATGTCTGAACCACATTCTGGAGAGAGCGTTTTCAGGGCTCAGTGTTTAAATACCCATGTAGCTAAGAGTAAAGGGGCACCCTTGTCTTTTCGCCTGCTGTGGAAAGCCGAGGGGACGGACACTGATTGGTTGGATCAGCTGATACACTTGCGGAGGGGTCTTTGATCATAATACCATGATGGCTGAACTGGTAAAACTTCAAACATATCTCAACAAGAACAGCTTCAGCTGCAGAAACAGCAACAACGGAAAACTGACCCTCGTACAATTTAGTAGGTAGGTATGTAAAGGCTTTTGAGGAAAGGGAGAGAAATGAAACTGTAACATTTTAAAGTCTGTTGACTTTGACCCAGAAATTCCTCATGTATAATTTACCTTCAGAGGAAAACTTGGTCATGGGTGTGTAGGAATTCAAAGATGCTCACCGCAGTGTTTTTTGTAATCAAGAAACATCACTGAGGGGAACCCTAAGACTTCTTCAGGAGGAGAAACAACTGATAGGCGGTTCTATCAGTCAATGGCTGCAGCCAATACAAAAAATGGGGTTGATTTACACATATTAATCTGTAAAGTTATATAAAATGCATTAAGTAAAGAAATTCCATTGCAGAGCATTATATTATGATCACATCCATGTGTGTGCGTGTGTGTTTATCCTTAGAAAGAGGGCTGGCAGGATATTTTTGATCTCTCTGGTCTCTGGGGAGTGTGAGACTCTAAGGGATAGTCACATTTTTCTTTTTTGTATTTCAGTACTGCTCGATTTTTCCATGATGAGAATGTTAACCTCTCTTAAAGAAATGAAAGATAGTCAATTTAGTGGGAAAGTGGTATATTTTTGGATATTTGGAAATTTGCAAAGTATTACTTTATGCAAGGAAATGCTTACTGGGTGATTGGTTTCCTATGTTACCTTGCTCATCTAATCTTAGCAGCATTATAGAGGTATTTTCCTAGTTAATTTGCACAGAATCAATATTCCCCCCACCCCTTTCTGGCCAATTTTATGGAATCCAAGAATAAGCCCATGGGCTCATTCTGGTAATGTTTAAATTTCCCATATTACAGACATTATTTACTATCATCTGATCATCAATATAATGACATAAAAACCTACATATTGATTATTGTCATCTGATAATAGCACTATATACAACATAAAAAACCATATATTGATGATCAGATGATAACAGGCTGTGACAGAAAAGTTTAAAGAGTGAGTATATATTGCTTCCAAGAGGTGCAAAAAGCTCTATGGGCATAATCACAGAAAAATTTAATACAGTACTAAAAACTAAGTAGAGACCGATGCTATGACCATTTTATGAGTGGAAAACTGAGGTAGCCTGAGCTATGGACACACTGGAAAAATAGAAACGTTGGAAATAGGTGTAAAAGCTTTTGATTCTTTTCCAGACATTCATCCAAAAGTCCCTTCCCTCCTTTTGAAATCTTTTTGGTCAAAATCCCTGGCAGTTCTATTTTTCAGTCTGCCAGTAACAATTATGTCACAAACATCAAAGCAGTTTACCATACACATCCATAATCATTTCGACTGGTCAGCAAGGTTGCCTTATATGTACTTTGCATTATTTTTTAACCTACAGCAATACTTCAGGCACAGAGATTTTGTCCTAGATCATCACCTGGACTCTATTTAGAATATTTTTGTTTTCTTTAAATTAAAAACAAGTACATGTAGAAAGAAGGTAGGAACTTAGTTTTAAAAGTCGACGTTGAGAAAGGCCTTTCATTAGTTCTGCAGAATTTTAATAACTGTTTACCAACCTTTCCTGCAGTTAGATTTCCATTTGCAACACTTCCCTTTTCTGATCTGAAGGGCAGGTTTGTCCTGACACCCCCGAGTCACTCGTACTTAAGGCAACTGACTCAGGCTTCCCCGGGGTTTTTTGCCCGTCAGTTTCTCTCTATATATGGTAATAATGCTCAGCAGATCCGTGCGCGCTTCCCGGAGGAAAACTGGAAAGAGAAATCACGTGAGCGTAACTGGAGCCTGCGGTTGGCCTGGGCAGCTCCTCCTCAGTGAAGAGGTGAGAGGCGATTAAGAAAGACTTACCTCTTCCTGGAGAGATTTCAGTCCACGCTGCCTGCCCGGAGCCACCAGCTTCCCCGGGGCGCGTCCCTAGGTCGCGCGGCATCACCTGCCGTCCTCCGTCCCTGCCGGGGTCCCGGGTCCCAGCGCCCCCGCTGCTGCTGAAGTGCTTACCCTCCCTCCCGAGATCTCACCGAATCGCGCAGGGCAGTTATCCTCCTGGGTCACTCTTCAAAGCAATTCCATATTAGAGCCAGGTGTGAAGTCCACTGTCAGCTGCTTTCTACTAACTTAAGTACAATTCTATCCAGAAGTAGAAGGATAAACTAAATGTCTCCCTTAAGTAACTTGGGGTTTCTCAGCCCTGGGGTGTCAGGGCTCTTCTGAAACGGTGGCACAGGCTCTCGGATGACGATGCTCTATGGCTTTTGGGAACAATCTCATTGCTGTTCATCCTGACCATAGCTTCCGTCTGTATATTCCCACTGTGCCCTTCCCACCGGAACTCCCCCCAACTCTGCCCTGCAAAAATCAATCAGTAAATACTGTACTTTAATCAGTATGATTTCACTTCATACGGTCATCAAGACCACTTTCATTATTTGTTCCCTCCACTGTTTCCTTCCTGGGCAAAACCAAACAAAGTCAATCAAACCAAAAACTTCAGAAGAACAAAGTGCGTGTACTCAGGTCTCAATAGTCTGAAAATCCTCACTTTTTCAGCGGAATGCAGATAGATGTAGGTATGAGAGGTTTTGTTTTCTTATAAGAGATTAGAGGATAAACAGAAATGTGTGAGCCATGGTGCTTAGTTTTTCCATCCTGTCGTTTTATGTTTTTGGAATGGGATGGGGAAAATGTAGTTATTGTCTGCCATCTAATGGACTGAGTTGGAATTGCACCTTGCCGCCAAGATCCAGTAGCTAAAATTCATACAAATAGTGTACTGATTCAGATAAAGAATGATGAATTCTACAAACAAGTCTACTTTCAAGCTTCAGAGTTCCACAGGTTAAAAAAAAAGTGAGCATTCTTGGTTGTAGACTTTTCCCTTTCATCACTTTAAATATATCATGTCATTCCCTTTTGTTCTGCAGTTTCTGTTGAAAAATCAGCTGATAGCTTTTTGGGAGTTCCCTTGTATGTTGTTTGTTGCTTTTCCCTGGCTGCTTTTAGTGTTCTCTCTTTACATTTAAGTTTTGTCATTTTGATTACAATGCGTCTTGACTGTATGGGACTCTCTGTGCTTCCTGGGCTTTGGTGACTGCTTCCTTTCCCAGGTTAGGGAGGTTTTCGGCTATTTTCTCTTCAAATATTGTCTTGGACCCCTTGTCTCGCTCTTCTCCTTCTGGCACCCCTACAATGTGGAAAAAAAACCAATGAAAAGGACACAGTGATAAACATTTATTGCAAAGCTGGAGAGCAGGAGTTTATGTTAAATCAAGATGGAAAGAATCAAGAAAATCTCACTTACAGAACCATGTGACGAACAGCTGTGTGCAGTGAGGAAGAATTGTCATCAATGAATGCATGCACAGTACTATGGAGAGCAATGGCTTGAAATGACGGCCCAAGAAAGCAAAGCAAAGCAGTCTCAGTCTATACTGCCAGAGTGGAACTTCAGTCATCACCCAGGCTATCCTGTACATCCAGTCATTTACGCTTTTCAGTTTTTTCCTTTATCATGCTTCTGCTACCTCTCCATTTTTCTCTGTTCCCACTACTAAGAATGGGTAGTAGATAATTTTCCACATTCTTTTCCATCTTAGCTCTAACCAGCCTGTGTATTATTTGCCAGATTAATCTTCCTTCAACGCTGGGTCACTATTGCTTGAAACTATCCTGGAACCTTATTTCCCTTTCTTCCTAAATAGCTCTTCCATCTGGTTTCACGGTTGCTTTAATCAGGTCTCACTACCTACACAATTTTACTCCCTACTCTTTAACTTTTTGCCAGTCGCTTCGTAGCCCCTCGAATAACCCTGGCCCCTGTTCCTTTCAAGTCTTCCTTGACTGCAGCTCCTCTCATGAGGAACACCTGTCCTCCTCTCCTTTTGTGCAGCCAAATTCTCCTCACTCAGGATCCAGCCCAGCTGTTGCCCCTCAGTGGACTCCCTTCTTACCTGTGAAATTTTAGAGAAATTAGAGATTCTATTCTGAAACTGAGTCCTTGGGCAAATACTGTCCAATGGTTTACTATTACTTCTCAGATTTGAGTTCCATCTCCTGCAAAATCTGTTGTGAAATACTCAAGGCCAGATACTCTTTCTTACCCACTTGCCATCCCCCCTCAGGATCTATATTTCTGGGAAACTGGGAGCTCATAGGTATTTGATGATGGGTTTTCTCGAGCCTCAGCGCAATTCTGCAAGGAAGATGCAGCTGGATGGTTATTCCCATTTTATGAATGAGGACGCTGAGGCCCAGAGCATTTGCAAGACTTGCTCTCGTCAGTGACAGAGCCAGGGCAGGAGCGCTGGGGTCTCCTTCACGTCTAGGGCTCCCCTTGGTGCTGCCCTCAGACCCGCACTGATAGGTGAAGTCATGCCTCAAGCCCTTCTTCACTTTCAGATAGATAACTGAATTTTCTTACAGATAACTGACATGGGCTCATGTTATAGGGAGTGCCCAGGCAACAGAATATCGTCAGGGTGTGTAGTTATGCCTCCTGCTTGGCAACTTCAGTTCTTTCTGGGTGGTTATGCCACATTTTCAGCCCACACCCATTTGTCCTGTTTGAAAACCACAAACCGCTTCTTGGGCGACAACATTTTCCAGCACAGCCTCTGATTAAGCGACTGATGTGCTTGTTTAAACCTTTAAACAACTGTGAATGTGACTTGTCTCCTGCCCCTTCTCACGTGATGAAAGGTATCCTGGGGCGCCCAAGCTCACGCAGTGTGCTAATTAAAAACAACTACTACCAGGCTGTCTTAACCAGAGTCGTTAGGGAGTCAGGAGGATTTCTAGGTAGTTCCAACTCTGGCCACAGGATGGATTCATTTTCCATCCTGTGTGCATCTTCGGAGACCTGCCAGCATGGAATCCCTCCACTGATGTGCTGTTGCTCGCGTTTCTGGCTCAGGCCCTACGTCGGTGGCTGGCTCAGCAGCAGGAGTCGGTAGCAAAGGGGGAATATCATGTCTACATGCAGCTGAGCGATTCAGAGAGACGGCGTTGCTGAAATTTGTCCTATTAAATACCTAGAAGATAAATGCTTAAGAAGATTGTTAAGCAATTCTACTGACTCAGAATACTTTTGTGTATTCATTGAACAAAAAGCAGTAGAGAGAGGCTTAGACTGTTTAAAGAAAATCTAAATATGCAGTCCTAACGAGTGTCTTTTATAACTGCATGTCTAATGAAATGATCAGAATTGACCTAAAAGGGTCATGAAATGCAATGTTACCTTTGTTTTATGATGGTACTGTTAACATATGAAGATTAGTTTCTAACTAAGCTATAAAAAAGTTTCATGATACTAGTGGCAAGAAATTTTCAACTAAGAATTAAATCCAAAAGTTTCAGTTATACAGATGAATAAGTCCTTAGACTTCTACTTAACAGCACAGAGCCTGTAGTTAACAACACTGTATTGTATACTTAAGATTTTGCTAAGAGGGTAAACCTTAGGTTACACAAAAAATAATAATAAATAATGAGGGCAGGAGGAAACCTTCAGTGGTGATGAAGATGTTTCTGGCATCGATTGTGGTGATAGTTTCATGGGTGAATACTTATCTCGAAACTCATCAAGTTGGATACATATTAAACATGTACAACTTTTTGTATGTCAATCATATATCAATACAGTGGTTTTTTTTTTTAAAGAGTTATATCTCACTGGGAAATTGCCATAAAACGTACAGATGCAGCGCACTCGTGAGGATCTCAGAACTACTACCACTGAAAACTGCCCAGACATAACTTTTACGGAATGCAAAACATAATCACAAACTTCATTTCTTTTGCCCTCCCGGAAAACCAGCTATTCTGATCCCTGTTTTGCAGGCTTAGAAAGTCAAATGGCTTCCAAATCTTACATGTCTCTTACTGTGGTCTGGGTGGGGGTGAGGACTTCGACCTGAAGCCACACCATGTGACTTCACATCCATTAACTACCCAGACATCAGTAAGTTAAGATACAAACTCCATCGTGATATAATATTGACTATTCAACCCTTAGAACATGTTTGCCTAAACTATTATTTTTTCTAGTCTTATGGAAACTTGGATGTTCCCTGAACAAATTTCTAATGTGGCACCTTGGGGAGAAAATCCCTTAAAAATGTCTTGTACTGTAAATTTCACTGTGTGTGAGTCACCTAGATTGTATGACTCTTCCTGTCACTTCACACAAAGCTTAGTTAATGAAGATGACAGAGCACTCGGATCACCTCCATGGCTTCTGACCCTTTTATTTGCCAAGAGCATCTGCAAAGCCACTTGCTAAGTACCTAGGATCAGAACACCTAAGGCCCAGAATATCTAATCAATCAACCTCGGATACAGTCATCACAGAACAATAAACCCAAGATGAGAGGTTGGAAAGCACACTGGAGGCTGTTGCTTATCTTTGATTCTTCTCAAATTTATCACTCTATTCCTTGAGCCCCAGATGCAAACCACATCTTTTCCATTTAATGTGACAGATTTGCGCTGATAGATGGTGTTGGCATCCCATGATATATTGGAACATCAGATTTCCTGCTGACAAAATACTGGGTAGGTTTGTACGACCATGTCAACTTAGTAGAAAATTCTATATTGACTTTTCATGTCCAAGACTCTAGTTTCTGATTTTTTGAGTGCCATGGGGAGGTTACTGCTGATGGAAATGAAAGCTTGATTGATTAGAACAGAGATGTGCCTTTTAAAAGATTGAATTGCCGGCCTTAAAGGATCAAATTCAACTCTCAAGAGGGAGGCTGCCCTTATAATTCTTTTTTCCTCCTAGGCATTGGGATTCATTTTTTCATGCCTTGAAACAGCAAACTGTGGACTACGATTTGAAGAGTCTCGTGTAAATTGTCCTTCAGACCTAGGTCTAGAGATTATAATCTATTAGCCGAAAGCTGAAAAAATCCACACACTAGAGGCAAAGCAAGACGTTTTCTCACTTCAAATGAAGTCTGCAAAAGGGCGCTCTTAGTGGGAGTGGACATTCAGTTAGAAATGTTAGAAACTGAAGAGCACTTAGCAATGGCCTTACAGGCTGGTCTGGCACTCCGTACCTCTAACTGTGGCTTCAGTGTGATTACACTCAGCTTCCTTGTGTCTGATTGGCGTGCATACAGTGTGTCCGTTTTCTACCCTTTCTTGAAGCAGGCATTAGGCTGCTGGTCTGGACCGTTTCTATCTAGTTCAAGGGTGATCTCTGGGTTCAAGTCCCTTCTAAGTCAAGCTCTAAGGCAAAAGTGAAACCTGAACTCTCAATGGGACACAGAAGCAGACTGGACACTCAGAGCACTTCAGAGGCATCCTTGGTGGGGAATTATTGAGTCAAACCATCTCCCTTTCCCAACCCTTTATAAACTGGCACTTGCACAACACGATCAAGGTTGTCTTTGCCTTCTGTAAATTACTTAATTTTGTGTGTGTTTGTTAAAACCAAATAATGTTTATTCATACTCAGTTTAAAATATTGTCCTATGAATGGGAGTTCCCTGGCAGTCCAGTGGTTAGAACTCGGTGCTTTCACTGCTGTGGCCCAGGTTCAATCCCTGGTCCAGGAACTAAGATCCTGCAAGCAGTGAGGCACGGCCAAACAAACAAACAAATATATATATTTTCCTATGAAAAGAAAGATTTTCTGTTTCTTAATGAGATAAAATTCACATAACATAAAATTCACCATTTAAACCATCTTAAACAATTCTGTAGTTTTTAATATTTTACAGTTTTGTACTACTATCAAACTAACTCTAGACCATTTCCAGGATCCCCCAAAGAAAACCCGTAGATGTTAGCTGACAGTCCCAATTTCCCTCTCCCGGCATCCCCTGGCAATCAATAATCTACCAAGAGTAGATTGGTGGTTGTAAATTTCTTAATTTATATGGTTTTGACTAGATAGAATGTTCTCAGGCACATGATTCAGGAAGTAGAGAGGAGTACATGGTGAACTCTTCTTGTCTTCATCCTCCACAGAGCCAATTTCCCTCTCTGGTGACATGTTTTTACCCATTTCTTTATCCTTCCAGAGACAGTCAATGCCTACACCTGTACACACACATAGAGAGCTTCCTATGATATATGGGCATATGATATTTCATACAAATGGTTGTGTGCTCTCTACCTTACTGTGAAAGCTAACAATTTGATTTTGAAGCTGCTTCAATTCTTTTTGGCTGCTGTATAGTATTGCATTTCATGGATGTGTTATAATTTATTTAATCAGTTGCTGTTAATAGACTTTTAAATTGTTCCCAGTCTTTTGATATTACAAACAACTCTTCAGTAGACATCTTTCTACATACATCATTTACACATATATTAATATATTTGTAGGATAAATTTCTTGAAGTGGATATGACAGATCTTAATTTTGTCATAATTAATGATATACTTCTGATTTTTATTAACACTTCCATTTCTATCTTTCACTGTGTGGTCTGTGTTTTTCTTTTTGCTGATAATATGAAAAATTTTAAATACTTTATCTAGTTGTTTGTTTTTATAAAATATAGTATACTTAAGACCTCTGTTTCTTATCAGCATTCTTTGACTCCTTACTTTATTAATGTTGAAATCGCTAATGTCCACTTCCTCTCCCCAATATTCCCTCTACTAGCTGATTTTCTTTGACTTTTATTATTCTTCTCAATTTTTTTTTTTTATACGAGCTTACTGCTTTTTAAAAAATATTTCTTTCTTTCTTTATTTTTGGCTGCACTGGGTCTTCATAGCTGCGTGCAGGCTTTCTCCCATTGCAGCGAGCGGGGGCTACTCTTCGTTGCGGTGCATGGGCTTCTCACTGTGGTGGCTTCTCTTGTTACGGAGCACGGGCTCTAGGGTGCATGGGTTTCAGTAGTTGCAGCATGCGGGCTCAGTAGTTGTGGTGCAAGGGCTCTAGAGCATGCGGGCTCAGTAGTCGCGGTGCACAGGCTTAGTAGCTCCATGGCATGTGGGATCTTCCCAGACCAAGGATCGAACCTGTGTCCCCTGCATTGGCAGGCAGACTCTTAACCACTGGACCACCAGGGAAGTCCAATGTTTATTTTAAAATAAACTCCTATTAATTGGTTTATCAGCTTTGATGCCTGGCTGTGAAAGATAAGGAACTCTCTAAACCTACATTACTTTCCTCTTTATATCCTCCTTTTCCTCTGAATTTTGTTATTTTAGAATGTTCCCATTGTTAAGAAATCTTTCTTTTTCTTTGTTATCCAGTAGCTTTACTAGGATGTGTCTCAGTGTTGATAATTTGATGTAAGTTTTTTTTCCTGGAATAAGATGTGCCTAAAATTTAGATTCAAGTCTCCCATTAAGTCTGGATCTCATTAATATGCCTTCTATATTTACCCTTTATCTCCAATCCATTCCTGCTCTTGTTTATTTCTATTTCACTTTCTCACTCTTGTTTTCCACATTCCTTACTGTGTTCTCAGCAGTATCTATTCTCCTTTGTGCTTCTTCCAAAGTTCTTCATATTACTGGGACTTCCCTGGTGGCGCACTGGTTAAGAACCCGCCTGCCAATGCAGGGGACACAGGTTCGAGCCCTGGTCCGGGAAGATCCCGCATGCCGTGGAGCAACTAAGCTCGTGCGTCACAACTACTGAGCCCACATGCCACAACTACTGAAGCCCGTGCTCTGCAACAGAGAAGCCACTGCAATGAGAAGCTCACACAGTGCATCGAAGAGTAGCCCCTGCTCGCTGCAACTAGAGAAAGCCCGTGTGCAGCAACAAAGACCCAATGCAGCCATAAATAAATTAATTAATTAAAAACAAACAAACAAAACAAAGTTCTTCATATTTCTGTGAGGGTTTGTTTCATCTCCTAATGGGTCCTCATAACCCAACTTTAAGCTCTTGTTTTATGAATCAGTGGGTTTATTTCCTTTTGTGAATTCATGGTGATACACTTGATGCATCTTTTGCCTGGTCTGTGGTGTAATTTCTGGCAATGCTTTTTAATGTGTCACCACTCCCCCAACACACACTCTGTTTCTTATTGTCTTTTTTCTTGCAGAATCTTTGCATACTACACCCCATGATGATTTGATCTGGCTATCACTCATCCTGCCCCAGCATTGCAGGTAGTGCCTATGAGGCAGGAGACAGAGCCTTGTAAGTTGTTGGGAATTCCTCCGGAATGGGCAGAGTTGGTCCAGGTATTTCAAATATAGATCAAACAAATATGTCCCTTACAATTTGCAAGGTGTCACTAGATTTTTATAAGGATTGGTGAAGTGATTCTCTATTTCTGTCACCTTATTTAACTTTATAAAAGGTATAAGTTTCAATAACTCCAATCATTCAATAAATATTAAAGAATGCTATTTCTGCTCCTAGAGCTATTGTAGGTTAATGGGGATATAGAGATGACACCAATGACAGAATTTACCATTTATTTTGAAGTAGGATGTGCCAGGCACTGTATTAGGCATCTGTTATCACATCAAATTCTCAAAACTTTCATGTATTAACTTTGGTATTGTAATAAACAAGTTAAATATTTCTGAGGGCTACAAAAACAAGTATTGATTTCAGGCTCATTACATTAGGGCTGAGGGTCAGCTGCAGCTCTGCTGGCCTGTGCTGGCCTCCAAACTTCTTTTCATTCTGAAAACCAGGTTGAGGCTGCTCTCTGGGACAGCAAAGGGCTGGTGAAAACTTGCAGTGCTTCTGGAGCCATCTGTTCAGGCATGACAAACATCCCATCCATTCTTGTCCCATTGCCCAAAGCAAGCCACACAGCCACACCCAAAGCAAGTGTGGCGAGCAAGCATATTATCTACCGAGAAGGTTGGCCACGGCAGGGAGAGGACGAAACGCTATGAACGAAGAATGCAGTCTGCCCCCAGTTGCTTCTCTGCCACAAGACACTGGCACCTCTCCCTAAGATATTCAAAACTACCAGGCACTGGGCTCAGAGGTCCAGAATCTGGAGCTACACATCATGTTTGCTTTCTGCCCTTTTTTTTTTTTTAAACATCTTTATTGGAGTATAATTGCTTTGCAATGGTGTGTTAGTTTCTGCTTTATAACAAAGTGAATCAGCTATACATATACATATGTTCCCATATCTCTTCCCTCTTGCATGTCCCTCCCACCCTCCCTATCCCACCCCTCTAGGTGGTCACAAAGCACCGAGCTCATCTCCCTGTGCTATGCGGCTGCTTCCCACTAGCTATCTATTTTACATTTGACAAGCTGTTTGTCCCCTGCTTCCCAAACACTCAAGATCACACAGTGGTGGAGTAGGGACCCCTTATTAAAGAATGGGGAGAATGGGAGGTCCATGCCAGTCACTGGTTCACACAGTTCCGATATTCCACTGAGTGCTGCTGCGGCAAGCTCCCCGACCCTGATGGTAGGGAATGCGCCTTGATTTCTTCCATTTATACTCTCTGGGAGTCACTTCTAAGTCTGTGTTCTCCATGGTGCTTGACGCCACCATCTGGACAGTTCTTCCTTTTCCATTATGCTTCTCGGTCTCTCCTGAAATGAGTATTGGAAAGCATGCCATTTGTGGCTGAGAAGCTGTCTCAGACTGCTTCCCATCTGCAAGAGACTGGGGACCCAAGCATTATTTTGTGATTTGAACGCTTATAGTCTCTTCTAATCCAGGCTTGTGGTGCTTTTGGTAATATCTCTCTCTACATAACTGCTATCATTTTTAATCAATTTGATCCCAGCAAGGTCCATGTAAGTCAACAGCCACACCCATAACTTCTCAAGAAATGCCTCCAAAAGTACTTTTATCTCATTAAGATTTAGACGACTGCACCTTACTCTCTTTTCCCAGGGACATTTTGTCAACTGAGATAATTTACTAGGGCCATATACATCTAATGAGCACTCTCAGCAATGGGCATGTTGGATCTATGCCCAGTCCTTGTCTTAATTTGAGACTCTTTTACCTGTGAGAACTGAGAGTTTCAATTTTCAACCCTAAAAGTTCTGGAATTTCTGGACATTTGCAGCTCAGCTGGACTCATTCTGGCTCTGCTCCATGTGTCTTCTGATTCCAGAACTAGGCTGAAGAAGTAGCCAGTGCATGAGACTTGATGGTCTCAGGATGGGGGGCAGAACACGAGAGCTGATGGGAACACACGATGCCTCTAAAAACCTCTGCTCAGATGAGGCAAATGGCTCATCTGCTTCTGGACCATCTTGGCAAGTCACGTAGCCAAGCCCCAGTCAGTGGGATGAGGATGTCTACAGGGAAAACTGGGAAAGAGGAGAAGGAAATGGTAGTTGTGAACAAATGGTGCAATCTCCACGCCTCATGAGATAGATATGTTGTAACTCTCTCCATAGAGAAGGACATTGGGCACAGAGAGGTTGAGTACCTTGACCAAGGTCCTAGAGTCCTTAGTGGTAGAGCCACGATGTGATCCTAGAGGGTCTCACTCCAGGATGCTGAATCATTTTCCAGATGCCTCCTTAGGGAGCTCTCATTTTTGTGAACTATCCATAGCATCTTGTCTAAATTTTCAGCAGGCTTTAATAAAAACAATTTTAGTAGAAGACTCAAATATGGCAATAATAAAGCTTTGTAAAATGATGTTATGGATTTCCTCAAGAAATAATTCATTAAATTGATGCCAGTTGTAACTTGTGAGATCATAAAGCTCAATGCAGGGATATTAAAACCATGAAAGTAATCCAATCACAGCATGTTCAATAAACTCTCAGCCTCCTCTGTGAATTGCTTTGCTACACTTTCAGCCAGAACCTGAGAATAGGAAAACTTAAGGTATCAGATCATGAAAAGAGTTCAAATTCATGAATCTTACCCCAGATAAGGCAATCTTTTTTTTTTTTTTTTTTTTTTTCTGTACGCGGGCCTCTCACTGTTGTGGCCTCTCCCGTTGCGGAGCACAGGCTCCGGACGCACAGGCCCAGCGGCCATGGCTCACGGGCCCAGCCGCTGCGCGGCATGTGGGATCTTCCCGCACCAGGGCACGAACCTGTGTCCCCTGCATCGGCAGGCGGACTCTCAACCACTGCGCCACCAGGGAAGCCCCAGATAAGGCAATCTTTTAGGACAAATCCTAAAAAATTTGTCATTATCAGTTTGAGTGGATTCAAAGGGAATCCAGCTCCTGCTAAACAACATGGTCAGGAAAACCGGGATTAAAGCCACATGTTACAAGCCCATCACAGGCAAGTGTTGGAATTCCAAATACGGCCTCCTCCTCATTCGTGACTCTTCATCATTTTACCACTCACGTTTCTTCAGAACTGGCTCAGATTTGTCTGGTAGAAGAGTTTTCTGTAAATTGCATTTAGACTTATCTCCAGAGAGGCATGGAGCTTAGACCTATTACAGAGTGCAGCTCCCAAATGCTCCCTAAATAAATATCTTTATACACCGATTAAATCAAATGAAAATGGAGTCAAGAGCGGCCTTGAGGAAAGAGTCATAAAACACAACCAACACCCTGAATGATGTGTACAGTGTACGAGGAACAAGGGGAGAGATGATTTGACTTGATGGAGCTGGTCCTGTATTGCCTTATGGATATGGTCAACCAGGGCTGAAAGGATGAGGGAAGCAGCACACACCTACTGTCAGTAAGTGAGAGTCAGAGAGAATCTGCTGCAATGGCCGTGCTCGGGGATTCCTTCTGGAGAAAAGTGAGTGGGTGCCACTGGTATTTGTCCATACACTGGGATATTCCATCTGTGCAAGCAGCTACTTTTGCCCTAAGAATTTCCTCAGCCATTGAATCAGGAGAGGTGAACTACTGTAATGGATGATCTTTGATATTCAGTAGCTTAATGGCATAGAAAGTTGATGTCTCAATCAAGTCCGGTTGGGGATTTGGTGGGTAGCCTCCCACAGTGATTCTGGGATCCACGATCCTTCCATCTAGTGAGCCTGCCGTCTGTTGAAGTCTCAGACTTCTCCACTTGATGTTTCTAAGAGTAACGTCTATTGTATTTGCCCACATTTCATCAGCCAGGACTGTCACACGGCTTTATCTAACTGCATGGGAAGCCGTGAAGTGTAGTCTTCCTGGGTGCCTACGAGGAAAATGAAAGGGTTTAAAGAACACGTTACCAGACCTATAGAGGCAAAACCCCCATAGGTAAGAATCAAGTGATGTCCACATCCATGAAGAAAAATGGCTCTGATAAGTCAAGGGGTTCTCTGCTCTTCACCAAAAGAAGTTCAGAGTCCTTGGCACCTGGTAGAGAGCCCTTTACAGTTCAGCTCCACCCCACCTTTCTGGTTTCAGGTCTTACTGCTCCCCACCCAGCCGCCCCCCTTCCCTACCCCATGCACTTCTCACTCTGGCCAGATCAGACTACTGGCTATTCTTTGAATGTGTCACATATCTTCACACCTTTGGGACTTTGCAAATGTTGTTTCCTGACTGAAACACCCACTCTTCCCTCCACCACAAGAGCCAGCCCAGACATCTCTTCTCAATGGGCCCTTCCTTGGACTCCCTCCCTCAGACCGAATTAACTGCCACATTCTTCAAGCTCCCACAACATCCTATATATTATTTTATTATAACTTACCACGTTGCATCTCACTCAGGTACTTCCCCCCATTTTACAGCAGGTCTATGTGTCTCTCCCCCAGTACTGTCAAATGTGGGGGGAATACCTGAGTGAGATGCACGCCTGGGAGTCCTGAAGGGTATCTGTCTAACTGAAGAGGCTCTTACCTAATGTAAGTCAAGAATCAGCCAGAAACTTGGGATACAATAAAGAGACTGAGTTTTATTTCAGAAAAGCTGTAAGCTACTTGGAACTGTGCTCTAGATGCAGCATTCATCCCTGGGCAAAGAGAAAAGCTAAAAGAAAGCGTAAGTAATACATTTCAGAGGCCAAGGTAATCATGATATTGTGTTCTTTGCAGACACAGTGCTGATTCAGGTACATGGAAAAGGATAAAACCAAGCTCAGTAAGAGTCTCTGATGAAATGCAATCGTGACACATTTGCATGGAGGAAGCCTAAAGTTTTGGAGAAATGCAGAAAAGAAATAGGCTTATATTAAGATGTCATCGCATGGTCCTGGTAAAGGGAGCCGTTCCCTAGGGAACGTGTGAAGCTCGGAGCTGAGCCCTGCCGAGGTTACTCTGAATCCTTTCCCTATAAATAAGCTTGGATTTCCACCTTACCAAAGTCAACACAGACAGCTACAGTTCAAAACTAACTTTCCATGACGAGAATTAATTGCAAGATGAAGAGGCATTTATGAGTCTAGGCTTAGTAACTTTCAGGGTAAAATGAGTTCGCCTTTTATTCAGAATTTTTATTTTCTGCCCTTCTCATTTCAAGTGCTCCTGCTTATACAAGCTTACAACTTCTCTCCTGGCTCTGATTCCCCACTGCCTCAGGCCAGATCTTCTAAGACAAATGTTCCTAGCAGTCAATGCCATGCTTATTGCTCCCAGTCCTGTTAAAAATAGACCCTGTTAGCTGCTGCAATCCTTAAAGAATAAGGGATGAGGTCATTTTCTGCTCGGAGAGTAGATTCAGACCGTGAGTGATTTTGGCATCAGCGCATTCAACTGCCGAGGAAACAGGTGTTAAAGTGACTTCTCCTATCCTGTTAAATAGCCGTTTCATACACTGATCCACAGACATGTTTCCATTCTCATGACTGAATAGGCAACCCTGTAATTTGTCAGCTACATCCATTTTTCCCCCACCCCCTGGCAACAGTTTCTCTTCAGTTTCTGCCAAGATTGTCTATTGTCTCCATAAGTTTCTGCCCAAGGTAAGTGATAGAAGGATGATCTTATGGAATTAAACAGCAAAAAGCAACAAGCATGTAATTTAACAGGACTTGCAGGCATGGCTAATGGGGTTCCTAACAACCGATTTTCCTGTGTTTCCCGGCAACAGCTTAAAGTTACTAAAACTTCAAGCTTCAGAAATGACTTCTCAACAAAATTGGGGCCAAGGCAGGGGGATGTAGAGAAAGCGAGAGAATTCAAAAATGAAAGTACTGAACACTAGAAATGAGGAAAGTATCAATTAAATTTCTTTCAAATCTTTCAGTTATTGTGTAACATATTCAACATAGGAGGTGTGGAAACCACAACGTGTTTACACCTGAGCAGGCGACCTCTTAGCAAATACCCTAGTACAGCAACTTCGGCTTTAAGGCCCCAAATTGGGCAAAAGATTACAGCTGTTCAGAGGGGAAATCGAGGTAGATTTTAGAGAGCAATGGCTCCTAATTCCAGACTTAACTTGGAATATTTCCCTGACTTTGAACAAACAACTTCATTTCTCAAGACCTTAGTTTCTTTTTTTTTTTTTTTTTTTTTTTGCAGTACGCGGGCCTCTCACTGTTGTGGCCTCTCCCGCGGCGGCGCACAGGCTCCGGACGCGCAGGCTCAGCGGCCATGGCTCACGGGCCCAGCCGCTCCGCGGCATGTGGGATCCTCCTGGACCGGGGCACAAACCCATGTCCCCTACATAGGTAGGCGGACTCCCAACCACTGAGCCACCAGGGAAGCCCAGACCTTAATTTCTTTATCTGCAAATTGAGGAAATTGAATTAGATGATTTCCAAGGTCGCTTCTGATTCTAATGTTCTGTGCATGCCATTTTCTAGCCTGTATATCATATCATGTGGAAATTCAACTCCATAGTGTTCCTGCCCCCAATTTACGTCACCAGAAAATGGCAACAGCAGTGAAATTAATCCCTTGTTGGTTTGTCTTAATATTTTCAATTTTGCAAGAGTCTGTGTGAAGGTGTGTATATGCATCTGTCTGGGGTACGTGTTTATGTAGGATGTTATATTCAGATTTGAAAGCCTTAAAGTAACCAGGTAAAGCCATTGTGTTTAGGAGACTAAAAACCAGAGTGTCAGCCATAGAGAAACATAGTACTTTGCTTTCTCTCCCTTACTTTTTATTTTCTTCAAACTACCCCACTCCCTCTCTTCTTTTTCAGAATCAGGGAGGACCTCCTGCAGACCAGGCCTCTGGCACCGAGGTTCCCCTGATGCCTGTTAGGATGGCCTTGGCCTTCCCAGGGAAGGTTAGGGGTAGTTAACAGAAGAATTGGAAGCATCCCAGATTGGAGATGAGGCTCACCTGCACCAAATTATGACAGCAAAATGGTGAGGGAGCAGTTCTCCGGCCAGAGGACTTTTTGTAGCTTCAGAAGTATTCTTAGCAAAATTCTTTAATGCTGCCTCTTCATTGTAGGTGTTTGCTATCTAAAGTGCAAAAAAAATCAGTTTTTCTTTGAACATATGCTTTTGCAAAGTTTAGTCTTTCTCAACCTGGTTATTTGAAACTAGATGTGCTATAAATTGCCCTATATGCATGTTTTCAATAACAGACATTATGTTCCTTTAGTCTTACTTTTATAAAAAAGAGAGGAACAATTTAAGACATTCAAAACAGGAATTAAAAAAATAAAATTTCATGGTACAGATTCATTTTAATGCCCCAAATTATTTTATTTATATTACATGATAAGATACTTGGTCCACTGACCTTTAGCTGATTTTTTTTTTTTTTTTTTGGCTATGCCGCGAGGCCTGTGAGATCCTAGTTCCTGGACCAGGGATCCAATCCGGGCCCCCTGCAGTGGAAGCATGGAGTCCTGACCACTGGACCACCAGGGAAGTCCCTTTAGCTGATTTTTTTGTGTGTGTCCAGCAGGGTGCTGTTAAGGACTGTGACACCTGTCCTAAGCTAATGCTGGTGCTGGAAAGGAGACCTGGCTGGGGACCTGGAACAGGGCTCATTAGAAGTCTGCTTGCTTGAGGTACTGAGGGCTCCTGGAAGCAAACCCAGCCTCAGGAAAGAGGCAACCAGATCCACAGACTTCACCCAGTAGCAAAGCCTTACTTACCAGTTGGAGTAGGGAATTCTGCATCTGTCACTCTGTGTTTTTCTTGGCTGCTTTCCCATAAACTCATATCTCATGAAAAATGTTTCCCTAAATAAGGACTGTTTTCCTAAAAGCTCTGCTGAGACATTGGGGCACAAGGAGGAGGACTCAGGGGCCCCAGTACAGTGAGATGATGGTCAGTGGACATGACAACCTCCAGGGAAGGCAGACGTGATGGGGACAAGGGGGGTGACAATGCCCACTGCAGAGGCAGCAGTGCCTGTGGAAATGGTTCGTGGAGATGGTGTGGGAAGCCCTGGAGGAGGACGAGGCCTAGGGTGCTCGGCGCAGGCTGGAGACCGCAAGGGGGAAGTGTTGATGGACACTGTAGACGCACCCAGAGGGCCTCAGAAGTATTTGGGGCAAGCGGATGCTGAATGCGCAGAGCAGATGAGGCCAGAAAGCAACAAAAACTTAGCGACAGAGGATGAGATTTTAGTTTGCCCTCCTGAAGCTTGTAATCTATTGGGGAAGACAAGCCAGTCACCCCTGAAAAATTAGGAAATGATAAGAATAGGATGTGATCAAGCACCTCTGTGTCATGAGAGTCTATCTGTCTTCATCACAGTGGAATCTGACATGGCCTTAAAGAGTGAGTGGGAAGTAAGTAGGTAGAGAGCCTTCGAGCAGTGCTGAGAGTTGCAGGCCGGTAACAAAGTCTTCTTCCAAGTGCGTGGAGCCCTTGCCTTATTCATGGAGCATGCTAGGAACTGTCTGCGTTGCGTGGTTAATCCTCACAACAGTGTGAAAGGCAGGTGTTATTTTGTACAGAGCTGAGAAAGGAAGGCTTGGCTGGATTAAGTGGCCAGCCCACGTTCACACAGTGAGGGGAGAGCTGTGTCAAGGGCGGATCACAGAGCCACCTCTTCCCCAAGAACAGCAGAATCGGGAACGTGGTGCCGCAGGTAGGAAAACTGAGGGCAAGCCGAGGGGTTTGTGTGCAGCTCTGTAGGCAAGGGGAGCTCACTGGCACTGTTTCTGGAGAAGATGGCAAGGATGTTCGTTGTGGTTGGGCTAATTAACCAGGAAGTAAGATGGGAGGAACAGGAAAATAAAGGCTGTCTGCTAGAGGGGGCGGTTAGTGATCTAGGCCTCATGGTTAATAAAGAGGAATGGTGAACTGAACAACATTTGAGAAGAAAAAACTGCAGGTCTCGGTGACTTGTTCTTATTAATTAATTAATTTATTTTTGCTGTGTTGGGTCTTCATTTCTGTGCGAGGGCTTTCTCTAGTTGTGGCAAATGGGGACCACTCTTCATCGTGGTGCGCAGGTCTCTCACTATCGCAGCCTCTCTTGTTGCGGAGCACAGGCTCCAGACGTGCAGGCTCAGTAATTGTGGCTCATGGGCCTAGTTGCTCCGCGGCATGTGGGATCCTCCCAGACCAGGGCTCGAACCCGTGTCCCCTGCATTAGCAGGCAGATTCTCAACCACTGCGCCACCAGGGAAGCCCTCGGTGACTTGTTCTTAATGAGGACCAGGAAGCCTACTGAGACTTGGGAGACTCTCCCAGGAAATTCTGCCTTCTGTTTGGTGGGCCAGGTTCTGGCAAAGCCGGGCTCCCCAAGCTCATCAAACTGAATTTGAAATTCAAACTCAGAAACAGATTGTGGGAACGGGCTTAGAGCAGGCATTGGGCAGGATCAGAAAGGCAGGTAGTAAAGGTCTCTCTGGGACCCTAGAGTCCTTGTCAAGTCCAATCAAGAGTGTGGGCAAAACAGCAGATTCTGTGGGCCGGAACCTGGGTGCCACAAAGTACAGGAAGCACAGAACTGAGATGAGGTCAGGAATTTCATTCGTCCTTCCTCCAAGCAAGGACACCAAGGGATGCAATCAGCAACTAGCCTTAGAATTACAGCTTTAACTAGCTGTGTTGTAGTGTGGTCTCAATCTTTGAAAGTGCTTAGGCTCTACCTTAGATGCCTGGTATCCCTCAGCTAGAATAGCCAGTAAGTTACAATGCCCTAATTCTCATCCTGGAATAGTGTGTGTGTGTGTTCGTAAAATTGTCTAATGTTAAAATGTATCGTTAATTTATTTTCCATTGTCTAGGTCAGAATATAACTATGTGATATACATCAAATGAATTTCATGGCTACAGTCCAAATGTAACAAATGAATCATTTGAAACCATCCACATATTAGTGATGCCAAATTTTTCATTTTCTCCCATTTTATAAATGCATCATATCTCAGCTCAAAATCAATCTATTAACCTTGAAAACATTTTGAGCTGGAATGAAGGTTAGCAGTGAACTTTGCGACCTTCCACGTGATATTAGTCATATTTAGCAATTATTATTGGCTTTGAGTAATGAGGAGTCAGTTGAGACAGGAATAGTAACGTGGTGGTTACCAATAAACTAGACTTCAGAGGCCACAGGGAAAATGAAAAGCACGCAAAATCAGGCCTCTTAAACCTTGAGCTTGTCTGCCACAAAGCTCCTACCTTCTAAAAATAAATTTGAAAACTTTGGCAGCTATCCTGATGAATTACACATAAACTACTCTAGTAAAATCTTTGTTAGGAGATAAGGAATTCTGTTCAGTGGATTTGAAGGGCAACTGAAGATTTTAAAAAATGATGTGTCTGCCCCCTAAACCTCCATTGGGATGAGTCTGATGGATTTCCCAGGTGCCAGGACTGGGAGCTGCAATAAAACGGGAGGAACAATGCAGGTAGAAGCTAAGCAGTGTTATTCTTTTAAAACTAAAGTCCAAATAAATGTCTCAACTAAAAACGCCTTAGGAATACATAAATATATTATCCTCTGGATGAATTTTATATTACATTATATTGATTTTAACACAATATAAAATATAATAAGGATACTTTTGGGTTCACAACATGAAAGAACAGTTAATGATTTGCCCATATGGGACATATGAGACTACTTCTCTTACATTCTTCTGCCATGTTTTAATCTACTTCCATACCATTAACAGTATGAAAACTTGGTACCATAAATGGAACATTTTTCATCTCAATTATTTGTTAGAAATAAAATAAAAATAGTGCCATCTTTACTGTAAAAGAACCTAACTTCATGGAATGGGAAAGTAATTTTAGTTGTATTATTTTATTAACTTAGAAATGTTTCACATATGAACAATCATATTTCTTCTGCAGTCCTTAAAATGTGTACAATTGTATAATATTACTCACAGAAGAAAGGAAACACTAGATTTATCTCTAATGCCAAATGCCAAATGTCTACTTCCAAATTGAACTGAGTTTTTAAGCAGTTGGTTTCCTAGTGTCTTAGCTTATGTTATGTTAAAGGAGAAATACATCAATTTACATTAATTGAAAAATTAATATAAAAAGATTGTTAAACCACAACTATAAGTTGTGAAATCAGGAAACTTTGGAATGGAGATGAACCACCTCTGGCAGAACAATGAATAACGGGAAGGTACTTTCAGTAAGTATACTCAATGACTTTTCCAGAGAAAGAAAGAAATTAGCGAAGACATGCTGACCAAGGGACGTAGAATCATGAGAATTCATCCAATTGAGTTAAGAGAGTTCCCAATTACATTGGGAATCAGAAATTTTGCACCAATTGCTTGCAAGTTGTTTCCTTTTCTTGTCTTTTGTTTTTTCTAACTCCTGTATCAGCTGGAAAACTTTCTGAGTAGCTATAGCAAAAGGAACCGGTGGGCCCATCTAATATAGTTTCCATGCATCCCACTCAACATTTACTACATCCCTAGGTTCACTGTAGGTGAATTCCCCTTGAACTAAAAATCCCCAGCCCAGTGGAACTCCTCGGAAAATGGTAGGAGTCTTTTTTTTTTTTTTTTTGCGGTACGCGGGCCTCTCACTGTTGGGGCCCCTCCCGTTGCGGAGCACAGGCTCCAGACGCGCAGGCTCAGCGGCCATGGCTCACGGGCCCAGCCGCTCCGCGGCATGTGGATCTTCCCGGACCGGGGCACGAACCCGTGTCCCATGCATCTGCAGGCGGACTCTCAACCACTGCACCACCAGGGAAGCCCGGTAGGAGTCTTAATTTCCAGAAAAGATCCAAATAAAGAACTTTAGAGGGGATTTCAGGAATAAGCAATGCATCTACGCTATTGAAGCCACAAAATACATTGATTTCCTCTCTAGGAAAAGGACCCAGAGTCAAGGGCAACTATATGAACTAGCAAATATCTTTGAGTGTTATCGTAAAAAAGGACTGATTAATCCTGGGGTATACCAGTGGAAGACTTGAGCTGATAGGGGTTTTATCCCCACGATTCTCAGAGACAGCAATAGGGGATTAAATCACAAACTTGTCTTGAGGTTAGTGTTTTACCAGGAACATACTTATAAAGAAATATTAGAATTTACTTTTTGTCCTCTTTTGTGGCAAGTAACAATGTACATGTTTTGTTTAACCTCTTCAGTTGTTTGGAAATGTTTCGGTTTAACTAAGGAGTACTTTATTAATGGCAGTTCATCTCATAGCTCTCTTAATGACTTGGCCTAAGAACAAGATTAAACTTCCTGAATTTGATTTCTCTAAAACATATCCACCAAATGCAATTGCCCTTTCTGTCAAATAAGCCCTTACTGGTGTGTAAGTCTGAAGCAATTTTTTTTCCTCTCTAATTACGGTTGTTCCAGACTCTTGACATTCTCTAAATCATCTTTCGCTGAGTACAAGAGGTCCATGAGGAAGTCAAGATCGATGACAGACTTCATCTCTCTTGAATTTTAATGCAAATGTCTGTTCCCCTAATCAAACAAAGGTTAAAAAAGGAAATCAAATTAGCTTATTACAAAAGCCAGCATAACTGAACTGACAAGAAAAATGCTTTCTGCATGAAAAGCCCTTAATCAATACCTTAAATAAGAATGTCACTGGAAAGAAGGGTTCATATGTGGTCAGTCATAATCTGCAAATCAATATGCTCTTTTTAATAAATATTTGACCACAGCAGCTCAATAAGCATTGCCCTTAAGAGTTTCTTTCTTTACACCAAAAGGAAACAAAGTTACAGCATAAATGTAATGTTCAGGACATGACCTAAACTGTGAGAGAATTCAAGGTCGGGGCCATTTCACTCTTTAATCATTGCATATTAAGTATGGGAGAGAGTCTCCTTAGTACCTTGTCTCCGATTCTAGTCCCCTATGTAATTTAACTGTTCAAAAGTAAAATGATGTCAGAATATAGATTACTTATTAGAGTTAGATCTAGGTGCAATTTTCCTATTCTAGACTTAGTTTCGCTATCTGAAACTATTTAATCAAATATTATACATTCACTATAGCTTCAAATTTGTTTTTTAATTCAAGTCTACAAAAATACAGTCATGTGGCAGATAACTTTTTATAAGTAAGTGTACTTTCATTGTATTCTGTCAAAACCATAATCAACTAATATCTAATAGGCACTTTCTGCATGCAGTAGCACCATAAGTGTCAAGTTGTTAGCATTGATAGCAGCATGACCTGGAATCATCCTCTTATAGGATGTGTGACCTTGGGCATGATCACTTAATTTTCCGTATTAGAAAGTATGAATATGAAAGGTGTCTACTTCAAAGGCCATTTTGGAGATTTAAGGACATGACACATGTAAAGATGTTACCATAGGGCATGGCCCATTGTAAATGATAAATGGTAACTCGTATTATTAACTATTATTGAATTGTGATGTGGGCAAATAAAGAAATACAATTTAACACATAGTTCTGGTTTGAGCAGCTCAATACCACTCAGTAGAATTAAATAAAATATACCTTGGAACAACCTATCAGGCCACTGGAGATACTTAACCATAGTCTGTAATTTTACCATATGTCTTTGATTTGCTTTCTTTCTCTTCTGCCATCAAATGAGATAGTGGAAAAATATGTTTATTTAAAAAAATTTTCCTTAATAGTAATTAAAATAATTTTAAAAAGACCTCATAAGAGCTTATTAGAGAAGTCCGAATAGCCAAAATAAGCAAAGGGAATAGACATTGTTCCGAAAAGTCTGCATGCAAAGTTACTTTAAACACTGAATTCATAGCTTTTCTTCCTTTACCCCTCTTCTTTGACATGTAATTTCTTTCTTAAAGAAGTTTTACAAAACATTTTCCTTAAAACACCTTGGATTGCTTAGCCTTGATATGCATGATCAATTTATTTCCTCCTACTCTTGCAAAAATACATACTATTCTCATCTTTCTGAGATGATTTTGGAGTGGTTTCTGCATAAAGTAGGAGGTCTTTCTCTAAGTATCAAGGGACCAGACAAGGAAAGCCCAGGGTAAAGTTACACATCAAAAATCTACCACCTGGCCCATGCGCCACAGCTGCTGAGCCTGTGCTCTAGAGCCTGCGAGCCACAACTACTGAGCCCGTGTGCTGCAACTACTGAAGCCCGCGCGCCTAGAGCCCGTGCTCCGCAACAAGGGAAGCCACTGCAATGAGAGGCCCGCAGCAGCGCAGCGAAGACTGGCCCCCACTTGCCGCAACTAGAGAAAGCTCCCGCGCAGCAACAAAGACCCAATGCAGCCAATAAATAAATAAATAAATCCAACACCTGGCCAGGCCAGGAGGCCTCTTACTGCTGGTGCTACACTCATTCATTTAATTATTCTTAGGTGACTATATCAAGATTTCTAGACAGTATCCTTGGGAGCTAAGTGCTTTGAATGTTTGAACTATATTAGTTAATGTAAAACCAGTGTCCTTGAGTATTAGAGATAGTGGTCCAGTGAATTATAAAATATGTTCAAATACAATGTTTTTTAATGGGCTCTTTCTTGATCTATTAAGATACCTAATTTAGGGCCATGCATACATTGGCACTATGACTTTTCAAATGAAGAAAAGTGATGATGGTGCAATGATTTCTAGTTTACAAAGTGCTCTATTTAATCATTTCCACGCTTATTGTCTGATTTAATTCTCACAGCTATCCCGTGAAATAGGTATCATTTTTCACATTTTACAGAATAGGAAAATGGATCTATGAGAGTTCAAGCATGTGTCCCAAGTTACACAGCTAGAAAATTATCAGAACAAGATTTTAACCTGGACCCCTTAGTTCCAAATGTTTCATTCTTTCCCATTATATAACACTGATAAAAATTTCCCAACTTTTAAAAATGTTTGACAAGGCTAAACATCTCAGGTCAAAGATAGAAATGATTGATGCAATTGTGTGCTTATGATTTTCGAGTAACAATACTTTAAACTTTCATGTACTATATGATTTTGAGGTAAAATCCTTGCTTCAATGTCTTGGCATTTGAGGCCCCTATAGTCACATATAGATGTTCTATTTCTACTTTGAAACTGTACGGATCGGGACCGTGAAGAGAAAAATATACATTTGCTCAGGAGCAAACTTCCAAAGTATTCCATAAGTAATCATGATATTCAGGACTTTAGCATTTCCAATTGTCTTGTAAACTTAACATGCTCCCAAGTAATGAAGGGTGACCTATGGAAACTGGCAGGTTAGATATCAAGTAATTAGATTTGTTCCAGAGCTTATCTACTTCTGAGCAACAACTACAAGCTTAGTCCCATGTGTGATGAGTCCTGTTTGCTTTCTAGATTCTTATTTTGAAAAGTCAAGGTCATTTCACTTAGCCTATGTTCTTTAAAACACATATACCTCCCAGGAGGGCATTTTTTTTTTTTAGCACAGGGCACAATAAATGAATTATTCCTATTTGGGGTTCTTATTATGAGATGCCAGAGAGAAGGCGTCCACCTATTCATAGATTTGGCTGTAGAAGTGAAGCTGTTCTGATGTCAAGGATAGAATTAGACAGTGCTTCAAATATCTGGGTGCTGGGCATGATGCTGAGAGAGAAGAAAGAAAATGGGTGAGCTGAACTCTGGCCTCCAGGCTTCCAGATAATGCAGAGGAAGTATGCATATGAATGGTGAAATTAGTTGAAGGCCTCCATCAACTGTAGGCACAACATCATGTTCAAGACTAAGGGAGATAGATGCACATGAGAAGACAGACACTCCTACCCTCAAGGGATGTATAACCTGATGAGGACATTTCAATATATTAGAGAGCAATCAATGATATGTCCTCAGTTAAGGTCTCTGAAGCCTTGTTTTAGGAACTCAAGGGACAGAAAGAACCATCCCAGTGGGGGGAGACTCACGCACACATCTACTGAACTTGGCTGGGTGGCATGTGGGTGAAAGACAGAAATAAAGGGTAGTCCTGAAGAGGAAATTCACAATGGAGGGGAAATTTGGTTTGCAGGGCTGGAGAGAAAAAGGTTCAGAGGGAGAAATAAAAGTCTGGGATATTAGGATGAAATCCGTTTGTGGAAATGACAGGCTGAAAATCTGTAGTTCATGATGTAGACAACAAAGTGTCACCAGACAATTTTAACGGGCAGGTGCCCGGCTAAGGTGATGCATCGGAATGGCTAAGCTGGTGGTAACTAGTGTGAGAAGCGGGGTGAGAGGGACCAGAGACGGGAGGCAAGGAAGCCTACCAGGAGGTTCAGCAACAATTCAAGACCATTTCTGCGTCGTTCACATGAACAAAGTGAGAGACTTCATATGTATCCAAGGGTTCTCGGCAAGTGATCAAACCATTGAGAAACGGAAAGACAAATGGTAGCTGAGCCCTCGTGTGGGAAGAATAGTAGCTGGGTGAATGGCAGCCTGGAGTAGGAGAGGGTCATGGGCTAAGAAAGGGAGAGGGGATGAGAACAAATTCCTAGTTGTACCCTCTTGTCTTCTCAAGAGGGATTCCTGTCAAGCTCATTGCTATCTTGAGGCAAGAAAGCCAGCCTAAACCTGCAAGGTTAGGTTACCCTAGGGCAGCTCAGGAGCCCAGTGGGGATGGGAGTTCAGTAGTTGACTACAGGAGGTTGACAGGTCTGGAAATTTCTACACCATCCCCAAGGGCAAGGCCATTATCACAGAAACAGAAGATGACACATTCGTTCTGTATCCTGATTGTGGTGGTGATTGCATGAATGTACACATGATAAAACAACACAAAAGGATACAAACCCTGTACACCTATGTCCATTTCCTGCTGGTTTTTTTTTGTTTTTCTTTTGATATTGTTCTCTAGTTACCTAAGATATAACCAGTGGGCAAAACTGAGTGAAAGGTACACAGGACCTCTCTATACTGTCTATGGAACTTCCTGTGAATCTATAATTATTTCAAAAGTAAAAGAAAATTACTGATTTTTTTAGTAAAAAATACAGATTACAATTCTAGCAGGTCTCTGACCTATCATGAGGCAAGAAAGCCAGCCCAAAGTTGCAAGGTTAGGTTGCAGGTTGACCTGAGCCTCTTCCCAATGGGACAGAAACTAGATCCGAGGTTTTCATCTCCTCTCAGTAGACATTACTAGCTGAGGAAACTGTTAGTCCTAAGAGGATAAAAGATAGTTACAAGGGAAATGGTTAGGGATGTGAAGAATACAGGCTAAATAGAAGACAGAAAACCGGTGGGCAGGACTCGCCCAGAGAAAGCAGAATTACGCGTGAAACAGACCGGGAATGTAAGATAAGCACAACTGACATCACCAGAGAGGCACGGGAGAGCGCTGAACAAGCAGCTACAAAGAAGAGGCGATTTGAAATACTGACTTTGAAAATATAGTTGTTGAAATAAGGTATTTAGTGGATGGTTGAATAGCAATACTGATATAGCTGAAGAATAAGTAAGAGGAAAGATGGACTCAAAAAGCTCTCCTAAAAGCACCAGGAGGGGATAAAAAGAGAGATTAAGAGGCTAGCTAAGCTATAGGAAGTTGAAACAGTATAGAAATAACATCTGTGTAAACAGAGACCCAGAAACAGTGGAAAGGCAAATGGAGGAGATGAAATATTTGAAATCATATTGACAACTATTTTCTAAAATTAAAATGGTCAATCAGGATTAAAACTCTGGAAGCCTAGCTCCTAAATGTGGACTTTTAGCTATTCACTTTCTGCTTGGACCATCAACGGGCAACTCCGAACTAGGAGAGAATTCATCAAGGCTCTGGATAGGAGGTGGGTAGCGTTTCACCACACCCGCAATAACCGACTAGCATGTAGAAGAGAAGATAGATTTATGATAGCAACACAAATTGTATCTCAGAATTAACCATGAGGGGGAAAAAATAACCATTATAGGTCATAAAATAAGAGCTACTTCTTAAAAGGCCTGACGTGGAAAGCATTTCTGTAGGGTTTAGTCTTTGATCATTGTCTCTTTTTATCTGAAAAAATGGGCAGACGTGCAGATTTGTTCAGCAGTGTGAAATCAGAACCAGGGCTCAGCTTGGCCCCTTCTGGTGATTCTTAAGTCATATTTGAAATCTCCCACAGGCAGCCTCTCCTCTAAGGCAGCGGTTGGTGAGGCCCTAGCAACACGATTTCCTGCATGATAGTACATGGGAAAAAATACTGCCAAGGGCCTAATGCAAAATACACAACTATACACGGGTATGCAAATGGTGGGCAGAACTTACCTAGAACTTAAAAAAATACAACATGGAGCTCAAATACAATTGACTAGAGGTTCTTGAATGTAGAACACCTGGCAGGATGCTTGAAGGAGGACTGACTGTCCTTGTTTCTCTTCTGTCGTGTTATGGACTCCATGTCCGTAGAAACGCCTGACGCTTGGATAGTGATTAATAAAACGTGTTTATACTCGTGGCCTCTTGTCTTCCTAGCAGTCCTGCAATGATTTCTTTTATATGAAAACAACGTTGGAGATCCTAGAACAGTCCTGTCATTTTGTGGGTGAGGGAAAGAGACCCAGAAAAGAGAAATCACTTGTCCGAGTTAAAAGGGCAGGTGGTGGTCGAGACAGAACTTAAACCTACAGAATCTGAACCCACATTCCAGCAATGTTTTCTCAAATCATGCCTTTCATATTCTTGGGGGCACTGTGGGAGGGAGTGTATGGAGAGGGGGTGGGCAGTGCTGGTGGCAAGAGGGAGTGTTTGGGCAGAGGGAAGGCTTCAGGTCAGCTCAGTATAACGAATATTATGGGCATATTATGCCCAGGGCACTATCGTACGCATTAGAACATTGCCCCTGTCCTGGAGGAGTTCTGATTTCCTAGCCCCTCTTGCTGATTTGGAGTTCTGTCTTTATTTCCCTACACTAGCCAGTGAAACCGGTAGCAGCACCCTTACCATTTATGCTGTAATTTGTGAGCTTCTTGAGGGCAGAGGTTCCTTCTTCCCTTGGGTTCACCCAACATTGAGGTATCGCTCGGCTGAGGAAGGTCCCCAGCATCAAATGCAGCAGGGAGGCCCAGGGAAGGGGACAGAAAGAGCCAGTGATGGTCCTGGGTGACTCAGAGCACACACTTTCCCAGAATCCTGCTTCTGGCTGGCAGATGTCCATACCTTTCCTCAAGCTGGGGATCCTTTGCCTCTAGAGGATTCTTCAACTCTCTCCAGAAGCGATGGGAAAACATAGCTACTGCCTATCTGCAAGCTCTGCAGACCTGGGGTAAGAAAAGGAAGGTGCTTTGTAAAATTTCAGCCACTCCTATCCCAGGTGAACCTCCGGTAAAGGACAGGAATTCCTGCTGGGGCTCCAAGGGAACTTGAGACAGAGCCAGTGGTCAGCTTGCAGTTCCCTGGGGGTGGGCGGGGGTTCAGGGTCACATATGAACTTCACCTCCATCGTCCTCCTCGATTCCCTTCTCACGAAAGCCTCGTGAAGGAGCCCAGGCCGAGCTCTCCAGAAACAGGGTTTAAGAGCAATTTGAGCACCTCTTTCCTGGTCTCCAGGCCTCTGGTAAGGGCGAGTTTGAAGACTCTTAGGCTCACGACGCCTGTCTTCTCCTCGGAGTCTTGGATGGGGCCCCTGAGCATAGTTTGTGCGAGGCCTGAGGCTCGATTTCCATCCTCAGGCTGTTTCCTCTCCTCTCGCCAGGGGAGAAGCAGGAATCCTCTCAGCACAATGTGTTACATAGTGTTATGCATAACAAAAACACATTTTTATGGCGTTGGAGAAAATACAAAAGGTGGTTGTACCACTTTATTCAGCAGAGAGAACTAAATAAATATGTTACTTTTTTTTTCAGTGAACCATTCCCATGATCTATTTTTCTGACTGCAAAACATCAAGCATTGTTAAGGAATTATAAATAGCATGCGAATCAATCTGTGGCACTGCCTTACACAGGCTCTTTAAATCCCAGGAATGATTTAACAGGCAAACATGCCCAGCGCACCTGCCTGAGTGAAGTGCAGTGATCTCCCCTGCTGACTGGTGAGTGATTCCTTCCCCTGTTCCAACTGGGCTCTGTGTTCTTTTTTTTCTCTCCTTGTTACTGATCCTATGCGTCTTTCCAGTAGCTTATGTTTATCTTATGCATTAGATATGCCCCCAGCGATTTTCTTTCTGCTTCGTTTTGCTGAGGCTCTGTCTGGAAATGTGATCAAACAAAGGGTGAACAGCCGCACAGAGGTGTCCTGCTTTCCAACTGAGCCAAGGGTTGGGGGGATCTCAGGGGCTTCTTCCACGAATAAAACACAGCACCAGTTCTGCCGCTAAAGCATAATCAGGACCGTATTTATAATGGAGAAATAATTTGTATCTGGTGAATAAATAATATCATAACTGAACTAACATAACTGTGGCTCCACACATTCTTCCCTTTCATATTTTTTGTGTTAAAGGCAGAATGCGGAAAAAAGTCTTGTAAAAGCAAGCATGAGAACTCCAGGCTTGCTCACTGGGTGGGCTGGTATGGATGCCAGCGTTGGTGATTAGGTATGGAAGGATCTGCTCTTTAGAATCAGCTTGCAAACTATCTCAATCAAATCAATTGATGTGAGCGCGGTTAGGAAAATGATTCATGTGTAAACAAACTATCCAAGCCCAAGCTGAATGTATCCTGTGCTTAGATTACCTTTATTACCCAAATGATGTTGGCTTGAGCCTCGGCTCATGCATGAAGACTCTTTACCCTCCTAAGACAAGAGCGGGTCCCCTGATGCTGTGTGCCGTGTGCTCTCCACGGGTCCTTGCGTTCTCAGGCAACACCTTCTCTGAGAGCTACGGTACCAGCACCTCTACTGCTGCTGGCCGTTGCTCTGGATGCTGGTCTTCTTCCACGGATGGCCCCCAGGACAGTTGATGCCGGCTATCATGAGGCACAGGGAGAGAAGAGACATTTTGCCTGCAGCCCAGTCTAAGATCCACTCCCGAGCTCTTGGTTCCTGTCCCAGAATTTACTCCTTTTTTTTCAATAATTAACAAGAGAAATATCCACTTCCCATAGAGACATCCCATTCTTACACACAGATGTAATGGCTTGATATCAGTCTATTCTGGATTATTTATTCATTAGTAACGTCTTTTATGACAGGTGATGCCAAGTCCACATTGTGCTGTGCAAAGCGCAGGCCAGGTGCTTCGCATGAACTCTCTTCTGGTAGGAAGAACGTTCTTCAACCTAGATTCTCCTCAATTTCCAGAGCACACTGCCCTCTGAAGTTACAGAGCTGAGAGGCACTGCAGGCACCCTTCCCTCGACATTCCCCACGTACCGCCCCCGCCACCAAAAGGCACGAAATTCTAAAATGGCTTTGGTTCAATTAATTCTAGCAATGTTTCAATTCTTCAAACAAATTATCTTCTCATTGTTAAAACTGTATTCATGTCAACAGTTATGTCCAAGTACTAGGAAAAATAATAGAGTACATTCTTTTAGATCCATAAAATTAAAGGAACACTTAGAGGTTTTTTCCAAACAAGGGCCAGTCTTTAAAAAGGTGAATGCATACCCCCAAACTCTTTATAGATAGAAATTCTTTGTAGCTTAGAATGGTTCCTTTTTCTAGATTCTAACCACCAAGTTCCAAAACAAATAATAATATAAACTTTGATAAATCACTATGCAAAGAACTTATTAAGAGAAAAAAATTCCATGTAGGTTGTTAAACACTATTTTCCTACTTGGATTACTTGACGAATCCGAATTAAAACAAAAGGAATCAGAGCCAAGGGGTTAGTGTGTAGGGGCGAGTTGTGAGAAAAACCTAAACGTATGTTGAGCACTGGCTGTGTTCAGTGCTGTGCTCGGTAATTTACACGTGATATTTTATTCAACCATCCTTTGATTTAGCCAGTATTCCATTTGATGGATGAGAATAAAATATAGGCTCAGGGATATTAAATATCTTGTGCAAGGTCACATAACTTGTATGTAAGTGTGGAGCTTGGATTCAATCAGGCCTGTAAGATTCTAAATCCCTCCTCTTCCATGACCACTTTAAATTTAGAGGGTATGTTCATCAAGCTATGGAAGCCTGCTGGGATTCCCTTCTCCATCCTGGACCTTTGCATACACTTTGTTGGACAAAACAAATGTGACCCTGTGCCTTGGCCAGTTAAGACTTAAGTAATTCATTCGAGTTCTTAGAATGTGCCAGACACTGTGGGGGTTGCAGGCACAGAAGCCAGTGTCGGTGGGGGAAGTCATTTCAGCACAAAGCACTTCTAACTCTCCCGAAATAACACTTCATCCCTGGCTGCCGATCCCACCTCCACACCAGTTGCCCTGAGAAAAGACATAGGGTTGCAGCCTTGGATCATTTTGGGCATTAAGGGAACTTGCAAGTGAAGAAGACTCACTCCCAGGATTATTTGCTATTTTCCACTCACCATCTTCCTGTAACTCTGTGTAATTGACTGTGGGTTTTTAATTGTAGGAGGGTACATTTTTAGTCAGGAGAATATAGTCATGGATAAAAGGAGGTGAAGGAAGAGATTTATGAGTCTTTCAGGAAACTTACAGGAAAATCCCCTAAAAAGTCGTCATTTGTTATTCTTAGTATTGACTTGTTAAAAGTGAATCTCATTACCTTCATTTTATCTGGCGTGTTTATGGAAAATGTTTATTTATTAATGACTCTTCCTAAAGCAAATGTAAAAGACACATAAGGTCATGCTTATACTCACTTAGCTATATGGCTGTGTATATTTATTACTGGTCTTTAGAGACTATTCAGAAATGGAGGTTCCAGGAAAGCAACCAAAAAGCATTCAGCTCCTTAAAAGGCATGCATTCCATGAATCATTTATTCAAAGGATTAAGAAGCAAATATATTTCGGAGTTTGTCTGTAATCAAAAATAGTCCTCCTCAGTGTCCTTCCCAGAATTGTCCAGAACAAGGTTCTCTTCCTTCCAAGAGACACATGTGGCTCTGAGGCCCTGCTACAAATAGGTGTCAGGGTCTGCTCTCCACCAGCCTGATCTGGTCAGGTGAGAGGGTGGAGGAAGCCCATCCTATTACCTCCTTTCCTGGATCCTTGCACTTCCTGCTGCTTCTACTCTTATAGGTGTAGTGGGCATCACTGAAGTCCATAAGTGACACCTGAAGGAGCAGGTGGCATCACCTGTGAGACCCCATACTATAAGCCAAGACTGTCACATCACAGAGGGATCTGCAGGCCACCTCATCACCAGCTCCCTTATTCTACAGATTTGGAAACTGAGGCCCAGAAAGGGCCACTGACTTGCCCGTGGTCACCTGAGAGTTACCAGAAAAGCTGAGACTCCAGCCTGGGGTTTTTCACCATTCCATCCTGAGCTGGGGGATGTCAGGGACTTCATCCGATCTAAATTTCCATCCCCTTAAGTCTATACGTGAAAGAGAAGCACCCACATACTGGGTCTGAAACTCTGAGAGTACGTTGGGCACCTCTGGGGGCGGATCAGTAATACTCGTCATCAGAAATCCCAGGAAGAAGGGAAGAACACGATTGAATGAAATATATCTATAAAGAGTAAACACGTAGTGCACACTGATCACGGAGAGAGTGCACTGCAGCAAGGTCTAGGCAGGGTTTCTTGCCTTAAAAACCACAGGTTGAGGATTTAGGGCTCCGGTACCCACAGCTGCCCTCGGGCCCTGCTTCACTGACCAGCAGCACCGCACAACGAGAAGCCTGTGTTTTCTGGGTGCTGGGGTCTCACTGTAAGCCTGGCCTCCTCCAAGCTGTGATCTTTCTGCTCTCACTTTTTCTTTCTTTTTTTTTTTTAGGATGGGGCCAACATGGATATTCTCATTAAGACCCGTGTAGAATTCTGCACGTGTGCGGGTTCCTGAAGCTGTTCTCCTTTTCTTCCCTTTATGTAATAAATTCTGATAAGCTAGCAGTTCAACTTATCCAATATCCACCTCTTATTGTCCCGGAAGTTAAGGAAGACTGAAGAGGAGACACAGCAAAATGGGATCCTCGGGCTGAATTTGACTGGCAGACATATCTTGGTTGGCTTGAACAGTATTTAAAATATTTTGAGACAATATTGAAAAGCTGATGGCCTCATATGAAAACCTGGATTTGGGGTGTGTCTCTTTCAATAAAAAATCAGCTAATTCTGGCCACACTCGGCCCCAGTTCCCTGTGGCGGAATTGTCAGGGTCTGAACCCTGTGGACCAGCCATGCATTCTCTTACTGAGGCGTGCCATGCATCTCTACTGCAGGCATATCTGGGTTTGCAATCTTCATTGAAGAGGAAATATTAAAAGCCACTAAGTCACATCTCCACCAGAATTCGTGTATTCTTTTATTCACCCACTCACAAATATTTGTTGAACCCTGACTCTATGCTGGAGCCTAGTCTAATATTGGGGAAAAGCTCAGTGAAGCAGACAGACAAGGTTCTTGCAATGGACCCTACAATCTAGGGTGGGAAAGCATTAAGCAAAGAGTGATCACATAGGAGAAGCAGAAGACGCTGAACTGTGCTCTGCAGAGAATTAGAACAAGGCGATCTGACGGTGACTTCAGAGAGGAAACCAGGGAGGCTTCTCTCAGGAGCTGGTGTTTGAGCTCTGAAGGGAGAGGAGGGGTTAACTGTGAAGTCAGCAGGGAGAGAGGGTTCCAGCTGAAGACGGCTGGTGTAGCAGCTCTAAGGCTTGAACAGGATCTGAAGGAAGGTCCATGTGTCTGGAGAGTGTGGACAAGAAGAGGTGGGGAGGCTGGCAGGAACCACGTGGCCCTTTGAGATAGGATTTTAGTCTAAGGTGGATGCAAACCACTGGAGTATTTTGTACAGGAGAATAATATTATCTGCTTCAAGTAACTACTTCTGAACATGTAAGTTTCCATTTCAAAACAGAGAAATTAAATCCTGTGTCCAAAAGAGGTAAGTACTTAAGATGCTTCAGTTTTCCTTAAAGGAATGACTAATTCTGTGTAAAAGTGCATTCCTTTGCTGGGGCTGCCATAACAAATGACCACAGATTTGGTGGCTTTAAACAACAGAAATGAATTCTCACAGTTCTGGAGGCTTAGAAGTTCAATGTCTGCTTCACACAGCTTAAACCAAGGTGTGGGCAGGGCTGGGCTCCCTCCAGAGGCCCTGGTGGAGAATTCGCTCTCTGCCTCATCCGGCTGCTCGTGGCCGTGGGTAGGCCTTGACTTGTGGCCACAGAAGCAGACCCCGAGACAAAGATTTGATGCAGGGAGTTTACTTGGGTGGTGATTCCAGAAGGCACTGGTAAGGGAGTGGGGAATTGAGACAAAGGAAGCCAACAAAAATGTGTTACTGAGGAGAACGCCGCTATGGGCCACGGAGGCTCCATCCTACAATGACCATGGACCGTCAGTCACTGGCTGAGGACCGCTGCAGGAAGCATGAACTCCCCGGCACATCTGCACAGCCCCAGCCAGCTGGAGGCCAGAGAAAGCCCTGAGCATGGAGTGGAGGGAGTTTGCGTTTGGGAGCCACAGGGCTGGCACACACTGGAGAGAATATGGAGGGGCCACGGGCAGGACCTGATGTCAGCTGTAGTCGACAGCATTTTTAAGATTTCTCTTGAGTCTGTTTTCATTTTATATTTAAAACTAGTGGGTCTATTTCTAAAAAGATTTCCTAAAGAGACAAGGTGAGAAAGGTTATAAATATGCTACTAAATAGATGGTCTCTTTCACATTTACAATTATCTGTGGGAACAGAAAGAGCATTTAATTTAAAATCTATTAGCGGTCTATTAAGTGCGTGTGAGCATGGATACAGTAGGTTCTTACCTACAAGGTTCATCTAAGCATGTACCTATTAGGCATTAGGGGTTGTGGGCATGTAAAATGGAACAAGATTTGGCCCCCTTGCTCAAGGAGCTTAGAATCTAGTGGGCAAGACAGAGATGCACAAAGCATTTCCATAATAGCCACCACAGTATAGGTTCATGAAATTGAAGACTATTCTTTCATTCATCAATTATTTAACATGGTAGTGCTATCCCAGGTACCCATGACACAGGGGTACACAGGGCAGAGGAAAAACTCACGTTTGGGCATGGAATTCCTTAGCATGATACTTCAATTCGCTCACCCTGTCTCTCCTGCCTCATTTCCTGCCACTTCCTTCAAGGTTTTGATGTTTAAGCAACATGACAATTCATGAATCATTTGGTCCGAGCTTACAGAGCTTGTGAATGGCAGAGCAAGGTCAGACGGAACCTGGGTGATCCCTGCGCCCACGCTCTGTGCTTTCACTGCCACGCTCACTGGAGATTGATGAGATTATGTCAGTGGACAGAAATGTTTTCAGTGGTTTGTTTACAACATTTTCTCTTTTGACAACACAGTAGGCTGAATAACATCCCCCTGAGATGTCTACAATCTAAACCCTGGGACCTGGGCGTATGTTACTTTATATGGCAAAAGGAACTTTGCAGATGTGACCAAGTTGAGGGTATTGAGATTGGGAGGTTGTCCTGGATTATCTGGGTGGGCCCCATGTAACCACAAGGCTCTTTATACGAGGGAGGCAGGAGGTCAGAGGGGAGAGAAGATGCTATGCTGTTGGCTTTAAAGATGAACGAGGCAGACGAGCCAAAGGATGTGGATTCAGGCAGCTTCTGGAAGCTGGAAAGGGAGAGGAAAGGAATTCTCCCCTGGAACATTCAGAAGGAACCCCGTCCCGTGGGCCTATTTTAGACTCCTGACCTCCAGAACTGTAAGATAATAAAACTGTGTTGTTTGAAATCACTAAGTTCGTGGTAATTTGTTACAGCAGCAACAGGAAACGGATACAGATGGTGTAGCAGAAAGGTGTCCCGTTCTGTGAAATGTCAGCTTCGGACCAGCTTATCCCCAGGGCGCTCTCTGGTCTGCAGTGTAAGCCCAGGGGACCGTCCTCAGCCTGGGATGGAGAGGATCAATCAAGGCCTGCAGTCCTGACTGGGCACGTTTGGAGGTGAGGATCACAGGAGTTAACCTAGGGAACAGAAGCTTTCAGGGATCAGTCTGAAACGCAAGCCGTATTTTACTGGCAGCCTCTTAAAAGCACATGACTCATTCAGAAATACAACATTTGGTCGATGACTATGTCAGACTTTCAGGCCAATTTAATCAATGGACAACCACTGTTTTATTTTTCTCCAAACCCGAATTTCATATTACATTTCATTCCATTAGCCTTGATATAAAGTGGCAGTTGACAGCAAGCCATATCGACAGGCCCTCCTGGGCATAATCTCGTAGTCACCTTAAATCACTCATTCACTGCACGATTCATGGCTTGTAGAGGAACAGGTAGTCGCCGAGTATTTAAATAGAAAGCTAAATAACAGGACACTCGAAATCTTTTCTTCCAGTTATTTAATCCACCTTAATTACTTAAAGGCGTCTGACTTCCTCTCAGCATCTTGAACCACAACATGCAGTATTTGTTCTTAGCACAGTAAAGGGCGAGAGGCAGCTGATTCCTGGGGGGCAGGGGGTGGGATGACCATATGTGGTTTTGGAAGTCGCTGTCCCCAGAGGCTAGCCCTGGCGGTGTGCTCCCACTTGCGGCAGCTGTCTTGCTTTGATGCAGGGAATGATGCAAATCATTTTAGATTAACAAACATTTCTTGATCATCTAGTAAATGTCAGGCTAGTCACTAGAGGTATAAAGATTAATATGGGTCAGAACCCACTCTGTAATGAGAAGTTTTCATTCAGGGAATGTCTCTGAAGTTTTTGACTTATTTTTCATTGACAAGTTATTTTGGTTTAAAAATATTGGTAACGAGAAAACCAACAGTGACTTAAGAAGCTGGTTTCTAATAGTTCCTTACTTACAGGAGGCTGGCAAAATAGGTTTTGAGATGGAGAAGGAGGCAGGATTTTTTTTGTTTGTTTAACATCTTTATTGGAGTATAATTGCTTTACAATGGTGTGTTACTTTCTGCTGTATAACAAAGTGAATCAGCTACACATATACATATATCCCCATATCCCCTCCCTCTTGCGTCTCCCTCCCACCCTCCCTATCCCACCCCTCTAGGTGGACACAAAGCACCGAGCTGATCTCCCTGAGCTATGCGGCTGCTTCCCACTGGCTATCTATTTACATTTGGTGGTGTATATATATTTGCTGGTCACTGGAAGGTGCTGTGGCGAGAGGGATTGTCAAGGTGGCAGAACCCAGTCCCTCGAGGTCTGGGAGAGCAGTTCTCGGGTATTTGCATACTATTAGATCCCTCTTGGGCACCATTTAGCTCATGACAAAGTACAGTTTGAAAATCTGAGAAAGAAGGAATTACATTAGACCAATGACAAACCCAGCTATGAATGGAAAATTCTGTGTTGGGCATACATTGAGAGTGAAATGCAAACATGTCACAGAGGAAAACAAAGCAGACGTCTGTCAGCAACAGAGCCAAGGGGGTGGCAGAATATCCACAGGGCTGCTTTACTGCAGCCCAGGGCAGGGCGCAGTGCACCCCAGTCCTATTCGTGTAGCATGTGAACTCCTTAGCTTGGCCACATGGGTCTTCCCGAGATAGGTTCCCAGAATTAGTGAGAACCCTGAGATGCAAAAAGATTGAATCCCCCCATTGCCTCTCATCCCCCCTGGGGTTTGTCAGGGTTACAGAGCAGTGGCCAGTTTGCCACCTGCATAGAGAGAGTAGCATCCACCGAGAGAAGAGGTCCACGTGAGGCACGGGACCCGGCATGCGCGGGTGGTGATGTACAAAGGCGGCCCTGACCCGGAAGAGTTTACTGTCCATTTAGGGAGACTCCAAGTCCCTGTAAAGATCACTATATATGAGTCTGAAAGCTAAATATCCATCAATGGTTACAATCAGTCCTGCAAGTATTAAGGGCAGGGGCTTAGCCTTTGTAGAAGAAATGGGCTTTGGGATGAATTTTGAAAGGACAAACCGGCAGTCCATGGGCTGATAACTAGTGGAACTCTGCTTACCTCTTTTTGCGTGTGATTTGTACACTAGCTGCTTACTAGCGAGGGAGCACAGTGTTGGGGAGAGAGTCCAGGGTCTGGAAGGAACACAGACCTGAATTCAAGTCACAGTCCCAGCGCCACCATTTCCTACCTTTATGGACAAGGTACAAACTGTCTCTCAGCCTCAGTGAGAGAATAAAATAGAATAAAAAAATAAAAAAATAGAACAATACTTACCTCAACATGCTTTTATAAAGATGAAGTAAAAATCTATGTAAGGTGCCTGAGTCTGTTAGGGTAATGGTTAAGTGCCTGTGACAAAGACTCCCAAAGCTATGCTGTTTAAAGGAAAAAGGTTAATGTCTTTCTCAAGTTAACTGATCCTTAGTTGTGGTTGGAGTTGGTGGGGTATCTTGAGATCACCCAAAATGATCCTCTTGGTTTTACAAAGCAGTGTTCTTCAACTAAATTTAACTTCTCAGGCACTGAATAAGTCTCTGTCTCTATGTGTGAAGCCTTTTAACTCTGAGGGGCTCTAGGTAATTATTCCACCCAAATAATCCCATGAATGCTGGGCTCTATTCTAGAATATCTGGAGTGGTCAGATCTGGGCCCTGGGTTAGGAAGACTTGGAGGCAGTCAGGAGAGAAGCCATTTAAGTCAGCCATCAAAAAGTGGAGCTGGGAGGAAGGGAAGCCCAATGAGAAACGGTGAAGGACCCACTGAAGTTCTTGCACTCACGGCAGGAAAACACCTCGCCATATTATCATGCGCTGCTTAAGACCTCAAACCTGAAGATGCACAGAGATCGTCTGGGGAGCCTGCTTAAAATTCCCATCTCTGGAGACGTCAGTTCAATTGATCTGGTGGGCAGAAATGTACATTTTTAATAAGTAACCCAGGACGTTCTGATGCCAGTGATCCATGGACCTCAATTTAAGAAACATTGTCTTAGAAATATTTTAAAGTTTTCGGAAAAGTTAATCTATTTTCATCTAAACAATAGCTTCCCATTATACTTAGTGTTGGTGGTTTATTTTGTCACTTAGCCCAGGTTCTGACTGATGACGTATAGGCCCAAGGATCAAGGCCCCACGAGGAACAAGGGGCAGCTTTGTTAATTGTGACAACTCCTCGTGCCCCAGCACTGACCTCAGGTAGAAGCTGGACTGGACGATGTGCTTTCAGCTGGAGCCAAAGTCTGGCCTCAGATTTTTTCCTCCCTGAATTTCTGCCTGTCTCATCTCTTCCATTTCCCTCTAAAATAAATGACGGGCAGGACACAATGACAACCATACGAGGCAAAGGCTACCAGTCACACACACACTGTGACCTAGAAGGGGAGCAAGACAGCAAGCGAATAATCTGTGTTGTAAAGCTCAAATTGTAGCCAAAGGCAACGGATTTCAAACCATTAAAGAGGAACCTTAAAATGATGAGAAGAATGTTCTGTACAAGCAAAAGAAGTGACTCTAAGGGATTAACTTTAACATGTGATGGATAATGTCTCGCGTGCACAGGGTCAATGACCAGAGCTGACCAGTCTAGGTCCCTTAGGAGACACCAGAGAGGAGATGGTCAGGCCTCCTGTCCCAGGGCAGAGAATGATGCTCTTCCTCTTTTCATACCAGCAGCCGGAGCCCAGAAAGTGCAAGAAAGATAAAAGCCATGCTCGGCAAGGGAACAGACCTCTCCCACAGCAGCCCTGGCCCATGAGTGTCGGGCTTTCACAAAGGAGACCAGGGCAAATAAGAGGTCCACAGTGGACCAGAGTTGGCTACTGTTTAGACCAAGTCTGAGATAAGATGCTGGGGATAAAGACATTGACCTTCAGCTCTTCATCCTTGCTTCTCTTCCCTTCACTTCTCTTTCCCTTTCCTCCCTCCCTCCCTCACTGTTTCTTTCTTTTCAAGAATCAAACATGAGCTTCTCATAAAGACCAACCTTAAGAGAAGATCGAGGAAGCTGCATTGTTCATATCTCTCCTTTTTCTTGTAATAGGAGCGGGGCAGGCACACGGCTGTTAGCCAGAGAGTGTTAGCTCGGCCACTGGTCCACGTTGCAGTGGCCCCTCTCCCAAGCAAGTGACCGTTAGCAGTCCTACTCAGCCATTGGTTGGCACCAGAGTGGGCTCCTCCCCCTGCCCTTCCTCTGTATAAAAGGAGCCTGAATTGGGACTGAGGGATGATGGTTTTTTGAGGCTCTAGTCTGCTGGGTCTGCTAGCTTTCCAATTAAAGTTGCTATTCCTTGCCCCAGCAACTCGTCCCCCAGTGTATCGGCCTGTCGTGCGGTGAGCAGGGCGAGCTTGGGCTGATAGTGTTCTTACATTGTGATAGGACCCCTCATTCTGACACACACTCTTTCTGACACGGAAACTGGTACTGCACTGAGCACACAGTAGGCGCTCTGTTAAGCCTTGAGGTCAGATGCAGGCAGAGCTCACTGATGCTCTTCCCAGATGGGTAAAGGCTCTCCCAAGATGAAGCAGCTGTTGTCTGAGGGGACACACAGTGCGCCTTCCCTGCCCCACACCTCCCCTCGCTTTGACCATGCACCAGCCCTCAGAGGGTTTCTTTCCTCTGACCTCCCTGGCTCTGGCATCTTTATAGGATTGCTGTGCCCTGACAGTGATCACAGCCCTTGTTCCAACTCTGCCTCATCCTACCTACAACGAGCCAACTTCCCACCCCTACCCCACAGCCTCGGGATTTGACTTGATATTTACATCTTTGGGCAGAGCAATGATCCGGCTTTCCTGGTTACAAGGTTGAAATAGGACCCTTCTGACCAACCGATATGGGGGTGCTGTCCCTCCTTAAGATGAAGGATGGTGTATTAGTCTGCTAGGGCTGTCACAACAAAGTACCACAAACTGGGTGGCTTAAGCAACAGAAATTTATCATCTCACAGTTCTGGAGACCAGAAGTCTAAGATCAGGGTGTCAGCAGTGTTGTTTCCTTCTTAGAATCGTAGGGAGAGCCTGCTCCATGCCTCTCTCCTAGCTTCTGCCTGTTTGCTGGCAATCTTTGCCCGTGTGGATGAACCACGCTGATCTCTGCCTTCATGTGCTATTCTTCGTGTGTGTCTGTGTCTAAATTTCCCATTTTCATAAGGATATCAGTCATATTGGATCAGGGGTCCACAATCTCATCCTAACCAATTACATCTCTACTGACACTATTTCCAAATAAGGCCACATTCTGAGGTACCAGGGGTTAGGACAGCTTTTGGGGGGGACACAATTCAACTCATAATAGATGGTGACTTTTCTGTCACTTGTATGTATTAGGCACCTTACCAGGGATGACACTGGAGTGAGGTGAGACACTCATTTGTAACTAAATTTAGGGAGTGCAAAATAGCTCAACAATCAAGATAAACACTATCTTAATAATATATTTTTAAAAATTAACATTACTGAACAATTCCATAATGAAGAAAACATCAGCATTTTAAATAAAGGCGGCCCCTGACCCCACACTTGCCTGTGTGGCCTCACCCCGCGTCTTCCTGCTCCAGTCACTTGCCCCACGGCCCCATCGCCCTCCTCAGAGAGAGCCCTGGCCTCCCTGTACCCTTGAATGTAATTTCGCAAAATTTAGAACACGACTGAAGACACTTTTCTGGATTCTGGAATTCAGAAGTCTCATTTAACACCAGGATTGAACCTTATTCATTTCTCACTTCAGTAATTCTCTGCCGCGTGTCTCCCACGTCTCTCAGACTATGTGTTTAATTAGAACACCCTGATTGCTCAGATTCACTTAAACACTTCCTGGAGGGTCTCTGCTTCCGTCTGGTGTCATTTGGCCCTGTCAGTGTTCCTTAGTCTTTGGCATTGTGTTTTCTTTACATACCCAACAACGGTACACCCAGGACTCTCTCTCCTTCCCTGGCCTCCTCCGGGGTGGACGGCGTCTCTCTGGATGTTTATTCTGCCTCACTTCGAGGGCAAGGGCAAATCTGGGGCAGGATGATGAGGCAGCAATTTCCCCCCAGACTCGCCAAACTCACCCACACACACGAGAGTTGGAAGGTAGAGAGACCCCCTCGATTCCAGGGAAAGAAGATTAGCACTGAGCTTCTTTCAGGGTCAGCCTGGGGTGAGCTATTTTGGCAAAGTGAGAGAGAGAACAAGGCAACAGTAGCAGGCAGGCACGTGTTATGGTTAGAGCAAGACAATCCTTTTGCCGACCTCACAGTCTATGACCTGCCTTCTCGATAGAGAATCAGCTAGATGAAGTGGGACACGTGGACAGTCCACTGCCTCTGTTCCTAGACTCTTCCAGCCTCCCCCTGCAACCCTGCTTTTCCTTCCATCACCTGTGTGACCCCCAAGTTCATTCTGACTTAGCTTTTCATAGCAAAACCCCCAGCACACACGTTTACACACCTACACCAAATTCACTCGCCAGCCACCTAATTCAGTAGATGAGGATACTTCTTTAAGCCCTTACTTCTTTAGTGAACTGCAAATATCGACCAAGCTAGTTTCTGTGGTTGTATGGAGGGGGAAAGTGATCTCTGCCATGGATTTCTTTTCTTTTTTTTTTTTTTTTTTAACACCATTCACTAATATCCTACATTTCACAGCTTCTGGGAAAATACCTCTCTTAATGTGTCAATGTGCACAAAACAGCCCAGGACTTGGCTCCCTGGAGCTTAATAAATCCTAGTTCTAAATTACATACAATAAAGAAAATCTAGGAATCATTTTGCTTAAGAATAAGGAAGTTTTGCAGGGCCAACATCTGGGGAAATGTACTGTATTTCAATATCAAGAAGGCCAACATCTAGGAGGCCTCAGGGAGCGGGCACCAGAGCCTGGGGCTAGGAGTCAGGATTGCTAACAGTCAACCGCAGCTCTGCTCCTGGTGACTAGTTCACCAGGAACTTAACCTCTCTAGGTCTCGGTTTCCTCAGGAGTAAGATGGGAGGTTGGGCACGGATGGTGACTTCCTGCTCTAAGTCCGTGACACTTTGCTCGCTCTTGTTCCTGGATGAAGGGACACCCCAGGAGAAACTGCTTCCTTTGTAAGCCAGCAAATTGGAACGAAAGCGATTCTCTGGGATTCTCTGTAAAGGTCAGTGCTTCCGACAGTCAGAATTCTTGTGAACTCAATAAACGGTGCAGTATTCTGGAAACAGCTGCCTTTCAGAGATGGCGTTTAAGTCATCCAATTGGGAAAACAGAGGACAAGAGATAATTGTAAAATGCTTTCAGGGAGACATAAGATGATGGAAATAGAAGCCGTGCTCTTTATGGAATCAAAAGCAGTTGCACAACTATTTGTGCCTAAATGATTATCTATTATCTTTACATTTTAGGCCTTGCTGTTTTTTCCTTAAAGAGCCAGGGAACTAGGAAAGGGATAGATTTCTTCAGAAGTCAAAGAGAAAGATGTGCTATTTGCAAGAAAGGGAAAAACAAAGGACACATTTGGTGGAGACGGCGGCCTGTCTGCTGTTCCCTTGGGCGGTGAGCTCACTGTGACCCAATTCTCCAGCTCTGGCAGGTTTGCGGGGGAGACCCTGGTGCTGTCTGTTCCCATTAGTTTCCGTGGAAGCAGGCCTGGCTGGGAGAAATTGGCTCAGTGGTACATCCCTGGTTATATTATACAACAGCTGTGGAAATGATTAAACTAACAGAGAGACAAATGGCTCGGGAGCAAAACAAGTTAGCAGCTCTGGAAACTCAGCAACAATACATCACGTCAGGTCTTCTCCCTGGATTGAGACACCAGTCCCTAAATGAGCATCCTCATTGCAGTAATCTTGGCTTTATCACCTCCCTTTTTTCAAAGGCTTCTTTTTCTTTCGGGTTAGAGCTCATGGTACGTTGCCCGCTAGAGCCCATCTTATTCCATCTCTTTCCTCTTCCACATGGGGCCCTGCGCCTTTTTGTACCATCACCCCAGACACACACACTCCCCCGCCTGGGGCCTCAGACACACACACACTCATGTGCATACCCTCTCTCTCACTCTCCATACACACGCACTCCTCACTCACGTGTGAACACACACTCTCACCCTCATGTATGTACACGTTCCTGAGATTCCCGGGCTATTAGCGTCCAAAGCTGGGCTCTGGTGGTCAGGCCACTCTCTGAATTTCTCCCCATGCTCCGAGGTCGCTGGAGCTGAGTATGTCCACTCCTGAAAGCTGAGAGTTCCCAGTGTTCATAAGTGCAACTGGTTATTAAATGCCATGAACTTGGTGAGGAACACGCATGAAGTGGCTTTATTTTTCTTCTCCAAACATGACCTTCCAACATGCTTTGTCAACTCTCCATCCCCTTCTCTTAGTGATAGAACCCATAGCTTCTCAGGGATTGTCAGGTATCCAAAAAATGCAGTCCGGCCAGATGAAAACATGGTATGTTATCCACGTTAGGGCTCATGTCACTCCTTCCCTTCCCCTAAGAGCCATGCAGGCAGAGGGGCCCAAGGAGAGGAGGGGTCCTGGCTGGGTTTTTTCTCTCACCTTCTGCTTCTTGCACGGGTAGCTGAGATGGAGGGGGAGGTGGGCTTAGAGAAAAGGGCACCGGTTTTTATTTAGCGGTGGCTGTGGCTATTCTCTCCCGGCTTTTGACAGCCCCGTGTGGAGACATGGCGGGGCTTGGGTGGGGACTGGCTGTGGGGGTCCTGGGGAGGGCCATGCGCTGCCCTCCCAAGCAGCTGCCTGACATGGGACGCTCCTGCGGCCCCACGTCCTCCGCCGGCACCCACAGCCCTTTCTCCCTCTGCACACCCGTGGCCAGTGGGGCTCCTGGATGCTGTCCGAGGAAGCCTGCTCAAAACCCACAGCATTCTGCAGTGACCCCAGGTGGCTCACACCTCCTGGCCATGCCAAAGGGTGGCGGGCAAACCTCACTACTGCCGCCCCCTGGTCATCCTGCGGTCTCCCTCTGAAAGGCAGTAAAGCAGCTCAGCAAGTCTGCTGTGGCAGAGGCCATCCAACAAAGGAACAGCGCCCAGTAACTCTTCTGGCATTCACACTTATCCTTCACAAATGAGCCTTTGGGACCCACCCAGGCTTGGCTTTTTGGAGGCAGAACTACATGTAGGACAGCCCCAAGATCCCTGCCCCTGGGGGTACATCATGCATCATGCCCAGGACTGTGAATATGATGCTTTACCCCCATGACGAGGTCATGTTCTACAGCAGAGTTGCCTTTAAGAAAGGGAGAATATTGAGGTGGGCCTGACCTAATCAGGGAGTTCTTAGATGGGACTGGGCTCTTCTTGGAAACAGACTTGAAATGTGAGAGGGATTGGACATGGGGGCTCTGCTGCTGGCTTTGAAGATGGTGGGGGCCACACGGTGAGGCAGGTGTGTGGCCTCTCGGAGCAGCCTTCGCTGACACTCAGTAAGGAAACAGGGACCTCAGTCCTACAGCTGCAAGGAGCAGAGTTCTGCCACAGCCAGGTGAGCTAAGAGAACCCAGAGCATCAGGTGAGATCACAGCCAGCTGGACACCTAGATTTCAGCCTGTGAGACCCTGAACAGAGAACCGTGCCTGGGCTTCTGACCTACAGAGCTCATGAACTTCTGTGTTTCTAAGCCACTATGTTTGTGGTGATCTGTTACAAAGCAAGAGAAAACGAATAGCGGAGAAGAGAGAGAAGATAGTCCAGTGCTCTTCACGAAGCCAGCAACTCGCGGTTCCAAGTACTGCAAACAGCTGGTGGCTTGGTGGAAGCAGAGTCAAGCAGCCCCGGAGAAACACCTGGCTGCCCCTGGGGCCAGCTCTCTAGAACAGGGGCACCTAGCACTGCTATTTTCAACTTCAGTGTTGGAAATTGTGATTTCAGCACAGAACTTAGTTTATAGATATGCTTGGCTTCTCTCAATAGCTGCAATTCCCAGACAACAGAAAACGTTCTGTCCAACATCCTGCTTGGAAAGTCGGTGGTCCCAGTAGCTCCGTGCCCGTGTAACCGTTAGGTTGAAGAAGTGCGTTTCCAGGGTGTAATTATTAAACAATTGTATTTTTGTCTCCCTTGGTTCTGTGGAGCTAATTGGTCTCTTGCTCCTGGATGACCATGAATTTTATAGCCACCTTCAGGTAATAAAAGGTCTTCTAATCAGCAATTAAGATGTCTAATTTAGAGTAATAGCCAAAACTTTCTTCATTCAAGGTTACAGCTGCATCTCTCTCATAGCTGCTGTGGCTGATTATTTGTAGCTAACTTCGAAGTTTTTCTCCAACCTGTGCTTTGGTCCACCTGCCCCCTTACTCTGGTTTCTTACCTCTGTGAAGTCAGAGGAAAGGTTAAAGGAAAGGAATGTTCCAGGCTTGTCTTTACTGCAGGTCAAAGATCCCCAGTACAAGAGGCATCTGTGAAGAACCACGAAGACCCCACAGAAATCAGCTGTAAACTCTGCCCAGCCCAGAGAGTGAGAGGCCAGCCCGACAGCCCCAGCTGAGGTGGAACTTTCTTCCTTTCCCTATCTGTCTTCCCTTTACTTGTTTTACCCTGGCTTCCCCAGCTTTTCCATGCTCCTATCCTACCTGTCACCTAATTTCTGTCTTCTCTTCCTCTTCCCCTTCGAGTGTGAGTGTGGGTGTTTCCCAACCTTCTGCCTTTGACTTTCTTCTTTTGTTTTTCATGCCTCTCCGCATCCCCCCCGCTCCCCCCAGGGCTTCAACTCTTGCGCGTGGATGACTTTCTAGCCCTCTCCATCCCCTGAGCGCTAGTTCTGTGTTGCTGATGCTCTGCTGGGAATCTTGGCTGCTAACGTCGCGTCTCAAAGCGACGTCGTGTTCCCCTCCCTCTGACTTCCTTGTTTTTCTCAGCTGCACTGCTTCTCCCCATGCATCCAGGCTGTCATCGTCTGCTGCGCTCCTTCCTTACCCTCTGCATCAAATCTACTGCCAAGTCCTCACATTCTGCCTTCATAATAACTTTTGAATAGGTCTCCTCTTCTCCATCACAGCTTCTTTGCCCCAGTTCCACCACTTGGAGGTAATAACTGTTCACATTTTGGTGCATATTTTTCCAGCCTTGTTTTCCTATCAATATCAATTAAAGAAGTGAATATTCATATGTTTTTATAGACTAGGATCATACTGTTCACATGGTTGTGTGGAACTCATTGTTTTCACTTAACGTCTTGTGAACCTCTTTCTAAATCACTTCATGTTCATCCACAATATTTTACAAATACTATGGATGTTGAGGACTTGGGGTTTTGCCATGGCCTTTTTCTCCTCTTCAGTTAATGGTGACCTAAGTTCCCATGGAAGAGGGAGGAAGAGAAAACTGGGCTTAACATATGGCAAATCCTGTCCCTGGTGAACCAGAATCCTTAGGAACCGGGTGTCGTGTGAGGTGGAGCTGGACGTTGCCTGAATTTGAAGGACTGTTTGACAAGCATCTGTGGAATTGGGGCAGGTGACGCAGGAGACAGGATGGGCTGCAGGGCCTGGCCTTGTTGACCAGATCTGTCACCAAGCCTGGGCCAGGGCAGGTCAGGGGGCAACTCCCCAAGGCCGGTGGAACTTTGGTGAAGTCCCTCAGCCAGACTTGTTTTCTGCCTTTGCTGGGGAAAAGTCTCCAGTGACCTGTGATAACAGGTCCCCGTCTGGGGTTTTCCCAGGAAGCGGCATTTTTGTTGCTAAAACAGGCCGGTTCCAGCAAACCAGGACAGTTGATCACCCTGCTCAGTGAGTCCTGCCCTGGGATCAAATTCTGCTCTAAAGGATATGGATTGATTTCAGAAGCTTCAAAATGACCATCCCAGCCCTGCAGGGACCTTCAGTGTGGTGTCTGAAAGGAGAGTTACACCTTCTAGCCGGAATGAGAAAAATAAATGTCAATCATTTTTATACCTCTGTTATTCTGGATTCTCTGTCACTAGCAGCAAACCTCATTCCTACTGATAGGACTGTATAAAAGTACGACTGATTAAATTCATTTGCATAGACTCACCGATTTTATTCTTAATTACTGTGATGTGTAATAATGAAGTATGCACCCCAAAGTACCATTGTAAGTTTTATTTGGTTTCAGCACAGAACTTGGTTTATAGATATGCTTGGCTTCTCTCAATAGCCTTTTTTTTTTGTCTGCATCAGGTCTTCATTGCTGCACCTGGGCTTTCTCTAGTTGCAGCGAGCGGGGGCTACTCTTCGCTGCGGTGCGCGGGCTTCTCTTTGCGGTGGCTTCGCTTGTTGCAGAGCACGAGCTCTAGGCACGGGGCTTTAGTAGTTGTGGCACGTGGGCTCAGTAGTTGCAGTGTGCAGGCTCTAGAGCGCAGGCTCAGTAGTTGTGGCGCACGGGCTTAGTTGCTCCACGGCATGTGGGATCTTCCTGGACGAGGGATCGAACCCGTGTCCCCTGCACTGTCAGGCAGATTCTCAACCACTGTGCCACCAGGGAAGTCCCTCTCAATAGCTTTTTTATTATATAGTACAGTCGTCCCCTGACAACTTAAAAGTCACGGGAGGACACGTATTCCTTCTAGCGTGTGAATGGAGGCCCAGGGCACCAGGCCCTACTATTGAATAAGGATAAATAGTGGAACCTCTTTTGAACGGAGGCTAAGAAATGGCACTAACATACTCCTCATGGCCAAAGTGTATTTTATTCAGCCTTTGCCGCATGCAGTTTTTTTTAGAGACATGGTGTGACCTTTGGCATATCTGCATCTGTGAAATAATAAGCCATTCCTTAAATCAAGATTTTGTTGTATCACAAATGGTTGGAGATGGTTTTCAAAATTATTATTCTAGGGCTGGTCTGCTTCTGTTCTTTCTCTTAAATCATCTGCTTTAGGCATTCAAAGGGTCTACTCATCCTAGGACATGACTATAGCTAATTTGCTGAGAGCCTCTGAACATACCCCAAGCCTGTTTAGGACATCTGCTGGGAAGTTAAATCATTTTAAGTAGAGGAATTAGGCTAATGTTTTCTGCTAAAACATGGAAAAACCATGGTTTTTCATGGGAAAAACCATGAATATTGGTATTCCGCACAAGAATTTTAATGGGGGAAACAAATTATGCTACAGATATACAAAAGAAAAATAAATCTATCTTATTTTTACTAGGAGCTTGACACTTTTATTTAGAATATTTATATTTCTGAATGCTTCCTTCATACATTACAGATGAATTTCAAATGTTACTCTGTTAGGTTAATAGTCTATGACTTAAAACAGATCAGGGTGAAAGGGGATTGGGGCCATTTTGAAGTAAGAAAGAAAGAAGAGAGGATTTATCTAATGATAAGATGAATCAAAGAGCATAACAAATCTTTTTCTTGCAAAAGCAGAGAAATTCTGATCTGCCTGAACAATTCTGAATAGAAGAATATTCCCTTGCAAATTACTTTTGCATCACCACTTACCTCCCCCTTTTACACGGAAAATCTAAATGGGAATTTTATATAATGGACCATCATCCACAATGATGGATCAGTGACGGATGTACATTTCCCTATCTGTAGGTTTAGCACTCAATGCTACGTGCTAGGCACATAGAATAAACTGGTGAGTTGAGATTATTGGCCGGAGGCAACACAGGGAATTCTAGCTCACGGAATGAAAGGCAGCTATGAGGTTGATTCTGATTGGTTTTCAAATAAGTGCTATAGTGGGGCTCATGGTGCTAAGAGATTTGGTTTTGAACTAAAAAGGCAGAGTTACCCATCTCATTCACTCCTGGGCCCTAATGAAAGCCAAGTTATCCACACTATAATTCACCTGTATTTACAGTGCACCAACCCTATGCAATCCATATTCCCAGGAAGTAGCTGGGGAAACGTGGGGCACCATCCACCGCCGGCTGCAGACAACCTACTTATTACGTTATGTTAAACATAAATCATTGTCTTTGAACAAAAATGAAACCTTTCCTCCTAAACTAATTGTGCTTTTTCTTCTCTGCTAATAGCCCCCCCTCTCTCTCTTTTTTTTTTTTTTTTTTGAATCTCAGTCTCCTGACATGGAATTTGTATCTTTTCAAAAGTACATTTCTTGGGCTTCCCTGGTGGCGCAGTGGTTGAGAGTCCGCCTGCTGATGCAGGGGACACGGGTTCGTGCCCCAGTCCGGGAAGATCCCACATGCCGCGGAGCAGCTGGGCCTGTGAGCCATGGCCGCTGAGCCTGCACGTCCGGAGCCTGTGCTCCGCAACGGGAGAGGCCACAACAGTGAGAGGCCCGCGTACAACACACACAAAAAAATTTTGGGTGGTTGACTTCTTCACATTGCTGAACTACTACGAGAAGGGGTGGGTGAGGGCTCAGCCAGCTGCTCTAGGCTTTTTCCAGGGTAGAGGATCTGATTAGCCTCCTATGTGCGTGCATGGCCAGGAGTCTAGGCCTGTGCATAGGAGTCCAGTCTGCTGTGTCAGACTCTGGGACCACCTAGGGAATCTGTTAGCTCATCTATAAAATAATGATGCAGAAAAATGTGAACCACCAGCTGAGTCCTCTGTCACTGTGAATAAGCATCAAGTCCTCCTTCCATGCCAGGTAGCATTATTATTCTCCGCAGCATCTAGCTGGGGAACGTTGGTGCCAGGGAAGTTTAATCCTGCTCTCACAGAGGGCACCCCGGTGTGACAATGAGCTCATTCTTCCAGGGGTGGACTCTCTTAGCATTTGCTTCCTGATTGTGATTCGTGGTCCTGAATACCTGTGACCCCGTGGTCCTTCTGGCTGGATTTCTCTATTCGGCTAGTTTAGAATGCAGAATTTCATCTTGAGAGAAAGTTCAACATTTATTTTCCTTTACTCACCCTCCCTAGGGTGACTGCAGTAGGGCAGGTTTCAGTGGCTAGAACTTGTTTGCACAGCTACTATATTTATCCAAATTAGAATATAAAATGTGCAACATCCCCCAGCCCTCACCCTCCCCACAAAAGTTCTATCAGAAAAAGTAAAGTTCATATTACCCTTAGAAAGAGCTTAAATTGTTTTGTTTTGCTTGTGGTTTCTCATTTCCTGAGACTCTGAGAAAGACTGACCTAGCTTTTTTTTTTTTTTTCCTTTTTAATATATTTTATTGGAAGGAGAGAATGCCCTAGTCACTAAGCAACATGAATAGGGAAACCACCCATGGTTGTTTGTTGTATAAACAGTGCAATAATGAAGATAAAGAACTAAAGTCCTGCCCTTTTTCAGTTCATTCATAAACCAGCCCGAAATGCCAGTCCAATGTCTGAACATGTTAATATAACAGGAGGGACACCATTCACACCCTGAACTTGACCTTCACAAGCAGAGGGGAGAATGCTGGTATACCAGTTGTTTTATGAGAATGCCCAGCATTATTTTTATCAGTAGGTTGAAGGTATAATATATATGCAATCTCTACTTTATTCCAGGATTTTGTTCCCTTGCTCAACTTCAAAAGGCTACTTGACCAACTACTTTGTGTCTGTAAAATTAAAATTTTGTCTGGCATAATTTTTCAGTACACGGAGGTACTTAAAGACTGAGAGGACCACCTGTATGTGGATATGTTTTCTTATTTAACAGATGAACAAAGGGAGAGGTTAATTGGTTTGTCCAGTGTCACCACACTGAACAAGCCCCCAGGATGTCACTAGAATTCACTTGTATTGGTATGCAAAACTTGGAGAGCCTAAATAACAAATTTCCCACAATAAAGTCTCTTTTCTGAAATGGGTGGTAAATTTTGACATGAGAACAACAACAACAAAGGCTTTAATCTGATATTCATTCCTTAAATACTTAGTGAGTGATCATCATATACTAATAGAAATAACTAGTAGAAATAAGATCTCTTGAGTTCTTAGCATGGCCTTTGGGGAAAGGACTTCTCTCCTTTGCTTCAACACATGGTCATTTCCATTCACTCATGCATAAAGTCAGTCATTCATTCACCCAACAGACATTTATTGAGCACATACTATGGGCTAGGTACTGAGTTGGGACCTGAGATTACAAAGGTTCTGAATAGGTTAGTCTCTGCTTCAATTCAGGGAGCTCAAAACCAAATGAGGGAGGGTCAGATCATTTCAATTTGATCGGCAACATTAGAGCAATGTGCAGGGTGCTCTGGAGGCACAAGAAGTGTGTTTCTCATGCAGCCCCAGGATGGGATGGTGTTTGGGAGTGCCTTCTGGAAGAGGCAATCTGAGTTGGGCCTTATCAGAGGGAGTTACCTATGTGAACACTGAAAGGACAGGACAGCAGAAGACATCCTGGACTGAGAGTTTAGCACACACAGAGGCTGCCAAATAAGAGAGCGTGTGCTGTGTGTATGCAGCCCTGCGTTGGTGAGCTAGAGAGGCAGAACAGGTCAGTCACTGAAAGCCTACTCTATCTGGACCTCACACAGAGATTCTGGCTGAAGAAAGCTCCGTCTCTATTCTTCAGTGATTGCCAAGCAGGGAAAGGGGTAGTGGAGAATTACTCCCTGGCTCTTCAGTCTCCTGCTCATATCTCATTGGCCAAAGCAAGTCATGTGGCCATGCCCAACTTCCAAGGAGACAGGGGAGTGTGGTCCTCCTATTTGCACAGAAGGAGGAGAAACTGAATAGCTGTGATGACCATAGCATTTAATATTATCAGAAAAATTCAAAAATTAAAGCTACTCCATTTGACGGGTGTGACCCACTTTTTATCTGGTCCACCGTAACTCTGCCACAGAAAGTAACCTCATTTTCTTCCTTGGGTCATATTTCCAAGTAATTCATTTTGGAGAGTACACAGGAGAGAGTCTTCTCTCTCTCAGAATAAGAATAAGAAATTCTTTTGATGTGACTAGTTTGCCTGAAGTGATCATCTGATTCCACCTATTTTATAAACTGTGTTCATACTATTTTACTAGAACTTTGGGACCACGGTCTCCCATTTTTCATGCACAAAAGGATATCCATGAATGTCCAGCTCCTTTGTGATGAGGACGAGAGCACGCTGATAACTACATATCTGCCAGAGAGTGGTTATTATTGCCCAATATTGATGAGAAAGTCAGCGGAGCAAAGTGTGCCATGCGCATAGCTTTCCTCAGATAGCTCACAGCCTGGATCAAGCAGGATTCGTCGGAACCTGAAGGCTTGTGTTACACTGAGCGGCCCCTGGAGAGATGCTTCTTCTGAGGGGCATTTTGCTGCAATGCCGAAGCCTAGATGGAGGGGACTAGGAGGGGAGGGGGCTGTAGGATGCAGCCCCGTGAAACTCGCGATGCGCGATGTCTGCTGCGAGAGTGCTGTCCTACTTAGCAGGGCCCCTCCCACTTCCTGGGGAGAAAGTTGTACTTCCCCTCAGCAGCGGTTTGTTTTTAATGTCATGGACACTGTGAATTACCCTTTGTCCTTAGCTGCTGGAGAACATAGCATCTGCCTTGCAGCCCAACAGTGCAGTGAAGAATTCATGGAATGCACATTGCCATCATCCTTGGTTCCATTTATATGACTCGCCTCATTTCCTTTCTTCCATTCTTCCCTATTTTAGTTTCCGTTACCCTGTATTTTATACTTTTTCTTTAAATCCTTTTTGAAAAAAAAGGTGGAGGGAAAAAGTCTTATTTCTTATAATTGACCTCATTCTTACTGAGGGCGACAACACAAAGAACTCAATTAAAGGTAATTCAGCCTCTTTTGGTTAAAAATAATCTTTCTCTGGGACATATTTTGTATTTCCAAGTACAGATTTACACTGAGGGATTTTTCTCTCATCTTAGTGATCTCTCTCTCTCCCATCTTTCCTCAAATGGTGCCTAAGGGCAGGAAGAAGTCGCAGGTGTGGGTGGGAGAAGTGGGTGTTTACTTCTGTGTGTGTGTGTGTGTGTGTGTGTGTGTGTGTAGACAATGAACACAGACAGGGTTGTGTTGAGTCAGAACTGTCTGTGAATAATTCAGGAGGCAGCTGGCTGTCTGACTTGAAAGTCCAATAAGTTCTAATGAGCCCTCCTTATTTTGATTTGTGAGCTAATCTGATGCTGATTACCTTGGGGGGTTACCAGTGGAGGAAAGAGGCCGCCATCTTTGCAGCACCAGTTCATCTTCAAGAGGATCAGGGCTTCTCCAGCTTCCCAAAGGAGCCCTTTTTCTCTACCTCTCATTTTCAAGTCACTGATCCACATCTCAAAGCTTTAGAATAAACTTGTCTGTGAAAGATGTTTTAAAGATAAAAATACTTTTAGGTTAACACACATTAACAAGTCAGCACAGCAAGGTCTTAATTCCTGGGGAAAAGTGACCAAAGGGCAGCATTCAGCGTGAGTCTGGATGCAGGCTTGTTGGTGAGGGGCTGCAGCTGGGCGCCTCCACAGCCAGGGGTCAGAATTATTTAGGGACAGTTTGAGAAAAGGAAGAAGAAGGAAGGACTGGAAGGCAAAGACAATTCTCAGAGTTGCCGATTCTGCTGAGGTTCTGAGGATGGTGACTGATCTTAGGGGTTGCTTTTTGGGTGAAATCGGGGGGTTTTTTGGCAAGAAGATGTGTGCCCCCTGAGACAGAGAGAAGAGGGGATGTTATACCTGAGGGATACAGTACCGTGTGAATGCCAACTCTTGGAGGCATCCACGCTCCATCACTTTCTTGAAGGAACGCTATCCGCTTTCTCTTTCAGCCCCAATCTGAGCCAGACTCGGGAGTGAAGTACATACGAGGGGCTCCGTAGAAGCAGGATCTAATACTGCCGGTCTTTTGGCAAGTTGTTTCCCTCAAGTCATAGCGAGTCTCATGTCTGGAGCCATCATATGACAAGATATTCTGTAAAGAGTTTGCTCATTATTTACTGAGCCTGTCAAAGTGTTGGCTGCTTCCAGGGCTCTTGGGGAGCACACATTTGCCAGAGTATTTCCAGGAGAAAGACAAGCGAGAGATAAATTTGCTACTCATTTTCAGGACTGTCACTGGGAGCACATTTTCTTTTTCCTCCCTTTCTGCTGAGGCTCTGGGTACAGGGAAAATACCATTAAAAAATAAATGTAACATCACGGTGTCCTAGCCTGGGCGTTATGAACTGTGTGTCCTGCCCAAAGTATAAACGTGGTCTCCTTTTTTTGTGTTTTTCTGGTAATGACTCAATCCCCCACATCCTGTGTTAATAGGAAGCCGAATAGCTCCTCTTGAGCTTTACTCCCTGAGCCTGAAGCGTGACAAATCTCAGGGGGTTTGGGACAGATTGCCTTTGGTTCTCACTGCCACTCAGAGTTGCTGTGTAAAGCTGATCTCTGCAGGATGACCTGCAATGCTGGTCTTCGCCTGCGATGGTGGCCCAGATACCCTGTATGGGCTGCCCTGGACCTTCCAGGACCATGATGCCATTGTTGTCAAAGCTGGGACAAGGCCACCCCACACTTTGGCCCTCCAGGTTGTGATTCTCTCTGTTTGGCTCATTGAGTAACCAGCTCCTGCGTGCCAGCTACCCCAGGAGCACAGGTCAGGACGGATGGGGCATCTACCCTTTTCACACGTCCCCTTTATATCCACCAGGGAGCCACCCTCGGGGCCTTCAATAAACAAGAAATTCAGGTTCTGGGGATGAAACACTGCTTGAGACAGACATGGCACTTCTCCTCGGGGCAATCCAGTGAGTGGATGGGATTCCAGAGGTAGAGGTGAGAAAAGAAATGGGCCAAGAGCAGGCTGACCCGTGGAACACCAACATGGAAGGGGGGATGGGCAAGGGAAGATGAGCCTTCAAATCAGACTGAAAGGTATAGGAGAAAATTTAAGAGGTAGGAGGAAGCAGGAAAAAATTAAAAGAATATGGTCTACCTAAAGGGAATGTTATGCTTTAAAAAGGAGGAATAGCCAACATTGATAAACACTGCAGAGGGCTTAAGATGAGGACAAATAAACACCCATTGCATTTCACAATAAGGAGGTCATGGATGAAAACCCTGGCAAAAATAGTTTTCAAGGAAGAGTGGAGTAGCAGCTGTTCATGGAGTTAGTGGAAAGTGAAGAAATGGACGTAGGGAGGACGATGCCTCCTCAGGTTTTCTGTGGAGGGGAGAATAGAAACGGCATCATAGACGGAAGAGGGTATCATGTTAAGAAGAGTTTCTGTTTGGTGTTTGCTCCTTAAGATGAAGTGTCTGCCACCTTTCAATGCTGATGGAAGAGAGTCAAGTGAGGTATGGATGCAGGAGAGAGAATAAACAATAAAGGGGGTTCTGGCCCCTGAGAAAGCAGCTGCGATTGGGAATGGACGGGCGAGGTGGAGACTCTTTTATGGAGAAGGAAGCATGTCTTTCTTTGTAACAGGAAGGAAGAAGAAGGTTGTACGTTTGGCATGTGGAAGTTGAGGCAGTTTCAACACTTCAGCAAACAGGAGATAAGGTTACGCTGCGCTGAGAACGAGCAGTCGGATGAAGGGCTCCATTTATGACACTGACATGGTTAATAGGGACCCCAGAGCAGAGGCCTGTGGGTGATCTTTCTCCATCGAGTCTAAGTCTCGTCAGAGGGCGAGATGGTTTATTCTGAGCCTTCTCTTCAGATCCGTGAGACAAATTCCAAACCCCGTGTTCATTCTCTGACTCTCCCATGTCACACATACACGCGATAAGAAATACTTTGGACATTTTACTTAGTAACTTCAGCTCAAAAACTGTTTATAGGACACCTTCAGTGAGTCAGGATTTGGGGATATGAAAGGCGTAATTAATGTTTCTGCCTTGAAGGATCTGGTCCACTAGTGACATAAAATGCATCTCAAAGGGAAGCTGACTTTTTAGAACTGACTTTTAGATTATCTGCTGTCTTTGACTATCCAGTTCAAGATTACTTTTGACAAACAAAATGGTAAGTAATAGCTTCTTTGGGAATACTGTGCTGTATTAAGATGAGCAAACTAGGACAAAATTAATTTAATGAATTTATGTAATAATTAATAATGAAACTTCTCTGCTTTAGTGCTTTAGCTTTCAAAATTCTCTATATTTAATGTTGCTCTTTATATTATACACATTTTCAGATACATTATTTTAATACTTTAATTTATACATTATTTAATAACCACAACATTAATCCTTAAAATTAATTCTTAATACTTCACATTGGAAGAGAAGGGAAGGGTTAAAAAGGTAACATTTATTTTGCACCCACAATGTGCCAGGCATCTTACATATATTATTTTATTTAATCTTTACAAAACTCCATCATGCTGGTATTAGCCCCATTTTATAGCCAGAGAAGTAGAGGCACAGATCTGGACGAAGGTCATTTAGCTGCCGGGGGGTGGATGTCTGGGATTCAAACTCGGGTCTGCTGATGCTATAGCCTTTATACTTTGCACTGTACAATGTTTTTTTAGGGGTGTATTAAAATAATCTCCTGCATCTTTGCAGCCACTCTCTGAAATGGGTAAGAGCACCAGAAAGTTAAGAGTCTCATCCCAGGCAGTGGCTAGGTGGGCCTCTGGCTTTCAGTCTGACACACTTCCACCCCCACCCCCATCTATTGTGACTCCACATTGAATATGACCGTCACCCCACTGGGCATTACCTCTCAGGAGGGCCTCGAGGGTCTGACCTCAGGGAGCAGGTTAGTCCCAGGAGAATCTGACTCTGGCTTGTTAAGTTTATAGCATCTGGACTCTTGCTGCGTTTTTGTGCTTGACAGACACTAATATACAAGCTTCCTTCATTTCTTACAAAACAGACAGGTGAGTCAAGAGAAAAAACAAATGAGAGAGGTTTGTTAAGGGTTGGGGAGATAGTGACAGATTGTGGAATTTCAGGAAGAATCAACGTGAGAAATGATCTGAAAGACAGATTCATGAGGGGAAAATGTAAAAACAACAATAATAACGATAAACAAAAACAAGCAAAATCTCTGTACATTTCTTGGCCAGGACAGGGAGTAAGTGTGGTCCTTTCTGAGGCCAAGTGCTAGCAGTTTCGAAGCCTAAGCTGTACAACAAATAACTGTGAAATGATATTTAGATTGAACATTAAAAGAGGTTCACCTGAAACCTGAGGGGATAGACTAATCTCCTAATGAACTGGTTTTAAAACACTGAACGGATTATACCCCCTTAAGGAGGCTCTTCACTCCACAACAAATTACCATTAATTGGAGTTCCCCTACTTTAAAATGGTAACAGTTCTGGCATCAACTGAGCAGACTTCTGGTCTGTGCTGGCCCTGGACCTCAGAGGGAACGTGTCCACTCCCCACCTGGGGATCTCTGTCCCTCCTTCCCAGTTTACAAGCTTCCTCAGGGGTCTGGGCTCCTTACTCTGTCCCCTCAGGGCCCCTGGGCTGGGCTGCCTCTTGAATATTTCCATCACTCTCCTTTCAAACATGATTCTCTCCTCTCCTGTTTCCCTTAATTTTCCTTCATAACGAATAGCAATCTATCTCCCAGGTCAGTTATAGCTCACTTATCCAGAAATATTTACATTTTAAACAAGCACCTTTACCTGCCCTCTCCTTTGCGAAGGAATCAAAGCCTTAACCCAGAAAAACAGTTTCAAAGGGGAGACTATCTTGATTTCTCCCACACTGATTTTCTTAAACACAAACCCCATTTTTAAAAATTTAATTTAATTTATTTATTTTTTATACAGCAGGTTATTAGTTATCTATTTTATATATGTTAGTGTATATATGTCAATCCCAATCTCCCAGTTCATCCCACTACCACCCCCGTCCCCCCACCCCTCCCTGCCCCACTTTCCCCCCTTGGTGTCCATACGTTTGTTCTCTACACCTGTGTCTCTGTTTCTGCCTTGCAAACCGGTTCATCTGTACCATTTTTCTAGGTTCCACATATATGCATTAATATACGATATTTGTTTTTCTCTTTCTGACTTACTTCACTCTATATGACAGTCTCTAGGTCCATCCACATGTCTACAAATGACCCAATTTCATTCCTTTTTATGGCTGAGTAATATTCCATTGTTTGTATTCCATTTGGGTTTTTTTGTTTTTTTGTTTTTTTGTTTTTTAACATCTTTATTGGGGTATAATTGCTTTACAATGGTGTGTTAGTTTCTGCTTTATAACAAAGTGAATCAGTTATACATATACATATGTTCCCATATCTCTTCCCTCTTTCCATTTGTTATTTGTAGATTTTCTGATAATGCCCATTCTAACTGGTGTGCGGTGACACCTCATTGTAGTTTTGATTTGCATTTCTCTAATAATTAGTGACGTTGAGCAGCCTTTCATGTGCTTCTTGGCCATCTGTATGTCTTCTTTGGAGAAATGTCTATTTAGGTCTTCTGCCTATTTTTGGATTGGGTTGTTTGTTTTTTAATATTGAGCTGTGGGCTTCCCTGGTGGCGCAGTGGTTGAGAGTCTGCCTGCCGATGCAGGGGACACACGTTCGTGCCCCGGTCTGGGAAGATCCCACATGCTGCGGAGCGGCTAGGCCCGTGAGCCATGGCCGCTGAGCCTGCACGTCCAGAGCCTGTGCTCCATAATGGGAGAGGCCACAACAGTGAGAGGTCCGTGTACCACAAAAAAAAAAAAAAAAAAAAAAAAAAAAATATTGAGCTGCATGAGCTGTTTATATGTTTTGGAGATTAATCCTTTGTCCGTTGATTCGTTTGCAAATATTTTCTCCCATTCTGAGGGTTGTCTTTTCTTCTTGTTTGTAGTTTCCTTTGCTTTGCAAAAGCTTTTAAGTTTCATTAGGTCCCATTTGTTTATTTTTGTTTTTTATTCTATTACTCTAGGAGGTGGATCAAAAAAAGATCCTTCTGTGATTTATGTCAAAGAGTGTTCTTCCTATGTTTTCCTCTAAGAGTTTTATAGTGTCTGGTCTTACATTTAGGTCTCTAATCCATTTTGAGTTTATTTTTGTGTATGGTGTTAGAGAGTGTTCTAATCTCATTCTTTTACATGTAGCTGTCCAGTTTTCCCAGAACCACTTACTGAAGAGACTGTCTTTTCTCCATTGTATATCCTTGCCTCCTTTGTCATAGATTAGTCGACCATAGGTGCGTGGGTTTATCTCTGGGCTTTCTATCCTGTTCCATTGATCTATATTTCTGTTTTGGGGCCAGTACCATATTGTTTTGATTACTGTAGCTTTGTAGTATAGTCTGAAGTCAGGGAGTCTGATTCCTCCAGCTCCGTTTTTTTCCCTCAAGACTGCTTTGGCTATTTGGAGTCTTTTGTGTCTCCGTACAAATTTTAAGATTTTTTTGTTCTAGTTCTGTAAAAAATGCCATTGGTGGGCTTCCCTGGCGGCACAGTGGTTGAGAGTCCGCCTGCCGATGCAGGGGACACAGGTTCGTGCCCTGGTCTGGGAAGATCCCACATGCCGTGGAGCGGCTAGGTCCGTGAGCCATGGCCGCTGAGCCTACACGTCCGGAGCCTGTGCTCCACAACGGGAGAGGCCACGACAGTGAGAGGCCCACGTACCGCAAAAAAAAAAAAAAAAAAAAAAGCCACTGGTAATTTGATAGGGATTGCATTGACTCTGTACCAATACACCCTTAAAACCCTAAGAGCGGCTCTTTGTTAACAGGTAGTTTGTTAAACAGAGCTCATTTTTAATGTATTTTTTTTACATTACTTTCCTCCAGGAACTAGAATAAGCTCATTCCAATCATCTCATGTATTTAAAAGAAATAATAATGCATTTAGAAAATATGCAGTATTCAGTATTTTTATTAGTTCAGATATTGCCCCCACCTCTGAGTTACGATTTGCTCTACATAGAATAAATGTTACTGTGGAAACATGTTGCATTGGGACCAAACACAAATATGAGAAAAAGATCTATCCATAGTATACTTTCAGGGCTTTTGGTTTTATGTAAGAGAAATAAATTCAGCTTGACTTAAGCTGGAGTGCAACTGGTTAGGTGATGCTGGGGAGCTCCTGTGATCAATGGAAGGACTCAAGAACTAAATGGTGGGAAACCAAGGGAAGCTGAGTGGCAAGAGCCACACAAAGGCCACACCCCAGCACAACTGGGTGTGCTTTCTGGATGCTTCTGCTGTCCCAGCACTGCCACGCTAACACTGGGGCTGCCCTGGAACCCCAGCAGAACCTCACCAGTGGACCCTGGGCCTGCCTGAGTCAGTGCTTCCATGCTCTGCTCTGGTCACTGACTTCAGTTTTAAAACCCAACTAGCTGATCCCAGGCCACATGCTTGTATCTTGTGGCTAGGAGATGGGGAAAGGGGAAAGTTGTCCCTTCCAGTTTCAGTAGTGGGAGCTGGGCCCACTTCCCACCAACGCCTAACTTGGGAATTCCCCTGGATATCTAAAAATACAGTAACAGAAACTTAAATCTAACTAAAGCTAATACTCAACACCCTTGAAGGTAAAATTCTCAAGCAAGTGCAGCCAAAATTGGGTTGTTTCACTAATTAACCCAGATTTCAACTTCCTTTATGGAGATGAACCTGAATATCTCTCTCCACCTTGTATACTTTGGGGACATTCTGGTTGTTTTTGCAAGGGAGGAAGTTCCATAAAATACAGGGCACACGTGAAATGGGATTCACAGGGAAAGAATAAGCAGATCAGTAAGGAGGTTTGATTATAAGATCAAACTCTTGGCCTTCCCTGGTGGCGCAGTGGTTAAGAATCCGCCTGCCAGTGCAGGGGACACGGGTTTGAGTCCTGGTCCGGGAAGATCCCACATGCCGTGGAGCAACTAAGCCCGTGCGCCACAACTACTGAGCCTGCACTCTAGAGTCCACAAGCCGTAACTACTGAAGCCCACGCGCCTAGACCCTGTGCTCCGCAACAAGAGAAGCCACTGCAATGAGAAGCCCGTGCACAGCAAGGAAGAGCAGCCCCTGCTTGCCTCAACTAGAGAAAGCCCGCGTGCAGCAACAAAGACCCAACACAGCCAAAAATAAGTAAATAAAATAAATAAATTTTAAAAAAGAGATCAAATTCTTGTATTTAAAATTTGTCCTCTGGAATATCATGCAAAATATTAAATAATGCTAGATAGGGTGAAGTAAAGATTTGGACTGAAATGTACACACAGCACAGCTTCTTTATGATAATAGGAATTTTTTCTGTTACATCAATAGAGAGGAACTTTGGAGCTTATATAGTTGTATACATGATTTCAAGAAATCGTTGAAATTCAGTAAGGATCTTCGCAATGCAGTTTTGCTCTTCAGATTAAATTATATAAGTAAGTTATTATATATTTGATACATGATTCAATCTATTCTATAGCATAATATATGTTACATATTAATATATACTATATAAAATAATCATCTATAATATACAACATATAATTCTACTTTAAACATAATATATACTATGTATAATATACATAACTTACACAGCAGAGTAGAGCATGTAGTTTGTCTTATTTCTCCTTTTGCTTAATTTCTCTCTTTACCTCTTATTATTTGTTTGCTCATTTTGAAATTCATTAAGTTAATAGAATAAATATTACTTGTTAAACAGGTGATTAGAGAGAGGGTTAAAGTAATATTTTGAACGATTTGGCGTCTCTTTTTGTTATTGCGTTCTGTTTCTGCCAGTATAATGAGGAAATTGAAAGTTGGCTGGATAGTATTCTAAGCTGCTGTTCACTCTCATTTCCCCATTTTATTTTTATAAGACTATTTCACTGGCCATTTCAAGACATTAGGTAGATACATTTAATTCAGCCATCAATGAGTGGTCAGAGTAAGAACAGTAGAAGAGAGCATATTCCGTCTGATAGTTAACATGGCTATTATGGATCTAGGAATAAACATTCACACAGTATCACTTTTCTCTTCATTGACTATATTCTCCACACTGTGGAGAGAACTGTGGAGAACCTGTGGAGAGAACTCCACAGGTTCTCTCAAACGTGTGACTTATTTATTTCGCAACTAGAATTTTGCATCTCTTAATCTCCCTCACCTATTTCTTTCCTCCCCCCAACACCCTCCCCTCTGGCAACCACCTGTTTGTTCTCTGTATATATGACTCTGTTTCTGTTTTGTTATGTTAGTTCATTTGTTTTGTTTTTTAGGTTCCACATATAAGTGAAATCATGTGGTATTTGTCTTTCTCTGTCTGACTTATTTCACTTAGCATAATGCCCTCAGATCCATTCATGTTGTTGCAAAGGGCAAGATTTTATTCTTTTTTTGTGGCTGAGTAATATTCCATTGTATGTATATGTGTGTGTGTGTGTGTGTGTGTGTGTGTGTGTATATATATCACATCTTTTTTACCCATTCATCTATCCATGGACACTTATTTTGCTTCCATAACTTGGCTATAATAAATAATAGGGGTATATACATCTTTTTGAATTAGTGTTTTTGTTTACTTTGGAAAAATACCCAGAAGTGGAATTGCTGGATCATATGGTAGTTCTATTTTTAAAAATTTTTTGAGGAACCTCTATACTGTTTTCCAGTGACTGCACCAATTTACATTCCCACTGACAGTGCACGAGGGTTTCTTTTTCTCCACATCCTCTCCAATACTTGTTATTTGTTGCTTTTTTGATGATGACCATTCTGACAGATGTGAGGTGATATCTCATTGTGGTTTTGATTTGAATTTCCCTGATGATTAGTGATATTGAGCATCTTTTCATGTGCCATCTGTATGCCTTCTTTGGAAAAATGTCTATTCAGATCCTCTGCCCATTTTTAAACTGGGTTGTTTGTTTTGATGTTGAGTTGTACAAATTCTTTGTATATTTTGTATTACTTTTTTATAAGACTGGCATCATTCTCTATCCTGTTAGTGGAAATGGTCTCTACCTACTTGTATGTACAGACAGGGAATTTGAAGACCCATTTTATATCAGATCTACTTAACAGAGAAGCACTTCATAATAACTTCTAGCCAACATCATATTCCACAGAGCTTGGGAAAGCCGGTGCAGTGGGGTATCTGCCCTCCCAAAAAGTGAATGCATCTACATAAGCATTTGGAATCCATTCATGCATAAATCATAGAAGACACTATCATACAATGCTCATGATTATGGTTGTGGAGTCTGAGAAACCTGGGTGAAAATCACAGCCCCACTGTGTCCTAGATATGTGTCTAGGAGCAAATGATCCATCCTCTCTAAACACCTGTACACCCATCCACTGAGAGGGGCTGTTGGAAAGAGTGCACGAGTGAAAAGTTCTTAGGATGCTGCCTGGCGTGCAGTCATTGTTAAAATCGGAATATGGTTGTTAACCCTTATATGCTCTATAGTTTTATAAAAACTTTCACATATTGTTTTCACATATTGTTTTCTCACTTGATCCGCACTACAGCCTATGTTCTAGACATTTTTAGTATTACTCTTTCATACATTTTATAAAAAATCTTTAAGCTCACAGACGTTGAAATAATTGATTAAGCTCCCTCAGGCTAGTAGTTGGTGGGACAAGAGTTTTAACTCAGGTATTCATAGTTTAGGATATTTTCGTGGACTGTTGTCAACCAACTTTTTGTTTCCTGCTCCATTGCAATACTCTTTTACCTAACGCATCTTTTAAGTGTACATGGACTTGGATATGCTCCTATTTTCTGAGATGTAGAAGCTTAATGTCACTATATTTTGGTGTCTCAATTACACATTTCACGTGAGTATACACTGGAACTTCTGAGTTAAAATAGAACTTTAGGTCTTGTAATTTAATTATGGAGAGTCTGAAGACATGGTCATTTCTTTTTTAAAAATGCTACATTGATGGACAATTAAAGCACAATAAACTGTACATGTATAAGGTGTACATGTACCTATACACACATTAATCCATCAGCACGGCCAGGATAAGGAACATTTTCATCACCCCCAGGGTTTCCCGGGTCACACTTTCCTTTTTCCTCCTCTCACCCCTCCCCCATCTTCAGGCAACAACTGATCTGCTTGATATCACCATAGGTAAGTTTGTAGTTTCTAGGACTTTATATGTGAATCATACAATATTACTTTTTTTGGTCTGGTTTCTTTACTCAGCATAATTATTTTGAGATTCGCCCCTGTTGTCACGCACATCAATAGCCCACTCTTTCTTACTGTCCTATAGCCTACTCCCGTAGGGATGTCTGCAATCTTTTATCCATTGTTCTATTGTTGGACATTTGAAATGTTTCTCATTTGGGCTACTACAAAGAAAGCTACTATGGATGTTAGTCTACAAGTCTTTGTGTGGTTATATGATTACATTTCCTCCTCTAGGAGTCAAATGGCTAGGTTATATGGCTGGGTTGGTATATGTATAACTATGCAAGAAACTGCCACACTGTTTTCCAAGGTGGTTTTACCATTTTCCATTCCTACCAGCAGGAGACGACAGTTTCAGTTTCTCCACATTTTTGCCAACACTTCGTAGGTCAGTCTTTAATTTTAGCCATTCTAGTGGGTGGTAGTAGTATCTCCCTGTGGTTTTAACTTGCATTTCCCTAATGACTGATGAGTATCTTTCATGTACCTAAATGCCATCTGTCTATCTTCTTTTTCAACTTGGGCTGTTTGTCTTCTTATTGAATTACAAGACTTCTTTCTATGGCCCAGATACAAGTCTTTTGCGGTGGGGGGAATGTTTTGCAAATATTGTTCTCCCAGACCGTGGCTTGCTTTTCATTTGCGTGACAGTAGGCATGGGAACTTCGCTCTGAGCTCTTTTACTCTTAGGACACCCCATTCTTTGCCCTCAATCTCACTGCCCACTGCTTGTCTAGACATGGCTACGGCTGAGCCTTTGGTTCACCACCTCTGCTTCCCAGGCTGGACCTTCTCCCAGTCCTTCACAGCAGTCATGCCCTTGCTGTTCGATCCCTTTAGTGCCCTGTGTCCATCTGGAAGCACAGAGGCCAGGCCTGACTGGGTGCTGAGATAAGTGACACATTCTGGGAGTTTTCCCTGCACAGAGTCACAGACTTCAGGGGAGTAATTGAGCCCCCCCCCAAATATAGGCATCTAGGGACAAAACAAAATGTTAACTAGTTTCTGATGTTGGTGAAGAGTGTAGTCATTCTTATTTATCAACTAGCCACTGTGTGTACAGACCTTCCCTATGATTCTAATGGTCAAGAAAGAGAATCTAAACAGCTGACCACAGATTTCTGAAGACTGACACTGCATGCTAATTCCATGACCTACACAGAGCCTGGGTGGTGTGGTTAAAAAAAGATACAAGTGATGTTTTTAGATATGAAAGCCCCACTATTTAGTTCAGGAGATCTTTCTGAAGTGGATGGCATCACCATTCAACATGAGCTATTTCCCACAGATCCGGGGCTTTGGGCTCCTCCATTGAGAATACTACATCTGAATTTCTTTCTATGACTTATACACATTTCAGTACTCTAGTTTCCTTCTGATTTGACATATTAAAGGGAAATCATTTATAACAGTTCAAGAATATCAACCTGCTGACTATTTTGTGCCAGAATTTCAGGCATCCTGAGCGTAGACTATGGAATCTCAAATGGTGAGAACAGATGTCAGTTCTGGGTAAGGGCAACTGCAGATCCAATGAGTCCTCAGGCCCAACCACTCCCTATGTCCAGGAATTTCTCAGAATTCACTTTCCAGGCTTGTCCTCCCACCCTGCCCTTCTGAGTGTTAATTCTAAATACAACCTTCCTTACATAAGATAAACAAGTACTCGGGCTGCCACGTACAACGTGATAAATATAATTAACGCTGCTGTAGGTTATATATGCAAGCTGTTAAGAGAGGAAATCCTAAGAGTTCTCATCCAAGGAAAATATTTTTTCCTATTTCTTTAATTTTGTACCTCTATGAGATGATGGATGTTCACTAAACTTACTGCGATAATCATTTCACGATGCATGTAAGTCAAATCATTATGCTGTACACCTTAAACTTATGCAGTGCTGTATGGCAATTATATCTCAATAAAACTGGGAGGAAAAAAAAATGCAGCAGTTGCCTCCTCAGGACAGATCCTTGGTGCTTCTTCTCAGTGGTGGGAAAATTCGAGAGAGTAACGGAGAAGGCCCAACCCCTGCTTTGTTGCCCTACAGCCTGTTCTGCAATCTCCACGCCTGGAAGGCACCGGGCGTGTCCTGCGGGGACAAGTTCCCCCTTGTTTCCACATGGTCTCCAGCTGGGGACAGTCATCTGTGGCCAGACCTTGAGTCATGGATGGACATGCTCACATTCGTCTTTCTTTCTCTGTGGAGTTAATAGTCAATTGTTTCCACCATGTGGATGCCACTTACTGGAAAATCATGGAACCTACAAAATTTCTATTTTTAGTTTCTTATTTTGAAAAAACCCACATAGGACAGCATTATAATCAAGCGTAGTTTCTTTCTTTCCTTTTTGCGGTACGCGGGCCTCTCACTCTTATGGCCTCTCCCGTTGCGGAGCACAGGCTCCGAACGCTCAGGCTCAGCGGCCATGGCTCACGGGACCAGCCGCTCTGCGGCATGTGGGATCGTCCTGGACCGGGGCACGAACCCATGTCCCCTGCATCGGCAGGTGGACTCTCAACCACTGCACCACCAGGAAGCCCTCAAGGGTAGTTTCTTTTTTAAAACAGAAACTCTGTTCTTTCTGCTTCCAACCTTCCACGGATGTCTACTCCACTGTTGAATCAAGCTGACCTCTGTCTTGTTTCATCCTATAGAAATTAGCTGGTTTTCCTGACAACTTAAGCTGTGCATTTCATGGTGAATTTCAGTTTCTAAGAGAGGCCTTTCTAAGAAATGAGTAACTGAAGAGAGACAGACTTAAAGAAAAAGCTAGTGTTTGGCTTCCTGAAGGGAGAGAGCTTTAACATAAGAGGGTGTGAATCATACGGAAGCCTGGTAATAAAAACAGGAGTTGGCAGGAAGGTGTCTTGGAAGGTTTTGAAGGTAAATTCCAATTAGAAGATAAAAGAAAAAGAAACCTATTGCTAAAACAAGGCTGTGTGATGATCTTCGCAGCTGGGAACATGATTAGAATGCAGAGGTGATAATAAAACACAAGTGGGGGAGGGAAACTTTAAAGAGCTGAATAAATAAAGAGGTAAGGTAAAATATTTTAAATCATGTTTAATGAGCTTGAGATTTCTAAGCCAAAAAGCAGAACTGAAAAGCGCCGAGATAAAATTTTACAAGAACTTAAATGCACCTCTTCCCTATAATGAGGTGGGGGATGGGAAGAGACAGGCGGACCCTTCTCAAAGGGCTGCGGCGAGGAGAGTCAAGGCGCGATCGAATGTCCAGTAGGTGGGAGGTGGAAGGGAGTGGGGGGTTCCCCTCGTGCCTTGCCTCCCTGCCCCTCCCTGCTGTAGCTGCTTTTCTGCCTGATTGTATGCAAAACGCCTCAAGTCATTCTTAGCCGCAGCCTCCCTGCATCCTGACTCAGGTCGCTGTGCGCTGAGCTGTGGCTGGCAGGTCAGCTCGCAGATTGACACCCTGCCACGCCATTGATTGATCACCTACTCGTTTGGTATTTAATCATACCTGGCGGCATATGCCACTCTATCTTTAAGATGAACGTGGTTTGTTTCACCGGCGGGATTGTAAGCACCATGAGGACAACGGACCACAGTCTCTCCGTCTTTGTTTTTCCCACCGCACCCAACCAATTCCTATAAAAAGAGAAAGCAATTGAGATAAACCACACAGGATGGAGAACTCTGTCCCATAGCTGTTCGTTTCTAAAGGGTCTTCAGGCAGAAGACCGTCCAGATGCGGGGCTATAGCTCCAGGAATCCTGCAGTCCTCAGACTGATCCTGATCGTCTTATGGGTCCAGGGACTGAAGAACCGTCAACACAGCGCATCTAATCAGCACTTGAGTTGTTGCTGTTTTTCTATGTGAGAGAGGGAGGGAGAGGCTGCCTTCTGTACTTCCTTCTCATTGGGGATGGTCAGCTGTGCCTCCAGTTGATGGTTTCACGTTGCTGAGGAACGGATAGGGGAAGGTGGGCGCCATCACCTGATGGGGTGCTCTGGACTTACGTCTGAAACTGGGCTCCTAGCAGATGAGTTTTCCCATCCTTGGGATTCAACAGGGATTTTTCACTTAGTTTAGATAAGAAGCATGCTGGGAAGGGCCAATCATGTGCTGGTTAAACTACATAGAAACATGTGGTGGATGACATATGTGATGTTCAGACCTGTCTTCCTCTGTAACTGGCAGTTCCTCTTCATTATGACCCGGGTCACTGCTCTCAACGATCAGGTTTCTCTCCAGGTCCACATCTTGGTCTTAGCCTTGAATATTTTGTTCTTGGATTTTTGCTTTCCTAATTCTTGAGTTTCATGCAGTCTTTCCTGCTTTTCATATGAGGGCCTTTATTAGCTCAATGCCTCTTCAAAGTGGTAGGTATTCGGACTGGCAGCAATGTTACGTACATGGCAACTGTGGATGCAGACAGGTTCTCTTTGTGCTATTCCATTCCCTGCCTTGAATCTTACTCTTTCAGCTGTCTCAGTTCTGGACCACAGCACAGACTCGGGTGATTGCTGGGACAATGGTAGGGATTGTTGTAGGAAGAAGGTTTTGTCTTAATCGGAGCTGAACTTAGATGGATGGATAGGATTCAGACAGGTAGAAAGGAAGAAGACACAAAGGCTCCTTCTCAGGGTTGCAGGCAGATCAGAAAGACCGTAAAGAAGAGACTGGAAAAGTGGCCGGGCTTTGGGCTGTGGATGAGCTAAATGCCAGGTGGAGGGTTTGGCCATCCTCCCACCACTGCGACAGCCGGGGGACTGGGGAGCTGGGGGCTGGGGTAATAAACGCTTAGGAAGAAGATGAAAGTGAATTGGTATAGAACTTGCTTCTTTAAATCCAACACCACACTGCTACCTGTTAGAAAGCTTATGTGGCCCAGGAGGAGGGCACTCAAACCACAGCTGGTCATCCAGCAAGAAACAGAGAAGGTCTGTGGAGATGAAGTGCATAGGAGTTTAGGAGCTGGCTTTGAAACTGCTTCCTGCACTGGACAGAAACGTAACATTTTCTATACAATTCCTATGTTAGTTTTCTCAAAGTAGAAAGACACTGAAAACTGTCCATGCCAGATCGAGGTGAATTCTGTGCATCACGATCGAACAGCATCCTGGCAAAGGGAAATGACGCCTGGGCTTTGCTCCTAATAACAGCTTCAAATTCCTACAGGACCCATTCAACTCTGGGGAAGACCTATTGACCTTTGGAAGCACATACTATGGTGATTTGGCTCAAAGAAAAAAATAAGCCTTCTTTCTGAGAACTCTAGAATATTCTTCAGTTTGGCATCTGTTCTAAGTAAATGGAGGTGCGATTCAGAAGTGAAGTAACCTCATACTCATCCTTTAGAAAACAGCAACCAAAACAGTATGTTTCATGATTTATTTTAGTTTCTCTGAAACACCAGTGCAGATCCCGCTACAGCGGCATAATGAATGGTTTGCGCTGGAACCTGCGGGGAGGACAGTGGAGGGAGTTTGGGCTCTGATATCAGACGGCCTGAGCTTGTTCTGCATCCTCCCTTTAGGTGCCTCTGTGACCTTCCAGGTCTCAGTGTCCCTTATCCACAAGTATTTGTTAGGAGGATTCCTTGAGATGGTGCTTTGAAGTATGTGTTCAATAAATATACCAATTACTAGAAGATCTATCAATGCCTTAGCAAAGCCCTTCCTGAAAAAGGACTTAGTTTTATTTTTAACAAGCAAGTTAATCAATGGGAAACATTTTGTACAAACAGGGGATTTAATATATCCCCAGATTACTGAATGCTGTAGGATACATTGATAGAGTTGGAAGAAAACGTGTAGGGAGGTAGCACAGCCTTGCTGGATAGTTGGTAAAGCACAAATTCCACAGTCCTTTGGAAATAGGGTCCTTACAGCTCATTATCATGTATCAGGGAGGTTTTTTAAATTCCCAGGAAGGTTCAGAGGAGGGAATGGCTATAAATGTACCTGACCCCAGGCGACCCTGGCCCTGGAAGTTCGCAATAGCCTTCCAGTTGGATGGGCCAGAAGGTCATTTTTTTAAGAGAATAGGAAAGGCACTAATGTGGGAACTGCTTAGGAAAGCATGTGGTCGTTGCCGTTCTGAATTCTTCTGGAAAGAGAGAGCAGAAGAATTGAATCATTTTAATGAGGGTTGCAAGTTTCAGAAGTTCAACCGGTTTCTGCATCTGGGAACCCTAGTAGAAGATCCAGGAAGTAAGAGAAAGAAATCAGGAAGAAAGATGGAACAATTGACTGGATTTTGGTGCAGTCTATTGTGTCAGTGTTAGGCTCTGTCCTTCCCTTAGTATTCTTGCGAGTTTTCTTTCCGATTTTCTTCCAGGAGTCTTCCTATGTGTTTGGGGTTGGGGCATGTCCTTACCGATGGACCAGTAGTACCAGGTGCCTACTCTGCATCATGTGTCTCATATATATCCTCTCAGTTGATCTCCACAGTAGCCTTGTAAGGAAGAGATGAGAACATTCATTTTACAGATGAGGAATCTGAGGCTCAGAGATGGTAGGCAATTTGTTTAAAGTCACACAGCTCAGACATGGTAGGTTGAAATTCAAACACAGCTGTACCAGAGTACAATGCCTATACACTTTCCTCTACTTATTCTAGGATCTCAGAGGAGGAAAGGGGAACAGTTTATGTCAGAGGAACTCATTTTTCCAAAAAGCGTCTAAGAATATGTTTTATTGCACTCATTTCTAAAGCCTAGTCTGTTCACAGAGGACTCCAAACACAGTTAACTGGGTACTACCTTCCTGCATGGAGAATAACTAGAGCAGCTCTTCAAAACCACCTGAAATGTAGGTAACTTTAGGGATGGAACTTGAAAGGGCTTGTGGTTACTAGTAAGCACAGTAAATAAAACAGTGAAGTTCATTAGTAAGGAGAAGAGAGAGAGCTTCTGAAACATAATGTTTGAAAGTTAGGAAGGCCTAGGAAGGTAGGATAACTTGTTCCCTTGGGGATTTCAGCCAGCCGTTCGTGGCTACAGCACAGTCAGTTGTAGAGAGGTTGCAGATCTGTGTGCATGTACACTTTTGAAAAAGTTCAGTTGGCTTATTTGTAGAAAGATGCCCAATCTACAAAGGGGGCAATTTCCATTTGGAGCTGAAACAGTTATATAGAAACTGCCACAATTTAGTCCATTCACAATTAAGAAGCTGCCCTAATCAAACATCTAATAAAATTAGATGTTCATGTTTCTTCTCTATTTTATTTCTATATTTAGTTTATTCCCGTCCAAAGATGTGTAACCAAAAGATTATAAAGAAGGAGAGGAAGAAAGAAAGAAAGATATTTCTCTTCTCTATATGTGCATTTTATCAGCACAGCCTCAGCTTGAGATCCCTTGGGGAAAGCCTTTCACAACACGCAGAATGATGTCCTTCCTGCCCCAACATAACTTCCCAGCTGGCAGGGGAAAACTACACATTGTACCCTAAATAACAACCGAGAGAGTAGATAAAAATCACTTCCCAAGGGCACTCGCTTCAGCTTCCCTCAGAAAGGGCTGTATAAGCAATCTTGAAGTTACTATTAACTCTGTATTTTAGAAGAGACACAATGGATTCCTGTCCTTACTTATTAGAATGACTGTACTGCTTTTTTGCAGGTGAGTCTCCATTTTTACTTAACAAACTATAGCGCAAGTGGCCTAAGGCACGGGAACAGCCAGAGTGGAGCAGATCACATCTGGGTGAAGATTCATGAGCGGGAAGAAAAGTCTGCAGAGGGGTTCCAATTTCTTTCTTGGTCCTCCTCCCAAGATGTTCTTGTAAGTGCAAAAATCCTGTGATGGCCACAGCAGTTGGTATGAAAACCACACGTTTTGATGCAATACAACACAATTCTTATCCGGAAGCTTGTAAGAAACACGTGTCACTTTCTTAGAAGCATCTGACTGTAAGCAAGTGTAGCCTGGAAAGGCTTCTCTTGCTTTTCCCAGTACTCAGAAATGCTGTTACCCAGTCCCTCAGGTAGCTGATGTGTGAGAACTCAAATGCCCCTTTTTTTCTGTAAGAACCACACAGGCCGACATCCTCAGGGCTTCTGCAAACTGGCACAGAGTGGCCCTGCCCTGTCACAGCTCTTTAATGGACACCTTGGAGAAGGACTCATAGCTGAGCCTTGGCAGGCACCCCAAGCCTGCCATCCTCGCTGCCAGAAGGTTCTGCTAAAAAGCCAGAAGTGGTTAGCACTATTTTTGTCAAAGGCAAATAGAAAATAATAATTTCCTCAGGATACACATCCTCTCAGAAAAAAATAAAAATTCTCGTTTTGACAGAAAAAGGAAATGGATAGAGAGAGTCAGTTGAGAGTCCTCTTCGTTTCTACATGATCAACTTTCCTCCCACCATAGCTGAGAGATCCTCACACTTGAAAGGGGTCTCCCGAGCTGGGTCAGTGCTTTCTCCACAGCTTTGATCCCTGCAGATAAGCAGTTACTTAATTTCCAAACTTGCCAAGAATGGAGATTGCCCAGCCTCCCCTGGCACCTAGCTCTGGTGCTTAACAGCTCTCACTGCCAGGAGATGCTTCCCGGGGCCACCTCCCCCCAACCCCATGTAGTAATTTGCCTCTGCTTTCTCCCACTGCCTGTGCGTCAAGGTCCTTCACAACCTTGACAGCTCAGAGCCCATCACTTCTCACACCTCCCTTTCCAGACCAAACCCAGAAAATGTTCTTTAACGTTTCCTTTGGGGTCCTAGTTTCTCAGCTGTGTTTTCAGCTTACCTCTGAACCCTGCCACATTCTACTTTTCCTCTCCTGAAGAGAGGCTGCCATGATGGGAAGATCACCCTGGGGTCCCCCACGCTCCAATTTTCGGATTTGTATTTTGGGTCCAGAAATAGCTCAGTTAACTCAGGGTCACAATGGAATTTTTTGACTAGCTCCTAAAAATAGTACTGGGAAAAAATATTTCTCAATTTTAGGTATCTATGGGAAATTAACTAAAAATTCCCCCTGTCCCCCATAGAATGTGTTAAAAATAAACAAAAGGCCCGAATCATCTATTTTCTGCTCTAAATTTTGGTTGGGTAAAAAAGAATGAAATATTGCCATTTGCAGCAACATGGATGGACCTAGAGATTATCACACTAAGTGAAGTAAGTCAGACAGAGAACGACAAATATCATATGATATCACTTATTTGTAAAAAAAAAAAAAGATACAAATGAATTTATTTACAAAACAGACTCACAGACGTAGAAAACAATCTTATGGTTACCAAAGAGGAAACGGGGGGAGGGATAAATTAGGCATTTGGGATTAGCTAATACACACCACTATATATAAACAAGATAAACAAAAAGGACCTACTGTATAGCACAGGGAACTATATTCAGTACCTTGTAACAACCTAAAATGGAAAAGAATCTGAAAGAGGATATATATATGTACAACTGAATTACTTTGCTGTACAGCTGAAAATAACACAACATTGTAAATCGACTATACTTCCAATAAAAAATTGAAAAATAAGCTATGGCTGGGTTTTTGAAGGTGAAGAATCGTTATGGAGGAATTAGCGTCAAATAAAAAAAACTCATCCATAGCTTCGTATCTTGTTCTGGTGATGTTAATGTGAAAGACATAATTTATTATCCTGAAATGTTAAAATTTGACATAAATGGGTGGCCAGATAGATGGATGAGTCAAATTAAACAGGAGGAAAGAAACCAAATAGTTGCTGAAGAGTCTTGGAAAGTTCCATGGAACTGTTAGTGTTTTTCATTAATCACCAGTTAAAGCCCAACAGTCGCCCACATACATAGCTGTTCTGGAGATGTGCCAGGCCCCTTATCCAGGTCTGAACTACCTCAGGGTGTTCCTGACTCAGGAGTTTATATTCTATGAAATCTGCTTCTGCGTGGACTGAATAACTACTTGGCATTAACTTGTCACATGTAAAGTATAAATTACTGCCGTGCCAAAGACATCCTTTAGGCTTAGTATCAGTTTCAGCTCTTGGTTGGATCCTCCCACTCTAGAAATGAACCAGTGAGACCATTCCAGATTTTCCAAGCATCTTAAATAAAGGAAATTCCAGCTCACGATGTGAAATCCTCTTGCAGAGAAAAGGAAATATGACCCAAGCTGGTGAATTATTCTGATAAATAGCTTGAAAATTCAGAAAAAAATCAGAAGGATCCTGGTTGTAAAGAAAATTGGCGATTAATTTATGAGTTAGAGCGCACTCTAAGTATTCTCTTCGGAGGTTTAACTTATGTATGATAGCACATAGGTTGTTGACATGTTGCTTTAAAAAATAGGGAGTTCCCTGGCAGTCCAGTGGTTAGGGCTCAGCACTTTCACTGCCATGGCCAGGGTTCAATCCCTGGTTGGGGAACTAAGATCCTGTAAGCCATGCAGTGCAGCCAAAAAAATTTAAAAATTTTTTTAAAGTTAAAAAATAATCACTGGTTACCTTTTTAGAACACTTATTTCCATGGAATAGAAAATGTAAGATGTTATCTAATTAATTCTTATGAGTGAGATCTGGTCGGTACAGAGTTAGTTAGATAAATTATCACCACTTCAAATGGATAAAAGTGAAAGAAATTTAAGAGTCCCTCTAAGGTCACAGATGACTCAGTGCTGGGGTGTTAATTCATACCCACTAGGCAGTGAGGGGACTAACATCCTATTTGTCTTCCAAAATACATTATCCAGAAGCCCTCTTACGGACAAAAGGCTTAATGTCTTTTGTTTCCCACTGCTAGGGGCTGAAGTTATTCAACCAAGAAGATAAAATCACAGACTGTAAGGGCTGAACAAATCTTGGAGAGTTTAATTCAGATTTCCCCTTTCTGTAGACAAGGTAAATTAGGCCTCTGCAAGATTATTAAAAATCAGGTGTAATTCATGTCTACAGCCTGAGTCTTCTGGCTCCCCTGTTACACCAACTGAAAGCAACGGTGAACTTTATTTCGTTCATGGAGTCTCAAAACAAACTCAAAGTCCATTTAGGCCAGGATGGCTCTTTTCTTCTCATGCTCAACACTGCTGGTGCCTATTTTGGGGCTGACTGTTAAAAACGCTCCTCGACTGTACATAAGGTACCACGTGTTTCTTCTGGTAAATCAGAAGTCATTTTTACGTTGTATTTGGGGGCAGATTGCATCTACTAGCATGACACATTATCACAAATGTCCAATATGGCCCCCTCCCCACACAGAGGCATTCCATCCTGCCTGTTGTAGGCAACTGCTCGCAAGAAACACGCACCATGTGAAAAAGTCATTACTGCCTTGCGTAAGGAATGAAACAGATTCCATCAGCATGTCTAAGCTTTTGCAGATAACAAGACAGCAACGGCTTGGCTTACTAAGAATACTGCAGGTTTTTTTTTTTAACCTTTCGAAAATTCATTCTTGTCTAATGATTAGGTATGGGTAAAAGTGAGTTAAGTACTGCCTGACGGTTGGCTCAATAGAAGCTCTGTAATATCACCTCTCCTGGTCTTCTTTGATATAGAACCAGCCATCTGTATTGACGGCTTCTCTGCCTCTTTAATAAGTTGTAAATTGAGTAACATAATTCTTCCCATGTCCAAGGCTAGTCAGCCAAAATACTGTGTTCAGAAATTGGCTGGCTGTGTGTTATAACTTGTCTGTCATCACTTTCTTTCATTACAGTCCTGTGGCTGGTTTCTGGAGACTGTACGGACCTATTCACTAGAGGCTCACTTAATTTGGGTGTGTGCTACACGTTATTCTGTGCTCATGTTAGACCAAAATGTCACATTCCACAACTGTCTCCAGATGATCACCAAGCACGGAAAAGGATCGGCTTGGGGGTTTGCCAAGGCTCCTTCTACAAGACTTGTCTATTCGCAATTGATAAGATTGATCAAATCTATCAACTTCTGTCCCTTGTGCTATTATTTCACAGAAATGGCCTATTCTTGAGCCTCGTAGTTTATTCTCCTTTTCCTTGTGAATATATCTGAAAAGAACACTTGTAAGATATAAGTCCAGTAAAAGAAAGGCCTTTCCTGTGGATTAACCTTTATTAGAGCTTTCCAGAAATGAAATGGACAACTTTTTAAAGAGAGGACGCTTGGTTGTGGAAGTATTTATAAAGAGAACAGATAACCATGTTAACCTGAAGGTTGAAATAGATACTTTCTAGAACTCCTTCTGAAGCTAAGATTTGTTGAAACTATACTCACTTAGTTCAATGTAGGGGAGCCCAGGGAAGAGTAATAAATATAAATGGAAGGTTTTTGTTTTATTACCATAATTATTAGTTTTACTCAAAAAAGTAAAAATGTTCTTTTTTGTTTTTGTTGTTGAGTCATGTGGGATAAGGGTTTTTGTTTTGGAACAAGAAAAGGGCAATTTAGTTTGTATGGCGTATGGGAAATTATCTTAAACTGGGACACACGTCACAGATCCTTCTGTAACAGCAGGTCAAGACTGGCTTAGCGTTTCCTTAAGGAAGGAGGTACCGCTGTATAAGCCCAAGCAAAGGTAAGGTGCATCAGATATACAGATCATCTCCCTAAATATGTATGAGGCAGCCCTTTTCTTGAGCCAGCATAAACAGGTAACTACTGCATCTTCGGGTTGATGTGGTAAACAACTCAGGCATCGGCCGGTAGAGCGTATCTGTGGGCTCACAGTTGAAGTCAACCGTGCAGGGAGGAGGGACACCGAGGAAATGCAGTTTCATTTCCCAGTAACTCCTCCGATGTGAATTAAGGTGGGAGCTGAGGAGAACATCTGTAAAAACAGCAGCCTGCAAACTTCAGAAGGATGGGGACTTCAGAAGGCCCACTTCACGGCACCTTGAGTCCCAAACACTTTCTGGTTATTGTACAATATGAGTGAAAACTCCTCCAGGGATGAATCATGGTTCTAGAGTTTTAGGTAATCTCTGCATAGGACACAGAACCACAGCCGTGCTATATCACACCAATTTATTATAATAAAGCTATGTGACATCTACCAGCCTGAACACAAAGACACTGGCAACTGCATGGAAAGAAAAAATCCAAATGTTCATTCTCAGAGAATCATCACTGATGGACTTGATCTCTGTCCATCTTCACTATAATTACAGGACAACGTTGAGCTTATCAAAGGCTCTCAGAATATCACCACCGAGATTTGTCTCTACGCCTTCATGAATACAGTGATTAATAAAGCACGTTCAAATGATTATAATCCTGGGCAGTGATCCACATGACTGTGAATTATGATTAATACCAAATAACCAAAATAATTTCTATATGGACATGTGGTCACACAGAAAGTGGTGGGCACACGGCTGAGCTTCAAGAGAAGCCTGAGATGTAATCACTTTCCTGTATTTGTGTGGTCCTGATCACATGTACGGTAAACTGAGGACAAGTCCCTCACCATCCTGAGCCTCAGTTTTCTGATCTGTGAAATGGGGACACCCATGCAGGCCCTATCTTCTTTTGGAGGCTTGTGAAGGTGGTAATCAATTATCATCTGCTTCTTCCCCATGGCTTGTCAGAAAGTCACGTATGTAAGAGAAGTGAGCGCCTGAGTGTTAGAGTGAATGACCAAGCAAGCTTTTATGCACAGCACTGCAGGCATCCAGCCCTCCCCTGACTGGGCCTCTGCACAGTGCCCCGCATCCACTGAGCCATGGCAAGCCCTAGCAGGAGCAAGCCCAACAAATGCAAACATCCGGAGAGTTCTCACTCTCAAGTGTCTTACAGAAAATAGAGCCAGGAACTCCATCTGGCACTCCGTTTGCTAAGTGTCCCATGGATGTCAAATACCGAGAAACGTGGCTGTTTAAAATCCCAGGGAATAAGACTTCCACTCAGCAGCTTTCCAATGGACACGCACCACACTCTGTGAAGCAGGAGCCCTCCACCGCGTGGTCTGGTCACGGGGATTGCCCACCAGCCCTCCCCCACCCCCACCCCCAGCCCGGCCTCTGCTTCGAGGGACAGAGACGCCTGGCTGATGATGCCAGGCTGGTCAGCTTCTGCGGCGTGTTAATACGCTGGGCGCCGATAGAGGGCAGTGTTGTACGTCTGCAAAAGCCCACGCTCCACCACCTAACAAGACCACCTAAGCACATATCTCCCGTCCTCCTGCAACTCCAGCACCAGTTTATTAACGAACAGGAGCAATTAAAGCAACTACGCCACGAAACAGATGGCTTCTGGTCAAAGCTCATTATTGCTACATCACCACTTTGATACTGGAAAGGGCTTCATAATAATTCATCATTATTCCTCACCAGTATTTCTCTGCAGAAGGCCACATTAGCCTCACTTTTCAGAAGACAGATCCAGAGAGGCTAACTGCATGGTGCGAGTCTTTCAGTCCAGAACCAGACAGAGCTAGAAAGAACACTCGGGGTTTCTGCATTATGCTGGGGAGTTCTCAAAATGCTGTCTTGGAATGAAAACCACCCATGGCCTTTCTTTGCTCATGATTAATTGGGAATGGTTGTCTGGCTTAGCGAGTCACTGGGACTTCACAGATGGGACCCCTTTCCCCACTGTACCCTAACTGCCATTTATCTCAGTTAAGGTTGATAACTGGTGACCAAACCAGCTAATTAAGCCCATTCTGCAGCACAAGGAAGGGGTTAGAGGGGGATGAGAAACAGACACATACAATGGAGCCAAAGAGTGTAACTGATTCAAGTGATTAGGGGTATCAAGAGTTTCATCCTTCAGTGTTTCCTCCCTGCTATGAGATAACTGAGAACAGCTTGTCCAGAGCTCAGGAGCTGTCAGATCTCTCTCTTGCACTCTCCCACCATCGACCCCTGACTTCTACAGAATCTCCTTTTGCATCCAACATTCTCAAGGCGTTGAATCACTTTTTGGCTAAGCGTATGTTGGCTTTGGTGTCACCTACACACAGAGCCTTGCTGCTTTGTTTGAGGCCTGATGACACATTCTCTTATGTAATGTGCTGGCAGTCAAGTAAGACTCGAAACTTCCCTGTTATGTATGAAGTGTCATCTCTAAGGTGGAGACTTTCTTGCAAAATGGCATTGATAATAAATTGATAAGTGGAATCGGCTGACAAACAGCACTGTAACAATTCAGGCTCCTCTCATTGCCAATTTATCTCTAAAACACTGTTAGGCTAAAGAAGGCTTTCTGGCCTAAGTAAGTGCCGTTGTGTATTTCGGAATGACAGATTAAAATAAGGATTTGCAGTCAAACCCTGCCAGTAAGCGTGCACTTGTCGCTTGTTGCAAAGTGGTCGAGTGGAGCACAGGGTCAGGCCTGGATGCTGGCACACCAGGCAGCGTAAGTATCTGGTTTGGGGCTGTGAAAAATTTCTTTCTCTGGTGGTAGCTCTGTCTGGCACCTCCTTCAACCACCTAAAAAGACTGTTGGCCCCCAGATAATCAAGTGTTACTTTCGCTCTTACTAAGCGCTGTGCCAGTCTCGGGGCAGTCGGAAAGGGTGGAGGAAAACATGGTGCTTTGATGGCTCTGGCCTGGTCTAAAGGGACACACCCAAGTCTGAAGAGTTTGTACCCACATCCTTTCCACTACAGCTGGGTTGCTTGTGGCAATCAATTTTGCAAGATCTGTTGGAGGCAGTGCCAGCCAGTACTCAACTGGATCTCGATATAAATGGGCATTGCTGAGACCACTAGAAAACCATTTCTAGTGGTCTCAGAATGCTGGGGGCATTCTGAGACCACTAGAAAACCATTTGGCCCGAAGTCTGGACAAGTTTCTCTGATCCAAAATGGCACCTTGTATCCAGGTGCCTTGGATGCAGCCAACTGTTTCATCTCAAGACACCATCAAACATCAGACACAAAAGAACTCTCAAAGCTGATGTAGTCCAACTGCTCAGCTCACTTTATGCACAAGGACACTGAGGTTCAGGGAAGTGCAGACTTGACCCAGGTTGAGGCGATGGGCGGTAGAGAACAGACTCTGCTTCCGGAGTCAGAGGTTCAAGTGTGACTCCTCCAGTTGCCCTTGAACAGACCTCTCTGACACTTGCATTACTCTTTGATACCTTTTGAGCTGTTGAGAAGATGACACGGATGAGCACTCTTATTTCCGTGTGCCTCAGCACTGCCCGGAAGACTTGATAGACATGCTGATTCTGGACTCCCTGCCAACCCTCCAGCAGAGGTTCAGAGTCAGGTTTCCACGGGTCTGTCTTTGAGGAGCATGGTGAAGACAGTTATGATCTTTGCTGTCTCAGTGTGGCATGGCATCCCGTTGGGTTTCTTCACTCTGTTTTCTAGGTGTGATCCCAAGAATGTAGCCTCACTTTACTAAGTAGGAATAATGGTTGGCTTCATCCACCTTCCATTCCATCTCCATCTCTCCTCCCTTTGCTCTATTCAGGATATAGACATACACAGCCTCTCTAGCTGCTTGCCTTATTAAGGCCGCCAGAAGGTCTGACCTTGCAAGTAAGTGTGAACCCATGCCAACTTCATGGAGCATGGGCCATTCATTATGTCCTGGCTTGCTTGCTATGTTCCATCACGAGCATAGGACTAGACACAGTGGGACTTCCATTCAAGTGTCTTGTTGATGAAGATGTTACATGGTACCCATAAAATCCTGGTGCTTCTCCATGGTCTAACACTTAACATTGTCCACGTAACAGAACACACTTGTTAATTGGTATTTAAGGACAAACGCATGTACATTTTCTAGGCCACCCCAGTGGCACTCAATATATTTTTATCTCTGATTCTGACCATAACAAATTTTCTACCATTCTTCTAGAACTAGAAAGATTAAAGTCAATGACAACAATTAGAAGATCATTCACTATGTAGTTTCTCTTTTGCCTATAATTTGAGTTATTTATGTTTAAAATGACGTACTTCAAAATAGTTCAACACTGTCCAAACACATTATAAAGACCTAGAATTTCTTTTTTAAAAATGTTCTGATTTTGTTTATTGAAAAGACAAAATTACAATCAAGGAAAATTGAAGAGAAAATAATCCATTATTTAAGCACGTCAGATGATTGTATTCTTTTCAGTTTCCTTTCTGTCCTTGTTCATAGCCTTGCAATTCAAGAAGGTTTGTTTTCTAGTCTCAGCTCAGCTATTAGCAAGTATGATCCTGAGAAAGGAGCTTATTTCTACTTTAATAAGTAGAAATAAATGTCCATCTCATTCATGTCATGGGGTGGTTATGGGAACCTGGGACTCATACAGGTGAAAATGGTTTGCATATTATAAAGTGCCTTAAATGCCAAAAGGATTGTTATTTTGATCAAAGGCTCTCATTTCATGATGATGTTCTCCATCTCTTTAAAAAGCTATTGGCATCTGTTTTTAGAGGATGACAAAGGTAAAATGAAGAAAGATGAAAGGATCTGTAAAAATCTCAGAGTATTTGACCCAAAGAGGAAAAAGCTGAAAAGCTACTTAATATCTGCAAGGATGTGAAGTCCTATGATAAAGTGTGAGTGGGAACCAGCTGTTGCCTATCTCTTCAGAGGTCAAATAAAGAAGTTACGGGCTTCATTTTGAAGAGGGTATTTAAGTTTTCTTAAGATCAACTTCCTGACTGTAGGGATTTTTAGCAACTGGAAAGGGCTAGCATAGCACGAGCCTCCTGCCTTGTGTCTTGAAGAATGTTACGTTTGTCTGTTGTCATATACAAAATACCCCCAAACTTCATGGTGTGAAACAAGCAAGCACAGTTTTATGATGCTCCTGGATTCTGTGGGTCAGGGATTCAGACAGGCCACAGAATGGTTTGTGTCTGCTCCACACTGGCTGGGGCCTCAGTGTGGAAGATTCAAAGGTCTGGGAGGAACTTACACGATGGGTCGGAATCATCCATAGGTGTCTTCACTCACATGTCAAAGTTCTGGGGTCATGTTGGGCATCTGTCTCCATGTCCAGTTCAGATGTCTCCAGGTGGTCATTGCATTGGCTTCTCCAACATGGCAAACTTGGGGTGGCTGGACATCTTACATGTGGCTCTGGGCTCCAAGAACAAGTACAAAAGCTGCGTGGCTTTGAAATCACAAAGTGTCACTTGTGCTCAACTAGGATGGTGGAAGTAGTCAGAATACCATATCCAGATTCAAGGGGAGGGAATGCTGATGTTACTTCTCAATGGCAGACTGTTGAAGAATTTGCAGCCATGTTTGAAAACCACCACAAAGAGCTGACTGTAATTCATTTATTCATTCAACCAACCAGCATTTCTCAAGCACAGATACCAGGTTCTGGGCTGGGAGAGCTAAGAAGAGCTCAACACATCCCTGCCAGCCTGGAGGAGTCTCTGGGCTGATGGTGGTGGAGAAGGGGGCAGAGTCAAGGTGATAAACTTGGGGAGGGACCCTGTGAAGCCCACCCAGGTTTTCTACCACGAAGACCCTTCTCTCTGGGACTGAACACTCTAGGGGAAAATTCTTAGTCCTTCTGAATCCAACTAAGCTACAAGTAGTTTTTCCATTTGTTTTTACTTCTAGCCTTTGGCTTGTGCTTTCTGGGTTTCACAATCCAGGGATCCCTAATCTTTGGCAATGAGTCCCATTCTAAATGTAAACAGATGGAGAAAGTGCCAGCTTGGAACATGCTGACACTGGTTGGGCAAGTGCAGCTGCATTAAACAACTCGGTTTGCTGAGCTCTTTCCCATAGGACTCAGAAGTTTCACACTTGGGAGGCACACAGCTAATGGCTTTCACAGGGTCCACCCAGGAAGGGCTGGGTGGCTCCAGCTCAGTTCAGTAGACATTTGTAGAGCAGATAAGAGCTCCGTTGGTGAGCTTTCAGGGGAATACACCAGGTTAGCCGTAGTGACCTTTAATTATTTCTTTTATGTTCTCCAGCTTTTCGCAGGGCAGATAATACAATGAAGCTACCTCAAACCGAACTCCTGCTGCCACCACTTAAAATAACTTCGTGACTGAGACGAGCCCCACTGACTCAGAATCAGATTTTGATTTGTTCTGTCTCTTCCCCATCCTGCCTTCTTGGCACAGGGAAGGGCTGGATGAGCTCAGTTCACTTTCCAGCCCAGTGCAGGGCTTCTGTTTTTTGCTTTCCTTGGTCAGGGCCGGAGGAAGTAACACTCCATTGCTGGTGGTGAGAGGTGTCTGTCCAAAGCATCACTTACCCCAAAATCTCTCCCTCTGGCTGAACAAAATGTTCATCAGTAACTAATGTGCAGTCCCCATAGTCTTGTGGCACGGTTGCCTCTGGAAGGTTTGGTAAAAGTAAAATGCCCCCTGGTTACGTGGATAAACTCATGAACAACAGTGGCCATAATAACCAACATGTATTGAGCACGCAGTAGGCGCTTGGCTGACGTCTTTTCTTGCAATACCTCATTAAATCCCTGCTGTATGAGTGACAACTTGATGAGTCAGTCACTTTTGTTATCCTTGTTTCATAGATAAGAGCACTGGGGCTCAGGAGGTGACATAGTTTGCCAAAGGTACTGTGGATATGCTATCAGAGCCAGGAGTTGAACCCAAGTCTGTCTTACTCCAAAACTCTTGTTTATAACCACTGCACAGCAGTTACACAGCTGGCAAAGAGTGGGAGTTTGGGAGTTTGGGATACTACCTGACAGGTATGTGTTGATGGTGTGGTCTCGGGTAGGAGAAAGAACATGGTGTTCTTCCTTAGGGACACACTAGGGACACCAAGAAGATGAAAAAATAGAATGTGGGGGATGCTGAGCATAAACCCAGATATTCAGCATTTATTGAACACCTACTATGTGTAGGTACACAGTGAAGTCAGGAGCGTACAGGGACCAGCAGGAGTCACTTATGAGAGACAGGAAGAAGACCCTTCGTCAGCCTCAAGAACAACAGTGTGGGTGCCTTCTCCTCTGGAAGACCTAAGCACGTTGGGGTCAACCAAGCTACTTAGAGATCCCAGTCCTCGGGGCTCCACATTGGACCTCCCAGACCAGCTGCACCCCCAGTCTCCCTGATTCAGCCCCTGAAGTCACAGAAGATGTCTGTAATATTTGTGTGGAAGAAATAAGAAGCAAAAGCAGGACCCCAGAGCCCTGGGGGCAGCGACCTTCTGCAGAGTGGCCTGGAAACCCACAAGAGCCCCCTGTGGGAGCGGCAGGAACTTTGCTGTGGACACAGTGGATGCAGCAGCTGGGCCCTTGGAATGTTGTCATCTGGGGCTTGTCCCTGATGGACTGGAAGTACTTTCTTCCAGTGAGAGCACAGTGGCGACCAAGAGAATCGATGGAGCGAGGGGGCTTGGAGGTGCTGGAGGAATCATACATATTTTATACTGTGGAATCGAATGGGAAACGCAAAGTGATTTCTTTTTCAAATGGCAGTGGCGGAGACTTGATTTCATTTAAGATTAATAGGCGCACTGCCCAGTCATCAGAACTTGGAGACAAAGCAAGATAAAGAGCCAAGATGCTGAGGCACGAAGATGGAGCTGGGACATCCAGAGCTGCAAAGGGGTGTTTGGGCACCAACACCACAGGCCACGAGGTGGGCTGACGGGCAGGCACCTCTTCGTTCATATAATATGTTCCCAGAAAGTGTGGAGAAGCTGGGACATTATTTTCAAAGCACCAGGAAGATTCTGGTGAAGTTACTTATATAATGTGAATGATGACGCTCCAATAGAGTCTGTGTCCTGGTGAGCTTGGCTGGCAAAACAAAACCAGGGCTGAAGTGCGGCTGCCAATTGGTGGAGGAAGCATGCACAATGGGCTCATTCCTCCCCTGCCCTCGGTGGGGACCACCAGCCTGGATCATTCCGGAGCGCTAAGCATCTAGGCTGTTCACAGAGATAGGCAGGGACAGATATCTCGCTCTTTCCTTGGGAATTTCCTTTCATGCTGAGTAGCCTCTGAAGGCAAATGGAAGGTGATTCTCCAGGCCACCCCTTTGCTTGATCTATTTCCAAACACTGTGTCTCTGCCTCCACTTCCTGCTAGTTTCTATGAAAGGAGCACGTGGCAGTGCTTCCTTTAGCCAATGCCTCTTTCTCCTTTTGAGATCTGACACATCCTTAGGAAGTCAGTTCAGAATTTACAGTCAGGGCAGGAGTGGGATCAGCACACCCTTTGTGAAAGGGAGGCCGACAGGGTGTAGTGACCATAGGGGTTTTCCCTGCACACAAGACAGGCATCCAGGAAACACTCCCATTCTGCTCACCCTTTCTTCCCATGAACTATCCACAGACTTGTGTCGTCACATCCTGCGTGTCGGTCCTGCCCTGGGCGGCATGAGGAATAGGAGATAAGCTCACGTTTCCTGCCTGCCAGGCACGTGAAGACTTCCCATTTTGTCTCTTGCCCTCATCATGCTAACATGTGCCCAGCTCCCTGCTGTGCTCATGCCCATGGGGGAGCTGGGCTGTTGGCACTGCCCCCTGCAGCTCTAGAAAGGAGGAGCATCAATCAGGTGACCCTGGACCTCGGGGAAGCATGGCCTATTTGGGAGTCACTTAGGAGAAACAATTAGAGAGCAAAGCAAGACCGAATATGTCCTTCCAGGGTCCCTCTGCACTACCACGCCTGCCTGCCCAGAGGACGTTCTCTTTTTCAGTCATGCGCACTGTGAACCTCACATCCCTCTCACCTGCAGGAGAAGTGCTATTGTGAGTGGGCAGTGTGATGCCAGAGGCTCTGCAGCTTCTGGTGCTTCATGTCACCTGCAGGTCCTGGACATCACCTTGTCACCCATGGGGACTCCTCCATCAGTGCTGCCAGCCACCTGTGGCATAAAGCTCAGGACAGGGCTGCCCTTTCCTTCAGGTTCAGTCAACCCAGAAAACCCTCACCATCCTCCACTCAACTGAAAAACGAATGAAATGAAACACCAAAAACCACACTCAATCCCAGGAAGCAACGGACACGTGGGGCTAGGTTGTTGGAGATGATGTCACCTCCCTCTCAACTGCCTTGTTCCGGTTTTTTGTTTTTTTGTTTTTTGGTTTTTTTTTTTTGCAGTACGCGGGCCTCTCACTGTTGTGGCCTCTCCCGCTGCGGAGCACAGGTTCCGGACGCGCAGGCTCAGCGGCCATGGCTCACGGGCCCAGCCGCTACGCGGCATGTGGGATCCTCCCAGACTGGGACACGAACCCGCGTCCCCTGCATCAGCAGGTGGACTCTCAACCACTGTGCCACCAGGGAAGCCCTCCGGTTTGTTTTTTAAACAACATGGGAGATTCTTGGTTACAACCACAAGAAGAGAGGAAACGTACCACCATGTTGGCCAGGATCAACATTCCCCTGCTTTTCCCCAGTGTCTTCCACCTGCCGGCCCAGTGCTCCTGTGCCAGGGGACCCGTGGCATTCATGACACGTGTCTGTGGGAGGGTGGGCATGGACACGGAGAGGGCTGGGCCCACACAGGCCTGGCCACGGCAATAGAACGGGGCAGAGAAGTTCACTCATTTATAAAATGGGCCCCACTTTTCTTGCAGGAGGTCATGTGTGCACAGCACCTGGATGGGGTGGCACTCAGTTCTGGCATTTCCAATCCTACAGGGGCAGCGCTGGGGTCCCTGCTTCCCAGGGGTCCTGAGCCACCTCCCATGGTAACACGTTTCCACAGGTGGTCAGCAGGCCGTAGGCCAGGGACATGAAAGCATCTCCTCTCCCAACACTTTTCTCCTTCTGCCCCTTTTTCTTCATTCTTCCCCTTCTCTTTTCTCTCCCTTCCCCTGCCCAATCAATTTCCCCTCCTCACCCAGTTTTTTGGAACCAAGAGACCTGGCATGCCACCATCTCTTTGTGACCTTAGAAAAGGCCTTCACCCCCTTGGGATTCACATCCTCGTGTGTAAAAGCAGGAGGCTGGACCATGGCTGGGGAAGACAACCTCAGGGCTGATCTCGTGGACATGTTGACCCAGGGCCATGAGTCTCCTCCAAACTGCCCTCCCAGCCTACGTGGGTGGCTGCCGGGGGTGCCCATGGACCCCGGGCTCCATTCACCAAACTGCTAAAGTCAGCTCTAACTGAATTTTTTTTTTCTCTCCTGCTCACAGAAGGAAAGCAGTCACCAATCCAAGCTGCTGAGGCAGTGTTTTCTCTCTGTCACAACCAGAATGCATGCCATCCTCTGCTAGGCACACCTCGGGCCAGTGCTGGGGGGTGACCTTGGCCCAGCTCCCTGCTTTGCCTCAGCATCTGAACCGAGCCAAACAGGAGCCATAAAAGGGCTGCAGGGCCAATGAAGTAATGTCTGAAAACATTTGTGGGATCTTTCGGTTTCCCAAAGCGTTTTTCTAATTCCAGAAGGAGACTGTCCCTTTAAAAAAAAAACAAGGCCATTTGCGGGGGTGAATTTAGAGCTGTGCACAATAATCCCATTGTCATGCTGTAGTTGAATCCACAATCCTGGGCAGGGCCAAAATGTAATCACTTCAATTATTTATCAGAAAAATTGTCTTTCTCATCTCCATCCATATGTTGAAATGGTTTTCTAATATGGTTTTAAAAATATGCCCCAGTTCATGGTCCCAACTTCCAGGAATCACTGTGTCCCCATCAGCTGACAGCATCAAATCAGTTGGCTCCAAAAAGCACTCCTGCTTCAAAAAGCCTGACTCAGCCTGGCCTTAGAGGATGCTCCTGCGGGACGCAGGTTTGGACTCAAACTGGTATTTTCAACCCTGGGCAAGTTTCAGCAAAGTAAGGTTGGGACGATGGTGATGCTCTTGTGATTAATCTTCTACACGAAAGATTGAACAGGAAGTTAACTTGGATTTCTTAGAAGCTGCCAAGGCTTAAGAGCCTTGGTTTTAGTGAGAATTTCAGATGCAAGACCTGCCCAGGGCATTTGTCATCAGGACCGTGACTTAATCATTGTTTTTCCTTTATTGTCCACAAGAATCTGGGGAATGAGGTTGATGTCACCAGCGAATTTTCCAAATTGTCCACAGGCCTCCAACGACATGAATTTGTTCCAGTGAAAAGTGTGGGCTCCTTGGAATGTCTCAGGATGTGGAGGATGTGTGGATGCTGGTACCTCACCAGCCAAGCCCCGTCAGCAGGCTGCAGGATCCGGAGCACGTGTTGGGGACTCTTGGAACTCGGGCCTCGGATCAAATACGATTATTGTGTTGAGCTTCATAAGATTGCCAATATTCAAATAGTTTTTTAACTTATAAAAATGGTAGTGTCATATGGTTTGACCTAATGTGTGCCCTTGACACTTGAATGTGACCTTCTTCTTTGATGGTGGCCGAAATACCCACTGTGGCATTTAGAATGAAATCGTACTCATGCTCAAAGCTCCAGTCTGATTCATAAAGCATCCTCAACCCAAGTGACCTTAGTCCTGAAAATTCCCCTCACGATTTCCCCCCACCCCAATCAGAGCTAACCTCTCCATCCTGGCGTTTTGCTGATAGTCGGCTAACAGTTCTTATAAAATATATACCTCTAACTATAGCTATTTGTATTCATGAATGCCTATTAAAATGACAAATTATTTTAGGATGTGGTCCATCATAAACATCTTTGCATCTCTTAGATGCCTTTCCACATAGGCATTATTAATTATTTACTGGTTGGCTACCTGAATCTCAAAGCTTTTACTAATGTAACAAAATTGATTACCACCAGTCAGCTCTTTCAGAATTTATAACAGGGCTATAGTTTTTGCTTCATGTAACAAAAATGATTATAGTCTTTTAATATTAGGAATAAAAAGATTGTTGCCTTTTTTTTTTTAACATCTTTATTGGAGTATAATTGCTTTACCATGGTTAGTTTCTGCTTTATAACAAACTGAATCAGGGGCTTCCCTGGTGGTGCAGTGGTTGAAAGTCCGCCTGCCGATGCAGGGGACACGGGTTCGTGCCCCGGTTCGGGAAGATCCCACATGCCGTGCAGCGGCTGGGCCCGTGAGCCATGGCCGCTGAGCCTGCGAGTCTGGAGCCTGTGCTCCGCGACGGGAGAGGCCACAACAGTGAGAGGCCCGCGTACCGCAAAAAAAAACCCCAAAGTGAATCAGATACACATATACATATTCCCCATATCTCTTCCCTCTTGCGTCTCCCTCCCTCCCACCCACCCCATCCCACCACTCTAGGTGGTCAAAAAGCACTGAGCTGATCTCCCTGTGCTGTGCAGCTGCTTCCCACTAGCTATCTATTTTACATTTGGTAGTGTATATATGTCCATGCCACTCTCTTCATCCCAGCTTACCCTTCCCCCTCCCCATGTCCTCAAGTCCATTCTCTAGTAGGTCTGCGTCTTTACTCCCATCCTGCCCCTAGATTCTTCATGACCTCTTTTTTTTTGTTTTTTTAGATTCCATATATATGTGTTAGCATACGGTATTTGTTTTTCTCTTTCTGACTTACTTCACTTTGTATGACAGACTCTACGTCCAACTACCTTGCTACAAATAACTCAATTTCATTTCTTTTTATGGTTGAGTAATGTTCCATTGTATATATGTGCCACATCTTCTTTATCCATTCATCTGTCAATGGACACTTAGGTTGCTTCCATGCCCTGGCTATTGTAAATAGAGCTGCAATGAACACTGTGGTACATGACTCTTTCTGAATTATGGTTTTCTCAGGGTATATGCCCAGTAGTGGGATTGCTGGGTCGTATGGTAGTTCTATTTTTAGTTTTTTAAGGAACCTCCATACTGTTCTCCATAGTGGCTGCATCAATTTACATTCCACCAACAGTGCAAGAGGGTTTCCTTTTCTCCACACCCTCTCCAGCATTCACTGTCTGCAGATTTTTTGATGATAGTCATTCTGACTGGTGTGAGGTGATACCTCATTGTAGTTTTCATTTGTATTTCTCTAATGATTAATGATGTTGAGCATTCTTTCATGTGTTTATTGGCAATCTGTATATATTCTTTAGAGAAATGTCGATTTAGGTCTTCTGCCCATTTTCGGATTGGGTTGTTTGTTTTTTTGATATTGAGCTGCACGAGCTGCTTGTAAATTTTGGAGATTAATCCTTTGTCAGTTGCTTCATTTGCAAATATTTTCTCCCATTCTGAGGGTTGTCTTTTTACCTTGTTTATGGTTTCCTTTGCTATGCAAAAGCTTTTAAGTTTCATTAGGTCCCATTTGTTTATTTTTGTTTTTATTTCCATTTCTCTAGGAGGTGGGTCAAAAAGGATCTTGCTGTGATTTATGTCATAGAGTGTTCTGCCTATGTCTTCCTCTAAGAGTTTTATAGTGTCTGACCTTACATTTAGGTCTTTAATCCATTTTGAGTTTATTGTTGTGTATGGTCTTAGGGAGTGTTCTAATTTCATTCTTTTACATGTAGCTGTCCAGTTTTCCCAGCACCACTTATTGAAGAGGCTGTCTTTTCTCCATTGTATATCTTTGCCTCCTTTATCAAAGATAATGTGACCATATGTGCCTGGGTTTATCTCTGGGCTTTCTATCCTATTCCATTGATCTATATTTCTGTTTTTGTGCTAGGACCATACTGTCTTGATTATTGTAGCGTTGTAGTATAGTCTGAACTCAAGGAGCTTGATTCCTCCAGCTCCATTTTCCTTTCTCAAGATTGCTTTGGCTATTCGGGATCTTTTGTGTTTCCATACAAATTGTGAAATTTTTTGTTCTGGTTCTGTGAAAAATGCCATTTGTCGTTTGATAGGGATTACATTGAATCTGTAGATTGTTTGGGGTAGTATAGTCATTTTCACAATGTTGATTCTTTCAATCCAAGAACATGGTATATCTCTCCATCTATTTGTATCATCTTTAATTTCTTTCATCAGTGTCTTATAATTTTCTGCATACAGGTCTTTTGTCTCCTTAGGTAGGTTTATTGCTAGATATTTTATTCTTTTTGTTGTAACGGTAAATGGGAGTGTTTCCTTAATTTCACTTTCAGATTTTTCGTCATTAGTGTATAGGAATGCAAGAGATTCCTGTGCGTTAATTTTGTATCCTGCTACTTTACCAAATTCATTGATTAACTCTAGTAGTTTTCTGGTAGCATCCTTAGGATCCTCTGTGTATAGTATCATGTCATCCACAAACAGTGACAGCTTTACTTCTTCTTTTCGAACTTGGATTCATTTCTTTTTCTTCTCTGATTGCTGTGGCTAAAACTTCCAAAACAATGTTGAATAATAGTGGTGAGAGTGGGAAACCCTGTCTTTTTCCTGATCTTAGTGGAAATGGTTCCAGTTTTTCTCCATTGAGGATGATGTTGGCTGTGGGTTTGTCATATATGGCCTTTATTATGTTGAGGAAAGTTCCCTCTATGCCTACTTTCTGGAGGGTTTTTATCATAAATGGGTGTTGACTTTTGTCTAAAGTTTTTTCTGCATCTATTGAGATGATGATGTGGCTTTTATTCTTCAATTTTTTAATACGGTGTATCACTTTGATTGATTTGCGTATATTGAAGAATCCTTGCATTCCTGGGATAAGCCCCACTTGATCATGGTGTATGATCCTTTTAATGTGCTGTTGGATTCTGTTTGCTAGTATTTTGTTGAAGATTTTTGCATCTATGTTCATCAGTGATACTGGCCTGTAGTTTTTTTTTTTTTTTTTTGTAACATCTTTGGTTTTGGTATCACGGTGACGGTGGTCTCGTAGAGTGAGTTTGGGAGTGTTCCTTCCTCTGCTATATTTTGGAAGAGTTTGAGAAGGATAGGTGTTAGCTCTTCTCTAAATGTTTGATAGAATTCGCCTGTGAAGCCATCTGGTCCTGGGCTATTGTTTGTTGGAAGATTTTTAATCACAGTTTCAATTTCAGTGCTTGTGACTGGTCTGTTTATATTTTCTATTTCTTCCTGGTTCAGTCTCGGAAGGTTGTGCTTTTCTAAGAATTTCTCCATTACTTCCAGGTTGTCCATTTTATTGGCGTACCGTTGCTTGTAATAATCTCTCATGATCCTTTATATTTCTGCAGTGTCAGTTGTTACTTCTCCTTTTTCATTTCTAATTCTATTGATTTGAGTCTTCTCCATTTTTTTCTTGATGAGCCTGGCTAATGGTTTATCAATTTTGTTTATCCTTTCAAAGAACCAGCTTTTAGTTTTATTGATCTTTGCTATTGTTCACTTCATTTCTTTTTCATTTATTTCTGATCTGATCTTTATGATTTCTTTCCTTCTGCTAACTTTGGGGGTTTTTTGTTCTTCTTTCTCTAACTGCTTTAGGTGTAAGGTCTGGTTGTTTATTTGAGATGTCTCTTGTTTCTTAAGGTAGGATTTTATTGCTATAAACTTCCCTCTTAGAACTGCTTTTGCTGCATCCCATAGGTTTTGGGTCGTCGTGTCTCCATTGTCATTTGTTTCTACGTATTTTTTGATTTCTCCAGTGGTCTCTTGGTTATTAAGTAGTGTATTGTTTAGCCTCCATGTGTTTGTATTTTTTTTTTACAGATTTTTTCCTGTAATTGATATCTAGTCCCATAGCGTTGTAGTCAGAAAAGATACTTGATACGATTTCAATTTTCTTAAATTTACCAAGGCTTGATTTGTGACCCAAGATATGATCTATCCTGGAGAATGTTCCATGAGCACTTGAGAAGAAACTGTATTCTGTTGTTTTTGGATGGAATGTCCTATAAATATCAATTAAGTCCATCTTGTTTAATGTATCATTTAAAGCTTGTGTTTCCTTATTTATTTTCATTTTGGATGATCTGTCCATTGGTGAAAGTGGGGTGTTAAAAGTCCCCTACTATGATTGTGTTACTGTCAATTTCCCCTTTTATGGCTGTTAGTATTTGCCTTATGTATTGAGGTGCTCCTATGTTGGGTGCATAGATATTTACAATTATTATATCTTCTTCTTGGATTGATCCCTTGACCATCATGTAGTGTCCTTCTTCGTCTCTTGTAATAGTCTTTATTTTAAAGTCTATTTTGTCTGATATGAGAATTGCTACTCCAGCTTTCTTCTGATTTCAATTTGTATGGAATATCTTTCTCCAAGATTGTTGCCTTTTTAATCTCATGAACCACATAGCATTTCCATGGTGTGCACAAATGCATTTTCCTTTGTGTTGACATGATTTAGAGAACACTAAGAGCTGACCAGTTTTCCAGGTCCTGCTGTGTCCCCCCTGGGGTGGGGGGTGAGGGGACCCATGGGGCACAAAGTGTGTCACAACTACCATAACACGTGGAACTAGACCACAAGCCTGACTGCTGCACGTGACCGGAAATCAAGGACCAGGAGCTTCCAGAGCAACAGGCCTCCAATGGAACTCACCATCACTCTATCCTCCCTCCCCAACCCACCCTGCCCACTGCTCACCTCCGTGCGCCCTGTTCAATGAATGGCTCTGACATTCTTCCAGATGCTGAAGCCAGAAGTCCTGGACGCTAAGCGCACCGCCTTCCTGTCACCTCACCAATCCCCCACATCTCATTGGCCATTTCTCCATTCGTCTGTTCAATCTCCTTCCGCTACCCAGATGCCAAGTTACCCCTGTTCGTTCCTGGTCTCCTGCAGGCTGTGTTGCTGCCCTCTTGCCTCCTTCCACTCCTCCACCAGAGTGAGCTTTATGAACTGTGCTTCTGATCCTGTTGCTCCCCTGCTTCACATCCTTCCTGCAAGTCACACAAGCCCTTCTCTATCCAGTCCAGCCTTCCTCTCTGGAACCCTAGTCCACCGCTTTCCCTCTGAGCTGCTCAGAGTTCCTGTCTCCTCTGAGTTATGTTTCCTGCTCCCTCTGAACAGTCAGCTCACACCCTCCTCGTGGCCAATTCCTACTGAACTGTGGGACTGAACGCAAGGACACCTCCGTGATTCCCTCCACCAGGCTGGGTGGGATGCCCCTCCCTGGATTGCACCACACTGAGCTTACCCCCAGCAGAGAAAGTGGGGCCTTCAGTGCAGAAGCAGCTCATCTTAGCTGTGACAGTGTGTTTCCTTTGCTTTCCTTACTTGATGTTACATGATGCACAGATTCTTATTCTGGGTCTATTTTCTTGGACAGGACAGTAACTAATGATAAAGATCCAGCTCTAGTTCTTGACATGCTAATCCTAACCTTGAGTATTTCTCTACATGGCCTGTTACAATGGGCATGAATTTATAGGTGACACAGGCCGACACAGAGCCTTTTAGCTAATTAAATAAAAATGCCCCAGACCACTACCATCCTGCCCCCTTGGAAATAAAATACAAAGGGAGGAGAAAGATGATGTGCTGGTGATTGAACATAAATCTCTTGAGGTTTCAGTACTGGGATCTAGTGACTGAATAAGGAAAGGAATAAACTCTCCCATCCTCACACAGGACTCAGGTCTGGCTGTGAGCAAGGGGCAAAGCCACCCATCTTTATCAGATGCCAAATCTTTACCACAAATCATGAGCAGGAGGCAAAATCTCACTTTCCCCAGGGATCACTGTCATCCCTGCTCTGCTGCGTGCAGCGGGGTCACCTGCTTCCTAATGGAGGACGTGGGGATAGGCAGCCTTTGAGTCCCACCTGGATGAGGCCTGTACCCTAAACAAAGTGGTAAAACCCATACCTGGGGCCTGTGCCTGGAACATGGCAGTGTCTGTGACTCATCCAACTCATGCAGGCTTAGTCATTTCAAGGTGAAGCTGTGCCAGTTCACCACCCAGTAATATTTTCCATTCAACCATCACTATAAACAGGAGATAACCAGTCATCTCTAGATTGTGCTCAGAGTGCCAGGTCTGAGGATCAGGCAGCTCAGAGGGACCAGAGGTGGCAAAGCAATCTCTTCCCTCCAGCCTGTCTGCCAGCTTACACACACCCTAGGGTGTGTAGACGGCTGGTACAGCCTCTTGGCATTGAGCTGAAATTGGGGATTTTTACATATTCAATGGGTTTCAGAGTTTAAAGAATATTACATAACTGAAATAATTTTTTTTTTTTTTTTTTTGCGGTATGCAGGCCTCTCACTGTTGTGGCCTCTCCCGTTGCGGAGCACAGGCTCCGGACGCGCAGGCTCAGCGGCCATGGCTCACGGGCCCAGCCGCTCCGCGGCATGTGGGATCTTCCCGGACCGGGGCATGAACCCATGTTCCCTGCATCGGCAGGCGGACTCTCAACCACTGCGCCACCAGGGAAGCACTGAAATAATATTTTTAAAAACCTTAAAAAGCAGGTGACCTTGATGTACTGGGTGAAGCTAAAACTAGAGGCCAGCATTCAACTGTGATGGACTCTTTGAAACCATGGGAAGAGCATCTTACATTGAAGGTAGTTAACAGCAGACATGGGAGGCTCAGCCCACACAGGCCAGGGCTCTCAGAGGCTGTGCCCAGAGGAGGCAACAGCCAGGTGGGGCTTTGAGGGTCCTGGGTTAAACATGGCACAGCTGCAGATTCAAGCATTGATGAAGGAGGAGAACAGAAAGGTGGGGGTGGGGGTGGGAGTCTTGCGGCTCATTGGTTTAGTTTCAGCTCCAGTCTAGCCTGCCTCAGCAGATACGAGCGTTACTATCCAGAGAGACTGAAACTAATCAAAGTTATTTGCGTTGATGTGCCAAGCCACACAGACCACGCAGTCATGAGCACAGATCCACGCCGATATGAGTGTGTGCAGCAAACTCCCCCGCACAAGAGGGGGTTGTGTAGTAGCAAAATTGGAGTGTTTTGAAGAGAAAGCCTGCGAATGTAAAATGAAGAGCTGACTCGGATGTGACAGGACAGGAGACAGGTGTGCTCTGCAGGCAGCCTATCTCCATGGAAACTGCAGGGCGGGCACGGTGAACTCAGCCATCTGCAGCGCGCTCCCCAAACTCCTTTCAACCCAAGCAGATACAACCTCCCCTGCGTCCCCTGCCTTCCATTAAGCTATTTATTAAAATTTTAAAATAAGAGTGCCTGTCTCTTATATTTCCTTTTTGTTGGAAGATGCAGTGAAATGACCAAGGGGCTGTGTGTGGGGGGAGGTGGGGTGGGGTGACAGGTAAGGGAAGGAATACACAGCTTGATTAGCAACCATTAATGGCTCCTCACCTATGCTCTGATTTATCCTTTTTGGGGTCAGTGTTTACATTCATATGTGAGTCTAATAAAAACCCTGGAGATGGCTATGCCTAATATCCTCTTTGCAGATGTGGGACAACTGAGAGTAGCTATGTGAGTCACCCTACATCACACACTAGGGAAGACGGAGACGGATCTCAAACCACAGTCCCAGGCTCCAAAGCCAATGTTCTCTCCTCTGAAATATACTCTCTTTCTTCAGAAAATTACACAGATTGTGGGGACAAGACTTTTCCAAGATTATTTGGATCCCCATGTGCATGCTACCATATTGCTTCATGGTCTGTAGGGTAGAATGTTAGTTCCCCTAAAATTTGAAGTCCTGCTGTCTGGGGGAAGTTGTGAACAGGACTTGGGGACAGATTGCCAGGCTCCTGGGCCACTGGGTGGGGGGTGAGAAGACCTGTAGACATCAGTATCAGAATACTCCCGTAGCTTCACTTGATAAGCATTTGTTATGGGCCATACACTTAGACATAAACACTCATGAAACGGGGGCAGCGGCCGGGGAATGCGAACGCCCATAGACATGGTGCTAGGCTCAGGGAAGCCCCACTCTAATCAGGAAGACCAGCTGGGGAGCCTGGGCTGCTCCCACATCCGGCCCCTAACCCCTTCCTCACTAAGAATCTCTGGGCTGGGTCTTCAGGATGCGCATTCTTTACACACCAGGGATCAATCATCCTGATGTTTACTCAGGGTGGGGGAGTCCTGGGAGTGAACACAGAACATGGTGGGAGGACCAAGGGGGAACAGCTTGCCCACCCAGAGGGGAGAAGAAAAGAATGCAGAGAACCAGGGGAGTTAAGTCATTCATTCATTCACTCATCCAAGAAATTCTTATGGAGGGCCTATGATGTGCCAGCCACTCTTCTGGATGCTGGGACTGTGGTGGTGCACAAAACAGATAAGCAATCCCTGTTCTCGTAGAGATGATAGACCTTGATCTCCTTGAAAAGGATCCAGCCTGGTGGAGAGGTTGGGGGCGGGGAGGGGAAGGGTGTTCTGTTTTCAGTATAACATTGAGGAACCTGAGGCTTTGCCATCTACTAAGCGGCAGACCCAAGGTACAGCTTGGCCTTTCAGCCCCCACTGTGTGCTGCTACACAAAGGGACCAGCTGAAAGAGGAGTCCTGGGGCCCTGGCAGAAATGGCAGAGATGCTGGCACCAAATGTTGTGACTCTAAGTTTGGTTCTTCCGTTACCTTTCCCTTCCTAACAGAAATTTCTGGGGAGACAAGGGTGACAAACGCACCCACGTTTCAGTCAGCACTCTTAGCATTAGTTCCAGGCCTATCAAGTAGAGATAATTCATCCACACAAATAACACAACTGCCTTCAGGAATTTAATATATTTTAGAAACAGCAATCAAATCTGTAAAATAAGGCAAAGCAAAGCATAACAAAAAAACCAACAAAACTTGTGTAACCATTTTTTATTATGCAAAGTTGCAATTAAGAACCAGAATTTGACAAACATACAAGGAAAGGGCCTAGAGTTTATCACTGTATTATTTTCAGAACCAACTCTAAGAGCAAACATGCATATTTCAGGGGATTTTATATGTATGATATTTCAGACCAAGACTGAAATTCCTGTATTAACAAGAAAATAACCATCCTCAGCTAAAGGAGTGGAGCAGGGAATAAACTGGTACTTTCCAGCAATTTCTTTTTTTCAATTCTAAACTGGTTACAGGAAAGAATACACTTTGTGAGGGAAACTCAGCAAGAGCTTGGTTTTCAGAGGGAAACTGAGATACACACATACTTACCCATGGTTACTTCCTTTTCGAAAAGCAAGAAAACAAACCCCAAATGCTTGAAGTGGTAACAACTGTTGGTTGGTTTTATTCAGCTGATAACAATTTGTCCTTTCATAGGTAGAAGATGCCAACACAGGGCTGCGGTGTAGGATTTCCTTTCTCATGATGGGTAGGTCCCTGGATTTCTCTTCTCTGACAGGCACTCCTGACACCTGCTGGGCAATCACTCAGTCCCCACGAGCTTCACTCCAGCTCACGGCAGCTTCCATGTTCACAACCTGAATCTCGTCATCCACAGTGCGTCCTGCAGCCTGCATCCTAACCTCCCTGTCCCCTCCGTTCTTCTTCCTCTTCCTCCCAGTATTCCTCCTCCGCATCTTCAGCAGAAGCCCCAGCCTCTAGGTGCCTCCTTTGCCTCCCTGCCCTTCATCCCTGCTCAGGAGAGAGATTCCTCATCCATCACCTAAGCCTCCCTCATCTCGCACTGTGGTTCTGTCTTTAGAACACCCTTTCCCTCTCTCACTTCACCAGGCTGGATCCTATTCAAGGAGATCAAGCTCTATCATCTCTACGAGAACAGGGATTGCTTATCTGTTTTGTGCACCACCACAGTCCCAGCATCCAGAAGAGAGGCTGGCACATCATAGGCTCTCCATGAGAATTTCTTGGATGAATGAATGAATGAATGACTTAACTCCCCTGGTTCTCTGCATTCTTTTCTTCTCCCCTCTGGGTGGGCAAGCTGTTCCCCCTTGGTCCTCCCACCAGGTTCTGTGTTCACTCCCAGGACTCCCCCACCCTGAGTAAACATCAGGATGAACCCTGGTGTGTAAAGAATGCGCATCCCGGGCTTCCCTGGTGGCACAGTGGTTAAGAGTCCACCTGCCGATGCGGGGGACATGGGTTCGTGCCCCGGTCTGGGAGGATACCGCATGCCGCGGAGCGGCTGGGCCCGTGAGCCATGGCCACTGAGCCTGCGCGTCCAGAGCCTGTGCTCCGCAATGGGAGAGGCCGCAACAGTGAGAGGCCCGCGTACCGCAAAATAAATAAATAATAAATAAATAAATAAATAAAAAGAATGCGCATCCCGTGGGCCCAGCCCAGAGAGTCTTAGTGAGGAAGGGGTTAGGGGCTGGGTGTGGGAGCAGCCCAGGCTCCCCAGCTGGTCTTTCTTATTAGAGTGAGGCTTCCTTGAGCCCAGGGTCTGTGTCTGTGGATGTTCACATCCCCTGGCTGCGAGCCCTGTTTTGTAAGTGCTTCTATATGGAGTGCAGGAGTGACACCCAGTCCTGTGCCCTGGAGTGAGTGTCTGCCTCTGGGAAACATGCTGCTAGAAGGCTCCATCCTTCCTTTCCCATGTGACTTCAAGACCATCTCTTCTACACGTGAAGCGTGCCAGTCAGGGTGTGAAGGGTCACATGTGAAATCTGGTAGCAACTTGAAGTCATAAGAGCATCACCCAGCTGTGTGCCTGGGTGGCACTGGGCCTGGATCATGATGCGCTTCATCCCTGAGCTACATTCCTCATCTGATTTGCTAGAGAATCTGCATTTGTCAAAGCTCTCAGCCCGTTTGCTTCCGGCTGATGGTCCTATTTGCCTAGCAGTCGAGGGAGTGGAAGCAGGAGCTGGGTCTGCAGGAGCAGAGGGGGCAGCACTGGTGGATGGGCTACCTAGGAAGACCCCTGCTCCATCCCCACCTATTTTCCTGGCTGACTAGGTCATAGGAAGTGGGGGAACAGCCTTCCCTAGCCCTGGGGTCTCAGTGAAGCTACCCTCCACTCCCAGCTCTGTGCAGCAGGAAAGCAGACCAGGCCCGGCTCCTGCACTAAGAAGACAGAGGGGCTTGTCAACAGGGGTCACCTTTAGCAAGGACATTAAAGGACAGGGATGGGTGAAAAGAGGTTTCGAGGATTGACAAAGCCTTTGAAACCCCCAAATCTGTTAGGAGCTGGTGAAAGAAGGAGGAGGCTGAGAACCAGCAATTGGCTTTTGACACCTTTGAGTTTCCCGAGTGAGCACAGGCAGCAAAGGCCTTTATGGTTTCTCCAAGGTCAGCAGTGAGGATGCAGCCAACCGGGAGGGAGCTGCTGATGGAGGAGGTGGGAGGGGGAGGAGGGGGGAGGGGGGTGGAAAGGAGCGGGGAGGAGCAGGGCAGAGACTGACAAAACCCAGGCAAGTCGGCTTCCAGGGGACAAGGCTCTGGAAAACAAATTTGGAAACACTATCCCACAAGATCTCCATTGAAGACATTAAGCCCAGAGGCCCAAAGTGACCCACTGAAGAGAGGAGGTTGGAGCAGGTATCTCAAAGGCTCAGCCATTCTGTGAAATCAGAACAGCTTGAGCCAAAACAGCTCATGAAGAGATAAGGGATTAAACCAAGCTTGGAACCAAGTTAAGGTGAGGGAATCTCTAACATTCTTGAGGTCCCATAGGAAGAGGTTTGTTCAACTTAGGAATGAGCTGTTAAAAGCAGAATTCCACACTGCGGGTCCCTGTTGAAGCATAAAAAACCCAAAATTCTCCCATTGGCCATTTGGGGAAATGGCATGTGGTCACATTTCTTCTGTTCTAGGGCTGGCAACACAGAGAGAATCCCACATTCCTTTGTTTGTGGTCACACCCCAAAATGCCAGGGTGTTGTCAGGTTAGGGGATTCGAAATTCACTGATAAAGTGAGTTCTTACTGGAATTCAAAAAGTAAACATGAGCCAGGGGTATTTTTATTGTACTTTTCCATCTAATGGTAAAGCTTTTTCATCTTGGATTGGATTCCAATTGCTCCCTGGGCAGTTTTGAAAAAATAAAAATAAAAATGAAGCAGAGAAGTCTTCAGGCAGCTACAAGTAATAGAGGTGAAGATACCATTAGGAAGGAAGCTGCGGGGGGAAGTGGGGCAGGTCCCTGGGTGCCTGGAGGATGCATGGGTCACGTATCAGGTCAGGGGCACTGATATTTTATGCTGAACATTCAAAAAGTTACTTCCTGGAACACCACGTTTCACACCAAGACTCCCCACCCAGGGTGTCAGGGACACAATCTGAGGTCCCCAGCAGAATTTCTCCAATTTTTCCAAATGTATTTCAGGTGAGGAAGTGAATTTTAATACTAGGCAGAGGGCCAGATCTTTGGGGCTCTCTCGGAATCCAGAGATGCTGAGAGAGACCTTGTGAGGCCCATCCTCCACCCCCTGTAGCACCGACCTCTGTTCATATATAAACACGAGCCAGTATTCTCTGCTTTTGTGTTCCCAAAGTATCGGGAACAATGCTATAGGACATTGCTTTATTATTTGGGAGGATCTGGTGGCCTATGACCCTTCAGAACCAGGGAAGTAGGAAGACTCTTATCAATGGAGAGCTTAAAAATGAGCACTAGACTCGGATCCCTGAGCCCGTGGGGAAGGGGCTGGACACTGGTGGGGCAGGTGATGCTCTGAACCTCTGATTTTCTTAGCCCTTTATCTGACACCAAAGCCCATGGGAACCAAAATCTGCTCCCCTCAAACTGAAATGTGGAAAGACACCAATATGGTCTACTCCTAAAGGTCCACAGGTGATGGTCTCAGTTTTACCACACAAGGCTGCCTCTGGAACAGAGCTTGGAGAGCCGCTCTGTTGACCTGCATTGGTTTCCTTCTATGAAGCATGGCGGTTCCTTCCCTCTGTGTCCCGGACTAGTGCTGCCTTTGTCACTGAGGGGTTGAGGAAGAGGAATAAGAATGGTGACTTCCTACCTTTCCTTCATCCTCTGCCTAAACATCACCCAAGAGATTTGAAGTTTGTCAGTATTGTCCTTCTGATAATACACAGAAATGTGTATTGGTATGCAGAAAATTGAACAGAAACCCAAGTTACAACAGTTAGTGTTACTCAATTGGGGAAATAGAGGAGTAGAAGATTTGGGACAGACTAGAAAAAATGAAATGAGTGAGTTGGGGTAATTCCAGATTTAAATTAATTTAATTGTTTTAATTAAATTAAAACAAAGATAAACTCAAATTTTAATGTCTTCAGAAATTTATCTCTATCTCCTGACCAGCTAGATGAAGGTATTTGAGCAGTCACAGTGTGGCAGTCAGGGCACGTGGCTCCTCCCACCTTGTGGTCCAGCTCTCTCCAGGGCCCGAGGCAGACAGCGTATGCACAAGGCATCCTGAGTTCCTGAATGCCTCATATTGGAAGTGACACACATCATCTCCACTCGCATTCCTGTTCCAGTTCTTTACTGATGCATAACAAATCACCCCAAACTTAGTGGCTTACAACAATGACAAGGTTCTTTTTGCCCATGAACTGGCAATTTGGACAGGGCTCAGTGGGGACCGCTTGTTTCTGCTCCATTTGGTGTCTCCTGGGATGGCTTGAAGGCTGAGGGCTGGAGTAGTTGGCCAACTCACCCCCCTCTATTGAAGGCTAGCATCTGCGGGTACGTCAACTGTGGCTGTAGCCAGAACATCTACACTTGAACTTGCCTTGCGGCTGCTGGGCTACCTCAAAACCTGGTGCCTGCATTCCCAGGGTGAGTGTCCCAAGATGACTGGACAGAAGCTGTATTGCCTTTTATGACTTGGCTTCCTAAGCCTCACGAGTCTACCCAGATGGAAGGGTGAGGACACAGACCCCACCACTTGATACAGGAGTGCAGCATCACATTGTAGGACGTGTGACACAAGCCCTCTTGGTGTGGCTGTCTTCAGATAACACAAGTGGCCACAATTCCATCAGTGAGAACCAGTCTCGTGAGGCCATCTAGATGCAAGATGAGCTTAGGAAATATAGCCGTAGTTGGGCAGCCACTTTAAAGTGACAGTGATGGCAGGAAAGCCCATTTGGGTTGTAGCTAGCAAGCCACATGCAATAAGGAGCTTCTCCATGTCATGAATGGGCCCCCTGTAATGCTCACGGGTCCAGTCAAACGGAGACATCTGTAGAGACACTTTGTGGGGTGTTGGCAGAGAGAGCAGAGCCATGCTGTGAGCCTTTGAGGTTCTGCTTAAGGAGAAAGTGTGACCACATGCTGCCCAGGCGGCATCCTGACACTTTCCATCTTTAACACAGTCTAGTGGAATCAGCCAGGCTAGACGGACCTGGGCTCAGCTGAGCAGCTGCAGAAACATGGCAAGTGGGACACTCGGTCACAGGTTCTGCCCTCTCCTGCTGTTCTCCCTGCTCATCCTCTGGCCCCCTTATTCATAGAGCTGCTCTGATTTCCTGTGGAAGTAAAGCATCACAGTGATGCAAGGAAGGCTCTAGAACATTCATTCCTCCTTGTATTTGACAAATTTAATGAGCACCTACTATGTGCCAGGCTCTGGGCTGAGCCCTGGAGAAACACTGTGAACTAGACTGACAGGAGGCAAGGGACCCCCCGGCAGGCTTCGTGCCTGGTTTCAGCTGGAGTCTGGTGTGTGTGTGTTGTGCTCAGAAAGACAGGTGGGTGGGTCACAAAGCATCTAGTGACTTCTGCAGCAGACTGGTGGTGGGTCAGTTAACCTAATTTAACCGCCTAACTGGTAAACTACACGCTCCCTATGTCAGATGTGTAAATCAATGCTGACAGATGACATGATAGGGCTATCCTTGCCGTACACTTATCTGGAGGCAATTAATTGTAACAGTCTGGAATGGCATTTGTGCCTTGAAATACAGAGGCAGCTGAAGAAATTCTGTATGTACTGCTGCAACTAATTTGCATTTAATTGTAATCAGAATTCATTTAGGGTCCTGGCAGCTGAGCCACACTGCGTGTCAGCCAGACACCTCAGCGGATCATGAAGTTTCCCCCTTGAGTGTTTCAGGGATGTTGACTGCATTTGTAACAAGTGGCATTTTGGCATCCAAGAAGCGTCCTTCCTCAGAAATGAGACAAACCATGAAAGAAATGTCAAAATCTGGAATGGAGAAAATTGCTGAGTGCCTCTGGAAAGTCTTCCCACCCACTCTTAAAAAAAAATCCCAGATCTTTTACCCACCCTTTCAGCTGTAGCTGTGGAGCTAAAGCATATTTTGCTAAATTGGCAGAGAATGAGTGGTATTTAACAAAGAACACATCAAATGTGGGACAACTTCATAGGAAGGGCTTAGCAGGAAAAATAAAGACAAGAGCCCAAGCCCTTGTTGGTTTCAATGCCTGTCAGGGAAGACTTCATTGGTCATTGAGGAAGATTAATTGTTTTTCTAGGAAGTTGGAAGCCACAGTACAGGATGTGCCTCATTTGAGTATATAAGAAGTGGTCATAAAATCAAAACACTTAAGCAATATTCAAAAGCAGGGCGTCTGCATTCAGTTGCGTGCTGTCCCTTTCTAAATACTTATCATGGGTGGCTCTAGACTTAAACTGACTGTGTCATTACTCAAAACATTATTGTAATTCCTCTTCAGAGGCTGAAGCATATTCTCCTTGAATACTTTAGCTCTAAAATAATTTAGAGCCAAATCTAGGGAGTAAGATAGACATGCAAGCTGTGTTACATTTAATGTAGATGTGTGTGTGTGTGTGTGTGTGTGCGCGTGTGTGCGTGCATGCGCCGTATGCAGTGAGAATGGTTTTCTTATGTGGAAATGCTGAAGCCATTTCCTGAGGAGTGCTACGCCACTTGTTTGAAAGATACTGGCATGGCTGGAAGATGTCTATGGCCTAACATCTCCCATGCTTATTTGGCTGTGGGGTCCTTTCTTTATATATCTTTATTAACAGCCCATGTAACCACTGTTCCTCAAAACGTCCTTTGGGAAATGCTGACTACAGCAATTACAAGGAAAAGGACACACAGGAATGCTCAGGAAGACAGAAGGGACTTCTGGTGAGACAAGGTAGATTGACCTCATATATCTCTTTTTTCTCTCCCAATATGCCAGCGAAGGGATACAAAAGATAAATTCTCAAAGGCGGTAGAAGATGACAGTGGGCGAAGGACTGCAATACATTCCTGGGAATGAGAAGCCCACAGAGATAGCAAAGACTTAGGAAAGCGGAGGGAGCTAAAACCTAGATTCCCGAGATGAGATACTATAGAAAGGTGAGCTGATTTGTACCCAGAGAGGCTCAGAACCGGGAGGTACAGGATACTGCTTTGAGACATAGTTTGTGGATGAGATGCTGTTATAGATTGAATGTTTGTGTTCTCCCCAAATTCATATGTTGAAACTCTAACCCCCTGATGTGATGGTATTAGGAGGAGGAGCCTTTGGGAAGGTCATGAGGGTAGAGCCCTCCCCAATGGGATTAGTGCCCTTACAAGAGTAACAAAGGAGCTGTTTTCTCCTCTGCTCTCTGCCAGGTGAGGACTCAACAAGAAGTCAGCATTCTCACCAGAACCTGACCATGCAGGCACCCTGATCTCAGATGTCCAGCCTCCAGAACCATGAGAAATTTCTGTTGTTTATAAGCCACTCGGTCTATGGTATCCTGTTTCAGCAGCCTAAGCAGACTGAGAAAGGTGCTAAAATAGGAAAGCAGGTAGAGAACATCTATGTGAAGAAAGGTTCCCCAGGCACATTCCCTTCTCTCATGCCCCCCTCCCATTGAGAACTAGATGTTCATTCTTCTTTGGGGAAACTGAAGCTGAGAGGCTCTGAACTCCAAGACATCAGACAAAGAGACAGTGGGTGGGCAATGGAGAAGGACACACCTGAAAACAAGGAGGTTAAGTAAATGCATTTATAATGTATGATGGCCTCAAATATCCCCTTCCCCCACCCAGCTTCTATAGGACTGCTAGCCAGATGTCCCAAAAGCAGGAGGTCAGATGAAAAAATTTCTCCATGGAGGAATTTGAGGGCCCCAGAGAAATGCCTGCATGTATTGACATTTGGGAATCCTTCCCGTAAAAAGGCTGGATTGCTGTTTCATCATCTTAGAGTAAATCCCACTATTTTGTTCTGGCCATCGTCACTCATGCCAAGTGAGGCCCCATCAAGCTTTTAGTACCTCACCTTTAAATCTGAAAAACTGCTAAAGCTTGGCGAGCATTTAAGGAAAACCTCCATCATGACAGACAAAATAAACAAAAACAACAAAGCCCAGAAATAGTGACACTGATGAAAACAAGAGATAACGTAGGGAACAGAAGAAAATGTAAAAATCAAACAAACAAACTTGCCATCAATATACTTGCAAGATAAGAGATGCTTTTGCATCCATGAAACTAGAACACATTACTATAAAAAAGAGAATGAGACTCACACACTCACAAAGCACAGGCAGCAAAAGGGAGAAATATAGATAAATTGGACTTCATCAAAAGTTTTGTGTATCAAAGGACACTATCAGTGAAAAGACAACCCATAGAACAGGGGAAATATTTGCAAATCACATACCTGATAAGGATTAATATCCAGAATATGTAAAGAACTCTTAAAACTCAACAAGAAAAAAACCAAACAACCCAGTGTAAAAATGGGTAAAGTTCTTCAACAGGCATTTCTCCAAAGAAGATATACAAATGGCCAATGAGCACATGAAAAGTTACCTAACATTGCAAATCAAAACCACAATGTGGGGACTTCCCTGGTGGTCCAGAGGATAAGACTCTGCTCCCTCAGTGCAGGGGGCCCAGGTTCGATCCCTGGTCGGGGAACTAGATCCCACATGCATGCCATAACTATGAGTTCACATGCCGCAACTAAGTCCACATGCTGCAACTAAAGATCCCGAGTGCCGCAACTAAGACCTGGCACAGCCAAAATAAATAAATATTTAAAAAAAAAACCCACAATGTGATACTATTTCACGCCTGTTAGGAGGACTCTTATTTTTTAAAAAATCAGAAAATAACGAGTGTTGGTGAGGATGTGGAGAAGCTGGACATCTTGTGCATTTAGAAAGGTAAAATGGTGCTGCCACTGTGGAGAATATTATGGCAGTTCCCCAAATTAAACAGAATTATCATATGATCCAGCATTCACTTTGGGATATAGACTCCTGACAACTGACAGCAGAGACCTGAACATGTTTGTACAACAATGTGTACAAAGATATTTGTACACCAATGTTCATAGCAGCATTACTCACAATAGCCAAAGGCAGAAACAACCCAAATGCTCACTGACAGACGAATGGATAAACAAAATGTGGATATACGTACAATGGAGCATTACTCAGCCTTACAAAGGAATGACATTCTGATACATGCTACAACATGGAAACTATTATGTTAGGTGATGTAAGCCAGGCACAAAGGAACAAATATTGTATGATTCCACTTATATGAGGCACCAGAAAGTAGAATGCTGGTTGCCCAGGGCTGTTGGGTGGCGGGGTGGGGGGATGAATGTGGAGTTATTGTTTAATGGGGACAGAGCTTTAGTGTGGGATGATATAAAAGTTCCAGAAATGGATAGTGGTGGTGGTTGTACAATATTGTGAATGCACTTGATGCCACTGAATTGCATTTTAAAATGGCTAAAATGGAAAATGTTTGTTACATGTATTTTACCATAATTTAAAAAAAAAGAAAAAGGGAAAATATAAGGACAAGAAAGAGACCGTGGAAATTAAAACTAACTAATGTTCTTCTAACATTTTATTAGAAAAATTAGAAGACAGGAACTATCCCAGAAAAAAAAATAAAAGGACAAATGGAGAAAAGGAAATGAAGAACTAGAAAATTATAGATTGAATCAGGAAGTTCTGCATCTACTTCACAGGAGTTCCAGAAACAGAAAATAGAGTGAATGGAATGCATAGATTACGAAAGGATTAATACAAGAAAATTTCCCAGAACTAAAGGGCATGATGTTGTCTAGATCAATAGGACCCATGATGTGCTCAGAGCAACACACTGAAGGCTGAAGAAAGACTCACACAGAGGACAGCATCATGAAACCTGGGTAATAAAATGACCCTAAAAGATTCCAGAAAACAGGTCACACACAAAGGACTGGAATGGGGGATGGGGACAGCACTGGTTGTCTCCACAGTGACACGGAGAGCCTGGAGACGTGGATCAGTGCCTTCCATGTGCCGGGGAAAATGATTTCCAGCCTAAAATTCTAGGCTCAGCCAAGTTCGACAAGAATGTGAGGATAACATTTTTGCAGGCTGAATTGAATTCTTGTAAGATTATTTGTTCCCTAAGGCTCTGCTCTGTAGGCCTGTCAGACTAAGAAACGGTCTTTGCCATCAAACACTTTATAAAAAACGTTTTCAGTTCCTCTGTTCCCTTTTCTTAAATTTCAGCTTTATGGAGATAACTGGCATATAGAATGTAAGATATTTAAGTGTACATCATGGGGATTTGACGTGTGGGTACCTGGTGTCATCTGCTCCTAGGACAGCATGAGAGTCTGTCACAGCAGGGAAGGAGTCCAGAAAAGTGACAAGTGACTCAGCTTCCTTTCTTTATTCTCCTGGTTTTGAGACCCTGTGTCCTTGCCCTCTGACTTCCTGTTTCTTGGTTTACTCTCTCCTTTGGCAGGAGCACATCCTCCAACAGCTTCCTAGGGAAATGGAAAATCTGAGGCCCTACAAACTAGCAAAGTCTTTGTTCTACAGTGAAACTTATTGGATAGTAAATAATCTAAGAAACAGAGGACCCCAAAGTGGAGCAGTCCCAGGAGGACAGGTGCTCAGTTAGGCATCTCCCAGGAAGCCCAGGCCATGTCCTAACAGAACTGTGGTTGGGGGGAGAGATGGATAAGTGTATGACAGGAGCACATATACACATGTGACAGAATTACTGGAATATCTGGAGAGAAACTGGGATCCATACAAAGAAAACCGGGCAAATGAACTGAATGGAATAATCATTAACAACAGGAAGAGAACTGTGTAGGAAAGGAGTATTGACCTGTGTGCTAATGGGCTCAGTAGTGAATGGTAATTGTATAATGATACCCAACTGACTACTGATATAACTCAATACTGTGATAAACCTGCACTGGGAGGGTGGGGGAAGGCAGCAGGGATACGGGGCATGAGAGGTAAGTTCTTATATAGCATGGTGGGATTTAAAGTTAATGTCCAAATTGACAAATCAAGAATTAGAAATAGCAATATATTATTTAGAAATATAACTGTAAATACTTGAGGGAAATCAAAAGAGTTGATTATAGTTAACTCTGGGGACCATGCCTAGATCATTTGACTGGATTTTTGCAAATATCTGTTTGATATAAATTAACCAGAGTATTCTCAATTTACGAAAATTTACGAAATAGAAAAGTCCTTTGAAAGATAAGGTTGTGGTGATTTGCATATTAAAATCCGAGACACGCTTGTATGGGTTGAGCCTCCTAACGACTTCAACTGACTGCGCTTGTATGGAGGTGATTCCCAGGGGCCCATGGTGCACAGGTGACTGGCACAGTCCGGGAAAATCACAGTGCCCTCAGCAGTTCATTTTGGAAATTTGAAATTTATAATTGATAAGCTCTGTTATTCTCTTCTCACTCACTTTTTACCTCTAATGTTGCATGATGACATAGGGTAGCTCAGGTAGCTGATGGTTAAGGGGATCAAGCCCATTTCAAAGATAGCACCAGGTACCTGGTAATTCTGACTGCAAGCCTCCAAATTATTCAATTAAATGCATGCTTATTGAATTCCTACTCTATTGAAGGCATGATCCTTGGGCTAGATAAACAAATACGAGCAAAATACCATCCCTGATGTCAAGGGAGACATGGACATGGTTACTCATAAAACCAAAGCTAGACATTTAAAATATTTTAATAGACAATTTGGGGAGAAAGTTAATTTTTAGAAAGTGCTATAGGGACAATGTCTTAGCCTGGATTCTTTGCAAAACAGAGCCTGAGGCAAAGCTTATGTGCCAGTACCTAGGGGTGTTCTCCCAGGGAGGCCCGTGCCTGGAACAGTCCATGGGTGTGTGTGTTTGGAGTGGGTTGGCAAGATATTTCTCTGATGGCTCTTGCTTGTCTTGCTTCTCATTAGTCAAAGTTTGCTCTAGGTGGGACACCACCTGCCCTGCCAGCCTTCGAGCAGGTGAGATCCAACCTTCGGAGTCTGGAAGGGATGGGAGAAGCAGGCCCTCCATGGGGGACTGCTCAGGTGGGGCCAACGACTGGGCACCAGACTCTGCATTGAGCTATCAGCTGAGGGTCGAGTCATGGAGGGTGGACTGGGGTGCAGGAGGAAAGAAAACCTGGGTCAGTGCAATAAAGTATATTTCTTTTCCCACTCCCAAGCAATCCCATCCTCTGAGAAGTAACTGCTGTAAACAGCCTAGCTTGTAAATATTAGCAATTCTGATTGTTGGTCAGGAAGCGTGATGTCATTTTTTCTTTTTGGTCTAAATAAAGGAAAACAAAATCTCTCTCAGATCAGGGTAAATAGTCTTGGCATATGAGTTTACTGGAAGACTGTAAGATCCCTGAGTGTCTTTTTCCTGTAGCCATGGCACTCAGGAAATGTTGGTTGAGTGAACAAGTGAATCCATACATTCCCGTTGATTTATTAGATGAACAGAACTTACAGGAAAAAAAAAAATCATACCATCTGGATCACCTGTTCTCAAACCTTAGTGCCCCCAAGATGGAAATTTGCATTTTTTAAAGCAAGTTCTCAAGGTGATCCAGCTGCAGGTGGTTTGTGGACCAAAATAAGAGCAACACTGCTGAAACCTTCTGGGGATTTGTGGCTGTGTGGATGAGACCTATAGAAAAAGATCACATTTCATGTTTACTTGCAGCAAGGGCCACACCTAGAGGGCACACCTGCAGACACCACATTTTCCTTCCTATCCGTGAGAGGTTGGAGTGGCATTTTCTACAGAAAAAGGAACTTGATTGTGATGGTAACAAACAACTTGTAAACCTGCAGAGTGTAGAACTGTCTAAACAGTGTGGCTCAAGCAGTGCCGAAGAGTCCTATTTCTCTGCCTAATAACCGCATTCCCTAGGACTGAATTTCATAAGCATTCATTAGGCACTGATGTTGTATCAGGCCGTGCTCGGTTCTGGAGACAAAAGGTGTTTAAGACATAAAACTGTTCAAGTCTTAAAAGCTTCCCCTGCGTCTGCACTTCCTTTGGGTAAAAATGCAACCATGTTCCCTGAGAATTTAGTGGCCAGACCGGTGAAATAAGCAACGGTGAGCAGGTAAAGGCTGCTAACGTGTGAACCTCGGCAAAACACTTTTGTTCACTGATGACAGTTTTTCACATCCTAGACGGCGAGAAGCTTTGCTGTTTGATTCACTTCAGTGGGAATGCACGGCCGCTCTTGCCTGGAGGCTCCGAGTCTGTGGGTCACTTTGACACAGGGAAGCAGCCTTGGTGCTGCTTCTATTTGAAGACAACATTGCACAGTTATCTCAACTTGGCAGTTTCCAAGGAAACAGGACCCTGAGTCTACTTCTTAGCACTGCTGGTAATCAGACTGTGATGTTCCAACACAACCTAAATAAAACAAGTTTCTGATGGCATCTGGCTGAGGCTACACAGGGTGCCTCCCAGGGCAAAACCACAGCTGGGAAATGATGGGGACCTCCCTCCTTGGAGCGATCACTGCTTTTCTTACCTAATGACAATGTTCCCAATGACTCCCGCAGCCTCACTTCATCCTTCCTCCCCGTGAGTCCCGGTTTCTAAACTGCCTGCAGCATGGCAGCCTCCAGTGCAAAGAGGCTCCCTCTTTCCCAGTCCCTCTTAAAAATCATCCTCTGTCGCCCCAACTCCTTCTTGATGAGCAGCCCCACGTCTCCTGTGGTGTTCCATCCCCCTTGGTGTAGCAAGTTATGAACCTAAATTTGTTTGGTTGCAGGTGTGTCCCTGGTGGTCTTTATCTGATGGGCTTTATCAAAGGGCAAGGATTGGCAAAAATGAGATTCTTTCCCTCTCCATGGTGCACTGGTAAGTGTTTTACAGGATTTCAGTAAAAGAAAGGAAAAGGAAAAAGCACTGATTTGTAGTGTTTGCTCATTTCTGTGATGTAAATATTCCCACTCTGGTCAATTTCAAGCTACTAGTATGACTTCACTGAACACTTAGTTGGGAAGAGGCATACATAATCAGCTTTCCGGGGGTCTGTACCAGTGGGCTCCAGCACGTCTCTGCCACCTTCTCACCCGTCTTCCTCAAGCAACAACCTTTTTTTCGCTCATTGAGTTTTGTAGAACTTGTTCTCCGTAGAATAGCTTATGATTTTTTCTTTCCCTGCATTTGTGTGAGGAATCTGACACCTGGCTGGCTGATTTGTAAGCAAGTCCCGAGGAATGTCATGGCTGAAATAGAAACTCACTGACAGAGAACTTGCATATAAAAGTGGGCAAATAGCAAAGAACCCAGAGTTTCAGAGACCAGTAAATGTACAATCGTTTGTCATGGTCAGTTGCTTCACTGAAGGTGATTTCCTGGTGAAGGCAGAGGGCAAATGATTTCGTCCTGGTGGAGAAAAACACCCCCTCTTAGACAGCAACACTAGTTTATCTTTCTTTGGTCTGGGCTTAATCTACCAAACCTATAGTGAGACCTGCCTTTTTTTTTTTTTTTTAAATCCTACAAAGAAAACGATCTTTGTGGAATACCCATGAGGTAATTATAGATAATGGTCCACGATCTGGCAGCTCACAAGTTCAGCCACTTGCCTGAGAAATGAATTCCCTATCTGCTACTATAAGACCTCATTATGTGCTGTACTGGTGAATTGATAATGAAAAGACTTAAAAAGTGTCTGATCCAAAAGAAGCTCCTTTCTTAGCCTGACTGGCCTCCAAGAGAAGGGCCCTAGGGAACTCAATGCAAATTTCAAACAAGATTACCAGCAGCTTCTTATCATCCCCTTGGAATGCTGGGAATGTGGGAACTGTGAAAAGCCTGCAAAAGATGGAAATACCATAGTTAAAGGGGAAAAAAAGAGAACTTTTCAATTTGATGAAAAGAAAGAAAATGTTTTAAGGTAGGCTGAGAAGATTGATATTATTTTTCTAAAAAGGCATAAGCCCTTTTGTCAAGACTACAAAGAAAATAGATCTCGGGCTTCCCTGGTGGCGCAGTGGTTGAGAGTCCGCCTGCCAATGCAGGGGACACAGGTTCGTGCCCCAGTCCGGGAGGATCCCACATGCCACGGAGCGGCTGGGCCCATGAGCCATGGCCGCTGAGCCGGCACATCCTGAGCCTGTGCTCCGCAACGAGAGAGGCCACAACAATGAGAGGCCCGCGTACCGCAAAAAAAAAAAAAAAAAAGAAAATAGATCTCGCTTTAAGTCAGTACTTTGCTCAGCAGATCTATGTAGTATCTTGTGCTGAGGATACCAAAATGAAGTTCACTGTCAACTGAAGGAGAAAAGTATTTGAGCTAGCCACTTGCTTCTTTGCTCTCAGATCCAATCTTAGACCTTTCCCTGAAAGCTTCAGGTCATGTTCAAGGTAGTAGGAGCACCAGCAGGAGAGTGGACGATGGGTGTTAAGGAGATGCCAGGATAGCCATCCCCCTCTCTCACTGCTTTGGGTGGTGATCCAGGGGTGCCAGCTCCCATGAACCAGATCTGGCCAAGTAGCCTTGGCTTCTGAGCTCTGATAGCAGCTCCTTTTCCCTTTGTTCTTTCAGCCCCAGGAGGTAGCTAGCAGCTGTCCAGTGTAATTAAAATCTGCATTGCCTCACTGTCCCCTCTTGGGCTTGTCAACCTTCTCAGCACCTCTGTCACTAGTTTATTGCATTGAATTCCTCCTGTTGAACTTCCTGGAATGACCTTGATTTTCTTGTCTGCAGGCTGACCAATAAAGAAAGTAAACGAATAGTTATAAAGTTCATGTGATGTTGCTAGAAATGGTCTGTGCATAGTGCTATGGGGACCTAGATGGTGGCTCTCTCTCACTTGTGGGGACCAGGAAGGCTTATACTAAGTGGGAAATTTGAGTTGCAGTTCCAAAAATGAGTTGGAAGTTCCAAGGCAATCAATCGAAGAGGAGGAAGCAGGAGGAAAGAGAGTGTTCCAATTGTCTGCAGAAAGCATGGCAGGGTGACAGAAGATGGAGTTTTAGAGGGATGTCAAATAATCAAAAACCACTGATGAATGGGTCAAGCACAAAACGAGTAGCCTACTTGGAGGGTGGCTATTTGGATTCCAGTTTCTATGACTGGAGATGTCACTCTGGCCACAGAAGCCTTCAATTCCCCAGGACTCGGGATGGGAGAAACCACCTGGGAAATAGATGGAAACATCAATACTCTATTCATTCTACCAATACAAAGGACCATTTGCCTAGTCGGCACCCACTGGGGGAACTTTAAACTGTGTGCTTAATGTGATACCTATGTTACCTAAAGTCTCTAAGCTGCAAGGCACTCTCACTGAAAATCTGATAGTGACCTTCTGGAAGATTCACTTGCTTGCCTCCGTTCTATTGGGGGGTGGAGAGGCAGAAAGAAAATTCCTAAGTCACTGCTTGCAAACAGCCCAGAGCACATCTGTTAAGCCTTTTTCCTTTGATAACAACACAAATATGTCTAAAATTTAGTTTTTACTCCCTCCCCAAATATGCACATGCCAAAGGCAACCGTGGCCTTTCTGCTGGGGGCAGTCACAGCTTCCAGTTTGGGAAACAAATGTTGAAGCCTGCCACTGACACCACCCGGATTAAAGCAGAAGGATCCGCTTGCCTTCAAGGATGATATTTACACTTCTATGCCATAATGCATCTCTCCTTCCCAGCACAGCAAATTTTCAAAGATGCTTCCCGTTCACTTATGACTAAATCCTTCCATACAACTCGGTGAGGCAAATAGAGTGCAGTTACTTGCCCAAGAGCTTTTAATAGACTCCTGTCAAGAGCAGAGATGGCACCCAGGTCTCTGTTTTTGGCAGGAACACTTTCCCCAGTCCTTGTGCGGATGGGGTGCATGCTGTCACAGCAAGTTTCTGTGCTGTAGGAGGTCCAGGGTCAACATTCCATAAAAAACACAGAAGCTACCTGCTTGGCCCTGGTTTTCCCTTAGGCTACATTTAGGAGGCAACGTTCAAAGAAAGATGTTCAAGCCCTCAAGGAAAGGGCTTTCTTTTCTCACTACCAACCACCTGACCCCAAGAGAAATGCCCTTCTGACCCCTACTGGCTGTGGTGGCACACACGTTGAGCAAGCATAGAGAATCATTTCCGAGCTGATATCAGAAAACTCTCCTAAACACTCTCCTGCTATGATGGGACGACAAGGTTAAACATAGGGAAGGTTGACTCAGTCCTGATTAAACAGGCTGGGAAGACAGAAACAAATAATCACCCTGTGCGTAGCAATAATGGAGCAACAAAGTAAATATTAAGGCAGAGGCTTGCTATCAATATTTAACTAGCAAATTAATGTACAGAGGATGCACTTTGGAGAATACAAGGGTGACCAGAGACACAGAAATGGCTCAATTATAATACACTGTCACAGTCACGGAAGAGGAAGGGGCTGTCTGCATTGTTTAACCCAAGGTTATGGACGCCCAACAGAGGTAATCAAAGGTGATTAAGCTGGGGGATGATGATGTGAGATAATTCTAGGCTCATTAGCATAAAGAATTTGTTGAGAGAAAGGAATAGAGAACATGCTATAAATTCTGGTCTAGAGTTCTTCCCTACAACTCTTATATGTTTGTGTCTCCCTCATCAATAATTCTCTTAGGTTTTCTTGGTCCTTTATTTACTCAACTAGGACAAAGGATCTTAAGGAACACTTCACATCTTGGGGCAACGCTTCCAACCATAACTTAGCCTAATGTTCCTGTCTTGTGTTCATGCAACCAAATCTATTTCTTAGTTTATTACTCTCTAACCACTTCTCAGAATGAGGATATTGTCAAAGTATTGTACACAAAATATTTTTCATGGGTAAATAAGTGTGGGGCCTTCTGAATTGAAGATTAAAGTGTGCATTAGCATATCAAAGCAGCCGTGATTCTTATAGAGGGATGTAGTTGTATATAGCATTTCCAGGAAACATTAGTCCTGAAGAATACTTTTTTGGAAGTATCTTAAATACCCAAGATTCCATGGAAGACTTTCGGTGAAGGACTTTTCTCTCCTGTTTGTCTTCCTCAATCAGCCGACCAATTTCAGTTACCCTGTTCCCTCTACAACCTTCGTTCCTCTTTCCTTCATGTTTGGGGTGAGATGGCCACCAGCTGATTTTCTGAGGATCTTTGTACCAGGAGTGAAAATGCCTGAGGCATCATCTGGAGACCCCACTCTCCAGTGTGCAAGGTGACTGCACACTCCAGAGCCTTCCCCAGAGTAGTGAGCCCGTGAATGTACTTTATCTTTAGAAGTTAGAATAACATGCAGACACTTCGGCACCTAATAAATTAAAAAAAACATTTTTCCTCAATAGGAAATGACAAATTTCAATCCCACTGGGACAGCATCATATTCTGATATCATTTCTCTAAGAGCTAATGAAATGTGAACCTCTAGGATGCCAGGAACTCAGATGATCACATCTCCATGATTTAATATTACAAGATCTCTGAATTTTCTCTTAGCTCCCTCTGAGATTTTGTTCTCTACTCCATTCTGAGTCTCACTAACAACTTCTCCAGGAGCTGCACAGAAACAGGGAAGCACGGTCCTTGAGACAGGGATTCATGCACCAAGAGATTAAAACAAATGGGAGAGAATTTCTGGGGTCAGGTTTCTCTAGAAGGAGCTGTGTTTCATTCCTACCTTGGCCACTACGGATCTGGATGAATTCTGCCAGTAATTCTATTTTCAAAAGTATTTTCCTCTTTATTAAGTAATTTATTAAACCTGTAATGATACTAGTTTGTTCAGCAATTTGGCTTAAGTTTGAAAGCCCTATTTCTGTCATATCCTGTTATTTTATTTTCTAATTATATGTTTTTGTTTATTCACATTCTATATATAACATCAAGTAATTGTGAGTACATCTCTTTTGTTTCTTGATTTATGTTTTTTTCCAGATTGTGTTACTTTTTTTTTTTTCTGTGCTGTTTTTGTGTTTTCTGTTATTTGTTTGCCTGGTGCCAAGATGCTTCTTTTTATCTTGTTTATGCTTAGATCACTCAGCCTGGACCTTCTCTTTGCTCTGATATAGAATGGCTAATTCTTGACTTTCTTCCCACTATATCTGACCTATAGTGTGAGAAAATGAGAAAGGAAAGAGGCAAGATCATCTTGGTTGGTGTGCAGTCTTTGTTAGCATATCTGGGCTCAGTTTTAAGATTTTGTTAAACATCCTAAGTTAGACATCTAATCAGGTACTAGATGTGATACTAGTTTAACTACAAAGGCCAAAACAGTGATTTAAATAACATAAAATTTGTATTTCTCTTATGTAACTAATTGAATGTAAGCCATCTGGTTTGGTGGCACAGACACATCAGGGATCCTGAATTCTTCTATTTTGTTGTCAAGCTTTCTATGCATTACAGTGGCACTCGGCTCTTATTGGCACATCCACATGCAGTCAGTTGAAGGGAAAAAGAGCAAGGAAAGGGCATAATTACTTTTTTAAAAGACAGGAACCTGAGGTTTGAAGCATCACTTTCTCTCCCATATGATTGGCAAGAACATAGTCACATGGCCACAGAGTAGCAAGGGGGGCTGGGAAATGCAGTCTTTCTCCTGGGAAGTCAGATGGGCAGGTGAAATTTGGGGATTCTATCACTAAAGGAAGAAACTGGTGAATGAGTTGGCTTTGCCACACCAGATATCCCATCACCTAATGGGGGGATGTAGCTCCTTCCCAGGATGGGGGTGCCCTTAGGCTTCAGATGGCTCCCCAATTCAAAGAGCTTCATGGAAACCTCCTCTCCCCATCCCACCAATTTCCCCTTTATTTTGGGAAACAAAATAGTTTTCAATAGTTTCCACTTCTCCTCACTCAAAAAAAGAAAAAGATGGGAACATCCTCTCAGTTTGAATAACTCAAGGTTTGGTGTTGTTAGTGAGCATCCTTGGGATTCCTTTGAGCCACCCATGGGTGTCCTCCCTCCTGGGTGGGGGTGAGGAGCAGAATCAGGTGAGAAGCCAGGCTGTGCTGTACCTCCTTGTTGCTCCTGGCTGCTCTAGAGTTTTCTGTTAGTTTGGTTTTAGGTTTTTAAGTTTAGTGAAGTAGGTTGTAGTCATTACCATGTTTAATTGATTTTTTTGCTATATTAATCTCATTTTCACAGTTATCAGAAGAGGGAAAGTTAGTGACATAAGGGGCTTTTTTCAAATTACTGTTTTTCTCTATTTTCTCTTTTACTATTTATAAATCTCCTCCCAGCATTCCCTATCTCCGTCTTTGCTTAATTTTCTTCATTGCACTTATGTAATGCAGACAAAGCACTATTCACCATTTTAGCTAAAAAGCCCCATAGTCTATCTCATTCATTGGCTATGTTCCTGTATTTCGTCAGCTTTTGCATTTTGCTATTGTACTTGTTTTTCTAGCCATACGCCTATTTTATTACTTTAAAAGTATCATGTTTTTATATAAAATGAAATTTTAGGAGAAGGGAAAACATTTATACTTTATCTTTTTGAACAGAAGGGTCAAAGCTAGGTTTTTGGAGAACCTTCAGTCATCCTCAAGCAATACCACTCAGGAAGAGGTCTGCTTTGCTAACTAATCCTGTGGTAGCCCAGCTGTGTTGCAAAAATTTATCACTGCTGTTGGCATCCCACAGGCTAAACATATATGCCATTTTCAACCAGGTATCTAGAAAGTTTGTCTTCCCACAATTGCTGGGAGATAGGCTTCTATGAGACCACAGATGATTTATCACTTAATAAATCCTATAAGGTGAGGATAAGTTCTAAGTTTAGCATCGATATTTCATATTATGAAAACATTACCTCTCTCTTTGATTGCTTTGTCATACCACCTGGACAAACATTTGAAAATTAGTAGACATATTATAATGAGGATAATAATCAAAATGCATCTCTGTATTATTCTCTGAATGTTTTTTTTTTTCTTAATGGTTAAAGCAGACATACAATGTATGTCTAATAGGCCACAAACAGACTGTTCTGGTTAGCCTAAAGTTCAAATTAAATCATGTATAAGCCAGAATGACTTCCCCATACCTCAATATGTGAAAATTTCTTCCATCATTTTCCCCTTTTAATTGCAAATCTTTCCATAGAAAGCACTGATAATCAATATTTTTTCCAGCATTGCCAGAGTAGCTCAGTGGCCTGCTCTGGGTCCATTCATGTCCCCTTGTTGCTAGGCCTGCTTTTTGTTTATATATTGGCCTAGTTGTCCATGTTGGGGGGAAACTAATCAGGCATAACAAACAAGTACAGAGGTTTGCTGAAGGGGAAACATTTTATAGGCTATACATTTTAGCACTTACACCCAATTGTCACACAAGCATTGTACATGTGCTTTTAGCAGTAAACTTAAAGCCAGCAGTGATACACATCATAAGTAATTATGCTCTGTGATAACTTCATAAGACAATTTTTTTCAGTCCTGAACACTGGGGTCAAAAATATGGTTTGAAGCAAAACAATAACTTTCCATTAGAATTCTTTAAATTTCTTACCCAGTTCAGCAGTATGATCTGAAAGTTACCAAATGTTTTCCATATAATATCGTACCAAATAATCCTAGTTACTTTAATATTCTTTTGTTTCTTTTTTGGCCATGCGGCATGCTTGCAGGATCCTAGCTCCCTGACCAGGGACCGAACATGTGCCCTTGGCAGTGACAGCAATAAGTCCCAACCCTGGACCACCAGGGAATTCTCAACTTTAATTAATTTCTGAGATGCCTAGGGGCCCTTTGGAATACTCGAAGTTAGCTAGAGAAAGAAACTTACAATCTGTTATCAAAAGCAGTTCAATATTCCAGAAAAACTTTGTTCTCTCAACAGAGAGAGAAAACCAAATTCCAGTCTTATGCTAGCTTACTATATATAACAAAATTCATTTATCTAATTAAATTCAATCTAAATCAAACTTGACAATATACAAAATTCTTTTCTCAAAGTTCCTTTTTCACAAACCTTTTATAACTTTCTGGACCCATATTAATTTTTCACTTATTTTCCCCATATATAAGCAAAACAGCTCTAGGACAAAATACTTCTTTTTTTCTTCAAAAAAAATCTCCATTCTTTATACCTTCTCTTGCTGACAGCACATATCTTACTTGCTTCACACACTGAAATGCTTCCCCTATCATTTTAGTAGATTTAATTACATATTACAATTTTTAACCCTTAAAATCTTAACAAAACCAAGAAACAAGTAATTGAACTGTCTGTTATACCAGCATCTGTAAAAACTATTTTTAAGTAAACATCCCTGAAACATAATTACTCTGAAAGTGTTTATCCAAAAGCTTTTATCCAATTTATCTCTATTTTATTATTTATGGCAATATCACACATAGACATATGTGCCTCCAGACAGAGACCCCATAGCTTTATCTTAAAACTTATTCATGAATCAAATATTTTAATACAGAGCTCATTAGTCTATTAATAACAGTTGGAGTAAGTTAAGTTTACAAACTTCAGTTTAAAATATCTTTCCTCCTTTTTTTTTTCCTGGCTTGAAGTTCTACTAATTAACCCAAGGCTGAAGTCTCAGGCAAAGTGGGCTGTTTTTGTATTTCAAGGACATGATATGAGTTAACTTCAAGTTTTTTACTAGGAACTTTTGTTCTCATGGATTCAGAATTCTGAAATTTTTTTTTTTTAATCAAGCCAGCTTTCTCTAACTGCATACGTGAAAAGAACCAGTTTTGGAATTTCAAAAGAGTTTCATCTTAACCAATTTTCTCCAGAGTCTAAAGAATACTGTTACCATACATTGTTAAAAAATTTATCTTTCTTTTTCTTTAGTCATAATCTCATAGCTAAAATTTTTCTAATAAATTGAACCTGAATTTCTCATTTTACAAAAGACAACAAAGATACCAATCACACAAATGGAACATACATTCACACACCACAAGACAGAACTGTCACAATCCTCCAAGACGACCGATACGGTGTCCCAAACAAACACGTCCCCAACATAAATGGTCCTCGACGTCACACACACCTCAGAACCAATTGGCAAAATGCCCAACAGCGCTTCGTGCTCACAAATGGTCCTCGACGTCAGACACACGTCAGAACCAACTGGCAAAATGCCCAACAGCGCTTCGTGCTCACAAATGGTCCTCGACGTCAGACACACGTCAGACCAACTGGCAAAATGCCCAACAGTGCTTCATGTTCACAAACGGTCCTCAACGTCAGACACACGTCAGAACCAACTGGCAAAATGGCCAACAGCGCTTCGTGCTCAAAAGACAAGTTTGCCCGGGAAACACCAGTGGACTTACTTGGTCTTGGAGCTCGTCAGCAAGTCCAGATGCATGTTTCCGTTCCACCAAGGAAAAGCGTACGTTGACAGCCAGTGCCGAGCAGGGGAGAAACAGGGAGGATCCCCCAAACACATGGTTTCGGCAGCTGCTAGGAGCGTCCCCCCAAACCCCACTGCCGGGGCCAGCGAGCCTCGAGCGGCGGCTCCTCACAGCCATCCCGGCGCGTCATCATGGCGGCTCAGCTCGGGAAAACCCCGGGAGCAGATGTCGCGAGAGTGCAGCAGCCCCAGGTTGGGAGCCAGAGACTGTAACCGGAAGTGGGGTAGGGCTGCTCGCCGCTCTAAAGCCAATAAAGAGGCCAGGTTGGTGGGAAGGAAAGTTTGCTTTATTTCAGAGGCCGGCAGCCTGGCGGGGGAGGGGGCAGAGGCCTGTCCAAAGGCCGACTCCCCGCGCTGACAATCAGTGGGCAAGAGCTTTTATAGATGTGGGGAGGGGGCTACACGCAGAAACAGCACAGTCAGCTCTGACAGTCATCTTGACGTTGGTCATCGGAGGTCTGATCGGCATCATCTTGATTGTTTTAAGTACAGTTAATCTTCAGTTCCAGGGTTACTTTTTTCCCATTTCTTTGAGTCCAGTTCTCAGAACTGTGGAAGCTATGTCATGGCTACAGTCTGGACATCACGCAGTTAACTTCACCCACCTGGTGGGGCTTTCAACATCTATAAGACAACTCACGGGAGCTGTTTTCCCTTGTTTCTGTAATTTCTCACTTCTCTGATTAAACTTATTGTTTGGCTAAAATTTTTCCACAGACATAAGGCAGTCTGAGGACATGGTGGGCAAGGACCATAGGGTCCTGGTCCGTTTCAGTAGGGTGTGAAAGAAATGTCTTTTAAGAAAAAAATCTTGATATGTGAACCCTCCAAGTTCTTGCTCCATAACGAACTCCTGGTAGGTTAAACCTGCCCCTAAATTTTCCCCTCATTTCCCATTTCCATGAAAGTTCTCTTATTCCAACCAATCACCATGGCTCCTTTATTCAGCAAATATTTATTTAGCACTTACCGTGTGCCAGACACTATTCTGTATGCTGTGGAAACTGCAGTGAACTAAACAGACGAAAGTCACTGCCCTCGTGGAATTTGCATTCTATTAGTGTAGATGGATAATAAAATAAATGAGTAAAGTATACAGTAAACAAAAAGGTGATAATTTCTATGGAAAGAAAGAAAATAGGGAACGGAGATGGGATAGGACTCTGGATATAATTTGACCTCCTTTCTTACGTTTTGGACACAAACTTTTCCCAGTCTCCCATCTGGACAGCTGAGATGCACGAGGACTTTACAAATGACTAAATAGTACTAAAATGAATTAATACTAAGTGGCTAGTTGTTAAGGGAGATTCAAGTAGAAATACACAGAACATACTTGAAGTATAAAAAAGTGTGCTCCCAGGACTCACGGAGCCTGTCTCCTTTTACACACTGCTTCCTGACCTCCCTAGTCTCTGGACAGAAGGGCTGCAATAATTCCACAGGCCCGTAGCCCAGGTGCTGCACATCTTCTCTGCTGACCTGTCCCCACATGCAGGAGGCCCCTCGCAAGCCAACATTCAGGAGTCTCATCTTTGACACGAGATGTCTCATTTTATTTGCCCGCTCCCCCTAAGTTACTCCTCTCCCTGAGCTGTGATTGGTTTCCAGCCCGAGAGGCACCTCACTGCCCCAGGTGGTGGGGGTCATGGATGATCTCATCCGCCTTCTCCAGCAGGACTGCCCTTGTGGGTTGTGGCAGCGACACCCACTCCTTATGGGATATACATGCGCTCCCCACTTTGCTCAGAGCCTTCACAGTTTGGTGGGGCCATAGGTCGGTCTCAGGCAGCATTGAAGAAACAGTGAACAAACTTTCTTGTCTTCTCTGGCACAAAGGCTAGAAGCCCATGCTCTGACTGGCATTACAGCAAGAGGTGGAAACAGCCCAGATCCTTGAACAGAGCTGACATGCAGAGCTACCAAACCCATAGTAGACTCCGTGTGGGTAAAACATACACCTTTATGTGTTGAGCCACTACAACTGGAAGTTTCTTTCCTACCACAGCTTAGTTAAACTAATACCCAGCCTATAATAGTCAAGTGAGATCACAGCACTGGGCATTCCAAAGCATTCCGATAACACTTGACATTTGGCAACAAGGAGACCATTCCTTCACACGGAGGAGGCCGTGTGGGGCAGCATCTCAGATTACAAACTTTGGGTTAGACAGAACTGGGTTTGAATCTTGCAGATGCTACATACTAACTGGTTGTGAGACATGAGTCATATTGCTCAGCCTTTCTGAACCTCAGTTTTTGTAACCTCAATTCATCAGGTTGTTTTAAGGTTGATGGAAACATCTAGTAAGGTTTGGTACACAGTAAGCACACAGAAAATCGTAGCAGTCATGATGATAAGGAGTTCAGAAGTTTACGTAGAGTAGATTCAATAATGTGCTCGCCGATTAGCCGAACCACACACATCTGATGTCCGAGCTCTGGGTGCTAAGGGAACAGAGAACAAAACCAAACTGGTGTCACTGCCTGGACCTCTCCAACCACCCAAACTTTCTAATAAATACATGAAAATAAATCAAAGGGATGATTTGTTATTTGGATGACCGAATAACATTATTTGGTATTTCTTCTTACAACTCATAGGAACTTAGGTAACTTAAATATATATAAAATTAAAAGTTGACCCAAGAAAAATTATGTTTAAGACTCCAGATATAAGGTCTTTTTAGATATAGGACATGAATCACAGCAGAAATTTTGAAAATGATCTGAGGGTAATGATTGAATCTGCTTTAAATACATCGCGAGGAGTAGCTTCAAGATGGCAGCGGAGTAAGATGTGGAGATCACCTTCCTCCCCACAGATACACCAGAAATACATCTACACGTGGAACAACTCCTACAGAACACCTACTGAACGCTGGCAGAAGACCTCAGACCTCCCAAAGGGCAAGAAACTCCCCACGTACCTGGGTAGGGAAAAGAAAAAAGAAAAAACAGAGACAAAAGAATAGGGACGGGACCTGCACCAGTGGGAGGGAGCTGTGAAGGAGGAAATGTTTCCACACACTAGGAGCCCCTTCGCGGGCGGAGACTGCGGGTGGCGGAGGGGAGAAGCTTCGGAGCCGCGGAGGAGAGCGCAGCAACAGGGGTGCGGAGGGAAAAGCGGAGAGATTCCCTCACAGAGGATCAGGGCCGACCGGCACTCACCAGTCCGAGAGGCTTGTCTGCTCCCCCGCCGGCGCGGGCGGGGCTGCGAGCTGAGGCTCGGGGTTCAGTCGGAGCGCAGGGAGAGGACTGAGGTTGGCGGCGTGAACACAGCCTGCAGGGGGTTAGTGCACCACGGCTAGCCGGGAGGGATTCCGGGTAAAAGTCTGGAGCTGCCGAGGAGGCAAGAGACATTTTCTTGCTTCTTTGTTTTCTGGTGCGCGAGGAGAGGGGATTAAGAGCGCTGCTTAAAGGAGCTCCAGAGACGGGCGCGAGCGACGGCTAACAGCGCGGACCCCAAAGACGGGCAGGAGACGCTAAGGCTGCTGCTGCCGCCACCAAGAAGCCTGTGTGCGAGCACAGGTCACTGTCCACACCCCACTTCCGGGGAGCCTGTGCAGCCCGCCACTGCCAGGGTCCCGGGATCCAGGGACAACTTTCCCGGGAGAACGCACGGCGCGCCAACGTCACGCCGGCCTCTGCCGCCGCAGGCCCGCCCCGCGCTCCGTGCCCCTCCCTCCCCCTGGCCTGAGTGAGCCACAGACCCTGAATCAGCGGCTCCTTTAACCCCGTCCTGTCTGAGCGAAGAACAGACGCCCTCCGGCAACCTACACGCAGAGGCGGGGCCAAATCCAAAGCTGAGCCCCAGGAGCTGTGCGAACAAAGAAGAGAAAGGGAAATCTCTCCCAGCAGCCTCAGGAGCAGCGGATTAAATCTCCACAGTCAACTTGATGCACCCTGCATCTGTCGAATACCTGAATAGACAACGAATCATTCCAAATTGAGGAGGGGGACTTTGGGAGCAAAGATATATATATATTTTTCCCTTTTCCTCTTTTTGTGAGTGTGTACTTGTATGCTTCTGTGTGTGATTTTGTCTGTATAGCTTTACGTTTACCATTTGTCCTAGGGTTCTGTCTGTCCGTTTTGGAGGGTTTTTTTACTATTTAAAAATTTTTCTTAATAATTACTTTTTATTTTAGTAACTTTATTTCATTTTACTTTATTTTATTTTATTTTATCTTCTTTCTTTCTTTCTTTCTAATTTTTCTCCCTTTTATTCTGTGCCATGTGGAGGATAGGCTCTTGGTGCTCCAGCCAGGCATCAGGGCTGTGCCTCTGAGGTGGGAGAGCCAAGTTCTGGACACTAGTCCACAAAGACCTCCCAGCTCCATGTAATATCAAACGGTGAAAATCTCTCAGAGATCTCCATCTAAACGCCAAGACCCAGCTCCACTCAACGACCAGCAAGCTACGGTGCTGGACACTCTATGCGAAACAACTACCAAAACAGGAACACAAACCCATCCATTAGCAGAGAGGCTGCCTAAAATCATAATAAGGCCACAAACACCCCAAAACACACCACCAGACGTGGACCTGCCCACCAGAAAGACAAGATCCAGCCTCATCCACCAGAACACAGGCACTACTCCCCTCCACCAGGAAGCCTACACAACCCACTGAACCAATCTTAGCCACTGTGGACAGACACCAAAAACAATGGGAACTACGAACCTGCAGCCTGCGAAAAGGAGACCCCAAACACAGTAAGTTAAGCAAAATGCAAAGACAGAGAAACACACAGGAGATGAAGGAGCAAGGCAAAAACCCACCAGACCTAACAAATGAAGAGGAAATAGGCAGTCTACCTGAAAAAGAATTCAGAATAATGATAGTAAAGATGATCCAAAATCTTGTAAATAGAATAGAGAAAATACAAGAAACGTTTAACAAGGACCTAGAAGAACTAAAGAGCAAACAAACAGTGATGAACAACACAATAAATGAAATTAAAAATTCTCTAGAAGGGATCAATAGCAGAATAACTGAGGCAGAAGAACGGATAAGTGACCTGGAAGATAAAATAGTGGAAATAACTACTGCAGAGCAGAATAAAGAAAAAAGAATGAAAAGAATTGAGGACAGTCTCAGAGACCTCTGGGACAACACTAAACGCACCAACATTCGAATTTTAGGGGTCCCAGAAGAAGAAGAGAAAAAGAAAGGGACTGAGAAAATATTTGAAGAGATTATAGTTGAAAACTTCCCTAATATGGGCAAGGAAATAGTTAATCAAGTCCAGGAAGCACAGAGTCCCATACAGGATAAATCCAAGGAGAAACATGCCAAGACACATATTAATCAAACTATCAAAAATTAAATACAAACAGAATATATTAAAAGCAGCAAGGGAAAAACAACAAATAACATACAAGGGAATCCCCATAAGGTTAACAGCTGATCCTTCAGCAGAAACTCTGCAAGCCAGAAGGGAGAGGCAGGACATATTTAAAGTGATGAAGGAGAAAAACCTACAACCAAGATTACTCTACCCAGCAAGGATCTCATTCAGATTTGATGGAGAAATTAAAACCTTTACAGACAAGCAAAAGCTAAAAGAATTCAGCACCACCAAACCAGCTTTACAATAAATGCTAAAGGAACTTCTCTAGGCAGGAAACACAAGAGAAGGAAAACACCTACAATAACAAACCCAAAACAATTAAGAAAATGGTAATAGGAGCATACGTATCGATAATTACCTTAAATGTAAATGGATTAAATGCTCCAACCAAAAGACATAGACTGGCTGAATGGATACAAAAACAAGACCCATATATATGCTGTCTACAAGAGATCCACTTCAGACCTAGGGACACAAACAGACTGAAAGTGAGGGGATGGAAAAAGATATTCCATGCAAATGGAAATCAAAAGAAAGCTGGAGTAGCAATTCTCATATCAGAAAAAATAGACTTTAAAATAAAGACTATTACAAGAGACAAAGAAGGACACTAAATAATGATCAAGGGATTGATTCAAGAAGAAGATATAACAATTGTAAATATTTATGCACCCAACATCGGAGCAACTCAATACATAAGGCAAATAGTAACAGCCATAAAAGGGGAAATTGACAGTAACACAATCATAGTAGGGGACTCTAACACCCCACTTTCACCAATGGACAGATCATCCAAAATGAAAATAAATAAGGAAACACAAGCTTTAAATGATACATTAAACAAGGTGGACTTAACTGATATTTATAGGACGTTCCATCCAAAAACAACAGAATACATATTCTTCTCAAGTGCTCATGGAACATTCTCCAGGATAGATCATATCCTGGGTCACAAATCAAGCCTTGGTAAATTTAAGAAAATTGAAATCGTATGAAGTATCTTTTCCGACCACAACACTATGAGACTAGATATCAATTACAGGAAAAAATCTGTAAAAAATACAAACACAAAGAGGCTAAACAATACACTACTTAATAACCAAGAGATCACTGAAGAAATCAAAGAGGAAATCAAAAAATACCCAGAAACAAATGACAATGAAAACACGACCACCCAAAACCTATGAGATGTAGCAAAAGCAGTTCTAAGAGGGAAGTTTATAGCAATAAATTCGTACCTTTAGAAACAAGAAACATCTCAAATAAACAACCTAAACTTACACCTAAAGCAATTAGAGAAACAAATTAGAAGAACAAAAAAACCCCAAAGTTAGCAGAAGGAATAAAATCATGAAGATCAGATCAGAAATAAATGAAAAGGAAGTTAAGGAAATGGTAGCAAAGATCAGTAAAACTAAAAGCTGGTTCTTTGAGAAGATAAACAAAATTGATAAACCATTAGCCAGACTCATCAAGAAAAAAATGGAGAAGACTCAAATCAATAGATTTAGAAATGAAAAAGGAGAAGTAACAACTGACACTGCAGAAATACAAAGGATCATGACAGATTACTACAAAAGCTCTATGCCAATAAAATGGACAACCTGGAAGTAATGGAAAAATTCTTAGACATGCACAACCTTCCAAGACTGAACCAGGAAGAAATAGAAAATATAAACAGACCAGTCACAAGCATTGAAATTGAAACTGTGATTAAAAATCTTCCAACAAACAATAGCCCAGGACCAGATGACTTCACAGGAGAATTCTATCAAACATTTAGAGAAGAGCTAACACCTATCCTTCTCAAACTCTTCCAAAATATAGCAGAGGGAGAAACACTCCCAAACTCATTCTATGAGGCCACCATCACCTTGATACCAAAACCAGACAAAGATGTCACAAAGAAAGAAAACTACAGGCCAATATCACTGATGAACATAGATGCAAAAATCCTCAACAAAATACTAGCAAACAGAATCCAATAGCACATTAAAAGGATCATACACCATGACCAAGTGGGGTTTATCCCAGGAATGCAAAGATTCTTCAATATATGCAAATCAATCAATGTGATACACCATATTAACAGATTGAAGGAGAAAAATCATGATCTCATTAGATGCAGAGAAAGCTTTTGACAAAATTCAACACACATTTATGATTAAAACCCTCTAGAAAATAGGCATAGAGGGAACTTTCCTCAACATAATAAAGGCCATATATGAAAAACCCACAGCCAACATCGTCCTCAATGGTGAAAAACTGAAACCATTTCCACTAAGATGAGGAACAGGACAAGGTTGTCCACTCTCACCACTATTATTCAACATAGTTTTGGTAGTTTTAGCCAAAGCAATCAGAGAAGAAAAAGAAATAAAAGGAATCCAAATCGGAAAAGAAGAAGTAAAGCTGTCACTGTTTGCAGATGACATGATACTATACATAGAGGATCCTAAAGATGCTACCAGAAAACTACTAGAGCTAATCAATGAATCTGGTAAAGTAGCAGGATACAAAATTAATGCACAGAAATCTCTGGCATTCCTATACACTAATGATGAAAAATCTGAAAGTGAAATTAAGAAAACACTCGCATCTACCATTGCAACAGAAAGAATAAAATACCTAGGAATAAACCTATCTAAGGAGACAAAAGACCTGTATGCAGAAAATTATAAGACACTGATAAAAGAAATTAAAGATGATACAAATGGATGGAACGATATACCATGTTCTTGGATTGGAAGAATCAACATTGTGAAAATGACTATACTACCCAAAACAATCTACAGATTCAATGCAATCCCTGTTAAATGACCAATGGCACTTTTCACAGAACTAGAACAAAAAATTTCACAATTTGTATGGAAACACAAAAGATCCCGAATAGCCAAAGCAATCTTGAGAAAGAAAAACAGAGCTGGAGGAATCAGGCTGCCTGTCTTCAGACTATACTACAAAGTTACACTAATCAAGACAGTGTGGTACTGGCACAAAAACAGAAATATAGATCAATGGAACAGGATAGAAAGCTCAGAAATAAACCCACACACATATGGTTACCTTATCTTTGATAAAGGAGGCAAGAATATACAATGGAGAAAAGACAGCCTCTTCAATAAGTGGTGCTGGGAAATTGGACAGGTACATGTAAAAGTATGAAATTAGAACATTCCCTAACACCATACACAAAAATAAACTGAAAATGGATTAAAGACCTAAATGTAAGGTCAGACACTATAAAACTCTTCGAGGAAAATATAGGCAGAACACTCTACGACATACATCACAGCAAGATCCTTTTTGACCCACCTCCTAGAGAAATGGAAATAAAAACAAAAATAAACAAATGGGACCTAATGAAACTTAAAAGCTTTGGACAGCAAAGGAAACCATAAACAAGACGAAAAGACAACCCTCAGAATGGGAGAAAATATTTGCAAATGAAGCAACTGACAAAGGATTAATCTCCAAAATTTACAAGCAGCTCGTGCAGCTCAATATCAAAAAAAACAAACAAGCCAATCCAAAAATGGGCAGAAGACCTAAATCGACATTTCTCCAAAGAAGATATACAGATTGCCAATAAACACATGAAAGAATGCTCAACATCATTAATCATTAGCGAAATGCAAATCGAAACTACAATGAGATATCATCCCACACCGGTCAGAATGGCCATCATCAAAAAATCTACAAACAATAAATGCTGGAGAGGGTGTGGAGAAAAGGGAACCAACCCTCTTGCACTGTTGGTGGGAATGTAAATTGATACAGCCTCTATGGAGAACAGTATGGAGGTTCCTTAAAAAGCTAAAAATAGAACTACCATACGACCCAGCAATCCCACTACTGGGCATATACCCTGAGAAAACCATAATTCAAAAAGAGTCATGTACCAAAATGTTCACTGCAGCTCTATTTACAATAGCCAGGACATGGAAGCAACCTAAGTGTCCATCAACAGATGAATGGATAAAGATGTGGCTCATATGTACAATGGAATATTACTCAGCCATAAAAAGAAACAAAATTGAGTTATTTGTAGCAAGGTGGATGGACCTAGAGTCTGTCATACAGAGTGAAGTAAGTCAGAAAGAGAAAAACAAATACCGTATGCTAACACATATACATGGAATCTAAAAAAACTAACAAAAAAAAAGGTCATGAAGAATCTAGGGGCAAGACGGGAATAAAGACACAGACCTACTAGAGAATGGAGTTGAGGATATGGGGAGGGGGAAGGGTAAGCTGGGACAAAGTGAGAGAGTGGCATGGACATATATACACTACCAAACGTAAAATAGATAGCTAGTGGGAAGCAGCTGCATAGCACAGGGAGATCAACTCAGTGCTTTGTGACCACCTAGAGGGGTGGGATTGGGAGAGTGGGAGGGAGGGAGATGCAAGAAGGAAGAGATATGGGAACATATGTATATGTATAACTGATTCACTTTGTTATAAATCAGAAACTAACACACCATTGTAAAGCAATTATACTCCAATAAAGATGTTAAAAAATATATATCGCATATTCAAAGTCAAGAAGCATTTTAATCAACATTGAAAATCTTCAGAAATTGGACAAAAGTAGAGCAGTGACAGCCTAAGAAACCATGGAATGGTTTCCAGACAGGATTACATCAAGATCGTTAGTTTTGCCAGCATCACGTCTCTGCAAGATGATGATGGGGCCGTGAAGAAGGGTGCTAAGTTAACTCATGTCAAAAGTGATGGTCGGGGGAGATGCCCAAATCACTGAAAGGAGCATTACAAAGACTAGAACCTGCTCTCCATCCCGAGAAGTCATCTCAATCAAGCTGCCGAAGGGTGAGACTCAATTGTACCATCCCCAGACAGCAGGTCCATTTCAATCCAACATTCTGCCAGAACAAGTGACTTTCCAACTCTATTAATAGGGCAGTGATAAAATTTGGTATTGGCTATGAATGTTTCACGTTTATGGAACTCCTACATCATAATAGGTATCATTCTAGTTAGACGCGGAGATGAGAGACAATCTTTCTATAAAGAAAAGCCTTCTCTTGGGAGTCACCGTTGGACAACGAAACTCTACTGTCTGATAGTTTCTCAGTTATTTGTAATAAGGACCCTAAGGAACAAGAGTAGAAGTTATTGAAGAAAGATTAAATTGGGTTCACCCTACTTTTACCATTCAGGATTTTAAAGCCATTGGAAAGTAGTAAACTGTGTGAGATGAATGAGGCAACTTCTTTTGAACAGGAAGATTTGGCTTTTCACAAATTGGTCCTCCCCTTTGACTCCTGACCACACCGTGATGAGTAACAGAGTATTCGCTTTGGTCTATAGAACTTTAAGTTTTCCACCAAGCAACATACTTTGTGAGCACTCTCTTCCTCTCAGAAAAGTCCACATGTAGGGCTCTCACCATCAATGAGGCAGGATGGCTGCAACGTGCTTCTGGGCTAAGTGAGTGGGATTTCCAATTTCCTAATTTTACTTTGTTTTCCAGGCTGCATTGTGCTCAGGCTCTTCTGTATTGTGCTCTGAGAAACCTGCAGTGATGTGTTCTCTGTCTTGGAGTGTCTCAAAACCACCAGGCAAATTCTGGAACCACTAGCTTAGTGTACCTGCAGGCGGGGTCGCTGCTTCTCAGACCTGAATGGATGGGCGTATGGGTCATCTGGGGAATCTTGTTAAAATGACTCAGCAGGTCTGGGGTGTGGCCTGATACTCTGCATTTCTAACAGGCCTCCAGGTGGTGCTGTTGCTCCTGGTTCTTGAGTAGCCAGTCCCTCTGTGGGCACCTGTCGAGATCATGCAGTACTATGGCATGGTAGGAGGAATGGAGGGGGAGATGAGACCAGATACGTGCTGGACTCATTCCTCAACCTGCCTAAACTTTGGAGTCCTCATTTATAAAGTAGAATAATGAGAAAGCTTAGCTCCCAGAGCTGCTGTGAAAATAGAATGCTCTCAGTATTAAGAAGTATAGTGTTATCACCATACAAGATTCCCATAGAGTTTACTCCTTCTCTCCTAAAATGATAGAATTGGTTAATGGGAACTTTACTGCTACTAAGAAGTGGCATACGTGTGATAACGTGATGCTCTTATCTGTATCATCTTGCAATGTTTCTTTGGAATATTAAAAAAAGAAATGCCAGAGATCATCCTGGTCTCACTTGCTTCTTGGTGCTAAGTTGTACTCAGTTTGAAGCTCCCTTCCCTCTGGCTTCTCAACCCCTGAGCTGAAAAGCTGCTTAAGACGCCTTCGTGGATAGAGTTTAGGGAAATAGAGCTAATTCTTGGCAGAACTGCTTTTCAATGCAACACAACAGCTCTATCACTGGGAAGCAGAAACATTACAGAATGCTACAAAATCCATCTGATTTGCAAAAAGATAAAGTGCAATCCAGCCCAAGTGGTGATTAATATGTTAGGAGGGAAGACAGGAGATGGAACAATAAATGATTTTCATGTTTGAAGTTAAATGTTTCAATCCTCGTGACCTATTTAATTCTTGACTTTGGGAAGAATTCTACAGTGATTTAGCTCATTAAACCCAGGAAGAAAAGCCTAGCTTAGCAGCTAACTAGGGATAAGAAATGCGTGAAAAGCATGTATGTTTAAGGTTTCTCAAACAATGAAATAGAAAACATTAATCTATATGGCCCTTAGCGTTCTTCAGAAAGTATCTCCGGATTAATTCTGATAGACTCCTTGTAAGTCATCATGTTTTCTGGAAACACCCATGAGCATAAATAGAATTTAAGTTCAGTAAAGTGATTACCCAACTCTGGATCTTTTCTCTAAGCAGAGAGACCTAAAACTCCACTGAATAGGGAAAATGTCCTCTTCTTAGTTAAATCTTGGAAGATGCCAAAGGTGTCAGTGTCCAGAGAGAAGTAGGAATATTGATTCACTGGGAAGAGCTGTGCAGAGCAGTCCACCCCTGTGCTTCAGAATTTAGTTTTCCTATAATCAGAGAAAGGTGAAGAAAGAACCGTTAGCACATGGTGGGGATAAGGGGAGGCCAGTTGTGTTGCAACAAGCTTTTTTGTTTGTTTGTTTGTTTGCGGTACGCGGGCCTCTCACTATCGTGGCCTCTCCCGTTGCGGAGCACAGGCTCCGGACGCGCAGGCTCAGCGGCCATGGCTCACGGGCCCAGCTGCTCCGCGGCATGTGGGATCTTCCCGGACCGGGGCATGAACCCGTGTTCCCTGCATCGGCAGGTGGACTCTCAACCACTGCGCCACCAGGGAAGCCCACAACAAGCTTTCTTAAGGGTTTACTCTACTCTACCCTACCCTCTTGTCTTTGTTTATTATTATTACCACTACTATTATTTTAGTCCCAGATGGAAAAGAAATTTTCCTAAGAATTACCAAGTAGCTCAACTTTGCCCTTTCTCAAAATTTAGCATAGCTGCATGCCTAAACACTGTCAGATTTATTATCTATTTACTACAAGAACAAAACTTACCAACAGATATTTGGGAATTTCATTTAAAAAAAAAACTTTACTAAATGGAATATAGAAACATTTGACACAAGATTTGGAGTTGAAAATTTTCCATTTATAATGCCAAATTCTTTATGCCTTATCTTGACAAGTATCCAGTTTGGGTTGATATTCTTTCAGGAAATGTCTTCTTAATCTTCTCTCCTTATTAGGATATTATTTTTAAAAGAGAACTTTAAAAAATCTTGAAAGTTATTTGATGCTGGAATAATACCAATTTCTTTAACAATAACAAAGCTAATATAATAAAAGCCATCAGGTTTGGGATATTTTAGGAAAATGTTTAATTCAACTGTTTCTTTGGAATGTAGTAGTCATAGTTTGGAATTTAAGTTACAGTTCAGTTCTGTGTGGTTTTTTATGCAACTCAGTGTCTGAGAATACAAATGTCATTTAAAGTTAAGGCTTCGCTGTTCATTTTGAATCAACAATTTACAAGTGTCATATTGTCATAGAAAATAAAAATTTCTGTAAAAAAAATTTGCACAAAACTTTATGATGGTACAAAACATGAAGCAATAATATACCAGTAAAATGAAAACATTTTACTACAGAAAGTTTTATAGATCTCAATAAAGAAAAAAATATGTTATTTTACACCTTTTAAAATTACGAAACAATCTAAAACAATATAAACTGAACATTTTGTAACACTGCCTTTACAAATTAATAACTTTATAAACATATAATTTTTAAATATATTTATCAGTGCAAGATACTTTCAAATTTAAAGTTGCAGTATCATTTTTCCTTGGCTGAAGACAACTGTAAGTCTGTTGCCTTAAAGGTAAATCAAGTCTTAGTGCTTTCATCCTGGTACGATTATAACGGCTGAATGGATGCCTCTGGGGATAAGAATCTATTCTTCTTTCATAGTGATCAATACTTTCCTGGAAACGAAAGGCATTCTCAATTCAATTAGACCAGGATGAATGGACTTTCCCCTCCATGATGCAATGTGACTCCCACAAATATATTCGAGTGAGACCTACAGCAGTGCCGGAAGGGAGGAAGTTCTTACCTACAACACGGCATGGCACAAATACACGGAAAACAACCAAAGCTTCTTTGGGTTAATTCAATGCTGCCTGATAGGATATTTACTTCTCTGTGCCATTGGAGGCTTAGGTCTTAACAGCCCCAAGGCAGGCTTTTTGTTTGTGAGGCACTGGAAGTTTCTAGAAGCATTCATTCAAGTCTCTGTTATTTCAGGGTTGCTGCAGACTGAATTTTTAAAAACATTTGTTTTGACTTTACTCATTTTCTTCCCCTCTGTCATCTTAAAATACTTCATCCCCAGGCACCATGATTTATTGTCGCTTTCTTAAATTAACTGTTCTTTCTTCCACTTCCCTTATCTGACTCAATACCAAAACAAGAAGGCTCTCACGGGTCATTTTTGTGTATTTGGATGTAAAAATCTCCTGTTTTTGGATATGGGGAGAACTCTATTCCTTTGGGTCTCACTTGAAAGCCAATTAGTATTATTTCTTCTCTCAACTTATCGCTATTTTTATTAAATGCAAACATTTCTATTGAAGATCATTTCGATTGGAATAGACAGACAAATGGCTTAGGAAAAGAGATACTGTCACTTTAACCAGTTAACAAGGAAACCAAAGTTAGACTTTGGAGGGCAAAGTTAGGAATTTCCCTTATTTATTTACTTTCCAACATAAAGTCTAGTAAAAGTGTTCGCCATTACCAGCAGGTTAAAGCTGCAAGTTTCTTTTCTGGATAATGGCAAATGCTTAAATCCTAAGAGAGGAAAAAGACAGAGAGATAGGAGAGAAAGAGTTTACATTTGAAAATACATTCCATATGAAAGAACAGTAAGAGAGAATATTGCAGCTTTATACAAAAGGGTCAAGAGACATGAAATTGAACTACGGAAAAAGCAGAACAATTAAGCCACGTTGCCAAATCTTCAGAGCCCTTGCCTACCCGGAGGCTGACATCTCACACTAAAATATACTTTCTTCTTAGTCAGTGGGCCACCAGGGTTTGATTCAAGAGGAGGGCTTTCACCAGCGAGAAACAGGGCGGGTTAATGTAACACAATGAGAACCAGTACAAACAAAAAGGCACTTGAGAGGACGTAGACCAGCCAGTGCCAAGGATTCTTCGTTGTGGTTGTCGGCATCACACCCAGTTGCCAGCAGTGTCTGGTGATCGCACAGTTTTCTGTATGGAGTTCACAGCACAAGGTTGAGTACAACACTGGAAAACATGGAGGAAATCTGACGGTATTGCTTCGTAAACAGAGCTGACACGCTAGACTGGTACTGAGGCTACGGTACTTTAACAGAAAGCATCCTACTCCTTCTTTGCCTATGCACAACGCGGGCGATGATACACAAGGCCAGCTTCAGGAGTCCACTGAAATGTGGTTACGCGAATATATTCTGGGCACTGGGCTGCAGGTAGCATGTCCGTCGAAAGGGCCCCACTGAATACACCTGGTACCAGCATCTTGGATTTTGCAGTTTCCGAAGAGGATCCAGAAGAGGGAGAGAGAGAAGGGAAAGGGGAGTCCAAATGAATTATTAAGTCAATCATACTTGGTCTCAACACCAGCATTTGATTATTCAAAAGAAACCAACAGAAGGAAGCTGACTGTACAGCATTTCGATTGTTAACACAGCTAAGTCGTTCATGTCTGTCGGCCGAACTCATCGAAGCTCCTGAGAAAACCTGGCTTGGCATCATTAACGCACTTCCCAGCCTGAACAGTGAAAGATCAGCCGGTCCCCAGCTCAAGCTCTGTCCTCCGCTCCACTCTCCTGCTCACCTGGTCACCTCTGTCTGCCTTCATGCCTCCGAGTAAGTACTCTGTGGATTCAGTTTGTCTTTTTTCAACTTCACGCCATCCACAAGTTCGAAGTTATAGTTCTCCAGGGCAGATAAGTTTCTTTCCGACATCCCGTTGTGCCAGCAGGCACAGTACAGCACGACCCCACAGACGGCGCCCAGGAGGACGCCCAGGGCGCTCATGGCGATGATGGTGATGAGGATAGGGTCCAGGGTCTTCAACACGTTGCCCGGCTTCCTGGAGATGTTCTCATCACCGTCTCCCGTGCCTTGGTATCCTGGGGTGCTCCCTGGGGAGAAAAACGAAATTGGCTCCATGAGCCGCCAACGTACCAGATGACAGCAGACAGAGAAATGGAGAAGAAGGAAAGAGAAAGGAGTGAAGCAGACATCCGGACTGGGCTGTCCTCCCCGAGAGCCTGCGGGGGATTTCTGCAGCGGGGGTTTGGTTCCCCCATCGCCAAGAAACACCAACGTTTAGGTTTGACTCATCGCTGGGAATTGAAGGTGGGAGGGAAGGGTATTGGGTGTTGGTGCTGTGATTCTGACAGGAAGCTTAGCGCATGGAAACCACTGACTCTGGGTAAACGATGAGGGTTCGGTTCTAATCTAATTCCGATTTCATGCAGCCCGCCATCTGTGAGATTGTAATCTGTATTTATCGTCCTTGGCCAGATAAGAGGTCTGTAAACTTTGCAAAATGCTTCGTCACACATTTGTCTAGAGGGGGATTTAACCATTCCTGGCACCTTTGCCTGATCCCAAAACCCGGCACGAGGAACCCGCCCAAGCTGTCCTTCTGTGTGGTAGTGCTACCACATATCAAGTCTTCAAGTTTCCTCCTTGAGTCAATGGTGGTTTCACTCAGGAAGGAGAGGGCTTTCAGAAAGAAGGAGGGCATGCCTGCTGCTGACATTTCAAGTGGCTTATGGCTCCAGTCTAGAAGCTGGGTCAGTGCTGTGCTGAACAGAACACATTTAATAATCAGCATCTTTGCTGCCCTGGTGGTTTCGCTGCAGATGGTCACACAGCTCTGCGCTCAGGCACTGGGGAAATGTTTTCTTTACAGTGGAACATGAGAAATTACTAACATGGGAGCTTTGAGTCTCATTACCCGGGACTAGAAATGAGACTAAAATGTCCATGTGCAACAGGCCTGGTGTTTACTTAATGGTGTTCTGATCAACAAGGATTCCAATCAAAGAAAACTAAAAATATGAGACGCAAGTCCCTAAATAGGGGGAAACAAGCCATGGGGACACATTAATATTCTCTCCCTTGATGCAACATTGTTTTGAAACAACCTCTAATAAAGTTTACAACCCAGCGTGGACTACATAACTAAGCTAAACGAGTCACGTGTTAATATGACCAACCGCAGACATGGGGCCATCTTTATTTGTCTCCATCAAGTCCAAGTCTGGCTATAGTAGGTCCACATTTCTAAGGGCAACAGGTGCTGCTGTTGATGGGTAGGGCACAGAACTGCCGGCAGCAGCTGTGAGTGACGCTGGGGCAAGTGTCCAACACCACCACTGCTGGCAGGAGGCGCAGAGACTTCTGGGAATAAAATAATATCAGGCAAGGCCTAACTCCGACCACATGTCTTGCGTTGGATCACAAAGCAGTGTGCAACGAAAACACGCATTTTTGAGTTAATCAGTCTGAAGTCCGAGGCTACCATGTAATTTGCTGTGTTACTTAAGGCCAAGCCACTGCTCTGAGCTTCAATCTCCTCATCTGTAAAATGGGGATAAATACACTCAGAGAGCAGCTGTGAGGATTAAATAAGATAACTTATGTAAAGCGATTGGAACATACTAGCTACTCAATAAACCCCCATCAGCATCGTCAGCATCATTGTCATCAATACTGTGATCATTATCGCAAAACGAGGGTTTCAGGAGAGGAGGCTGGGAACAGATGGCCCAAACAAAACAGATTATCACAGAAATTGGGCTCCCGGTCTCTACAGATTATAGCTGGATATAAACCAGGAACAAGAATTTGGGCTGGTTTCAAATTATTATATGAAAATTATTGCAGGTCTTTGGGTAAGAAACAATCTTCACTAGTTTCCTGTGCCCATGGTTACAAAATGAGAGTGTTTCACATCATTGCCCTCTGGGTCCCCTCTTGCAGCTCAGGCAGGGAATGGCCAGGGTGGCACACGTCCCCAGGGCTCGCCCCCCTACACAGGCTGTGCCTCTTACGGCGTGAGGCTCCCAAGTCTGCAGAGCAGGTAGGAGAGGGCACTCTGACGACAGCCCAGGCACAGCACCACGGATGCGGGTGTTTATTTCATGTGAGCTGCTTTGATACACCAGTGCACCAAAGTTCCAGAAAGCTTCTTCATAAATATACTGAAAGCCACAGTAAAATATTTTAGAAATCGGTCAGCAAGACAAATTTACCTGTTTCGTCGATTTTACTTTCTGGGTTCTTTTTATCCAGGTCTGCTGGCTCTGACGAGTCAAACAAAATTGAAAGAGATATTTGAACTGCCAACCAAATACAGTACACATAAACCTTTACACACACACACACACGCGCGCACACACGCACACACACACACACACACCCCACTAATGGCTCTGCTGGGTTTCCTTTGGAGTTTTTAGTACAATCTGACCCCACCAAGTAACTGGAGAGCTATAGAGAGGCAGTGTTAAATGACTAGGGAATTGGTGTCAGATCTAAATCCAGGAAGCACTGCTGGAGCAGAGTGTGTTGTCTTAGGAGAAGAGCAGGGAGGAGGGAAATGGTTTTGGCATTTGGAGTGTGGGGAAATCTGGTGAAAATAGAAAACAGAAGTGGAGTTGCACATATGGCTACCATCCTGTGCTTTTGTAGATAACTGCTTCGTAAGTGTTAGTCAGTTTCTCATATGGTATGTCAGCTCATTAAGGCCAGAGATTGTGTCCTGTGTCTTACCAAAAAAAAGAAAGCATCTGGAGGGAGTGGAGTTCTGGTATCCCTTATGGTTCTGAGTAGAACACAGGGACCTGGTTCACTTCTATGTCCCCAGCATTTAGAACAGTGTTCAGAACATACGCGGTGACTCAATAAATATTTATCAATGCATGAATAATTAACAAAGAGCTGATAATCTCCCAGCACCCATGGCTAAATATTCAAGGAAATATATTTGTCGAATAATTGTAGAATTATCTTAGACGCCTTTTCATTGTTACAGCAACACCAAGTTTTAATGGTGCTGTAGCTGTGACTTTAGCTGTGAGTATAATGCCCAGCGGTGAGCACAGCTAAGCAGATGAGTCACATGAAAACAGAAAGGCTCACGGACTCGTCTTAGCTTCTATACATTCACTGTAGCCCTGGATGCTGCTTTGCACATAGAAGGTGGTCAGTGAAAACCTGTTGAACCAGATTGAATGTATTTCTTGGTTTCAGCTGGTAGAGCTTGCTCTCCCATTCCAAAAACATCACCATCAACCTTCTCATCTTGGAACAGGAAAGCAAGCAGTACGTGCCCTGCGTAACGGCATGAAACATACATTTTAACAACTGTGTAGATCTGGATGTGGGGAATTTGTAAAGTAGTTGCAACTTAAATATTAAGCCTTATTTTCTGTGAAGATCTGCAAAGTACTGTGGCAGGAAGCAGTCTTTGGGTGAGACTGTCCTCTTTTTCCCCCAATTTCTTCAATCAACCCTATCAAATTATTGCCACTTTAGGGATTACGTATATCCAATACATTGTATAATAAAAGCTTTGTAAATTGCCGAAATGACCAAAAACCCATTATAGCCAACAGGCCTCCTTTGTCTTAAATTTGCCCAATAGGATTATTCCATTTTGTTATAATTAACATCCTATTATATAATGATATATAACAAAAGTTTAAGTGTAGCAAATGGAGCTTAAGACTAATTCCTGTGCTATTACATTGCCATTAGTGGTGCTATTTATAATTATATATCAAGAACTGGGAGAATGAATTGGTTTCCTACGTCAGACTCTTACCCATATACACCAGACCGATGAAATCCATAAACTCTGAAATACTAGGCAAAGTCTCTAAATTTCCTTTATTCTTTTGAGTCAACTCAACTGTTTTTAGAGTCAGAAACATCTACTTATTTGTAATAAAGCGAAGAATGATGGTGTCTATGATTCATTCACATTGTAATCTTCATTAAATCCACTGTGCTAAAAAATTTCAAAGGCCTGCTGCTTGTGGACACACTCAGATATTTGGAATTATCCAGCTGTCTGAGTTTTACGCTTCTCATCACAATGTTTAGGCATGGCGTACACAGCCTGGAAACCGTGAGTTTCTTCTTTGCTACGATCTTTGGATTGCATATTATTTGTGTAGTTTTGTGGGTACCAACCAGACATTCTAAGGGAACCAGGTTAGATAATGGGGCAGCTAAAGGTAGACTGACCTGGCCTTATGCCCTGTTGCACCAGACCATGCGTTCTATAGGATGTGCTTATAGCCCACATTAAAATTCGAGGTCCAAATGAACACGACAAAGACCATTCAGTGGAAAGACACGTGCCCTGAGCAAGCACTGCTTTGGTTTCTACAGCAACCCATACTTACTTGTGCAGTCCTCTTGAGGGATGTGGTTATTGATACTAATGTCATCCACTGCAATCCCGCCAAGGTTGCCTTTTCCGATTTCACCCTCAAAAATCACCTAAGAAAATGAGATCGTTTTCACAGTATTTAAATGTCGGGTCCCAGATAACAGTGCTTACAAACGCTTGTTCAGCTCAAGTCACAGAACGTAAATGAAATTCGTGAGGTTTCGAATGATCACACGATTTGCTCTTCAATCCATATTAACTGCTTGGGGATGGCATAAAACTTCTCCTCACTGTATTTTTGTATGATACAGAATTTAAAACTGGAAAAAAGCAGCAAATTAAAGGAATGTTCATTGTGACAGCCCCAAATAATTATTGAGTAGCATTTTCCCTTCTTTCTCAGCAGTCGGTCCTACGTCTGTAATCTAGGAGACTGTGAAATATGCTACTGAGATTATCATCATTGCAGCAGTATCTCAGGTTCACGAAACACCTGAAATAAAATTTGGAATTTTTTCTGCATCTCATTTGCATAACTTTCAAATATTACCCCAGAGACCCCAAAACAGCTATCCGCCCCATCCTAGAGAAGGGCCCACCTGGTAAAGTTTCAGAGATTTGTGCAGCAGGACACGCCCCTCTTTCCAGTGGTCCCCTTGGTGTCCGATGGCCATCCAGACCAACTGGTCATATTCCTCTGGCTTCTGGTAGTGCAGTTTGACCCTCAGCGTGCCCACGTGTGAACCAGACATGTGATACCAGAAGGTCATGCAGTGGGCAGAGTTCTGGGAATAAACCACAGGGCTCACCAGGCGAGCCACTTTGCCTTTCTGGTTTTCATCAGCTTGGGAGTAGATGAAGTTGCCATCTCCTGCTGTGACAAAAAGCTGTGTTAAAGAGAGTGGCCAATGGATGAAGCTTTGTCTCTTTTCTGTCAAGTTCTGCTACTCAAACCTTCTCTCCTGGGCTGAGCACCAGAACCCAATTGTGCAGGAGAAGGGAAAGTGGGCAATAGATGGAAACCTCACTGACACTGGAGGCTCTGCTCTCAGCTTCTGTGAAAGCACGTTTGTGACAGAGGCTGTAAACAGCGCTCGTCTGATACCACGTATCTGGAACGCACTGTCACACGGACACGGGCTATGACTTGTGTTGGTCTCTGCACCATTGCAAGCAGATCGGATGTACAGGAAGACCTATTTTCATGCAACTTTAAGATTGCTTCAGCAGCACACACGTGAACACAGACACTAAATGGAAACATTTAGATGTGTTCTTATCTATTTACCATTGGAACAGGTAGACTTCTGGTTGATGATGCTTTGGTCACTGTAACTGCTTGATAATAAAGCTGCAGTTTGTCCAAATAATCTGGCAATCTTTTTTTTTTCTGCCAAACTTCGATGCTTTTCCCCTAGTTCGTTTTAATGGCTTATAAATTCCTTAAATACACCTGAGAGCCTGAAACTCAGCTGTGAGCCCTACTTCTGTTTGATGTGGGCTTCTGGTTCTAGGAGAGGTGAGGCTGCATTTCTGAGGCTTATTAGAACCTGCCATTTTGGCAACCGAGATGCTTGCCGAGCTTGGAGGACTAACTCCTGGCTCTACTGTTAATGACCCCCTGTGGGAGCACTGCCTTCTGCCACCACCTGGTCTGAACACACAACTCGCGTTTCACTGTTTGCTCTGCAAATAGCAATGCTACTATAACGCCGCACCTGCTGAAAATATGCATCTGATGCTGAGCCTCAGCGGGCAGCGGGATGTTCGGTGTGCTGCCCCAGAGGCTGGCGTGCTTGGGAGATACTCTTTCCCTGCGTGTACGTGGGCGCATCCTGAGTCAGCAGCGTCCAGGTGAAGTGATGTGTCCTCAGGCGCTTTCCTCCCTCACCTGGCTGCTTGTCTGAGATGGCTCTCAAGCACGCTTAATACAACCGGTGGGCGGGGAAAATGAAAGGAGAGTGGAAATAAAAAACATGGCCCCGGGCTTCCCTGGTTGCGCAGTGGTTGAGAGTCCGCCTGCCGATGCAGGGGACACGGGTTCATACCCCGGTCCGGGAAGATCCCACATGCCGCGGAGCGGCTGGGCCCGTGAGCCATGGCCGCTGAGCCTGCGCGTCCGGAGCCTGTGCTCCGCAACGGGAGAGGCCACAACAGTGAGAGGCCCGCGTACCGCAAAAAAAAAAAAAAAAAAAAAAAAAACCACGGCCCCGGCAGTCACGTGTGATGCTCTGGACCACGCAGACTCAAGTCACCCCTGGGGTCTGTTTCCTCCCGCTGATTTACCAAATGATGCTCGCCTGTCTGTGAGCTCACCTGTCTATGGTGCCCCTTCACTCAGCCCACCAAGACGGGCTGGTAAGACACGCCCCCATCTTGCTGCTGCCCACCCCCCCCCCCGCCCCCGTCCCCGATCTTATGGAGAAGAATGACGTTGAGGATGCTTAGCTTAGATGGTCCCCGAGTCAGGCCGCTTCTCTGCCCCCTCCTGTGCTGTCTTCTGCCACTGTTGCTCCCCCGGCCATTGGACACCCTCATCCCACTGCGCTGGAGCCGTTTCCCACCCAGAACCAGACTGTGAGCACCTCCAGGGTTGGGTTCCCTCCCTTACACCTGAATCTCCAGCGCCCCTCACTGCATCTGCCATGTATGTGGGCGGCTCGATAGCATATGTGCAATGAAGCGGAGGAAGATGCGGGTTTCGGAAATCCTCTGAAAGGAGGAACGTAGCTTCATTGTTAGAGGTCAAATGCAGAAAAGCATGTGGGATTCCTTTGGTAAATCCAAAATTGGGCCGCAGGCTATTGTACCTAGATAGTGTTCATTTTCCGAAATCTCCACGTTAGATTTGCAAAGTGCCGCACGTGATCTGTGGCAGGCTGTGTGCGTGTGTCCTGTGGGGGGGGGGGGCTCTTTTCATTCAGACTTTTTCATGTTAACAAGTTCCTGCCTTTCAGATGTCAGGCTCACCCATCTCTCTTGCCAAATGATTGTGTGTCTAGGGCTGCGGGGGTTCCTCCTGGTTTGGGCAGACCTGGCACCACTGCCAAGTAAATTGGGGCGTCTGGGAGGACAAAAGAGACCAATCCTTCTGAAGGAATCGCACTTCTCAGCCGCTAATCTAAGACAAGCCCGCCTTTTCTGACACTCCAACACATAAAGTGCTGATGTTTCTCCTTTCAGGGATTTTATCACAGCTCTGGGTCGGGAACTCTCTCTCCGTTTTCTCAATTAGCACTGTACTTCTGCAAGCCTTTTAGCTTTTCTCTCTGGCTAACATAGCTTTTAACCTCCTTTGAATGTCAGATCCTACTGAGCCATTTTGCTTCACTTTGCATCAATTTTTCCACCATTACTGCCTTCATTTCAGCTAATTGCATTTGGTTAATTTGATGCCATTTCTATGTACAGTGCCATTTACAGTCAAAGTATTTTAAGTTTTCTAAAACTGCTTGTCTTAAGATTCAATTGAAAGTGTCTCAGAATTGAAGGAGTCCAATTTTATCCAATTTCCTTGTCATTCTTATTAGGAAAGGAAGTAGCTGTGATGGAAGGAGGCCTATTCAACCTACTTAATGGTTGTATTCACAGGGGAAAAAGTGAACAACAAAGTGGGAAAGGCATGAAGTACCCTGTGCCTGTCCATCGGCCCACTGGCCCACTCACCCCAAGCACATGCATGGGGAGACTCGGCTTAATGAGATTTCTCAGCATCAGCAAATGCCCCTCTGGGGTCTCTTTTGGGAAACATGACTTGAGGAAGCAGTCCTGTCGGTATCACTGATTAGGGCAGAAGTTCGTGAGTTGGGTGTTTGTGTGTGTGTGTGTGTGTGTGTGTGTGCGTGCGCGTGTGTGCATGTGCATTTTTCTGCAGGACACTGATGGTTCTTTATTCCATATTTCAAGTTGGGTGATAAAATGACTAGGAGGAAAGTGGCTGACGGCTCCCTATGTACCCCAACCCTAATTAATCTTAGAAGGAAAGTAAGACAGGAGGTGAGGTGGGTTGAGGTGTGGCGAGGTTTCTATCTGCTCGGAGGGAATGGGCTACATTTACAATCTTCCTCAAAAGAACAAGATTTCTACCCTTACCCCAATCCATTTCCACTTCATGGGTCAAGAGAGTAAGCGTTAAGCTCACTTATGGTTTCTGCAGCTGCGAAATAACTGAGATGACACCATCTATGGTGGTGTTTGGACTTGCTTCCAACCAATCCAGAGTCAGGATGCTAGAGATAAAATAAGACTCGTAGGATTTGATGGTGGTTGAAGTTGCGTTATGTACAGAGAGGGTTCATTTTGCTATTTCTTTTCTACTTTTGAATACATTTGAAATTTCCCATGAAAAATGTTCAGAAAAAGTAGAAAACAGGTATTAATTCACACACACTGGTTTGCCAAGTTTGCTATTTTTTCAGAGGGGTCAATGAGTTGCCACATTTAATCAGTATTCTCTACAAAGTGGCCTAAGGGACTCTCTACTAGGGAAGGACATGATGTTAATTCCAGAAAAGAAAAGCAAAAGTGAATGCTCTGTAGTATTTTCTAAACTCCCTAAACTCACAGACCCATCAACCCTCCGCAGTAACACTTTCTCTAATTCAAAGAAATGAGGCCACAGTGAACCCTCCGTTACCTGTGTGATCCTGAATCGGTCCCGTCTTGCTGGTCAGCACACTCCATCTGAGCTGCACGTGATTGTCATGCTCCCAGTGACAGAACGTCTTATGAGAACCCCAGCCAAACTCACAGTTAAAACCATATGTTGGAAACTCTTCAGTGGGTGGAAAGGAAAAAAACAGAGACAAGCAGAGAAAGACACATTTAATCATTTAGGTCAGAGAGGTCCTTAATTCGTTCATGGAAAGCATGATTTACATAACTTCATGTCTGTTTGAAAATTCCAGGAAAGCCACAAAATCCAGGATTACCACGAAACTCAAAAGATGCATGGAGAAGTCCAAATGCTTACAACATCATATTTAGTAACATTTAAAAATAATTTTTTTTTAAATCCAGCTCAGAAAGATTATGGACTGCCTGTCAAATTGCTACATAAAATTTCCAGGAAGGTTACTTTCCAAAGCATGTATATTACATGTATATTATGTTAGCGTTCTCCCTATTTCCGCAACACTTAATGTGAAAGATACTCTGCTCTTGAGGATGAGTCATATAAATTGATATCCACCAATGAAAAGAATCTTAATTAGAGATTGATCCATGAACCTCAAAAGTCTAGCAACGTGACTTGGCTGAATATCTCACCCTGGAGGTTATTTGTATTCTCACCACACCAGCTTATGCTTCAGGTTTTTACCGGCAGATCTCTGAAGCATTGCTTAAGATTATTTTTTACTTCTGTGCTTTATATCAGGTCAGGTATTTTAACTGGAAGCCTCTGCTGTTTTAGTGAATTTTCAGATTTGCCTATAAATTGTTTGCCCCACTTAAAACCTCAATGTAAAGTCAAGTAAAGACAAAGCATGCTGGAATAGGTACCCACTTGTATATTTTGTAACGTTCAAAATGCTTCCTTTGGAATCTAAAAGGAAAGTATGAAGGGAGTCTCAGGAATGATGTGTGTGTTCTACAAGGTGCTCTTTGGCTATGGGGTTTTTTAAACCTCCATAGCTTTATTTTTTTACTCAATCCTTTTTTTTGGGAAATTGGTTAACTTTTTAAGAATGGGGAAAATGAAGTCTTTGATGCTTGGAATTTTGGGGGGGTAAACTTGAGCTAACAATAAAAAATAATCCTAAAGATAAGATTCTCTTGGCTTCTGCCAGTCCACTCATCCCCCGAATATACGATAAAATTAAGCACACAATAGGGGCTGGTTTCTCTAATGAGGGTTATTGCTTCTCACTGAGTTCAGGTGTCCACAAGATGGCAGCATTGAGACGAGGAGGAAGGTGCCTAGGGCAGCTAGCCAACTGATCTAAAAAATAAAGCCTCAAAACAACTTCTCTGTACAATAAGGGAAGCATGGTATTATATGCTGTGTTAGGGTCAGGCTGAGAGCCTATCTCATTTGGATCTTTTCTTTAACTTTGTCTAAGCATTTAACACAAATATCTTGCTTTCTTCTCCGAGTCTGGGCTCCCTTGCCCCTCCCCCACTTCAACAATGGCAGGAGGGACTGTAATGGAAAGGTTTATTGAATAGATAAGAATGAGTTACTTTGCATTTTCAGTTTCCAAGGAACTCTTTTCAAATGCTAATGTGAAATTTGGAAGGAAGGCACCACACGCATTGTCAAAACTGAGCAGGATGGATTCTCCCATCCGATGACAGTGTGACCTGCCAAAGGATTCACAGGGACAGCTGGGAAAGTAAACCTAGTAAGTCACGTGATGTGTATAACGTGAGCACTTTCAGTTCGGGCAAAGGGCTGTATTTCACAGCGGTAGTGTCACTGGAGAGATAGATTTCATGCCTAGTCCATCATAACCATGAAATAGGGCTTCTTAAAGCATGAGAAACCCTCTCCAAAATCTGCCCCGCTTCTGTACAGCAAGATTGAATTTTGCAGAAGTAGTGGTCAGCTGAACAGTGACAGAATGGTTGAACAACCTTGGATGTCAACGCCCACAGCCCCGAAAGGTACTGTTGTGTAATCTCGTGTTAGAAAATGTTAATATGGGAAAATGTTAATATGTGTGTGGTTCTGGGGGTCTCTACTTAAATGTTATTTATAAGACACGCACAAAGAGAAGGGCAGTAAGCCATTACAGCATACACATTTCTGGTTATATTTGCCTTGTAAATACATTAAATTTATTGTATAATTTACAGAAAACCATACTATCCGTAATTTGGCTATTACTATTCTGGTGATGTCATAAAATATAAGAAAAACTCGGGTATTTTTGTCATGGCCAGGACAGAGGATGGCTTTGCCTGAAGGAGTAATTCAGGCACTTCTGCTCCAGTGAATGGAAGTCAGCCTTTATCTTCCACTGTTCTTCCCAATCTACGAATTTAACATGGCGATCTGCTCTAACTACTCTTTTATCTGCTTGTCCCGATCATATAATTTATGGCAATCTTGTTAAATTAAAATAAATGTTTTTTTTTTTAATCAGTACCTTTTGTGGGGGATGGGTATGGAGTCAGAATAGTTCGATGTTGAAGATTCAAGCCTGGCTAGAAAGGCTATTAAACACACACAACACACAAAAACATTTCCAGAAAGGAAAAAAAAAAAAAAAAAGAGAAAGAAAGAGGAAGAGAGAAGGACAGGAGCAGAGGAGAAAAGGGCAGAGAAAGAAAGAGGAAAAAAAGCAAATGGACGAATGAAATGTGTATATAGGACTAAGTACGTGTGACCTTTCAATCTTCAAAATATTACCCAGGCCCTGTGGCTGCACAATTCTCATTAAATTCATTGGGAATAATCTGGCTAAATCCCTCCTTGACTCTTCAAAATAGCAGGAAACAATATTCTGCACTTAAATTTATAGCCCCTGTGAGCCAGCACCAGCTGCGCCTGGTGAACCCAGTTTGCCCAGAGTTAGATTGTCGTTAGCACCATATACGTACAAGGATTTAATTTTTAAATCTGGTCTTCAAAACTTCTATTGGGTATGCAAGCTCGCTGACTCATAGGCTGGTCTTGCAGTGGAAATAAGTGGAGGTGCCTGGGTCAACGCAACCAGGGGTCGTGAACATACTCTGAACTGCTCTAGTGGATGTTTGGGGATCCCTGGAGGGTAAGAGGCTTCACCAGGGGGAGCTGGATTTAAAATGCAGGGTTTCTCATCAGTTCCTGGCAGAGCATTTAAACAGGCTTTTATGCATCCGATTACAACCCAGACAGTATATGAATATTATATGCCCAATGAATGTATTATATTGAGAAGAATCCTCAACATGAAGACTTCAGACTCTGCTTGAATCTCTAGTGGCTTCAGCAAAATCAGATGATGATGCAAGTTTAGGGTCTGACTTGCTGCTGCTTGTCAAGGTGCCTGCAGGACAGTGGGGATCCAGGTATCAGTCGGTTCATCTGACCATGGGGTGAACACCACAGTTAGACCTGATCTCTGAGCATTGGCTTAGCCAGGAGGTGACAATGAACGGAACTCCTCAAAGAAGCTCAGACAGTTCACTATCCATAAACGAAGATCTAGAGAGCCAGATTCATGACTCAGACAATGGAAAAACAGGAAACCAAGGCAAGTTGTAAAGGACTCTGCGCTGACTGTAGAACAGACAACCCCATCAATAAGCCCTGTGGTCCTGTAACAGAAAAGAACAAACCTTGGGGACTTCCCTGGTGGCGCAGTGGTTAAGGATCCGCCTGCCAATACAGGGGACATGGTTTCGAGCCCTGGTCTGGGAAGATCCCACATGCCGTGGAGCAACTAAGCCTGTGCGCCACAACTACTGAGCCTGCGAGCCACAACTACTGAGCCCACGTGGCAAAACTACTGAAGCCCGAGTGCCTAGATCCTGTGCTCTGCAACAGAAGCCACCGCAATGAGAAGCCTGCACACTGCAATGAAGTGAAGCCCCCGCTCACCGCAACTAGAGAAAGCCTGTGCGCAACAACGAAGACCCAACATAGCCAAAAATAAACAAACAAACAAACAAATAAATACATTAAAAAAAAAGAACACAACCATATTATAAAAAAAAAAAGAAGAACAAAGCTGACTGCATATTGGATCTATTCCTTTAGCTCTAACCCTGTGCTCTCTTGCAGGTGCTTAGTCTTGTTGGCTCTGCACTTTTGTAAAAGAATGTTGCCTATAGCCTGAAATATACAGGAAAGCCCATTCTCAAGGCTGACCTTTAAAGGTATTACACCTTTCCATTCATATAGAAATAAAAAGTTGCAGAATATAAAATAACAATTGTCTTGTTGGAGGTTTATAGGAACATTGTGACCACACGTCCACGAACAGCTGCAAGAACAAAGGATTCCAGCACTAAGAAGTTTACAACAACTAGCCACATCCCCTCCCCTTTTAGTCTAAAAGAAGCTTGAATCCTAACTCGGGTAAGATGGTTCTTTGGGACACTAGTCCACCATCTTCTCGGCCTGCTGGCTTTCTGAATCAAGTTGCTATTCCTTGTCCCAATACTTCGTCTCTCGATTTATTGACCTGCCGTGGGGTGAGCAGTATGAGCTTGAACTCGGTAACAGTTTGACGTGAACTTGTTCAGGTGGTGGTAGCAAGGGGTCTTACTGGTTCACGATTTGTACCTCTGCCCTCTGACCACAGGAGACCCTATGAGATGACTGTCTGCTCTGGATCTCCTCTGTGAAGCTATCAAGACAAAGGCCTTGAGTTCATGCACAAATCAAAAGTTCACAGAGCCATTCCTGGTCTGATAACAAAGACTTCCAGCACTGAGGGAGAGTCAGCCCATTTTGGGATCTGATGTACCTTTCCATTTTCCCCAAGGCTGCTGTTCATGTTTGGTTTTTTGATGACCCCTAGTTCTTTGGACAGGCAGGAAAAGAGATGAGATCTAACAAGCTAGCTGGCAACTTCCTAGTGATTGTAATTAACTCTCTGGCAAGAGGAAAAACTAGAGAGACAGTTAAAATGTTTGTTACATTATTAGAACGTCACTTGTTCACCTTACCCCTCTTCCCTGTGACAGAGGGTCATAAAGAACCTGCAAGGAAGTTACCCCATAAAAACCGCCCTGATGGGGCTGAGTGGGAAACCAGGAATTTCCTATCAGGGAAGATGGGAGGAGAGCAAGAGCCCCATCCAGGAGGCAGGGGCAGCCAGCCAATCCCCCAAGGCTACGTTTTATAACCTGAAAAGGTGTGGATGGGACTCCCAGCTGGCTGTTGGAATTTAGCTGAACACTATTCTTCAGTTTCATCTTCGGTATTTGGGGGTGTCTGAGCTGAGTGGTAGCAGGGAGTGTGTCACCCTGAGCCCACCATGGGGAAACCTGGGGTTAAGATCAGCTAAAGGGAAGTTTGTTTTGCTGGTTAATTGGGTCAAGAGTGACAGCACCCTTTAAGGAAGCATGCTAATCAGAGCAGTCCTTTCTGTTTTCTGCTGGCTGCGGAGGGTCTGCTGTTGAGGAAACAGTGATGCACACCACATGCCCCATTAAGAAGTGACCGTGGAGGCCAAGGCTGCGGGCTTCAGTAGAGGAAATGGGAGAAGCTGGTGAGCTGACCTGTTCACCTCACTCTAATGATTAACTTTAAAGTATGTAAAACTTCTGATTGCTTATACGGACAGTTTCCCCTGGTGTGTGTCTGTGGGGAAGATTTTCAAAAAATACCAACAGAATACAAAAGAGAGTGAGGGGGAGACCACCTTACCCCTGTGGCTGGGCCCTGATCAACAGCAAACCAGAGGCTCTAAAAGTCATCACAGGGCCTCTATTAATAAAAGGATGCAGAGGTGCCCTTCCCGAGGGCGCGCCTCTCCGGGCGCACTGCTAGCCCTGGTTTCCTGCACCCCATCTCGCGGCGCACCCACTGGAAATGCGGCTGTAAACCTGCCAACTCTGTGGCAGACAAAACTGACAAACTTCGCCTGTCTCCGATTTGCTGAGTGGCGATGAAAATAAATAGTCAGGCTGCTGCCTGGGAGACTTCCTTCTCCTGAGTTTGCAAACACAGTCCGTGTCCTAGATGTGCTGCGTTTAAACAAAGTATGTTCCTCGGTTCCTTCCGCTGAGAGCGGGGATTGTCACCATTTGGCAATGACTGATGGGGAAGGAAATGTTGCTCCCTGCTGCATATACATGTGGATGAAAGGAAAGCAGTGTTTATGGCTCATGCTTGGGGACCAGATGCTGGTGGCATCTCTGCTAGGACTTTGAGGGAAACGGAAACTGAGAACCGTAGCGATGTGCTATTTTGTGGGAAAGAACAGGCATATGTGAAATCTACCACATTTTCTCTTTGGTATTTGATACCTGATTGTATAGTGCTGTCTATCACGGTTGGCTTTTCTGTGGTCAGCACAGTGGTACCACCTGAAACACAGAAACAGTAACATATGAGATGAGAAAAAGGCAGCATTGTAGGTAATATTTAGTAGAGAATGCTGTATGCTTACATACATCTGTTAGAGGCTAGCAGTTCCCTCAGATAATTCTTCCTTTAATTCCAGCTATAGCAAATGTCTTAAATTTTGTTCACCACAATACATTTATTCATAAAGCATCTAGGCAGTATGGAGAGTTCCAGACTTCCTTCCAAGGGCATTCCCTGACTCCCAGACTAATCGACGACGCTCACAATTGCAAGAGTGAAAAGCAAAGGCCGCCCAAGGTCCTTAGTGACTTAAGTATTAAACTTGACCTAGACCTCTAAGCTTCAAATAGTTTCCCAAGGTTTCAGATGTGTGTCTTGGGGGGAGTTGCAAGGCTGGTCCCCACAATCTATTTTAAAAACTGAAGTTTTAAAGCAGATGGCAGTAATTCCTCCTTTCTTTTGCGGCTGCGGTTGTTTGTTTTTCCCAAGGACAAATAATTCCGCCCAGTATGCAGTTCGGAGAAGCTGCAGGAAAAGGGGAAGGGGCGGAGGGACACATTTCTTCACAGTCCCGAGGAGCTGGAAGGCTGCACAAACAACACCCTGAATGCCATCAACTTCAGTCAGCCCGGGTCGACTTGGAATTCGTGGTCTGGGGACCAGTGGAAACTTAGATTTACCCTCTTAGCTTGGGTATCTTAGCTCAGCCATTTTCCGCCCTTCGTCATGAGACTTCTGTTTTAAAGTCCCGTTCTTCAAGTTGCCCAACCACAAGCATCACCTGAACGCTTCTTGAAAAACTGGTTTGCTGTTTATTACTTTGGTGCTTGCGAAAGCCATTTCTCCATATGTGTGCCTGCCTTGCAGATCATGGTCGAGAGCATCTATTTGCTTTCCCGAGAGATAAAGTCCTGGGTAGACTCAGGGTAAGGGCATGGGGGGCTCATGCCCATCGTGGAAAGTTTGGAGGTGGCTCTGAGGTGCCATTGTACACCTCCCAGTAGTGTCATTCAATAGAGACTGTAGTCATCTCTATTCTGGCCGAGGCCTAGTCCTATCCTGCAGCTCCCATGGGTGAGAAATCACCCGGATCATGAATCAGAGAGCCGTAAAACTGAGCTCTTGAAATGGCCTGAAGATTTCTGAGCTAGTCCACTGTAGCACCAAGTCGTGGTACCCCTGCTGGCCCAGTAAATATGCTGGATAAGTGGTCTCACGTGTGCACGGCCTCAATGAGGCAGGCGCTAGGAGAAGCCATTACATATATTATGGGTTAAGAAGGTGAATCTATAATGGCAGAATTGGAGGGAGGCCAGACACATTAGCATTCCGTTCCCAGTGGTCTTAAAGGAGAAAGACTCAAGGTGAAACTTCACTTTTAAAAACAGATATGCACTGTCAGTTGTGTTAGAGGTTGGGAGCCAAATTCCGCTGTTGGGGACACACAGATCCAATGTGAAATTTGGCCTCCTGGTGCCTTTGAAGCCAACTGTATTATCTAATGACATCAAAGGCATTTGCAAATGAGTAACTTCAAGGGTGAATTTTCACCCTGACAAGCAAGCAAGGGAGAGCAAAACCTCTCCTCATTTCCATGCATTTGGTACAGTTCACCTGGAATTCAGTGTTGTTTATAGGTAATGAGCATTTTGCTAAATACTTATTTCCCCCTATATTCAAATAGGCCACCCCCCCAGGAGAAGACATTAAAGTGACATCATCTCTGTTAAGGAACCGAACCTTAAGAGAGCATTGATCCCAATTTCCATGCTGCCAACCATCAGGGTGAAAGGGAGAATACTTTTCATTTGGTTTTGGACACTGAACGTTCAAAGTTTGCAGCTGTGACAGAAAGAGCAAGGAGGGTACAGACTTGTGTGTGAGCCCAGGAGGTGAGATGCTCACCTGTGAAAAGATAGTGGGTTAGGTAGGGGCAGGCTGGGCTGCTTGCAAACGCCGGCAAATGTCAGCCCGCCCTTCTTCAGAAAAGACTAACACAGAGCTTCATAGAGCAAAATAAGCTTTTAAAAAAGGAAAAATGGGCCGTCATGCAGTAAATGAATACAAAGCATGAGGATGTCTTCTTAGATCACCTCTTCTTGTTGGGGCAACAGAGTGAGCCTTCGCAGCACCCCCGGAAGTTCTTAATATATGCACGTATAGATCAAATTATTGAAACAAACGTGCTGGCCTGAGAAAATGACTTTTTTCGCCAGGGTAATATGTAAAAAAAAAAACCCAAAAAACTAGAATGGATTTTTTTCTATCTACCCAATAAATGATTTTAAATGCTGTAGATAAACTATCGCCTTGTACTTATAAAGGACTGTCAGTGTTTCCAGTCAAAATGACCCATTTTCTGTGGTTTGCAACTCGGGGCCATACACAATTTGCTCCAGGCTAACAGACTCACCCTATTTCATTCAAAGGCTTAGGTTTCAATTGATTCAGTCATGAGCCAATGCACAAATGAGAAGGTTGGTTGTTCTGACACAAGGAATAAATCTGAGGCTTTGTCTCTAATCAATATTAACTGACCACTTTAGGGTTTATAAAGGAAAGAACCTCTCCTCAAGAGGGTAATTGAACAGGGGAGTCTGTGATGACGGCAGACGTTCCTTTATATGAGGATTTTCACTACGGATGGGACGTGTGACCGGGTTTGCAAAAAGCCTGAGGTTTGCAGAGTGTTCACAGGCGACCTTGGGAAGGTTCTGCAGGACCTGTTTCACCAGACTGGTACTCTGTTTTAACATCAGCCGTATAAGCTTTTTAGCTGGAGCTTGACATCTTACAAAGAAAAGCCCTCTGCATTAATTAGAGTAATTTTTGTGGCTTGCAACTACTTATATACAAGATTTGTTTTCAAAAGCCCATAGCCACGTGACATTTATTGGCCATTCGACTGTAAGCAATTATCCTGGAAATTTGGAGGCAGAGAACCTTAGGAGGTAGGATTTAAATGTAAACTCAGTTCATGGTACTAAACTTCTGAGCTAGATTTTACCCCTTATTCCATCTCAGGGTGCAGAGCAGTCTTCCTCCTTCAGAAGAGAGCTTTTGAAGTAATTGGAAATCTGGGACATTTCCTTCCACATTTTACATTAATGCGTTAGCTAATAACGTGGCACTATTGTGAAGTTACATGGTAACGTCTTCAGTTTCGCCCATGAAAATGAATTACGTGGGCTCTCCTGAATCCCTTTTGGGTAAAAATACAGACCTGCATCCACGGGCTCGTGTTTAATGTAAAATGAGAGTCAGATGCTGTAAGAAACTGTGTTTTGATCTGGGTAGCAGTAAAGGCCCCATGGTACCTTTGGCAGCAATAGGGTGATAATTCTAGTGCTTTGGCCAGTTTCCAAATGGTGGCGTCCCATTTCCCCACTTGCTTAATGTTTCCTCTGCCAGTCCAAGTAGAAGAGAAGGTCACTTTCTAGCTTTTAGAGTTTTAGAATATCATGGAGTAATCCTCTAAATAAGTTTGTGAGGCACGTGGCACACACCATCCCTGATCTATCTGCTAGTGGTGATGTCAAATAACAACAAATTCTGCCCTTGTAAATTCTAATGTAACATGATTCGCAAAATCCTAGCTTCAAAGCTGCATTTCAAATATAAGCTTGATTTCATTAATTAGTTGGTTAAAGGATCCACTCAAAAAATTTGATCCCGGTTAGAAACTGAAAAGAAACGTTCTCCAGCGTGTGGTTATGTACGGGTGGCGCACATGTTATCTCGGAAGGGGGTGGAGGTCAAAGATGAGAATCAGTTTATGTTATATTTAGCCATGGAGGAATTCTTATCCGATGAAGACAATCCTAGCCTTTGGCTCTGAAAATGGCTAACATTATCGCTCGAATGGCTGTGGCTGTGAAGGACAATTTGTTTACACGACAACATGAGGAAATGAAGATGCACGTGTTTTGGCAAGGCTTCCTCCCGCCTGCCGCCGCCGTGAGGATTTCCGAAAACACAAACAGACGTTAATTAGCGGGTCTCGACTACAACATGAACTGAGATGGTACAGCAATGGGATGAAGATGGTTTCTGCACCTGTGAGCTGGAAGTCATCACCTGTTCCGCTGTGGCAGTTGGCCTGGTCGTCATCACATTCATCTACCAGGTTCCCATTGGGAGTGGTCGGTCCAGCTGTAGGTGCTGAAACAAGATCCAAAGATTATTTTCTCACACCTCTGAAATGTATTCTCCAGCCCCCGGCTGTTGATCCTGCTAATGCTTTTGCAGAAAACTCTAATCTGTGGTTAGAAGACCGGGAGTGTGGTTTGCCTCTCTTTCAGGAGCGAAATATACTCAGAGTTTGCAGAATGCGTTGGGGACTGCTTTGTTTTGGTATTTGATCTGTATCTCCTTCGTAGAATTGGCTGCCTTAGCATTTTATACATTGTTATCTACATACACATCCTTTTTCTGTAAAGTTCTTGTATTCTCACTGGTTATTTATTCATGACCCTGAAGTTGGGAACTTTGATGATAGAGATTTGGCTTGAACTGTTTTTCCTTTTATTTTCAAGGTGCTAGAGGACTGACTTGTCAAGAATTCCTTTATATTCTTGGTATTTACTAAGTTTATCTTGTAAAATTTTCCCCAAAAGTGAGTCTCAGCATTCATTTTTAGTACAATATTGTTCTTTATTTCTTTATTTTTTAAAGAGCAACTCCATTTCCCTCTAAGTAAGCTTCTCAGATTGTGAGCCCAGGCAGGTGTCTGGGAGTTCCCTGGGGTCCTTTTACCTTAACTCCCAGAGGACTACATTCCACTGCTGGCAGGTATTCCCATAGCTTTGAGTTTGTAGTTGAAAAGTAGCCAACATTAATCAAAGACTGCTTTTGAAGTTCTTTAAATTTAGTTCCGTCTATTTTTCTTTTCCAGCCTGTTACTCATTTTTGCAATCTGTTTAATATCTTACAGTTTTCGGCATTACATTTCACTTTACATGACTTGAGATAATGGACAGTTCTCTTGATGTCTGAAAACCAGACAAGATGCTGGGAGTGGGGGCCTGTTCTCTAACAGCTTCTGGCCAATTGGAATGTGCTGGTAACTGCTGCTTTCTCAATAAAAATTTGACCCTGTTTGTTATTGTGCTAAAGGCCTGAGCAGAGTTATAATAAATGTAGAAACATAGCTAGTTTCAACTTCCTCAACTGCCCCAAACACACACCAATAATAATTAGGAAATCGCCACGTACAGGTAATGTTCACACCGTTTAGGGGTACAAACTAGACTCTGTAAAATGCATACACACGTATTCTGGGTTCTGCTTATTGCTAACACTGAATCAATAGAATCCTCTTTGGCAATCCAGATGCTTGCCTTTGCTAAGCTGCCTTTGCTCTTGGTAACGTGCCACTTTCAAACTCTCTATTCATCTTGCTGGTTTTTCCACATTCCTTATGGTATTTAAAAAGGAGGAGTTTTGCACTGGAAGTGGACCAGGGTAGTACGGGGATTAAATTGAAAAAAGTAAAAAGTGATGTCCCAGTTTTACTACTTGAAAATCTTTTATCTTCTGTGGTTCTCTAACTGTTTCTTAAACATAAGAGCTAGCCCCAAATAAGATGGAGACTCCGAGATGGCTGGGCTGCACATCACCCTCTTTCTCTATCTTTGGGTATCTCCTGTAGCACAAGGTACAAAGTCAGTATTTAATAAGGGCCTATTAATCGTTTTAAGGGAGAAGAAAAACACTCCCTTTCACCAACTGTGTTAAACAGCTTTGACAACACTTTCCCTGGGTGCTGGCTCCTCGTGTGGCTTGGGGCAACTTCCCCACCTCGGTGAGTGCCTGCAAACATCTGCAGCAAACCCCTTCACCACCATTGCTACCTCACCACAGAGTTGACACTGGCAAACTGCCACCAGGCTCAGTCTTTTCAACCATCCATTCATTCCACCTTCTAAATCAATGTCGCTTCCCAGAATTGGGGCTAAAGTCCTGCATCGGAGCAGCAGACGCCCTTTTCCAGGCAACCACATTGCTCAGCACACTGAACGAATGTGTCTGCAGGTGGTTCAGTCTGCCCATCCCTTCTTTTTCTTGGCATCTTTGCCAAAGTCCTGGCACATGGTCATTCTTGGTCTCTGTTGACAGTGACTAGATGATTCAGAGGTCCTGGGACATAACTACAGATATGGAAACAACTACCTAATAAAGAATCGGCGATAATGGCCTGCTTTTCGATAAACACATAGGAAAGCAGCTATGAATTATTCACTAGGATGGTGATTTATAGCTTAAGATTCTTTAGTGTGTAAGAAATGTTTTATGATATTTAATGTGCTCAGGAATGTAATTATATTTGGGTAGCTCAAAACACAAATAATTATGAAATCCCAAGAAGGTGATATTTAAGAGGCATCCTTCCAAACAACTCTGAGCATATGCTCAACGGATTAACATCTGGGTACCAACAATAGCCATTCTTTGCACTAACCTAGAGAAAGACCTTTCTGGGGATGAAAAAGTTGGTATAAGGTTACTCGTTTATGCCCAAATTGAAGGCAGATGGGAATTCCAATGCACAAAAGCATTAAATAGTACACTACGCAACCATCATATTTTTTCAAACATTCATCTCATTCATTATGTGAAAAAATGCAGAGGAGAGTGCAGTTCTGAGGTCAGTGTGAGAAGTGAATTTGTCCTTGATATGACCTTCCTATGATAACCTAAGTCTATCTTTAAACAGACCTCACTGTACATTATATATATTATCTCATGTAAAGTTTCGTTTCTCTGCAGCAGCCTAAGAAATTCATGCAGGGGACTTCCCTGGTGGTTTAATGGTTAGGGCTCTGTGCTTCCACTGCAGGGGGTGCGGATTCAATCCCTGGTCGGGGAACTAAGATCCCTAAAGCCTCACAGCGTGGCCAAAAAAACCCCAAAACCAAGCCAAAACAAAACAAAACAAAAAAACCAACAAAAATTCATCCAAGATAACGTCTTGATGTTTCAGCCCGTCAAATGCTGCTTCCTGCTAGTATGGGATGGTAGTCAACACTGCAGATGCCAACTTGGACCAGACACGGACCTCTGAACAACACTAAGAAGGTCATGGAATCTGTGGTCGCCGGGGTTGAGGGAGGGGGACTGCTTAATGGGTAGGGGGTTTCACTTCGGAGCGATGGAAACGTTTTGGAACTAGATAGAGGTGTTGGTTGCATAAATAATTGTCAATGTACTAAATGCCACTGAATTGTTTACTTTAAAGTGGTGGATTTTAGGGAATTCCCTGGTGGCCTAGTGGTTAGGATTCGGAGCTTTCACTGCGGGGGCCTGGGTTTGATCCCTGGTCAGGGACCATCCTACATGCCACGAGGTGCGGCCAAAATACAACAACGACAACAAAATAGAATAAAATAATTAAGGGCTTCCCTGGTGGCACAGTGGTTGAGAGTCCGCCTGCCGATGCAGGGGACACGGGTTCGTGCCCCGTTCCGGGAGGATCCCACATGCCGCGGAGCGGCTGGGCCTGTGAGCCATGGCTGCTGAGCCTGCGCGTCCGGAGCCTGTGCTCCGCAGTGGGAGAGGCCACCGCAGTGAGAAGCCCGCGTACCGCAAATAAATAAATAAATAAAATAAAAATAAAATAATTTAAAAAACAAAATGGAGGATTTTATGTTATGTGAATTTCACAATACATCATTTTAAAAAAAAGTCAAAGAAGACAACCCCACAGAATCTGAGGAGCGTTATGGAAACAACCTACAAAAAATTAGGATGTGAAGGCACTGTTATGGAAGACAGGGCACGGGGCCAAGTCCTGAAGGATGGGCCCGGTTTCTAGGGGCAAAGCCCAGGGGCAGCAAGTGCTGGTGTGTTGGTCTACCTCCTCCATCCATGCTGAACTACTTGAGTGTAAGGTCCACGTCCTACAGACCTTTGTGTTCCTGGTGCCCCCTTTGTGTCTGGGGAAGAACTTGTACTCAGTAAACATTGTCAAATGAGAAGATAAACTAATCCCAAGGGGGTAGACAAAGGACTAGGGGAAGATCTGGGAATGATGCAGAGTGCACTTAGGGACAGGAGAAGGCTGCTTGTCTACAAGTCTTCCTGTTGAAACAGGGAGAAATGAGGGTCAGTAGCGTATTTGCTGAATAAGTCGTGCAGGGCGTCAGGTGATGAGCCTTACGGACCAGCAGGCACAGGAGACACAGGATCGCCCAGGAGAAATGGGGCAATTTGCAGCAGCACCGTCAGGGGCATAAGTGCATGATGAAGGAACTAAAACATCTGGGGAACCAGGGCGGGCTCTGGAAATCGTGCTTACCTTCCACCTCACAGCCCAGCAGCTCCATCCGTAGCCCTAGTCCACCGTGAGTGGCTCTCTCGGGGTAGATCCTGATGAATCGTGTGGAAAGGGGTGGAAATGTCCGTAGCTCAGGTGTGTCATAGTTGTTGTTGCCTTCAAAAGACTGTGAAGTATGAAGAACACCAGGTATTAACAAAACCTCCCTTTCAGCAGAAAAGTCCTTCCTTTAGGACTCTTAGCAGGGCAGAGAAATGGGCCTCATTCTACTAGTTCGTAAACGGCTGACATTCCTTTCCTAAATGAGAAGGGAAAAAACAATCAAACCTTCTCTAAGAAGTGACAGATGTCGTTTCTTAGAAACTCTGGAGGATACACTGAGGCTAGACCAGAAGCTGAGGATTTAATGAGACACATTTTTAAATGACAGTCTGATGTGCCTGGGAGAAGTGACACTTTTACCACTTCCTTGAAAAAGTGGAGGAAGAAAACTCAGGAAGGGGGCCTGCCATTTTTCAGAGCTTGTAACAGACACCACATTTCCAATAACAACTCCTGTCACATTCTCTTAAATGAATGGGTCCTGGTTTTGCTAAAACTCCGTCCTCTAGAAGAGCGAGGAATTCCATTCCTGGAGGAGGAGATAGTAAATTTCACGTACTTCAAGCTCTCTGTAACCAAGAACTTGGGTTATTCCAATCCATTGGAACTGCTGTTGACTTAAGCAGTACCACCAGCTGGAGGCATTTGTAGATAAAAGACTTTCTCATCTCAGGAAAGTGACAGGGTCCTGACCGCTAAGCGATGTTCTGATGCCTGGTTGCACTGCAGTGAGTTGGCACCTCTTGGTGAAGAGCATTCCTAACTCGACATCACTGTGACACGTTCAGGAGCCCGGCCGTTATTGCCCTGCTGCCACTGGATTATTCTGTTTTCCTTTTTACAGTGACAGGAAGGTCAAAATCCTTGAGTGGAATCATAAGAAAATAGAGCAATGGCTAGGTTTGTTTTCTCTTTTAAGAAATGGATAAGCCTCTCTGTATCCTCTTCTCCCAACATCATTCCTAACTCTGTCCAGAATGGCAAGAAGGGAGGGGATTAGACAAATCAAACTGCCTTATCACTGGGAGTATCCTTTTATATATCAAGCATCATGTGATGTTTACTCGTGCAAGGCATTGTTCCATGTGCTTACAATGTATTCACTCAGTTAATCCTCAAGACAACTCCAAGAGGTAGGTTCTATTATTGCCCTTCTTTTACAGGCAAGGCACAGAGGGGTCAAGTAATTTGCCATGACCTTGGGATTCAGACCTACCAGTCTTATCTGGCGTCCTTCACCACACTGCCCTTAGAAACAATCTAGTCTGATTTCCTCATTTTAATAGATGACAACACTGAAGTCTAGGACACTGAGGTCTATTCCCATGGCCACACATTCAGTTTCATTGCTTTTTCTTTCAACGGATTATGATTTGGGCTTCCAAATCTGGTAGATCATATTGAGTGGGTGGCCATATCCAACAGGAGTGGGAACCCTGCCCAATACCTGGGTCAAAACATCACAAACCAGCCAAAGATGCCATCATTCGGTGGTGGAAATATCTAGGCCAAATGGGTGACACAAGTAAGAGAAGCTAGATTGGGAAGGTTGTGACATAACTAGAGGTTTTTTCTGAGTTCTAGAAGTAAATTAATTGACCTTTTCCAACTCAGAAAATCTTCCAGGAATCTAGAAGCACAGGGCTAATACAGACCCACCTCTCTCAATTAAAGTTTCCTTTTATCATTTTCAAGAGTAAATTCACTACCGGGGGCCTCTGCATTCTTGACAGAACTGCAGTTGCTGCCATTAATGGAGAATCTGACGTATAACGTCAGGCCCAATGAAGTGTTCTCAGTAAGATACTAATTATAGTAAAAATAGTATTACTACACATGCAAGTTCTGTGTACGTTAACATAGCTCCAACATTCTCAGGAGAAAAGCACTTATATCTACGGAGTCCCAGGCTTTTCTCCTACTTTTACCTTGAGCAAAGAATTAGCACAATGTAAATACATTATAAACGTTGTCAGTGATGAACTGGGCAGAATATTAGCAAGGAAGGGCCGTATGGAATTGGGCTAAGTTTGCTAACATAGGATTGTTTACAAAATGTCTTTGTGTCCTTTCACTAATCATGCTTTAGAAGAAGAGGGCTTGGAGTATTTAGATCTATTTGCCCCTGAAAAGTCTAGTTGATTCAAAGACTCTGGGGTCCCTTGTCCATCATGCACTATTTAAGGGTAGGAAGTAAGGTGAGGGCGTAGAGGATTTTAAATCCATCAAAGTGCTGTTTTAGAACACAAAACAGTGTGCTCCCTTTACCGTACGTAAAAGGTACTTGGCATCCTAAGCAGGTAATCTTCATTTGCAAGTTAAAATATAGTATGTTTTAACTATCTTTGTGCAATTTAGAAATAAATACTGCTCCTAAATGGAAGGTTTAACCAGTTTCCTTTTTCATCTTGAAGATTTTATTCCAGGGGAAGGACATGTTAGGAATCAGAGACCAGATGCCATGTAAACAATTTAGAAACTTTTATGGTTTAAATACATAAGAACATGATAATGATGGATGAAATGTTTTAGGAAAAAAATCTAACACATTCAACCAATCTTGAATGGAGTTTTTCGTTAAAATTGAAAGCTGTGTGCTGGCTTCTTGTGAATGCTATATGCGATGTCCTACAAAGGGAGTGATAGCTTTAGACTTGATCGCAGACGAGTGGATTGGATACTAAAGGCCAGGAAGCATAAGACGCATCCCATCCAGAGCCTATGGCAATTTGTCTCCTTTCCCTCTTAGAAACCGAATGTTGAATAAAGTGTCACAACAGCTCACACTGCCGTGCGACAGTGGCTCCGGGAAGTTGTTGATTTGCAGCATATTCACACTTGGTGCTAAAGCCACAGGGCTCACAACTCCTCAGAAAAGATCGCCTCTTAGGGGAACTCCAGTTTCTGATGTTTATTTTACTTTTTCTTCTACCAAAACAAGAGGGGTAGACATAAAAGGGGAAAATGAAATGGACACAAGCAAGAGAGTAGCTGCACATAGATTAAAAAAAAACCCACGACACTGGAAATGTTTTAGAAACCACAAGTTAACTGGGGATGAGATGGGAGAGGAATTCTTACATTTCCAACAGCATCATCCCTCTTGGTGGCCCGCCCACTGGTGCGGAGTGCAGCCGTAGGGACAGTCTCTGCAGAGCCTCCACATCTGGGCCGAGTGGGAGCTGGCTGCGTGGCCCGGCTTTGTTTATTGTCTGCAAAGCCTTTGGCCCCAGTGACTGTATGAAGCCATATTCCCACACTCCCATTCCCTCTAATGAGCTAAAATCTTTTCATAAAAGGAGTAGGTCCTTGGCAAAGCAGGGACGGAAAGACTGGGACCGAAAGGCCAATTGTGCTAGGCGTGAGAAGTATCATCAGTTGAATACAGAACCCACATATAGTTCTGCATGCAGAACTGAACTTCTGGGGGCTCTTCCTTATTTTAATCTGAAATCAGTTTCTAGGCCATGCAGCATACTCAGGGTGTCCTTTCCTAGTTGGTGTTCTGTGCTCAGGAAATGCACATATATTTAACCAAGAGCCTTAGAAAAACATAATCACTAAAGAATACCTGTTGCGTTAAAAAAAAAAAATCATGCCACGTGTTCTGGTGAAGGTTGGAATATTTCTTTTTCACTAGATCCTCAAGGGCCAACTGCTTTTTGAAAGGTTCCAACGTATAAGAAATAGACATAAGCATTATTCATGATGGCCAAGAGTTAGAAGCAATGAAAGTGTCCGTCAGTGGATGGATAGATACCCAACATGTGGTCTGTACATACGATAGAATATTATTCAGCTTTAAAAAGGAATGAAATTCGGACCCAGGTTACGACATGGATGACCCTTGAGGACATCATCCCAAGTAAAATAAGGCTAAATATTGTCTGATTCCACTTACATGAGGCTCCCGGAGTAGTCAAATGCATAGAAACAGAAAGTGGAATGGTGGTTGTCAGGGGCTGGGGGAGAGGGGGTGAAAATATTGTTTAATGGGGGGTGGAGTTTGTTTTGCAAGATGAGGAAGTTCTGGAGGTGGGCTTGCACACCAGCGTGAATGTACTTAACCCTACTGAACTGTACACTTAAAAAGGTTAAGATGGCAAATTTTCTGTTATGTGTATTTCAGCACAATTATGAAACTTTTGAAAATTGTAAAGCACTACAGAATTTAAAGAGTTTTTCATTCAATAAAAAAAAATTTTTTAAATGTAAAAATACACTTAAGGGATGCGTGACAGAAGGGCCCTGGGGGCGGGTGCTCATGGAAGGATTAGAGTCTGCAGAGAGATTCTGAATTCCTACCGCAGTGGCCCCCTGGACCCACCCTCACGACCTCCCGGTCCCCTGAGCCACCTGCTGTTCCCTATGGGAGAGAAAGGTGACCGGCGACGCGATTCTCAGCCGTGGAATTCCTGTCTCCCCTAGAATCTTACTGTCTCCATCACTCGCCCCCGCAGATCCCACGGCTTTCAGGAAATGAGAAGCAGCTCTTCCACAGGAAGAAGCCGGGGTCCTTGATTCAAGTCAAGGCCGTGAGGCAGGGCCCCCTCCCGGCACCGCCCCCCACTCCCGGCGCCGCCCCGCCCCCTCCCGGCGCCGCCCCCGCCCGGGCCTCACCTTGGCCTTGCGCTTGCTGTCGTCCATGACCATCTTCCAGTCCGAGCCGTTGTTGCTGTACCCGATCTTGAATTTCCTCATGAACACCTTGTTCTCCCGGTGTTTGCCCCCCTGAATGATGACGCCCCGCACAATCTTCTCCTCCGCCAGGTCCACCTGAAGCCACTCGTTCACGTACGGGTGCGGGGCGGGCGGCAGTGCCCAGCCCGAGCGGCTGGTCACCAGGCGGATATTTTCAGGCATCCAGTTCCTGTCCCCTTGGTTGGATGCTGTGATCTGGGAGTCGGAAATAAGTCCGGACACCATACCCAACATTCCAGAGCAAGGATAATCTAGAGAGGGGAACGGAATAGGCGATGTAAAATGATTTTCTAGAAGTCTCCATGCTTAGAAAGAGAATCCAACATATTGAATAAAATCATGGTCTGTACGCATTCATGTAGATTTGCAAATGTCTGGATCATCTGACATTAAACCAGAGCTTCCCCGTTCCTCTTTTCTACACTCCCTGCCCTACACTCACAGTCCGGTAAAGAAAATCTTTGATAAGAACATTCATTTCTTCCCTTTTTGAGTTCTTCTAAGTTTAAGGTCAAAGTATTGACGTTCGGTCCCTTTGGTATCCGGAAGTTATCTCTAGATCAAGTACAGGCCCTGCCCAATGGAGGTTCAGTTCATGCGGGGCTGGAGATGTGTAAACCAATAATTCCAACAGCAGGAAAGTTGCCAAGACAAAAGCAAAAAGAAGATGATGAGGTGGTGAAGAGAAAGAAAGTGCTCGGCTCAGCTTGAAGAGGTAGGAGGGCCCCCTCCCGGGGGTGGGGGAAACCTTTGGATTGAGCGTTGAAGGAGGGGCCCATCCTCCCCCCAGGTGTCCTCCCCACCCCCGTTTCTAAACTGCACGAGAACTTTGCACGATCCCACTGTCAACTCAGATGTCCCAAGTCCAAACAGAAACAGTCCTTTCCCCTCGACACCAAATCCCTTTATCCAACTCTGCACTTTAATGGGTGGAATCACCACCAATCAGCTAGCTCCTGCCTAGTCATCTTGTCTTTCCGTTTTCCGTTTTCCATTCCTGTTCTGCTACCAAATCCTGTCATATTTTTGTTAAAAAAAAAAGTGTTGCGATCTTCATTTCTTTTGGCATCGTCTTGATACCATGGCTACATGCCAAGTGGTCTGCTGACTACCCTCTCAAGCCCCAGTTTTGAATCAACAACACCCGCGTCGCTTTTCATAATTTTTTGTAATGTCACTCTTATGTTCAAAAATCTTCCGTTGCTAAGGAAAATAAGCCAGACACAAAAGGACAAATACTGCATGATTCCACTGATATGAGGTACCTAGAAGAGTCAAATTCAAAAGGACATAAAGTAGAATGGTGGGTTCCAGAAGCTGGGGGGAGGGGAGTGGAGAGTTAGTGTTTCATGGGTATAGAGTTTCAGTTTGGGATAATGAAAAGTTCTGAAGATGAATTGTGGTGATGGTTACACAATAATGTGATTACTGAAGCAACTAAATTGTATCCTTAAAAATGGTTAGAATGGTAAACTATGTTATGTACATTTGACCACAATAAAAAAAAGAGAGATCTTTGAAAAATTTTCATGGCTCTCCATTATTTATGGGACACTATAAAAAGTCTCGATCTGGTTTTTCAACACCCTCATTTTGGCTTCCTCCTAGGTATCTAATTTTATTTCCTATTACTGACAGTAATCCATTTTCTTCCCACATACCATAGAGAGAATTCTCATCATTGCCTTTGTTCAAAATGTTCCTGCTGCCCCCTCATCCTCCTGTTGACAGAGGTGAGTTCTGCCCAGACTTTCAAACCCAGCTTAAGGCTCTTCCTGAAAACTTCTCAAATGACTCTATCCTTTATCCTGAACCCTCCCTTCTCAGAAATATGACTACCATACAGGAAGCAGCACAGAGTTTAGCATTAAGCCGTTCTCTCCATGTTTTAAGATTGGGAGTCCTGTGTTCAGAACCAGATTAGAAATTCCTCAAAGGCAATGAATGGCATCATAGATCTTTCTATATCTTCTATAGCAGCCCAAGGAGCTTCTGAGCAGGAGAGTACCCATCACTGATTAATTGATTGGTGGGTTAATAACAAAATGTTCAACACTTCAATTATTCTCTTTGCAAAATTGTACATCTCCATTGAGGACATGCCAGGAAGGAGAATCTGTTTTTCTTTGAAACAACTCCATTCTGCATAAATCAAAATTCAGCCTAAAATGTAACCATCGTGAGAGGCATGTTTCTAATACTATTAGGCTGTGTCCGTGTTACCAGCTGACCCTTAAGAATGAATTATTCAGATACTTTCCACCTGAGTTGTGCAGTTCAGATCATGCCATTTCTTTACTCAAAAATTCGGTGCAGGGTTTCCCTGGTGGCACAGTGGTTGAGAGTCCGCCTGCCAATGCAGGGGACACGGGTTCGTGCCCCGGTCCGGGAAGATCCGACATGCCGCGGAGCGGCTGGGCCCGTGAGCCATGGCCGCTGAGCCTGCGTGTCTGGAGCCTGTGCTCTGCAACGGGAGAGGCCACGACAGTGAGAGGCCCGCGTACCACAAAAAAAAAAAAAAAAAAAAATTCGGTGCCTGCTCACCTACAAATTATGCACGTACTTTCAACCCAGTGTGCCAGGTCTTCCATACCATGGCCTTGCAAGGCCCCTCCTCCATGAAGGCTCCCTCACCTCGGTGGTGGTAGTAGTTGGGGGCTTTCTCTCATTCTGTTCCCTCCACTAAAGAATTCCCCATCATTTTGTCCTTCCCACTATCTTAAAATCTTGACCTGTTTTCAAATTTTACCTTATATATTCAATTTTTCTGATCTCTCCAACTAGACATGGTTTTCCTTCTCTGGGGCTCTTCCTAGCTCTCCACCTGCATGTCTCATGTATACTGGCCATATTCAGTTCTTCGGGTTGCTACTTGCCTCCCCAGGTTTTAAGTTCTCTGAGGGAGTGAACCAAGTCATATTAAAAACTTTTCTATGACTCCTTGTGCCCTTTATTCTTGGTATTTACTCTGCAAATATTTGTTGAATGAATCAGCTTATTAACACAATAAAAGGCAGTTGTCATTTTCCCCAAGTACCCTTTCCTGTAATTCAGCCACAGTGTTTGCTCCAGGCTGGGATCTGGAAACCAAGAATAAATTCAATGGGGATTATAAAAAGATTGACAAAAAAGATTTTACTGAGGGTCTCTGGAAGTTATAGTGTTAAAAATAGAAGTCACATTTTCGGTCACTGTGGTCACACCTGTCCGGTTCAAAACCAGCTTTTGCAAAGAAAATGTTTAGCTGGTAATATATACCAGATGTTACCACTTGGAGAAAAACACAGTTAACTTGAATACTGTAAGGAGGGCAGAACCTTTACCGGAAGAATGTCCCTTCTCTAGTGCAGAGCTGGCTGGGGCACAGTCCTCGCATCCACAAGCCTTGTGATACCAGCCCACATCCTGCCAACATGGCCCTCGTGCAGTCAGAAGGGCATTCCTTCTGCAAGTCGGCCTCATCCAAGATCAAGGAAGAGGCACCTTGATTTGCCTTTGACTGAAAACCAGTGACTCACTTTCAGCCACGATTAGGAGAAAGGTTCCACTAACAATTCAAGGTTTGCATAAGCTGCTAGGATCTAGCTCTGTTCGTCCACAGTAGGCTAGCTCAGATGTGCCCTGATTAGCCTGGCTCCATCTCAGATCCTTTGGAAATAGTGTTGCTAGATTTAACGAACAAATAATCTAACAAAAACAACAACACAAGAAACAGGCTGCCAAACTAAATCAGAATTTCAAATAAACAGCAAATAATTTTTTAGTATAAGTTTGTCCCCAGTATTGCATGGGACCTAACTTATACTAAAAAGTTATGCATTTATCTGCATCAAATTGAACTAGACATTCTGTATTTCACTTGGCAACCCTGTTTAGAAACCTTAAAACCAATCCTAGATGGGAGGGAGAAATGAGTTCTGTGATGGGGAATTAGGTGGTTCTTTTCTTTTTTTATTGAAATATAGTTGATGTACAACATTACATTAATTTCAGGTAGACTACATAGTGATCTGACATCTGCATATATTATGAAACGATCACCATAAGTCCAGTAACCATCTGTCCCCGTACAAAGTTTTTACCATATTATTAGCCATATTCCTTATACTGTACATTACATCGCTGTGGCTTATTCATTTTACACCTGGAGGTTTGTACCTCTGAATTTCCTTCACCCTTTTCAACCCCCCACCCCCGCAACTCCTTTCCCCTCTGGCAGTGGTTATTTTCATTGATGTTATTTTCCAGTAGAATCTCTGAACTGAGCTTTAACGTGAAAACAGATATACTGGTAAACCAAATAGTTAACCAGTTTTCAAGGAATGAGGAGGTAATAACTGCATTTGATGGGTGAAGCTGAATGAGCATAATTTAATCTTCCCTCGATGACTCAGAAGGTACCTCTGGATGTTGTAGGGCCTGAGATCATCCCTGCAAACTCTGATCAACACAGGAACACGCTGACCTGTGCAGAAGCCGCAGTTAATTAACTTCTGGTTAACGAAAAAGTCAACAGCGTTTGTGGTGTGTTCTCAGACAGCAAGGGCATTTTCACCAGTTTCCAGCTTTGCCAAAATGATGAAGCCTACCTTGTCAAAATAATGAAAATGCTCCTTTGTCAATTACCTACAAAGTAGAACGGTTTGCTCCAATTTTGTTTTCCTTATCTCTCTATATGGTGACCCACCATTGTATCCTCTGGTTATTCCAGGATTGCTGTATTTCTAAAAAATAATTTCTGAATGGAAAAATTGGTTTAAAACTTGTGGGCTCTGGAGACTTTGGATTCAAGTGATGTGTTCTCATGGTAACTTTTAATTCAACAGTTTCTTTTAAAAAAATCCAGATTGAGTTGGGGCTTGCCCACTCAAGCGGAAAGGGTAAAATTTTGCAATCCAGTCACTTGTTTATCGTAAGAAATGGATAAAACTGCAGTTCATTCATTCATTAAAGAAATAAGTGTACTGGGCACGTATTTTGTTCCAGGCACACAGGACGCAAGGAAAAGAAGATAAACATGGCTCCGGCTTTCATGCATCTTCCAGACCCCCAGTGAACCTGCAGTCTTGTATTTCTTTCATTGGTCTCCACGGAGGGGACCATGGCCTCTAAAAGATGAAAATTATCTACTCTGGTAATTAAGAAGAAAACACGGAGGGCTTCCCTGGTGGCGCAGTGGTTGAGAGTCCGCCTGCCGATGCAGGGGACACGGGTTCATGTCCCAGTCCGGGAAGATCCCACATGCCGCGGAGCGGCTAGGTCCGTGAGCCATGGCCGCTGAGCCTGCGTGTCCGGAGCCTGTGCTCCACAATGTGAGAGGCCACAACAGTGAGAGGCCCGCGTACCGCAAACAAACAAACAAACAAACAAAAGCCCCAAAAAACAAAAAAAAAAAGAAGAAAACACTGATACCATTGTCTCATTAGGGGCTCTGTTTGCTGGGGCCTATTCTAGGTTCAATTTATTGAGTACCATGAACTGTTTAATTTACTGGGTACCATTTAGTGAGCATTTACTCTAAGCCAAGCGTTATAAAATCCTTTCACTTAAATCTTCATTACAGCTGAATCAAGGAGATGGAGATCTACTGACTGACAAGGAGATGGAGATAAGAGGGACTGAGGGTCTTGTCCATGGTCACTCATTCACTAAATGGACAGCCCAGAGCAAAGCCTGGATATGTCTGCACACCTTCTTTCTGTGTGACCATCGTTATGACACACTGGCCTCTCCCAAAACCTGCTTTGATCAGTTATTTGGCAGTTGTAGCGATCTTACTAAAAAGATCTTACTAGGAAGTGTCTAAAATATATTAGGGGTCGTGATTAAGACAGCAGCAGTATGCAATTTGAAAAAAATTAGCTACTTAAAGTAACTGTAAAATAGAATATGTGTGAAAATATCAAAACATGGTATTTTAGACCTCTGTTTAGATAACTAGGTCATTTAACTATTTTTAAAAATCCAGTAAATTATTTGCCTTGTTTACCTGTAAAGACTCATATGCCTAGAATTACCTTTCAGGAAAATCCTTGTGAAAATGAGAAAGGGCAGTTCAGGCTTAAACAAGGATTTTGTTTAATTAAAAGGAGAGCCAGAAATTCAGAATTCACACTAACGCATTTGGAGTCTTTATGAAGTTTACTTCTTTTTTTCTGGTACAGTGACGTGAAATTAGGTGGGAGGAATGGACCAGCAATTTCCACCCTGCCCTCAGATGGCCTTGTTTCTATGAATTTATGGGTAGTCTCTCACATTTGTAATGCTCTGAAAATGACCTAGAACTTTCATGCAACTGCTGATCAAGAATAAAGCCAAGGTGGGACTCCCCTGGTGGTGCAGTGGTTAAGAATCTGCCTGCCAACGCAGGGGACACCTGGTCCAGGAAGATCCCACATGCCACGGAGCAGCTAAGCCCGTGTGCTACAACTACTGAGCCTGTGCTCTAGAGCCTGCGAGCCACAACTACTGAGCCTGCGTGCCGCAGCTACTGAAGCCCGTGTGCCTAGAGCCTGTGCTCCGTAACAAGAGAAGCCACTGCAATGAGAATTCTGTGCACCACAATGAAGAGCAGCCCCCGCTCGCCACAGCTAGAGAAAGCCAGTGCACAGCAACGAAGACCCAACGCAGCCAAAAATAAATAAATAAAAAATAAATAAAAAATAAAGGAATAAAGCCCTTTTGTCCCTCCAAGCCCTTCTCCACCCAATTCCTGCCTCTAAGGACTTGAACTTTCTAAATGCTTAGATCCTAAAACAATAAACAAGTCTGTCTCTAGGATGGAAATAAATAAAATTTGGGGAAGAAATCAAAAGTCAGTTTTCACTTTCCAAAACGAACTGTACTGTAAACAAATGTTTTTTTTTTTTCCTCCTTCATTAGCTCTTTTTCAAATTGCTTGTAATTTCATGGAAAACTGCCCAGGTGATCTTTTTTTTTCCTTCAAAAGTCAATAGTTTCCTTCTCTAAAAATAATTATACTTAAGAGGATAAAAATAAAAACAATAGTGTTGGCATTCATGCAATGCGAAGTTAAACGCCCTTAATATGTATACTAACGTTATATGAAAGATAGTTCGCAGATTTTTAAAAAAATAAATTTATTTATTTATTTTTGGCTGCGTTGGGTCTTCGTTGCTGTGCTCGGGCTTTCTCTAGCTGCTAGATATGGGATCTTCCCAGACCAGGGCTCGAACCCCTGTCCCCTGCATTGGCAGGCGGATTCTTAACCACTGCACCACCAGGGAAGTCCCAGTTCTCAGATCTTTAAACATTGTTCACTTTTAATTACTTTTTGGTGAATCAGTTACCGATTCTGTCTTTGAAGTTTTAAGCTTACTATGGAGGTTACACTGTACTTTTTTTTTTTAATGAAAAATTTGCAGTGTATTTACTTAAATGGAAAGGAATTCTAATGTGACTGCTACTTACTTCAGAATACAGAGTGGTTGTACAAGAAGATCAATGGACAAGTAAGAGCAGTACTGGTCGCCATAGAAACACAGTGAGAATAACAGGACCTTCTTTTACTCCCTGCTCGGTACCTGCCTATCTTTTTCGCCACTTAATCGCCCAGTACCTCATCTTCGCCTCTCAAGTGGATATAATCCACCTACTTGTTCCAAATTTAACAGAGACTTTTAAAGTTCTTTTAATGTCAGAAGAAACAAACTCAAAAACGAGAAATACTGACAAATTGATTTCTAATGTTAGCATATTCATTCAACAAAAGATAGACATATATTGAGCCAAAACCTAGGAGAAAGTTGTCAGGGCAGTTAAGTGAGTAAAAGGAGAAATTCTGGTAAATTAAACTCCTCCTGAACAGCTACAGCTGATGAGGCCACCTCTAGACCTCAAAATTAAAAAGACAGGTAAGTCAGACAGAGAAAGGGAAATATTGTATGATATTGCTTATATGTAGGATCTAAAAAGAAATGATACAAATGAACGTATTTACAAAACAGAAACGGACTCACAGACTTAGAGAATGAACTTATGGTTACCGGCGGGGAAGGGTGGAGGGAAGAGAAAGTTAGGGAGTTTGGAATTGACATGTACACACTGCTATATTTAAAAAGGATAAGCAACAAGGACCTAACTGTATAGCACAGGGAACTCTCCTCACTGTTAAGTGGCAGGCTGGATGGGAGGGGAGTCTGGGGGAGAATGGATACATGTATATGTATGGTTGAGTTGCTTTGGCTGAAACTATCACAACATTGTTAACTGGATATACTCCAGTGTAAAATAAAAAGTTAAAAAACAAAACAAAAACAAGTAAGATGCAGGGATATAATATATAGCACAGGAATATAACCAATCTTTTGTAATAACTTTAAATGGAGTATAATCTACAAAAATATCAAATCACTTTGATGTACACCTCAAACTAATATAACATTGTAAATCAACTATGTTTCAATTAAAAAATATATATGTAAATTAGAAGAAAAAGTAAAAAGACAAAGTAGGTGAAGAACATTTCACGCAACAGTTATTTATTGTAAATCTACTAAGTAGCAGTCAGTGTGCCAAGTACCGAGGAGACAGAGGATGATGGGGAAGGTACCTGCCTTCTTGGAGCTTTACCTGCCTTCCTGGAGCTTGCCGTCTAGCGGAAAAGCACCACTTAGTAAATACCCACCACACGTCAGGCTATGTAAATGCTTCGTATCCACTAGCTGATCCGTTATCACAACAACCCTGTTTTCCAGGTGAGATAACTAAGGCTTTGAAAGGTCATAAACTGCCCAAAGAAATAAGCCAGCGAGTAGTACAAGGAGGCTTTGAACTCACTTTTGTCTAAATCCAAAGCGTATGCTCTTAACTATCAAATGAAAATGACCAACCCCATTTACACCAAATGACTCTCCCAATATTTAAAAGTTTACATAAATCAAACCCAGGTGATCTTCAATCTTACCTGTTATCTTGCAGCCATAGACTTCAAATCTCATAGATATACCAGTTTCCCAAGTCATAGGTTTCATTCGGACAAATCGAGTTATCAGGGGTTTGGGGAAAACTCCAATCACAACATCTGTGGGGTTGGTGTTTCCCTGAAAGATCTAGATGGAAAAAGGAAGGGCCCTTTAATAGCAGACATTTTGGATTGTCTGAAAACAAATCCAGAAATATGTTTTCACCAGTGCTTGTCAAATTATTTACAATTTCCTCACTGTTTACCGTGGTTGAGGTAGCGTTAATAATTTGTCATGTTATTTTTCCAAATAATGGCAATCAGAAAGAATTGTGTCTAATATAGAATGTTGTCCTAATCATCTATTCAATTTTCTGAAAGGACAGAGCCTCCAAAGGTACTATTATAAGGATAGCATTTGTTATAGAATACTATGCTATTATCTAAAAAAGTGGGAAAATTATTAACATTATCAGAAGGACTTACAGAATACTGTAGACAATTCTTGGGAACTCTCACTATTATACTTTCCCAGGAACCCCTCAAAGGAGTGCTTTTTGAGTTCAATGTAGGGTCTGACTTTTTGAAAATTCTAGGTTATGTTCAGCAGGAGGTCAGGGAGCTTCCTCCCTTTTAACTTCATTTCTTGATGGAAGATCTTATCCCTGACGTTTATGAAAGACTTTAATCTTTTTCAGTTATTGGTAAAATTATGTGTTAGTGGTCAAAATCAAAACTGAGTTATAAATGATATGTAATGGAGAATCAGTTTTCCCAGGGCTTCTGTTTCTAGTTTCAAAAATGAGTCATTTTATTCTAAGAAAGATGAGGCATGTAACTGCAGATGTAATGAGTGCCAGTCACGAACCGGTTTCCCACAAGTGTCTGTCGGAGGCACTCAGCCTGGGCACGGCTCCACGGCAGTGTCCTCCAGTGAGATCTCTGAGGAACGGGGACTGTCTGCCACGTGGAACCCCCTGGCACTCGACCAGTCTCAGATGGGACTGAAAGCCTCCACTCCCCTGGATTTTACTCCAGCTCTGGGTGGGGACAGCTGTGTGAAAGCACCATGTCTCAGTCACAGGCCTTGTGTAGCTAGAGCATCCCTGGGCCATCAGAGGTGCAGAGACTCCCACCCACCTTCCCAGATGAGTCCTAGGAGGAGGAGGAGGAGGAGGAGGAGGAGGAGGACCACCGTTCCCCTGGGAGAAGGGGCTTAGGAGAGTCAGCCTGGAGTTCTTACTCCATTTAGCCCATGAGGCCTGCTCCAGGGGAGGTGGTCAAATGCTTTACTCAGTCGGCTGTTAGCCGGATCCCTCTCCTGAGATGATTTAATATCGAATTTATCCCAGCCTGTGACAGCCTTTAGATTTCTGTCTTACTTCAGCAAATCTCTCTCGGAAACAATCTGTGTGGAAGCATTTTTGTGTGACGATGAATAATGGGGACATGCCTGAAGGAGCAGAGCTTCCCAAACCAGTGTTTCAAGGGCCAGTGGATCCACCTCAGGGAGGGACCACAGTCTGGTTCACCCTGAAGGCATTTTATATTTGCTGAAAACCAGGTAAGGACACACATGCCACCAACAGAAAGAGGGCTGCTGGAATGCTGGTGGTCGAAGGCTGCTGTTGCTGAGGTACGTAAGCCAACTCTCTCTGAGGAAAGCAGGGCAGGGGGTGTGCCTGAAAGGCCCCAAAGTAGTGAAAGGCAGGTGGGCAACGAGAGCTGGACTCCGGGTGGATGTGGGGATTCATTCGGGTTCAGTGAAAGGGTGCAGACACATGCCAGGTCTTTGCTGACCCCTTATTCTTTCTGCCTCCTACTCTGGAAGGCCCCCTGTGTGCCAAGGTGACCCAGATCATGGACCAGGAGTGAGCTGTGTGCATGTCAGATGCCCCTATGGCCCTCGTGTGCTCCCCACACCCACATCCGGGCCACGCGGACCACTGCGGACCACGGCTGAGAAGCGTGTCTTGGAGAGACAGTGCTCATTGATTAAAGAGATGGCCTGAAAGCTGGGGTCAGCCCTCCCTACTCTCTCCGGGTTCTTCTGTATGTTGCTGTGTCCTTGGCATTAGTGTTTTTTCGTTTGTTTGAAACTAAAGCATGCCTTCAAAAAACGACTCCAAAACAAGAATAAGTCATTACACTCAGGGTCAAAATTTACTCACTAGATCTCCACCAATGAAGACTATGAGGGTGTTTCTTCCCCAGACGGAGGATCTATTCCACATCCTCTAGGGCTAGACAGCCGCCTTGTGCTGGTCTGTTCACAGAGCAGCTGCATCCCTGTGTCTTCGGCCTTCCCGCCCGCCCCAAGGGACAGCCAGGACTTTGCAGCTAATCAAAGCGTACTTATAGGACTCTCACTTCACACCCAGGAGGCTTTTCTCAGTTTCAGACCCAGAAGGAGAAAATCAAGGCCAGGGATGCCCCAGATGGAGACAAGGACATGGTAATTGGTCTCTTCCCAAACCCAGGATTCCAGGCTACCTGGATCTTTGCTACTATCCTCACCAATTCTGTGCATTTCACTCGGCCTCCAGGGCAAGCTTTTAATTTTGGGGAGACAGCAAGCATGAGTTCTCCAAAATCTTTTGATTAGTAAATCGGAGCAAGTACAACTTCAAATAAACAGCAGGCTGAGAAAAACATCTCAGTTCCAAATATTCAGAGCAGAGTGCCCGGGGCGCAGGGCATGGTGCGGCCTCCTCCACAGCAAAGTAGTGAGGAGGTGGCGTGTGGCTCGTGGGATCTGAGGGGACACCTGTAGTTCTGCTCATGCGCACAGAAGCAGCCAAACACACTTGTAAATTAGTTTGTGAGCCACAGAGGGTAGATAAAAAGGAGTCTTCTAAAACCAGCCCATTACAGAGAGGAAGAAAGGATCAATCTAGGAAAGAGAATGAGGAAACGCAGGCAGAAAGACAAAACAAAACAACTCCAGAGGTTCTAAGAGGACGGTGTTTATCCTGTGCATAGTCTGTGTCCCCGAGGGAGGTTTAAAGTGATTCTTGAGTTTGACTTAATTTGGCCGGTATTGACTTTTCTTGGAAACATCCATATAATTTCCTTTTGGCTTCTGGATCTGGGAACATGAGACCCCTTGGTCACATTTAAACCTCTAATTGCACTTTTCATTTTAAATCAATGCGAAAATAAACCAGGCAAGACAGCAAGCTCCCAAACAAACAAGTGAAAATTGATCATCCACTTCAAAGACCCGATTGCTGGGGGAGGTGGAAGGGAAACTTACAACAGGTTTATTTCCTTCTTTGATGGTGATCCAGTCTTCCCCGTTGGAGCTAATGTCTATCCTGTATGTCTTGACGTAGTATTTCTTCTTGGTTTCCTTTGAAATAGCTCCCTGTGTCCCGACAGCAGTGACAAAGCGCAGAAGGCCCAGGTCTACCTACAAGACAATACCAGCCTTGTCAGTTGCCCATCCTTGTACATCCGGAATGTGAGCATCTTTTCCTGTGGGTACCATGGTGTAGTTTTCATCCACCTGGGATCAACAAACCCTAATTCCATCGGCATCAACACCCCCAAGAAAGCCTCCAATACGATAAGACAGCAGCTGCCCTAGGTTGGCAATGGCCAAAAAAGAGACCTTTCTCATCGTTGCCACCAAGATTGCTTGATCCTTGGTACAAAAGAGAAAACTGGGTTCAATATCGTGTTACTGTATTTTCTAAGAGATTCACAATACTTTCTAAACAGCACGTTAATAGATGTCATTTTACAAATAGAAAATCAAGACAAACAAGATAAGCTCACATACTGGATACGGAGAGGCCTGGACTAGAACTTGAGTCTAACATGATCCCACTTCCCATCCCTCTGCAGCATCCTACCCCTTTCCAAACAGAATGTGGATCAGAACGATCCTGACTCTGAAAGCACTTGTGTGTACTGCGGGTTGAGAAACGGGCCATAGATTTATAATCTGGAATGGAGTCGAGGGAAGGAGGGCAAAGTTAGGATTTTTGATCCATCTAAATTTCTTCCTTTTCCGTATCTCTCCTTGTAGTTCAGCTTGAGAGGCAGAAGGATTCCCAGGCATCAATCTGGGAAGGAACGATGCCTCTGTGGGACAACAGCTAGGACTTAACAAGCTTCCTCTGGTGAGTTTCCAGGGGAGATGTTCCTCAGCGCAATGGCCTTACCTTCATCCCTCACTAGACTTTCTCACACCCCTGACAGCTGGGCCACCTGGAGGGCACCACAGTAGTGATGACCAGAGGGTGACCAAAGCCCGAGGTCCCTGATTGCATCCCAGAGGTCTGCAGTGGCTTGAGTTGTTCCCATGGCCCTGTGATGTGAATGGGAAGGACAGAGATCAGGCCCTCAAGGTTCCAGTACCGGCTCTGCCTTGAGTTTGCTCTATAGGGCCTCTGACAAGTCACTTCATCTTTAGGCTTCTAGTTCTTCATTTGTAAAATGAACGAGTTGGACCAGATAACCCGGAAGACCCCTTCCCTCTCCGACTTCCTAGGACTCCATGCTTTCAGAAAAGTGAAATAGGTATTTTTTCTTTAACTTGCCTTATTTCCATTGTTAATAACCAAGAATCATCTTAAAACAAAAATCATTACCAGTTTCTCTATATTAGAAATATTTTCCTTTTATGAATACATTTGATTATTCCTATAAAATTGTTTTCCTCTACTATGTCCTCTATTTATTGGATTTCTGTATAATACAGAGATTTTAAAGAAATGAAGCATAAATATTTGGCAAATATTTTGTAAAGGACACAAAAAGTAATTGCACGTTACAACTGATTAAGAGTAACAAGAGGGGCTTCCCTGGTGGCGCAGTGGTTGAGAGTCCGCCTGCCAATGCAGGGGACACGGGTTCGTGCCCTGGTCCGGGAAGATCCCACATGCCGCGGAGCGGCTGGGCCCGTGAGCCATGGCCACTGAGCCTGTGCGTCCGGAGCCTGTGCTCCGCAACGGGAGAGGCCACAACAGTGAGAGGCCCGCGTACCGCAAAAAAAAAAAAAAAAAAAAAAGAGTAACAAGATATTTCAACCATATATTATATTCACTAGTAAGAGGCTGTTTTCCCTGAAAACGGCGACAAAAGCCAAAAAACAAAACCCCCCAAAAGCCCTAAGCACACACCCCCCAACCACAACTTCTGAATCCTACTTTCCAGTTGCTAGATGACAACCCAATTTTCTGAAAACAATATTTCAATTAACCCTCTAGTGCCCATGGGTCATGAACAGCTAAAGAATTTCCATTTTATGTACAGCCTGCCTCGTGAAGAACGGCTATTGTCTTCCACGAATTGCTTTTCCTGAAGGCCCTTGGAGTAGTTAAATCAACAGGTTGCCAATTCCTTCAAAACTGAACCAAGACTTACATCCAGGAAAAACAGCAATGTCCCTGCCACAGAGAAGCCAACTTGAACTTAACACAATTCAACAATAGGAGATTTCATCTAGAAAGGAAGGGGATACCATTCAATGTAAAACAATCTTTATTTCATTTTCCTGAATTTTAAGATGTAAAGTCTAGGCTATAAATGCTTTCACCAGATTTAAAAGAAAAAAGAGCAAGCCTTTAATAGCAATAAATATTTTAAGATAATAATGGTGGATGTTCTAAATCTTAATTTTACAAATAAGTATTTGTCCAATGTATTTTATCAAGTGCCTATACTTGTTAACTGGAATTTGCATTTATTCCAAAAGTGAATACTAGTACTTTGTATGAATTTGTGTACAAATTTCAAAAAACGGAGGCAGTCCACGTTTCCCAGATTTCGCCAACAAAAATGCAAGCTCTTCAGTTAAATTTGAATTTCAGATAAACAACAAATGTTTTTAGTATAAGTATGTCCCATGCAATATTTGGGACATACTAACAACAGGTTCATTGCTTACTTGAAATTCAAATTTAACTGGGTGTTCTTTTCTCGATGTTATCTGGCAAGCCCAAACCTAACTCTATTCTGGACAAATAACCAGATGATTTCAGGTTGCTGCAAAAACTCTGATTTCCTAATGCTGCAACTTGAAAGTTAATGGGTACTCTAGACATGGCTGCACGGAACTTTTTCAACTGTTTTCAGATGATCTCAGACACTTAGTGCTTTGCTGACTGTCCACTGAGTCATGCCCTCATGCCTAATACCGAATCCACTTTCAACCTGAAGGGTCCTTAAAACCTTGACATCCAAGGGGGCATGAAGTAGAGCTGTGCAAATAAACTCTTGCTGTCAAACCTACAAATGGCTCTTCAGTTTGGAAATGCTTAAATTCCCATGAGTGTATATGCAGCTTAGGCTGACTGGAAATAACTCCAGAACTTCATTCCCTGGCTGTACTTCTATTTTTAAAATTTTGTTCTCAGGGTAAGATTTAGTTACTAGGTAAGAAAGAAGTTAACTGGTGGTCAACTAGAAGAATCCTAGGCACTAGAAACAACTAACTTGAAAGGAAGGAGCCATTGACTGAAATTAACCGGGTGCCAACACATGAAACGACATGAAAACACATGAAAGTCCCAGACTGAAAGGCCCCAAAGCATACGTATGAATCACTCGTAAAGAAGAAAAGGTATTTTCTTTTCTCAACAGCAATGAAATGCATTCACAACCTCCCCTTGTAATTGCATAAGGTTTCCTGTTGTGCTTTAAAACTCTGCAGATTCTCTTGCTCACTGTGCTGGGATACCTGAAATTTCATTTCATTTTTCTTCCTAACATTACTACTACTGGGTTTAGAAAGGATGAATGACAACCTCACCAAATGATTAGGACTGGGACTTGAACGACTGCAATTAAAAGTGAATGGCGGGCTTCCCTGGTGGCACAGTGGTTGAGAGTCCGCCTGCTGATGCAGGGGAACGTGGGTTCGTATCCCGGTCCGGGAAGATCCCACATGCCGCGGAGCGGCTGGGCCCGTGAGCCATGGCCACTGAGCCTGCGCGTCCGGAGCCTGTGCTCCGCAACGGGAGAGGCCACAACAGTGAGAGGCCCATGTACCGCAAAGAAAAACAATACAAAAAACTGAATGGTACCCAGAACTCTACTAAGACACAGACCAGCACTGTGGAGACGCTCACTGGCAACACCACAGAGGTTCTTTTAAGTCCTTTCTCCCTGGGGACCTTTGTGGAATGCCCTAACAGAGACCCTCAGCGCCTGAGAGAGTTTGGGAGGAGATAGATAACTCTCAGCCTCAGAAGCCCAACTGCTCACACCACAGGTATCTGTCAGGAGACCCAGAGGGACTTAACACCTGGTTGTTTATACCTTTCCCAGGGCTGAAGCCATCTCTGCTAATCATGACATTGGCCTCGATCTACCTGCTGTTTTAGTCTCACCTGCTGCATCTACCTCCCTCCAACCGTATCTTCCAGCCGCATAAAGTATTTATGCTTCCTAACACAAGATATGCCTTTTCTGTCTTTGTGCCTTCACATGTAAAGTTTTGTCAACTTAAAAGAACATTTTCCTCTTTTTTTTGACTGCAAATGACTATTTCCTCTTTTTGGTCTGATGGGCAGAATAAGGCACTTCTGACTCCAAGATGTTTAGTGCAAAGCTCAGGTCTCCATCTGTCAATTCATCATACTGTGTTTTTCCTCTACTTCCATCCAGACATTTACGATTTCTTTTAAGGAATATCTGCTTTTCTATATAGAAAAGTGATAGATGTCTATTGAAAATTCGTAAGATGCAGAAGAGATTAAAGGAGAAATTAAAATCTTCATAAGACCACCAATAGGAAATAAAGGCTGATAATAGCCTTCCAGAGTTCTATTTCCTTATGCAAAATATATGTAACCATCATGTGTATGTTTTGTTATTGTAAAAATGAGGTCGTATTACCTCTATGTTCGATATCCTGCTTTTCGTTTAGTTTTATGGATATATTTCCATGCCAGAAGTATTTTTCTACATCATCAATTTCAATGGCTGCATGGTATTCTATGGCCTGACCGTAGCATCATCTATTTAATCAGTCGGCCGCCTGTGAACACTTCTACTCACCTTGACTGACATTCATCCAGTGGACACTTAGTACTGCGTTTCCACTAAGTTCTGTATTAAGTGGTGAGGATACAAAGAGCAGCAAGAATGGGAAACACAAACACAAGATTACAGGATGGGGCAATGCACGGGGGAAGGAGAGGTAGGGGGATTGGACACATCTCACAGCTGACTTTGATGTCTAAGACACCTACTGAAAGATGCACAGTAGGAGCTCACAACTGGGTAAAAAGGGAAAGGCTGTTCTAGGGAGAAGGGGGAACAGGAAGGGCAGAGGCAATGGGGAGGAAATGAATGAATGAAATAACATCACTAGACAACCTACCATGTTTCCCTCACCGCTAGAGACACTATTTGTCAAGAAATGGATTGATCTCTAAAGACTACTGTGCTCTGCTCATTCGGAGGCCAAAAGAATCAGTTGTCACGACCACCATTCAAAATCCGGCCATCCTCTTGGTGGGCTAGCTTTCTGAATCTGATGAGCTCTCACCAACCTCACATCCAGTAGACAAGATTGGCGACCCAAGACAGGCAGCTGGAGAGACAAAGACACAACCCCGAGCAGTTCTACATAATGGTAGCCCTCTGTGTTTTGGAGGGTTCATCATCCTAAACAATATTTCCCTTCTTCTCCTAAAAATTCAGACACACATGGGGCTTCGCTGGTGGTGCAGTGGTTGAGAGTCCGCCTGCCGATGCAGGGGACACGGGTTCGTGCCCCGGTCCGGGAAGATCCCACATGCCACGGAGCAGCTGGGCCCGTGAGCCATGGCCGCTGAGCCTGCGCGTCCAGAGCCTGTGCTCCGCAGCGATAGAGGCCACATGCTTTCCCTAAATCCAATCAGCTCTGCTCCCATCACTATTTTCTTATTTTGAAAGAATGTCATTCATTATTTCACAGCTGCTTTATTTTTAATTGGAAGATGGGTGTGATTTCACATCTGAGTTTGATGTACTTTCTGTTTAACATTAAGGGTGATGGCGATGGGGTGGGAGGATGCGGGGGGGGGGGCGGGTAGCACAGAGCTGAGCGTCAACTGCATTCACTGAAACTGTGGAACGTTTCACTCCGTGTGTGTGACAAACATAAACATCTGGTACTTATCTGATGGTCTGTAGGCAATTTGACGGAAGTTTACCAAACTCCTTTTGAGTTCAAGTGGCCACTCTGAGTTAGCTTATCACTGTTAGCAGAAGTGACCCCATACGACATCCTGTTTCCAATATAAATATAAAAGCCTAACACTGCTGGTAGAATGTCTACCTACATCTTATCTTCACCGTGCTCCCCACACAAAGAGAAGACATAGCTAGACATCAGGCACAGAGGAGGAAAGCGCAACTTTCATCCCGGGTGGGGAGAGGCACACCAGTAGAAGAAAACAGCTGTCTTCATCCCCTTCTGGGGGGCAGGGGATGGTGTCCTACAGCTCCTGTGGGGTGAACTGTCCACCTCCAACTCCCTCTTCGTTGTAAGATGTCTACAGGTATTAACCTACATGCACTTTACGGCCATGGCATTGTCTTAGTAATGACAGGAAACACAATCCCCAGATAAACAGAAGCCAGGAGAGATACACATTTTACTGGGAATCACTGGAGGACAAAGGGCACGTTTTAGCATCGTGCGGTACATCGTGAAGCAAACCTCTGCAAACGGCTGGTTAAATACCAGCATGCAGCCTGCCAGCCATGAAATAGACATCATCGCTTCCTATAATAATACACAACTAGCTATTGGTAACGTCGTAATGTGCAAAGTCTCATTTCTAAAATGAAAAATCTGTCTTGCTCAATAAAATACTGCCCATGGAGCAAGCATTGACAAGGGAGTGTTTCCAGGCTTTTAACATTCCCAAGACAGGTCAGTACAAGAGCCTGAAAAAATAAAGGACAAAGAACTGGAGTCTGATTAAAAACAGGAAAAATACTTTCTTGGTGGGGGGAGGTGGAGTGTGTCGGATTCTTTTTAGAGCATCTCTGATGACTCAAAGAGCTGTTTAATTCATCACTAGACACTACAAGCTAAAGAAAATATTTTTAAGCAATTGTCTCATTTCCTTAGATAACACACGTGCTTTCTGATAACGCCTAAGCATCTGAACATCGGTGCTGTTCCAGGATCTGGGGGCTTAATTCACAGCACCTGATCATCATGTTCCTTGACTTAGGATCTTGGACTTCTTATAGTTGCCAGTAGGAATACAACCATTTTATAGTTGGTGACATAATTCTCTCTTTATGTATTTTTCATGATTACTGTATTACACAGAAAAAACACGGATGGCTAAAATTACTATTATATATAGAAAATTCATAAGGCAACCCCTATGTGTCAGACATTTTATTAAGGGCTAAATTTATATACATTATCTTTTCAACTCTTAACAATCATACAAGGAACTGAGGAACAAAGTGATGTGTGAACCTTGCTCAGAGTCACGTAACTTGTCAGTGATTAAGCCAGGACTTACCCCAGATCAGACTGGTGGCCCATGTATATGCCGCTACACCCATGCTCTTCCTCAATTCCTATCTTAAAAAGCACAATTATCAAAAGGTAATTTAGAATTTCTTAGTGAACAAAAAATTAAATCTTAGAGATATTCTTTCTGGAAATTACATATTTGTATAATTATCGAGAATATGAAACCATTTATGATTACTTTGACTCCGTTTAACGTTTACACTGACTACTGGAAAGCCAAGTTTTACAAATGAGTCACTCATGCTGTTGAAAAACAAGACAGTGGTGACTGATCATTTTTAGCAAAAGATAATGAGAAAAGATTTAAAAATTCTGGTAAAGAACACAAATATCCAAGAGCAAGAAAAGTGCAGTGCAGGGAGAACGTCACCAATTTTCTCTTCTCGTCTTAATTGCTTGAACTATTTTTTTTTTTCCATAAAGGAAAGCATTTTCCTGGGTGGAAGCAAACTACTGGTTGCAACAAAGCCTGTGCTGATAGTAAAACAATCCCAAGTGAATGAACTGATGAATTTTCCTTTCCGAAGACTTGAGTCAACCAGCTAGAATAACACTAGATAAGGCTGTGCAGCCCAGATGCAGTGCAAAGCCTGGCTTCCCTGATGGCACTGTACTTCGCGCAAAAGAACAACAAGGAAAGCACAAGACAAATGAAGTCCTCAAACAAGGGCTGACCTCTGTCTCCTTTGGCTGATAAAGGAGATTATGCTGTGGGGCTCCACTGCCTTTGGATGTTGGCATATCCTTTCATTCTCACATTAATATTTTTGGCATAAACCAGGAGCAACAAATTAAAGAAGAAATATTTAATTCTGATATGTTCTTGGAACTGGAGTGCCATGTGGTTCTTTCTGAAGAGTAAGATCTCTTGAAGTTGTTAGAACGGGCAAGTGGCATCGGCAGGAGGAAAGGAAAGGGACTCCGTACTGCAGGTTAATACCAGCATCTCAACTAGAGACATTTCCAGAACCCAGCTACCCAAATCACTCCCACGTGGAAACCACGAAGATGGAACTTGAAGAGGAGGACACTGTCTGGGAGGAGAGCACGGCGGGTCCACATCTCCTCAGGGTGTCTGATGCAGCATTTCAAAGACCTTTGAGAGCAGGGCAACAGGACTGTGACACCCACCGGAAAACGCTCAGCTTCACTGATGACATCAATTTAAGAGAAATATGGGAGGGGTCTTCACATATTCCATGCAAAATCTGAGGGCTTCTTTTTCCCTTCTATATTTTCTAGAACAGATATAATTGTGTTCAGAGAAAACAAATATTACATTTGAGTTCCTCTCTTACTCAATAAACCTGTAAAATCTGGACACCAGGACACAATGTATTCTGATAACAAAGGAGGAGAAAATGAGATCGTATGGGGGTTCCTATAGACTCTGCGATACAAGTAATCAGCATCAAAGACAATTGGAAAGTTCTATGTAGAGTTAAAGAGAAAGGCTGACCGAATGCCTAGGCTTTGGCAAAGATTGTTGTACATTTTTAAGACATACGCCAACCTGAAAACTCTGTTTTTCTTTAAAATGAAGAAGATTCATTACTTCAACACCATGTTCACTGGCAGATGGGGACCTCAGAAACTTTAACAGCTCAGTCAGGAGGATGACACTTAGATGGTCCCCTCTTCCAACTTAGATACTTAGGAGTTCTTACTGGGCGGTAAAAGATTCAGGGACTTAATATTTTTATTAACATTTTTTGAATACTTATTTGTAAGTTACACTAAATTGAAAACCTGAGCCTAATACTTTGATCTGGAAAGAGGATAAGTACTCAGAACAGAATAAACGTAATCCCTAGAAACCTGGTTAAGAATTTAACCTACAAACTCTGTAGTAAATATCGCATAGTGGAAATGTCTTAAGAAAGAAAAATAAATATGCTACCGTTTTAAAAAAAATTGTAACCAGCCTCAGATATGCATAAATATGATGTAGAGCTAGTCAAATGCCTATAGGACCCTTGTACCATGGGCTCTTGCTAGAAGATTCAGTCAGCAAAGATTTAGCAAGCATCTCCTGCATGGAGGACACAGGCTGGTTTAGGCTCTTCTGCTGTAACTCTTGGTTCCATCCATTAACTGTTTATTGTAATACTCATGAAAACTAGGGGAGCATTCTCCTAGTTAGAAGGCTTAATGGGCAGGAATTGCTCCGCATTGATCAACATCCTGTGAGATCAAGGAGACTGTGTGAACGGATCTCTGCTTCTGATGTCTGTCTCTGCTAAAACAAAGGGGGCGCAGTAATGGAAGAATGACTAAAGGGTGTTCTGGATGACAACCATTTTAAAATGTAACAGAAGAACTTATGACCTCCACACATAATTTCAGTAGGACTGTATCATGCAGATAAAGCATTTATTATTCTTGCTTTTATGATTAAAAACATTTCGGGCAAACTGTAAACCGATGCACGGAGCCAGGGTGCATGCCCACACGGATGTGTCTTAAAGCCCAATAATGGTGCTTCACGCATTGTAGACGCTTAAACTGAAAGTGTGAAATTAAAGTAAACCGAAGGATGCCAAGGGTTCAGATAAAACCATTTAATCCATTAAATTCAATAGATACATATGGTATGCCAGGCTCAGGAAGGAAGCAGGCCTATGCAGAGAAAAATAATACCAGACTGAAAAGAAGAAGGGCCACCGTGCCCACAGATGAGGCGCTGTGAGGTCCAGAAGACGATTACATGCACAAGGGGAAAGTTCAGGCTTTACGGAAAAGAGGTCATTTGAATCATTCAAACTGGACCTCATAGGATAGGATAAGATTTTGGCTGTGGAAGGGGTCAGGGTTGATGAGTTAAAGGCAGAAGGAACAGGAAAAAAATCCCAGCCAATTTCCTGCATTTCAAAATATCTGATATGATGAACATTCTCCTTCTGTCTAGTATCTCTTGGCAAAAGTCCTTTAGAGAGCAAGGAAAAGTGTCCTCCCCACCCCTAGCCCCCAGCACACATCCCCCTTTGCAGAGGCCTTCATGGGATCCATGGGTCCAGGCCAGGAAGTGCTGGGCTGGTGACAGAGAGACCATGCAATCTTATTTGTAATTAAACTTTCAGCTCATGACCAGGCACTGCACTGCTGAGCTAATTCTGCTAAAATGTGTGCTTTCACTGCCTCTGGGAATCCAAGCATTCCTGGGAATAAGACCTAACCCTCAGTCTGCATGAGCCAGATACCTCTCTCCTGAGTCTCAGGGCACACTGTCCAGCCCTACCCTCCATTTATATCTACGTTTGAAAGAAAACATCTCAATGAAATGGCATCAAAACTGCGTGTTTTCTTGAGGAGTCCACACTGCTGTCGAAATCACATTGTTTGCTCCTCAAACAATTAAAGAGAGGGCCATGAGTTGAGATCATGAGCTTCCGGTGGTGGGTATTTCCGTGTCTAATATCCCTTGCACTGTGGAGGGAAGCTGGTGGCTGGAGATTCTTCTTTTATCACACAAATAAGTGCTAGATACTTGGGTGCAAGAGAGGGAAGGTTACCAGATTCCTGCCCTCTCGTCAGTGAGGGAAAAAGTCGAGTAAACGATAAATCTCAATATAGAGGGAACTGGCTGCATTAAATACCCTCAATGAACTCTAGGGCTACAGGGAAAAATACCTGGGTGATGCAGGCAGCGCACGGTGGCGAAAAAGCACAGGCCCCAGGAGCACCTCTGTGGCTTTGATATTAAAGAACCACCTGGAGTATGTTTAGCAAATTAATTAGCCATTCCAAGCCGCGGTCTCCTCTTCTCTCCAACAAAAACACCAATGCATAGCCCATTTAGTTATTTTTCCTGGTTTTATGAGAGTCATAATGAAGCATTGGTACACACATTAAACATAAGAATGTGACCCTAATATTTCTTCCCTTAGTCATGTGGGTAATTGGAGTGTGTGTGTGTGTGTGTGTGTGTGTGGTTTTGCCTGTAGTAGCTAGATTGTTGTAACTTGTTTGAAAGAGGGACAGAGCCCTCTTTAACTTTAAATTCACCTAGCCCGACCTGCAGCATCTCATCCTTAGCAAACGCTCAATACACATTTGCCGAGTTTAAATTCAACACTCTGTCAGTTCAGCGTTGCTGGCAAGACCTGAAACTCCTTTCTTCCAGATAAAGCCAGCTACCCATTGTTAAGCCAATGTTAGCATTTGAGCAACAAACTTGTACTCTTTTTTTTATTTTTATTTTTTTGCGGTACGCGGGCCTCTCACTGCTATGGCCTCTCCCGTTGCGGAGCACAGGCTCCGGACGCGTAGGCTCAGCGGCCATGGCTCACGGGCCCAGCCGCTCTGCGGCATGTGGGATCCTCTGGGTCCGGGGCACGAACCCGTGTCGCCTGCATCGGCAGGCGGACTCTCAACCGCTGCGCCACCAGGGAAGCCGCAAACTTGTACTCTTAATTGAGGAATATGACTATTCTTATCTTGGTGTTTAAACTGCAAATATTAAAACTACTCAAAATTTCCAGTCCTTTGAAAAGTTCACCACTTACAGGGAAGGTCTGCTGGATGATGAGTTTTGTTGGCCAGGTCCATGCCACGTGAAGGATTCTTTTTTATTTATTTCTCAAAAGACCTCTCACTAACTTACGAAGCGTCCCTCCTCCCAGAAGTTACCTCAAAGGGCAGCAAGGCTTAAATCACTTTTTTGCCGTATCTATCATGCTCTCCAACCTCTTCTCAATCTTTTTGTTTTACAGCCAACTTATTTGGGATCATGACGTCCACAGGGTATTTATGGATTGGCTGTATCTGGTATCTTAGACTTTTCTCAGACCACTTCTGTATTTTTGAAAAATTAGCAACATCAATATTTCACTGTCTAACTATAGGTCTCCAAGTTTTCACCTAATTAACATATGATCCTCATACGATGTTGGAATTGTAGCTTTGTGTGGCTGGGAATTGAGTGCAGGTTTCAGGCCTTTTGTGATCTTTGTGTTTGTCTCATGGTCTCTGAGAAGCAGCCCAGTAGGAGAAGCAGTAATACTAATTCTGCATTGAGGCCAGGCAACATAACACCTTTCCAAGGTGCAAGAACCTCAGTTATGGACACATACATCTTTCCATCTAGCAGCAGTTTAAAGAGATTTTTAAACCTGAAAGACCAAGAAAATATTAAACAGGTACAGGTAAGGTCTATTTCTGTTTCAAAAGCTGTTGTTCTGTGCTCCCCATAAAGTTTTATTATCTGCAGTACTGGGGAGATTTCTAAATGACTCAAGATCAACACACATCTGTACTCAGAGAGCATCTGTCTATTTCAGCACCAACAAAATGGCTTGTTTATTATTAGTTTTGCAGTAAGTCACGCCTTTAATTTTTCTCCCTCCTTCTAAAAGCTTGGTTTCAAAATCAAACACAAGGATGAGTTTCTAGAAACTAAAGACTTGCAGATGGGGGCAATGGTCTAAATCAGGCTCTTGGCCTATAAACTTTGACAGCATCCTTTTACACTGACTTTCCATGTATTTCTCAGGGATCTACATGGGCCTCTCAGGTTAATGAGAGTTTCATGTGTTGATGGGGAATCTGGACGTGCAGGTGTCCAAGAAAACCCCTCTACTTGGCGTTAAAAATCCTGCAAGGAGCTGACGGGATTACTGAGATTAAAGTCGGTCACCCACCATAAGTTATAACAAACACTGCCCCGGAGACAAGGGAGAAGACAAAGAACAGGCTGCCTAGGTACAGCTGGTTGTCAGAAATTGTGTGTAAACAGTGGGTCTCTGAAGGGATGCCAATCATTCCCGAGAACAGATGAGATGAACATCATGATTTAATATATTTGGTCAAGTGCATTTTCCCTGTTTGGAAGCTTACCATTCAGTCAGGAAGTGTATACTGATTTTTTTGTTTTTTGAAGATGACTTATAAAGGAGGTGGAAACGTGCTTGAAATAATGCATTTTCAAAGAATTACTCTCTAAAAGAATCATCTGTAATTACCATTCACAATGGATGTTCTATAGTTTCGGACTGAGCAGAGGCCAGCCCGTGGCAGGAAAAGGGCTGGAAAGTTGGAAACTGCATGGATGGAGGTGGGTAACCAAGGTGAGGAAGGGGGAAATGTTTTGTGCTCTGAAGACACACTGTTTTGCCATCCAGATGTTGTCAGGGAACAGAACTGCAAATTCTTTTAATGCTCTGAAAGAAAAAATCTGTCTATAGTAATTTCATGCATTTCAGTCCAGGTCACACAATGGGAAAAATGCATCTGCATGTCTACTTTCAAAGCACAGGAGAACAAGCACAGATGTTCCACGAAACATATCATGCTCTTCCTCCCCTATCCCTGCCCGGAGTCCTTAACATAATGGAAGAAGCTGTGATTCGCATTTATCCACTGGAACCATTCTTAACACATGGACAGACACGTCTATTTCACCACATCCTTGGAGGTGACACAAGGTGAAATGTTTTCTTGGTGAACATGGCCATACTGTGGTGTGTGTGGTGTTGGGGGTAGCGGGGTGGGCTTCTTGGCAGAAAAAATAGAGCTAAGGCTCATATTTGGAAATGTGGAAAAAAGCATTTCTTTATGCTACCTTGCAGGTTTCCAGGACAGTAAGAATCCTATCATTTTGTCACTACACTTTAAGATGCAAAGTCAGGCCTGAGAACACATTACTCTGCGTGGTTTTAATAAAGCTGCTGGTATATAAGAAGAAATGGAATAAATAAATTTTACATGGAATTAAAATCTTTTGATAAAAAGATTTTAATTGAGATGAATTTTATATGAGACACATGAATATTCTAAATCTAGACACTTTAAAAAAAGATAGGTAGATAAACAGATGTTCCCATAAACTCTTCTGGAAAACAGCAAAGTTCTTAGACTAATGGAGCTAAATTATTATATTACACAAGTTGATAAGAGTTCAGTTTCAGCATATTTCAGATTGAACCCCAAATTACCTATTCCTGTCTGCTTTTCCTTTTTGTCCTACTCTCCAGAAGAGACAGGAATGTCCAGATGTAGATCATGTAAGATGCCTTCTACATTTGTCTTAGTAAATGAGATTCTTTTATTTACGAGTGGTTGATTGAGAGGAAATAAGTTAAATGAACAAATGTATTGACTGATTTTTCTTCACGTGGTACATGATTGTTAAATAAATGAATTCTTACCATCTTGGTATTAGAGCTTTGTAAATAAAGGTATCCTTATAAACGAATGCAGTATTTGGAAACATAAGTTAAAACTACAGAAATAGGATAATGTGTGTGCTACAAAATGTTGCTGGTTGACAACAGCAGTGACTAGTCTGGATTTTCAGAATAATGTTTAAAAAACTAGGCCAGGAAAACTCTGCATACTCTGTCTTCATTTTTTAAGACTGGGAACTTAAAAAAAAAAAAAGTTCTTTTCTCTTTTCCCCATGAACTCTGTGTGCCTCCTGAAATATCAAAAACAATTTGTTCAGTGTTTCATATTTCATTTAATTTGCTAACTTCGTTTATTATCATGAGTATTTCCCACTGGAAATTTTATCTTTAATTTCCGGATCTTCAAACTTAAGGCTCTGTCAATTTTCTTGCACCTGTAGCCATCAGCCTGTGCATCTACCTGGGTCTCGGTCTTTCTCTTTGGAGATGGGGTCTGTCTTTGTCAGCTTTAGCCCTCAGTAAACACAGCGAGTCATACACGCATGAAGATCGCCGTGATGACTTTCTTCTTAAGCTGTATCCCTGGTGCTGTTTTTTTCCCCTCCGCTTTTCTGCATTAGTATGATGGCCTATAACATGCTCCGAATTGCATGTGGTATTTGTCTTCTTAAGGAAAGAAAAAAGACGGAGTATTGGCCAGACTTTAAGGTGTGAACAGCCTGGAATGGTGGGTAAGCCTTTGCCTTTCAGATACTTCCGTCAAAGATTAGAGAGACATGAAAGATGAACTGCCCAGACTTCATCTTATCTCCCCTAGTGAGCTGCACTTCCCCCTGAACTAGCACAAAAGAATCAAGCAAAACAGCCCCACTAGTGAGGTTTCTATGTGAAATCCTCAGATAAGCTTCAGGGTGAAGCCGACCTAAACAATTACTTGATCTAAGGAAAGAAAATCTTTTTAATTAAAAAAAAAATATTTTTTTTTTGCTATGTGCTGCCTGATATGATTATCAGTACTATTTAAAACGAATTTGAGCTATGCTTCGCATATTTATATTTTCTTTTAAGCAAGCCCATGGTACCAGCTGATAGAGTAAATTTATTTTTAATAGAATCACAGAATCTTAAATGCTTGAAAGGATTTCAGAAGCTGTCAGGTCCAATCACCCATCCCCTGAAGAATTCTATCTATTGCCGTCTCAGGCTTGCTAGAAGAATAAAGAAGCTTATTTATTTTTCTGCTAAATCCAGAAAATGTAGTTAGAAGTTTAAAGCACTGGGATTGTAAGAAAAATAAAACCTTGGTAAAATTAAGACTTCATTCTTCTGAAGGAAGGCAATTAAAGGAAGGCCATGAATGTGTTTTTAACCCGTGGAGGCAAAAAGAGCTGGAAAAAAAAATGTACAAGTCACTTGTACAAGTTCATATGTGATTATTCTAATTGCACATTAGTCATAACATGTGCAATTAGTCTCAACTGCTTACTCTGTTCGATAGTTGGAAATATAAAAGCGTAATGCAGTTTATTACTGTTGGGATTTATAGAGCATTTTTAATTTAATCTACTTTCCTCTCGTTATTTGAACGTAGAATTGAATGAAACGTGAAGGCTGGGGGCTTGCAGTGGAGAAAGGAAATACGTATGCGTGTTTGTGCGTGTCTCTGTTTCAGGTCAGCATCCAAAACTGCGATTTTGATGTGGATCAACATTGCCATTTGGATGTGGACCTTTCAAATGGTGCATTAAATGAGAAATATATGAGGGCACAGAATATCCATTTGCATCCCGGCTTTGGAATTTCCAGGGTGGGCCTTTCTTTTGGAGAAGTTTGCCGTGGAGGTGCTTGAAAAGTTTCCAACTGTGGGTTCTGCCACTTCTGAAGAACACACGTTGTTTTGCTCTGGGGCTTTCAAATTCTGATATGAAAGTTATTTAGAGCTTAGGAGTTTGTGTGCTACATTACATGCTGCATAAACGTAGCCATCGCTCCTAGACGTGAACATTAACGCACTCTGTAAAACATAGTTATTACCGCCAGGGCAGAAATCAACAAACCCCACCAAAGGAATTTCTTAAAACTGCTATCATAAAGTCTGTGCCCGTTATGGATTTCATTAACATTTTACTCCCCAAGGATTCCCAATTGTATAATAACAGAAGTTCTTTAAATTTTAAATACCACAGACAGGAACAGCCTTTCACCTAAAACAGATGTGAAACCATCAACCTTGCCTTCCTATTGGTCCACAGATATGAAACTGGATGGTAATTGATGGCTTCTAATGTGTTGTTGTTTAGGTTACAGAATTGGAAACTTAATAGTATGTTTCCCATGAAAAGATAAGTTAATAAAGCAATAGACAGGTTTTCAAACACAGTTCCTTACTCTTGATTGCATGTGAAGTTAAAAAAAAAAAGAACTGTTTATTTACATACTGCAGAAAAACTAAAACAGGTAAGTCAAGGTCAGGGACACACAACACACAGTTGTGGAAGAGCTCATTTCAGTCTTATGTTTCCTAAATCTTGTCAGTGATGACTGGTGATTTTATCCTTGTGTTTCCTTTTCTTAATCCCATTCTTATCAGTGCATTTTGAGACCCAATCGTGCAGTACTCTAAAATAACATCTGTATTTATTTAGCTAAAAACAGTCCACTTTTTTGTGTGTGTGTGGCCTCTCCCGTTGCGGAGCACAGGCTCCAGACGCGCAGGCTCAGCGGCCATGGCTCACAGGCCCAGCCGCTCCGCGGCATGTGGGATCTTCCCAGACCGGGGCACGAACCTGTGTCCCCTGCATCAGCAGGTGGACTCTCAACCACTGCGCCACCAGGGAAGCTCCCGTCCACTTGTAACAGCTAAAAGTAGTGAAGCTTAAGATAAATAAGCAGGCAGGTTGATGATGCTGTTTTCCTGCATCAGGTAAACAGATGCATCTGTATTTTTGGAAAACAAAAGAACTACGACTCTGTTCAAATATCTACAGTAAACGATGGAAAAGTGACAGAAACCAGCCAAGCAACCAGCTACTTTTTCTTTCAAAATTCTGATCAGTCTGATTATTTTGAAAATGACTTGATTAGGATTTTGCGCATCTTCTATACCAGTGGTTTACAACTGGGGATGATTTTGCCCCCAAACAGGACATTTGGCAACTCCTGGGGACGTCGTTTTTGGTTGTCGTTTTGATTGAGGGTGCGTGCGTGTGTGTGTGTGTGTGTGTGTGTGTGTGTTACTGGCTTCTAGTAGCTGGAGGTCAAGAATGCTGCTAAACATCCTACAACACACAAGACAGCCCCACAACAAAGAATTATCCAATCTAAAATGTCAGGAGTGTCCAGACGCAGAACCCCTGCTCCAGACAAAGTCCAATCATTTGTTTAAATTAAAGCTTCTGCAGCGACTGTTCAATTTACTAGACATCATTTACCAATCAGCAGCTAAGCAGGATATACTGGGATTTAAACGTGCCTGCTTGGTCTTCAGACACAATCTTCTGAGAGGATCCAAATTCACGTCCTCATACGGTTGCAACCGTGGGAGCAAAGAAGTGGTGGCCAGGATACTGAGATTCCAGCCCGGGTCTGTCAGTAACTGGCCCTGTGGTCTTGCAAATAACTTAATCCCTCTGAACACATGAACAATAAGGAATTTAGACAAAAGGATGTTTGTACCTATGTTTAATCTTACTCTTAAAGTGAAGATATTCTGGAAAGAAATATAAAAACCTCTCCTCTAGAATTTAACTATGAATGTTGGTTCCAAATAGACACTGCCATAAAACAATAAGAAACCACAACAGCAAAAAGAAATGTTCATGCTCTGGGGCTTCCCTGGTGGCGCAGTGGTTGAGAGTCCGCCTGACGACGCAGGGGACGCGGGTTTGTGCCCTGGTCCGGGAGGATCCCACGTGCCACGGAGCGGCTGCGCCCGTGTGCCATGGCCGCTGGGCCTGCGCGTCCGGAGCCTGTGCCCCGCAACGGGAGAGGCCACAGCAGTGAGAGGCCCGCGTACCACAAAAAAAAAAAAAAAAAAAAAAGGAAATGTTCATGCTCTACAAACTAACTTATTTTAAGTGTAATTCTACCCAAACACCTGTCATTCTTTCAACACTCTCTTCCCAGTGATGCTTCATCATAAAAATCAGAGGCTTCTTTAAATGTCATATATTTTCTTTAAAGTGTGTTGACATGAAATACTAACTAGTAAAATCCTTTGACTGATTTTTAAAATTGAATTAAGTGTTCAACTTGACCAAAATGGTTAAAATTATCTTGCTATGTTCTATCTGACAAAACAACAGCTAAAAATGTCTAAATAATTATGTCACATGTACATTCTGTTTCCCCCAATCATATCTTCCTTCAAAAACAACAAAAAGCTCTGAATTTCATCTGTCCCTATAAACACATATTTCCTTCAAATGACTTCCTATAATGTGAAACACCAAGGTAAGGTACCAGAGAAAGCATTAGGCAAAGTTCCTCAGGAGACAGTAAATTTTGGAATATGGGCTTCCTGGGTGGAAACCTAGTTAGAGATAACAGTCCTATGATACATGAAGGGTCAGAGGTAAAGCATTTATTTTGTGCATGAAGTATAAGTCAATGCAGAACTAGGGTAAGATAACCAAAGTCTCACCTGGGCTACTTTTTTAAAAAGCAAATTGTCGGGACTTCCCTGGTGGCGCAGTGGTTGGGAATCCGCCTGCCAATGCAGGGGACACGGGTTCGAGCCCTGGTCCAGGAAGATTTCCACATGCCACGGAGCAACTAAGCCCGTGTGCCACAACTACTGAGCCCGTGTGCCACAACTACTGAAGCCTGCGCGTCTAGAGCCCGTGCTCCGCAACAAGAGAAGCCACCACAATGAGAAGCCTGCGCACCACAACCAAGAGTAGCCCCCGCTCGCAGCAACTAGAGAAAGCCCGCGTGCAGCAACGAAGACCCAACACAGCCAAAAATAAATAAATAATAAAATTTTAAAAAAGGAAAAAAAAAGCAAATTATCTCCCTTCCAGATCAATGTTTCAGCTAAAGTAGCAAGTTAATATTAATTGCAAAACACACACAGAGCACACCTGGGGGATAAACATTCATTGGAACAGCTGTATTTTCCCTAAATTTGCCAACATTATATCTTACATGCATCATTCCACATTTGGGTAACCCAGTGAGCTATTTTCGTCCGTTCTCTAGTCACACATTTATAAAGTATTTTATTGCAATTTCAGCAATCTGCTAATGATCTGAATGAGAAAATGCCCCCCGATCCTCGAAGTGTCTGGTCTGTAAGCACAGAGTGTTTACGGTCAGGATAACTTGCCTCCATACATGTTCTGGATTAGTTCAATTCAGCAGATAGAACCGATTTTGAACACAGATTATAAACCTACTAGAAACTAGAAACTGTATGAAAAATCACAAACTATTTCATAGGAGATCCCTGTTCCACACTCAACACATTCATATAAGAGAATGAAAGATCTGTCCAAGAGTTGAGAAGGAAAGAAAATGAGATATGAAATTTGTGAAAATAAATGACATTTAAAAGTTTTAAGATAAATTACATCAGCGTCTACTTTCAATTTGGGGAAACCCTCACTTTGAAGAAAAAAAGAAGGGTTTCAGATAAGAAATTCTTCTAATCGAGTAAGAAACATTCACTTCTCCCACCTAAAATGCGATAAAAATGTGTAACAATACTGTGTGTCAGAGGGAACATTTCCAAGAATTCATGAGTTATTTCATCCCATTTGGCACGTAAAGGATGTCCAGCTAGCCCCTTCTTAGCTCTTTTTTTTTTCAGTATGTGGGACTCTCACTGTCGTGGTCCCTCCCATTGCGGAGCACAGGCTCCGGACCCGCAGGCTCAGCGGCCATAGCTCACGGGCCCAGCTGCTCCGCGGCATGTGGGATCTTCCTGGACCGGGGCACGAACCCGTGTCCCCTGCATCGGCAGGCGCACTCTCAACCACTGCGCCACCAGGGGAGCCCCCCTTCTTAGCTCTTGAAATCAGGTCCATGCCTTTAAATGATCTTTTGTCTCCATTCTCCGCAAGCTGCAAGTGAGATTCGGAGGTTGCTGGTAGCAACAGCTCACACCCCTGGGGTGGATGTGCAGGCACCTGTGGGTAGTAAACCTTGAAGGACCCCCTGGACTACAGGGCAGACCTTGGGGCTTGGGGGCTGGGAACCTGGCGAGAGGAAGGACCGTTTCCTCTGTGACTCATGAGGTCTTAAGACCTCGCTAGGATTTTCGCTTTGCCCAGTTTAGCTGGCGTGAGAGTATCTGCCCGGCTTACTGCATTTGACAGAGCAGGAGGTGAAAAACTCACAATTCCAATGGCCAAAGAGCTCTGCAAAGGCCAGCTGCTTGGGCCTGGTTCAGATCTGACACCGAGCTGTGACTCGCCTCCCGCCCTCCGGTTCTCCCAGTGCCCAGTGACTCAGGTCCCAAGTCTGAGGAAAGAAGTCCCCTTTGGCCCTGTGAGGCTGACTTTCCCCACAAGTTGCAGCTTTCCCCCAAATCAGGACTTGATGAACTATTTAACCTCTCTGGGCTTTAGCCTTCTCATAGGAAGATGCAGATAAAGAACCTCTGGTCCACTTAACCTACACTCTAAGACTAAAATGGGATGTGTATGAAAAGGGGCTTTTATAAAGGGAAAATGCTATAGAAACATAAGGTTTTGTTGTTAGAACATGTCTTACAATGAATTTTAAAATCCTCAAATCAACCCAGGGCCACTTGGATTTGAGCAGTTTGAATGAGGGCACCTACTTTCTTCAACCCTGCAGCTGTGGCTGTGAGTAAGTGAACCCTGAGAGAGAGAGAGAGAGAGAGTGTGTGTGTGGGGGGGGGGCTGTGTTTTGACTCAGTTCAGCCCAATTCCTTACACCAAGGCCTTTGGTTACTGGTGTCTGCTTTCAAAGTTCCTTCAGTTAGGAAATGTGCAATATTATCAAAGGGAAATGCATGTAAAGCAAAAGGAAAACACTGAAACAAGCCTCCGCAGAAGGTTAGCGTGAGCTCCTCTCTTCTGGAACTTTCCTTCTCCTCATCCCTCAGAATGAATATTTCTACCAGAAAATGTAGTGAACAGAGAAGGGGCTTGCTGATGTATTCTTACAGCTACAGAGGGTCTTCTTGGAGATTACTCTCTTCTGTGGGATTAATCCATCATAGGGCTGATGGACCAAACCAAACAGGATGTGGTTTAGAAGCCAACTGCTTTCTGCTCCTCTGGAATAAGAGAAGGCATGAATAACCTAGCACCAATTTTTAATTTTTCCCACAAAAGACAATATTACCAAATTTGGAGATGAGCAGAGTTTCAGCCTGAGTTGGTTTGTCAAGTAATTCTATTTCTAAAGTCACTGGAGGGTGTAGTAATCGATTAGTCCCTAGTGCCATTTTTATTTCTTTGGATCAACAAAGTTCATATCCCATCCAGGCATTATGTCTCTTGACTTTTTTTTTTCTCTTGTCTCCTGGCATTCTAATCAGGGCAAAGTCACAGTTGTTTTGAGGAAAGCACTCCCAAGAGCTTTAATTAAAGCTAGAAGGATAAATCTGTTTACAGTGCAGTGAACACTATCATTAATAAAACATTGAAATAATTAACGAATTAAATTCTGCTTTGTGTGTGAATGGCTACACCAGGATTTAGGAGAACACGTTTTCTGATCAGACACATTCTACACACTTAGTTTGCAGATCTGAAAAGAAAAATCCGAGCCTGCTTTTTTCTGCGATCCACAGTCTCGTAGACTGCCAGAGCTTGAATGGAGAAGGCTACGTCACCTTTATTTTATAGGAAAAGAAATTCAGTGTCAATGAGGTTAATGGCTTGGGATCTAATAATGTGCTTGAAAATTAAGAATTTTTATAGCGCCACCGATACACTGAGTCTTTCCTTAGAATCCTTGATTATTTAACCAGAAACAAAAAGAAGATAAAGATGAAATGAGTAATAAGATCAGCAGTTCTAGGACACGGAACAGAATGGAATACTCTGAAGAATGTGGGCAAATCTCACAGGGTGACTAACTCTGCAATTGACAAGTAGGAGGTTTTCGCTTGTCAGGATATGAAGTGGCCTTTAGAACAGGATGTGACCACGTGGAAATGTCCAAGCCGGGACTTCCCTTCATGCTTCTCCTCACTAAAGGGCTTCTTGCCCTGGTTCTTAAGCTTTTTGCCAGACAACAGATCCCACAGGAAGCACCATGGAGGACATCCACACCGGCGGTTAACGATGCATTGTTTTTTTATGTCACTCGGTAATTTCCTAGAGAAAACAATTGAACCAAAGACTGTTCCTGTCTTGAGGGAGAGTCAGTTTCCAGGGCTGCCTTATTAATTTAACACATGCAAGTGTTTGTCCTTGTTGCTACAGCACCATGTTTGGTGGGGTATATTTCATGCAAAATGTGACAAAGCCGAAAAAGAAAACAAATGCCATCCTCATTCTGATGTGCATACAAATAGGACTGTCAAGTACAAATAAATGGTCCTGTGATGGGAGGTATGTACCTCCCGCCCTCAGCCTCCCTTATGCTGTGCTTATGGGTTAACTTATAAAACATCTATCCAATGAAAACAAGCCCGCCACTTCCAAGGAGTTTCAGAAAAGCTGGAAGCACATGAAATTATTCATAATTAGGTGATGGGTGGATGTTAAGACCTCCCACCAAGTACACAGACGCAACTAGCGTGGAAATGAGCCCGCTGAGATCCCGCAGAAGAAAAAGATCATTTTCCCTCAAGGTGAACTGACGCTGAGCTCCTCTGACATCCACCTCCCGGAGGGGCCGAGGAGTAAGGGCTCCCCATTCTTGGTTTAGAAGCAGGAAGCCCCCGCTCATCCTGGTGTGAGGCTTCTCAGCACGAGGAAAAGCATAAAGGGTTGCGGACGGATGCTTCACAAGATACACCTGAATATATAGGAATTAGTGATAAAGATAAAGCACATCGAAGAGTAAAGAAGCAGGTGTTGGAGTCCAACAGACCTTGCTTCCAAGCCTGTGACCTTGGGCATTTACTCATATCTCCAAACCTCAGGGTCCTCATTTTAAAAATAAGGATAGGGCTTCCCTGGTGGCGCAGTGGTTGAGAGTCCGCCTGCTGATGCAGGGGACACGGGTTCGTGCCCCGGTCCGGGAAGATCCCATATGCCGCGGAGCGGCTGGGCCCGTGAGCCATGGCTGCTAAGCCTGCGCGTCCGGAGCCTGTGCTCCGCAACGGGAGAGGCCACAACAGTGAGAGGCCCGCGTACCACAAAAAAAAAAAAAAAAAAAAAAAAAGGATAACTGAACCTCTGTCACAGGACTGCTCTGAGGATTGAATAAACATGAGTCAAGTACTCAGCAGAGTTGGGACACACAGGAAATACTCGATACATGGCGACTATCCCATGAATGGCACAAGTGTCATTTGTGCTGTCCTCCCTCCAGCACGTGTGGAATTGCTGCCCCTTGGAAGTTAAGCATGGACAGCCGTGGGATGTGCTTTGGCAATGAACTTGGTGTCATGCTCCTCAACGGAGCCTCATGGGTCAGCATGCTTGGCCACACTCCCTTCCTCCCTCTGCCTTGGTGACAGGTTTCGGATGACGGCCGCTCCCTCCAACTAGGTCCTGGTGTGAGAAAATGTGGGGCAGACCCCCTGCCGGCCAGAGACAGGGGGTGGCATGAGCAAAAAGGAAAGCTTCTTGTCTGGGGGGTTTGGGTTACTTAGCTTATTCCGACCATACTTTGATAGAAAGAGTTGGACTATTTGAGATTTTTCTTCTGGGGCCATCTCAAATGGTGCCCAAGTCCTGAGAGTGATGTAAACCCTGTCCCGCTGACAAATGCTTTGTGAGAGCCTGTTGTCTCCACGCATCTACTGACACAGAATTCCTTGCCCAGAAGAATTGCTACCGTTGCATTTTCTGAACTCTTGCAAGACTAACATCCCTAAATTATTGAGTGTTCTCCACCCTGCCGAGAATACAACGACATTACCATGCAAACATGCTTAGCACTGCAAAACGTAAGCTTCTCTCTAGAGGCACGTCTGTCAATCACATGGAACTGCTGGTTGGTGTGGGGATGTGGAAACACAAGTCTCCAAGAGCTATTTTGACGCAGACAAGTTCGTCTCATTTCTGACTTAATCTAGAGCTGGATTCAGCAATCCCACCCAAGGTGAAAGCCTCTTCTTTTCTCACCCTCTACACGTTTCTCAGTGTTATCATTTCGAGGTTAGTGTGAGTTCAGCCTTCTGAAATAGGCCATTTCACTTTAAGTGTATGTTAAACTAATATTGACCTTTCCAAAGTAAAACAAAATCTGGTATTTGTGCTCAACAGACTGAAACAGGCATAGATGTAGAAAGTAGGGGATTAATCATCCTGGTATATTTTCTTGCTTAGAAACTCTCCCTGGGAATTAGTCATTTTTATATATCTCGCAATTAGTGCAGGACAGGCTCTGCCTACTCTCCTGAAGAGGAAATCTGGATCCTTCAGCAAATAACATTGGATAATCTGCCCACAGTTTAACCCACACAGCCAGATATGATGTTTCATTTGACAGTGGGTGAAAAAGTCAAGAACATGAACATCAGGCCTTGGGTGGGAGTATCCAGACATCAAGGCTGGGCAAGTTTAGGCTTTGGGAGTGGTGCCAGGGATGAGCTGGAGATGAGTCCGGGTGGAGGTGCAGAGGAGGGGAGCCTGCGGGGAGCGGAAGGGTGAAGGCAGGGAGGGGAATATTAGAGCAAAGTGGGGAGAGCAGAACCGACATCACTCTTAAGGACAGAGACGTGTACATTTCATACGTCTGTGCCTGTGCGTAATCCACAGAGACCAATACCTTCAACTAAACCACTTCTCGGGCACGTGCTACTTGGACCAGCATGGGGAAGGAAACCTCAACCCCGCTCTGCTCTTCTCCTACCCTGAGCAAACAAACCAACAAAACACCTTACAAAACAATGACTTCAGGCACACCTCGAAGTACAGGTAATATATTTCATTAAGGAAATAAAAATCTGTTAAAGAAGGAAGCACATCCATGGAAAATGTATGGCTGCTGTGGGAAAAAAACCCTCAGATCTTTCAGTTGTTACCCAAGTGAGACATCTGTGCTCAGATTCTGTAAGAGTCATATGTAAGTTATCTGAGAAGATAAGGGGTTTTCAGGGATGTCATCTAGGCCTGCTTTTCTCTGATCCTGTGAATGCTGCAAAGTGATTACACTCGGTGGTGGTCCCTGTCCTTCTCGTTGGAAGGCATTAGTCACGGCGTTGCTTTTTTTCAACAACCATTTTATGACCCAAATCTTCCACCCTGAGTGTGCCAGGTATAAGCCACATACCTGGATCCACTCTTTGTAGGAATCCTCTCCAGGGGTCCACCCATTCTCAGGATAGTGGAGGCGGGAACGTTCGGCAGACCAGTTGGTGCTGTACTGGGAAGAAGCTGTGATCTGGTCAGAGTGAATCTCTCCGGATTCCATGCCCAGAGCTTCCATACACTTGAAGTCTGAAGGGGAAAAAAAAAAAAAAAAAATGACCCTAAGCCATCAAAACGAAGGGGACCTAGGATGCATATTTCCTTTTTTGATCTGGAAAACTAAAACAGTCTTTTCGATGTTCACACAGTCTTACAAAAGATGACAACGAGGGACTTATTGGATTGTAGCACCGATACGTGCATTTTCAAGGCAAGAATTCTGAAAAGCAAGGCTATGAAGATCTCACAGTTGGTTATTTTTCCAACAGGGCTTAGGTTGATATAAATACTATAAATACTATTAGAAAGTTTTTAGGAAATGATGGAAATTCGGATTTATTTTCAAAGTTGAATGTATGCAGACATGTCATATGCATACACATCAAGAGTTACATTTAAATAAAATTGTATTATTTCCTCTAAGATCTAATAAAAGTGAAAAAGACTCTTTGTCCATTTATAGCCCATATTTGGTGGGCTAAGTAGACCTTAACTCTCCATCTTTCAGAGTCCTTGCAATTGGCACACAGGCCTCCACCTTTGTTATGCCCCTGCCCTGGACTGGCCATAGTTGTTAACACCGTTGGTTTATTTTATTAAAACACAACAGTATCCATCAGGGTAAAGTGCAGTATCATAGGGTCCCAAAGAGCACCACAGTTTTACAGCATAAATAGTAATATTCACAACGATGACCATGAATCGTGAAAACATATATTCCATTGGGCCTCATATACTCAGCAAACAATGAAATATGAACTATGATACTGGGAAGTGAATAATCCATTTTAGGAAAATGTAAAGTACCAAAGTGCAAAAAAAACTTTAGAGATTAAAAAGAAGATTCTCAACCATCCAGAAAAACTTCAACTAACCCAATTTCCACATTTTCTGAATTTTCTATCATAATTAATAAGGTTTTGTGGCATAAAAGGTTTTCTTTCACTGGTTTTCTACTTTTAAGCTTAGGTTTGTTATTTGGAATATAAAATGGCACAAAAATACATGAATGGATTAACCAAATAAATTAAGTAAAGATAAGATTTTGAAGTTTAATTGGCCTTTTTGTTTTCCAGTAAGATCTGGTAGAAAAGATACAAGCATATCTGTAGAACAGGTCTCCTAACTCCCCTGCCTTTTCCCTGTGCTACGTTACAACCTGGCAGCTAAAACTGATGAAACACAAATTATTCACTGTTTTTTCAGGTTTTTTTCCCTCGGGCTCTTAAAAGAGCTGGAGACCACATCAACTTAGTCGTGTATTTTTTTTCTTTTTTTGCGGTACGCGGGCCTCTCACTGTTGTGGCCTCTCCCGTTGCAAAGCACAGGCTCCGAACGCGCAGGCTCAGTGGCCATGGCTCACGGGCCCAGCCGCTCCGCGGCATGTGGGATCTTCCCGGACCGGGGCACAAACCCGCATCCCCTGCATCGGCAGGCGGACTCTCAACCACTGCGCCACCAGGGAAGCCCTAGTAGTGTATTTTAAGAAGATACAAAAAACATATTACTTTTTTTTCTTTTATGGAAAGTTATAGCAGAAGTTAAAACGTGCTTCTTTTACGTGAATATCCGCTTTCATTCACATAAGAAAAACAAAAACAGCTTCCACCAGGGTCTCCCCAAATCAAACCACCACGCACCATCCATTCCACCTGCCTTCCTGTCGATGAACTCCACCGATGCTGACTGGTTTTCTCATCCAGGATCGACGCCTGTCCTTTCCTGGCTCTCAGCCCAATACACACTGGAGGGTACCAGGTAGGCGGTCTGGCCATATTTCATTGTTTCAAGGCACAGTTTTGCCGTTTCCCACTTTTTCTCCCATAATTTCAGAGGCTTACATGCAGCCTTCTCGCACATAGTTTTAAGAAAGCACCCCAAAGAGTTCTTCCCATTGATATTCATATAAACCATTTAAAAGAGAAAAAGAAACCCTGGGCACTCCAACTCACGAAACACATCTGTAGTGTTCACAGGGCCACAGGTGTGTGAGGAGGAATAATAGCGACTATTTACCGCAGGGCTTTGCAAGAGGCGTAAATACTGACCTTCTGAAACACTGCTTTGCGAGACGGTGTAGTTTGCCGAGAAGCCTTCTTTGGCTATGGCACTGTCCGTGTAGAAAACCATGGACAGGATGCCGGATGAGGAGTGGATTCGACCTGGTGTTTTCTGCCCACAGTAACGCCCAATGTGGGGACCAACTGCAGAGGAAGAAACGCAGAGACCGTAAAAATACCTTTTCTTCTGCAGCAGATGCCAGCAGAACCATTTGTGAACATGGGTCCCAGTGGAACCCGGAAGTGTTTTCTTACCCCAAGCAAGTCTTCGCTAGCTAATTGTTTTGCAGTGAACATATTGGATCGGGTTTGCGGAGAGGGTTTTCAAGTGTGCTCTGAAGGGCAATTACAGGCATAACCACATTCCCCAGTGAGCAGGACTGTTTTCAGGAACAAAATCGAAAATCTTGCTTCGATTGCAAAGGAGATTTGGGCTGTCAAGTGCACCCTGGCATTCATCTCCAGGACCGCACGGTGCACACGGTCCGGCGCCTAGGAACTCTAGCCAGCTTGTGATCACCCACAGGGGGCTCTTGGAGTCATCTGTCCTCAATGCCCCCGCCCTAGGAGGGGATCCTGGGGAATGTTCTGGAAACCAGTCCTGGCACCAGAGCAGTACCAAGGTCCGACCCAGCCCTGGGTGACCCCCACCCCCTTCCTCTTTCCATCTTTCAGTCCTGGAGCCTCGTTATGACGAACACCACAGAATTAGACAAAGGACAATAGATTATGTCCTAATCAGGGCTGTATCTGAAGACTAATTCATAATTGTAACAATTAAAAAATTTAGAAATTATAGATACCGGTAACTTACACATAATAGCAAATTGTAATCAAAACAAAAGAAAATGAGTCTTTCTGACTTCTCAGTTTTTTATCTCCCAAAACCTTAGAGAGGTGACTGCATTGCACTTGTGTCCAGGGACGAAGAGGTGACGCAAAGCAGCCACTTGACTGCACACCAGGAAACAGGTAGTAACTGAGGCAGAAGAAGGTTGGGAACACTGACTGATTGGCGATCAAGTCAAGTCGTTATTTGGCTTATACTGGCCATCCCTTTGTTGAAGTGCTTTTAGACCAACCGTGGCAATTAGCAACTGTAAGTTGCCTTATAGACAGTGTGGAAGCCCCCTGGGCTTGGAAAATCTTTCCATTTCCCTGTCCAGATCAGCAGCAAGACAAAAAAAAAAAAAAAAATCCCCTTTTCTCTAGATTTTTTTTTATTGCACATATGGTAAAAACATACCAGACGGTTTGGGCTTTGAAGGACAATCTGGTGTGGACCATTTTCCCCTCCAAGAAATCCGTGGTTCTGTGCCTTTCAACTAAGAGTTATTGCTGTGTTCAAGGAGGCACAGTAGGTGGACCTTTCTCTGGAGGGATGGGCCTTCGGCAGGGAGGTGGGGTTCCCAGGCCGGTGTGTGCTGCTTGGATGCAGAAGGCGAAGGCAGCTGGTGAGAGCTGGGTGAAGCTTCAGGTGTGATCGAGAAAGTGAACCCCACGCGAACTGGCCTCCCTGGAGCCCCACATGCTAGCTGAGTTCCTGGCAGGTGGCTATCTGAGCACCCTGCTTTTTAGAGTGCTTGGATCCTGGGCTAACAGGTTTTCAGTTCTTGGCCAACCCTCTTTAAAAAATAAAAGGAAAGAAAAGAAAGAAACTAAGCTAAAGTGGTTTACTATTTGAGTTAGCGTAAAATGATGAGTTTGAATAGCTGATACCTTCTCCACGTGCTCAAAGAAATGGATGTGACCGATTTCTCTCTCTACTGTCACCCCTCACTCTCTAGCACCCAAATGTTTGTGTGTGTCAACTGCTTTATTACGAAGAAGACAAGGTGTCTGCCCATTTAGAGGACGGATACATAGGTACCACGTGGTCGTGGACAGTGGCTCTGCAGAATGAGGGGAAAGGTCATGATTATCAGGTTTCCCAGTTGGCAGAAGACAGCATCTCAGATGAAACTCTCACTGCTTTTTGTTTCTCTCTGGCTTTAATCCTGGCCACAGATTCTCCCACAACAAGTACTAGCTCTTCGCCAAGTTTTCTTCATTCTGAATGTGGCCCTATCACCAATTCAACACTTTCCCCTTCCCCTAAGAGCGCAAAGTTGCCAGCAACATATGCATGACAATATCTTGCTGGAGTCATAAACTCAGGTCTTTCCTTTCCTCAAAAAGAATCCCATTTCTGGTCTGTAATCTTAATGGGAGGCTTAGAGTCTATTCATCCTCCCTCAGTCTTTTCCCTCATTTAAATTCCATTATTGTGGTTTCATAACTTTCTTTTTCTTGAGTGTGTGGGCAAACTTTTACAGCCTTACTCCTGGCGGTCTTTCTCAGATCGCCACAGCCACTGACCTTACCAAGAATACAAGCACACAAGGAAAGCTGCAGTCACGCCCTCACCACCCCGCGCTACTCGCTCCTCCGGCTGCCTTCCCTCCCCTCCCCTCTGCTGTCACCAGTTCCTCTGGGGAGGGCGGGAGGTGGAGTCTCTTTGAAAGAGCAAACAGAAGAGAACTTGTCTAGTGCAGACTCAGAATTTAGAGAGTCTCCATGACTCACTGGTTTATAATGTTGAAGACATGCCGGGTAAATCTGCCTTCTGTCCTTTTGAATATTGCCCCGGGACAGCAAGCAGCATGCAACTCTCTTTAGGAGCCCTCAAGATAGGAGAGTGAAAGGCTTTTTCGACCATAATACAAAGAAGTATTGAATTTTCCTGAACAACAGCGAGACCTTAGCCTAGCAAGCTAATGCAATATTGATCTGAGCCAGAGCGGCTGCAAGACCCTCATCTGTCTTGTGTATGCGCTCATTTGTGGATTTACATGACCACAGCTCTTGGGTTCCCTACTTCTGGTTATTGTGGAGCCAAAGGCCTAGGAGATGAATTCAAACTGTCACAAAAACAGAAGTATGATTCAAAAAAAGAACGACTGGAGAATTTAAGCAACAGGTACTAAGCTCTCTCTTGGGGGAGAGCAGGCCTGCGATGATCATAGCTTCTCAGGTGTGAAGGCAACACAGGATTTGTGCTGTTTGAAAGATACACCTGCAACAGGAAATGGCAAAAGCCCATTCTTTGTATTTTCCCACTAATCCCTCCATTAATTATAACCCTACCTCAGAATCAGACAATTTGGCTTTCTGCCCCTTTTTTATGAGAAAAAAAGGCAACAGTCTACTACAAGGAGGTACTTTTAAAACGAGGTATTTTGAATAAATAAACAAGAAAGGGGATCATTTTGAGAAGGTACAAGATAGGCTACATCTACTTTTCTTAGCATAAACCTTTTGGCGGAGAATATCTGGATTTTGCAACTTTTCCCCAGAGAAAAGAATTTGCAACATTTGTGTCATTTATATTTTGGAAGGTTGATCTCATTGATATTTTATATTTATATAATTGATATTTTATATTTTAGAAGGTTAATTTTAATATGAAAGTAAATAAAAACCAAACAGAACTCAATCCAGCTTTCATGATGCTTATTCCTAAAATCATTGATAATTTGGGGAGCGTAGGTCACAGCCTCAGTTCCAACTCTTTGCCCAGCCTGGATGGACAGCTGGCTTCATCTGCACCCAGGTTTTGTGAGCCAGGCATTCATGTTTGGTTCCATGATTCAGCACAAGCATTTGCAGGCATGCTTAGCTCATGGCTCTCAAACCATATGTAAACTTCCACCAATGACTCCAGAGCCACTACTTGGGAATCTATGTGGCTTCAAAGAGAGTGCTAGCTGGAGGAGTGGGGTTTGCCACGTGCATGCCTGGGATCTCAAGTTTTGGAGTAAACTGCTTCTCTTCAAAGTCAATCTGAATCAATGGGTCACTTTCAATTACTCAGTCGTCTAATTCACTGCTTATGATAAAATGCAACATAAAATCACTTGATGGTTACAAGCCTTCAGCACCTTCTGGTTGTTGTTTTTGGAAAGGCTATCAAAGACTAAAAGCGATTTTGCTGGCAAGGAACTCTATGTGTTGAACTACATGACAAAAATGTTCCTAGTGCCACTGATAAAAAACCCAAGAGGACAAAGTCTTTCATTCTGCCTAAAAAAGAGTGAGCTGTGATGCTGTTGTACACTGGACGAGACCAGATAGATACTAACAAATACACGATCACATTTTTCATATTCCAAAGCCAGTTTTCTCTGGGAATAAGTCAAACACAGCATAGTTTAAAACATGGGTGAACTGCAAGGCTGACAACCTGTATTGTTAATTGTTCTTCGCTTCAACTCCGTGATTTTCTAGAGCCAGAAAATTACTACTTTGGAAAACCCTTGACACTAATAACAATGTGCTTCTTTCTACATAAGTTGGTTGATTGGACCTTCTTTTCAGATGTCAATTTAAATATAAGTTCTAGAAAAGAAGGCTGCAAATTTGGATTGTGAACAAATAAACCCATTATTAAATGTTCCAACTATTATTACAATACTATTATAATACTGTTTTCCTAATTATCGGATTGAATACTTGGAAATCAATCAGTGCTCTGTTTGGGCAAATCTCACTACTTAATGAAGGAGTTCCGATAAGATCATCATAACCCTATTTATATGGTAAAAAAGCAAAGAAGAGGCTAAAGTAATGATAACTCAGCCATGTGCTCCAATGACAACATAAGCTTTCTCTAAACCCAGATTTTCTCCAGTGTTTTCTACTATTGAGGAACATACCTAAACTGAATTACACTGATCATTTTCATCTCATTTCAAAGACAAAGGCAATTTCTTTCACATTATACTAGCTCTTTGTTTACAGTTTACTTAAATATTCTTTCCTCCATCTTGATAATAATATCTGACTATTTCATAGATGGCTCCAAAGTTCTAATTGCATGATTTGTAAGAACTTCCAAGCCACCCTTTCTGATCTGTGCAGAGTGTGTTCTCCAGAGAAATCTTACTATTAAACCAGACTAAACACAAGACAAGCAATGCAGCTGCAACAAATTATTTGATACTATCTCCCTCTGTTCAGAACTTGGGTGTGTATTTTTGCCATTCACCTTCTAGTTCACAGGGGTTGAAATGGAGAACTTTCATTTAGCTGGCCACATGGCTACCTCCCCCGCCTCCTTCAAATCTCTCTCACTTTCTTAATAAGGTCTGACCTGACTGCCCTATTTAAAAATTCCCCCCATCCCTCTCCCCTAACCTTAGTTCTTCTCATGCCTTTACTCTACTTTTTCTTTTCTTTTTCTTTGTTTATAGCACTTCTCATCTTCTAACATTCCATACACATACTTCATTTGTCTGTAATGTGCCCTGTTTATTACCTCATTCCCCCTGGTAGAATCTAAACAGGGCAGCCATCTTTGCTTTGTTTGCCAAGAGGCTAGAACAGTGCCTGGTCCATGGCAGGTGCTCAATAAATATATTTTTTGAATGGATGATGAATTCAGACGATAGGAACAAGGTGTACCAAGGATGTACTGAGGCAATTTGAATCCCCAAAGATAAAAATTCCCTAGAGAGCAGACAAGGAATCCATCTAAATGAGGAATGTCCAAATGTTCTCCTCCTTCCTTTCCTAAATTTCTAAATGTTTTGGTAGCATAATAGACACATATTTCACTGTTAAAATTTTAGCAGGTACTTAACCTCTCTGGCCCTTAGTCTCTGCATTTACAAAATGAATGGTTTGATTTAACTGATGTCTTAAGAGCTCACCCTCTGACGAGTTTATGAATTAATGACCTACAGGCAAGTCATTGAAATGAGCAAAATACTTAAGTCAGGAAAACCACGGATTGGTCCCAATTTTGTCAGCAAAATAGTTATGAGACCTTGCATAGACTTTTATGGCCTCCGTTTCCTCATCTATAAAATGAAGGCATTAGATTAGAAAGTTACCAAGTCTTCTTGGGCTCAAATATTTCGTCATGGCTCTGCATAAAGAAAGTTACTGTTTTGCTTTGTTTCGCCTCCTCCTTTTGAGCTACTTTTTAAAGTGACGCATGTGTCATGATGCTTGTAAAAGGATCCCAGGACCCTTCCCCCAGATCCTTCCCTTTTGGGGGTGCTTCCTGCCATTCTTACCGTCAGGGAATCCATCCCAGATTTCTAGCCGGTCATAGCGGCAAAACATCCCCCCAGGAGGATTTGAGTCAGCCTCCAGGTCAAAGCTTTCAAATTCCAGGATAATCTCCGACATCTTTGGTGCAAAGATAATATAGGTGCATTCTAGGCTGTTGGGATATTTTTCAGGGAATCCTGGGGATTTTATCACCCCACTAGGTGTTGTGTAGTTCTGGGAACATTCAGGACCTATAAGTAAAAGAAAAAAGGAGCAAAGTGAAAATTCCACTTAAACGACCTTCCCAAGAAATAACCTGGGCAAAGACGGTTTATCTTTCTAATAAAAGCCCACCATTATAACCATGGCCCTAATCACTCCTTACTCAGCCTTTTTGCAGTGGTGATAGGTATGGAAAGTCAAGTTCAGATTTATTGTGTTCACCTTAGTTTTCCATTTGTGTGGAGCAATTTCAAAACTTCTGCTCTTGCAGAGAAAAAAAAATGACAAATACAAAATCATGTGGGAACACTGAATGAGTAAGCTACAGAAATCTCGACAGAGCCCTAGAGAAATAATTACAGCCCCTTCAAGCTTAAATCTTTAAATCTTGAGGCTGACAGCCCTTTACTGGTGAAATAGAACATTTACAAAGGCGAGGGAGAGAATTCAGTGGAGGGAGTTTGGGTTTCAGATTCCTACACCAGTGACTCAGTAACTCTACCAGATGTGACCTCTGCCTCTTTGACAAACCAAATGTGAAAGGTAATTCGTACATGTACGCAGGGTGAGTGACTCATTTGGAACGGTGTTGACACAGGTGTGCCAGTAAACTGTGGGTGTTGGTGGGGGCATGGTAAACTGGGATGCAGGTCCTGTGGCTACAAGTCACCTGATACCAATGTTGACATCCTAACCTTCTCCAAAGTATCAGATACAGTACAGGAGGTCATTCTAAAATGTTAATGTATATGTTTATAACGTGTAATTTAAATGACGGTTCAGTGTTATCACGACAACAAATTACAGTGATCTGTAATTTAAATTACATATATTGCAAGTCATCCTTATGACTACATGAATTACCACAATTTCAGTTCATGGAATCAGCACTGAACAGGGTGCTATTCACCACACAATTGAAAACCGCCCATCTACATGGACAGGGACATCAGCCTGTCAGCTTCTGCCCCTTATCACCACCACTGCTGCCCTGATCGTCAAAGAGCTCTTAGGGCTCCCTGGGAAACAGAGATGACCTGACCCTTTTGAATCTCAGGATCCAATGCGGGGATGTTTAGTTCAACAATTCTTTTCCCAGACTGTTGCCTCACTGATGGGGACCCTGCGAGGAAGTGTAAGGATTCAACTCTAAATAAGGAGGCTTGTTGGGCTTGTTCTTAACTAAATATTCTTCCAAAGTGCCAAGTACTAAAGGCAACATATTAGGCATTAATACACATTAAATTTAACTAGCAGATCTCTATTTTTACTGGCGAGGGCTAGTAAGCTGAATCTCCTCCGCAGCGCATCTGGCAGCCTGTTGAAAAAACAAATCAATCGCTTTCTCCCCACGCACGTATTAGACAGCCATGGCCCTGGAGACGAAGACGACTTAGTAGACGGCACAATAACCCTGGTCGGTAGAGTTCTGACTTGAATACCTTCCCAAGCCTTCTACGATGGGGCTCACCCTTTAGCATGATGGCCTCGAATGCTTATCTATTTGATTCTGGTTAAAAAGTTATTACCATGTGGCATTTTGCCATGTCAATTTCAGGTAACGAGATTGTGAAATGTGCGTCTAATTTATAATATGCTTCTAAGCTATTTGGTGGCTTCTGAGATGACTAGGCCAATTTGTCATTAATTGACAAAGTCATTTATATGTAGGTAATTGGGAACCCTTCAGAATTTGATTTCCAAGATGTAGGAACAGTGACTCTGGAGACCTCCAACCTCCTCCTTGGGGATTTGGCTGGCAAAGCAAACAGGAGAGTTTAATGCAGGTTCCAATATTTTCTCCTTCTTAAAAAAATAAAATTACCCAGGTTAGGTTAAGATTTAATGAGAGGGAAAAAAATGACAGGAATTAAGGGCATAATTTCAAAATCAAATAAATTCCCATGCTTTCACTGTATATCCTTGTCATGTCAGATCCCTTTATTTTATTTTATTTATTTATCTTTTTTTGGTACGCGGGCCTCTCACTGTTGCGGCCTCTCCCGTTGCGGACCACAGTCTCCGGACGCGCAGGCTCAGCGGCCACGGCTCACGGGCCCAGCCGCTCCGCGGCATGTGGGATCTTCCTGGACCGGGGCACGAACCCGTGTCCCCTGCATCGGCAGGTGGACTCTCAACCACTGCGCCACCAGGGAAGCCCCAGATCCCTTTAGAAGCTAGCCCAGGTTTTCTAACGTATTTTGACAAAGGCCGGGGACATTCCATGGGGAAGCAGAAGACGGCTGGATGGATCACCAGGAACTCTGAGCTCTAGTCCTGCCTTTATCACTGACCTGCTGTGTAGCCTCCGTGGCCTCTTAACCTTCCTGGTCCTCAGATTCTGTGCATCACAAATGGGAGGTGGGTTTTAGGATTTGAAAAAAATTCCTTTCAAACTCAAAGCTTCTGTAATTTCCTACTTCCTCCATTATACATCAAAATTTGTCTTACTCAGTTCCTTAATCCCTGTTGTGTAAGTTTGCCACAGTTGAGTGAGCACTTCCCCAAAAACGATGATGGCGGGAGTGGGCTGAGGGATCCCATGGTGAATACACAAGCCGTAAACAAGACTAAGGGCGAGCAGCTGGTGTGCCCAGGAGTGAGTGAACTACTGGGGTGAGGGGGGCACACACAGCATTGGCAGCCAGTGACACCATGCTTTCCCTGCTACTTGTAAGACTGACAGCATCCTGTGTAGCCATAGGCACCCCACATTTCGTTGTTAAGGACCATAAGGATGGATAATGATAAGAGCTAAAATATTCTCTTTGGAATTATTATTAAATGTACAGACTTTTAGTCAAATAATGTATGAAGTGACCAATCCCGCTCTCAATAAATGCTGCCCCCGCCCCCGCCACCGAGACCCACGGGAAATGGATATGGCTTCTTCCAGCATCTGGGCCTGGATGACCCAGACCCAGGGAAGGACAGGGGCAGAGTGGGAGGTGTGCAGGCTGGGGTTTCCTAGAGAAATTTCTTCCAGTGAATGGAAATCATTTTAGGGCTGGTAGTCCAAGGTTTTAGCATCTGGGAAGAGACCTGCAGAAGGGGAATGTGGTACCTGAGGAGAGGACTAGGGTGTCCAGGGGGCTCCAGGAGGCATGGGGAAGAGGTAAGGACTGGCCACCACTGTCAGGCAAAGGTGGTCCTCTAGAAATGCAGCCCCAGGGATGCAGAAATGGCCCTGTGATCTACTGTCAGAAAACCTCAAGGTCAACAAGTGAAAATTTAATGTATTGGTTCAACTATGATTAGTCTAATTTATGTGTTTTGAGGAAACCTGAAATTGCTGCAGCCTGGAAGAAGTGCTATGTTTTCAAAAGAATGGAGGTTCTATAACATCATTAAATGGCTTTAGAGGAAAGAACGCCCGTGAACCTGTCTATGTGTTCGTGAATGTATTCTCCTAGTTCATGATTTTATGGAGTATCTATAAGGACTACAATATGTGCAATGAGTGAGAAAGAAAGATGTTTTCTTTGCATTTTTTAGGTGGTACCAATTTAGTTGGGAAATGATACATACACACATGAAGAAATTTGGGATTACTTAGGAAAAACATTTAGTGAAACACAGTTGTGTGTGTGTGTGTGTATATATACATACAGTTTGTATATGTGTATATTTGTGTGTGTGTCTATTAAGGGACAAGCTGGGTACAAGCATAGGAAAATAAAAAGTACATTAATGAAGAGGAATAAGCTTAGAGCCTGGTTTCCATGGAGGTTAAAAGGCTTAAACCAGAAGAGAGGGAGGGCTGTGAAATCTGGATAAAGCACCCCCTTCATCTATAATCACTGTAACAGCTAGTGTGCATGGGATGCATCTTCTGGGACAGGCACTGGCTACATGTTTTCATTTCAGCTGATCTTCACAAAGAGCCTGTGCTAGATACTGTCATCCATTGTTCAGATGAGGAATCCAAAGCTCTGAACCTTCACACAGACGGTCAGTAGCCAAATCAAAATTCACATGCAGGTCTGCTGCACCTCACTCAGCACACCCACCTGGGGCAGGAAGCCAGGTTGTGGGTTTGTAAGAGTGAAGCCGGGAAGGTTGGGAGCAGCTGATGTCAAGGCTTGAGCTTGACCTTGGAGGACTTGACCCGACAGGTGACAGACACCCGCCATAGGTGTTTTGGGGACAGTAGTTTGATGACTATTTGAGAAGCTGTGCTAGGATATGATAACATGGGGATTAACCACAAGGCAGGCTTGTCTGGCCAACGGCAGAGGACGTGGAAAGGAAGCTGTGACTCTCTCTCTTTTTAATTGAGGTATAGTTGATTTACAAGATTATAACAGGTTCAGGTGTACAGCAAGGTGATTCAAGATTTCTGAAGCCATGACTCTTTGAGACTTTGGGACGAAAATCCAAAAGAACTGGCAGCCATATTGGATGTAGGGAGGCAAGAAGAGAAAGAAGAAAATAAGGCTGCGAGTCTCAAGGACGGCATTGAGGGGAAAAAAGGGCGGAAATCACGGTGCATCTGAGACTAACAGAAGTGTGGGGATGAGTTCATCTGGAAGGAAGCTGAAGAACTGTTAATGACTTAGGAAGGATCTCGCTCTTTCTCCATCCACCATCTTCAGATCTTTGAGAAACACTGACAATGAAAAGTTATTCTTGCCTCCTTTTCTGACACTTTCTTTGATGCTGTCACATGCAGGTCAGCAAGCAAATGCGTGTGTTTGTGCATGTGTGTACATACACATACGTGGATTTAGATAGGTCAAACAGCTCTCAACACAAGGAAATATGTCCATATGTAATCATGTGAACACACTGAGGTCCTATGTCTGCTGTTATTTCTACTAAAGGTTTTCTGAGCACGTGCCCAGATGAATTTCTGAAGAAAGTTCTCTCCATCTATCCATATTTATATGGGACAGTACCAGATTTCTTTGACATTTAAAGAAGTTGTGCCAATGCTCCCAGAAACACTTAAAACTCTCTTTTTGGTTATTCTTGGTGGCCACCGACCCAGAGGATCTTAGGCTTTTGTATTTGGTGTGGCTGGATTTCTTTTCTATTAAATAAAGCTCTTTCTCCTATATTCCAGGACAATACATTTAAATCTTGAGCCTCTGTCCCTGGAAGGTCTCCCGCACATTAATGTCCACTTAAAAGGGGAGGCTGGATTGAGCACACAGCAGGAACCTACAGGCTGTTGTGAAAAACAGTGACATCCAGGTAAAGCTACAATTCGTATCAATTGATATGTGTGTTGAATTCCTCAAAGCTGGGAGACTGTGCATTCTCAGATTCTATCCCATCCCAATATATACCATTGTGACTGAAGATCAGTAAGTGATTATTCTGCAGAGGGCAAGTGATAATTAATTTGGAAGGGGAATGCCATTTAAATGCAGGACGATTTTGCTTCCTCCAGGAAGTTCTTTCCCCAACCATGCCTCCCATCAACAGAAAGCCTCTTCTTCTTCCAATAGCTTTCGAAAGTCTAAGGCTAGTGGACTAGCGCTTTGCTTTTCCTGGGAAATACCAGTTTTGAATTTTGCAATAAAATAAAGCGAAGAGGCAAGAGGGAGGGGATATGGGGATATATGTATACGTATAACTGATTCACTTTGGTATACAGCAGAAACTAACACACCATTGTAAAGCAATTATACCCCAATAAAGATGTTAAAAAAAAGAATAAACTTAAATGAGGTGTTAAAAAAAAAAAAGGGAAGAAGATGTACGTGACTTTAAGGTAAGAGGGACTCATGCATTTTTAACTAAAGAAATGAAACTTCAAGAGTAGATCAAACTTATTTTTGAATAGGAAAGATAAGAATAAATGTTCTTCAAGGAGTTTTACAGAGTATATACCTTATAAACACTGGTCAGCATATTAGAATGATGAAATTGTGATGCTTAAAATACATTTTAAAAGTTTTTTTAAATATGCTTCCTCCATACACTGGGTAATTTTCCTTTGTTTAAAGTATTTTCCAACATTTTTGTAATGGGAACATATGACTTTTTACCAAAAGTTTAAAAACGTTACTCCTTGTCTCTCTTTTCACTTTGTCTCTTGCGAGCTCAAGCAATGTTAATGACCACTTAGTCACACTTGTTCTCCTGTAAGTTACTCACCTCTCTTGAAAATTTCATAACGTATGGAAAATCCTGCCCCGTGTGTCTCATAATCAGAGACAAACTTGATAAAGAGAAATGGCCCTGAAGACACGACAGGAGAAGGGGCAATCTTTCCACAGAACTTTCCCCATAAACGCCCATTTTCATTCTCTCCATCGATGACTTCCACGTAGTCATACCTAAGACACAAAGATGGAAGAAAACATCAGGTTAACGAGAAAAGTCCTTTTAATTTCAGTAACTTAGAAACCAGCATTCTCCACCACCATCTGTCAGGAGCAAAACTGCTATCTGCATTCACTGCTGGATTTCATGGAGAGGGAAAGAAGTCTAGCAAAATGAAATCATTAAAATGGACTACATCATGTCCATATACATCATCTGGCAACACAGAACTATTAAGAATAATGGTGTCCATTATACTTGCAGACAATGTCAGTTAAAGTAACCAATTAACAAGAAAAAGGAAAATCTCATGAGCACAATTCTCTTTTATTAAATTGTGTTCCTTTGTCTGGGGTTGGGGGGTTGTCAATACATAATGCTATGCATTCTTTTCAAACTGTGAAGTTCTTTTAGGAATTCAAAATGTCTCCTTGGCTGGAGCTCTCCATAAATAATACTTTGATTTCTGTGAGCGACCCTCTAAACATATGGCCACAGAATAATAAACAGATTCTTTACTATTTAACTCAATTCCACTAAGCTCCAGGCTTCTTAGAAGAAAAAAAAAACTCTCTCAGTATCCACTGTGGTCAAAACACAGATCATCTTTTCCCCAAACTACAACTTGAATTGCAGAACATAATCTCTTCAAAGAAAAAAGTTTATTTAAAAATGGAAAGTAACTTTATTTACTACCAGCCTTATTACCTTTAAAGGAATATTGTCATTTGAAATGGAAATATGACACACTTGAAATCATCAAAGTGATATGATTTTTAAAAATTCAGGCTTAATGATACACTAAGCAGACAAATGATGAAGGAAGTAGCAATAAAATATTACCCTAAAGATTGCACTGAGATAATGCATGTGTCTGGACCATTTTTTTCACTAAAAGGTGGAAATCCATCTCCAATAAACTAGCATTCCCCCAGCAAAACAGGAAGACTTTTTTGTTCGGCATTATCTATTTCTTAGTGTCTTGCTCTTTCTTTTCGTTTTATTTGCCAAGTCACCTAGGAGCCAGATAATCTGATTTGTCTTCCATACTTCTTCTAGAACTGACGTGAAGACATTACAATCCATTCATTGCAAAACATTATTTCTGTGTTTAACTTGGTTCAAAAGTCCTGGGATATATTAATTTCAGGAACGGCTAAAATATGGCAGTAACATAAACTGTATCTGGCGATTTAAAAGAGATCAAAGTGTGGGAAATCTTCATGATGACCAATGTCATCCTTAGCAATCCTTTGCAAACTGTCCAGGACACATGACTTATGTTTATGTAAAGTCTCATGAGACAACTGCAAAGATGCTATCAAGAGTTAAAGTGGATAGCTTAAGGCTCTCTAAATTAAAAATGACATTACCTCATCAGTCAAAATTGTGCCAGCTTTGTGTATATCAAGAAGAAAATAAAGCTGACACTGAATGAAGAAGCACTAGTGTATGTGAATTATTGTAGTAACTGAATTTCCTCTGCTGCATCTGCTGATTCCAGGAGTCAAATCACTGGCCGGCTAGCATCGCTGTCCCTTTGCAAAACTATGGAGCTACACAGAGGAATTGTTTGTTTCTCTAGACACTGGGAGATGCTTTGCATGTTAAGACAAGACAAAGAAGGAGGATGAAGACAGCGTTACCTTCAAAATCCTCAGGGACTTTTTATAGTCAACTGAGGGCAGCTGGAAAGAACCCCATCTCTGTACTCATGAAAGCCTCACAAGTTGGCATTTATGCAGTAATTCCTTTTATCTCTGCTGCTTCATTGACCAGACAGGTCTGCATGGTTTGCCCCACGCTTGCTTATAATTTAACTGTGATTTGAGCCGTTGACTGCGTTTGGCCTGGTGACTGTGCGTCCGGCTCTGCTCTATAGGCTTTTTACTTGCATCTCGACATGGTCTGAATACTAAGTGGCCGCATCCTAGTGCATTTTGCCTTCCAGACACAAATAAGAGAGGTGTGTCAGGCATTCTGAAGAAGTAAGGGCATTTCTGTGAGGAGACCTTTCTCCCAGGTATGACAGAACTCAGCTATTACACTGCTGGGGAATTACAACAGTGGATGAAGCCAGTCTTTTAATTCACATTATCTTCTAGTAGTAAATACTAGACTCTCCCCTTGGCAACAGTAAAAGCTATTTTGAAAAGGGGCAGAGGGACTGGATGCTCTACCCAGCAAGAGATAAATCGTCGCATCTTAAGTGCCAATTTTAGGCAATGGGATTATTCGGGGATACAATAGTTACATTTATAAACTCGGATGCTGCTATCACTTTAGCACTTTCTACCATCCACCAGGGCCCCCAAATGTATCACAGATAGCAGTTCATGTAAATATTCAAGAGGGTATATGCGTAAAAATTGCAAAGGGTGATACTGCCAAGGAAGTTAAGAAAGCAGCTTGCTTCTCCCTCTGGAGTTGAGACCAGTTCCACCCCATAAGTTTCTCGCTGGCAAACATGGTGCCAGGAATGCAGCTGGTGTGCCAGCATCCCTCCCCGGAGACTAAATGTGTCGCCACAGCGACGCGCCCCGCCTGCACTGGCCTGAGGCCCAGGATCCTGAGTTTGCAAATTTCGATCCCCCAGACGGCTGCACTGCTCTGTTACTGCTGCCGGCGCGGCAAGCACCACGTTCCTTGGGATGTTAAGATCCTCAGTCCTGGAACCAAAGACCTGAGCAGGTGAGCCTGGAGGTACCTATCCGACTCGCATCCCGAACCGACAAGCACAGGCTGCGGGAGGAGATCTGGGGAATCCTGGGAATCTAATTCATAAAAGCTAGAGGAGGGATCACAAAGTTAACCCGTCTGTCCCTTTGGAGCCCGGCTCTGGAAAAAGAATGTTTCCAGGTGACCAAGAGGCTGCGTCTGGGTCCAAAGTGCACCGCCCACCTGTGCAGGAAAGCCTTCCTCAGACCTCACCTCCCCACATTTCATCACAGGAACACCAACATCAAGTGGATTTAGCCATCTTCTCATCCCTCTCTTTTTTATAATTAAAAAAAAAAAATTATTTTTGGTCGTGCCGCGCAGCCTGTGAGATCTTAGTTCCCGAGATCAAACCCGGGCCCACTGCATTGGAAGCATGGAGTCCTACCCACTGGACCGCCAGGAAATTCCCCCTCACTCCCCATCTCTCTTCATCAATCTTCTACCTTAAACCTTTCCCTTTCTGCACTAATAATGGTAAAGCAGCCCACCTTTAGTGGGAATAAGGCATAGATCTCTCTACCTAAGCTTCTTACAATTAAAGACACTTTCTCAAGGTTTCAGTTTTCGGGTGTGCGGCCCTGGGTGGCTCTTCCATGAGTATCCCTGGCTTTAAGCTCGTGCTTCTCAGGCCCCACGCCTTCCTGCTTCCATAACCCCCGCTCTCACACTACCCAGGTATATGTGGGTGGTGAAAACATTTTGAATCCTAATACTAATCACGAGTTTAGTTTCCCATAAGAGTGATAAAAGAATAAAGATTTCCTTCTAAGAATTCTTGAAAGGATTACTCAGAGATTTTTTTTTCTTCTTCTTCTGGAAAGTTTGAATTATGGTTTTAGGAAAATGGCCAAGGAAAGGGAAAAGTGATGGGAAAATGAGAAATGTCTTCAGTCACTAAAGAGTGCTTTGGGAGGCTTTCTAGGTATGCGGTGCTGAATAGACGAACAGCACACTTATACTTAAGTCGGGTTTTCTCCTGTGAGTACAAATGACCCCCGACTCTATGGTGGGGTCTGTTAATGGGAAAAAACCCCCGAATCCTCTACAGGGTGTTGTCTGTACGGGGAGCTACCGTACCAACCCCCTCACAGCTTCTGGACATTCTCGAGTTGTTAGGAAGGGGGATTTTAGGTAATGGTGTCTTTTTAATCTCCTTCCAAGAGGCTCTCCCCTCACACGCATACGTACGTTAATAATGGAGAAATTCGATACCTGACATCATAAACCAGAGTGAGAAATGATGTTGGCTAAAATAATTTTCACCTACAAAAATGTGTTTCTTTGGATCTTTGGTTTATTTTACAGAAGGCATTAATAGCTATCCCAACTGAATAAGCTGTAAATGATTACTGTATTGTTGTCCAAGAATTACCTTCCTTCTTCCCCAGAAGAAAACAGATTTTTTTTTCCTCAGAGTATTAGAAAGAGGAGTTGGATATAAAAATATACGATGATGGAGTATGGAGGGACCAATTAGCTCGCATCAGTGTTTCTGAGCAGTTTTATATGACCCACTCCCTAACCATTCTGGTTTCTTTGCAAGGTTCTAATCAAGATAAATATATGAAAAGCCTTTTATAAGGTTCATAGACTCATGTAGTAAAAGCATTTTTAGAAATCTATTCAAAAGAAATAATCTGGAATAATGTCAAATATGTATGCAAAGAGTATTGCCTGAAGCTTTATAATGGGAAAAATGGAAATAAGGCCTACAGGAAGAAGAAGGAATTTACGTACATTCATATTGAGGAATATTATTCAGCCATTAAAAAGCATGTTCAACAAAAGATTTTTTATAACAAAGGAAAAATGCTTATGATAAGTAAGTGAAAAAAACTTTACACGGTATCTCCTCAATTTTCATTCATATGAAGTAAAAGAACAGGAGGGAAATATGCAAGCTATTAACAAGTGTTTTTCTCTGGGTAGGGAGATTATTTCTGTATTATTATTTCTGTATTTTTCAAGATGTTTACAATGGACAAGTACTCTTTCTTAATCAAATTTATTTTGAAAGCATTAACTACTTATATATGAAGTAGCAAATCAATACCTTATTGCCCAGCTAACAATTTTATATTTCTTGCTCAGAAAACACTATCTTTTTTGATGTTTCATTTGGAAATAAATCAAAGGCTTTGCCTTTTGTTTTTAAAACAATGGGATCAATGAGTCTCCTTGTGTGATACATTTTTGGGGAGTACTAGAAAGTTAAAGTGAATCTGATTTGATCTCATACTTTCTGAAATGCTGGCAGTAATACCTGCCATTTGTACAGTAACTTCCCTGTTACAATATACTCTCAGATCACTGTCTAACACGGTCTTTACAGTAATCCCAGGAGAGAGATTATTAGGTGGTACCATCTCAGAAGGAGCCCAGAGCAGTAGAAGCACCAGGTAAGAGACACATGAATGAAATCATTAGTATCTTTTCCACATTGCCCAGTCTGGGACAAGTTTGATTCTAGTATCTGCTCTTGTTACTCCCTTTCATACGTATTTTTTGAGGGTGGGAGATGGGTATGGCTTATTATTTTAGAATTAGTCATGAACAACTGGTCAACTGGTCAATGTTGCTAGAAAATGCCACATCAATGAACACTTCATTGGTGGTCTTCTTAACAGTGTGCTTAGAGCTGTACAAACAAGAATCCTGGTGTTTGCAAAGGTATATGTGCAGGTGTGCATGTGACAGATAGAGACAGAGACAGCGGGAGCCCTGGCCTTTCAGGAGTCACATGAGTTGAAAGTTTCAGTGGAATTGATGGTGGCCACTACATGGGATTCCTCCTGGAGCTGTCCTGGCCCTCCAGCTCAGGCTAATGTTCAGGGACCACGTGGCTAGAACCCAAACCCAGTCTGGACAACAGAAATGGGAGTGGGGCTGAAAGGTAGCTGTGATTTCGTTCTCTCCCTGGTGCCAGCACCTGGGCCTGGACACAGATGGCTCCACTAAAGACGGGGCGGAGGTAGAGCCTGCATCCCTAGGGTGCGTAGGTGGGAAGGGCAGGACCTTCTGACGACCCCCAAGTCTGGAGCCAGCCTGGTGCAGCACCCCCAGGATGGAGCTGGCAAAGCCGAGATTCAGAGCTGGGGAGAGGGCCTGAGTTGGTGGAACGGCGGAGAATCCCGCAGCACTTTCAGAGGAACAGAGAGGTTGGGCTGTGACCTGGCTGCTGTCCCTCCAGCTCCCGGGCCTAGGGTCAAATACCAATTTCTATGAAAGTCATTCTAAATCCCTACAAAATTTTAAAATTTGTACCGTGAACTGATATTTCTTTGTTTATTACATTGGTATAGTCCCCTTTCAAGTTTGTTTCTAGGTTTATAAAGTAATTGTTGCTTCATTAAAATAATGGCATATATTTTTCCTAGATATATATTTGTTCATATAGATATTATCTTTTTCTTCCTATATGCACACTCTGCGGATTATGAGCAGGGCCGTAGGACATTAGCCTCGACCTGGGGCTCATCTGCATTTGTTAGAACACTTTCTAAATTTCAGTTTTTCTTACTTCTATTCTAGTAGTACTTTCCATACACCCCGTGAGCCTAACTTCTAATCCACAGCATTATCACTTCTCTACCTGTCGTGTGTTTATGCGTATTTGCACGAAGTAAAACGCTCTTGACACTGTCTGCACTTCTTTCCAGTTGGGGGTGGCTGCCCGTGAGACATTGGGGTAGCAGGTTAGCATCTGAGTGGCATTTCCACTGCCCCACCATCCAGTTCCTTCACTGATCTTATCACCCAAACTCAGGCTCCAGCTATGAGGAGACGGAGGAGGGTCTAGCGTCTACTGAACTTCAAGATGAGCACAAGTGCCAGGGTGCAGGTACAACCGCTGGCTGGCCTGGGCCACGCCACAGAGCCCAGGGGAGCCTGGTGCTAGACGACCAGGCAGCTTTGCTCAGTGGCTGCTGGATGTACTTCAGCCAGACCATCTCTCCAGCAACCTACTCCACTGATGGGAAATGGGACGTCAAACATCTCACCTTTCTTGGAACAAAAAGTTGCTGCCAACACTGTCTTTCGTTTAATGCCACTGGCCTCCTCAAAGGCCCACATGGTGTTACTCTTGTTACTCGTGCACAGGCTTCCAGATCGTTCTCCTCCAGGAAGTTCCAATGCCATAGAGTCCACCTGACACCTCTGCTGTGCGGCTCCTCTGATTAAAGCTCAAGAAAGATTTCTATATGTATGATGGTCAGATAACCCCTTCTCAAATAATCAGAGTACAGTAAAACTCACAAAGCTGATCTCACACATTAAAATTTTCATTTTTAAGCTTGTGTAATGCCTCAGGGCCATAATAATGAATATCAATAATTTTACTGCAGCCATAGAAAAATGGATCATGAATAGGTTAGATAATAACATAATATGTATAAGAGCAAACAGTCCCAGGAAATGAGGTATTACAAAAGTAAAGAAAGAAATATTTAAGGAAAAACTTTTACTGGAGTGAAAAGAAATATTAAACGGTTTTCACTGTAGTAATACAAACGGATAATCAAAGGCAGTGGGTCACAGCTGGTCAAGACCAACTGGAAAGAAAGAAACTGAGATAATAAACATTCAGCAGGTAGTGGACAGCTTCCAGCTGCTGCATAACAAGTCACCTCAAACGTAGGGGCTTAAAACAGCACACACTTATTAGCTCATAGTCTGTAGGTCAGAAGTCTGGTCTGGCCTGGCTGGGGTCCCTGCTCAATGTATCACAAGATGGAAATCAAGTGTCTGCAGGGCCGTGTTCTTATCTGAGTTCTGTGTCTTTGTCACAGCTCACACTGCTGTGCCGGAATGCAGTTTCCTGCAGCTGTGGGACTGCAGTCCTCATTTCCTTGCTGGCTACCAACTGGGGGCTGCTCTCAGATCCCCGGGGCCACCCACCTTCCTTGCCACACAAGGGAGCTGGCCCTCTCCAGCTTCAAAGCCAGCAACAGAGACTTTCCCTCCCATTGGATTCTTCCTCTGCTTCAAAACTCCTCAGGAAAAGCTGAGTCCCTAGTGAGGGTTCACCTGATTAGGCCAGGCTCACCCAGGATAACCTCCCTTTCTCGAGGCCAACTGATTTGGCAACTTAATTAAATCTGCAAAATCCCTGTACAGCAGCACCTAGATTAATAATAGGTGATTGAGTGACTGGGAGAAGATGTGTGTAACCAGGGGCCGAGGATCTTGGGATTCTGCCTATCGCTCAGACCCAGCTCTGGATGGACGCATGGAGCTTGGAAGCTGCAGTACAGACCCAAGCAGCAGGGATTGTCCACTTACATCCCCTGGCAGGGCAAAGCCTAGAAGGATCCAGGGTAAGATGAAGGGCAGGGGTGGGAAACTGCACAAGGCTGGAAGCTATTTCAATGTTCTCAGCTCCCATCATCAGCTGTTGGTTTGAAAGCCCTCAGCCAACCATGGTCCTCGCCTGCAGAAAGGAAAGCAGGGTTCTGGAGAGAGTCACGCTCTCCTGATTGAAGCAAAACAGACACTCCGAGATTGTCCAACACATATGTCTAGAGACAGAAGAGTGATAATAGCTTAATTCAAAAATAAATATATAAAAGAACTCAAGACATGTGGTGTAAAATAATGGTCAAAATATATATAATTTTCACGGAAAGTGCTTCGAGTTTGAATTTCTCATTTCTGAGGAATCTCACTTTATAATTAAGATTTACTGGCATGGAAGATAAAAAATCCTTCACATGGGGAAATATCTTTAGGGTTTAACTCCGATTATGAAATCCAAAGATGCATTTCAAACGGAAGACCAGGGACGCCTCCTTTAAAACAACTACACTCCGAGGTAATGGAGTCTTCCAGTGTCAAACTTGCAAAGTTCAGTATTTATAGAAAAATTCACATGCCTTTAATTACCATAAATTTGGTTCCCAAGTAAATCGGTGCCGTCTGGAAGATATTAACATCATTTACAACTTGTTCGCCTCCCTATTTCATAGAAAAGTTTTACTTCTTGCCAACTTTCCACTGTTCTCAGGGAAAAAAAAAGAATTACTTTCATGGATTGTCTTAAGATGAGTTTATATAGCTAGTCAAACCATCAAAAAGTGACAGAGGGGAAGTCTTGGACACATTTACTTCCTTCTTATTTACTTTAAATACTTATATCTTTTTTTTTTTTTTTTGCGGTACGCGGGCCTCTCACTGTCGTGGCCTCTCCCGCTGCGGAGCACAGGCTCCGGACGTGCAGGCTCAGCGGCCATGGCTCACGGGCCCAGCCGCTCCGCAGCATGTGGGATCCTCCCGGACCGGGGCACGAACCCGCGTCCCCTGCATCGGCAGGCGGACTCTCAACCACTGCACCACCAGGGAAGCCCTAAATACTTATATCTTTAAGTTTTTGGTTTTTGTTTTAAATAAAGGCTGTTCTCTCCTCTCTGTTCCTCTTCTCTCAGGCTTCTCAGGGGGATAAAGTGGAGAGCGAGCTCAGGTGTTAAAAACTGGGTTCTGATGTGGGCTCTGAGCTTCAGGACTCACTCCTGCACCTTTTATCTATCAAGAAGCGCCACCATTTTTGACCTCCCACAAAGTCTCAAAGGGAACAGTGGGGCAGGAGGTGCCACCTGCCTGGCCAACCATCAAATTAGCCAAACTGGGACACAGCTGCGGTTAAGTCCTCACACTCAGTCACTGACTAGCTGAGTGTCACTAACGAACGTCTGTGGGCCTCAGTTGCTCACCTGCAAAATGGACAAAATGATAATTAAACTTATAAGATAACAGGGAGGACTCAGTGAAATACTACACGGTGATGTCCCCTTCCAAGTGGGGCCGGAATGCAGGAGAAGCAAAGAGACAAATGCACAGAGAACCCAATGGAGCACAGCTTTACTTTCCCAAAGGTATATATTACACAGTTCAAGACAGACTGTAGTTTAGGTAGTACAGGAAGTTTGGCTATTGTTATCTCCCTGGGGGATCTATCAGTCAGAAGATGACTAACTCTCAGAAGATGACATAACCTGATACTCTGAAAAATACTATTTGGAATGACAGCACGTCTTGTCCTAGTACTACCACCAAAAACCAGTCAATTAAACCCATAGTCAGAAATGGAGTTAAAGAAAATATATATACTACAAGACTTTTTTTTTTTTTTTTTAAAGAAATCACTAAATCCGTTAAGTGTTTCCACTGATGTACCCAACTGATTTAATGATCTGCGACTGGATTAGTGCTATCAGCATGCAGTGCTGAATTTGCTCAGAAAGCCCCCTCAGTTGGTATGGTGGACGCACCAGGGGACAACTTCCAGTTCTGGAAAAGCAGTGACTCTGCCTTAAGGCATAGCAGGATCATAATCTGCAAGTTTCCTTTTCAATTATTTGGAAAAAGAAATAAAGGCATAATTCCGTTTTAGACTATAGGACCTAATGTGCTAATTTTAAGAGTTAAAAAAAAATCCTCCTGATTAATTAGTGATTATTCAGTGGGGATCTAGGTAGTTTGCTAATCAGAGCTGCAGGAACTAACACTGGCAAATACTCATTTTTTAAAAGGCTTTTTTTCTTTCTTTCTTTGCAGTAATTACAGTAGAACCTTTTCAGCATCAGGTAGGTGAGATTATTCATCCTGGAGTGGGGAAGTTCCTTAGTCTGTAATGACAACCCATTTTTTTTCTGAAAAAGTGGAAAGCAAAAAATGCTGAAGAAAAATGGGTCTAGTGACAGACAGATGTCTCTTCCTTTTAGTGACACCGATGGTGAGAGAAAGGTTGAGCTGACTTTTATGATGGCCAGTTGGCACCAATCCAAGTCAAAATGGTGCTATTCTGTTCAGTAGACCCTTAAGGTTTACTTAAGAGTACAAACCCCTGAGCTAACCACAGCCAAGAAATATGAAGCTTTTAGATACGGGCCTGATTCATGTATGGTGCTAGAAAGAAATGCACAAGAGAAAAATAGATTATGGCGTAGAGAGAGTTTCTTAATCCCTCGTGTTTATTGAAAGCAGCGTTCTGTTTACCGTAAGTCATGTTTAGAGTCCGAAGCATTCATGCTTAGGGTATTTGTTCTTTTTTGAATTTTTCACTATTTAGAATTCTATTAAGTCATAAAGCAGGTGTTTCAACTGCAGATGACTGGGTTACTAGTAGTCTTACTAACTAACCTAGGATATATTCTGTAACCCCAAGTCAATTTGTGATACAGGGAATAATTTAAATAATGAGAAATATATCATGGACATAAAATACTTCAAGTGTCAACCAGGGCTTTATTTTATGTTACAACATGGAAATTAGTTAAAAAACAAAATATGCAGAGAATCATTGGTTATTGGCCTAAACATTAGTTTGCATGATTTTTTTCTTATTGCTGACTTGCTTTACAGACTAATTAATTGGTATAAAGCAAGCCTTTAATTATCTCTGTGTTAGGAACAAGCTCATGGAGACAAGAAAAGATTTTAATGACCTAGGTGGCCTCATGATTTATATGGGTCTTGAGGAGTAATTGTGTGTTTAGAAGAAAGGAAAGCAGTGGCCATAAACTTCACCGGTAGCCTAAGACCAGAAGTACCCTCTTGCCACATAAAGGGTCAGCTTGCAGAGATGGCTCTGTGCTTGGAGCATGGATTTAACCCAACCAGGAGATCATATAGCCCTCATCCTACCATCTAAAGCACTCCCCAGCCCCAAAGCATCTTTATGGTAAGCTTAACAGAAAGGAAAAGGGAAAAGGGTCAAGTTAGCTAAAATAAAACATTGCATAAAGGGAGCATTTTCAAACACATGCTTCTCCTAAGCACAGCACAAGCTAGAGAAAGGTATAAAAAGTTCCCCTTGATAATACTAAAGACTCAGCTGTAAAAACAAGACAGGTAGGCATAGGAGAAAGCTGTACTCCACCTTCCTTACTTTGACTAATTATTTCATAAGGAAAGGAGATGGTTTTTTTCACCGAAAACCAGAATACATAAAACAATTTAACATTTCACAGCCTAAGTTCTTTGAACGGTCTTAATGTAGAGGGCTAAAGTTCACTGTGCTTTATATCTATAAAGTTTATTAAGAGAACTGACAGTGTACAGTCACAGGGAGAGATAGGAATAAGGCAGTCTTCCGCATTTTGGTTCTTGATTTGAGGGCAAATAAGTGCTCATTTACAAATACATGACAAAACAGATCCTTTGAGAATCTTTTTAGGGGAAACATTTAAAACATTGCAGCTCTTGAAGTTGTATTACTTTAAAAATACCCCATATTTCAGATATTTCATTAATTCTGATTGCATTTCCCTCTTATAATGGCAAATTACCTAGATTACATTATTATTGTTTTCATCACTTTCCGATCTTGTTTGCTGTTTTTTTTTTTTTTTTAAGTAGGAAGCAGAAATCGTAGGAAACTGGCCCTAAAATGTGTCCCTCAGAATACTAGTCTTATGAAATGCTTCTGAAAAGAATGTTTTTTCCCCAAAATCATTTGGGAACACTGCACATCATAATGTTCCTTCTGTGAATATCCATAATTTGTGTCAGTATAAGGCTCTGAGAAGTCCCATGGGTATGAAACCTTGATTTAACTTGGTTTAACCCAACATATACCAATTTCATTGATCATAAGACCCTTTTATTACACAATAGAGGTGGAACTCGTGTTGGCCAGAAAGTATTTTCTACATGCTATTTTGAAAAGTCACTTACTTTGCACTAGCCACAGGTCAGAAATAATAAAAAATCCAGGGAGGAAGGGAATCAACTTCGTAAATGATGACATAAATTTGGGAAGATGGAGATAAATTTGGCAACCTAATCCTTCTCCTATTCTGCCTTACATGTTAGAAATTTAATTTGAATCAGTGCTTTGAAAAACTGTTTTAGCGACTGTTTCTGACAGTCGGTACCGATACATAAGATACGTAAATACGGTGCCGATATGTAAGACTGTGCCTATACTCAGTAAAAGGGACTCAACTGACGCTGACAAATGCACTGGGCATGGCTGAATCCGGAGTCTCTCTGAGCAAAGGAATCAGGAACACACTGGTTTTACTACCTAGTTAATGTTAAGGTGAACACGATGAATAGAACTAGCAAAAGTTTACCGTGGGAAGAGATCTAAGGGATACATTTTATAGATGAGAAAACTGAAGCCCAGAACACTGAAGGAACTGCATATTTCAAATCCAGTTAACACAAGAATCAGAACTTTCTACAGTATTATGATGAAAGATGAACCATTGCATCTCATTTTTAGGAGATGATGAAAAGGGTCTCTATGATCATCAGGGTCTACTTCTAATTTGAGATTTCCACCAAGGGATTTCTCAGCCTTCTTCAAAAACCTCCAGGAAGAGGAAACACACTGAGTCCAGGCAGGGAGTTTGGCCCATCTTCATTGCCTGGCAATGATCCCAAGCCTTCCTGACTTTGCCTCAGATCTGTTCCCTCAATAAATGTTTCTTCATTATTTAATGCAGTTTCCACCCATTGATCCTAAGACCACATTTAGTTCCTCTTGCACACGAGAGCCTTGCAGCTCTTTAAGCATAGCCATCACGCCCCTCATCCCTCACTTTGTTAGTACTGTAAGAAGAGAAAAATTCCAAGAATTCATTTATTAGATCGACACACAAAAAAAACAGGCAAAACACAGATAACTATAGAAACTTCTCTAATTGCTTGAAGGCTGATGTGACATCATTATTTTAGCAACCCAGGGATGCTGAGAACTTTGAAAGCATGTATCCATTTCAAAGGCTCTATAACTGAGTTTTGGGGACTTGGGGTGGTATCTGTGCCACCAAGGGCAGGGTGGAGGGCCAGACTTCTATTCTCCTCTCTTTCCAGAACCTTCTCTGCCTTCCTTCTCCTCCATCCCACATGCTCCAGTCTCTGCCCTTCTTACTGATTTGGGACTAGGTGATCTAGAGTTAGGGTCTTGTCCTGGGAACGAAAAACCAGCTCTGGGGAGCAAGGATCCAGGAAGGTGTGAAGCAGAAGGAAGGGCTGATCCAGGACCCCCCGTGGATGGAGCCAGAGGTCAAAAGATGCCTGGGTGACAATTTAACACAATTTCCACATCGACTTTAAGTGTTGGCTTTCTGATACTAAAGATAAAATTTAATTTATCCTGATGATTTTTCTTTTACAAACTAAGTATGCCAGCCAAAATCTCCAAATTCTGGACAGAGAACATTCCTCTTTTTGTAACTGTTAACTTTCGATGTTGAATTTTCTCTTACTGCTTTCCTCTTCATACTACTATGTAATTCCATACCAGCTGATAGTCCCTTTAACACCTTTCTGTGTGTGTAATATAGTAAGATTATTGCTGCCTTGCAAAAATGTCACTGATCTAGGACACTTCCCTGAATGACTCAGATTGTAATTATTCTCTTTCCCAGACAGAGACAAAATACCCATTTTCACTAGTTAAACACACACACAGCCTCCATAATCTTTTAAACCTTAAAATAGGCTTTTGTAAATTTGGAAGTCAAATGGGCTTTCTATCAATGACTTACTACTGAATTCCTCCCTAATTATTCACTGATGAATGTACACTCAGAAACACAGGTTAACAACAGTTCAAATACTACCGAAGCAGAAGTAATGTTGGGTTTGGCAGTCTTTACATATAATAACTTCAACTGGAGGTTTCTCTAATTTTTCTTCGTTAAAATCCAATGTCTTCAAACATACTTTCCCCTTAATGTGTGACAGACATGTCAAACACTGGCTGGGTAAATGTTTGAACAGTAATAATATTGATCTCTTCAATGGAAATCTTCCATACAAATGGTAGAAGACCATTAGCAAAAGCTTTTATTTTTTACTCCCATTATGCTTTGCAATTAATGAAGAAAGTATTCTTAGCATGTGTGAAATACATACACACACACACATATATATAATTTGTGGTAAAAAAGTAGTAATAGCTTATATTTATATACAAGCTTATAATTGTTTATAATTATATATACAGAATTTTTGGTGAAAAAATAGCAATAGCTTATAATTATATATATAAAATTTTCGGTGAAAAAAGTAGTAATAGCTTATATATATGTAGCACTCTTTTCTGAATAGCTGAGAAGGCTTTTATGCTTGTCCTTGGGGTACAGGCTTGAAAAGAGAGAGTGAACCGGTAGCATCCTATGACATGTGAGGATGTCTTTTCTGCAGTTGTGTCCACATCACTCCTAGACCAGCCGGTCAATTTTGTCAAACCACTGGCTTCACAGGCAACTCATTACTGAATTTACTAGTGAATCAACTGAATTAACTCCTGAATGGTTTGCCCAGAGTCACCCAGAGCACCTGGAATGGAGTCCAGGGTCTGAGTGGTGGTCCAGACAGAGAGCTGACTCCTCGCCCCTGGGTCTGGACCTCGCTGTCAGGGACTAGAGGTAGCACTGGTGCTGGGGGCTGGGGGGAGGTAAAAGAAACGGAAGCTGTGCCAGGGGAAGGTAATCCGAGGACACTTCTATAGCAGCGCATCTTCCACGGCCTCCAGACTGTGCTCTCCTATTTCACAGCTGCAGGGCTGTCTCAGGAAGGCTGTAAGCCCAGGCTTTGCTAGGGCTGCAAACAAAACGCAGCATTTCCTTCTTGCTCTAAACTGAACTTTTAAAAACAGTGTTTAAACCTGGTTAATATGACTTTTGATAATGGCCCTAAAAAAAGTCAAAAGATAAAACATGAATCCTAGAAGATAAATGGCAGAGTAAAAAGGAAATTAGAAAGGGTGATTTGGAGGTCAAATGCATGTCCAGGTACTAGTTGCAGGGTTTTCATTTTAAAGCACAAACTGAAGGAGCCATGCCCTGGCTAGTCCTGGGGACTCCGTGACGTCTCTGACCAGTTACCACCCTGGGATAGTGTTAACTCTTCTGAAGGTCAGGGACAACTGCCCTGATGTCCCCCATCTAAGGATAACTGCACAGAATTATTCTGGCATCTCTTCCCTAGGAGTTTCTCTTTCCCTTTTTCTGCCGATCCAAATTCCATACTTTCAAAGCCCAACTCAAGGTTCACTTGTTCTGTGAAGATTTTCTTAGACTCAATCGCCTGTAAATGTTTCCTCCACTTGAATTTATGGAGCCCTGAGCCAGTATGGACTGAGTAATCATACATTTGCCCAATGCCGACCTGGAATTATTTTCTTAGGTGTTACCATGACTTATTTATTTCCCTGATAAGATTGTACTTCTTGTGGATAGAAAATATGTCTCTCTATTTATCTTGGATTTTTCTGAGAGTCAGAAACAAAAACAGTTTCCTGGGAAACGAGTTCATGCTTGTTGAGAAAATAAATAAACAAGAAAAATGAGAACAAACATGGCATAACTATGTATTCATATTTTAACATCATTTAATCGGGATCTTGTAAACTGTTTAGTAAATAGTTCTGAAAGAAAACATCTTACACTTTCAAAATTTTTTTCTACAAATCACGTAAATTGCTTTTGGGAAAACTCAAGGAACTGTGTTCTGCTTTTGTTCCAATTACATTAAACCTTATGAAAACAGCCATCATGACAACAACGTCTCTTTGGAAGAGAACACCAAATACTTAGGGGCATAGCCTCATCTAGATGTTGTTGGATTCAAGAGCCCAATTCCTATTAGTGATAATAAGCTCTATGTCTATAAATCCCTAGACACTTATGTCAAGCCTACCTGTTTCAGTTTCCACAGGTGGAATGATGGTTCTAATGAGGTCCACGTCCTCAAGATTTCTATTTAGAAAAATATCACGTTTAGACTTCAACTTTTCAGCCATCCCTGGTCGTGTTACGGATAAGTGTGACATTTATGCATTTTGAATCGTACGTTAAGAAGCTGTAATTCATGACCTTTTAAAGTAGTTTGCTCCACATAAAGTCTCAATCCAACGGACATTAGTATGTGTTCGAAACACATACAAACGGTGAGTTTTGCCTAATGAAGCTGTTCATTATTTTCTCCCTGTTATGTTCCTGCCTCTGCATTATCACTGTCCGCTGCTTCCTTCAGTCAGCGGACAAGCATCATAAGGTTTCACAGGCTTTATTTTTATACTGACCTTCTGAGTGCACTACACACAATTCATTCTCCTTTTTTTTTTTTTTTTTTTATGGTACGCGGGCCTCTCACTGTTGTGGCCCCTCCCGTTGCGGAGCACAGGCTCCGGACGCGCAGGCTCAGCGGCCATGGCTCACGGGCCCAGCCGCTCCGCGGCACGAACCCATGTCCCCTGCATCGGCAGGCGGACTCTCAACCACTGCGCCACCAGGGAAGCCCCCATTCTCCTTTCTTTAGTGCCTGAACGCATAAATTCACCACCGTTTGTATTTAAGGTCAGTATCTGTAGAAGCCAACATTTTTGACTATTTTTTTCATCATCTTAATTTCAAATTCTTATCCTCAAATGCTTTTCACCCCTCTTGAAATCCAGAGTCTAAGGAGAATTGCACGCCCTGCTCTAATAATCTGTCTGTTGTATGGCTTTTAGAGATGTGAATTACAGGTTTTGTTCTTTCATTTCTCCTTTTTAGTACTGAACTTACATTACAATGAATATAAGTCCAGCAGGCACTTCGTAAGTGAGGATATATGTGATGCCTACATGGGATATGCCTGTATGCACATATATTGGTGTATGCATGAGCATAAATACAGAAGATTACAATCTTATCTAAGGAAGATGAATTTATAAATAAAAAGATTCCAAATCTATGCTAGTCTACACAAAACATTGCCATTTGGAGTTAATTTTGTGGGCTTCCCTTACCAAGAGATTTTCTTATCCATGGGAGCCACTGAGGCAGGTGGAGATGACAGATGACGGACAGGTTAACCCAAACCCCAGGACTGAGAAACGATGAACTCTAGTCGTCAGGTGATTAGCCCAAGTCGTAGGGTCACAACCTTGCCTGTCAGTACGTTGCACCCAAACTCCTTCAGGAAAGGTAAGGAAATCGGAACATGCCATTTTTAAAGCCAAACTTGGTGCATTTGCAACGGACTCTGTATTCTGTGCACACCTTCTCGGTGGAGTCTGATTTCCAGTTTTTTTAAATTAGTTTCATATCAGTCAATACTTGTTTAAAAACATGTCATAAGTCTGTGGCTTGTGCATGCTTCAATTACCTCTGATTATTACATCAAGATTCACAAACGAGATACCACAGGCACTCCTATTTACTGCAAAACGCTATCGAAACAAACTGAAATTCAATTTCGGAGCAGATTGCAATAACCCATCAAAACAGAGCCAGTGGGGAGGTCAGGCCCCGAGGTGTTCCTGGCCATCGTTAAACCAAGACGGTGTCTCACCTAATCATTTAAACATGGTCTTGTGGCCTGACATTTTTAATGCTTTCTTGATCTCTTTCTTCTGGCTCTGTGTGTGCTTTGCCACTGTGGGGTGCAGTGCATAGCAGGTTATGGATTAAACACCAAGTCTTTTTCTGCCAATAGCACTTTGAGGAGGGGACAAATGACTGGGTACTTTTTACAGATAGTCACACCATAGGTGTCCGCAGAAAGCAACCTTTACTCAGGGTTCTTAAAAGCTGCCTGCTTTTTAGATACAAACCAATCCATAAAACTGCCAAGTTCAAATTTTCAGCTACTATCTGGGCAGTAAGTCTCGGGTACCTTGGTAGGCTGATGGGACATTGTTGTTAGCACACATTAAGATCCCAGGCTTAACTAATGCAATCTGGTTTTAAAAATTAATTTCACTTACATAATCCCTCTGGGATATGCAGTCCTTGGCTTGCATTTACTTTGTGATTCATTGCATTTGGATTAAACTGGAGGGTTAAGAATTTTACGTGCCAGCCAGCTCTGACCCTGAAGAACAGAAACATACACATATCTCTCCCATCATCTGTTGCTTCAGGGCAAGAGAAAAGAAAGCCACTGTAATTTGGAGACAAGACTTTTCCAGACAGCTGCGAACGACAGCAACCATAGCGAGTCACTGAACAGAAGTGTGTTGTGGAGACCTGGGGCGCGGTGAGAAATTAATGGGAGCACAGAAAGGGGACCAAATATGCAGTTTTCCAAAGAGAAAGTGTTGGCAAGAATTCTAGAAAAAAACTCAAAGAGGCTGCAGATTCGTTGACCATAACCATTCAAAACATGGGTTACAAAGTTTTTCCTGGAAGCAGAGAATTAATGAAATGGGGATACAATTTAGAAGAGGTAAATATTATAATTATATACACCGTACAGAGAGGGTTATCTACATCAATCCTCAAGCTGAAATGAAATGAACTGGTTCCATCTCTTTATGTTAAATACGGAAACGGAGACGCAGGGAGGCTGAATCGCCCAAGATCACAGAGTTAGTTTCAGTGTCAAAAGACTCAGGACTTCTGACTGCCTAGCTAGTACTTTTCCACAGACGTTTCAAACATGTTTTCCCACTTCTGTTGGTTAAGAATGCAAATCTTCTCTACGGATTTACTTCTTTCCTAATTTTTCACGAAGAACAGAATTCTACCAATGCTTGTTTATGGACTCTTGTCTCTCTAGCATATTTTTGAACAATAAGCAAAGTGATTTTAAATATCTTCACTCAAAAAATATACATTTTCTAGGGTCCTGATTGACTTAGTTAATGCTTAACTACAAATAAGGTCAAGAGGAAAGTAAGTTTTTATGTCTGTGCCACTATGCTGACATTCACACTGAACCTCCAGAGGCCAAGTGTCTGAACATTTTGGTGGGAATCATAACATCAAAGGGCTTGAAAAGGCTCTGAGTTCATTTGGATAACCTAATCCCACTCAGGCAAGTGAGCAGATTTGTGCCTGTCCAAAGGAAGAAAGTCCACAGCTTCCCTGCTAACTTTTTCCTATATTCCATGACCCTGACTTTAAAACAAATTTTACCAGACTGTTCCAATCTGTCTTATTTTATTTTCATACCATTTTTTCTTTTTCCGAATTTATTTAAATGTACATATGCACATGTACTTAAATAACAAGCTATTTTTATCCCACTATACTCAAATTCTCTATTTCTTTTCAGACGAGATAAGAAATGTTTATAAAATATTAACTTCAACACACTAATCCGGACAGGGACTTTTTCCAGACTTTTCCTTCCCTGGAATGTTTTTGGCCCAGTAAACTTTAATTGTAACATCTTTAGTAGATATCTTGGCATCCAGTGCAGAGGAAAACAGAAACAAAGTGCTTCCTTAGAATTTTACAACCTGTTTGCACTATTATGTCTTTACAATGGTGATGGTGTATTTAACCAAATACAATTCATTTCATTGTGCTAGAAACAAAGAAAACTATCAGGAACCAGAATTACAGAAGGGAATTTGGAGGGCATCTTCTCTGACCCCTAAATGTAACAAATAAGGAAGCAGAGACCCTAGTAAGTGATGTGGACCACAGGTCATACGACCAACAGTCTGCAGCAGAGTTAGTGTTGAATTCTGGATTCTCTCTTGCAAATCCAGTACTTCTCCTATTAAAACACACTCAGTCAGCATTCAGCAAAGGGAAGAAAACAGAAAACATATTCATTATCTTTGAAAGAATGCTTGATATCTACTAATAGCGGGCGCGCACACAAACACACACACACACTCAAAATCCACAAAAATCCCTTAAAACACAGCTGATTTGCATAATAGGGAGATGGCACTATTGCTATACTGTGGACTTAGCAATTTTTGCATGCCCATGTGAATGAATGAATTTCACTCATCCACATCCAATGTGTATTCTTTCATCCATCACAGGTGTAATGTGGATAATGTTCTTTAATCAGGCAACCTGAAGAAATCCCTAATACCAATTAAATATATTCTTTATTTCCTGTTACCATTGAACAATGCCAGGTAGGTGTGAGCAAATTCAACTAAGCAGGACTTGTTTATATAAAATCAGAGGAGGGGTTACAGCCTCAAGTTAAAATCAGTGCATTTCTATCAACATAAGGCATTGATCACACACTGATTTTTATGTATATGTGACGTTTTATGTAGTGGCAAGATTCCTGCATCTCTCAGATGCAGGATTTGAATTTGGGAGTAAGCTCTCAGAATGTGACAATGTAGCAGAAGGCTAATTCCACATCTAACTTCTTCCTTATGGCATCACTCCTCTTTGGGGGCTTAGTCTCTTTGCAGAATAATGCTTCAGCAAAACCCATTTCTAGTAACTATGCTGAGAGATACAACAGGCCAGAAGAGTAAGTGTCTGAAAGTTAATGAGGAAGAAAAGAATATGCCCTTCTTGTAAAATCCTGAAGGGTTCACCCTATATACGGGAACCTGGGAGAGAACCAACATCTGTATTACACCTGCGCAATAATAATAACATTAAACAAGGACTATTTCCTCAGCGTCATAGCTACCCATCCACTAAGCTGCCCGAGTTGCAGCAGGCAGCTGTGATGGGGATGGCCTTGGCCAAGAAACCAGGAGGGCAGAATTGGAAGTCAAACTCTGCTGCTGAACAGCTGGGTGATGCTGGGTGACTCACCTTACCTCTCTGGGCCTTTGTTTCCTCATCTACACCCTAAGGGGTTTGCTCTAGAAGATCTCCAAGGCCCTTTGCATTAAAACACACTGGGATTCAAAGTAGTCACGTTGTGCTCTGGTTCCATCATAGCCTCTGGTCACAGCCCAGAGCCTCTGACTTGCTCTGATACCATCTCTAATATGTCAGATGTGGGCGGTGGATCTCAGCTGGTCATTCTTCAAGTGTCAGACAGTTATAAAAGAATTTAGAAACTGTAGGTTTTCATTTTGATGATTATCTTTTAAAAAGCTCAACCCAAACAAAACCTCGGTCACCACCATATAAGGAACACTGCCGTGTGTTTTTGCAGGCACATGAGTATTTGTGTTTATGATTAAATGCACGTCACGTGCAGGCCACAAGAAAGCTCCCCGTGTGGACAAAGACCCAGTGGAGGGAGAATGACTCATCTCTTGGGAACCAGAAGTAACAGAGAACTGAACTCTTAAGAAAACCAGCATCCTGGCTGCTGGCACCATGGTCTACTCACTGGGAAACCAATAAGCCATAGCTCACCCATAGCAACTCTAGGCATAAGTGGGCAGTGTAGAACTTCTCATTAAAAGGGTTTTATCCAACATGATATTTTGGGGTACACCATTAAATTAATCCACCATTAACAGACTATGAATTTAAGCCATCAGTGGCTAAAACAAATTAAACAAAACAAAAATTGAAAACAAGACCATGAAAATGGCTAAAAGGGTTGTCCATCATGCTGAAACTCAAGGAAAATAAGTTAATAACAAGTAAAGCATAAAATTGCAAACACATCCTACCATTATTACGTTACCCAATAAGAAGGATTTTGTTTCTACCAAATGCCATCATTCATTACATCAAATCGAGGTTGTTATCTGAGTGTCTGGGTTTTGCAGTTTGGTTGGGATGAGTGTGTAAACTTGCATTGCTTTATTTATTCTAGGGGGAATTTAAGCATAAATAAAAGATGAATAAATTTTGGGGATATGTATAATAAGTAAGATTATAATAAAAAATAGTTTTCAATGTGAAAGGTCTATGGACATCTTTTCTATCAAAGGGGGTCAGTATATTCGAAAGTTTGAGAAACACTTTTCTTTCAGTCATATCCTCAGGCAGGAGCCCGCAGCCAGACAGGAAGGTCTGTTTGAAGCCAGGCTGCCTCTTGGTCCACTGACCTAAGTTCGATTGTTCTGGAACTCTCAGTCTCCTTTTCCTTTTAGTGACTCTAAGTAGACTCATGAAAAAAGGTTCTTTTCATTTTAATACTACTTATACCCAACCCAGCCGGAAATCTCCAAACCGGCTTGAAGGAGGAGGACAAGATGTCTCTGGACCCTCAGGGAGGGCCTGGATGTGGACAGGAGAGCTGGGGAGGGTTGATCTCGGGCAGTAACTGCCCCCTGACCCAGGAGAGGCACAAGGGGCCATCCTTACTCTAGAGCTTGTGGGGGGGGATGGGAGCAGGCCCGAGGCTGCACACCAAGGCTGGTTCAGGCCAGGCAGTGGGTTCCCTGGAAGGGACAGGGTCACCAGAGCCCAGATGGGATTAGCATCTCAGTTCTAATAATCCAATTTAAACAAAGAAAAGTCATTCAGCACAACTTCAAATACTCTACATATTGATTACAAATCACAAACTGGAGGTCAACACAAACTAATACAAAACAAACACCAAACACTGTTGTCTACAGTGATGCCCTATAATTTACGGCAAATTTAGTTAAGGCCACGGGCTGTGTCTTATTATAAGCAGCAGCGCACTTTTAAGGGGAGACTAGTTCATCCGTAATCTGAGTTAACAGTTTTTTCCAAGGATGTTTTTAGAAGCTGTTTGTTATGAATTTCTGTTTCTTTAGATTTAGATTGAATATAAGTAAGGATTCTGGAATACTGCTGGGGCCTCTGCATATTGTATTTCCTACCTTACATCTCATGTAGTCAAAGTACATCTTGTTCTAAGGAAACTACTTTTCCTTCAAACGCTTTGGGGCTTAAAAGCAGGATTAACTGTCCTAAATTGGACAGTCCCCAAGGGTACAGGGAGGGGAGGGGAAAACAGAGATTGACCCTCTTGGTGACTGACTGGAATCCTAGGGCCTCATGGCCCTAGAAAATGAGATTCTGGGAGAAAATCAGCTGCGCTAAGAAAAAATTCCTAAACGTTACATTATCCTTGAAAACAAGTACCATATTTTCCTGTTAATAATATACTTATCAACTTCAGTTCACAGTTGAAATTCATTTTCCTGTTAATCTCACTCATTTTGGCAGGCATAAAATATACATATTTTTATGGAGACAAGCGAGGTTTTCAAGATATTGGTATCTCCTGAAACATTTTTTCATTTGGTGAAGGGGATCTTGCCAGAGAGCCTGTTTTCAGCACAGGTGCCAGGAGTAGCGTGTAAAAGTCACGGTCAGTTTATGTCTACCCTGGGTGACCAGGACTCACCTGCTGGGCACTTAGAGATGCAGGTGTGCCCTGACCGCCCAGGCTGAGAGTCTCACGGATCTGAAAGAGCTGTTTCTGTGTGTACAAAGCCATTCTTAACCCCAAGAAATGCCTCGTGAATTTTCAACCTTGAAGTAGAAGGGCCCCCTGCATGTTCTAACCCGAGTTCCCAAGATCCCAAGTGCTTTTCACCTACTGCTCAGGAAATAACCACACTTGTAACTAGTCAGGCTGATGGGGACTCCATAATCTCTGTTTCCCTGGTTGGGGAACACAAGGTCCCCTAGCCAAGCATCTGGCTGGGCAACATACAGGCCATGGTTTTGGCATCAGAAGGATCTGGCTTCAAACCCTCATTTGCTACCTCAAGTTCTGTACTCTTCGGCAGATTTTTCTTTTTTTTCAGCTACTTATTTATTTATTTAATTTTTTTTATTTTTTATACAGCAGGTTATTATTAGTTATCTATTTTATACATATTAGTGTATATATGTCAATCCCAATATCTCCCCCTGCTTTCCCCCTTTGGTGTCCATACGTTTGTTCCCTACATCTGTGTCTCTATTTCTACCTTACAAACCAGTTCATCTGGACCATTTTTCTAGATTCCACATATATGTGCTAATATACGATATTTGTTTTTCTCTTTCTGACTTACTTCACTCTGTATGACAGTCTCTAGGTCCACCCACGTCTCTACAAATGACCCAGTTTCGTTCCTTTTTATAGCTGAGTAATATTCCATTGTATATATGTACCACATCTTCTTTATCCATTCGTCTGTCAATGGGCATTTAGGTTGCTTCCATGACCTGGCTATTGTAAACAGTGCTGCAATGAACGTTGGGGTGCATGTGTCTTTTTGAATTACGGTTTTCTCTGGGTATATGCCCAGTAGTGGGATGGCTGGATCATACGGTAATTCTATTTTTAGTTTTTTAAGGAACCTCCTTACTGTTCTCCATAGTGGCTGTATCAGTTTACATTTCCACCAACAGTGCAAGAGGGTTCCCTTTTCTCCACACCCTCTCCAGCATTTGTTGTTTGTAGATTTTCTGATGATGCCCATTCTGACTGGTGTGAGGTGATACCTCATTGTAGTTTTGATTTGCATTTCTCTAATAATTAGTGATGTTGAGCAGCTTTTCATGTGCTTCTTGGCCATCTGTATGTCTTCTTTGGAGAAATTTCTATTTAGGTCTTCTTCTTAGGCTGATCTTATAACCTTTTTATACTTGGCTTCCTCTTTAGTAAAATGAGAATGAGAATGTCTTGCAGCGTGCCTGTGGGGATTAAACATCATCCCCACCCACCACCAGGCACACAGAGACGCAATATGAATTGCAGCTGTTACCATGATAGGTCTAGGCTGGCACGTTGCTAGAAAGTAAACTCCATATTCTTCCCACTAATCAGAATATTCCTCCACCACCACCACTACTATACCTTCTACTACCTACTCTTCATGAACACCGACTTGTGACAGGACCTTAACTAGGTATTTTCCCTGCATAATCTCATTTGATACCCAATAACCCCACAAGGTACTGATTTTAGGTCCACTTTGTAGTTGAGAGCAAGGAGGTTTAATAAGGTTCCATTGAGTAAGCCCAAGGTCACAGAGTAAGTGGCTGACCCTGGGTTAGGGCTGAGGAAGCCATGCCTTATTCCTTCTGCAGGATAAGCCAACTCTGCCCCCCTCACCACCACGGAAACCCCCCTTTCCCCCCTCGGACTGCTCTTCCTTCTGTCCACTAGCTCTCCAAGCAGGAGTCCACCAGGCCCACAGGCTTGCCCAGAACAGCAGCCTTTGGGTCAGAGACCTGAGTGCTGAGATGGGGCCTCATTCTACCCATTTATTTATTTATTTATTTTAAAATAAATTTATTTATTTTATTTATTTATTTTTGGCTGCGTTGGGTCTTCGTTGCTGCACGTGGGCTTTCTCTAGTTGCGGTGAGCGGGGGCTACTCTTCCTTGCGGTGCGCGGGCTTCTCATTGCGGTGGCTTCTCTTGTTGCGGAGCAGGGGCTCTAGGCACTTGGGCTTCAGTAGTTGTGGCTCACGGGCTCAGTAGTTGTGGCTCGTGGGCTCTAGAGCGCAGGCTCAGTAGATGCGGCACACGGGCTTAGCTGCTCCACGGCATGTGGGATCTTCCCGGACCAGGGCTCAAACCCGTGTCCCTGCATTGGCAGGTGGATTCTTAACTACTGTGCCACCGGGGAATCCCCCTCATTCTGTTCTGCTCACAGAACTGTCTCTGGTCCTTCGTGAGCGCCATCCCTAGAACTGTAGTTCCAGACGGCTGAGGCAGGAACCAGTTCCGGGTATTTTTTTTAAATTGCTGCAGGCGGTTGATTCTGAGGGATGTGCTTGGTTGAGAATCACGAATAGGTCCTGGTGGCCTTGAGAGCAGATGTTGCACTTTGGGGGGATCCCTGGGCGTCCTCCCGGTTTCCCTACCTGAACTCCGGGTTGCTAAATGCTCTCTACTTACATAAAGAGCATCCGTGGAAAGGGAAAAGATGACCTTTGTGATCTGGAAAAGTCACTTGAAAAAGTTCATGCTCTGAGCTTGCTGCTCTCTCCTACTTCCTACCAAATCAGGATGAACAACGTTGTTGACCTTCCAGACACTTGCCTTTTCACAGTCCTCAGGTGCCTGCCCACCTGTGTCCTCTTCACGGCCATGGGAATCCGCCTGGACTTCTCTTCAAACCAGTGCTAGTGAAATGTTTCCAATGACCCATTTAGCTTAGCTTTCAAAAGGACAAGAAGACACCTTCCTCCTGTTTCATTGGCAGTGATAAAAATCTCTACACATTTTGCGTGTCCCCCTGGCAGGAGGATTGTAAAGTCTGGACTGTTCTCGGGGACAGCTCTGTCACTGCCTCTGCTGTGCCGGAGGCCTGAAGCCCCACTCTGGCCGGTAGCGGGGAGAGGATTTCGGAAGCGCTGCTACCTGCTGTCCTGGACCCACAGAAGCAGGAGCAGGAATGCTGCGGGCAGCTTCTGGGAGGTGCGCTGGCTTGACCGCCCGTGCTGACCACACTCCTTCTCACAGGGCTGTTGCCCTGTCTCTCCTCCATGTGAGCTGAGCCAAGTCCAAAGCAGGCAGACGTTTCCACGCAAAGGAACACGACTGTAGCATCACCGGCATCAAAAGAGCCGCTACCGGGTTCCCGCTTGGGTTCCGTCTGGAGCGTCAAGTTAGAGACGCATGCGCGGGAGCCCTACATGGGGAGAGCAGGAAAGCCTATTTAACTCTTCTGCCTTGAGATACATTCAGGATCTTTCCTTCAGCCTGAAGTTAGGGAGGTAGGCAAAGAGGGCTGACCTTTGGAGGGAGGTTTTCATAAAATAAATAAACTGGATGACAGCATATGAAAGTTACTAACCTCCTTAGAATGCGAGCAACTTGTAAACAGCCCATAAATATCACCTGTTGGGTGCGAAGCAAGGAGGCTGATACTGAATTCTGCACGAGCACATTTTCTGCAACACAGAGCGTCTGGTAAGGACAATTTATTCTCTGGTTGTCACAGGACGACAATGATAAAACCTGTTACTACTGACTTACGTCTGGAACCGTGGACCGTGGGCGGCTCAACCTGGGTGTGGAGATAGACCCGGTGGGTGGGGCTCCGGGGTCTCTTGGGGGCCGGGTGGTGCTAGGAGCCGGATTGGAAAATGAGCGGGGCGTTTGGTGGGGATCTTGATTCCACAAGCGGGATTTCACCAGTCACCACCACACACACAGTTTTCGAAGCAATGCATAGTAATGCCCGACTTTTGAGCCATTTTCTTAAAGGTTCACAAACATCTGTCACTCTTAGAGAACGGCGTGTGGAAAAAGCATTGTGAATAGCATCTTTAACCTTTACACACAATTTTCAATTTCCTAATAATTAGTTCTAGAATAATTAATTCTACGAAGGATAATAAGGTCTTTCCCAGGTTCTATTTCACATATAAAATAATATTAGAAAGAATGAAGTTTGTCTTTTCTCCCAAGCGCACTTAGCACAGCGTTTTGAGGTAGAAAAACTATTTCAGATTTCTCCGGAGAATAACATGCGTGACAAGGGAAACAGAACCGAAGAAAAGGTGGGCTAATGGCTTTCTTAACTATAAACATGTACACAATCCAGACATATTTTAATACCATTATCTCCTACCCTCCCAGCACAAACCTTTCCAATTATACTTTTAATCAAGAATTCCCTCTTATGTTGTTACTTCCTGCCCTTCTGAGTTCCTATGATATTCAGTTTCCATCCTGGTCTCATCCTGTTTGGCCCCTTTGCGTAAAAGCTAAGGAGCCTGGCCCACAGCCTGCCAGGGCTTTCAAAGCCCCAGCAGTCTGTAAACAGGAAAGATTTCCTCTGAGGCGGAGGGCCCCTCCTTGATCAAAAGATGGCCCTTGGATAAGGACTTCCCCCCAATTTTCAGCCATTAGCACTTTGAGATCAGATGTTCTCTTGGAGGGCACATTACTAGCCATCCGTGGCAGAGGCGCTGGGCATCTTGCCAGGGGTCCAAGGGCCACACAGAAATTGCAGGAGGAATCAGTTGCAGCTGCTCTGTCTGTTAATGAGGAGGTAGGGGCTGGAGAGACATAAAGATTTCCTCTGAGCAACAGTCCCGGCTGGTGAACAGCCGTGGAGGGAGGGCAAGCTAATCAGACTTCAGTTCAGAGCAAGAAAGCGGGACGGGGAAGCTGCATGAGGCGCTCTGGCAACCCTAGGGACCCCAGAGTTTGGAAGTAATGACTCTACACAGAAAGGCTGCTTTTATCCCCATGGTTAACCAGAGGCCACTTCAAAACTGTTTTTGAGCAATGGAAGCATAGCTGATGACATTAGTTGGAGATATCCTTCCATGACAAAGCTCCGGTTATGTTTGTTTTAGAGTCGACTTTATTACTTTATAGCCACAGTTCCTGTTTTCAAAGTTGAGGACATCTTTATCCAAGGCATCTCATCTTCCCCCCCACCCCCATCACCTCATCAGAATCTATCAAATTCAGGCAAAATCTGTCCCTCACCAGTCACCATATTTTGCATTCTTTTCTAGTTAATCACACCCGGCTGTGAACCTAAGAGTAAGAGTAAAGTGAGAGGGGGAGCAATCACGCCATCCGTTATCTTCCTTCTAAGTTGGGCAAACAGATCGAAGTCTGTACCAAAACAAACAAACAAACATTTTTAAAAGACCTCCTTTCCTATATCGGTCTTATCTACAGAACCCGTTCTTCTTTTTAATTACCTGACAAGGAAAAGGGGTGCTTTGAATTCTTATCACACACTTCTCTGTGACTCTCAGCTGGCCCTTACAGACTGCCTGGTTTCATTTGCTATCTCCTTATTCAGATAATCTCCACCTTCTGAAATAGATTACACGCTTTTAAATCCCAGGGGGGTGGGTAGTAAAATTGTTCGTCTCTCCCTTCCATATTCCATAGGTACTAACAGATCAGTAACAACTTCACATTTAAACTCTACCTAGTTCCTTTCCAACTGACAATGATCAGGACCTTATTTCATTATCATATGGGAACAGTGATGGGGACAAACTTTGTCAGTGTGAAAGGGTTTCACAATCTCTAAGTCAGATTTTAGTTTTAATCTCTAGATCAGAGGTTGATGGTTAATAAGAAGAAAGTAAATGTTAAATGTGATGCAGGTGACGAGAGGAAAGTGAAACTGCCCACAAAACCACACTGGACGGCGACTTAGAAAACATCTTACTCCCCCTTCAGCCATAGGATTTACCATCCTAAACTGTAAAATATCTATTTACAAGTCCTGCTTTCCCCATTCACCGTAACCCCTTCAAGAACAATAAACAAAGCGTTACTGATCTTTCTGTATCTGGTACCCACTAGTGATACTGGCATATGATATACACACACACAATTTTTTTTTTTTTTTTACTGAATAAGATCAAATAATATTGGCATGGGATTGAGAAAGAAGAAATGAAGATTCTGATTTTTTCAAACTTTGAGAATCTGTTTTCCGGTCAAGACATAAATGGGGGATTTAACCAAATCACATGAGGAAACAAGCATTTCCTGTGTAATACTTAGCTGTTCTTGGGAAATAACTAGATGAAATTTGGTTAACACATAAACAGAGGTCAAACAGTTGAAAAGAACTGAAACACATTATAATAATTAGTTTAGGAGGTGACCCAAGACGTTTTCAGCAAAATACTTTCCATTTTTGGCCTCCATTCCCTCTTCTTTCACTGATTTGCTTTTCCTTATTTGAATGGAATCCCTACCCCCAGAAGAACTGTATCATCACTGAAAAAAGTTGAGAAAGCTAGGAGAATGGGGAAGAAAACAAACACCGCATAAGAGACCTTGGCAACAATCTTTTCCTTCTCTGAGGTTCCCCGTCAGCCATCTCTGTCATAATCCACAAGCCCCCAATTATTTTTATTTTATTTTTTACTGAAGTATATTTAATTTACAATCTTGTGTTAGTTTCAAGTGTACAGCAAGATGATTCATTTATACATATATACATGTATTCTTTTTCAGATTCTTTTCCATTATAGGTTATTACAAGATATTGAGTATAGTTCCCTGTGCTATACCATAGGTCTGTTTACCTATTTTATATAAAGTAGTGTGTATATGTTAATCCCACACTCCTAATTTATCTCCCCCCACCCCCAAAGGCCCCAAATTATTGCCGCACTGGTCCCTTTGCTCTTTAGCACCCAGGGCACCAGAAGGCTGGTACACAATGACTGTCCCTTAGCGGCCATCCCAGTGCCATTATCCAATTGAAACTTAGCTTTGAGATAAGCTGTGTCTTTCATTACGTGCTCTGGGGAACGAAATGAAACGACTCCATAAACCAACGGCCATGTGATTGGCATTCAGTCTGCTCATCTCCTTTTATTTGTGGACCCATTCAGTCGAGGTCCGAATTTTTACAAAAATGCACGGCACCCCTCAAAGATGGCATCAGGCCACTGCTTGAAAGCTTCTGCGGGGAGAGAAGCTCACCACGTTATGAAATGGTCTCTCATCAGGGCAGAGACAGAATAGAAAACCATGTCTTGAGTCTAAGCAATGAAACCCCCAAAAGCAAAAGCATCCATACCACCCGACGACTTAAGGCAACGTAAACAATTGAATCAGTTCTTTGTAACTGAAGAGTGATCTGCTATAGAACCATGCACACCATGATGGTGTGTCCTGCCAGGTCACAGATGAGCGCCTGTGACATTACAAAGGCCCAATCCACAGCACACAGGGACAGCAGCGGGAATCAATGGTTTGGGTGACCTCGCTGGTAATTCCCTTCTAAGATGTGCTGTCACATATTGAGGTGGATAACAACTCTTCTAATGTGCTGAATTGCGTTTGTATAAACATATGTAATGTACTAAGACCACTTAAAAAATATGTGAAACTCTTCAGTTAAAATAACTCAAGATTAAACCTGGACATCCCTGAGAAATCATATTTTATGAGTTAGGAGGTTTGTTATGGTGTATTAGGATGATAATTTCTACCTATTGGTCCCTGTTCTACCCTTCGAGATGACACAGAATAAGTTCTAAACCCCCTGGAGGACTCACTGCAGGAGGGGGTGCAAGCATCCCAAAGCACCACATCACGAATGGGCACAACCTGCAACAAACCACAAAGAGGAGACACACCAGAGCTGAAAAGGAAGGGTGGACAGGTAAGGGAACCACTGTTCTGGGGACCAGGAGAACCAGGTTTGCACCAGGGACCCACTCACTGGGCAAGTCACTCACTGTTGAAACGCCTGTTTCTTCATCCATCCAACAGAAGGGTCAGAATGTAAATCTGGGGTCATCTTCCTGCCTGGCTGCCGAGCGGTAGATGTGTGTTTATCACTTTCTACACATTTTAAAAAATGTGTATTACGACTAGAAGCTTATGGTGGGAACACAATTTGGGGTCTTTTAGTAAAAAAGAGTTATTTCTAAACAAAATTTTAACTTACAGCTGTTATACATATATGGGGTTTGTGTGTGTATGTGTGTGTGTGTGTGTGCAGGAAAGTTATTGTTTACACTAATCTGCTAGGGTCAAATCCATTTTTTCCCCAGCTCTTGGTTACTTGCTTGGGCTGACTGGGCACACACTTCTATTATTGGCAGAGGGCTGTCTACATCAAGCTCACATTGTTTCTCTAGCATAAATAAGAGAGACAGAAGCAATGAGCCTATAACCACCGCTGGACTCAGATGTGGTGTTTACGAAGGCAGCTGCTTTTGCATCCTTGGGGTCAGAAGGATGTGTGCGTGAGTGCGTGCATCTACGTAAGAGCCAACAGCCCTTGAAAGCAACATCCCTTCATCCTCACTGTGCCAGAAGGATTCTTCATTCAAAGCACCTTCACAAGAGAGGTAGACAACCAGGGAAATAACATGATAAAACATATTTTATCCCCCTGGTCAATTTACAAGTTTCTTTGACAGATAATTGCTAATGATCTCTGTCATAGTAGCATTACTTAGGCAGTTACACTTGGTGTATTTCCTTAGTGTTTTACACCTTTTTAAAGGTAGTCAATGATGTCTTTTAGCTGCTCTACAAAGGGTCACCTAAGGAAAAGCAATTGTATGCTTAACAGCTGGGAAAAATACTGCCTGTTGGGTAGGTTCCATGAGAACAAAGTTATTTCTCAGATTTTTCCCTTCCGGCTTCAGCTTTGTTTTCCTAGGAATAGTGCAGTAACGCTGGAATTAATGAGTGACTGAGCCCTTGATTGAATCAATATTGAGTGAAAGTCATTTGTATACATAAATGTGACTCTTTCCGTGGGAGTCAGAGTGAATTTCTCAAAAAAGTACCAAGAGAAGATGCAGGGCAGACACAGCTGCCTGACAGAGGCAGACAGAAGCCTAACTTTATAGACCTTTCCATACTTCACATATGTTGAAACAACAGGCTGATTCATAGTTTCCTTGCTTAGTTTCCAAGTTGCCTTGCAACAGAAGCAGATTGACTCGCTTCCCTGGTCTGTAACTGGGATTCACAATCCTACAAGCTCCAATCTTCAGAAAGGAAACACTGCAAAGCATGGCTCCCAATTTTTGATAGCCACAAATTCAGATGTTTTCACAGAAGAGCCAAATTTTCAATTAAGACAGGGGTTGGCAAACTATGGCCTGCAGACCAAATCTGACCAACCCCTGTTGGTCTGTCTTTATAAATAAAGTTTTACTGGAACACGGCCATGCCCATTCCTTTACCTGTTGTCTACGGCTGCTTTCTCATTATAATGGAGGAGTTAAGTCATTGAAATTGAGATTGTTTTGCCAGACAAGCCTAAAATATTTACTCCCTGGTCCTTTGCAGAAAGTGTGCCAATTCCTAATTTAAAATATCAATTTATGTCGTAAAGATATCAATTTCTTTAAAAATGTAGATGTAATTTTAAAGTAAACATCACCAATCTCCTTCATCCCTGAGAATAACCCTCTCAAGCAACTTGGTAATTTGTATCAGGAGTCTTATTACTATCATTGTTCAGTTCAGGAACCATACATCTAGGAATCTCTTCTAAAGAAATTCTCAAAGATACATAAAGACGTGAATACAGATGTACAACTGAGCGTCGTTCACATCTGCCTGTAATTCTGAGTAACTGAAAACAATCTAAATATCCTAAGCAGTTTGGGTTAAAATTATTATTTTGCAAAGTCATGTGACATAAAAGATATGTTTTAAAAACTATTTAAGGACCTAACATAAAATGCTTAAAATATAATTTTTAGAGAAAATGGTAGGGTAAAAGGTGTCTATAAGGAACCGTCTCAATCTTTTAAACATATGTATATTTCTAAATGCAAAGAAAAAAGGCTGAAAAAAGGCATATGAAAAATACAGACAGTGTTGTCTTTGAGTGCCAGGATTATGGGTGACTTATTTTCTTGTGTTTTTCAAATATTTATTTAAGGGAAAAATATGCAGCATGGCTCCCTCATACATATGCAAACTCAGTGTGTGTACATGTCTCCATAAAAGGCCTATTGTGCAAAACAGAAGACGAGGTTTGCCAAGCCACACAGAACATTTTTATTTAGAACTATAAAAATTGTATTTTTTTTAGAAAAGAGAATCTGCAAACCTTGAGTTTTAAAAAGTGATTCTATGGAACACATACATTATACTTCATTTAAAACAGAGAAATTAATCCAAATATTGTCAATGGGCTTACATAACAATTAGGTTTTGAAATTTATTTCTGATAACTCTGTGCTCAAGAAAAATAAATATGCATGCCTTTTTATTTAATTAACAAAAACGTTTGTCCCAAATAAAACTCTTCTCTGCCATTCTGTGGTTGCCCATTTCCCAAAGAGGCCATTTCTTCGTATGGATTAAAGATGGCAGATTGGTAAGCCTTGTGATACCACTTTTTCCTCGAGTCCACGGCAGGCACTGCAGTCCATTCTGCTACTTTTTTCTCGAATGCACTCCAAGTGGCAACTACTAATCAATCAGCGGTATCGTGATAGCAAACATATCTGCCACCCTCCACATGGCGACATAACAGGTTTGGCAAGTTAATTCTTATCGCCCTCCTTCTTTTAAGACTAAATGGGGGACTTCCCTGGTGGCGCAGTGGTTAAGAATCCGCCTGCCAATCAATGCAGGGGACACGGGTTCAATCCCTGGTCCGGGAAGATCCCACATGCCACAGTGCAACAAAGCCTATGCGCCACAACTACTAAGCCTGCGCTCTAGAGCCCGTGAGCCACAACTACTGAGCCCGCGTGCCTCAACTACTGAAGCCACACTCCTAGAGCCCGTGCTCCACAACAAGAGAAGCCACCGCAATGAGAAGCCCACGCACCGCAAAGAAGAGTAGCTCCCGCTCGCAGCAGCTAAAGAGAGCCCGTGGGCAGCAACAAAGACCCAACACAGCCAAAAATAAATTAATTAATTAATTAAAAAAAAAGACTAAATGGTCAAACCCTTTTTGATCAGCATTGAACCTGATCATCTTACTTCGAAAGCAATAGAATTTTGTGTGTATATTTCAACAGCATCTCAAAATGTCTGAAATGGGACCCACTGTCTCTTTTCTTTGACTATTGACATTACCGGTACTACTGTTTTTTCAGACCCGAGGATGGAGACATTTAATCATTGAAGTCCCAGTCTTCAACTCCACTCAAATCCTATCACTGGTCAAGTTCTGACCACGTCTCCTTGAGGATACCTCTTTCTTTCTATTTCCATTGCCATTACTTAACGTTCAGGGAGTGATGGGGATATTTTGGGGGAAGAGATGAAGATGCAATGGTAAGATGAAACATCAACCCATTTACTTAGTCACTAATTTTTTTTTTAATTGATTTATTTTTTTTGCGGCACGCGGGCCTCTCACCGCTGTGGCCTCTCCCGTTGCGGAGCACAGGCTCCGGACGCACAGGCTCAGCAGCTACAGCTTACGAGCCCAGCCGCTCCGCGGCATGTGGGATCCTCCCAGACCGGGGCACGAACCCGCGTCCCCTGCATCGGCAGGCGGACTCCCAACCACTGTGCCACCAGGGAAGCCCAGTCACTAATATTTTTATCAAAGAATTATTACTTTTATGCCCTGGCTAGGGATATGAGGTAGAAAAGATCTCATAAAGCTGCTTTCTTCCCTTTCTGTTGAATGTGTTCCACTTGAAGAGCCAGTAAAATGGCTGGTGGGGCTATAAACCAACTCCAAAAAGTCATAGCTGACTGTGTTCAGTCCCCACTGAGATTCCTGTATGTGAATCACCCAGAGGCCGTATCCCCAGCAGCCCTGCTGAGCTGGCTCTTGGCAACGTATACTTTGCAGCAACCCCAAACCATCCTGGGAAGCTTTGGAAGCCACATGCTCGCTCTGCCACGTCTGGTGCTTCCTGAGGCCCGTCACTCAGGGCCTGCTGGAGGGTGAAACGGGGATGGACTGGGACCAATAATTTCAGGCAAAGAAGACATGATATGAAGTTAGAAGAGCCAGTCAGTGCCAGGCGTGGAGAGTAGGCATCACCGGTCAAGTATTCGGGGCTGGAGATGAAGCGAATTTGGGGAACAAGAGCAGCCCAGCTGAGGGCTGAATCAAAGGAGGTCTGGAGCCCCAGCAGAGGGTTACAAGTCGAGAGCATCACAGCCAGGAACACACTCGATGCTCAGCCAACCGTTGCCTCGGCCAGACATCTTCTATATGCATCTTGTTTGGTGCAAGAGCCAGGTCCCCAGGGGGCCTGTCTTGGAACGGCAGGGGAAGCTGATGAGGATCTACCAGCTGGAAGGGCACAGAGGGCACAAAGGACACTCCTGCTGCAGCAGCTCTCCTTTGTCTTCCTGGAATGTAAGCGCCACGAGGGCAGGGCATGATGCCCGAAACCCAAACAGTGATCGGCACATACTAGGTAGTCAGTAAATGCGTACTGAATGAGTGAATGAATGAGGTAGCAGGCAACAGCTGAGCTATTAGAGGGGGAATCCTGGTGTCCAAATAAACAATGCTTTACAAAGTGCCTGCATGTATCCCAACTTTCAAGTTTGTGAGTTCTGAATTTATTACCCTGTGTATTTTTTTTCTAAGTCCATGTCACGATGAATGTTTAACAGTGAGCTCGTGTTCATCATCCATCTCAGGGCCTGTGCGATCAATACATAAACCAAACCCTCAGACAACACTGATAAGAAACATGAATAGTTTAAAATCTCAAGGTCAGGCCCAGGAAAACTGTAATGACAAAAATAATGGAGGTTGACAGTTCGAGTTCTTTTTTTAGGACGGTGTTTAGAAATACTAGACATTTTTCAATTAATGCTGGGAATTAGCTAAATAACTTTAGACGTTAGTCCACGACTGATCATTCGCTTTAACAAAAATATGGCTCAGGAGGACCAAGCAGAGGAGAAAAGTACAATTAGTACGTTCATTCATTTCAGGTCCTGTTTACATCTGCATCTTGAACGACTTGGGCTTATTTTTTTAAACTAAGTTTCCTGCCTGTAATAGAATCATTAACATTCATCTTTATTGGTAACGCATCTGTGTTTAAATTCTTCAGAAGCACCTAGTCAGATGTGCTCAGGAAAGGACAAACATAGAAGGACAGCAGATTTTATCCACATCTCTGCCCCTGTTCAGCCTTTGGCAAGCTGCTTAGTCTCTGAACCTTTGGGTGATTTCATTCTAAAATGGGTCTGGTACAAATAAAGGATGTCCCAAGGATGGGTGAATTAACCTGTGGTTATAAAGAGTTTTGAAATGATGATGTGCTATCAATGCCAAGTCAAATTATGAAATCACACCTTTGCAAAAAATGCTATTGCGGGAATAAATGAATCTGAACATTGTATTTACAGTGTGATGTGCTTCTGAAATAGAATATTCATAATGGGCCTCAGCAGGCGACAGCGAAGTGCTGTCTTCTCTCCTGTTGATAGACCGCAATTTCAGAAAATGATTTTTTACAACGGCGTCTGAGTAAGCGCCTTAACTCAAGGCTGTTTTACAAACAGATACGTAGCTTACACGGCCACGGAGACATAAAGAGTGAGGTGGGATTCATGAACAAAATCGCTGTTGTCATTCCTTTGTACTTTTGCCAATGTAATCTCGTTCTTCACCATCTAATTTTAACAAGCTATGTTGAACAAAAAGATAAGGTAAAAGCTACTTCTGTGTTAGTGATCAAACCCGAGTTTAGGTTAATAGTCAGGTTATCAACTGCAGTTAAATTACCCTTCGAACTGGGCCTGTGGCTCATCTAGTTTCAAGAACAAACAATTCATTCCCACAGAGAATTTCCGTAGCCTGCAAATGTTACATTCGGCAACAGCAGAACAATAAATGAGTATTTCTGAGGCCACATGCCTAGTTCTTTTAAATAAATGATTCGCTAAAACAGGGCTGTTTGTGGGTAAGATTAAGGTCTAGGTGAAAACGTGAATGATTCCTTGGAATAAATGCGGCCAAAATAGAGTTTAAAATGCCTGACACAATTGGGGGGTAGAAAACGGACATGAAATCTGTGTCTTGGAGAAAAAAAAGCAGCAGGCAGAGGCTGTGTTGCAAAAGGCAGGGAGGGTCTGGGCTGAGCTGGGGTAGCTTGGAGAGAGAAGTGGGAGGGATGAGGGGTCTTGTTAAAAACCAAAGAAAGGAACGGGAATCAGGGCCAGGCTGAACGGGCAGAAAAGGCATGTTTGGAATTTGCTCTTGTGGCACCAGGGTTCCCCTGCACAAGCTGAGTCCTGCTATGTTAGAGGCAAAAGGGGCTCATTGCCCAGGACCCATCCCTCCCACCTTACAGACGAGGAAATGCAGGCGCAGAAAGATGAAACACGCGAGCCCACAGCTATTTGGAGGCTGTCACTTCTAGAACTCAGGACCACGCTGGGCTCCTAGAGGCATCACACTGACCACTAAGCCAGTCTCCGGAGGGAACCGTGAACGTGAAAACACAGGACGGACCCAAAGGAGAACAAGCTGAGGGCATGATCAGCTGGCCCTCTGCCTCGGCCCCAGCTCACCTTTCCCCTGCAGGGAAATGGAAGAGCTTATCATACGAGTCGTTCTGTTCTCTGGATGCAGACAAACCTGAGATGGGAGAGTGAAGGGCTATGGGTTTCCCGACCAAAGATGTCACACAAACATCCAGAAATACCCCAGAGAACTCGTGTAAGGTCATGGCGTCGGGGAGGCAGCAGGAATGTGGAAACTAGCCATGGTGGCTGAGGTGCTTGCTGTTGTGGACATGGCCATGCACCTGCTACTTCTTTGTCCCTCCCTCTTGGGTTGACACTTGCCTATTGTGACACACAGCTTTAAGAAATGCTTAGCAAACACTGTTATGGTGAGAAAGGTGAGAGCCGGGGGAGCAAATGAAACCCCTCACTATCCACTTCAGCAAACGCCTTGGGCGGACTCGGTCTGTCTGCTCTCCAGGACAGCATCTTGACATGGCTGCTCTAGGACACAGGGCTTGGTTTTTACCTGGTGACGTGGACAAACATATTTACAACACTCAGCACAGGATGCATCCCGTGTTGCTCTTTCTAAGGGGGAGGTTCACGTTCTACATCTTCTCCAGCAAGCCTGCTGTGAAGTTAACATGTGCATTTATTGGGGTTGCCAGCTGGAATGGAAGAAGGCTCTAAATTATTTGTGTGAAATTTAGGTAAAGGTGGTTTGGATGTGAGCCCAGATAGTAATATACAATAGACAAAGTTTACAGAGTTGTGATACAAAGTCCCAAGAGTTTGGGGATGTCAGAACATGCTCAGCAACCTGGACTGTTGCTACAAGGTTAATACATTTGATGCCTCTAACCCCAAAACAGATTGTGGAGATGACTGTGAAACAGAAAGAAGAGATTTCTGTCAAGCAGTATCTCCGCATCTTTTTTGAGATTTAGCTAAAGCTACTCACATGTAGAAATTCTAGGCTTTCCAAAGTAGAGGTTTTTAGAGGAAACATGTAAGTTTGACTCCACTACCCAGGAAAATGAAGGGTTTACCTTATAAATGAGAAGTGTAAGTGTGCATGTTCGTAGTCTAATTAAGTTAGAGCTTTTCCCGGGCAGCTGACTCGGTTCTTTGGCGCTAGATGAACACGCTGAGAAGGATGTCAGTCAGCCAATTCAATTCGGCAAATATTAATTGAGCAGCTGCTACAGGCAAAGCACTGTGGGAGGCTCTGCAGGGCTGGGAAACACTCTCAGCCCCTGCTCTGGAGCATCTTCCAAACTAGCTGGGTGAACAGTAGTAGAATATTAATGATTATGACCAGACACAGAATACTAGAAGGAACATGAGTGATGCATAAACGTAGTTCTTGGGGGTGTGTCTGAGGACAGAGAAAGAGACCACGTTTAATCAGAAATGGCTTTCAGAAGGAAGCATCGCTGTGGGTAGGGCCGGATGATGGGCCACACGTTGACAGGGAGACGCAGGTCTGTGTAAGGCACTGACCCCTCGTCCGTCTGGGAAGGAAACAGCCCGTGAAGAGGCATGGGATAGGAAAGCAGGAGTGACGATGAAGAACTCCAAGGCGGCCACTTTGGCTGAATATAAAAGAGAACCACAGGAGAAAGGCCAGAGAGGCAGGTGGGAGCGACATGATTTCATTTCTAGTTGCATTGAACTCGTAATTCAAGGCTGAGAAACACAGATAAAGCAAGGGGGGAACGGGGAACTCTCCATGTTTCTAAGTGGCGGGGTGGGGGGAGAAGGAGGAAAGCCCCATTTCTGAGGCTGTGTCAGCACCAGGGACTGGTTAACAAGTGTTGGAATTTGAGCGCTAACAGGAGAAACATAACAGAAAAGATAGATGTGATGGATATTGTAGTTACATGAGTTAGAGGCTTTAAACTGATGTGCGGGACAAATAGGAATCAAGAGATGCCCCAGAGTCTCAAGCGTTCTGGACCGTGCTGTGCAAGGTTAAAGAAATTCAGGCCGAGGAAAGGCCAGTGGTTTGGGGCATGAGAATAGTCACTGGAATCTAACATAACATGTGCGCAAACAATTCAGTCAACTGGAGGGGAGAGGACTTAGGCTGAGAAGGGTTAAGGGAGAAAGTGGAGTTCTGGGGTGTAGACACCACGTTCAAAGCCCTTGGCAGTCATAGGAAAGGGAGAGAGAGGTGAGAGATTAGTCTGAAGAGTAACAGGTCCAAGGAGGGTTTCTTTTACTCACGAGTGGAAAGTCCTACAGAATCTGTTGGACCGGGGAGGCCCATGAGGTCCCACAAGAAAGAAAGAAAAGCCCTTCTGATGGACCCCCAGCCATACACAGCTGTGGTCATTTCAAAGGAAAACAGTGCTGGGGGAACTCTGAGAGGCTGCAGACATCATTTTTATCACATACGACCATTCCTGAGGGTGAGGTGACGAGAAGAGTCTAAAATAGTAATCTCTTCTCAGCCACTATCCTAAGAGCCTTCCTGCGGACGTGCTTTTCTTCGAGGCCACCGAGAATCACTCCCTCCGCCCGGCCCCACTATTGGGAAATCTGTCCTAACCAGAAATGGGGGGAAGGAGATAGCAAGGTGAAAGGGGCTGAGGCTGCTAGGAACTGAGGGAAAGCGGGGAGGATGGAAGGGACCATCAGTTTTAAAACATTGATTTTCCCAGCTGCTTTTCACTATGAATTTATAATACAAAATCCATGTAGTTTCCTCTCTCTTGGACACAACTATAACGGCACTATTTGGTTTCACTGATTGGGAAGAACGGACATCCCTGTTGTAATAACCACCATGACACTGGCTCCTGCCTTAAAGGATGGGTTGGTTTCCCATTGGATTGTACTGAATATACTTATAAGTCCGAAGGCACACCTTGGCAAATAATGGCTCTTTAAAGGCCATTAATGCTATTATCGAGTTTGTGACACTGAGATAGCATCTTCCTTGAATTTTCCAGAAACTCCACCCATCCAGATTTTTATTTTTTATTTAAAAAACTTTTTTTGGAGTCTAGTTGATTTTAAATGTTGTGTCAGTTTCTGCTGTACAGCAAAGTGAATCAGTTATACATGTACACACACCTACTCTTTTCAAAATTCTTTTCCAATATAGGTCATTACAGAGTATTGAGAAGAGTTCCCTGTGCTATACATTAGGTCCTTATTAGTTATCTATTTTATATACAGTAGCGTAGATTTTTAGAAGACTGCAATTATGACACTCTTAACCGGCCAATTTATTATAAGAACATTCAGAAATTCTTGCTGGCTGAATACACGCTGAGCATGAGATACCATCTCTATTGTGGTGTGTGCCGCGCTCTTGAAATATTTATGTGTCTCCTCCCAAGGATGCAGACTTCATTGTTTACTGTCTGAACTTATTTTAAGGAAGAAAACCTGCGGATGCAGTTCCTGTTAGAGTAATACCTAGGCTTTATTTAACATATTTATCTTGTATTCCTAAGATATTTCCACCTACATTATCTCATCCACGTTGTGTTATTAAGATTGGGAGAGAAAGGAAAGCATTTTGTTTTCTTCAGAAAGAGAAGGAAAAAGATTAACTGAAGCCGTGTCTAAGTAGACACAGACCTTGATGTCGTCCAGTCTTCCTCAGCCATGCTGTTAACACTGTCAAACCACAGTATCAATGGTGGCATAACCAAGCCATTCATAGATTGCAACCCTGCCCATATGACCTGTGTCCTGTCTCATAGATGGGCATGCACGGCAGAGGGGCAATTATAACCCACGTCCCTAATTCTCACCAGAACACTTTTTCACAGGGAGCTGCTAACATGATCCCCTGACAATCAGAAATCCCCAGTTCGTGTTAATGAGCTAACACACACATCAGGCACGATGCTAGCACAGCTACAGAGGGAAATGAGGATGTGCCTTGAAGGACTGAACCAGTGTAGCCTAACGGTTACTCAGTAGGGGCCTCAGCCAGGGACAAAGAAATTGGCACTGGAATAAAAGGTAAGGAAAATGCAAATTTTTTTCCTTGGAAAAAAAAAAAGGAAGCTTCCAATCAGTGCTAACTCCCCCCACCCCCCCTGCCCCTTCCCTCAGCTTAATGTCAACAACCTTCGATGAAAAATCAAGTTATGGGCTATCCCTTGTAGGTGCTACTACACCTAAAAAACAACATAATCCTGAATCAGACCAAGTCAACCCAGGGCCACCAACTTTGTGGGTATCCGTGTCCTTCATTGTCTTTGAGTCAAGAGTGTGTTCTTTCTTCTTTAAATTTGGAAATTTAGTGCTTTCTAATTTTGTAAAGCTATCTAGCCAGGACTAAGATTTTGACCACATCTTAACTTTTTCCGTGCCATTTCAGTGACCAAGGGTATCTTACACAGTAGCAGGCCTGCTCACAGCATCTGGTGGTTACAGAGTCAGATGAGGACTTGAAATCCTGACTACACTGACTGGCCTTTGCCTCCTCTGGCTGTTCTAAAGAAATGTAAGAACTCGAATGGGGAGACATTCAGCATCCTCTTTCAGACGGGACTTGGCTGTGCTCTCCGTGACATGCCAATCTATCACAGAAGCAACAAGCCATCACCTCCAACCTGTCCGGCTGCTTGTACAAGTGTCTGAACAGATAGAAACAAAATACTCTGGAGCATTGGTTTCTTCTCAAAAAACACTCTTCTGTTTCTCATAGGGACCCAGTGCCTTGAGCAAACATTCTCTCTTTAACCCTTACAGAGTCACTGTGGCCAACACAAGTATCGAAATCTTACAAATAGGGGAGCTGTGGGAAAGCAAAACTTTCCTGCTATTTGCCTGAAATTAAGTGAAGGAGGGGTGTTTGGAAGAGAACCCAGTCTTCTTACTCCTGGGCTTGTGAGGATCTGGTATACAGCTGGTACAGCTGGTATCTCATATGTCCCTTGAACTAACTGTATAAATGGAAACTTTGTGCTGCCTGGTTACCAGGCCTTCAGATAAATATTGTATTTATGTGTGTTTTGTGTTTTCAAACTCCATCAACCGAAGGAACCAGAATTCAGATACACCCCCTGCCGCATCCACCACAAATTTCATTGCTAAGACAAGTTTTGACTCAGTGGAAAATCATCAATTTGTTGGAAGTTTCTGTGCACAAGGCTTCACTTAATCCAAACTAAGAGTTTAAAATTTAAGTCCTTCCTCAGAATCAGCTGGTTTGTATTTAAATTTTTGTGTGTTTCATAGAAGAAAATGGTTGCTGAATAAAAAGTAGTCTAGTAATATTTCATTCGAATTTTTGCATTCAAAAAGTATATCCCAAGCCCCTTCAATCACAAAGATGGAAAGGTATTTGGTGCAGCAGCTGAGCATTTGGGGTCAGTTAATTGCACTTTTCTAAGCCTCAGTGCTATCATCTGCAAAATAGGATGATAAAAAGATTAAGTGAAATGAAGTCCGATGAAGCACAGAGTGTTTAGTGAGCACATGGCAGCCACAGAGGACTAAGCAGCAAGAACCAGCCACGATGACTCCTTTCTATCAATGTTATGTGGCAGCCTGGATGGGAGGGGAGTTTGGGGGAGAATGGATACATGTATATGTATGGCTGAGTCGCTTTGCTGTGGGCCTGAAACTATCACAACATTGTTAATCGGCTATACTCCAATATCAAATAAAAAGTTTAAAAAATTAAAATAAAAAAGTTTAAAAATTAATAAATAAATAAATATTCTATTGATGATTTAAATTAAAGGAGAAAAAACACGCTGACCTAATAAATAAGATATAAGATATGTACAATACAGACCTGGGCTTGATGAGGAGAAAAACTACGTTACAAGCAATTGAATGGACAGAAGCCAAAAGATTTTTTTTTTTCCTCTCCGTGCTTCTGCAGCATTTAGTAGAATTCTGAATGCAAGCAGTTCACCTTCTGTGCTATCTGTGAAGACTAAATGACTTTAGCCATAAGCCATCATAATGTGTTTGGTGTGCTTCACAGCCAATCTGAGGGTTGTCCCGACCTTGTGTCATCCTAACTGACCTGGATACTGGACACAGTTCAATCAACCAGAGAAGAGCAGGAAATATCTTCTTCGGAGGTGCTATGTTCTGCCAGGTCACTGACTCCTACAGTCAGGATTGATTACAAACACCCAATTAAGAGGCATTTGGAACCTGATCTGAACACTAATCTTGTCTCTTGTTCTTCTTCAGGCTTAACGATCAGCCTTGATGAATACTACGACCATTAGTTAAGTCTATTTTATAGTCTCCCTCACAAGCACACACACGCACATGTGTGTTTGTGTATGTGCTTCTCCGAAGGATGTCAGCACGCATACAAGTATCACGTTTTACGCTGGAAGGAAAGGAGCTGATAATACCCATGCCGGCTGCAGGCATATGTCTCCCTTGGATCAATTTTGAAGGGCCGCCTCCCCAAAATGAAATCTGGTTGGAAATGCCATGCACATGTTGATTCAATTGGATAAGATTTCAACTAATCTTCTCATAAAGGTTGCTTCTTTCAAATTACGGAAATGCCCAACACACAACAACCTTGTAATACTCAAAATTCATTATGATCCAATGTGATTGCTTATAGGAAGAAATAATAAAGGAAATTAATTTTATTAAACACACGGAGTTCTTTTCAAATTAAATCAGTGCTAATGCGGAAAGAAATCAAAAGGAAGAAAGTAGATGATTATCTGCTTGAGCAGCAACAAAGGATGCTGCAGGTGGTAGCAACCACACTGACATCCGCTGTTCTGAGAAGAGTTCATTTTTACCCATTCAATAGTTTTTTAATTGAATTTAGCTTGGTGGTGGTGCCTCTCACGCTGCCCATGTTGGGAAGTTACTTGAGATCAAAATCAGCAATGAAAAGATGAGGAAAAATAAAGCAAAGGAAGATCGTTCTGAATTTGCCTGGCATAAAAAGCAGGCTCTTGGACCAAAAACTTTGTGTTTATTTTAACGTAACTGTAGTATAAGCAAGAAATATATTTCTATAGGAGTCAACGAAAAACAATTAGAAAAAATGCTTCAGTAAGACTGTTTTTGGATTAGAACATTTTTTTCTATCCCCATTCCAAAGAGTTTGGTGATCTTCAAAGGATAGTACATCCAGACTTCAAGACTATAGATGAGTTTTGTCTGCTTTTGAAATTTATAAAAATGGAATCACAGAAGTCAGGATGGCAGCTGCCCTTGAGGCCAAAGGTCAGAGACTTAAAGTGGACAGGAGGTGGCCTCTTCCTAGGAAGCTGGAAACGTTTGCTCTGGTTCGGTGATATGGGTGTGCTCACTTTGTAACATTGTATCAAATGTTACACTTACTTTGTATATTTTTCTAGATATAGATTATAATTTAATATACTTTTATATTTAGTATAGAAAAAAGAGAATTACTTTGGCAAAAAACACCCACTGTTTTCCATAAAACAAAGTCCTTGTTTGCTTTGGTCTAAGTGATGCTCTAAAACCCAAGTCTAGGACTAGCGGTACGCCCATGCCTCAGATACAAAAAAACTCACTAATCAGGATAGATAATACTTTAACGCAATTTAAAAAAAATAAAATTAATGCAAAAATCCATGCTGAACAAAGATCAAAACAAAAAATATAACTTAGGGAAACCAAAAATGGAACTTTTAGTCCCCAAATTCCCTATAACAACAAAGTTACCATTGTATAATTACATTTTCAGGAAAAATCAGATTTGAGGAGCTAAGGGAAGATTAATTTTCATTCAGTGAGTTTATAGTCTATGAAAATAAATGGTGTTTCCAAGTTTATAACAGCTTAGGAAATTTTAAAAGTAGCATTAAAGACAATGTGTGATTTATTCCAACAAAATCCCTAGACTTGAGTATCGTCTCTACTTAATTACAGTTTTATGTGTTTAAACTTCATATGAAGTTACAAGAGTGAAATCTTCCTTTGATTGCACTGAATTAAGAAAAAGACACCAATTTATTGGTTACACAAAGAAAAGGCTACAAATCGTAATGACAGAAAAGCATTTATGGGATGTTAGCCTTGCGTCTTGGTGAAATCCTACGAAACAGCCCTGACAAATCAGGCAGTGAAGTCAGGAAGTTGTCACTCAGAAGACCTCCCTTCTCCCCCATCACCACCACGTTTTTAGACTCTCTTTCTGGAGCTTCACATTCATTTTCCTAATGTTTTTAACCCAATGTCTGTGAAATTTTTATTGCTCCCCAGATGACATCTGATCTGAATGTAACCACACACCTCTTTGCTCAGCAGTATTTGTCACAAACCATTATAAATTATCATGCTGATAGTTTGCATTGCTGGGAAACCGGAAAAGCTCCATAAATTCTAACTACTGTATCAATGACATTCTTGTTTATTATGCAGATATAAAGTTTTATGAGAGTCAAGATGGCCGCTTTACCACCGAAGGAAACTCCAGTGGAGTAAAACCCAACCAGCTCAGTGTAAGTTCTGAAAACCATTTTCAACGCACCATGAACACTGCCTTCTGACCAACACTCTGCAGGTGGGTTTTTCTTTCTTTCCTGCTTTTAACTCTGCTTTGACACTTCACAAGCATGGAGGAGTTTGCTGGTGCAAAAGAGAGAAATCAGATTCCTCCTTTTCTTCTCCATTCAGAACATTCTATAGCCACCTCTGGTATCAACATCACAATAAAACCAGGCACAGACTAGCTAGCTAGAAATCCCAGCCCAAGATTAGCCTGCAGACAGATGCTCTATGGCTCCATGGATTGACTGATTGATACCACACCTTGTTCAATGAAAGAATTCAGGGAGTCCTCATATTATGTCTTTGATGCTTATTTGTAATGAAACCTGATTCAGGGGTGGCATACACATAGATGGTTGAATTTTTAAAGCTACCAGGCACAACTTGGACATTCATTTTCCTTAAGGAAATATCCTCCCCCCCTCCCCCCCCCCACCCCCGACATCCACTGTAAAAACCTTTCTGTAAGGTTAGCACAGGTTAACTATGTACTGGGCCAGTCCTGGTACTCTTCACATGAAAATATGTGATTGTGTGCATTTCACTGTATGGTTAAAATTATGAGAGCATATTTTAATTTCATGATAAAGAAAACAATAAAATAGAAATAAAGGTATTTTTCCTACCAGAGCTTGGCTATTTAATTACTTATTTATTCCTACACTCTAAGAAACAATTGTTTACTTGGGTCTCCAGGATGTTTTGCAATAAGCAAATTGTGAAGGAATCAATTTCTTGAGCGTTCCCATTATGAAAGCTCACTATTCGAATACCGACAGTTTCAAGAGAAATGCAGGATTTATTGTATGCGGATCATCCCCATTATTGGATTAACACATTTAGTTTGCTTAGTTTCCTATGTCCAAATGTTCTAACAATCACCAAGTTGTTAAAGATATCCTAAGAATGATGATAACGGCTTCTGAGGGGAGCTTCTAGCTTTTCAAAGGGCTTTCATATCCACTATCCTATTTTATCTTACTATAAAACGGGAACAGCAAGTACTTTTTACTGCTATTAGACATATAATATAGCTGAGACAAGGAAAGACATTAAATACCTCAAATAAGACAAACGGCTTGTTCTTAACAGAAATGATAAGTAAAAGCTTCCCAGTTCTCTGAACGTGATGTGTCATCTCAAATACATTTTTGGAAGTGGCTTAATATAAACGAAAAAACCCCACAATCCACCAAACCCCCAAAATCTATACTTTTGCACATCCAACATAAACTTTGGAAGTCTATGAATTTATTCCTACAGGAGTTTCTGGTGCTTTCCATTTTGCTAGGGAATTCTAACCCCCTGTAGATTTTAAAGCTGTGGATTCTTCTCACAACCAAAAGGAGATAATTGTGCCACATGTGTAGAATTTTCAGCTGCAACCTTCAACAATAACCAGGAGTCATGTGGACCAGTCAGGAAAGATAGTGATGGCAAATGTCTTAAGTTAGTCTTCCTATATCATTTTTGGAATTTTCATTGATAAAACAATCAGGGAGCACCACTTGGAAACATGGCACAAAGGTATTTTCCAGGGCCATAATCTCCATTGACCATATCAAGCTAAAGGTATCAGCCTTCAAGACTGGGCAGGAGATGGCTCCTTCACAGAGAACGAATACTCACTTGCTACAATTTAAAAACCACCTTATTCTGTAGCATTAAAAAACAAAAACAAAACTCACCATCGTAATTACAGAAACAATCTTCTTGGCCTTGTCAGCTTCTTGCTGATATCACTTAAATGGTCCCTTACTCTGAGTTATAATTATCCCTAACAAAAAAGTTTGCTCCCCCCATCCTACCATACTCTACCTCACATCATGATATGGCAGAGAATTATTTAAGGCTTGCTGCGTGCCAGACACTTGTAAACACTTTACACACATTATCTCATTCAACTGGCTTCCCCTTCTTACACTCCTATGCAGTTGGGTGCTGGAGCTGACTCACACCAGCTCACGAGAACCAGATGTACACAGTTCTTTGCAAGTCTGTGCACAGTGACATCACTGTAGTTTGAAACTGGCCATGGTAGGAATATTTACACTACAGAAATCGGCAAATATCACAGATCAGGACTTGACCTATCCCCTCCCTAGATCCAGTTGTTAACACTGACCAGCACACCACTGCCAATAACTATTCTGAATTCCTTAACTATTATATTACATATATACATGGTCAAAACTCTCAGATCAGGAATTAGTAAGCATGAGTTTACTGAAATCTAACAGCACCTTATTTTGAGGAATAATGTTATTACTTGAGTATGTTTTACCAGAGTTTCTTAAAAATATCTCCTATAGCAGTTTAAGTATTGGTAAAATGCAAAACATATAACAAAACAAAATAAAATGAAATGGAAAACAAGTCTCCAATTTGTCTAGGTGACTGACATTGTAAAAACCACCATACAGAATACTGGCCAAAAAAAAAAAAAAGAATTCCCTGTTTCCAAGAAGTTACTGGAACACTCTATTAATGTCAACTTTCACACAAGATTAAAAAGTCAATATAATGCCCTGAAGCACTTCTGAATCACAGAACAAAGATTCAATTGAAATTGGCATAATTTTACCTGCTGTAGTGTTCCACTGATTATTTGGAAATTGACCAACAGGACATGAATGTATGCTAATTCTCCAGGCACCAGATGTTGAATTAACCAGATGACCTCATCTCCCTGACCATGAAAAACTAGTTTACCCCACCAAACCAACAGGTTCTTGAGGACTTCTTGCAGGTGGGAATATTTTCATACTATTCTTTTCTTCTCTAAAAAGGTTATGTGTTGGCAAAGAAAATATTTTAAATAATGAAACTCATTTTAAAACTTGGGAAAACGTATCAGTCTTTGAGAAACACTTTAGAAGTGAGATTTAAATAGATTACTTTCCTTTGCTAAAACTATATATCTAAACATCACTGAAGGTTGTTATTCAGGTTCAAGTCTCTGGAGAATACATCATATGCAGTGTGCCAGAACAGGATGACACAGATAAGACAGAGACAGGTGGTCTGCTGCATGGATGTCCAGTGAGAAAAGCAAATCTGGATCTGAGTGGACTGCCGCTTGCAATGTTCAAACATACTTTCCAACTGTGGAAAGCAAAACCTACACACAGTTCTTTCATACGAAGTGAGGAAATATAATTTAGACTGTCCCTCTAGTGAGAATGTTTTCATAATAATGAAACCTGGTATAAATTGATGCTTAGTAACTTAACCATAGCAGGAGATAGGAATGCTAAAGCACATGAACAAACATTATATTCATCGTGAATTAACAGTTCTTTTAGCATGTTCCATAAGAGATTTGCAGTTATTAATCTACTATAAAAATCCCTCATTAGACTTACCCTATAGTCCTCATTTTTTTTTTCAATGACAATTTGCTTTGGTCATGTCAAACTCAGTAAGATAAACAGAGTTCTTAGATCACAAAACATGCCCCAGATTTGTTTAAAAAAAATACCCGACCTCACCGTCTGCCAATGCACTATATGAGAGTGACCTACGATATTTAGTAAGAACTCAAGTGAGAGTCTGGGTTTCTAATTCTTCACCTTTCCAGGAAAAAAAGACACATATATACACATTTCTTAACAAAAGAGTTCCAAAACCAAAAGTGTTAACAGGAAAAAAGAGTATGAGAAATTACACATTTAAATATAATCTCCCTGGTTTAGGGAACTCAGAAATCACTTAACATAATTTAATTTCCATACCATTGACACATGATCTGGCCTAGATCAGAATCCCTCCTGGATCCATTTACATTCTAGGTGGTTCACAGACTTCCCCCCCATAGACACCTGCGCCCACTAGATGGTGCTGTGGCGCCCTGTTCAAACATTCTCACTTACTTGCAGTCTCTGTCTTCCAAATCGAAGTGAGGGTTGAAGTTAATCATAATTCTCTGATATGGGTCAGGAGCCTGAATCAGCCATTCACATTTTTCACTTGGGTGATAAGAATGAGGATAACCAGGAGATGTAAGGTACCCGGGGCTTTCAATTTTTATAGTATCTCCACATTTATCTGCAATAAAAATAATATTTTAGTAGACCTTTTCCTGACAACCAGTTAGGTATTCTAAATTTACATATAAATGACCAGTTATTAAACATTCCATAACTTTTTAAGGGGAGCTCCAAGAGGCGCTTGCAGGTCCTTCAGGTGGCGCCAATACCAACACGCCACCAAAGGACACTCTTTGATCTCAGGAAGTCGGTTCAGGAGGAGAGCAGACTGAGATCTGATAGGACTCCACCCCCACTCCACACAAAGTTCCCTCCCAAGAAAAAGGTCTTCTAGCATTAAAAACATTAAGTCCCCTCAATGGATGTTAACATGGTCCCCAGGGAGCCTCTGCTAGACTTAATTATCCCCCCAGAAGTGTAATTGCATTAAGGAGCAAGTTCTAAGTGAAGGCGACTAAAAGATGCTATTTGACCCTTTGTGTTGCTTTTTGATGATAAGCCTGGTCTGTGTCATTGATCAGTGGGGATTGTCATCCAGGATTTCAATTGGCTTAAAGCCAGACCTTTTGTTGTTGTTGTTTTATCTGCCTGTAAACCTAAGTGATTTTGAGTTATCTCTGCTTTTGAGATCCAGATCATCAGAGAACAAAGTATATGTGGTGAAGCAGAAATAATTCTGCTCTACTGCTCCAAGTTGCTCAGTCTTGGAGACCAGATCAAAGTAACTGGGCAGAAAGAAAAATAAATAGCTACACAGCATTAATTCTAGTTACCTACAAGTTGGAAAAAAGCTCCACGACAGGGAGGTCTGGGTATCACATATGATGAGCTACACTGTCACAGTTTAGGAAAGGTGAGCTAACAAGTTTTGAGCCCTCCTTTCAAAAAACCCAAAAGCCAAAGTGATTCACTGAGAGCCAAAGAAACCAGTCTCTGGGCTGCTTTATTGTTCAGTGTGGACCCTCATTGTCACTTTTAATGATGGATTTCATATTGGAGAGCCTCAGCCTGCAATGCTGCCACATTTACTGATGCTTAATCTCGAGCAATAAAAATTTGGTGCATAAACTATGTGAGAGGAACAGGTATGAAAGCAGTGAAATATATAAGCCTATCAATCACAAATTTTCAGTAATGGTATCTATAGATTTTAATATTGCATCTAATAGATTCCCTGTGGAAAGCGAATGGCATTCTTTGCTCTCAGCATGAATTTATAAATCTACAGAATTTTATTACAGGAAAACCAGGTCAAATGGAAACGAAAGATGAAGCGCACATCAAAAATGCATAAAGCGACATGCATTACAGAAGTCATTTCCCATAAACTAAAAAGAAGACAATATAAATTACATTGTTTTTCTCGATTGCTAGATGTTTTTGACTTTGTTTCTTAGACTGGGGGTGGCCTTATATGGGTTTCCTTTGCCTTGGCTTTTAGAAGCTTAAGGTTCGCCAAGAAGAAATGATGTTGTAACCGGAGTTCAGAATCTCAGCTAATGATCATATTGGACTCTGTTATGTGATTCTGCCGAGGCTCTTGCATTATTTTAAATGTGCAGAAAACTTGGAAAGCGACCCCATCTCATTAAGTCTCCTCCAGCTCTGTACAAACATCATGGCAGTGTCTGGCATCTGTTAGACGAGTGAAATAAAACAGCACTGCTTGTAGCCACTCGACAGAGTCACTTCAGAAGACATTTAGGTGGATTCAGTACCACACCAGAGCTCTTTAATCTGTGACTTCTGAGAAAGTGACAGTGTAATAAGATAATGCGGACTCCTAGACTCCCTGGCTCTGTTAAATCTCTCTAACAGTTGATTAAGAAAGAGCAGTTTCTAACGATTCTGGACCATTAGTCCTAAATAAGGTTAATGAATTAATTTAGCAGACCCTGGTACTTGGAGGAGGTGGACATGGCTGGAAGAGGTCTGTTGAGCTACAAAGGCATTAACTGGCTCTGGTCCCTGCAAGCACAGCAACATGGGTTTAACTAGTCAAGTCACCGATTGAAGCTCAGGGTCTCAGCCTTCCCCAGATGTCTGTGAAAAAAATTAAGAAGTATATATATTTCTCATGTATGTACATACACATACACCCCCACACACAGACATATGGAGCTCACAACCTAAAGTCTGAAAGCTATTTGCATTGGATTTCAAATCCATCCTATGAACACCACCACCAATTTAATCTCCAGAGTTGTGAGGCAGAGGTTGGGTTACTGTAATTTCTAAAGTCTAACCACTTGAGCTCTTTCAATTGGAGTGAATGTTATTTCGTTCCCTGCCAGACTATAGAAAGATGCCATCATCCGAGATTCATTAATAAATTGAACTCCACATTCACAATTGTGTGTGTGTGTGTTTTGCTTCCAAGTGTATCTTTTAGAACACTGCTTGGTAGCTGTTGGGGAAATCGATTGCTTCAATCACGAAACCTCCAGAAAGCATATTAGAAAGATTAACTTCCATCGTAAAGATGTGATTTACATTCCTCTCGGTATGAACTCCTCCACTTGTGGTCTCTTATTAAAACAATATACCACCGTAAGTAGCGGATGGTCTTTCCTTCTAATTACTCTGATTGAAATCTAAGCCAGACAGAAGTAAATATTTGATAATTAGTTAATAATAATTGCTGAAGACTTACTGTAAAGATAATGCCATCCCCTTGCTCCCACCTACTTTACAGTGTAAGTCAAACGTGCCTACAACCAGATCCCATTTTAAAACACATTATTTAGGTTACAGGATACTGTTTATAACCCAGCACGGTCTTCCATTTACTTAACAGTGAGTGGTTTTAAAAGCTAAGTGGAAGCTACAACTAGGTTGGGGATTTTCAGATATCCTGGTGCCTTACACTGTATATATCAGATTCCTTTATTGACACGATGTAACTTTCATTCATACTCCAGACAGATCAGGGCCATTTACAAAAGCGGAGGAGGGAGTTACATGCACCAGCAAACCGCTATCTCCTGCAGGCACCCACCAGAGGAAACAGTTCGGGGGAGCTGCTCGAGAACCAGGAAGTTCTCCTGGTAAAGTGTTCATTAACTTTCAACAGCCATCAGATTTTTGAAAGGGAGTCTCATCTAATTTGCCTTTGGGAGGAAACATTATTAAGATAATTGGTGTGCTGCTCCGGGAAGGTAAGCAGTTCTGCCTTGTAGCAGAGGTAGGAGAACCTCCACGGCCAAACAACCAACTTCAGGAGGGAGTCGGAGCACTTGAAATCTCCCTGCCCTACACCGACTGATCTTATTGCTTGATTTCTCCGCCTGGATAAAAGTTTCCTTCGCCCAGGAGGCGGCTCTCCGCGGTGGATCCCGGCAGCTGGGCGCGGGTCCGGGGTCCGGACGTGGGCAGCCTGGAGCCGGGTTCACCCCCGTGGCCGCGCGTCTCCGCCTGTCACTTACCGTTGCGAAAAGCGCCGGCCGCCGAGAGGACCAGGGCGAGCGCGGCGCACAGGAGCGGTAGCCCCCTCTCCATCCCCCCTTCGCTGGGTTCCCGGGCAGACGCGGGAGAACCGAACGTGCAGGGAAAACAGAGCACCGGGGCGATCTCAACAATCCGGAGAGCTTCCACTCCTCCCAGAGCTGTAAAATCCTCAGTCCGTCTTGGAGAAAGGAAAGCGGCGAGGCAATGCCGTGATCCGAGAGAAACCCTCCTCTTTTTGTGTCTCAAGTCGCCTGCATCCTGTCATTTAGCTCCGGTTTCCTCTCTCTTTTCCCACACTTGTTCCTCTTCCAGGAGCCACTGCCCGGGCCATGTCTCAGAAAAAAAAAAGGGGGGAGGGTGGTGGTGGGAGGAGGAGAGACGTAGAGAAACGCACACCAACGCCAATTTCCAGAAAGAAAGAAAAAAAAAAATCCGGCTTGTTTCTGGACGCGTTGGAGCCGAGGAGCTGGCGCCCAGGGGAGGTCCGAGGTGTCTGCGCGAAGGAGAGGAGCAAGCAATGAAAAGATGAGCGGGAGACGGAGTTGTTTCACCAACTGCACCCCTGCTTCCCCCACCTCCTCCTCCCCTCCCCTTCTGGAGCCCTTCCCTCGCTTCCTCCCGCCCCTCTCCCCGCACGGGCTCGCCAGCAATTGCCTGACAGGAGACGGGGAGGAACAAGTTTCCCTCCGTGTGCGTTCCCCGTGCGTCTGTCCGTCTCTCCCGCAGGCCCTGTTGGGACCTTCCCGGGAAGGGAGGCGCCGGGGGTCCGCGCCCAGGGCGGGCTGGCGGGTGTGTCTGGGGGACTGGGCGTCGAGGTCGGTGGCAGCGCCAGGGTCGAGCTGGCCCACCTCGGCGTGCTCGCTCGGTACCCCGGGGGGTCCCAGCCCAGGATCTTGGGGATCCGCCGCCGAGGCGTGCGGGGCGCTCGGGAGGTAGCGTTTGCTGCTCCCAACTCCGGACGCCCGGGAGGCGCCCGGGGCGGCCGGGTAGTGACCTAGGGCAGGAGCAGCAGGGTGCCCCTGGACGCTGCGGGACAGGCCCGGAGGGGCTGAGGAAAGCGCGGCAGGGGTGGGGGACGCACCCCGGAGCCGGGCGAGGGTCGATAGTGTCGCTGCCACGTAGAGCCGAGTCAGGGCGAGGCTGTGCTGCGGCCCCACCCGGCCTCCCTGCCCGGTAAAGGGGCGCGCTGCTGGGCGCCTGGCGTGCTCGGGTGCCCGCCGCGCGCCGCGGGCTCCATTGTTACCCGAGATCTGGTGTCCTCTCCTCTGGGTCAGAGGGGACCCTGGAGGGTGGGAGCTGGTGTGCCTTCCAGCTAGGGGGCAGTCGTCGCCCGACCCCGCCCAGCATCCTGACTCGGAGCCCAGGTGCTCGGGGTTTGGAAATTAGGGGTCCAGTGCCCCGGGTTCCTGTGCAGTCCGGGGGAGGGGAACAGTGGCGGGGGCGGGGTTTGCTCCTGGCAGGGCTCTCACGGTACCAGTTCAGATCACAGGCCAAGGTCACGCCGGCCCTCCAGCTCCTCCCCCCCCCCCCCCCCCGCCTCCCACGGCGGCGCGTCCTCACTGTGGGCTGGATGCCCCCCAGTTCCATCCCCGAGGGCTTTCCGGGAACTGCTGCAGAAAGCCTCTGCGGATAGGAACAGCAAGGACACTTCAGGGAACAGACAGGTTTTGGCAGCGGATCAGGCCCTTGAGAGGGGTAAATGCCCGCGGACCCCCTCCGAAGGAGTTCGTGGGGAAGGTGAAAAGGTCAGACGCCTCCTGGGAACGGCGTTTCTGCACACACCCGAAAGCAGAGCCTTATTCCTACCTGGCGCAAAGAGCTGGCAAAAGAGATTTAGGAATGTTGGCAGGAAGACTCTGGTCAAAGGTTTTGGCGGAAGAACTAGGGGCGGGACGGGAGAGAGGAGGCCCAGGGCGCGCGGGCCCCGGGCGACGGCTCAGCGCTCGCGGGTGGCGGCTGGGCGCGGTGGCGCGCGCCGGTTGGGGTGTAGGCGAGCCCCGCGCGGTGCAAAGCTGCACCCCGGGCTCGCCCGCCCGCGCCCGGGAAGTCCCCGCCTCCAAGCTGGAGACCAGCACCCAGGGCGCCGCGAGTCGCCCTGCCCGAGAGCGCCTGTTCGCCCTCACTGGTTTCCTGCTTCTCGGCTATCCCACCCCGGACGCGGAGTTGGAAGGGGGCACTACGAGGCCGGGAGTCAAACGCCTGGGTGGAGCGGAAGGGGCAGTGGCGGGGCGAGACAGGGCGCCAGCCGCGCCCTGCGCAGACCCCGGGGAGTCAGCGCCGCGGAGGGAAGCCCGGGCGCTTGGCTACCGCGAGCGTGCGACGCCTCCTCCCCGCCTTCCTCTCGGTCCCCGGCGCACCCCCGCCAGTCCCAGTCCCCGGCTGCGCGGGGCGAGCGGCATCGTCAGATTTGGGGTGACCCCGGGCGACCTTAGCCCGAGGCTCGTAGGGAGAGCCGCCTCTCTGAACCTGGCCGGTTGACAGAGAAGGCGAACCGGGCGGCGCAGCGCCCGGGCGTCCTGGAGTCAAGGCTGCCCTCCTCCTTCCTAGTGGGAACTGCGCGGCCGCGCTCGGTCCGGGAAGCGGTTTTGACCCGTCTCTGTGCCTCCGCGGGGTGAGCGAAGGGGCACAAGCGGAGACTTGATCTGTGTTGTTTTTAGAAAACTGCCGCCAATCTCTCTTCCCTTTCCCTGCTGAGTGTGCATTTCCCAGGTTGGAGCCACCAGCTAACAAATAAAGCCACCAGATCCTACACTCAGAAAGGCACTGCCCTCACTCCGCAACCTCGCCCCCGGGCTCCCTCCCGCCTTTCCCGGGGAAGGGCACCTCCCGCGGGTCGAGGCGCAGAAAACGTCTGTCTCTTTCTTGCTCCCCATCTGAGCATTTTGCCAGTCTCTCTCCAACCAACTAATAAGACACGCAGAAGGTACTCTGGGGGAAATATCATATTTAAGTTCTGCCTCTGATTTTTCTGGTCTCAGCTGATCTGAGGCTTTTCTGGACTCCGGAGTTTCCACACGCAGTACTGGGTAATGGAAGCCCTACCGCACTGATTGATAATTGCCCGCTAGTGGGTTGGTGCAGAGCAAATTGTTCTCGCTAACAACCTCTTTCCTCTGCTGTTGGATTCTACTAAGCGCAGAAAAGGGTCAGTTTTAGACTTCTGCAATTCCCCTGCAAAGGGAGACAGACCGACCTTTACTTGACGTAAGTGATAGACACAGGAAGAGTTTGGCAGTATTCCTAGGTTGATTTTATTTTGGTCTTGTGAACACATCATTCTTCCGGACACCACAAATCCCCAGACTAGGTAGGACCCAATTCCACTGAAGGGAAGATTCATCACACCCGAGAGCCAGTCAGAGGCCCTGGATGGGCAGTGCCCAGCGCAATGGACTCCCATGGAGGGGTTGCTGCGGGAAGAAGGCCCTTCGCTTCTGCCTCCTGAGCGGGGCTGGAACCGAGGCCCATCATTAAGAACAGACTGGGTGCATACAGAGTGAAGTGAGTCAGAAAGAGAAAAACAAATACGTTATGCTAACACATATATATGGAATTAAAAAAAAATGGTTCTGATGAACCTAGGGGCAGGACAGGAATAAAGACAAAGACACATAGAGAATGGACTTGATGACACGGGGAGGGGAAAGGGGAAGGGTAAGCTGGGACAAAATGAGAGAGTAGCATCGACATATACACTACCAAATGTAAAATAGATAGCTAGTGGGAAGCAGCTGCACAGCACAAGGAGATCAGCTCAGTGCCTTGTGACCACCTAGAGGGGTGGGATAGGGAGGGTGGGAGGGAGACGTGAGAGGGAGGGGATATGGGGATGTATGTATATGTATAGCTGATTCACTTTGTTATACAGCAGAAACTAACACACCATTGTAAAGCAATTATACTCCAATAAGATGTTAAAAAAAATAGACTGGGTGGTAAATGTATGGTTTCTTTCATCAAGCGCTCATCAATTTGTCAAAAATAAGGTGAGAGCCATTGCTCCCATAAGGCCATTTGAGCCGCTAACGTCCTCAAAGTATTTCAGGTTGGTGCATATGGAGACTGGTATTTCAGATCTGTATCAAGTCTAGTCAAGTTTTTTAAAGCATCAAGTCCACATATTTCAGAAAAGCAAGGACACAACATATTTTTAGTAGGAGCTAACCTACATTTGAAATGTAAGAATGGAAGAAGTGAAACAGAAAAGATTAAAAATTGGAATTTAATTTCCTATTATTTAAAATAATTCTATTAAAAATAGCACTGCTGTTAAATGACTATCATTCACGGGGTGTCTTTTGGACCTCATGTAGAGCTGTCTCCTTCATTTGCATTGGCAGAGGAAGGACGAAAATAAACAAATTAACTTTTACTTTCTGATCCTTCACTTTGGGCCTTTTAAAAGTTACACTGAAAATTCTTTAAATATTGGAGAAAAGCCTGCCATCAAAGTTTTAAAACAAAGTTACACTGTAAAGTTTCTATGATACAAGTACATGCAGATGCAGGAAGACAATGTTAAATTTTGAATCATGTGAGCAGATTCACAGTATTTGTTGGTGTTAGACATTAGGGCTAGAATTTGAAAACTATTATTTGTCTGAAAGAATAATCTTAGATTATTCTGCCTTCATTGAATTACTTTTTAATTATAAAAATTAAAATAATAATAACCAATAGAAACACTCATAAAACCAATAAAAACATCATTAGAGAGAACCTATTCAACATCTCAAAAGGACTATTTTTAAGTAGGACAATCTATAAAATATAATTTGAGCAATCAAATAAGGAAAGGCTATCTCAAAATTTAATCATAGAAAACTAAAATTCTAAAGAATTTAAAAATCAGTAAAAACTAAATTAAAACCATCAACAACCAATGGCCAAAAAAAATTCTAAAGAATTTTAAAAATCAGTAAAAAAAAAATTAAAAAACTATCAACCAAAGGTGAAAAAAAAAAAGAAACCACAAAACCCACAGTTAAGATGAGCTGAATTTATCCTAACAGAACTTTATTTTGTATTCTTAGTAGATGGCTCTAGCTATTTACATGAGAATGGGGTATGAGTGGAGCAAGGGAAGAAGTGAAAAGACTAGTTAGGAAGGAAGTAAGAGAAGGCCATGAACAAGGATCATGCAGTGGAGATTGGAAAAGGTTGTATTCCTGACATATTTAGAAGGTGTAATCAACAAGACAGATGATGAGATGGATAGTCCAGCAAAGGAGAGGGTGTTCTCAAGGATGACTGTTAAGATTCCAGCTTCCATAACTGGATGGGTGGTAGTGATAGCCTTCACTTAGGCATGGAACACTAGACTAGTGTGGAAGGAAGATCATGAGTTTGATTGAGTCCAGGTTCAGTTTTTAGTCTCTTTGAGATAATCAGATGAGTCAGGAATATGGAGGAATGGTTTGGATTGGAGATATGTATCTGTGGGTCGCTGATGTACATTGATAATGAGCATCTGGAGAGGTAGAGGAAAACCAGTAGAACATAGTGTCATAAAAGTCAGGTAGAAGAGGGATTTCTAAAAGGAAGTGCCAAGCAAAGGAGTTGGATAATGTTGACAGTTCTAGTTGGATGAGGACTGAAATACACTTGAATGTAGTGGCTTGATGGTTATTGAGGATTAACTTGAACAAGAGTCTTTTCAGAGGAGTAAGGGAGAGACAGGACTAGAGGCCAGGTTGGAGTGGACTAGTGGAAGTGGAAGTGAAGTGAATGGAGGTAAGGAAATAGGGACAAGGAGTAAAGGTCACTCTCTCTGAAGGTTCCTACTGAAGGGAAGGAGACAGACAGTAGTTCTGGAAGGAAATGGTGTGGAAGGAGGTTGATTTTTTTTTTCTTTTTTGTTTGCTGGGGTACTCTCTTGAACATGTTTTTTTCCTCAATTTTTTTAAACTACAAAAACAAAACAAAACCAAAAAAAACCAGTTCACCTATTTCTCCCACCCCCACTTCCTCTGGCAACCACCAGTCTGTTCTCTGTATCTATGAGCTTGGTTTAGCTATTAGGTTATTTATTTTCAGATTTCACATATAAGAGAGATCAGACACTTATTTGTATTTCTCTGTCCGACTTATTTTGCTTCACATAATACCCTCCTTCCTTGTTGTCACACATGGCAAGATTTCATTCTTTTTTAATGGCTATTATTCCATCTTATATACATATATGCATATACCACAATTTATCCATTCAACCATCAATGGACACTTAGGTTGTTTCCATACCTTGGATATTGAAATTAATGTTACAATTAGCATGCGGATGCATATATCTTTTCAAGCTAATGTTTTTGTTCTCTTCAGATAAATACCTTGAGGTGGAACTGCTGGATCATATGGTAGTTCTATTTTTAATTTTTTGAGGAACCTCCATACTGTTTTTCATAGTGACTACACAAGTTTACATTCCCACCAACAGTGTGCAAGGGCTCCCTTTTCTCTACATCCTCACCAACACTTATTTCTAGTCTTTTCAATAATAAGCATTCTAACAGATATGGGCTGATATCTCATGGTGGTTCTGACTTGCATTTTCCTGAAGATTAATTATATAGAGCATCTTTTCATGTACCAGTTGGTTTTATGGTTTCAGGTCTTACATTCATGTCTTTAATCCATTTTGAGTTAATTTTCATGTATTGTGCAAGATAGTGGTCTAGTTTCATTCTTTTGCATGTGGCTGTCCAATTTTCCCAACATCATTTATTGAAGAAATTATCCTTTCCCCATTGTATTTTCTTGGTTCCTTTATCATAGATTAACTGACCATATAAGTGTGGGTTTATTTCTGGGCTCTCTATTCTATTCCATTAATATATACGTCAGCTTTTATGCCAATACCATACTGTTTGGGTTATTGTAGCTTTGTATTATAGTATGAAATTAAGGAATGTGATGCCTCCAGGTTTGTTCTTCTTTCTCAAGATTGTGTTGGCTATTTGGGGTCTTTTGTGGTTCTTTACAAATTTTAAGATTGTTTTATTTCTGTGACAAATGCCATTGGAATCTTGATAGGGACTGCATTGAATCTGTATATTGCTTTGAGTAGTGTGGACATTTTAACAATATGAATTCTTCCATTCCGTGAAAATAGAATATCTTTCCACTTATTTGTGTATTTTTCATTTTTTAAATTAATGTCGTATAGTTTCCAATATACAGGTCTTTCACCTCCTTGGTTAAATTTATTCCTAGATATTCTATTTATTTATTTTTTGATGCAATTGTAAATGGAATTTTTTTCTTTCTTTTTAAAATGTCTATTTATTTATTTGGCTGTGTTGGGTCTTCGTTGTGTCATGTGGGATCTAGATCCCTGACCGGGGATCAAACCCAGGTCCCTTGCATTGGGAGCGCAGAGTCTTAGCCACTGGACCACCAGGGGAGTCTGGACTTGTTTTCTTAATTCCTCTGTCTGATAGTTCATTATTAGCATACAGAAACACAACAGATTTTTGTGTATTGATTTTGTAGTTTGAACTTAACTGAATTCTTTTATTAGTTCTAAGTTTTTTGATGGAGTCTTTAGGATTTTCTATCATGTCACCTGCAAATACTGACAGTTTTACTTCTTCTTTTCTATTTGGATGTCTTCTATTTATTTATTTATTTTTCCATGCCTAATTGTTCAGTCTAGGCCTTCCAATACAATGTTGAATAAAAATGGAAAGGGTGGGCATCCTTGTCTTGTTCCTGATCCTAGAGGAAAACCTTTCAGCCTGTCACTGTTAGGTATGATGTTAGCTCTGGACTTGTCATATATGGTCTTTATCATGTTGAGGTACATTCCCTCTATACCCAATTTGTTGAGAGTTTTTACTGTAAATCGATACTGAATTTTGTTAAATGCTTTTTCTGCATCTATTGAGATGATCATGTGATTTTTATCCTTCATTTTGTGAATGTGGTGTATCACACTGTGTAGCTTGCAGATGTTGAACCATACTTGCATCCCTAGAATAAATCCCATTTGATCATGGTGTATGATTCTTTTAATGTATTGTTGAATTCAGTTTTAGTAATATTTTGTTGAGAATTTTTGTATCTCTGTTCATCAAGGATATTGGCCTGTAATTTTCTTTTCCTGTGGCATCCTTGTCTTGTTTTGGTCTTGATCATTCTTAAATGCTATTGGGTAGAATCTAGTATTGGGGGAGATGTCGAAAATAAGCCACAGAAAAGATAATCAGAATGTAAATTGCCTGAGAAGGCAGGAGGGGATATAATCTGGATTACGGAAGGACAGATTTACCCTAGATTGAAAGAGGGACAGGTCCTCCGTTATAACTGTAGGGAAAGAGGAGCTGATCAGTATAATTGCAAGTAGGTTTGTTATTCTGTCAAATGAGTGGACAGCAGTTTCTCTCTTTCATATCTCCTTTCTCCTATAACAAGAGATAGAGAGGTACTGAAAGTCAACAGAAAGCAGTGAAATTGGTGTGAAGACCTGACTCACCAGAGGAGCTATTATTGCTGTTGCTGTAGTTTTGATAATTTTTTAGGTTGGGAATTTGACTGAAAAACACATTTTCCTAGAAAAACTGGCTAGTCTTTCCTGAAACTCACAAAAATCTGCTTAACTCCTACTGAACTTGTAATAGCCTATGAATGGTATTGTTTCAGCTTTAGTGATTTAAAGTAGGTGCTCAATAAATGCTTTTTGAAGGCATTCAAAAAGGGGAATCCCCATAGAAGAGGGGATTTTTCTAACCATTATTTACAACAAATCAGTGACTGTATCTATTGATGTTCAGGGAAGTACCCCAAATATCTCTTTGCAACAACGTCTGCCCCTACCCAGTCCCTTCTTTGTCCTTTAATCTCCTAGAGATGGCCAAAGGAGAATTTAGAATTCATATTTACACCCTATACCAGACATCCACAGACTGGCATATTTGTATAATTCATGTGAAATACCACCAAAATATTTCTTTAGTTTTGTAAGTTCCAGAATCAACATCGATGTTGCACAAGTTTTTCACAGATATTTATGTGAATTTTTTGCTTGCTTTGAATTGTATAATTTCCTGCCTTGATAGTTTGGACAAATGTATTGGGTAGACTATTTGTCAGTGGGCATCTTTCTTCAATGTATTATGTTAAACCATCAGATTGTTAAAGTGCTTTGTCTCCTATGTAAGAGGTGATACATTAATACTTGTTGATTTTCAGCTACAAAATTCACTGCCTGGATGGACTTGTCCTAATGCCATACAAAAGTTTGCATGAGGTGAGAAAGTCATGCAGAACAAGGCAGATTTTCTTGGAAGTTTTATATTTTAAAAAGTTTTCAGCTTATTAGTACAGCTGGTTACCTTTTGCAGGCACATTTTCCTTCTGCTCAAAAGCTGTAAACAACCCAGCAGGGACAATAAATAGCAGTGTAGACAGGAAGGAAAAATATTTGTCAAGAGTCACTCCTGCACTTTCTCTCCTTCATTTTTTCAGTGTAAGTTTTAGTTGCAGAAGCTGGAAATAATAGAACCGTAAAAGTTTAGACAGCAAAATTGTAAAGTGACAGGGAATAAGAAAATATATGTATAGGTTTGCCTTTTGAAATGTAAGGCCAAAAAGCAAGTGCACATCAGGCCTTTCTAATTATAATTTGCATTCACAGAGTTCAGAGTAGACCTGGGTCTTACCAGCCTCTAGAGGCACTGCTTCTCTCTCATGCCACAGATGGGAGAACCAGGATACATGGTGAGCTCGAATTTAGCAAGGTTATGCAGCAATTCTGTGATGGAATAAAATATAGGAAATTGATGTTTTGAATTTAGGTTTGTATCTTATAAAAGCTGGAAGTAAGGCCTTCTAATAAAATTAACTAACACAGTGGGTTTATTCTTTTGAAAATTCATAGTAATATTCAATAGCTTGTGTTTTATGACATCAAACGGCTTCTTAAATTCATACTGTGCTATTGTCTCTAGTCTGGTGTGCCAAGGCACATTTTTCCACTATAGTTTTTTCTTTTTTAAAACCCCTTTGTGATTTTACAGACTTTGGGATTATATTGAGGCACAGACTGGATGCTGTCAAACATACTCAAATTTAACTCAGACTCAAATTGACTCAAAAATACTCAGATCTAATGCTGTCTGCCAAAGCAGACTCCCATCTCTTTGATTTTTAGGGTTCTTTGGGCCTTGATTTGAAAATGTCTGCCTTGGGCTTTTAAACAGCCCAAGTCTTATCTTTTAAACAGTCTGTCTTATCTCTCCTAGACAGACCAACTCTGCCATCTATGAAGTTGATGTTACCCTTGATCATATCAAGCAAACATCTTTTATTATGTAGATATAAGATCGCAACTTTCCTGTAACATATAAGAGGAAGCACCTCGTCAATTCCAGGATACATGAGTGTGTGGTAATCAGGGTTGTCCCTTGCATAGCAAGAAACAAATCTGGATTAATTAAACAAAAAAGTAATTTAATGGTCATATCTGAGGGAAGTGAAGGAGTGGACTTGGTGTCCGGCAGAAGTGTAGCCAAAGGTTCAGTTTGTGCCAATCAGCAGGACGTCTTCTGTGTTTCATCTGAGCTGGCTTCCTACTCAAGCAAGAGTTCTCCAGGTAGAGTTACCAGGTGGTCATGGCTGTTCCGGGCTAAGTGAGCCTTCCTTCCAGGTTGTGATCACAGAGGAAGGATTCAGGGGCAGGGTGCTTCCTCCCCCAGAAGAATGTGATTATCTTAATAAAATTCTGATTGGCTCCACTTGGATGATGTGCACAAGGGAGATGGGTTACTCTCTTTAGCCAACCTGGTTCACTTGCCCACCCTACCTGTGGCCATGAGGACAAAATGCAGAGAGGAATTCTCCCAGAGAAAAAGAGGGTCTCTGGACTCTGAAGAAAGGGGAAGGAATGCCAGACCACCGAAGCCACAGTTGTCTGCTCTTCAGAAGAACCCTCTCTTTGTTACTTAGCTGTTTTCAAGTGAGAGTGTTTGAAACTTTTAGTTCTTCATTTTGATTAGGGTTGATGTTATTGTGTTCTTTGTTTTTAGTTTTTCACCTAAATATCCACTCATAGCAGACAGCATGAATCCATAGCTTTTGTTTCACGATCTGAGGGTAGTACTTCATTCAGGGTTGACTGTCAGTCAAAATTATAAAGCAGGTGAAGGAGTTCAGTTTTAACTTCATCTTCTTTTTGGTGAATGTCCTGTATTCTATTCTCGCTCCCCGGTTCCCTCACAAAGACTTTGAAATAAATAGATCACTTTAAGAGCACAATACTTAACCCACAGAATGGTGAGATTCAGGGAAGGTTTTAGAGGTGAGGAATCTTCCAGGATACCCTCATAAGGATACTGAATAAGGCACCTGTGTGCACTGGTGTCAGGGTATATCACTGGGGGTTCATAAATTCTAAGCTGCCTTTGAGGGGAAAATGAAGACATATTTACTCTGGAGAGATTGCCATGAAGACATGGCCTAAGACTTCCCAATAAAATAACACGTTTTCTTTAACAAACGAAAAGTTTTTAGGTTAACATGATTGGTGGACTCTAGGAATGAAGTTCGTAATAAACAGCAATCACATCATACAAGGAAAGGCTTGGAACACTATGTTCTTCGTCAAATCTTGTGTAGTATGTTTTCTTGAGGTATGTTAAGCTCCACAGAACATGAAGAAATAGAGAATATGAACAGACCAATTACCAGTAATGAAACTGAATCAGTAATAAAAAAAAAAACTCCCAGCAAACAAAAGTCCAGGACCAGATGCCTTCCCAGGTGAATTCTACCAAGCATTTAGAGAAGAGTTAACAGCTGTCCTTCTCAAACTATTACAAAAAATTGCATTCATTCTACGAGGCCAGCGTCACCCTGTTACGGAAACCAGACAATGATACCACAAAATAAGAAAATGACAGACCAATATGACTGATGACCATAGATGCAAAAATCCTCAACAAAATATCAGCACACTGAATGCAACAATACATCGAAAGAATCATACACCATGATCAAGTGGGATTTATCCCAGGGATGCAAGGATTTTTCAGTATCTGCAAATTGATCACTGTGATACACCACATTAACAAAATGAAGAATCAAAACCAGGTGACTATATTGAGATATATTGGAAACAAGCCTCTGCAGTGCCAGTTTATTTTCTTTTACAAAATGTTACCCATTAAAACTTTTTTTAAAAGATACATGCTTAAACTCAACCACGGAGCTTCCGGGAAAATGGCGGAAGAGTAAGACGCGGAGATCACCTTCCTCCCCACAGATACACCACAAATACATCTACACATAGAACAACTCCTACAGAACACCTACTGAATGCTGGCAGAAAACCTCAGACCTCCCAAAAGGCAAGAAACCCCCCACGTACCTGGGTAGGGCAAAAGAAAAAAAAAATAAACAGAGACAAAAGGATAGGGACGGTACCTGCACCAGCGGGAGGGAGCTGTGAAGGAGGAAAGCTTTCCACACACCAGGAGCCCCTTCGCGGGTGGAGACTGCGGGTGGCGGAGGGGGGAAGCTTCAGAGCCGCGGAGGAGAGCGGAGCAACAGGCGTGCGGACGGCAAAGCGGAAAGTTTCCCACACAGAGGATCAGGGCCGACAGGCACTCACCAGCCCGAGAGGCTTGTCCGCTCCCCCGCCGGGGCAGGCGGGGCTGCGAGCTGAGGCCCGGGCTTCGGTCGGAGCGCAGGGAGAGGACTGGGGTTGGCGGCGTGAACACAAGCTGAAGGGGCTAGTGCGCCACAGCTAGCCGGGAGGGAGTCCGGGAAAAGTCTGGAGCTGCCGAAGAGGCAAGAGACATTTTCTTGCCTCTTTGTTTCCTGGTGCGCGAGGAGAGGGGATTAGAGTGCTGCTTGAAGGAGCTCCAGAGACGGGCGCGAGCCGCGGCTAAAAGCGCGGACCCCAGAGACGGGCATGAGATGCTAAGGCTGCTGCTGCCGCCACCAAGAAGCCTGTGTGCGAGCACAGGTCAGTATCCACAACCCCCTTCCGGGAAGCCTGTGCAGCCCGCCACTGCCAGGGTCCCGGGATCCAAAGACAACTCACCCGGGAGAACGCCTGGCGCGCCTCAGGCTGCTGCAACGTCACGCCGGCCTCTGCCGCCGCAGGCCCCGCTTCCGTGCCCCTCCCTCTCCCCGGCCTGAGTGAGCCAGAGGCCCTGAATCAGCGGCTCCTTTAACCCCGTCCTGTCTGAGCGAAGAACAGACGCCCTCCGGCGACCTACACGCAGAGGCGGGGCCAGATCCAAAGCTGAGCACCTGGGAGCTGTGAGAACGAAGAAGAGAAAGGGAAATCTCTCTCAGCAGCCTCAGAAGCAGCGGATTAAAGCTCCACAATCAACTTGATGTACCTGCATCTGTGGAATACATGAATAGAAAACGAATCATCCCAAATCGAGGAGGGGGACTTTCAGAGCAAGATTTATAATTTTTTCCCCTCTTCCTCTTTTTGTGAGTGTGTATGTGTATGCTTCTGTGTGATTTTGTCTGTATAGCTTTGCTTCCAGCATTTGTCCTAGGGTTCTATCCGTCCGTTATTTTTTGTCTGTTTTGTTTATTTTCTTGATAATTATTTTTTTATTTTAATAACTTTATTATATTTTATCTTTATTTTATTTTACTTTATCTTCTTTCTTTCTTTCTTTTTTCCTTCCTTCCCTCCTTCCTTCCTCCCTCCCTCCCTCCCTTCTTTCTTTCTTTCTTTCTTTCTTTCTTTCTTTCTACTTCTACTAATTCTTTCTTTCTACTTTTTCTGCCTTTTATTCTGAGCCGTGTGGATGAAAGGCTCTTGGTGCTGCAGCCAGGAGTCAGTGCTGTGACTCTGAGGTGGGAGAGCCAACTTCAGGACACTGGTCCACAAGAGACCTCCCAGCTCCACATAATATCAAATGGCAAAAATCTCCCAGAGATCTCCATCTCAACACCAGCACCCAGCTTCACTCAACGACCAGCAAGCTACAGTGCTGGACATCCTATAACAAACAACTAGAAAGACAGGAACACAACCCCATCCATTAGCAGAGAGGCTGCCTAAAATCATAGTAAGTCCACAGACACCCCAAAACACACCACCAGACGTGGACCTGCCCACCAGAAAGACAAGATCCAGGCTTACCCACCAGGACACAGGCACTAGTCCCCTCCACCAGGAAGCCTACACAACCCACTGAACCAACCTTAGTCACTGGGGACAGACACCAAAAACAACGGGACCTACGAACCTGCAGCCTGCGAAAAGGAGACCCCAAACACAGTAAGATAAGCAAAATGAGAAGACAGAAAAACACACAGCAGATGAAGGAGCAAGGTAAAAATCCACCAGACCTAACGAATGAAGAGGAAATAGGCAGTCTACCTTAAAAAGAATTCAGAATAATGATAGTAAGGTTGATCCAAAATCTTGGAAATACAATGGACAAAATGCAAGAAACATTTAACAAGGACCTAGAAGAACTAAAGGTGAAACAAACAATGATGAACAACACGATAAATGAAATTAAAAGTACTCTAGATGGGATCAATAGCAGAATAACTGAGGCAGAAGAACGGATAAGTGACCTGGAAGATAAAATAGTGGAAATAACTACTGCAGACCAGAATAAAGAAAAAAGAATGAAAAGAACTGAGGACAGTCTCAGAGACCTCTGGGACAACATTAAACGCACCAACATTCGAATTATAGGGGTTCCAGAAGAAGAAGAGGAAAAGAAAGGAACTGAGAAAGTATTTGAAGAGATTATAGTTGAAAACATCCCTAATATGGGAAAGGAAATAGTTAATCAAGTCCAGGAAGCACAGAGAGTCCCATACAGGATAAATCCAAGGAGAAACACGCCAAGACACATATTAATCAAACTGTCAAAAATTAAATACAAAGAAAGCATATTAAAAGCAGCAAGGGAAAAACAACAAATAACACACAAGGGAATCCCCATAAGGTTAACAGCTGATCCTTCAGCAGAAACTCTGCAAGCCAGAAGGGAGAGGCAGGACATATTTAAAGTGATGAAGGAGAAAAACCTGCAACCAAGATTACTCTATCCAGCAAGGATCTCATTCAGATTTGATGGAGAAATTAAAACCTTTACAGACAAGCAAAAGCTGAGAGAGTTCAGCACCACAAACCCAGCTTTACAACAACTGCTAAAGGAACTTCTCTAGGCAAGAAACACAAGAGAAGGAAAAGACCTACAACAACAAACCCAAAACAATGAAGAAAATGGGAATAGGAACATACATATCGATAATTACCTTAAATGTAAATGGACTAAATGCTCCCACCAAGAGACACAGATTGGCTGAATGGATACAAAAACAAGACCCATATATTTGCTGTCTACAAGAGACCCATTTCAGACCTAGAGACACATACAGACTGAAAGTAAGGGGATGGAAAAAGATATTTCATGCAAATGGAAACCGAAAGAAAGCTGGAGTAGCAATTCTCATATCAGACAAAATAGACTTTAAAATAAAGACTATTAGAAGAGACAAAGAAGGACACTACATAATGATCAAGGGATCGATCCAAGAAGAAGATATAACAATTGTAAATATTTATACACCCAACATCGGAGCACCTCAATACATAAGGCAAATACTAACAGCCATAAAAGGGGAAATCAACAGTAACACATTCATAGTGGGGGACCTTAACACCCCACTTTCACCAATGGACAGATCATCCAAAATGAAAATAAATAAGGAAACACAAGCTTTAAATGATACATTAAGCAAGATGGACTTAATTGATATTTATAGGACATTCCATCCAAAAACAACAGAATACACATTTTCCTCAAGTGCTCATGGAACATTCTCCAGGATAGATCATATCTTGGGTCACAAATCAAGCCTTGGTAAATTTAAGAAAATTGAAATCGTATCAAGTATCTTTTCCGACCACAACACTATGAGACTAGATATCAATTACAGGAAAAGATCGGTAAAAAATAAAAAACACATGGAGGCTAAACAATACACTACTTAATAACGAAGTGATCACTGAAGAAATCAAAGAGGAAATTAAAAAAATACCTAGAAACAAATGACAATGGAGACACGACGACCCAAAATCTGTGGGATGCAGCAAAAGCAGTTCTAAGAGGGAAGTTTATAGCAATACAATCCTACCTTAAGAAACAGGAAACATCTCGAATAAACAACCTAACCTTGCACCTAAAGCAATTAGAGAAAGAAGAACAAAAAAACCCCCAAAGTTAGCAGAAGGAAAGAAATCATAAAAGTCAGATCAGAAATAAATGAAAAAGAAATGAAGGAAACGATAGCAAAGATCAATAAAACTAAAAGCTGGTTCTTTGAGAAGATAAACAAAATTTTTTTTCTTGCTTTTTTTTTTTTTTTTTTTGCGGTACGTGGGCCTCTCACTGTTGTGGTCTCTCCCGTTGTGGAGCACAGGCTCTGGACACGCAGGCTCAGTGACCATGGCTCACGGGCCCAGCCACTCTGTGGCATGTGGGATCTTCCCGGACTGGTGCACGAACCCATGTGTCCTGCATCGGCAGGCAGACTCTCAACCACTGTGCCACCAGGGAAGCCCAAGATAAACAAAATTGATAAACCATTAGCCAGACTCATCAAGAAAAAAAGGGAGAAGACTCAAATCAATAGAATTAGAAATGAAAAAGGAGAAGTAACAACTGACACTGCAGAAATACAAAAGATCATGAGAGATTACTACAAGCAACTCTATGCCAATAAAATGGACAACCTGGAAGAAATGGACAAATTCTTAGAAATGCACAACCTGCCAAGACTGAACCAGGAAGAAATAGAAAATATGAACAGACCAATCACAAGCACTGAATTTGAAACTGTGATTAAAAATCTTCCAACAAACAAAAGGCCAGGACCAGATGGCTTTACAAGAAAATTCTATCAAACATTTAGAGAAAAGCTAACACCTATCCTTCTCAAACTCTTCCAAAATATAGCAGAGGGAGGAACACTCCCAAACTCATTCTACGAGGCCACCATCACCTTGATATGAAAACCAGACAAGGATGTCACAAAGAAAGAAAACTACAGGCCAATATCACTGATGAACATAGATGCAAAAATCTTCAACAAAATACTAGCAAACAGAATCCAACAGCACATTAAAAGGATCATACACTATGATCAAGTGGGGTTTATTCCAGGAATGCAAGGATTCTTCAATATATGCAAAACAATCAATGTGATAAACCATATTAACAAATTGAAGGAGAAAAACCATATGATCATCTCAATAGATGCAGAGAAAGCTTTTGACAAAATTCAACACCCATTTATGGTAAAAACCCTGCAGAAAGTAGGCATAGAGGGAACTTTCCTCAACGTAATAAAGGCCATATATGACAAACCCACAGCCAACATCATCCTCACTGGTGAAAAACTGAAAGCATTTCCACTAAGATCAGGAACAAGACAAGGTTGCCCACTCTCACCACTCTTATTCAACGTAGTTTTGGAAGTTTTAGCCACAGCAATCAGAGAAGAAAAGGAAATTAAAGGAATCCATATTGGAAAAGAAGAAGTAAAGCTGTCACTGTTTGCAGATGACATGATACTATACATAGAGAATCCTAAGGATGCTACCAGAAAACTACTAGAGCTAATCAATGAATCTGGTAAAGTAGCAGGATACAAAATTAATGCACAGAAATCTCTTGCATTCCTATACACTAATGATGAAAAATCTGAAAGTGAAATCAAGAAAACACTCCCATTTACCACTGCAACATAAAGAATAAAATATCTAGGAATAAACTTACCTAAGGAGACAAAAGACCTGTATGCAGAAAATTATAAGACCCTGATGAAAGAAATTAAAGATGATACAAATAGGTGGAGAGATATACCATGTTCTTGGATTGGAAGAATCAACATTGTAAAAATGACTCTACTACCCAAAGCAATCTACAGATTCAATACAATACCTATCAAACTACCACTGGTATTTTTCACAGAACTAGAACAAAAAATTTCGCAATTTGTATGGAAACACAAAAGACCCCGAATAACCAAAGCAATCTTGGGAATGAAAAACGGAGCTGGAGGAATCAGGCTCCCTGACTTCAGACTATACTACAAAGCTACAGTAATCAAGACAGTATGGTACTGGCACAAAAATAGAAAGATAGATCAATGGAACAGGATGGAAAGCCCAGAGATAAACCCATGCACATATGGTCACCTTATCTTTGATAAAGGAGGCAGGAATGTACAGTGGAGAAAGGACAGCCTCTTCAATAAGTGGTGCTGGGATAACTGGACAGGTGCATGTAAAAGTATGAGATTAGATCACTCCCTAACACCATATACAAAAATAAGCTCAAAATGGATTAAAGACCTAAATGTAAGGCCAGAAACTATCAAACTCTTAGAGGAAAACATAGGCAGAACACTCTATGACATAAATCACAGCAAGATCCTTTCTGACCCATCTCCTAGAGAAAAGGAAATAAAAACAAAAATAAACAAATGGGACCTAATGAAACTTCAAAGCTTTTGCACAGCAAAGGAAACCATAAACAAGACCAAAAGACAACCCTCAGAATGGGAGAAAATATTTGCAAGTGAAGCAGCTGACAAAGGATTAATCTCCAAAATTTATAAGCAGCTCATGCAGCTCAATAACAAAAAAAACAAACAACCCAATACAAAAATGGGCAGGAGACCTAAATAGACATTTCTCCAAAGAAGATATACAGACTGCCAACAAATACATGAAAGAATGCTCAACATCATTAATCATTAGAGAAATGCAAATCAAAACTACAATGAGATATCATCTCACACCAGTCAGAATGGCCATCATCAAAAACTCTAGAAACAATAAATGCTGGAGAGGGTGTAGAGAAAAGGGAACCCTCTTGCACTGTTGGTGGGAATGTAAATTGATACAGCCACTGTGGAGAACAGTATGGAGGTTCCTTCAAAAACTACAAATAGAACTACCATATGACCCAGCAATCCCACTACTGAGCATATACCCTGAGAAAACCATAATTCAAAAAGAGTCATGTACCAAAATGTTCATTGCAGCTCTATTTACAATAGCCCGGAGATGGAAACAACCTAAGTGTCCATCATCGGATGAATGGATAAAGAAGATGTGGCACATATATACAATGGAATATTACTCAGCCATAAAAAGAAACAAAATTGAGCTATTTGTAATGAGGTGGATAGACCTAGAGTCTGTCATACAGAGTGAAGTAAGTCAGAAAGAGAAAGACAAATACCGTATGCTAACACATATGTATGGAATTTAAGAAAAAAAAATGTCATGAAGAACCTAGGGGTAAGACAGGAATAAAGACACAGACCTACTAGAGAATGGACTTGAGGATATGGGGAGGGGGAAGGGTAAGCTGTGACAAAGTGAGAGAGAGGCATGGACATATATACACTACCAAACGTAAGGTAGATATCTAGTGGGAAGCAGCCTCATAGCACAGGGAGATCAGCTCGGTGCTTTGTGACCACCTAGAGGAGTGGGATAGGGAGGGTTGGAGGGAGGGATACGCAAGAAGGAAGAGATATGGGAACATATGTATATGTATAACTGATTCACTTTGTTGTAAAGCAGAAACTAACACACCATTGTAAAGCAATTATACTCCAATAAAGATGTTTAAAAAAACCCAAAAAACATTCAACCACAACATAGAAAAAAAAAAAAGGTACATGCCTAAAAGGGGATGGGACCAATGGCGGGGGAAAGCCTCACCCATGCAAGCACATGACAGAAAGCACAACTTAGTTTCAGAGGCTGGGAGTCCAGACCCAGCTCCACCGTGATTGTATGCAATTCCGAACACATTGTTTAATCCTGCTGGACTGCCAAGGTTTACATCTGTAAAAGACAGATATTGAATTAAGTCACCCTTTAATACCTTATCAGTTGCAAAACTGAGTGATTCTACAATCTTGTGAGCAGTTTTTTAAAAGTTGTTAAGAGTGGGTGTTATCACCCAAGGTCACGTGAAACCTGGAATGGGTGTATGGCTGTACCAGGACATCACATGGAGTAACTCATACCAACAGGGCTCCTTTGTGCTTCTGATATTTGAAACCTTCTCAGTATATTTTCTTTCTGAATTGTTTGTGTTCCTAACATGGACGGTGACATGGAGTGCGTGTCCTATGTCTATCTGTATATACTGTGAGCTCGCATGAGAAATCTGATAATAAAATAACGTACTATCAGAGGAATGGCAGGGGATGATCAAAATCATGAGAAAGTCAAAGAAACCACAAAACACACAGACACAGACACTCCTCATCAAAACTCTTCTCTGCCTGATGTCTCTTAAGTATAGGGCAAATCAATATTCCCATCCAGCGGGATCAGGAGTGTGCTTGTTTCATGAAGGATATTTGGGAGTTAACTAAATTTAAAAATTAAGGAAATGATTTTTTGAGAAAATACGGGTTAAAGCATGGCTGTTCTTTAATTTCTCTGATCATGTGCGGTTGTGCTACTGGAAAATGTCTGCCCTTCTAGACACCCTTGTCAATGGAAACAGATCAACACCAAACTGGGTTTCTGCTCTCCACTTCCAGTTCCAATCAGGAGCAGTCATGGAGCATCCCTAGTGGCAGGTCAAGTTGAAGACAAATGATAACACATTTTGGTTGTAGGTCTCCTCTTACATTGCATCTAGCTTCTTCTATACCAGCAGTATTATTTTTAGAGTATTTTTCAGACCAGTCTTGAGCTTAATTGCAGATTTGCATATAAGGTTGCAAGCTCTACCTACCACATACTGTGCTTTTGACTGAGAAGTTTTCTGGCCAATATGGGGGTCTTCACGGAGATCTTAGGTGGGCTCATACTGCTGAAGCTGTGGCTAGCTGCAGCAAATATTCTCAGTATTGTGAAATCCAGGATGTAGGGTCTGTTGCTAACATAAAAATGTCCCTCAGTGATGTGCTGGCCCAAAGCTTGAGGAGGTCAGAGAGAAACTTCTCCATCCACCTAACAAAGCCTACATTGGCTGTGGTTTTAACAACCACGTCCCTTAATAAAAGCTGTCCTTGGAAAACAATATAAATAAAATAAAGTTTTATAAAGGCCCCCGAAGATTCCACCTGTTCCCCTGAGGCTGTAATGACGATCCTGACTTTAAAATCCCCTGTCTTGTTCCTTCTGAGTTTTCCCATTTCGTGCTCCCTGGGAGTTTCTCTATAAAATTAACCTGTGGGTAATGAGGAAATCAATGCCTTAATTGAAGGTCAGGTCTACAAAGATCTAGGTAGGTGTGCTCTGGATGATGGAAAAATCCCCCAGGGTGGTATCCTGCCTCCCTGAAAGAGAAGCCGGGTTGCAATTTGTCTGAACTGTGGTGGCCCTTGATTGGACTCCAACACCTTGTCTTCTTAATCTCACAATCGGGTAGTTTCCATTCCTGATGACTCCCCTCATTTGAAGGGGAAAAGGAAGAGCCCCCAAGGGCTTCATAATTAAACACAAACACTCTCACAGTCCTATGTCAAAGCTGAATGACTCTGTATCCTGTTGCTGTTGTGTTCGTGCCTTCTACACAACTGTGACCTTTCCCTTCTGCCTAGATCGGTGCCATGGCCTTGTTATTTTTCTGTTTCTTCTAGTGTCTTTCTTTTAAAAGAAGAACCAAGAGAGTGGTATTTTTGCTTTCTTTTATCTTTGGTTATTGTTAGCATCTAGGGTTGACACACTTAGCTTAAAGCAGGGAGGCCATTCTAAACACAAAAGCTACTGTACTTTCAACAACTCGATTTCCTAAACCATTGGAGGATTCTGGGATACGTGAGACTGCAGTGTAAGCATTTTATAGGGGTTCCCGTGACAGCATTATTAGCTAGCAGTTTTACCTAAATAGCCTTCGTAATGTCCTTCTTCTTCTCTCTCTCTCTCTCTCTTTTTTTTTTTTTTTGGCCAATTTACTTTCCCTTTCTATAGCTACAACTATTAAATATACATTCCCAATATCTTAGTTCCTCTTCTTTCCCTGGCGGAATATTTTCAATTCTGTAATTTCAGCTCCTGCTGCTTATTTTGGGTCATTATTATCGTGTGTAGTCCCTAGCTTAGGTATGGGTTATGCTCTAGGTATCTGTTTCAAAATTAGTTTCCTAGAGGGACTTCCCTGGTGGCGCAGTGGTTAAGAATCCGCCCGCCAACGCAGGGGACATGGGTTAGAGCCCTGGTCCCGGAAGATGCCACATGCCGCAGAGCAACCAAGCCCGTGTGCCACAACTACTAAAGCCCACGCGCCTAGAGCCCACGAACCACAACTACTGAAGCCTGTGAGCCTAGAGCCCGTGCGCCACAACGAGAGAAGCCACCGCAACGAGGAGCCCGCACACCGCAACGAAAAGTAGCCCCTGCTAGTTGCAACTAGAGAAAAGCCCGCATGCAGCAATGAAGACCCAACGCAGCCATAAATAAATATATACATATAAAAGAAACTCAGAAGATATTTCAAGTATGTTTTTTTAATTTATTTATTTTATTAATTTATTTTTTATTTTTGGCTGTGTTGGGTCTTCGTTGCTGCACGCGGGCTTTCTTTAGTTGCAGTGAGTGGGGGCTACTCTTCATTGTGGTGCACGGGCTTCTTATTGCGGTGGCTTCTCTTGTTGCGGAGCACGAGCTCTAGGCATGTGGGCTTCAGTAGTTGTGGCGTGTGGGCTTCAGTAGTTTTGGCGCATGGGCTTCAGCAGTTGTGGCGTGCAGGCTCTAGAGTGCAGGCTCAGTAGTTGTGGCTCACGGGCTTAGTTGCTCCGCGGCATGTGGGATCTTCCCAGACCAGGGCTTGAACCATGTCCCCTGCATTGGCAGGCGGATTCTTAACCACTGCACCACCAGGGAAGCCCTCAAGTATGTTTTTTTAAAAAAAATTAGTTTGTTAAAGTTCTACATGGTTCCCCACAGAAACGATGTCATAAAAGATAAACCACAGGGCAGTCCACCAAGACATTCTAGACTCACACATGGCTGGACTTCTATTCTTGGTAGCTCCGAGCTGTGGGACCCTTGATGACCTGAGCTCTGGTTATTTTTAAGAGGGGTCAGGGCACTAAGTCAATAGGGTACTAATAAGGACAGGCTAGCAAGAGCTAGCAGGGCTCCTCTCTTGGGATGGCGAGGGGAATTTCTTGGTAGTAGGCCCCTAACGCTGTGGTAGCTTGGGGTCCTAACAGGATTCACAGCTCCAGGAAGGAGGGCCCTCACAACCGAGGACATCAATTTGAAGAAGACGGTCAGAGGGAATGGGTGTTATCAGTGAGGCCAGGGATGGCTTTGTCACCTAGGGTGGAGCAGCAGGTAAGCAGGTTGCTCCTATTGGTAAATGGCTTATTTGGAAGTTAGGGGCTGTCTTAGTCAATGTCGTTACAACTTTAAAAGTCAGCCATATTTCTCTATTATAGGATCACTTGATGTTTTCAAAGATTTGAGGAACACTCATCATTTTTCTCTTAAAGCAAGGCCATCTAGTTCTCTTTCCTTGAGTCATGCCTTTATGTTTTTGCTATTGGATGAAAATGGTTATATACAATGCACTATTTTTCAATTTTCCAGAGTAGATTTGAAGGATTATTATCATTATCCTTTACTCTTCCTTTCATGACTCAACAATAATTTTTGCACTTCATTTAGCCTTTAAAAAACTAGATTAATGGATCCAAGGATGAAGTCAATTGCAGAGTGACCCCAGGAGCTTTTGCTTCAAAACTGCTATTTTTAATATCAAATTGCCATTGTTTGGAGGCAAAAAATCATTTCAAAATGATTTCAACAATCTAGAGCGGCATTTAAGAAATATTATCCCCAATCCTGCTATACGTTTTCAGATGTACTCTTTGTAGCTGAAGATTGTTTTGTAAAATCGTTTGACTGCTCTTCTTCTGTTTAATGTTGTAGTCTAGAAATATTTAGATGGCTTGCTGTTATGTCAGACGTATCCTTGAGGCCATCAGAAAGGTTAGCTCATTTTCCCAACACCAATTTGGTATTTTTTATATATCCAAGGTGGAGTTTAGAAAACCTGGGTGACATGATCAATAAGCCATTTTGAGAATTGCTCAGAACTCCATTTTATCTTTTTTTTTTTTTTTAAACAACTTTTAAAAATCAGAGCCCCGACATAGCACTCTCCAACTGTGCCACAGAAGGCCACAAGGACGCCGGTGCTTTTTCCTGTCTATTTTTGTCCCCTACCATAGCATAGCCCTGGAAGGGAGCTTTAGAAGTCATTGGTCTGTGCCATTGCCTTCGTGCTAAACATCACAGAGATAACCTAGCCTGTTCTAAAAGGCTAGGCAGTGGAAAGTATTTCAAAATTAACTGACAAATATCTGTGCTTAATATGTAGCTAGAACAATATGGAGCGAGGAATATGGTGTTATCCTTACCCCCAAGACGTTATATTTCATTGGGAGAGGGTAGATACATTTATGTTCATAAAACTACCATCAGAGACTCCTGAATTTGGTGTAGATCTTGAAGATCTAACTTATTGATTGCTGCAAATGTCTCCTCTTGACTTCCCTGCTTTTGATCCTATCAGTTCATCACTGGGAAATTCCAATTGCTAATAAACTTTACCCACTTCTCGATTCTAAAGGCTTTAATGTATGATAATTAGGTTTATAGAGGTTAAATGACTATTTTAAGAATCGTCAGCTGGGGGACAAATTTTGGCTTTATCAATTATTAACCTTGTGGCCTTGGCAATACTACTTAATGTCTTTGCCTTTCGATTTCACATATGTAAAACAGGGGAAAATATACCTACTCATAGGCTTGGGAGAGTTCCATGTTTGATTTTCAGAATAGTGTCTGATATGGGGTCAGTGACCATCATATCAAATGGTATTTGTTCAACAGTCATTCAAATATTTCATTGTACCTTTAATGTCTCATTTCCTCTTCCTCCTTCTGCCTGCTCTTTTCCAGGTGAAACCCCTCCGTTTGTGTGATTAATGGTATAAGGATTCAACTGTTGATCACAGAATAGGCTGTAATCATAACTGATCATAACTAATCAGTCTTCCTTGTTGATTATTAATGCCACCCTTACTCCAAATAACTATGAATAGAAAAGAGAGGGTCAATTACTATGTTCCAAATACTATCCTTGTAATATTGCATCCCAAGTTTGCAAAGGTACTGTAGCAAAAAAGGTGAACAAAACATAAGGCTTTCCCTCAAAGATTTTACTGTCCAGTAAGAAAGGCAGACACATAAATAACTTTCTTATTCTCTCATTCTTAAGTCTGAAGGGCCAACCATGGATCACCAAGCATTTGAGAAAAGCCTGCAGCACAATAGTAAAACACCAGAAAAGAAAACCGACCCCAAAGGAAAGAGAAATAATTCAGGGAGGAAAAAAGAACTTAAAAAATACTCAGAAACTATGACTAGGATACTCAGAGGAACTTGAAAAGATGGGGCGACATTCGTGAGAGGGGAACATGAGGTGAGTCATCCAAGCCAGGTAACAGGGGCCTTAACTCCACTTTGTTGATAGTGTTTTTCAGCAACATGGATGGACCTAGAGATTGTCATACTGAGTGAAGTAAGTCAGACAGAGAAAGAGAAATATCGTGTGATATTGCTTATATGCAGAATCTTAAAAAAATGATACAAATGAACTTATTTACAAAACAGAAACAGACTCACAGACACGGAGAAGGAACTAATGGTTACCAGGGGGGAAGGGTGGGGGGCGGGAGGGATAGTTAGAGAGTGTGGGATTGGCATGTACACGCTGCTATATTTAAGATGGATAACCAACAAGGACCAACTCTATAGCACAGGGAACTCTGCTCAATATTCCGTAACAACCTAACTGGGAAAAGAATTTGAAAAAGAATAGATACATGTATAGGTACAACTGAATCACTTTGTTGTATACCTGAAACTAACACATTGTTAATCAACTATACTCCAATATAAAATAAAAAGTTTAAAAAAGATCAAAAGCTAAAGTTTGTTCTGGGCTTAGCTTCCAATTTTGTGAGGTCCTTAATAAAGTCCATGACTGTGTCACCGTCATTCCATTGGTGAAGTCCTAGTGTTAGCACATTCATTTCTTGGAAAATATTCATTCCTTGCTGGAATAGTGTGTGTGTGTGTGTGTGTGTGTGTGTGTGTGTGTGTGTGGTATGTGCATGCACATGCCCAGTATCATGGTTTGGTTTTGTTCTGCTCTGCTTTAGAGACTCCTGTCTTTTCAGCTGCATACACACCGTAGCACATAGGATCAAATGACTTTGGATCTTTGGAGCTTGGAGCTTAAGAAGCTTAAAAATGATCTCATTTTACAGGTGAGAAAACCAAGACCCAGAGATGTTTCCAAAGGTCACACAGTCATTTAGGGGCCTGGCTCAGGTCTTGGTCTCTGGCCTGATAAATACCAAGTAAAAACTATGGAAGGTTAGAAAGGCAGAGTGGACTTCAGTAGGAAAGGAACTTGAGCTGAGCCTTCAAGGACGTGTAAGGATGACATGGCGTCTCTGTTCCCATCTAAGTGGAGGGTAGAGGGAATTATGTCAAATATTTAAACACTGTTAGAGGCATAAGTGAATAAGATTTGTCTGAGGACAGTAAGTAGACAAGAGGGAGAAGATAGACGTAATACGGCAACAGAACACGAGGTTGTTGCTTGCATGTGAAGGGTCGCTAATGCCAAAGAGAAGGATTTCGTACTTGATTCTGTAAGCAGTTAGAAGCAACTAAAGCTGTTTGGATAGGAAAGTAGCATGTTTGGTAGAGTCTCAGGAAAATGTGTCTTGTGTCATTAAATGGGATTGATCGTATTGTAAAGAGAGTGGACGCAGGAAGACCAAACTGCCATCTAAGAATGAAAATCATCTGACCGAGATCATCCGAGAATGAAGAGAACTAATAATCTCTTCCTAGAGCCATTCTGTAATAAGATACGGAGAAGGAAAAATTCAGACGAACATTTCACCTGGTGTTTGAATGGCTAGTCCATATATATATATATATATATATATATATATATATATATCCCTAAATATGTTTTGACTTCTTTCTGCTTTAAGCACAATTAGCCTTTTCTGGCTTTCTCCATTGACTTCCTAGATGTTCTTTTCCCTGGTTCTTTTTCCCTCTGTATAATGGATATTGCTCCTTTCTTTTTTCCATACTATGTCCCACACCATGATTCCTATCATTCCACCTTTAGACCTCTTTCCCTCACACTCCAAATTTTCCTGGTTGAACCCGGTCCCATCCTTGGCTTCAGCTCTCACCTATAATCTGCGATTCCTCGAATCCGCTGTGATCTCTCTACTGCACTTCAAACCCAGATTTCCATGTGGATGAGCCACAGCAATGCAAATCCAAAGGCTCCCAAATAATTTCATGTCTCTCCTCAATCCATTCCCCCAACTTTTCTTCTTGGACTCTTCATCTTGGTTACACCATCCATCAAGATACCAAAGCTAAGAGCTTGGAGGTTTCTGTGGCTCTTGTGGGTCTCCCAGCTCTGATGTTCCAATCCACCCGATTATACCACTCACAAAAATATCAAGTCTGCTTGAACACCTTTTATGGTTTCTCGTGTGTATAGGATAAAATTCACACTCATAGTAGGATAAATATATTCCTTAATAAGCTGGTCTCATATTCCTTCCGGAATCATGTTCTGCTGGTCTGCCCTGTTCACTCTCTTGGTTTAGGAACTCCCAGTCTGATGTCTCTGATTTGCTCATCTATCTGTCTCCTCATTCTTCAAAGCTGACCTAAGGTATCAGCTCTCTTGTGATGTCTTCCCAGAACCACCCGCTACAAGACTCCCTACCCTCTATGCTCCGTGGTATTTTGTTAATTCTCCTGCTTACATGGTGTGTTCTGGTTACTAATGTGGTCTTCGCTTCCTTTACTGGACTACAGAATCCTTGATAAGAGAGATTCTATTTGATTCATCTTTTTCCCAGGGCCTCGCAGTGTGTCATATAAAAGTCTGTTAAATTGAATAGAGAAATAATAAAAAGGTTGACATAGGGGATATTTTCTTTCTGATGTTAGCATCCTAATTATTAGAAGACATGGGAGGCCTGGGAGGAGAACTAACTTGTAATGAGCATCTACTTTGTGCCGTGCACTACACAATGTGGTTTCCATCTTTGCTCATTTGATCCTCTTAGGGATGTGATAAAATTAGTATTATTATCCCCACTTACATTTAAGTAAAATGAAGTTCAGAGAGTTGAGTCACTGGCAGACTCTAATTTATAGATTCCAGGTCTTGGAAGTCAGTAAAAACTACGACAAGGACCAAATTAACTTGAGTTCCCCTAAAGCCATAGACACATTAAATGACTCAGAAGAAATGAGAAGTGGTCTGAGTTCTAGGGAAAAAAGCTATATAAATATGATAATGACATTTTCTTATTCCAAACCCTTTCAATTGCATTGTTTTTGCAGACAAACTAACTAATTCCAATTCTTCAGCCTAGCGTTTAGGAGCAAAAAGCTGGATGGTGACATTCATTTCCACTCCTCACGGCCATGAATTCCACCTACACGCTCTGTCCTGGTGGAATGAACTCCAAGGACTTATGCATCCTTCTACCTTCCGACTTTTGCTCACTCTTCCTCCCCCCTGGAATGCACTTTGTCAGAAAGATACTTGCAGTGCTAATTAGCTTACTTAGCCTTATCATAATTAAATATATGGTTTTCGTAAGCTTTTGGAAAAATGAAATTATTAATGGGCCACCATTGCAAACTCTATGGCAGTTCAGGAATGTCCCGCTGCAAAAATACCCTAAAGAAAAACCGATTCACTTTGGTACATTACAAAAGAAGAAAAGAAATTGGTACTTCCATCAACATGATGAAACATTGCCAGAAACATTGCTTGAAACATGGAAAGATGATTGAAACTGAAGGATATAGAACGTTGTTGTTGTTGTTTTTTTAACAACCATTCTGAACGAACTTACCACATCTGTTAACCTCCTAATCTAAACTTTCCCTCAACCAGTTCTTTCAGCTACCCCATGCCCAGTTCCCTTACGTATAGCTCCAGCCTTGGTGAAAGATCCGATGGCCCCATTCATCTGCCTGTTGGATTTGGTTCAGGAGTAGCCAAACTTTGTTCAGTTCTCCAGTTTTCAGTCAATCTCTGGTCCGGCATATATAGTACAGTAATTACACAGTTACACAATGGAGCATAATGTATATTTTCCGGCACATTCAATGCTGTGTTTCCTAATTACAATTCACTAACTTAGGGTAGGGGGTGGGAGACAGTGTCTCTAAAGATGATCGAAGCACAGCTGTTGGGCGGATCCTCCCCACAAATGTAAACCAGAGGAGGGGGCTGACCTCAGAGCTGGCTCACTCCAGGATAATTTCCCTCCACCCCTCTCTGACCCTACAGAAGTGAGCCTACTTTTGTTCCTATAGTTTTATAGGAGGTTAAGTTTTTCATGGGTCGTGTGTAAAACTTTATTCCTCTAGATGAGCAGTGGTAGACGTATGTGATATTCAGAGAAACAGCACATCAATTATTACCCTATTGTTTGAGCATTATGGCCCTCTTCCTCAAGGAGTGTGTAAAGTCTCTTGGAGAAAAAGAGAAAATAAAAAGTCAAACGACTTGGGGCATGGAGGATTGTTATATTTACAATCTCTTATCTGAAATCCCAATCCAAACCAAATATGATGCCTTTGTTTGTTTACTTATTTATTTATTTGTTGACTATTCATCTGGAGGCCAAAACTGACCAGATTGGACAACTCACTTGTCAAGATGACCTGATCTGCCTTGTTGCTAGGCTCTTAATGGTCTTTATTTGTCCCACTTAGTGTGACAATTCATGGTTTTGCTACAGAAATATTAATGTGATTGATTCGAGGGTACCACCTGTATGGATCCCATTAGGATATGACATTTGGACCAGATCTGCTTTGTGAAATTTGAAAAACTCTGAACTCTAGCTAAAGGGGCTTTGAATTACGGATTAAGACCTGAAATGCAGGAGAAACTCTCTTGATTTGAAGCACCTCTCTCTTGAGACACCATAACCTGTCCCTCTAACTCACACCAGCGATTCTTCAGTGTTATCTGCATCTGAAATCCACTGACCTCCCTTCCTTGTGTGGCTCATCTCCATCCTTTTTTTGTTGCGGTACGCGGGCCTCTCACTGTTGTGGCCTCTCCGGTTGCGGAGCACAGGCTCCGGACGCGCAGGCTCAGCGGCCATGGCTCACGGGCCCAGCCGCTCCGCGGCATGTGGGATCTTCCCGGACCGGGGCGTGAACCCGTGTCCCCTGCATCGGCAGGCGGACTCCCAACCACTGTGCCACCAGGGAAGCCCTCTGTATATATTTTGATGATTGAAACACCTGAATGCCACTAGTCAGTGCACAGCAAGGAAATGTTACTAAATTGTACTCTGTGGAAAGGAACATCTTTCAGGGCTTTCAAAGATTTCCCATAAGGGAGACTTTAAATCAAAATGCTATACTTCATTGCAAATTAAGATCTGTGCAGAAGAAACATACATATATTCTTATTATATTTATATATTACATATTATATTTTATATGTTAATATTCTATAATATATATTTAAATCTTTTCATGTTATTTTTCATATTAAATGCTCAGTATGCTATTTTAAAATATTGTTTTTGTTTTTCTAAACCAGCCTGATGGAATTAAAGTGGAACTTTCGTTTTTAACTTCATAGGTTTCTACTTTACTTGAATTATTTTAATAATAAGATGCACGACTTTCATAAAGAAAGGAAGAGACAGAGAGAAGAAAAGAAAGCTAGTAGTGCCAATGTATCTGAATATTGCCTATCTTGGCTTGATAATAGAACTTCTTAAAAGGTCATTTGGTAAAGTAAAAGAAATGACTTGGAAAAAAGAAATACTCCCAAAGGAAAATTGTTTTGAACAATTAAATCATAATAATAAGAATTTAAACCACTTAGCAATTAGTCTTTTCATGAACGCCTACAACTCCAAAATGATTTTTACAAAAATGAATCTTGGCAACCAATTAATGGTTGGTCTAGTCTAATTTATTTGATTTTCTTGAGGACAGAGAAAGCCAAAGAAGATTCCTAGAAATGATAGCCATTTAAGGTATTCAAACATGATAATATTTTTGAAAAGCCTATTATATGGATTACAAATTAAAATATTGTACCTTCTTTCTTCTTATCAAATACACTGCAATAACTTTGAAGCAGTTTGCATTCCTATGCTTTAAGTAAGCCTGCATGATGCAGACACATCCTACACACACTGAGCCTTATTACATTCTTATTATATTCTTCTGTTAAAGAACCTAATAAACCATTGTCAGTAATTATTGGTAACTTTATTTAGAAACAAAGTGTCACCATCTGCATGCTAATGATTATAACAAACTCATTGTTACATTAAATGCAAAACAGCATCCTCTTACTTACTTAAATATATATTTAAATTTATTTTTACAAGTAAAGCAACAGGGACGAAGTTGCAAGATTACTGGCTATTTGCTAAGCCATCTCTCTCTCTCTCTCTCTCTCTGTAGTGACTATAAATCTAAGAAACAGCTTTCAGGTGTAGCTCATGGAATGTCAGAATAACAGGCTTCTGTGAGCTTATACAAATATATGTGATATTTTATGTTTTAGTTTCACTCTGTATGAAATATCTTAACACATAAAATATATTTTATATTCTTTAATATGAATCCTTTTATGATTCATCAAAAACAAGACCAAAAATTTACAACAAAACACACACCCTTGTAATTTATTTCACTCAACACATTTGAAAAAGGTTATTGGATTGATAAGAAAGGAGAGAAAAACATAAATTAATTGGTAGCACTGATATGTAATTAAAAAACTCAACAATTGCATTTATTTCTCCAATGGTCCCTGTGATCAAGAGCTTAATAATACAGTTTTATGGGCATGACTGTGTCCCGATGGGAAGCAGGGTACCAAATACTCAAAACTGCATTGCCCATGTCTCTCAAGGGCTTGTGATTAGAAACAAAAAACAAAACCAAACCAAGTCAAACCAAACCAAAAAAATCCCATGGCAACATTTGAAAATTATAGAAAATGACAGAAGGGCTTGATTTTTACATCTCTTTGTCATCTGATGCCTACTCTTATTTCTTTTGTTGGGAAGCAGAGAAAGAAAAAAAAGTGGGAGAATCAAAAAGAGAAGGAAAGGGCTTCCCTGGTGGCGCAGTGGTTGAGAGTCCGCCTGCCGATGCAGGGGACACGGGTTCGTGCCCCGGTCTGGGAAGATCCCACATGCCGCGGAGCGGCTGGGCCCGTGAGCCATGGCCGCTGAGCCTGCGCGTCCGGAGCCTGTGCTCCGCAACGGGAGAGGCCACGGCGGTGAGAGGCCCGCATACCGCAAAAAAAAAAGAAGAGAAGGAAGGAGCAAAAAGACTTGAAGGGGCAGTAAGAGGAACTGGGCAAAGTGAAAACAGACAAAGGGGTTGTTTTAGCTGCCACTACACATGCTCTTTGGAAAAGACGGGGCCCTCCTTATTCTGCTCACGGCCTTTCTTGCCCTGCCCACTCTGCCTCGTCCTGGCCCACCATGACCCCAGCATCTGTCTGTGGGTATCTGTGCCCAGAGGAAGGGTGGCAGGGGGCCTCCCCACGGTTTCCATGACACCCAAGTAAAGATCCTTCAGATGTTTGTGATCTTGGGGAAGCACATTAGCTTCTCTGAGCTTGTTTTCTTGTTTCTAAAATGGGAAAACTGCTGATGTTAGAAACCGTTTCAGAGGAACAACAAAAATAACACACATGTCCACACATGCACACACTCACATCCTGCCCTTCCCCTAAAACTAAACAGGCGTGGCCTTATAGAGTCTAAAAAATAAACACATAAATAAATAATAAACCTCCCCGAATCATATATTTTTTGATTACCCAAGTGAAGACAAGACACTCTGTAGAGAGAAATTTAAATAATATATAACTCTCAAAATAGTCACTTACTGCCTTATTCTGGTATATTCTTTTGGAGTTTTTCTTCAATGAATATGCATACATGTATTTTTATTCCCAAACACAGATGTATATATCATTCTGCAACTTGCTTCTTGAAGGTGACAGTACAATTCAGACTCCTTTTCATGTCAATACATACACTAGATCAATCTTGCAAATTTTAACGGTTGTCACTTACATGGCTACGTTATAATTTATTATAGTGAATTTTCTTGATGTTTTTGCATATATATATAGATAGATAGAGATATATAATATCAATTTTTCTGTAGGATAGGTCCTAGAGTAGAATGTTTGTGTGATAGGAATGGTGCATTTGAGGTTTTGATAACACCAGCTTCCCTCTAAAAAGACATCCAGATTTTTTCCCTTTATACTTAGCCTTATCAAGGGATAATTGATATACAAAAGATGCACACGTCTGATGTACATATCTTGGTGGGTTTGGACATAGGCATACACCCATGATACAATCACTAACAAGGTACTAAACATACCCATCACCTTCAAGTTTCCCTTGTGTTCTTTTTTGTATATGTGTGTGTGTATTTGGTAAGAACACTTAACATGAGATCTATCCTCTTACCATTTAAAAATATGCAATTCCAGGGGGTTCCCTGGTGGTCTAGTGGTTAGGATTCCTTGCTTTCACTGCAGTGGCCCAGGTTCAATCCCTGGTCAGGGAACTGAGATCCCACAAGCCATGTGGTGCGACCAAAATAAAAATATTTTTAAAAACGCAATTCCACATCACTAACTACAGGTACTGTGTTACCTCTACAGATGGTACAGCAGATCTCTAGAACTTCATCTGGCATAGCAGAAACCTTACACTCATTGAAGAATAATAACTTCCCACTCCACCCAGACCCTGGCAACTACCATTCTATTCTCCAAGATTGCCAACTTTTAAAATTGCCAATATTTTTATTGCCAGTATTTTAAATTTCAGTTTTCCAAGCTAGAACATCAGGGTCATCATCCAACTTCTTCCCTTCATTTTTTAGCCTCCTTCCAAACTGACACCACATTCTGTGATGATTCTTCTGAACTGTCCTAATTCTATGCCCCCATTTTTATCATCATTGTTACTTTCAGAGCTCTCTTAGCAGAAACTTCCAACTGTTCTCCAAAATACTTTCTTTTTTCTCCTTGGGCACATTAGGAGCGCACAGTTTTCCCACGCTCCAGGCGTGGCCACGACAATGGACAGAGAACAGAAACGGCACATGTCCCTTCCAGCCTTGGTCACCAAGAACCTCAGTGCTCTTCGTCGTCTGCTGGCTGAGTCCTGCTGACAGCAAGGCCCAGGGGGGTGGAGGGGCCACAGATGCCGAGCCTGGGTCTCCGAATGACTGTGTGGAACTGACCCACTGCCCAGAGCAATGCTTCTCGTGTTGGGCTGTGGTCCGTGTGGTCGCTTTGTTACAGCCGTCAGCCTGCATCACACAGGATGCTCACACTATCGTAGCCGCCCCCTTGCTGGCCTCCTGCCACCTGCTTCTTCCCCTTCCCATAGCCCTGACCCCAGAAGAGTCCTCTGCACCACCCTGATGGTAACTCCCTACTTTGAAGCCGTCAGGAACTCAACATCCTTTACTACAGGGCCACTCCTTCCATGAGGCTGGTCTTCATCCCTCCCCCACCCCCACCCCCGGCTCTGGTGCACAGACTGACATGCATGGTGTTCAGTGCATACGTGGGGGGTGAACCAATGCATGATGTTACCTTAGAAGCAACGTAACACAACCTCTAGGAAGCAGTTTCATAAAAATGATTTTGCTACACAGGACTATTCATCTGTGCTTAACAATTGGTGAGAATAGTGATTTCATGGTTCACCTCTTCAGGTGGGGTAAAACAGCGTGCTTCTGGCGTTACTGATTTCTGCTCACAACGGTCTAAGCTTAAAAAGGCCTGAGAGCTCATCTAGAGCAATGTCCTCATCCTGCAGGTAAGAAAACTGCCACCCAGACGGCTGGATGAACTTGCTCCAGACCATGCAGCCTGTGTGACAGACTCAGAGGAGCGCCCAAGCAAGCCCAGTCCCAGTGCCCAGATCTGGCTTCCCTGACACCTATCGCCACCGAGAGCAGCTGCAGAAAGCAAGGGACATCCGCCTTCTCCTGTCTGCTCTGATTCAGCTCACTTGCAGGCTCAATTTAACGCTCTATTTAAAGCTTCTGTGCCTGTTGGTTCCCCGAGTCTCGGTCCCCCAGCCCACTCTGCAGGGGACAGGGTGTTAGGTCTGGCTTCTTAATCTGTATGCACATCCTCAGTAGGCAGACCGAGCTCTTCTGTGGACATGGCCTTTTTCACTCCTCGGGGCCCGAGGCTACGAGGGGGGAGGGAAGCCGTCTTTCGAAGGGGGAGGGAAGTCGTCTTTCGAATGCATTGGGAGGAATGGCGGGTTTGTAACTGTAATTATACCCCACAGATGATAACTGTTACTTAAAAGATGTATTGTTCCTTGTACTTGGGATTAGAAGCTCAGCGATGGCCCTGTTTAGAAATCAGTAATGCAGTGAGCCAAGCTTTTGGCTCAAAGAAATTCTGATCTAGTGGGAAGACAGGATGGGAAGACACTGGTGCTTTGGGTCACGGTCGCAGACTATAAATGAACTGAAACATTGTATGGCATTTCTGACTGTCCTGAGCTCCTTCTGGCTGGGTCCCCTTCTCAGATGCTCTTCCTGTCCTTACTGGTACTTCTGCATCATGGCTTGCTCTGTCTCCAAGCCCCTCCCTGTACACGGAATGTACATCCCAATGGGAAGTTCACAGTGGGAGAAATAATACGCCACCTGAGCTGTACTGGTTATATTTTGGTGTATAAAAAATGGAATCTAAAAAAAAATGATACAAATGTACTTATTTACAAAACAGACTCACAGACTTAGAGAACGGACTTATGGTTACCGGGGGAACAGTGCGGGGGAGGGACAGATGGGGAGTTTGGGATTGACATGTACACGCTGCTATATTTCAAATAGATAACCAACAAGGACCTACTGTATAGCACAGGGAACTCTGCCCAATATTCTCTAATAACCTAAATGGGAAAAGAATTTGAAAAAGAATAGATACATGTATATATATAGCTGAATCACTTTGCTGTACACCTGAAACTAACACAACATTGTTAATCAACTATGCTCCAATATAAAAAAAAAACCAAAAAAACCACCCCAAACTGAATGGCTTAAAAGCGCAATGGTTTATTATCCCCACGATTCTGTGGAGGAGCTGCGGGTTCTCCTGCTGGCCTCCCCTGGGCTCACTTGTGGGGCTGCCTTGAACTGGAGGGTCTGCTGAGGCTGGGCTCAGTTGGCAGAGCTGGGCTGGCCAGGCCCCTCTGTCCATGTGGACTTAGGGTTCCATGGGAACAAGCACCAAAGAGAAAGCATTTACCCTGTGCATCATATATGCTCATGCTTTATGGGCTCAGAGCCAAGGTCAGAGGGACAGATACGTATGGGATGGCTGCCAGGAGCCATGATGCATTGTGGACCATTATGGATACAATCTAACACGTTGGTGATAAGAGGTACTAAGAAAAATAAGGCAGGTGGTAGGGAATCCATAGAGAGTGACAGCGTGGTTATTTCAGGTGTGAAGGTCAGCATGATTCTCTGCGAAGGGCAGACAGTAGATCCTGTGCAGGAGGGTAGAGGCCAGGTGGATGGGAGGGGAGAGGGTTCCAGCCACATGGGCAGCATGTGCAAAGGCTCTGAGTGGGAGCCACGAGGGGGTCAGTATGGCTGGAGGGATTGAGCAAAGGGAGAGTATGGGCATAGTCGGTGAGACAGCCAGGACCAAACCATGGAGGCCTTTGTAGACTGTGGTAAGGAAAACATTTACTCTGCGATTTTAAAAAGGAAATTAAGGTTTTTTAAGATGGTAGATGCCCATGAAATATTTTAGTTTTATCCTACAGGTGAGTTAGTTTAACAGATGTCAAATGTAGAAATTCTCAGTACGTTATCTGAATATCCTGCCTGTAATTCCCTTTTCTTATTAGTGTTTGGAGAATCACATTTGAAGGACACTCAAGAGAATACGAATAGGCCAATGCTTACTAGTTTTGTGTAAAGTGTAAAGCTTGAACACATTCTTTTTTACATTTGACAAAAAGTCAAGCTAATTCCTATGCAGTCTGCTGAAGAAACTTTTCGTATCCATGGCATTTATGTCCCCCTTTACTGAGTGCAAAGCTGCTATTTTTTTTTTTTGCGGTACGCGGGCCTCTCACTGTTGTAGCCTGTCCCGTTGCGGAGCACAGGCTCCGGACGTGCAGGCTCAGCGGCCATGGCTCACGGGCCCAGCCGCTCCGCAGCATGTGGGATCTTCCTGGACCGGGGTATGAACCCGTGTCCCCTGCATCGGCAGGCGGACTCTCAACCACTGTGCCACCAGGGAAGCCCACAAAGCTGCTATTTTTGATGTTGATGGGAGTTCAAAGTTTACTGATCAGAGAAGTAGAGGAAACCAAAGATATAAGGCCACAGACTGTCTTAAAGCAAAGAGCCAGGACTCACCCGGCGGTCCAGTGGTTAAGACTCTGTGCTTCCACTGCAGGGGGCATGGGTTCGATCCCTAGTTGGGGAACTAAGATCCCACACACCACGTGACTAGGCAAAATTAAAAAAAAAAAAAAAAAAGAAAGCGAAGAGCCAGGATGAAAAAGGGGCTGTGTCGAGGGGCAGGAGGCAGGCATACTGTGAATTGATCAAGACCCCCCCCCTCTATGAAATGAGCAGCTGTCCTTGACTCAGCACTTTCCTCATCCATCTTATTTTATTTTCTCCGTAGCACTTATCACCCTGAGATCTTTGAGGATGGAAATGTGATGATGATTTTTATTAGTTATTTACTATATAAGAATTATCTCATTATTATTCTGCCCCCAGAGTCAAGGTCTATCTGACCATAATCTTCCTAGAAGTTGGGTCCCTGTTTTTTTTGATTCGTTGGCTGTATGACTTCAAGCAAGTCCTAAATTTCTTATGCCTCAGATGTATAATTTGTAATATGTAGGGTTTTTTGCATACCCTCCATATTTTATTTCTCTTTAAAAAACATGACTTTTGGGATAATTCCACATTTGGCTTTGAATGAGGAGACTAGGACATTAAGGAAAAATGTAGAAGCTGGGAACAGAGAATGTGGGGTTTGAGAATTGAAAGAATGAACAAGATATGCCAGGAATCCAAGTTTTTGAGAAAAGTGAGGGAGAAGAGAAGCTTCCTTTTCCATCATTCCTTTTTCTGCTTTGAATGCCTAGACTCCTTCATGGGTTTCCTTGTTGAAGTTCAATTTTTTTTTTCTTGGTTAATATTACCTCATCCTGTCTCTTGGAGGCAAGCATAGAATCCCGTTTGCAAATTAGTTTAAGCCTCTCACACAGGGAGATATTGTCAAGTGTGATGTTGGGGGGAATATTGAAGCACAGGTAACCCTTAGCCCCAGGGCAGCATCACCAATACCGCGGGTATTCCCAAATAGAGAATTCCCAGGAGAATCCATAATTAATTATGGCTATTACATCCTCAGGTACTATCCATACCTTGAGTTTCTATGGTTCTATGAGATTCTTGTCTACGTGATTCATGGGTTTTCAGGAGAGCTCTTTGTCATAGATTCTATTTCAAATCTGCTAATTCATGAAAAAGTTTCTGATCCACATTTTTGAAAGGTTTACTGGTGTCCTATTCTTTACACTATGAATAGATACACAATCTGTAATACTAAAGCTTAAATGTTATACAACGTACAGTCTTTTTTTTGCGGTACGGGGCCTCTCCCGCCGCAGAGCACAGGCTCTGGACGCGCAGGCTCCGGACGCGGAGGCTCAGCGGCCATGGCTCACGGGCCCAGCCGCTCTGCGGCACGCGGGATGCCCCCGGACTGGGGCACAAACCCGCGCCCCCTGCATCGACAGGCGGACTCCCAACCACTGAGCCACCAGGGAAGCCCACAAGGTACAGTCTTAAAGTCCAAGTTACGACTTCAATTTCTCACTTACCTCATCTCTGATGTGCTTGTTATTTCGTCTCTATTCTTCAGAGGGAGAAAGTGCAGGACGACAGTCATTAAGGGTCTAAATTGGTTGTTGCAGTTACTGCCAATGGTGACACAGTCCTTTCAGTGACCTCGCTTTGCCTCTCGATGATGAGAGGGGGGACTAGGCCTGCTGGGCTCTGCTCGAGGTGGGGGGCGGGCAGCAGGGGTGCAGAGGCAGCATGCATGTGTATCCTCCAGCTTCTGAGATTCAGTCTTCCATCTCTGAACCACTTTTGCGGGGCTGGGGGCAGGAGTACCGCTTCTTCTAGCCAGATAGGAGTACCAGTTTCTTACTGATAAGAACACGTAGGCATAGAGTATATGTAAGTATCTAGCTTTGTCCAGATAAGGAGACCATTCTTACAGTTTCCCCTGGGCTTGGATAATCTGTCCAAGGCACAGTCAATTCTTGACCCAGCTGGCTCCCTAAAGTCTATTTTTCTTCTGTGTTGGGCTTGTCTCTCGGAAGTCAATGGTCAATTTTTTGTTTTTAACATTATCCTCTTTCTGCAAAATCCAACCCAGAAGTTGCCTGGTTCTTTTGTCTGCTAATTCCTCTATTCAGAGCTATCTATTCCTGCTTTGGGAGGACAGAGAGATCTCCCTCTCTTCCTTAAAACCACCTAGTTATCAAAATGACTACAAGACTGTCAACTCCTTGAGGGCAGGGATTACAGATTATTCATCACTGTATCTTCATTAGTGCTTAAATACTAGATAAATATATGTTTTGTAAATAAGGTATATGAAACCAAAGTGGAGCAGAGGAAATTCAACACATATCGTGTTTATAACAACTGGATTTCCAGATATTTCCAGTATAATAGATGTACTTTCTGTCCTTCTCCTCTTTTTCAAATAACTCCAGCCAAACTTCTAGATTGTGTACCAATTAATGTTCGAGATTATTTTATACACACACACACTGTATACATATATATGTATTTCTGTGTCTCCTATGGTGCTAAGCACAATGTTTGGCAAATCCTAGGCACCCGGTAAAAATCCCTTAAGGGACTGAATGTGATTTTTTAAGCCAAGTTAGTTTATTTTTCAGAAGAATTGAGTTTTAGTGAATTAAACTTTTATGATCTTAGCAAATCCTTCATACAAACCAGTTGGGAAAACACCTATAATTTATGCTTCACAGACCTTCTGTCTACATTCTAAAATTTTATTTGCAGTGCCTACACTAATTTGAATGAGATGAAAACCAAGTAAAAAAACCCCCAAACTAGCGTTGAATGTTTTTAGAAATTTAGGACTGTAATAATCTTATTTCTTCATTCCCTGTTTCTCTTACCTCATTGAAGTATGAGATTTAAGGTTTGGTGAATTGTAAGTATATTTTGTATGAATTTTAGACTAAATCAGAGCATGTAATAGAAATTCTAAATGGAAATTGCCTCAGTGATATTATTTTCAAATTTTGTTGAACTATTTTGGTTTAGCTATTTGGTTTTACTAATAATGTACCAAATGTAACTGGCTTTTGTGAATTATATCAAAAACACATCTATTTTTGAAGTATTGAGGGCAATAATGAACCCTTGGGTGGAAGACTCAGACACTGACAATACTAGAGCAGAGGTTGAAAGCAGAGGCTTTGGATTCTCTGTTCTGGGTTTGAATTCTTGTGTCAGTGCTTCCTGGAAGTAAAGCTACTGAGCTATGTGGAACCCTAAGACGTGGCCTGTATTGAGGGCCTTCTCTAAAGCATGGCTCCCTCCGAGGTTCTCTTCTCTGAATAGAAGTCTTTGGGATCTAGAGGGGGTTATGGAAGGAGAAGACATTAGGAAAGAGAAAAGAAAGCCTCATTCATTGGGGCTGATTAATTATTTAAACAAGAACTTGCAAAAGAAAAGAAACTGAAAGGTCAAAGAAATGAGTAAACGCCAATACTTGCTCCCTTTCACACTTGAGTAGAGATTTCTTAGAATGAAACAGGTTGACATGCTGCATTCCTATCACCACCCATAGAGATCGTGAAACACAACATTTGCAGTGTCTGATTATACAAGAATCAACTGGCTTCCTGAGGAGGAAAACAGTATTTCACACAGTCTGTATGTCACTAATGGGATCAGGAGCCAATAGAGTAATAGGCAGGCCAATTTTTAATGTTTTGTCCAAAAGCTATGCCGTGGAGGGACAGCCAGGTTTAGGGTTTGGAAACTGAATTTGTTACTGTCTGCATGATCTTGGTCAAGTCGCTTCATCTCGTAATCTAGGCAACATCAATGTCCTTCCTGTCATGATTGATGGGCCCTGAGCGGACAGAAGCATAAACAAGAACACAAGTCTGACACCAGAAAGCAAAGAGTAAGCGTGTGAACGTGTGCAGGTCTTATCCGGGCTATGAGAGGTATTAGACTGAGGTCTTTGGGAAGCAAAGATTGAATTAACTAGCATGTGCTTGGTGCCTAGAAACTAAACACAGAAATGGGTCAACCCATTACCAAGAGTGGGAGCTAACAAAGAGGAACCAGAGAAATAGCCCAGAAATCCAGTCTACTCATGTTAGAAGCTGTAGTCCTTGGCTCCGTGTAAATTCCACCTGTCGGTCTTTGCTCCCTCTGACATCTTTTATTGTAGCCCAAGCTCATGCAAGGCTCTTATCCCATCACCCCCAGCACTGCCCATGTTCCAGGGCATATCAAGGATCCAACGAGATGGACCCCAAGCTCTTCTGAGATGTTAGTCAGGGTTGTCATTAGGATGGACACTATAAGTTGTGTTATTTTTAAACACTTTCTTCTAAAGTCATCTTTCCTTTAAGGAAGCCTTTCTTAATTCAGCTTGAGGCAGCATGGCATTGTGAAAATATCATGGATTTTGGTGTAAGAAAAACCTGCAATTGGAATCACTGTTTTGTTAATTACTATTAGCCTGATCTGAGATACTTATTTAACTTCTTTAAGCTCCCATTTCCTCTTCCTTAAGTAAAACTAATATATGTCTAAGTAGCGTTGCAAAGTAGTAATAAAAACAGTAAAAATAATTGCTGCCTAAACATAAATAATGTCACTATACCTTTATGCTAAGGCTTAGTACTGGCAAACACTTTGACCTGTGCTATTCCACCCAATCTTCATAGGACCTTGGGAAGGCAGTGAGGGTCCTACCAGTTAGAACAGTTTGCTGAGTGATTTGTATCACCTGAAAGCCAGCTTAATGGTAAATGGCGGGAAGGAAGCAAGAGACTGTTTGGTTTCTACATTCACAGAGTCAGCAACTGGTAGGTGTCTGAGAGCCTTTGGGATGGTTTCATCCTGGGCTTTTCAAGCTCATCTTCAAAGAGACTGGGAAGTGGAACAAGAAGATGGGCGTCCAGGCCCCTGCCCGACTTCAGTCTTGGCAGTTATGTATTTTCAATGTATTATTGATTGTGTTTCCATGTAAGATTTCAACTGAAGAAAGTTCGAATCAAACGCTTTCATTTTACGAGTGGCCAAACTAAGGCCCACTGTAGTTGTGACTTTTATCCCAAGATCATCATAAACCTCTATGGATTAGAAAAAAGAGAGGGAAACTCAAAATTTAAATGGACAGATTTGCCCATTGACTCACAGATTGGATAGTTATTTTCTCTGCCAACACTCTCCTGAGTGATTGAATAAGTTGCGATTTTAATCCTTAATTAACTCACCTGAACATGACATCAATTTAAACTATTGAAGCGGCTTCTTCATTAAACAGTATTCTTTGATGGTTTACTATATACAAGGCACAATCAAAGATACCATAAAAATAAATGTCTATACACTCAATACAGCTATAATTCAGATTGAGTAGATGACTTAAACTTCTGAGAAAGCAGGAGATAGTGCCAAATAAGTGTGAACATCTTGAGAGAAGAAATGACTCAAACGTTGAGGTGATATAGGGATGTATCTTCTTTACAGAAGTTGGGGCTTTTTGCTTGTCCCTAAAGAATGGATAATATTGAAATAAGAGACAGAAGACAAGACATTCCAAGTGTGGAATATCTTCAGTAAAGTCATAGATCTAGGAAATCTCATGGCTCCTGCATTGAAGATGGTAACAAAATCAGTTTACCAAGAGATGAAGGTTTATGAAAGGAAGTTGATAGAACAGCTTTGAGTGGCCAAGCATTGAGTTGTGGGTCAGTGGGTGGCAGCTGAGGCCACTCCTTATCTTACAGAAGAGGGATGGGTGTCCAGGGGCAACTCCATGGATAGGGGGCAGTTCTTCTCTGTCCTCTCATGCCATCGCTGCCAGTCACCTCAATCCCCCACTGTATCACACTCACGGATAACAAGGTCTAAGTCATTTCTAATACCTTGACTTTACCACCACTGTTCAATCAAACTGGTGGCTGATCCCGTTTGTTATTCTTTATTTTGAAGTGGAAGTGGGTGGTTGAGTTAACCCTTCTCCTCGGTTCAAGGCACATCATCCTCTTCCATCTGAGCAAGGCCTCATTCTTATGTTATTTTTCTCCCTTTTAAAATCCCTATACCCTGTTTCCATTACTCTATTTCCATAATCAAAATTTTCAGTGTGTTTGATATGCATTCTTTATGTGTTCTTGAAAAATGAGCAGTATTATTTTGTGTGCATATATTTTTAATTTATAGAAATGATATTAATTATATAGCTTCCCTTCGTTTTTTCCACTAAGGACTATATACATATTTTTAAAGATTCATCCATATTTCTATGGATGCTTCTAATTCATTGCTTCTAACTGCAGCTTCTGCCCTTTCAATTACATACAATTAATTCCCTAAAGCAAGGGGCAGACTTGGGAGACAACATTCATAAATATTAATTAACATATTAAAAGCAGTTCAGTTGAAAAAACATTTGTTGAGCACTTACTACCAGACACTGTGCTGGTAGTACATTGGGAATACCGAGACGAATAAAATTCTGACGCTGTCCTTGAGAGATGCCTGGTCCAGTAGGGGACCCAATCACGCAAATAGATAATTACAGTTTAGTGAATTATGTGCAGAAATAGATATGAGCTCAAGAAAGAGCAGGGTGTGATCGTTTCTGCTCAGAGCTCGGCACAAAATGAGTGAAATGTGGAACAAAACAGTGACCCTTCCTAGGTTTCAAAGAATGAGGAAGAGGAGTGCTCTGAGTGGATGGGTGGGGAAAGCGTATTCTACGAAACAGCACTTTTGAAAAGAGTTGTTTCATTGCCTGCCCTCCCCCATGGCCCCTTCCAAAGACCATCCTCCACCCACAGGCTCTCCGAACAGCAGCGGTGTTTACCTCTCCCACTTCCTGAGCCAGGACTGCTTGTCTAAGGGGTGGGTACCTGGTACTGGACACACAGGAAACCTACCCATGGTCCAGCAACCAGCCATGTGTGGTCTTGGTTAAATGGCTAATTTGGTCCAGTCTATTCTTTCCCTTGACATTTGACCTAAGAAAGCCAGGCATGTCGCCAGGTGGTGATAGAAAAGGGAGCTGGTAGGTCTTGTTGCCTGGTTGTCACTTGCATGTTGATGAATAAACAAAGAGAGTGGGCTTCAGCAAATGAGGGAATGGTGCCCCTCTTGGGTGGACAGAAATGCCACCTTGCTTCCCAGCAGTTTTCCATCCTCAGCTCCAGGTCTCCAAGTTTGACTTTGCTTCCTACCTCGAGTGGTGTGAGGTCTCTTCGGAATCTTCACAGTCAAGATTCCCTTATGATGAACAACTTTGAGTTTCTAAGTGATGTTTGCTTAAAGCATGTGCTCCAAGGCATGCAGACCTAAGAGACCATAATCTGCTTACAAAGCTTTAACTCGCTTGCTATTCTGAGTGTAAAATATGTGGGTTGAAGGAAAATCTAAAGGAAGCACCTGCAGGACTTGGTGTCTGAGTACACATGGGACACACAGATCACCAATTCTGAAGTTCCAGAAGAATGATGGCAACATTGATATAAAGCAAGGGAAATAAAGGAAAAAGGGAGAAGAATTCAACTTTAGGTATGTGAGGAGACTTGGGGAAACTAGATATAAATATCAAATGGTAAATTTGAGAAAGGAGAGATCAGGTCCTTCATTAACATGAGAGAGGCTCCGGGTGAGAACAAGAGTGGCCAAAGATGGGGGTCATGGAAACCAAAGGAGAAAGTTTTAAAAAGCGAATATAATAGTAATAGTAATTGCTACCAAAAGTAGTAACCGTAATTAATAGTTTAATGGTAGTAGTCTATGAAACACAGCCAAGACAGCAAGGAAATGAGGATTATAGAAAGGCAAAACAGTCCTATAAATCGTTCCATTTTAGAAAAGTTTTCAGTGCCTTTTAATGTCCCTCCACAGATCTCTCTATGATAACACAGATGTAATTTTGTGTAGTAAAATCCGAGTTCTGCTCTGTTGAAAGTCGCTTTATCTAATGCTCAATACAATGCCATATGTACTTACCAAATATATTTTGATTAATAAGATGAAGAAGGTTCCTGTGCTAAAGTTATCTTTATGGACTTAAAATTAGAAAGTGGTAATCTTGGCAACTGTGGCCATGGGAAGGGGCCGCTGAGGACTCCATGTTTAGAAATGACATATAGTGAAGCCTGTTCTCTGAGCCTCCTTCAAGCAGTCACAGCTAATTTGGATTTGGAGGTTTGAGGGAATTTAAATGTGGGGATTTCCCATGTGAAGCCTCGTTCTGCCATCACGTGCTTAGCTAAAACTGCTCCTTTGCCAGGAACGTACATACTCGCGATGCATTGTTAGTTTGGAAAGAAAATAAAGGACAAATGTTCCCATTCTATCTGTGCTGCAGATTTAACCAACTAATTAAATCCATTTTGCTTTCTGGGCTTATGGTGACTTTGTGTAATTCAGACTGGAATCTTGTCACATCCAGAAGATCTGTCGTTGTCCAGGTTACCATGGCAGCTAAATTTTTTCCTTTTTGTAAAATTATCCCCAGCCCTTGGCTTCAGTTAACCACATAAGCTGGTGTATTATTAGCTTAATGAAGGGACCCTTTCTGCAGACTCCTTCCAGTGCTGTCAGGTAGCTGTCCAACTAGCATGGTGTTGCTGTGTTTGGTATCTTACACTCAGCATCCATCTGGAGCTCTTTTACAAAGCTGGTAGGTTGCGTGCCAGAGGACATCCTGCTGCATCCGAAGAAAATTCATCTCCTTCTTCCTTAAGGGTGACCCAGTGACATCATGCAGTCTCCCCCACCCCATCCTGAGCTCCACACTCTGAGGAGTGGCTTGGTTGCCATCTAAGCCTTCATGGCTATTGTCTGTGCAGAGATTCATTTTTTTCATGCCTGTACCTATAATGCAACATACTCTGGGATCAGTTTCAAACTCTAATGATTAACATGTGTTTATTCATTCCAAATGGAGCTATGGCTACAGTCCCTGCTGCACACATGTTATTAGGTTTGTTTTGTTGTTGTTATTATTTTTCCTCCCTAGGTTGATTCCGCCCAAGGATTAGAAGAAGCAACCAGCAATTAACTCCAGAAATCTTTGTCCTTTGTCTCTGAGGCACCTTTCTGCACTTGCCACTTACCTGTAAGGTGCATCCCCAGATCACCTTCCGGACGCCATGCAATAGTCACTGAAGTTCAACCTCATGCCTTAAGCTTCACTCTGGACATGTGCTCCCACAACGTAATGACAGCCAACTAGTGGCAAATTTACCCTCACAGTCTCTAGGCAATGATGCACAGCAGAGATGTAGAGATGGGAAAAAAAGCAGTCTTTGATAGAGTCTAAAATATGGTAGGTGAACATTTAATGACACAAAGGCAGCCATTCTCAAAGAGGTTAGGAAAACTAGGGACATTGTTTATGTCAGCTAAAACAGGTCAAACCCAGGATTGCATCATCAGCTTCTCCTGCTGGTACTCACCTACGCAGGAGACATCCCAGAGTCCCACGGTCAGGTTTGGGGGTAGAGGTGGGAATCTCCTTACCCAACACCCTCAGAATGGCCTCACTGTCAGCTCTACTCAGAGACCCAGGGAGAGAGCTGCATTACCCAATATGCCAAAACACAGATAATTTGGAGCAAATTGTGATTTACTGAGGGATTACTTTTGGTTAAGTGGTTTTCCCTCCTCTCTAAACCCTATCCCAAGCCGAATCTCTGAGCTAAATGGAAGTTTCTGTAAATGCATCCGAGCAGTGGAGGTTAAAGAGCCACTGCGAAATGTATTGCATCCCTGAATTTACAGCTTTGTTAAGCAAAACTATATAAAAACCATGAAACGAAAGAGACTAAAAATAAAAAGGGAAAAACCAATAACAAACAAGCAAATCCAGCCAGCTCTTTTCCCTTGCCCAAGATGAAATGAAGAAAGTAAGCGTGGCACAAATAACTATTTGTAATTTTTTCCAACTTTAATAGTCTATAAATGAGCATAGATAAAGAACATGTGGATATCCTGGGTTTTTTTTTGTTGTTGTTGTTTGTTTGTTTGCGTTGATCTCTTGTCATTTACCTCTTCTGAACCTGAGGTCTCTCTGATAGAGCAATCAGTTTTAAGCCTTGAAAGAGAGTTAAGTAGTGATTGTAATTTTAAAAATAGTACCTAAGGCACTAGGAATGCAGAGTAAGTGCCAAGCTATAATCATTTAAAATCCTCTTTTATTTATCCCATTTCTCATGGTCTGCGTTGGAATAGAACCTCTTGTTTTCACAGGACACTTGAGTCACCTGGTTCCAGGTAGTCGCAGCCTAACGTTCAAGCACAGCCATTACCAGCTCTCCTACCAGGATGGATTTATCCTGTATAAACTCTTCTGATTGTCTATAAATAGCATCACTTGTGAGGATTGTTGAAATAATTTTTTACTATAATTATAGTGACATTTCTAGCATGCTATGATCATATAAAACTGCAGATATAGAAGGATGCTATTTTGGAGTTATTTTTTTCCAACTCAGTTTGTGTTTTATGGAATGGAAGAAAAGATTAGGAATGTCACTTTTTCAGAGAATGGGATCAGCTGCATTATAATAGGACAGAACAATGATACACGAAAATCAAGCGTACTTCCTTAAGAAGAAAGGCAGCTAGCTACTTTAAAATGGACTTGGTTTTAGTTACAAAGAAAAAGAAAGAAAAGAAAAGAAAAAATCCCCCCAAGTACAATTTCATAAATACGAGTGAAGTGAAGACATGTGATTGTATTATCCTAGCTGAGGGCCTTAGCCAAGACAAAGTCATTTTAATTTTTCATAGGCCTTTACATTTTTGATGACAACGTCTAAGTGGAGGAGTCACAAATGTCTGAAAAGGAAATATTTAGGATGGTTGTACTGTAAGAATCTTTGAAAAAGACAGTATGTTTTGAATTGACAAAATAGCTCCATTAGTTCCAAATGTTCAGCCAGTACCAATTAAACAAAATAAAGATTTTTTGAGAAAATGCTGTTTGCTGGTGAACAATCACACAGTGTGAGGACTGGGCCACAGTTACAGGTGCTTTTAAACTGCTTCTCAAGATTCTGAAACAGCATATGGTATCTATATAAGTGATATTGATTGACAAAAGTATAAAGTGTCAACGTTTATTATATTTATTTCTTTAGCTTTATTGGGGTATGACTGACAAGTAAAATGGTAAGATATTTAGTGCATAAAATGTGATGATTTGGTATATGTATACATTGTAAAAGAATTCCAAAAATTGAGTTAATTAACCCACCCATCACCTCACATATTTACCTTTCAATTTTTATTTTTTGGTGAGAACCCTTAAGTTCTACTCTCTTAGCAAATTTCAGTTATACAATACCATGCTATCAACCGTGGTCACCATGTTCTACATTAGATCCTCAGATCTCATCTACCTTATAACCAAAGATTTGTACAATTTAACCAACCTCTCCTCATTTCCCTACCCCCAGCCCCCGGCAACCACTATTCTATTCTCTGTTTATATAAGTGATACCATGCAGTATTTGTCTCCAAATACTGAATGCTCTCCAGGTTCATCTATATTCTCAGGATTTCCTTCCTAAGGCTGAATAATATTCCATTGTATACATATATATATATATATACCACATTTTCTTTACCTATTCATCCATTGACAGACACTTTGGTTGTCTCTATACATTGGGTACTGTGAATAATGCTACAATGTGCAGATAATCGTCTTGAGATAATGGTTTTGTTTCCTTTGGGTATACACCCAGAAGTGGGATTGCTAGATCACATAGGAGTTCTATTTTTAACTTCTTGAGGAACCGCCATACTGTTTTGCACAGTGGCTGCACCATTTGACATTCCCACCAACAATGCATGAAGATTCCTTTTCTCTGTGTCCTCACCAGCATTTGATAGCTCTTATCTTTTTGATGACAGACATCCTAACAGGAGTGAGGTGATATCTCATTGTGGCTTTGATTTGTATTTTCATGTGCTTGTTGGCCACTTGTATGCTTCTTTGGAAAAATGCCCTTTCTATTTCTTTGCCCATTTCTTAATTGTTGTTGTTTAATTGTTGTTTGTTTTTTGCTATTGAGTTGTATGAGTTTGTTATATATTTTGGATATTAACCCTTATTGGATATGTAGTTTGCAAATATTTTCTCCCATTCAGTAGCTTGCCTTTTCATTTTGTTAATGATTTCCTTTTCTGTGTAGAAGTTTTCTAGTCCCATTTGATTTGGTCCCATTTAAAATTTTTGCTTTTGCTGCCTTTGCTTTTGGTGTCAATTCCAAAAAATCATTGCCAAGACAAAGTCAAGGAACTTATCACCTATGTTTTCTTCTAAGAGTTTTACATTTTCAGGTCTTATGTTCAAGTGTTTAATCCATTTTGAGCTGATTTTTTGTGTATGATGTAAAAGAGGGGTTCAAGTTCATATTTTTGCATGTGGATATCCAATTTTCCCAACACCATTTATTGAAGAGACTATCTTTTCTGTACAGTATATTCTTGGCACCCTTATGCAAATTAAGTGACCATATATGTATGGGTTTATTTCTGAGGTCTTTATTCTTTTCCATCCATTCTGTGTCTGTTTTTATGTCAGTATCATACTGTTTTGATTACTATGGCTTTGTAATATAGTTTGAAATCAGGAAGCATGATGCCTTCAACTTTGTTCTTTTTTCTCAAGATTTCTTTGACTGTTCAGGGTCTATTGTGATTTCATACAAATTTTAAGGTTATTTTTTCTATTTCTATGAAAAATGCCACTGGAATTTTGGTAGCGATTGCATTGAATCTGTAGATCATTTGGGTAGTATGGACATTTTAAAAACATGAATTCTTCTGATCCATGAATGTGGAATATCTTTCTATTTATGTCCTCTTCAGTTTCTTTCAACAACGTTTTGGAGTTTTCCATGTACAGATCTTTCATCTCCTTGGTTAAATTTATTCTTAATTTTTATTCTTTTGATGCTATTGTAAATGAGATTGTTTTCTTTATTTCTGTTTGGGATTTGCACTGAGCCCAGGGGGCATAGCTGTGGGAAGTGTTTGCATACTCCTTTGAAAACTGCTTTTTTGTTTGTTTGTTTGTTTGTTTTGTTTAGTATGGTTCTGTAAATGCCCACCTGGATTGGCTATCATCCTAAGTGATTTGAGGGCCCATTCCTTGGGTGCAGGCCACAAAAGATGGAGTGCTAGATGTGAGGGCAAGTTCCTTCCAGGGAGAAGCCGAAGTCTTGCTTTTTCTGATGGAGCGAGCTGCAGGGAGGAGGTAGGGCAGGTCTTTTGGGATGCTGGGAGGATCGCACTCAGCACCTCAATGCAGGCTGATTAGAAGCTGGACCCTCAGGCAGCAGCTAGAAAAGTACGCAGTCAATCCTCTTCCAGAGAGAAACTGGGAGATGGGCATTTTGCCTCTCCCTCTGCGCTGTGAATAGTTCTGTGGGGCTTATGAATGCAAGCCCTGTAGGCTCTCGGAGTACGTGATTTGGGGGTCTGCCCCTTGGTTGGATGCTTTAAAGTTGGAGTACTGTACGTGTGGTCCTAGCCCTTTGCTCATCAGGGAGAAGCTGGGATTTGGGGGTTTCTTCGGATTGTATGTCACTGAGACTAGGGAGTGGTTTATGGCAAGGGCATGTCTCAGCGTTTCCTCCTCAGTTTGATGTGGATAATTTCTCTGTCATCCAATGTGTAGGAGTCACTCAACTACTTCTGGATCTCTTCCAGAAGGAATGGTCCATGTGCAGCTGTATATTCAGTGTATCTGTGGCAGGAGGAAAAGTCAGGAGCCTCCTATGTCACCATCTTGGTGATGTCACTCATGTCAAAGTTTATTTTAGATGTAACTCCTCTTCTGAGTTCCCATGCTGAGACCTACTCCTTTGACCTGGCTGATGACCCCACACAGCAAAATGGGAGTTGGCACTGTCTAGCTTTTTTTAGCACTGATCAGGGTTATAATTTTATTTATCTGTATGATCTTTTCTCCATATGTCTGTACTCTCCAGGAAGCTGGACATCCTGTTTGGTTTGTACCCAGTCTTATTAACAGTCCCAGGTCAAGAAGAGCCGGACATATAGTAAGTTGACAAGAGTTGATGAATGAATGAATGATGGAATCAGATTAATGCTGGCTCTGAAATTTATAAGTTGTAAATTTGGGCAAGCATTTCAATTCTAAGAGCCTCAGGTTCTTTATTTATAAAGTGGCTTGTTCGGCCAGGAAGTTCTCCAAGGTCCCCAGCCTTAAATTCCTTAAATGAATCCGTGGTGGATGCCTCAGGGCCCTGCCATCACCTCTTTCTCTGGGAACCATCGGCTCAGCCCCCAGCTACCTCTCACCTGCTTCACCACCTTCCCTGGATGTAGCCATCAGTCCAGGGGTGGATCTGGAACCTAGCTGGGATGATCCCATTCTCTTCTCTAGGTATGTGGCTTTAGGCCTGGACACCTGCCAACCAGAGTCTGCTTTTGGCTGTGCTGTGACCTGTGGATTTGGGGACTTTGGAATGGCCACCTCCTGCCCAGCGTGGACAGACAGGCAGAGTCAGAAGGTAGCGAGAAGAAAAAGAAGTCTACAGAGCAGAGCAGGCTTGCCATGCGGAGAGTTCCGGCAATTCCCAGTTTCTCCCTGAAGCCTACAGCCTTCTAACCGCGGGTGCCTTAGGTTGGCTTGGGTACTGATAGTCAATTTCCCCTTTCCCCCTTTTTAGGATGAAAAGTAGCTCTAATTAGTTTGTTACTTGTATTCAGAGGCCCAGCTAAATATACACATACATTCTTCTCAATAATGAAAGTTCGTTTAATTGGACGTTGACTAGATTCATTGAATCCTCATTCAGAGAAACTCGTGCCCAGTATCTGCTGTGAGCAACATTTATCTGCACCTGTGACTCACCGACTGTCTCTGGGACAATCTTTTGTGTTTCTACACAGCAGGGACCCCATAAACCTGGGAGATGAAGAGCCTTTGACCTGGGATGAGTAAATAATCCATTCTCAGCCCCACCTCTGAACAGGTTGGTCTCGCCGGCTGCTGTTGACCTTTGTGGTCATCCCCGCACACCTGCCTGTAATTTTCAGCCCCTCCTGCCCACCACTGCGGACGTCCCAGACCCTGGACAAGAGTCAGCTCCCTGATAACATCAGCGCAAGCCCGTGTCTGCCCGTGGTCTCCTCTGAGCTGCCCTATCTTGTTGTCACACACATCCTGACTTTGTATTTCCCTTCCTGATCTCACTGAGAAATGAGTAATTGGGTTATGAATTATCTAATTCCATTAGCCTCGTTATTCCTCAGAAATCTGAGTCCTGGATAGGCAGTGCTACAAAATGGATGAAGCCAGAAGACTCGGGTCCTTCTGGTGACCATGATCTTGAGCAAATCTCAATCCTTCCTTATTCATAAGATTAGAGCCAATTGTGTGATCTCTGGGATGCTCCCACCTCTCCGCCTATACTAGTGTCTCTTTCCACGTTCCTCTCACTCCCTCCCCAGGCATCCTCCAGGACCTGAAGGTGTGGGGTCTTGTTTGTAGGCGGCTTTTCTCACTATGGGTCTGTCAGTTCTTTGTAGATGTTTTAACATTTCAACTAAATGAGCTTTTTAAAGAAAAGAGGCTCCCAAGAGACAGAGGGAAGACGGGGTGTGGGGAGCACAGCTCTTTGACCTGGAAGGTCTCAAGCACTCAGCTCCCCCCCCTCTGTGTGCTGTTAGTGTTTGCCCACATTTTTTTCCCCTGTGTCGTTGACTGCCACCATCACTGGCCCTGGTTCTTTTTGCCTTACCAGATGTTAAGCGTTCCATGTTTCTTCTAGACCAGAATGCCTTTGTTTGACACACATGAAGCTTTCTCCTTCTGCTTACCTCACATTCCAATGTTGAAATGTTTTTAATAATCATTTTTTTCTTTTAGTTGCCATCACAATCCCCACCTTGTTCTGTGAATGACATCCCTGAGCAGTAAATCAAGACTCTGGAGGGGCCGGCCCTGGGACTCCAAGGTAAAAATTTGGACACTGGAGGGTTTGTCTCATAATCTATGCTTCTGTTACCGGGCTGGCATGTGTTCTGGTTGGAGAGTTTCAACCGAGGAGGTCAACGGACGAATCCAGACCAGCAGTCTCGATCCTTGTGATAGTAAGGGAAGAACAGCAGACTAACACTTCAGGTATAAGCTCAAAGCAAAGTTTATTTAAAGCATAGGTACACTCTCGGAGGGAGAGCGGAGTGGCTTCTGTGAAGTGAAAGCAGCCCTGCTGCACAGGTTGTGCGAAGTTTATAAGGAGGGGAGGGGTTGGGTTGAGGTCTGGTGGTCAGGCTTCGTCATTTGAGTGACGGGTGACATTGCACATGCCCCAGTTGTAACTTCCTTCTTATCACCCCTAATCCATTCGAAAAGCCCACTGGGTGGAGGTGGGACGGCTAAGCCGCAATGTAAATTTATTATAATGATGACATAATGAGGGTCAGGTTATTTCAAGTTATTGCCAGGTGTCTGCTGCGCCTGCACACCTCGGGGAGTTCCTCTTTGGTTGGGTTCTTCCTGTCTTCTCAGGATGTGCTGACCACAGCCTGTACCTCAGCCCCTCCTTGTCAAGACTGGCTGAGGCAGGCCCCTGGCCTTGAGTTTTTCACCCTTCCGTTCTCAAGCTGCTCATTTCTAGCTAACTACCTAACCTTTCCATCTTAGTGAGGACGAAGTTAACCACTTGACCATACCTTTCTCTCCAGACGACAGACCTGCCCTTCACACATCAGTCAGATACAATAGCCCAGCTTCCAAAGCATGGCTGCCCTGCAGCGCTGGGTGACCAGAGAAAGGAGAATATCCACTAAAGTGTCTCACAGATACAATAGCTCAGCTTCCAAAGCATGGCTGTCCTGCAGCGCTGGGTGACCAGAGAAAGGAGAATATCCACTAAAGTGTCTCACAGTTTGGAATCATTTCCTTACTAGCATTATATTGGGGCCAATTTAGCATGACAGTGGTGCTTAAGATACTGAACCAAAAATGTTTATTGATTCTCCAGGGCTCTATCACAGCTCTATCTGCCGACTGAGATCTTCTATGAATTTCTCCACTTCTTTTCCCTCTGAGTTGAGATCATACCAAAGGAGAGACTGAAAATAAAGTAATTTACCAAGTGGGAAAGAGGGTATTTTTCTTGTGACTGTTAGCTTGCAAAAACAAAATTGAAGATAACATAGGTTCATGCTATGTCCTGGGTAATGACAACAATCTAGTAACAGCCAAGAGAAGGCAAATTTATTGCTTTCTTGCAAACGAGCCAAAAACAATAGTTCATCAAGTTTCCACTACACTCATAATGGAGCATTTTATGATCTTCTAAGGAGAAGTTTGAAGAAATACAAGACGTGTGCTTTGGATAAAAATGCCAATTTCTCTTAAAATCCTTAAATTTATTTGTCACACTTTCTTTCGCAATTCCAGACTAATTTCTTTGGGGCTAAGATCTTGACTAATTTGTTTGTTTCTTCTGTAACATAAAGGCCATGAAATTTACACTCAAAATGACCATTATTTTGCACTGGGTGTTCTTGGCCTGTTATTTCCTACATAATCTTCACTATGGCTTTTGGGGACTGATTCATTTAGTCTTGGCACTTACTGAAGTTTTCTTGTCCTTTGCAGCTATAGAGATGCCTCAAGTTGGCAGGAAGGGAAGCGAAGTCTTTGTGCTGTTGAATACCAAAGTTGGCCTCTATTACAGAGCCAGAGGAATGCTTTTTGGAATGACATTGGAGACAGCCAAAAGAACATCGTGAAGACATTCTGATGTTGACGGAGAGAACTTCCCACGGTGTCATTGGTGGTTAGGCAGGCAGGCAGGGCAGCTATTGTCGTGTTTGGCTTAGACAGTATGTTTTGGAAGACAACCTAAGTGAAAAGGAAAGCCTCGATGTGATCAAGGCCTGAATGTTTTCCTGTTACTCAGGCAGCCTTTGATGGAAGAATCGGTATTAAGAAGATTACCTTTTTGAATTACTTCCAATGTTGGGCTAAAGTCAGACAGCAGGGGACGTCCACGAGGCCAGATAGGTGGGGTATAAAGCATCACAGCTAGATGAACCCCACAAAAGCCCATCCATAGACTAACTAGCCTTCACTGCTATTGTCTCCACCTGAGGGTTGATGAGCCGCTTGACAAGGAGATTCTGTCCAGAGTCATAGGTATAGTCACCACCCTGCAGACCAACAATTCAGGACAGGATACTGAATTAGGGTGAATCTGCAGGGTAGACTTCAATAGCATATTCTGGGCTTTCTTCTGGGAAGGAAGTGAGAGAGATTCTTGGAGCAGTAGGTGGGGAGAGATGTCAGGTCGAGGAAGGCTTGAGTAAGAGAGGTTAAAGAAAATCAGAAGTTTGGCCCTAGAAGGCTGAATGTGGCTGGAAACAGGAGAGAAAAGGGGAGAGCAGTGTCAAGGCATGGAGTCCTTCTGGAATCGAGACTTGGGTTCTTTACACCTGCCGCTTCCCCACTGGTCTAAGCCTGTCCCCCGGTGTCTGTGGTCCTACTCCGTCCCCATGGCTTGGTTTGGCAGTGATCTGGATGAGGCAGGGAAAGTGGGAGAGAGTAGTGGGGACGGTACAGAGCCTGGTGACAGCGCGGGCATTTGCCTCCTTTTGTGGAGGAGCTCAAAGCCAAACACGAAGCTCTAGCTTCTAGGCTCTCGTTGTCTGAACGAGCTGACTTGCTGCAGAGTAAAGCCACAGATATGCCGAGTTTCCCAGCACAAACAGCTGGAGCAGTTTCCCAAGGGCTTGAGATCAGGGAGCAGTAAGAGTGCCTCTGTGTGTGTGTGTGTGTGTGTGTGCGCGCGTGCGTGTGAAGGGGGCATGGAGGGAACCCATGGTGTCACAAACTCTCCTGTCAGAAAACCACCATCATGTTTATTATCTTGCCAATTAGACCTGTGTAAGTGTGTGGTCGAGATATGGAAACACAGAAAAGATACAGTTCATTTGATCCCCTGTTGCTGTTCACTGTCTACCTGTAGAAGGAGAAAGTGTTACGGAGAACAAACCTGACTCCATATTGGATCTATTCCTTTAGCTCTAACCCTGTGCTCTGTCGCCTGAGCTTAGTCATGCTGGCTCTGAGCCTTTTGTAAAAGAATGTTGTCTATAGCCTGAAATATACAGCAGGGGTCCCCAATCCCCGGGCGGTAGACCAGTAGTAGTCCACGGCCTGTTAGGAACCAGGCTGGACAGCATGAGGTGAGTGGTGGGCGAGCGAGCAAAGCTTCATCTGCTGCCCCCGCATCGCTCACGTTACTGCCTGAACCATCCCGACCCCGACCCCGACCCCGTCCATGGATATATTGTCTTCTACAAAACCTGTCCCTGGTGCCAGAAAGGTTGGGGACCACTGGTACACAGGATAGCCCATTCTCAAGGCTCTGATCTTTAAAGGTGTAACACTTTTCCATCCATACAGAGATAAAAAGTTGCAGAATAGAGAATACCCTTTGTCTTGCTGGAGGTTTACAGAAACATTGTGACCAGACCTGTGTGAACAGCTGCAAGAACAAAGGATTTCAAAACCAGGAAGTTGGCAACAACCAGCCACAGCCCCTCCCCTTTCAGTCTAAAAGAAGGCTGAATCCTAACTTGGGTAAGATGGTTCTTTGGGACACTAGTCCACCATCTTCTCGGTCTGCTGGGTTTCTGAATAAAGTCACTATTCCTTGTCCCAATACCTCATCTCTCGATTTATCAGCCTGTAGTGCGGCTAGCAGTATGAGCTTGGACTCAGTAACAAAAGGAGGTAAAAAGGCATGGAAAAGGATGACAGCTGCCCTGTGATACCCACAACCAAAGGGGCTTGGCCTTATTTTAATCCCAGAGATTTTTGAAATTTATCAAGGGAAAGAAACACTAAACTCCTTTTCTGGCATGTTAATGATAATATATGCTTGAAAAACTCATTATAACCATTAACATGAATAACTAGTGATTTAGAATTTGAGTTAAAGAGTTAGGTTGCTACACTTGTGCTCTCTGGGTGTTTGAATACAATTATTTGAGGATTAAACTGAAAGACATTGATCAGTTCCAGAAATAAATAGCAGGCTTGCTTGCAAAGCTAAAATTGGAATGGAGAAATGAGAATTCTTGGGGAAAATGTCTGTTGTATGAATGAATGAATCAAAAGTGAGATATTCCACACCTAATTACAGGAAGATTTTAGCAAAGAAATTGAGGTTTTTAAGAAGATAAGAGAGCAATTTATGACTTTAAGAAACAGTTTTGCTTTTGTTTTGGTCTATAGGATTGAAGGTGGGATTAAAGAGGTAAAAACTGTATTTTTATTATTTAGTAACCTTCTTCATTTAGACAAAAACTGATGCTAGGCTACCTTTCTTGGTATAAAAGGAGTATCTAGGACCTATTTAAACATTATCTCAAATAGCAATTACATATTAAATTGAGACAAACCCACTGCATCATCCTTAGTTCCTAAAAAACAAATCCTTGGTAGTTTATATTGTACCTAGAAAAAAATGGAATTTATCATCAAAGCTAAACAAATCAGTAGCTATTTGCTACATTATAAAGATAACCTTGGATTTGATGGTGTTGCATATACTCAGGATCAGATGACTACACATATTTTTGGGAAAAAGAAAATCCTTTCAATTAAATCTTTTTCTGCAGTGTAAATGCGTTTCTAGTGATTTAAGTCAGACCCTGAAGGCTGATTTTAATGTACTTTCATTAAGGATTTCATTGATGTATGAGCCTATGGTCCTTTGGGCTGAACTCCCGTCGGTTGAGATGCTAGTGAAACATCAAGCAAGGTGAACAAAACAGGCAGCTCACATGCAGTATTCTGCAGGTCTCACGAAAATAAAATCATCTCAGAGAAACTTAGAAATGTAATGCCAAACAGAATGCGGGAGCCGTTTTCAAAAGCTTTTCTGCCTTTGGACTCACAGACCACCCAAAGGTCAGCAAGATTCTGATGTGCAGAGGAGAACATTAGGAAGTTCTGGGTCCACTCATCCCTGGGAGACTAAAAACCTAAGAAAAATTCAAACCGTTCAAACCATTTTCTAATATAAAAAAGAATCCAATCCATGCATGTTTGTAATTTCCATAAATTAGCCTTGCAGGCTAGCATGGTGTTTCATAACATTGTCGAGCTATGCATCATACAAATTAGACCAGAGCTCTGGCCAAGAACCGTTTTAAGGAAAATTACAGATCCTCTACCCTTTCTTGCACGCGGAGCTCATGGATCTTCTCTTTCTGCCTGGAATCACAAAGAGGAAACTGAACATTTTACCCAAAATATTATTGTAAAACAGTGGCACAAAGGCTCTTTCCAAGAGACAAGTCCTGCAGCAAACTTGGGCGAGGTCGGGGCAGAACGTCTGAATCGGGTGACAGGCAGCGGCCAGGGCTTGGGCTCCGAACAGTGGGCTGGATTTGCAAATCACGTTTCAAACGAGCAGTGAGAAACAATTAGGGAGATCAGTGTATGAAAACAGCACCTGGGGCTACTGAGGTGGGAATGCAAAACTGTGCTGAGGATTCAACAACTCTTCTGACACAGTTGTTAGATACGGTGAAAGGGGACTCTTTTGTAATGCTGCCACACCTCCACCAGGAGCCCCAGCTCTTGTCAGGAAGCCACCTCCTGAAGCTTCCACACCCTTCCCGGGTCGCTGCTGTCCCTTACTCCCCTTCCCACCTCCCTGCCTTTGCTCTACCCAGATTGCCTGCTCCACAGGCTTTTGTGTGTCTCCTAACAAGCAACCCGGATTCACTGCAGCCCGGCTGTGTGGGAGTCTTTGCTCTGCTTGAAGTGTATGGAATTCAGATTTTTAAGACCCAGGCACTTCCCTCAAGGGGTTTAAAATCTCCTCAGAATGAAAAGAAACAAATGTATAACAGATAACTAGAAACATAAGGCAATAAAATAGCCCAGTGCGTGGGAGTGATGTAGAAATGCAGAGAGTGCTCATCCCCTGGGAAGTCATGAGACATCGCGGAGGGCACTTAACCGTTTAACTGAGCCCTGGAGGACAAGCAATATTCAGATAGGTAGACTTCGATGGTCTGGGGCGTGGACTGGCAATTCCCACCGGGGCTCAGCAGCAGGAAAGGCCAGCAAGCAGGATGAAGGAGAGAGATGGGGAGGGGTGGAGATGGACGGGGTCAGGTGTCCAGAGCAGGGAGCCACTTAACGTGCGAGGCCAAAGCTTGTACAGGTTTGCATTTGGCTAGGTTACCCAGTAAGTGAGATGAAGATACTAGAGTGACGGGAAGTTTCAGGGATAATATGCAGGACCCAGTGCACAATGAAAACACGAGGTCCCTTGTTAAAAACGTGGGTGGGGGGAGAGTTCCTTTGAATTCCTAAAATCGAAAGCTAATTTTTTCCCCCTGTGGTCTTTACCTTTTATGGGTGTTTGGTTTGCTGTTTAATATCATGCTTCCCTAGGCACAGGATACTCTCAGGGAAAGTGCAGTGCTCCCTGGGGGCCTGAGAAGCCCAGCCCACGACTCGGGGTGTGGTGAGGGGTGGTATCCTCTAGCGACCAAGTTTTCCCTCCTGCCAGCCGCTGGATCAGCGTGCCTTAGTGACGAAGTGGAACCAGGCATCGTCCCTTCCCGTGGTGCACGGCCCACGGCTCCAGCCCAGGGCAGGTGGGTGACCGCACGCATCACCCCTGGATGTGCTGGGATCCTGGATGCAGCTGGGTGAGAGGCTCGCCTCTGCAGAGGTGCTGCCAGCCCGGGGCAGAGAGGGCCACGGCCATGGTCCACTCTAGGATCCTGCCCTGAATCTAAGTCCCGGGTGGGCCCCAGGGAGCCAGCGTGCAGGGCTCTGGGAACCCATGAGGGAGACAGAAAGCTGCAGGATATAGGCTCCAAGTCCTGGGGCATGCTGCTCGCACACGGTGAGGCCTGGAGAGGCCAGTGCCCTGACGGGGGAGGCTGGGGTCTGACACAGGGGTAACAATAGAGGGAGAAAGCGGGGAGGGGACTGCGGACCAAGGAGAATAAAAGTCAGGGCAGCTATCGGGTTTAGAGCTTGGGTAACACAGAAGATAATGACACTCTGCTATAAAAAGGAAAATAAGCCAGAGTCAGTTTATTTAAGTTTTCTTTTTAGTTTTGGGTGAGGGGCGGCAAAGGTAAGAGGTATCATTTCGGACATCACAGCGTGAGAGCAGGTTCCTGGGACGAAGTGTCCACAGGCAGGTGGCCACCCACCAGGCGAGCTGGGGACAAGGTGGGGCTCAGAGGAAGGTTCAGGAGGAACTTGCCCAGAGCGGGGCTTCCTGGAAGGCTCTCGGTGGAGTCTCGGTGGGGGGACGGTCCAGGAGGGGCCAGCACACGTCAGAGAGTGTGCTCGTGGGATGCCTGCCTTTAAAGGGGAGAGAGAGGGCGAGCAAAGAGGGGACTCCAACGTGATGCCGAGAGAGGAGGGAATTTTCAGAAGAAAGCCGAAGGAATCAACCCAGAAAATCTTGGAGAACAGGACAAAAAATAATTCTTCTTTGTAATTCCCAAAGATATAATTTCAGTGGCACAATTAACTGGTTTATGGAGTGAATAGGAATCACCCATGTGAATCAGGACATTCTGGGGCCGAGTCCAGTCTGGGACGGACAGTGTGAAAGAGGTTTTGGAGGCAGACAGTCGAGGTTCGGAGCTGCATTTGGACACTTCTAGTTGCCGACATAGGTGGCAGAGAAGATTGTGCCAGGCAGGTGGAGGTGCGGGAGAGCACAGGGGACCCTCTGTCCAGCTGCTGGTAGGTTGCTGCAGCGGAATGTGTGGAAGGGGATGGGGAGGGGCAGAGGTGGGCAAGGACCAAGGAAAGACAGTTATTGAAGGGTCTGTTGTAGGCCAATGACCCGAGGAGAACAGCAGAACTAGGGGAAAGTTTTGCCGCATGCCGAGAGCATCTGCCTGCTGCCCTGATCCAAAGTGGATCCATGAAGTTCAAACCCGTGTTGTTCAAGGGTCAGTTTATATACATATACAGTGATAAACACATATCTATAAATACCGTTATCTATATGATGTAAAATAACTGTATTGATCAGTTGATCAATCGAGTATCTTTGATTTTGCTGCAGGTGACAGTTTTTTCAATAATAGCTTTATTAAGAAATTCACATACTCTAAACTTCACTCTTTTGAATGCTGCAACTGTACAGTGTCTAATTTTAGAACATTTTTGTCATTCCGAAAAGAAACCCTGTATCCATCAGGAGTCACCCCCCATTACTCTCCTACCTCAGCCCCTGCACATTATTCTCATTCTATTTCTAATATTTCCATTTTCTAATTTCAAACATTAATCTAATTTCTACTTCTATTGATTAGTTTATTCAGGCCACTCCACACTAATGGAGTTATACAACAGGGGGCTTTCTGAGACCGGCTTCTTTCTCTGGGCATAATAATCATGGGCTCTACTTTTACAAGTAATAGTTTTGCCCCTTACTACCTAACACAGGTCACCACTTTTCCTAGCTTTGAAAACAATTTCCTCACCACGTCTCCAGCCTTTGCTAACAGTGTGCTTCCTGCTTTTCCATCTTCCACTCACCCATTGGTTCCAAAATCAATGCTGCACATGTTAGATTTTGGTTACATCAACATCCTACTTCTGGTACCAATTTCCACATCATTATTTATTACCAAAATAATGTTGTATCAAAGACATCAAACACCAGTGGCATGCAATAATAATCATTTAGTTGGTTTTTTTTTCTGTACGCCGGCCTCTCACTGTTGTGGCCTCTCCCGTTGCAGAGCACAGGCTCTGGACGCGCAGGCTCAGTGGCCATGGCTCACGGGGCCAGCCGCTCCGCGGCATGTGGGATCTTCCTGGACTGGGGCCCGAACCCGCGTCCCCTGCATCGGCAGGCAGACTCTCAACCACTGCGCCACCAGAGAAGCCCAAATCATTTAGTTTTGTTCATGAATCTGCAGGTCAGTTGGATGGTCCTTCTGGTCTCAGCTGGCTCACTTATGTACCTGCCGTCAGCTGTAGGTCAGAGAGCTCTGTTGGTCTCTCTTGGGGGCTGGCTCACTGTAGGCTTGTCTGGCATGGCCTGGCTAGGGCCAGTGGGCTCTCTTTCATGTGGGTTCTTGTCCTCCAGCAGGCCGGCCTGGCTCCTTCACATAGTGACTGGGCAAGGTTCCAGGAAAGAGAGCAGGATCACATGAGGTCTCTGAAAGTCTGGGCTCAGAACTGGCACACAGACACTTCTGTTGTGTTCTATTTGAAAAAGCAAATCACAAGGCCAGCTCAGAATCAAGGGGTCGGGAAATAGACTCCCCCTCTTGATGGCAGGGGCTGAAAAGTTACATCATAAAGGGAGACCATTAATTGAGGCCATCATTGCCATCAATCCCAGCTGTTATTTCATCACAGACACCAAATAACCACAGCCAGTTCAGTCGGACAGCTGGAGTTCCATAGTTTTTCCCCAATTCAATTCAGCAAATATTTATCAAGTGCCTGTCGTTTGATAAACACTATGTGTGATCTTGAGGAGATAAAGGTGAAAGGACTTGGAATCTGTCCTCAAGGAGTTCATAGTCTAAAAAGGGAACTGGACATGTGAACCAGCATGTACAAGACAATGTTATAAATTCAGCAGTACGTTCAAGAAAGAAAATGAAGTGATACATTCCACTGGGGGATAAGGGAGTATCCTAGAGAAGATCGTAACTAACTTGGGTCTTTGCAGGAGAACAGGAGGTTTCCTGGGAGAAAAGGGGGTGACATGGATCAGTCAAAGGAGAGGGAAGAGTATGGACAAAGGTTTAGAGGCATAAGTGCTTGTGGTGAGAATAGGGATTCCAAGTAGTTCAGAATCCTTGAAGTATCGGGTTGTGGGAAGGAGGAAGCAGGAGATAAGTGATGGAGGTAGATGATGAGGTAATGGTGTGAGCTGCTGGGGCTTCTCTCTAATGCTTAAGAGTTATTTATTATCCTGGATGTAACTGGGAGCTGGTGAAGCAGATGAGTGGCAACATTTCTCTTAAGAAAGGCACCTAGCTTTTGGTACTTTTGATAACGAATGGACTGCAGAGAAGAGTAGAGGCTAGTCAAAAGGCTATTGGAATAGTCCGGTCCATTGAGGGAACAAAGATGTACCAAGACAATGGTGGTGGAAACAAAGGAGGAGATAAGATTTAAGGGAGGCGTAGGAAGCAGGACTTGATGATTTAGTGTGGAGGAGGATGAAGAAAAGGAAAAAGTGAGAATGATATCCAGGTCTATTATCCATTGCCTTGGTACCCGGAATTAAGGCTCCAACTTCTTACTCACCGGCCACGTGGCCCTAAGGTGATCTTTCAGAGGAGCAACTCATCAACCTAAAACCTCAGTCCTATCAATCAATAGCCTACAGATATTCTTCAGACATTAGCAATGTTAATGCTTTTTGTTTTGAGATAACTGTAGATTCACAGGTAGTTGTAAGAAATAACAGAAGAGCTCCTGTGTACTTTTTATCCAGTGTCCCCCTCATGGTAACTAGACCGCACTGATGCTCTCTGCCAGCCGTATTCGGATTTCACCGGTTACATGCATTTATTTATCCATGTATGTATTTAGTTTTATACAGTTTCATCCCATGTGTAGATTTGTGACCACCACCACAGTCAAGATACAGAACAGTTCATCCCAGGTTTACCCCCGTTACCCTTTATAGCCCAGCTACTTCTCTCTCTTTCCTGCTCCTTGGTCTCTGGCAACTACTAATACGTTCCTCATTTCTGTAATTTTGTTATTTCAAGAATGTTATGTAAATGAATCATATAGTATCGAACCTTTCAATATTGACTTTAAAATTTGCATAATTTCCTTGAGATCTGTGTATCAATTGTTCCAAGTTCCTTTTTATTGCTGAGTGGTATTCCATGGCACAGATGGACCACAGTTTATTAATTATTTCACCCACAGAAAGACTGCGGGTTGTTTTCAGGCTTTGGCTCTTAGGAATAAAGCTGCCACAGATATTTGTGTACAGATTTTTATGTGAACATAAGTTTTGACTTCTCTGTAATGAACTTCTAGTAATACAATTTTTTGGTCTTATGGTAAAGCATGGGTTTAGTTTTATAAGAAACAGCCATATTCTTTTCCAGAGTGGCTGTACCATTTTATCTTCCCATCAGTAATGCCTGAGGAATCCAGTTTCTCAGCGTCCTTGCAAGCATTTGGTATTTTTAATTTTAGTCATTTTAACAGTTGTGTGGTGATGTCTTGCTGTGGTTTTAATTTGCATTTCCCTAATGGCTACTGATGTGGAATATTCTTTCATGTGCTTATTTGCCATCTGTATATCCTCTTCAGTGAAGTGTCTGTTTATGTCTTTTTTTTACTCTTAGCCTCTTGTGCATTTGTCTAACCAGAAAATAGTCTGATTTTTTTTTTTTTTTTTTGCGATACGCGGGCCTCTCACTGTTGTGGCCTCTCCCGTTGCGGAGCACAGGTTCCGGACGCGCAGGCTCAGCGGCCATGGCTCACGGGCCCAGCGGCTCCGCGGCATGTGGGATCTTCCCGGACCGGGGCACGAACCCGTGTCCCCTGCATCGGCAGGCGGACTCTCAACCGCTGCGCCACCAGGGAAGCCCCAATAGTCTGAATTTTATCTTTATGTTTTCACTAAAGAGATTTTCCGTGGGAAAGAATCAAAAGTCCCATTAAATCTCCAACCATTAGATGGCTTACTTAGTATAAGTCATTTTATTGTTGAAACATATGGGACTGGTCCCGAAGACTAGTTTTCCCTCGAAGCCACTGAATGTTTCCTAGTATCCTGTGTTGCATACAGCTGCTGAAGGGTGACTCATTACTTAGACTGGTACTATGGGACTTGTGTTGAAGCAAAAAAGTCTGGCTTGAGGCCCAGCTAAAGCTTGTTATTTGTGCATCTCTAAAGGATACTGTTGGCCAGGCACTCAGGTGGTGCGCCAGGTAAGGAGCAGAAGATCATTGTACAGTGGTCTGTGTTTGATTGGAAACTGGAAAAATGTTCTCACTTATTGATAGAAAGGACCACCTTTCAGCACCTGATGCACTTCCCCTCCTCTGGCGTATCCTGTGAAATGTGTCCTAGATTTACTATTTGTGTTTTTTACCCAATGAGTTCAAGAAGACGGACATACCTTTTATCTCTCTTCAATAAGTCATAACTGCTGGATCAGTATTTATAAAAATTTTCTAAACAAAATTAAGATCAAGCATATGTAAGTAGGTAATTTAGAGGAATAGGAAGAATTATCAAAGACCCTTGCTGGAAAGTGTAAGTGAAAATTTTCTCCACCTTCTCCAACAAACTTACAAGCATATCCATTTGTACAGATTTTCTCTCTAGCACAGAATATAACCAAAAGAATTCTGTAAGACCTTACAATTTAATGAAACAAAAATAATAAAAAAATACATGGAAGAATAATCATTTCCATTTTGGAAGTTCTGGGATTGCTGGCTCTATTAAGCATTTGTTCTTTGGAGAAGCCATCCTGGAACAGATCCAGGCATCTGCAGCAGGATGGTACTCTAACACGCCATCTCTCCACGTGGGTGGATGTGTGGCAGGCCCTACTGGTGGCATAATGACAATACCAGAGCGCGAAAGGTTAGGTAGAGGTGCGCACATAGGACCAGAGAACTCCGGAGCATTTATCTTTGCATCCAGCATGTATACATCAAGCTCCTTCCATAGTCTAGTTCTGTGCTAAGTACCTGCAATCCACAAATAAAAAAATCCCAGCTCTCAAAAAGTTCAGAAACTCACATGGGAGAGAGGCAAATGATCATCTAATAGAAAGGGATATAATAAGTGTTAGGATGGCAGCAAGCACGTGGTATTAGTGACAGACAGAGGAGCTCTGATTCATCCCTGTGGTGGTGATGGGGTAGGATGGGTAAGGGACGATGTCCTGGAGGACTTGAGCACTGAGATTGGTCTTGAGGGTGAAATAAGAATGTGCTCAGCAGACATAGTGGGGAGAGAAGATTGTGCCAGGCAAATGGAAGTGTGGGGGGAGAACAAGAGACTCTCTGCCCAACTGCTGGTAGTTTGCTATGGTGGGGTGTCTGGAAGGGGGAAGGGGTGAGGGCTGCAAAGGTGGGAAAGTGCCAAGGACAGACAGTTATTGAAGGGTTTGATGTGGGCCAATGACACGAGGAGAATGCATAACTAGGGGAAAGTTTTGCTGCATGCTCAGAGCATTTGCTAGCTGCCCAGAGAAAGTGAAATCGGGAAGCCAATACCTGTGGTTCAGAGTGTTAATATATATATTTTACCATCAAATTGCTCCTCCGGAGCCCAGCCTATTCTCTGGACACTGGGCTACAAAGAGACTATCCTTTAAATGTCAGTGGACAGAGATTGTCACCTGGCAGGGTCTGTACATAGGTCTGAACACTGAGTCATCACAACTGGGTGGGGAAGCTGATGGAGATCATGGGTGCTGATAGCTTGTCCTCCCCATTCACAGGTGCTGGGAACCCCTCAGATGAATCCTGTCCTCATCGATGTGTGTTATTTCTCCACTAGGGGTGGGATAGAGTTTGAGATTGGAAAATTATGAAGGAGATTTAAATCATGACATAGGAGCCACAGCTGAAGTATACGGGAAGGTTTTATTGGGATAGATGATGTCTCACAGGAGACATTGCTATTTTTAAGTACTAAAAGTGTTTTCCATGTAGGAGGAGGGATTTGACTTTTGCTGTACAGCTGTAGGTTGTACAATTGGATGAAGCTAAAGGAAAACGTGATTTAGTGCACAATAAAAATTATGATGCTTATCATTTGGTGAGTGACTAATACACACCAGATATTACGCTAGGATCTCCAATCCTTTCAACGACCTTGTAAGATAAATGTTTTCTTCCTCCTTGTGCAGCTGAGGGGCCTCAGGTGAATTCAAGACGCAAACCTATCTGTCTGACTCTCTTTTTCTGATACTTCAAGATTCTCTTGGGAAGAGCTAATCTGTAATGTTTTATTCCCCCCTGAGTGGAGCTATCTGAGGTGAAATGGACCACGTGCCAGGTAGATAGTTTCCAATCCACCCAGTGATCACTGCCATGGATATTGTAATGGGGATTCAAACATCCCTTGGGCTGTTGGACTATGTGGGCTTTAAAGCCCTGTTTAAATGAGAGCTTCTAGGATTCTGTGCCATTTTGTAAGCAAGTCGGATACTTACACTATATGACATGGGTATTAGTTTCCTGTTGCTGCTGTAGCAAATTGCCATAGAATCAGTGGCTTAAAACAGCAAATGTTTTTCCTCTTACAGTTCTGGAACTCAGAGCCCACCTTCACTGGACTAAAGTCAAGGTGTTGGTGGGGTTGGCTCCTTCTGGCAACTCTGAGCTCTGTCTCCTTGCCTTTATCCACTTCTAGTGGCCGCCAGTATTCCTTGGCTTGTGGTTTCTTCTTCCATCTGCAAAGGGTATCACTCTAATCTCTCCTTGCATCCTCACAACCCCTCTTCCTCTTCTGTAGTCACATTTCCCTCTGCTTTCCTCTTATAAGGACTCTTGTGATTTCATTGGGCCCACCCGGTTAATTCAGAATAATCTTCCCATCTCAAGATCCTTCACTTGATCACATCTGCAAGTAAGTGCCCCTTTGTCACATAAGGTAACTAACATTCACGGATTGTGGGAATTAGGACACGAACATCTCTGGGAGGCTATTATCCAGCCTATTGCAGCCCGAACAGGCTAACACATGGACACAGTGAAGATGGTGAAATCTTCTCTGAAGGAATGAACTCCAATTCGTATATGTCCTACAGACACTCAGGACAGATCCCTTTAAAGTTGTTCTCTAGCACATGCATTGCCGATAAAACAAAGAACAGCTCCACAGGGGACCAAACGAAAAGCACTCTTACTTATCTTTTCTCACAAAGGATGACAGCATTTTAAAATTCAGATAAATAAAATATGTGCCCAGCATCAAAGTCTCTGGAGGCAGATGAAATACTAAAGTACAAAAATAACCAAGAAAAACTAATCACAAATCAGGCAAAAACCGAGCACTACCATTGTTTTGCATTAACCGAAACTGTCAAGCCCTCAGACCTAGGGGACCAGGGGAGGGAGGCACATACAGATAGAGAATTTAATATTAACACTGGAAAGGAGTTTGACACACAGCTGATCCAACTGGCAAAAGTAGCACATCTCAGAGTCCAACACCTGATAATAAATTATCACCTTACACAGATGCCAGACTTTCCCCAATCCCATTTTACACTGACTTCTCTGGGGAGCTATTTGAGCCCTCAAATACACCATATAGGAGTCTGGGAACGAGGCATTCATGCAACAAGAATCTGTTGACCTTCTAGGTAAGTAGGTGTCACCACATCAGACACTAAGGGAGATATAAAAATAAGTGGGACGGACTTCCCTGGTGGTGCAGTGGTTAAGAATCCGCCTGCCAATGCAGGGGACACGGGTTCGAGCCCTGGTCCGGGAAGATCCTACATGCCGCAGAGCTACTAAGCCCGTGAGCCACAACTACTGAAGGCTGCACGCCTAGAGCCTGTGCTCCCAACAAGAGAAGCCACCACAGTGAGAAAGCCAAGCTGGTTGTTCCTTTGCTGCCATCGCCTCATGTCTGTAGGGTGTCCCCTGATGCTCTGGAGAGGCGGAAATTCTCATCCACCTTCACTTAAAGAATTAGTGCAGCAAAGATGGGTTAGGAAAAAAGTGGGGTTAGGACAGGAATTCCAACAGCCTGTGGCTTTTTACTGCAGAAATTTTAGCATCTGGGAGGGTGAAGGGAGGAAGCTGACCGTAGCGCCTGTTGGCCCATTGACCTGAAGAAAGAGGGTTGCTCGCTTCAGTTCACTGCTACTCTACCTCTCACTGTCATTTAAAACATAGTTATAAGATTTGGGGGTTTTGTTCTGAATATTTTTGTTACCCAGATTTACTATTTATTTAGTTTCTCTGTCCATTCTGGAAGTGATAGTTTTGGATGGATGAGAAACACTCCCCCCAAAGTACAGTCATGAAATTGAGGTTTTATACTTCTGTGCAAGTTCCTGAAAGTCTGAGAGATGCACGAACTCAGCTTGGATGGGCACTTTAATGCAAAGTGGGGTGAGGGGAGGACCGCTTCCACAGCAACCACAGTGGGTGATGGTGTGGGGAGGGAGGAGACGATGTGAGAGACTTGGAGAAGATCAGGGCTTGCACGGAATGTCCTGGAAGATGGCAGACGCCTACAGAATGGGTGTCTAGTAAAAGCCGGGAAAGAGATGTACAGACGACCTCATGAGGGAAATTGCTGTTTGAAGGAAAAAGAAGGAAGGAGAAATAATAAAGATGGGAAAATGCTTGGTTTAAAAAGTCGATGTTTCTGGCGTGGGTAGAATTACTCAGTTAATTCCTCTGAAGTTTCAGAAGGCAACAACTGGCTGACAGTGAAGAGAGCAGATCTGTGAAGGGTCAACCAGGAGGAAGAGGGCAAATCACGAGACGGACAAAAGCTGATTCATCATCAGGACGAGGTTGGAAAGAGAAGTCAGTGACTGTCCACGCTGGGGCATCCATCCTGGGAACTTTCATTATTCAAACGCTGGCCTTGACTCACTCACATTTCAGTCATGATTCAGATTCCAGAGTTGAGAGAGTATAGAGTATAAAGTAACCTTTAGCCACGGGGCAGTTTCTGACTTATTCTGGAGCTGAGATGGGCATTGACTTGGCAGCCATACTGATAAGTAGACCAAGGACAAAGCATGTTATTTGATCACGTTTACTAGAGGGGACACAGCTGGATGGACAGAAGCAAGGGTCTGTCGTAGACGCCTGACCTGACCTGGGGTGGAGTCATGGGAGTGCACGCCAGAGTGAAGAGGGAGTTTTGCTTTGTTCTGAAACCCTTCTCTGGGAAGGAGTGAGAAATATCTATAGGTAGGCTCTGTAGCTGCACACCCACACTGCAGGTCTTCAGAGACCATTTTCTCATTAATAATTTTCTCAGACTCACATATGAGCCCGGGCCCAGTGGAAGTGGTGCTTTGTGACCTCACGTGGCAGGGAAAGCTGCATTTGCTTCTGTGGCTCATAGTCAGTAAAGGATAGGCCTGTGAGGAAGGAACCAGAGACAGGAGAAACAATGAACAGTATCTTTCTGAGATTTAGCCTTCCTTCCTCAGGATTGCCAAATTCTAAACAGTGCACATCATGGCAAAGATTATGAAAATGTATGACCATACACTAATTTGAAAAGATACATGCGCCCCAGTGTTCATAGCGCCACTATTTACAATAGCCAAGATATGGAAGCAACCTAGATGTCCATCAACAGATGAATGGATAAAGAAGATGTGGTGTATATATACAATGGAATATTACTCAGCCATAAAAAGAATGAAATTCTGCCCTTTGCAACAACATGGATGGACCTGGAGGGTATTATACTTAGTGAAATAAGACAGAGAAAGACAAATACTGTATGCTGTAACTTATATGTGGAATCTAAAAAATACAACAAATGAATGAATATAACAAAACAGAAACAAACAAGTGGTTACCACTGGGGAGAGGAAAGAAGGGAGAGGTAAGAGAGGAGTAAGGGATTAAGAGGTACAAACTACTGTGTATAAAGTAAATAAAGTACAAGGGTATATTTTTTTAAATCCTCTCTTTGTTGAATGTATGATTCAATATCATAAGAATGTAATGTTTTCCCAAGTCAATTTATGAATTCAGTTCAATCTCAAAAAAGGTATGACCAAGTATGCATAATTTCTAGATATCAAAACTATAACTGAAGATCAGTTATAGTTAAATCATGTCCTGATAGATCACAAAAATGCATTTTTAGTTACTCAGAAAATGAGAGTACACCAGCAGTCTTATTTCCCAGGAGATGAGACAATCCACCCCTGCTTTGACAATCCGTCCCTACTTTCAGAAAAACTGTGCAAATCCAAGAGCTATGTTTATCTCAGGAGCTAACTCTGATTCCCATAGCAGAAGTGGCTTGGATCTGAGTGGTCCAAGAGGATGAGGGGGAGCCGTGTAACAAACCCAGGAATACGCTTCCCATAACCCAGCAGAGAAAAGTGGGGACAGAACAGACATTATGCTTACGGATCCTTCCTGAAGCCTGAAGGAACGATGAGAGAGAAGCTGAGGATAGGGCTGGAGATATGTATAGAAAATGTAGCGTTGGCGAACTATACAGCAACAAGGAACTTGGGATAAAATCAAAAAGGATGAATAATACGTGATACAGAAGGATGATGTGAAATTTTTTGTACAGTTGGGGAACCTCCTTGTTGAGATTCCAATGAGTCTTTGAAGAGAGAAAGAATTACACTTCTAATTTGTGGCAAGTGAACCCAGATTCTATTGGAACCTTCTTCATATTAGAGAAGGTTTTGAGGATCAGGGAATGCTGGAGGCACTCCTGGGTCAGGAATGACTCAAAATCTAGTCCCAGCTTTTTTGTTCAAAAATCATTAATACACTTGTGTTCATTAATTGACACAAGGTGGGCACAAAACTTCGATTGTCTAAAATGAAGATATATGAGAGGGGATAAAAAAGCATATTATAATGCCCTGGAATGAAAAGAAAAGGTTGATTTTAGGAACAGATGAGGTTCTATATATTAGTTGGCACCTGATAGAAGAAGAAACATGTGACTGATTTCTACTCATAGCAAATTGATATGAGGGAGATGCCCATAAGAGGAAGCAAATCTCATGGAAAAACTAGAAGAAAATACCATTGTAAATGTCAGCCAAGCAGCCAGTGCCCTGAAAGCAATATTGGGGGCATAAGGAAGCACCCTTTCTGTGGAAGCCTGTTTATTTTGTACTTTATGGGTAATGGGACTTCTTGAACATTTTTGTTTAGAATCACAAACCTTGAAAATCTGTCCCTACTACCACCACCGTCCCCCATCCCCCCAAATAAACATTGATATTACAGGAGGAAATAAGTAAATGTCTTTATTAGACCTTTCTGTGCTAAAGCTTTCATTTCATTTTGAATAACCATAAAGAGTGACCCATACAACTGGACCAATTTCTTCTAAGCTCAAAGGCAGGTGAAGGATGAGAATAATGTAAGATTCTAAAATAAGACAAAGGCAATAAAAATATGAGCAGTGGAAAGCAATTCAGGGAGCAGCAGTGGCAGCTTTCAGAACGACACACGGGAGGCCCCAAAGTGTACAAGAAAAGAAAGCAGGCGGGCAGATGGCTTAGTCAGCTCAGCGGTGACAGTGGGACAGAACTGAGGTCCTGAGCAAGTACTTCTGAGAACTAGCAAATAGCTTTTTCTGCATGGAGGTTCCTGAGATTATGATATCCATTTCTAAATGGACACAGTGTTGGCTAGCAAGAAAAATTTAGCCTAATGAGGGGAGAGGTGACACCTAACCTAAATGGTGAGTGGAGGGCCAAAAATAGCTTACTTACTGAGTCTGAATCAAAAGAAGCATATGATAGGAAAAGTCATCCCCCTTCCAACCTCCCAAGCCATATAAGTATATAGGTTGCTATTAAAGTTTGTACATATGAGAAAAAGATAGATAGATAATAGGTAGGTAGCTAGATAGAGATATAGATGCATGAATGGAAAGATGGATGGAGAGATGGATGGATGGATGGATGGATATATACATACATACATATGATATACATGAATTTTATAGTTAATAAATAGTCATTAACATTCTAATATCAACTGAGTGAATGGGAAATTTGTGGAAGAATATGGCTCTGCATCCTTTGGATTCATCAGCTGGATAATTGGTGAAGATTCCTTAGAGAAAAATCAGGAGCACACGTAGGTCAGCCCAGGATAGAGTGGTTAGAGGGAGCGGGGGAGACGCACCAACCTTGATTGTGCAGCTTTGGGTAACTGAATAAGAGCGTTGTCAGAGAGGAAGATGGAAGGTTCTCAAAAATAGATGACATATGTTTAACTGTTGGTGTCTAAAGTCAGTTAAACAAAATCCAGGATGTGCAAGATTGAGAGTGAGGAGAATGAGAATGAAAAGGAAATGCTATAGAAGAGAGGCCTGTTGCAATGCTAGGACGTTAGACCCAAACTGGGGAAGTATATTCATTACCCAAAGCATATGGATCCTAGCAGTAGACCGAGCATTTGCATAGCACTGGATCCACCCAGCATCTATGGGGTGAAAACCCCCCACTCTGTGTGCAGTGCTCTCCAGACCCTGCGTCTGCATCTCGGCATTAGTGCTGTAGAGGGTATCTTAGCCCACAATCCACCTTGGTATATATTCCATTTACACCACACGGAGAAATAAAATGTATTTCTAATTGGCTTTCTAATAAGTACTAATTAGTTCAGGCCTTTGTGATCCATAAAGAGATAAAGAATGAGCTTGCATCCTTCCATCAAAGCCCTAAAGCTGCAGCTGGCACAGTGTCATGCTGCTTTCTGTGCTGATCTTTGGGAAGGAATTGAAATTACCTCCATGAAAAATCTCATTTAGTTTTTGCTAATATGTATTAAAATCGTAGAGGTGAAACAGTGCAAGCAACTGTGACAGAGTTCCCAGGAGTGGTCTGAGGGGACCAGTTTGGGGCAACATTAGGACAATAACTAACTCTTCCCGGAAGTAACATTTAAACCAGGTTTTCAGTTGTGACCATCGTGCAGCCTCAGCCATTTCAGTACATCTTCGTATTGAAGGACTCTGAAGGTGACACCTAAGAGTTCAAAGTCAAAGGAAGAAAGTGAATGCATCATATTGGTTATTATGGATGAATGGGTTTAAGTTGGACTGGAGGAGATATGGGTCTTCATAGCTATAGGCTTCAAAAGGATCTTCCAGCTGAAGAGGTGGTGTGAACACCACAGAGAAGGAGTCCAGGACCAACGGAAAGACTTCAGAAAGCAGGCTGCTGGGGCCACTGTCCTTGTGCTTATATTAAGCACTGGTCCAACTCCACCAAAGTTAGGAAAATTGGTCCCAAGTACCTTCTCCACTAAGTGAGTCATGGAGATACTCCCACAGTTTTCAGTGCATGAAAACTCCCTGGGAAGCAGCTGAGACAGTCTTTCTCTTGCTTCTGCTTTTACCTGGGTCTTAGGAAATGTCCCAAGTTATCCCCACAGCAGTTTCCATAACACAACATTTCCTCAAGGCTATTCTAGGGCTGTCCACTTCCCATTTCCTGTGTAAGGTCATGTTCTTAAAGAAATAGTAACAATGATGCCTTGTGCCACTGTTTGTTGTGATTCAAAAGAAGTATTTAGAAATCATTTGTGATGTAGTAACAAAATCTAATGCATCCTTGCTATCTGTAATCAGACCTTTCTGGAAGGGGACACAGTATATAGGCTATGTATAACATAGTGCTTAAGCTTTAAGTCCAATGTGTTAAAATAAAATAAATCTGTAAGTTAAAGGCTGCTGTGGTGAGGGGCAGAAGAAAAGATAAAAAGAAAGGTCATGCAAATACTGTGGGACTTTTGTACTGAAAAATGAAAAGTCAATCTAAGAGAAAAATCTAAGAGAAAAATCTAAGAGAAAAAGAAACCCACATAAATGAAGGACATCTGAGGGAGGGGACTAAGAAAATAAAATATTTTCACAGTAAAATTTTAGATTCCTAGGAACGAGAAGAGATAAGCAGAGAAGGAGGGTAGGAAGTCGGGGTTGTATACAGGTGGAGCAGGAAATTATTTCAGCCTAAACTAAAGTCAGAGTGGAAGTGAAAAAGAAAGCACTCAATTTGTAAGGTTTCTGTTCAGGAAGTGGAGCCAGGGTCCCATGGGAACGAGCGTGGCCGAGGAGGAAATGGAGAAATGATAGATGATTCCAGGCCCTGGAGTTGGGGAGGCGAGGAGGTGTTATTGACAGTCAAGAAGGAGACCAAGCCGTCTTAAAAAGGAAACAAACAGGGTTCATTTTTAGATTGGTTATTTGATGTATGAGGAGAAACATTTAAAAGTCAAGACCTGAGGGAGGATGTGTCTAGGAAATAGAGGGCAGAGGGGCTCGAGACACCCAGGGGATGACTCCTCTTACTCCACTCAAGGAGAAGAAACGTCTTAAGGGCCGAATTTAGCAGCAGGTGAAAACATGAAGAACGTGAGCACGATTGCCTGAGAGTTTATGAGATGGATTCATGGTCCTGACTGTACTGTTTCCTGTGCATCCACACCTGTATATCTTTCCGTGCATTTGTCTGAATCACGAAGCATGTAGGATCTGCTTTTTATAGATTGAAAGAATGAACTTTTGGAGATTATGGTAAAGAGAGGGTTTGGGAGGGGGGATGGGGAAAGCTCTTGAATAAAGCAAAGGATAAAAGTCAGAATTCTTATGTATCAAAGTGAATGAAACTTTATAAATAACTAGAAGGAAGGGAGAATAGAGGGCAGATAAGATTTTGACAAGATGAACACAAGACTGATTTTGAAAATACAGAGGAAGTAGCAAAAACACTGTGACGGGGCCAGGATGTGAGGCAATGGAAGGAGAGCGGGGGGATTGAGGGGTGGTAAAGGACAGAGGAAAAGACAAGTGTTCCGGAAGAAATTGGGAGAAATGTCTAGGGAATCAGAGGCAAATGCTTGGGATAAATGACACCCAGATGGCCGGGGCCACCTGTCCTTTTCCTAGAGAAACAAAGGCAGCCCCAACCCTATTCTTTTCAGCAGTTAAAGGCAATATCAGTGCGTGAAGATCCCACAAGAAGGGAAGTTTCTGATGCTAATTTGTGCACTAGGGTTAGAGGTTAAGATGGGCAGGGAACTGACAAATGAAGTAATCAATAACCTAGAAGTGAACACAATATACGGCTTGAAGAGCCAAAGATGCACCACGCTACTGCTGAAGCTGCATCCAAAGTTGTTAAGATTGAAGAAAAGAACCATATGGGACTCATGGTGTGGGCTTGGGAAACCTGGAATCCAAGTAGGTGCCATGGCTACTGATCCAGAGACAGAGAAGCAAGTTTTAAAGAACACCAGCGTGCACGTTCGTGCGCACACACACACACACACACACGTGCGCGTGTGCACATGGAAATAATTAGCAGGTGGGTACCTGTAGGCAGTGATTTCTTGGATAGTATTCACTTTCTACTTTTGTGCTTTTGCATTATTTTAAATTTGAATTACTTTGTAATCAGAAAAAATATGTATTTCTTTTTATCATTAAGAAAGCCAGCTAACTTTGAAAATCAAGCCAAATGAAGGATTAAGCCATCTTAATGCCCTAGCATGTAAGCAGTTAATCCTTGAAAAAATCTCGTTTAATGTCGTTCCATAAGCGGTAAGGGTGTTTTTGCCAGTAGGTGAGAACTTTAAGGCAAGGTGACTTCAAAATGCGAAGAACAATTGCCATTTCTTTCTTTCTTTCTTTATTTTTGCGGTACGCGGGCCTCTCACTGTTGTGGCCTCTCCCGCTGCGGAACACAGGTTTCGGACGCACAGGCTCAGCAGCCATGGCTCACGGGCCCAGCCGCTCCGCGGCACGTGGGATCTTCGCGGACCGGGGCACGAACCCGTGTCCCCTGCATCGGCAGGCGGACGTTCAACCACTGCGCCACCAGGGAAGCCCGCCATTTATTTTTTTAAGCACTCGATAGATACCTGTTGGATAGAGTGGAATTGTGAATAGAGTTGAATTTTGCAGGTACATACTCTACAGAGAGGTAAGATCTGATCTCTGCTGCTGGAAAATCTCACGGAAGCTCTTCTGTTTGGGGGAAGTTAATGGTTCTTTGAGGCAGGCCTCCGTGACAAACTCCTCTTCCGGAAGCTCTCTTTGTGTGACCTCTAAGCAAACATACCTTCTGGTTTTCTAGGCCAGACTCAGTTTCATACCTATCATCAAACCATCCCCCAAACCATAGGAATGTCCCAGGAATTTCAGCGTTTCTGACTTCTGAACTGTATCTGACTCAGACATCTCTGAGAAATGGGAAGTAACACCAAGATCTCTGTGGGGTCCCATGTTTGATGCTCTGGTTGGAGAGCACGGAGCCAGACATCAAATGTCAACCTGCCACCTTGGTCTCCCGGCTCCCTCACCTGCTTCCCGAGATTCCGAACAGGGTTAGACAGAGTCCTCACCATTGACACGTGTGCTTTATGCAGAGGTAATACAATTCCCTCTTTTGGCAGTGGGAGGAGGCCTGCTACAACCGGCTGACGACCTTTATGACTGAGCCAACGGCCTTTGAGTGGGTGAAGGACTCTGTGAAGTTGGATCAAAAAGGCAGAAATAAGGAGTCTCCTCTTTTTATTCATGTGAAGGGAATTCAGAAAGGACCCAAGTCCTCTTATTTGTGCCTCCCATTTCTTTGAGCCTATGTGGGACTGAATGGGGCTCCTTCCTGCTCCAGGTGGCAGGGGTGCTGTCATCCCCGGGAAGATGCTTCTGCGGATGCTTGGTCTACACATTTTGAGTGGTCCATGTGAGCCAGACGGAGATAAGGCGGCTCTGGTCTCCCCACCATAGTGACCTCCCTACACCTGTATGTCTTCTTTCCCTTGTGCCTGTGTGTGTTTTCCTGCTCATCTCCATAAATAAAATGTGCTTTCTCAGCTGTATAGCTGCTTCCCCTGATTAACTCCTTCTCTGGTCTCTCTGTAATGGTGTTTCTTCTTTAACTTAAAACAGGCAGGCTTCTGCATTTTGAGTTGAGTTAACGAGGAATGGAAGGGAGTTCGCCCAGTGTCCATGGGCTCTCCGAGACTCCCCCAAACCCCCTCACAAACAGCTTCCATTTTCAGGTGATTTCTCTTGATTTTGTTTATGCCTCACCAAGGTGGAATCTTTTACATGCCAGTCAGAATTTCATGAACCAGCCCACACTGGGTTGGATTTTAAGTAACACCTTGCAAGGAATCCGGGAGCTTCTGGCTATCATTCCTGCCCTCAGAGCCGGGTTGGTCCTTTGCCACCCTCAGAAGAACAAAGCGTTACATCTGCTTTCCTTGCCTGGCAAGGCGGCTTTCCCCATCTCACTGCGAGCTTTATTATCCACTGGTCTTCCTCTAACCCTTACACACAATAGCTTGCATCTATTTAAGTATCCAGATCCCTTTGGAAACAAAGCCTTCTTCTGACACACACGAAAAGGATTTTCAGGCAGCAGATCTGCAGGTAGTAATTTTAATAGCCACTAATGTGAATGAATAATTCTAACAACCTCATTTCAGATGTGTCATCGGGACACTGCCGAGGGTTGCCATGGCTGCTCTATTTTATTGCTCACAGCTGTGCAAACTCATTTTGGCCAGCAAAATTCTCCTGTCTAACCTCTCCTCTCATTGGTTTTGGTTTGTACAGTCTCAGGCAGTGTGGATTTAAAAAAAAAAAAAAAAGAAAACCCTTAAGGGAAATTTGTGTTGTGTTCTCAAGACTCCAAGTAAATAAGTACACGCTATTGATAGGTGACAGTAAGGATCCTGGTGCTTTTGATAGAATTATGCACTTTATATTCATGAAATTAAATCATTGCTCTGGCACATTTATCAATATCAATGTTCAAATTATAATTTGTCGATAATTCCAAAGCACCTTCTTTAAGTGCTCTGGGGAATAAACAATATTCCTTAATGAACTGTCTTAAGTATCATTGCCTCCAAGATTCCCAAAAGTGCATTAATTAATTCATCATCTCAGGCCTGTAACCAAGAGCAGACCCGTGAATGTTTAGCTAACTGTGCATAGAATGTTCCAGGGAGCTGCATGAGCACAGGGTAACTCCATGGAAATCCAACCTGTCTTGTCTTGAGGGAGCTCACAGCTGGGCAGGTAAGATTCGTACCTTAATAACTGTAATAGGATACTAAACAGAACTCCATTTATGAATCACCGGCTAATTTCCTGGCCTATGACAGCGTTTTAGATACACCTTCTTGCTGAATCCTCACAGCATTCCTATAAGGCTGTCATGCTGGTGGTTAAAACATGGCCACAATTTCTTTGACACTCCCTTTGAGAGGCAGGGTCTATATCCTCTCTCATAGAGTCTGGGCATGCTTGTGACTGCATTGACGGGTAGAACACAACATAAATGACACTAAGTGACTTCCGAGGTGTCTTAAAAGGCCATGCACCTTCTGCCTTGGTCTCTAGAACAATTGCCCTTCGAGCCTACAGCCATCATGTTAGAGGTTGGACACCCTGGGACCGCCATGCTGTGAGGAAGCCCAAGGCATGTCTAGGTGCTCCTAGTGACAGCGCCAGCAAGTCGGGTGCCAGACACTTGAGACGTCAAGCTTCCAGGTGATTCCTGCAGTAGATTCCATCTTCCCAGCTGAGGTCCCAGACCCTGTGAAGCAGAGACAAGCCATCTTCTCCATGGCTTGACCGAATTCCTGATCTACAGACTCCATGGCATAATAAAATTGTTGCTGTCTTATCCCTAACTTTTGGGGTGGTTTGTTTTGCTGTGATACGTAACCAGAACACTAGGGACACTTAGAAGTTAAGCATCTTGGCTAATGTCATGTAGTGAGTAAGCAGGCCAGGTCTGTTTGTTGCCACTGCTCAAGATCTTTTTACCATCAATTTATAAGTGCCACGGGAGACGTCTATAAATGGTGTTATGAAAACATGAGAAGCAAATATTTTTCTTTCTGTTCAGGGTCAGTACTGTGGACTCGTGGGGGGCTTGCCAATCCTAAATTCAGAAAAGCTATATAGAATGTGTGATCCTTAATTAGAGTCTGTTTTTAAAATCCACCTCTGGGTTCTTACCAAATTTTCATGTATCTGATTTGAAAAGAAGCCAACTCATTGACTTTCACTTTCATGTGAACCGATATGGCCTGGAACTCATAGGAACCCCTCAAGTTCTGTTGTCCTGCCATTGCTCCGTTGGAAGCCAAGCACGGGAAAGCCTTAACAGCTTTCCTTCTTCCCTGCCATTTAAATGTTGTCTTCTCGGTTCATTAAAAAAAGCTCTAAGGCTTTACAAACCTTGTTTAGGTCTCAGGACTGCAGGAGAGATGAAAATCTGAAGAAGTTAGACACTCCGACCATTCTGCCAGGGATGCAAAGTCTGTCTCCACGGTGAGGCTCACTCAGAAGGCCCAGTAAACCCAGACTCACTCTGCTGCTCCACACAGGCCTGGACAAAAAGGTAAGGCCAACCTCATACCCACTTAGAGGTTTGCAGGACTGAGGGAAATGCTTGATGAAACTGGGATAATTGAATAAAAACCTCAAGCCTCCTTGGAGCTGAACTCTAGGCTATATATATATATATATATATGCACTTTGAAAACTCTTACAGGAAAGATCGACATTTTACATCAACTCCATTTTCCTGGAACAAATGGACTAACTTTGTGGGGCATTCTTCATAATGAGAGGTCTTAATTCAAGGTCACAGGTAAGAGAATTGCTTATGCAATTAGTCACCAAATGCATCTAGAAGCCTTGGGGAATAAGGGACTTTCTTGCTGAGGAGACTTATTTTTTAACTGTATAATTATAATGTCTCTTATCAGCTTCTCTGTGGATTCGGTGTCCACAAAGACAGACTGTGGGGAAAAAATTATAAGGGAACAAATGTCCCACCAGATGACAGTGCCCTGTTGGTAGTAGCATTCGGGAGACTCAGGTGGAGAAACAGAGCAGGTGTGTTTTGTCCACCGTGTTTGCTCAGCACCTCCTGGGTGGGACCCCCTGGTGTATCACATGGGGCTTTGAAGCTGCCTCCCACACATGGTGCTGTGGAGATGGTGAAGGAGGATTCTAGAATACCTGAATGCTTCTCTGGAGCCCCAGGGTCTGCATTCTGCCTCTCAGGCTATTACATTTCATCTGAAAGTCCTGTCTCTGTTTTCTGTCTTTTTTTTTCAATTGAAATATATCTGATGTACAATATTATATAACTTGCAGGTATACAATATTATATAACTTACAGGTTCACGATATAGTGATTCATACAATATACTCCATTTATAGTTAGTATAAAATATTGGTTATATTCCCTGTGTTGTACAATATATTCTATAGCTTATTTTACACCTAATAGTTTGTACTTCTTAATCCCCTACCCTTATCTTGCCCCTCCCTCCTCCCCACTGGTAACCACTAGTTTGTTTTCTGTATCTGTGAGCCTGCTTCTTTTTTGTTATATTCACTAGTTTGTTGTATTTTTTTAGATTCCACATATAAGTGATATCATACAGTATTTGTCTTTCTCTGTCTGACTTACTTCACTTAACATACTGTCCTCCAAGTCCATCCATGTTGCTGCAAATGGCAGAATTCCATTCTTTTTTATGGCTGACTGGTATATATATATATACACACACACTACATCTTCTTTATCCATTCGACTGGGAAAGTCCCATCTCTTGAACTGCCCTGGGCAGGCTGATGGATCCTGCTGGCCGCTTTCCAACATGGTAGGTTCTATGACACCAGCAAGTAACATGACATTGAAATGTAACCTGCTGGGAGGGACCCCGAGACCCTGCAATGTCATCCTTGTGAGTGTGACAAGCTGGCAAGAGACTGGGCATAAACACTTCTTAACTGACCCTTGACTGTTGTTCTGATTCAGAGTTTTCATATAGAAAGGAAAAAAATGCCACTGTACTTTAATAAAAATCGAGCGTGACATTAAATATTGCCAGTTAAATTGTTTTTCTATGGGGCTGTCTTCTGCATGGGGTTTGTGGTATAATTCTTCGCAGGTTATAAAAGTACATAATCCCTTTTGACAAATATAGATACACGTATTTCCCCACTAGCAATAAGTGGATTAGATGATATTTCAGATCTAGACAACCCTAATTAAATTACTCCTAACTTTACTGGCCTCTGTGGATTGATCCCTCTTGACCTTCACAGCCCATCAGAATAAATGGAAAGAAAGCATTCTAATATTTTTTCACATTAAAACTTCTACGTGAGCCTTCAGATCTGTAGACTACATATATATATCAAACTGCAACCAGCAAGTGTTTGCTTGTTCTTTATGTGTTTTTTTTTTTTTAAACCTGTGGTAGTATATATTAGCATTATGTCAGGAAATAGATTAGATTACTGCAAAGAAAGGTCATTTAAATTACATTTTTAATGTTTCCACGTTCATTTAAGAAAGAAAAAAATAATATTTTAAAAGCAAGTATCCTTTCTCAAGACAGGATTCTAAATGTATGCTTATGCCTTTATCTTTTTAACAGTACAGGATAAAAGTACCACGGGACATAACGAACAAAAGGCATTTTCTTTAAATGGGCAAAGTAGTGGACATTTTTGCTACGACACCATGCACTAGAAATGGTTCTTCATGTGAAAGGAACCTTTATTGCTCCTTATGAGGCGTCTTTGTAGTAAATACTGTAAGAAAACACTTTTTGCCATTTGTGAAAAGGCAATGTTTATGTTACATTTTTTTGGAAAAAGGTTTGTATACTTCATTCTGTTTGTTTAAAAAACAGAATTTCATGGCAAGATAACTGATGTGCCCTTTGAAAAATAAGTATCAAATTAAAAAATTATGAGTAACATAGACTATTGGAACTAACAAGTTTTTCTTCTTTTTCCTTCTTTCTCTGCCTTATATAAGACAATTTATGATTTTCCAAAATTAGCCAACTTTCCTCGAGCATTTCAAATACAATCTTGTTTGTGAATATTTACATGCAAAGTCTTCAGGGTTACCCCTATTATGTAATTCAAAGTGCTACGCCCACAGTGGGAATAATACTGTAAACTTCTCATCTGATAGGAATATCCATGTATATTAAGCAACTAGAAGCAAGATTTAGTCTCAGTTTTTTTCTTTTTGCATTCTCCACAGTGGTTAGTACAAAGCTGTACACATAGGAGGTACTCAACAAATATTTGAATTAACTTGGACTATGGCATTGACCAATATGATGGGTGATTGGTACTTCCTAATTATAACAATATATAAACACAATGAAAAACAATTATACGATGGCCTGGTGATTTTGTTGTTTTGCTGAGTAAATATTCGTCTATCTGATTAATCACATGGCCTTTTTGATGCAGATGTATAATCATCTTCATCATCCACCTGATGGCACCTGACATGCAGGGGCATTTTGATGGGGTTTTGGCATCACCATTAGGTACTGGGTTTCTTTATCTCTAGTCTTCTAAGGGTACATTTCCTAATCCCATTTTCTCTGTCAGCTAGAAAAGATATTTTGGCTAAACACACACACACACACACACACACACACACACACACACACACGCACCACACACAAAATTTCTCAAGCCTGCCCATTTTCAATTGTAACTCGTAATTCAAGGGATTCTACACAGGGTAAAGGTTGATTGTAGAAGGAGACATATTGTGCTCTCTGATTTTTTGCTGTGGCATTCTTACGTCATGCTAACCTTGAAGAAGTACCAAATCCTCCAAAACAAACTGCAGTAAAGAAACATCTCCCCTCTCTTTGGCACCTTCCCAAGGCTCATAGCCTCAGAATGCCTGCTATTCCTTACATTATCAGGGTGGTCTCTTGAAAAAGACTGTATATTTGACATTGAATCAAAGAAACTGACATCCAGAAAGGTTATATAACAATGGTCATAATGTGGGCAAAATCAGAGTCAACAGACTTACCATTGTTTTTTCGGTAGTTTCTGCTCATCCGTGAATAAAGGTCAGTATTGTAAAAGAACTAACCATTCTTTCTCATCCTAATGAAAATCTTGACATACGAGTAATTTCCCAACCCCTCCCTCCCTCCTTCCCAAAATGTTCTTTTCAGTTAGTCTGTACTTGTGACTAGATGAACCAAAATCAAAATAAAACCTAAATTACTTAACTTTTGTATGTATATACACTTTCCCCCCAATGACTCCCACAGGTCATTTAAATACTCATAACATCACCTCTGAAAAAATTAAATTCCATAACTTCCTTTTCCTATTCTTTCTGTCTTATTATACTTTTCATGGTTGATTCAATCTTCTTTTTTCCCCCTCCTTCTATCCAGGGAACCTGGGCTGCCCCTTATAGCTCCTGTTTTTCCCCTTCTGAAAAGCAATTGAAAACATCTTTGCTTGCGACTCAGAGGGAATTCAGCCATTTAACACAAAATTACTCAGGAATTCCCCAGATGGAGAACATAAACATCTCCTATGGTGTCAAGGGAGTAGTTTCTACAGATGGCAAGTTCAAGAAATCGCAGCCAGTTGACCAGTGCCCCAACTCAGGTGGGCGGTCGCCGAGGGATCTGAATGCTGTGTAAGCCCTTCATCCAGTACCTGTTTTCTTGCTAAGATATTCCCACTGTTCGCTCTTGTCTATCCCTTTATTCACTTGAATAATCACTAGCAGCAGCAGAAGCCTCATTATCTACATCATCCTCTCTGTGCTCACATCACGGGTAAGAGGGATGCTGTTCCTTCCTTATGAATTCATCGCCTTCTTGATAAACGATGCAAACAGCGTATCATGCATAGAATTTCTGAGCAAAGGCTGGGAGCTTTTCAGTGAGTCCTGGTCTCACCTCAGTGGCAAGTGTTACCTGCCTCACTTCCCTTCAAGCTGCCAACCAAGACAGGGCTGGCTTCCTTAAAATGGGCCTCAGGGATGCTCATGCCATATGGCAGCACTGCGACTGTCACGCTATGCCCCAGGGTATCTCCCCCATGGCTTACGCAAATTGTAAATTATTATCCATAAAATAATGGGAAAGAGAGACAAGGGCAGGAAAAGGATCTGCTGTAAAGCCTCCATTAGCAAATGAGATTGGCTCTCCTATTCATGTGAGAACTTCAAGGAGGCAATCTTGTTAAACAGCCATTTTGCATAAAGAAATAATATGCCATAATGGACCTTTTCAAATAACTTTGATGTTTTCCAGAACAGTTTATTAATACCATGCTTTGGAGGAATAAAGGGTGAAGTCTCACTAGAGGATAAAATCATCAGTGGTTGAGCAGTTGGTCATGGCTCAGCAGATTCCCCACTGTCTGGAACACCCTTCCATCCTCGGCTAGAAGTGCCTCTCGGCACACTTTCCGGCCACTGCACCCCCATTTTATCTGGGCATTGTTTACATCAGGGAAACACAGTCCTGGTTTTCAATTGTCTGTAAATGACATCCCAAGCAATAGCAATGAACTACCATGTGACCTCTCCCTCTTTTCCATCCCTTCCCTCAATACCCCTGACCTTAAGACTGGAAACAAGGAGGAGTGTGGGTAGGAGGGACAGGAGGGGCAGGAGGGTGATGGGGCCGTGCCCCAGGTTTGCAAGGGGCAAGTTAATAATTTACCTATTTGAAGTAGGTTTCACAAGCAAGACCCATCATTTGGCTTCTTGGCTGGATGTGTACCTGCCTGTACACACCTGTGTGCTAAACTCACCCAACCACTGCTTATCAGACTCCTTCATGGAATTTGCCCAATACTGCCTGCTTCTAACTGTACCACTCAGCTTTCTGTCCCACTCTCCTGGGTAGGTTACATGAAATAAAATGTCCCTCAAGTGCTTTCAGTTTCTCCATGTTTTGGGTACATTCTCAAAAGTGATTTCTTTTCACTATATTAATTAATGATACCATATTTTTACAAGTGCATTCTGCTAGTTTTGTAGGTTGTTAAAGGAGTCCCTTGCCAAACAAATTTGGGAAACCCTGGAAAAATAAAGTTAAACAGTTTTCTTTGCGATGGAAATTTAACACACTATAGAGCTTTTAGTAGATTTGTTTGTTTTGTGAAACTTCTGGAGAGTTATATTGTTTGTTGCATTTCTCAAACTTACTCAACTTTTGCCAAGGAAACCCTTTTGTCAGACATGCTTTGTGCACCGCGATGCACCAGTAGGAGTCGCAGAGGGAGAAGGACTGATTTTTTTTCAGCCTCGAATAGCTTGTGTGGTCTAAGGTGGCTTGAGAACCAATAAATACACAGCATGGGAGCGGGATGGCAAAAGCTCTACTTTCTAGAGATTCTCTCTCTTACTGGCTTTGATGATGCCAGCAGTTATATTGGAGAGGCTGGTGTAGCAAGACACTGAGAGCAACTTCCCCCCAACAGCCAGCAAGGAACCTCAAGCTCACAGCCCTTTAGAGACTGAATCCTGCCAACAGCCACATGGGGGATCCTTCCCCAGTTGATGCTTCAGATGAAGCTGCAGACCCTGCACCCTCAAGTGCAACCTGGGAGAGATAGGAAGCAGAAGACCAGCTGGGTCATGCCTCCATTCCTGACCTACAGAAACTGTGAGATAATAAGAATTTTAAGCCACTAAAAGTTGGGGGTAATTTGTTATGCAGCAATAGGTAACTAATACAGATTATGGTCTCGAGTCTAGACTCATATGAACCAATGTCTTAGTGGGATTAGTTTTAAAACTTACAATTGAGAATGTAAGTCCTAGGCAGAGTTTTGAAGGAGAAAACAAGATTACTTTTCTTAGGATAAGAAAGTGTATCCTAGTCATGAAGAAAAGAATGTACAAGGACTCATAGGCCCATCATTGCAGAGAACACTTCCTGAGAAATATTATTGTTAATTCTATACATGGCACTATGGGGAGTAGAAGAGTGAATAATTTCTCTTGTCCTCAAGATACTTTGTCTCTAGAAGAGAAATGAATAAATAATTGAGCATCTATTTTCAAAAGCAGAAGTAAAATAAAGATACAAAATGCTATAGAAGCTATACTTCCATACGTGCATATGGGAGAGATTAGTTCCAACAGAATGGAAGGAGAGAACTAAGGAAGTTTACTTGGAGGAAATACCAATTGAATTGGCCTTGAGGAATAGGAAATAAAATAGTAGTATTTTAACAGATGGAAGGGATGAACAAAAGCATTCCTGGAGGAAAGGAAAGTGTAAGAAAACGTTCAGATATAAGGAAATATGGGATGAATTCAGGGTGTCTTCAGTAAGTATGTGTGGGACATTAAACAAGGTGCCTCTCAGAAAGAACTAAAACTGAAACTGAATATTCAAGTGATTTTGTATGAACTGGGTGGACTTTTGTTTCAACAAATTACATCAAGGGCATGACAATTTGGCTACCAGAATGAAAACGCAGTCTCAGTTTCTATCCTTTTGATTTCATCTCTAAGTCTGACACAGGGAACAAACATCTCCCTTCAGATAAGCCTCACCACCCCTTTCTAAATGACGTCAGGAGGTCCACGAGTTGAAGCCTATGACTTGAGATAAGCGGAGATTGAAGCCATCCAAGCCAAAGACCATGAAACCCATAATCACCTCAAGACAAGATTCCACATTTTCTCTAGGAAACTTCTCCTAACGTTTGACAACTTTCACAGCCAGACTACTCTTCTTGATTTTGTGTTCCCTGATGGTTAACTACCCACTTTCGAATTGTGAAGATACTTAACTCCTCTCTGAAAAGTTCTGAGTTTCTTTGACCTTTCTTCATAGGTCCCTCTTCTAAGTCATTAATAATTGTCATGTTCTCCTCTGGACCTAGTCCAAATTCTCTATGTCTCTTTAGTAGTAAAGACCCCATCTTGGCAGAATCCATTAATAAAGGGCCTTACATATGACAGATGGGGTTAAAGGATGACTTGGCTTTCACATTTCATATTCCATGCACATGACATCACATGATGTTTACTTCCTAATGTCAGGACCATGTCACGGGCCCACATTTGTTCTGCCCATCATGACTTCCAGAGCTAAGAGAAGTTTTGGCTGTATGAACAGATCACTACACTTTTCTGCAGGGTCATAGGATTTAGGAGTTATTACCCTTCACGTGAGCTATATTGTAACGAATACCCAATGTGATTAGAATTTTAATATTAGAACACTGAAACTAAAGCGGCCTTCTATTGGTAAAGTAGCACAAACTCACCTAAGAACCTTCACAGGCATCTTTGAGGGTCTCACAAACATCCTACTGTGGATGTTGAATGGTTCCTAATTCTATCATTGTTTTGCTATCGAGCAAACTAAGGTTTGGAATATGGTAATTTATTTATGTAAGTAGATCCTAAGTGATGAACTCCTAAAAATCGAATTGAAATCAAACAAACCCTCATGAGACCTGCCTCTTCAAGCAAACACTCTGCCTCAAGTATCCCCTAACTTGTCAAAGCATATACGCCCTAAATCACTGATAAGAACATGCAACTTCCTTAAGTTGTATTGTAGTAGCTAAAATTCAGATGTGATAATTGAATGATTAGGGTGTGGCTGGGAGGATTGGTGAGTTGTTTTGGGGCCCATGCAGCCCAGCTGGTGGGTCCCTGACCACTGTCAGTAAGACCACGATGCTGCTCAGCTAGGACCCTAAAAGAAGGTGCCGGGCAGAACTGGTATTTTTCCCCTGACAAGACAAAGCCACCACCTTCCTCTTAGGTGGTGGAATCCTGTCCTCTTAATACCTGATGATGCCCATCACACTTGGAATTGAGTGAACAGATCTATAAGCCGACTCTCTCTTGAAGTAGGGGACCTTCCTTTCTCCCCAGATGGGCAAGTGTCTGGCAATAAAAGGCAGTACATCTGTCTATCCATCTGTCTGCCTATCTACTCCTGGGTCTGTAGTCTTGGTTGAAAGGTCCTACTTCACCAGAAGAACCTGTTTTTATCTCCATCTTTAAAAATGAAAAATTGTTTTTAACCAAGCTAAAAAACCAAGATTGTACAACTGCTTAATAGCTGAGGATGGCCTAGAGTATGTGGGTCTTAATGCCAGTGTTCTTTCTATTAAACCACACAGTTGATAGTGAAAATTAACTGGGAACTTTAGTGCTTAGGAATCCCATTCCTATATGATTATACTGTTTGTCATCATAAAATTATGGATGTCATTGAGTGGTAGAAATCAGGAATTGCACAGAACCAGTCAGCAAATTATATTGGAAGTATTCCCCTTGGAATCAATTAAAGAACATCTTTAACAGATTAGTTCTTTTGTTTCATCATTAGAAAGCAATACATAAACAGAATATTTAGGCAAAGAAATATTTTTCATTCACATTAATTACAGCAAATTGGCTAGAGAATCTGTAAGAAATTGCAAAGTTTGACACCTTATGAACTTATTAAAGTGAAAGCTTTCCTCATACCCTTTAAATTATTCATTTTCATGGCTTAAAATTATAATTTAATAGTTTTATTGGCATGCGATAATTTTTAAATTACAAGAATATTGTCATGTTACTAGTACTTCATATACAACTGAAAATTACCTTTGGCATTTTAGTAGCAATATAAAATAATGAACAAATGTGCAAATCTGATTGGTTACATAGTTTTCCAGCTCTTTTGCAAAACAGATAAAAATTCTTCAATAAATCACTAATTTATACCGGAAAAGTTTAATCTAAGAAGACCAACTATTTTATTACTTCCATTTGATTTTGTGAAAATTTCACTTGGAACTGATTTTTTTTTTCTTCTCCTCATTTTTTTTTTTTTCACTTGAGTCAAACTCTTGATTTCCTCTGTGACAAAAGGAGAAAACAAAGAAGCATTCAGAAATCAACCTTTCTGTAGCTAAACAATGCTTTATCTTTCTGATTTCTAATGACTATCATTTTCTTTTCTTTCTTCCTTTCTTTCTTTCTTTTTTTTTTTTTTTGCAGTACGCGGGCCTCTCACTGTTGTGGCCTCTCCCGTTGCGGAGCACAGGCTCCGGACGCGCAGGCTCAGCGGCCATGGCTCACGGGCCCAGCCGCTGCGCGGCATGTGGGATCTTCCCGGACCGGGCCGCGAACCCGTGTCCCCTGCATCGGCAGGCGGACTCTCAACCACTGCGCCACCAGGGAAGCCCTCTTTTCTCTTCTTTAAATTATTTTCAAAACATTTACTGAAACATGCCTTAAAGATTTTTTTCTTTCAGGGAAACAGAAAAATCCATTTATGTCCACTAATACAAGCTTATTTTCAGTATAAGACTTTACCTTTTCGGGGGCAGACTGTTGAATCATTGGTACTTCTCTTCATGAAATCTCCTAAATTGCAGATGATTTAGCATCATTATATCTTTAATGATAGAAATCACATATAAATTGGGTTTAAAATTTCCAAGAATAGTTTTGAGGACTGCAGTACATTTGGTCTTTAGGGAGTCTGAAAATACCAAATTGACCAGGTCAGATTTGATGGTCTTGGATCACTGTGTTTCATTACAGCCTATACACAGAAACTTATGCATCTTCAAACAGCCTTGCTCCAATGTGGGGAACTGCTTTAAGCCATTCATAATCAATAAGGTAGCTGGTTATGCTTGAATTAAGTAAAATAATCAACAAGGATTGCAATAAACCCTGTTCAAGTAGAGTTTGGAAACCTTCAACATAGAGTTCTTAAAAGCAGACCATAGCTTCTAATGAATTACTTGCTCCATGACTGCTGCTGCTTGAATCAATTCCATCATCAACCTCATCAATATGTCTCTCCACTGCATTGATAAATAGGAAGTTCTGAATGGCTTCCATCATTTTCCCAACTTGGGCAAAACCCATCTGGTCATGCCCAGCCAGTCCTACTATCTACAAATGTTCTGACTTCCACATATGGACCACACAGCACAGGCAAGGCAATCAAAATCTGTTAGTCGTGGAATGATCCGTCTGGTATTTTCAGCCATCTTAATAATTAATTGGGTAGCATCTGAATCCATAATTCCATGATCCAAGTTGGTCAGCAATGCGGCCAGGCTTTCCTGATAATTGGTCTAGTTGTTTTGATTTCCAGGACCTAGTCACAGAAATTGTGAGGTCTTGACTAGGTTCTCAAAAACATTCATGCAATGCAGCTTTATGGAAATAATTCATATGAGCATTACAGTGCCAGTGATAAGGGTGAGAAGCATTAACTCAACAATTAAGTGATTTGCTCTTCATATGTACTACTAATGTATTAACTATGTCATTCCCATTATATAGTTTTTCTACCTATCTGTCTCTCTGGAGAGGTATAGAAAGATCTTGAACACAAGGATAAACATTTTGATAGAGTTTGGGGAAATTTTTCTATATCCATGTTTTATAAATAAGAAAAAGTTTTCATGAGAAAGATGCTATATTTATTCAGATATAAGTATATATATATATATATATATATATACACATATAATATATTATGCAGATATAAATAAATATTCTTCAGTCCCACGCCTTCTCTCCATTGCCCTTTGCAGCTAAAAGACCAAGACCTAGGAGAATTAAATATTAAAATTTATATTAACATATATACATATAGATAACTAGATATAATTATTTTGAAATTCCTCAACAATTAGGAGTTAAAAAGGAATTTAGGATGTAAAAACCTCTAAAATAGAAGGAGCAGCAAGAAAATAGATTGTAAAATTATTATTATTTAATTACAAAATACTTTGTTAATGCTCTTTTGCTCCATGAGAGTTTTTCATCTGACAAAAGGCTTAGCCACCTCTTCAAGCAGAAGATCACTTCAATACCTGAAGATAAATATCTACCAGTAGCCTTTAAATAATGCTTGCCATGTTTGTCATATATGAAGCAGACTTATACATAAATTGTCTTCCTAAACTGTAGCTATGAATCAGAGTCCTATGAAATGTGCTATTGCTAACACACTCTGGTGGGATGATGCTACGTGTTCAATTGTTTTAATGATAAATTTCCATTAGAAAATGGAACGATCTGTTGACAGACAAAAACAGGAACTAACAATGGACTATTTAGACTTGCAAATGATGGAACATTTAATTATTCCAAAATAGCATTCCCCGGTTAGGGGATGGTCATTAAATCCATCATCCTTCAGTGTATGTGCATGAAACATCTATCATGTCTTCCTCAAACAGGAGTCAGTCATCTAAATATAGATTTTTGGACCCTCCATTTCAGCATGACATTTCATTGAAAGCCTGGAATTCCATTTATTTTGTGTAACAGAGATAAAGTGTTTGTAAACGATGTGATAAGACCATAAAGAGAAAGTAAAGCGAAATCCAGCTTCATACAGAGATAAATACAAACTCCACTAAAGACACTACACTACAGAAAGTGAAAAATGAGAGACACTGTGTCAACCACACAATTCCAGGTAAGAGTCAGTGTTCTCCAGATATAGTTTTTTAAAATGTGCGGTCAGTTTTAGTACTGTAAATTGGTGTGCAAATTAATTTGCATTTTGACTCAAGACAGAGACAGCAAGATCAAGACGAAAAAAATGAAATATACTTGAATTCTTTATGTCAATGGTCAAATACTGAAAAAATATTTATCTACCATGTGAAAGATAAATGTCTTGCAAAACAAAATTTTAGGAAATTCAGAAATTAATTGTTTTTTCTGCAGGGTCTCATTGTTCAGCAGATATATATTGTAGGTAGATATGCATTATTTTAAGTCTGATTGGAGACAAGTTATGTTTGGGACCTGGACAAACATTTCATGGGAAGATAAGTACAAATAAAATCAAATAATTCTCCTAGAGGTGGCCCCCTCCTCCCATGGAATGGTAGGGAGTGAGAGGAATTTATAAGCAAGTTTTCCATAAGGGACCTTGAAGGAAAGGGTCTCATTTGGTCCAACATTACTAACTGCCCCTCCTGGTCTGGGCTTCTCTCAACCAACATTGTACAGCCTAGGAGACCAAGGCCCAGAGAAATTCAGTGATGGCACAAGGCTACATGCTGATGTCAAAGTAGGCCTCGTGTTCATGCTTCCCAACACTAAAATGTTATCTTAATTCACTATTCTGCCGAAGGAAAATGTGTATGTCTGTGCATGAGTGCATACATACCACCAAAAGTCTATCTATGAGGGCTTCCCTGGTGGCGCAGTGGTTGAGAGTCCGCCTGCCGATGCAGGGGACACGGGTTTGTACCCCAGTCAGGGAAGATCCCACATGCCGCGCAGCGGCTGGGCCCGTGAGCCGTGGCCGCTGAGCCTGCGCGTCCGGATCCTGTGCTCCGCAACGGGAGAGGCCACAACAGTGAGAGGCCCGCGTACCGCAAAAAAAAAAAAAAGTCTATCTATGAAATTTTAATCACACTATGAAATTGGGAACTAAGGGTTTAATAACCTACCCTATTTAATTGCACCGACTTTAGAAAAACTTTCAACTAGTTTTCTTAAAGAGCTTTGGACATGCTATGAAAGGTACAGAAAGTCATCATCTCTGCTTTAAATACTTGTGAAAGGCATATGTACAGAGGAGAGAGTGTTTGAGAGACCCTTATTTAAAATATGCTCAAAAACTGTGATCACTTAGTACAGCTAACAGTGTGTACACTCCCTTGTCCTCAGACCTGGACTTTTAAAACCAGAAAGACTTAGCTGTTTTACCTGATTCCCCTCCCACCCAGCCCTCCTGTCTCCAAAACTTGTTGTCTCTTACACATTTGAGGTCAGCTGAATCAATGATGGTGGATGACAAGAAAAGAGGGAATTATCACTGACTGTATTTATCTTTTCCCCTATTGTATCTACAACACAGAAACAGGCAGTCCCAGGCCTATGAAATGTTCATTAGGATTTGACTACCTGACTTGTGACCTTGCTAATGGCCAGTAAACTCTCCCATTTCTCATTGACCCCCTTCCTCCCGGCAGAAGAGGCCTAGTTCATTGTTTCTAAGAAAAAAAAAAATTGGTAAGTGGCTCTATTACTGTCCTGGTAAAGATAGAGAAATAAAAAATGCATCTTTCCTTACAAAGGAACTGGAAATTAATATAGATAGATGGTATGAACTCTTAAAATCTTGGCCGCTTAGCTGACTGATTCCTAAATAAAGCCAGGGTTCTCTGAAGTGACATAAGCAGAGCTCACCCATTTTCTCATAAATGGGTTGGCAAAGTAGAGGAGACAGTAGAAGACTTAAACCTAGGAAGTCAGAGAGAACGTTGTAGGAAGCCACAGCTGACTGTATAATGTGTCCTATTAATGAGGCAGCTACAGAGGTAAATAAACATCAGTTGTGTATGATATTGCCAAGTCTACACGAGCAAACGCCCATCATTCTGCTTAGTGTTTTGCATACATATGGACTGTAAGATCAAGCTTGATATGTGTGATTTCGTACGACCATCAGTATAAGAATCTGCCTTTTGCTGGCATGCGACACTGTGAAAGATGTTACTTTTAGACTCTGCCTGACATCAAATGTGGGTAACATCTACGCCTAGCTTCCGGCACCTGTCTCAGCTTCTTCTCTCTGCTCGGTTAAAATATCTTATAACAATGTCCTCATATGTACCATCTTCTCATACGTAGAGTTTTGAAATGTGGTACCTTGGAAAGTTTTATAGGAAAAATCCCTGGCGTGGTGAAAGCAGTTTATAGCACACCTACACATCTACAGAAACATTTGTAAGAAAAAAGAAAAAGTACCTCCAGGCGTTTCACAGAACTAAGTGTGGAAATATCCCTAACATGGACAAAATCTGGTCCCAGCAAAACATGATTCTTTCTGTGAAAAAAATCCTGTCACATCCAGCTCCTTGTATGATGTTTCTTCTTTCCTTCCCCACCGATACCCCAAGCTCCTCCCCTTCAACTGACTCAACTTTCAATATTCTACCATTTCTCTGCTAAATGTTTAGAATCAATTTTTTCGCTTCTCCTAATTCCTACTCCAATCCAAATTCCACACCCTCTTCCCTCTCCTCACAGCCCTCTCTCATCTCATTTAATGGCAGAAAGTCACAGTAGAGGCCAAACAGGTGAGAGAGCAGCTTCTACCTGGACGTGCTTCAGGTTTTCTCATCTCTAAGCCTCCCCACCACCTTGGCCATTTGCTTACGTTCACAGAGCAGTGTGTCTCCCAGGAGGGGTGGTGACGCGCAGAGGAAAAAAAGGCACACTTGGTGTGCCAGTGCCTCACAGTACCAACAGGAAATGGCAACTTGAAAATAAATTAGGCGAAGGAATTCAGGAAACTGAGGGACAAGTTGTCGTGACGGTGATTTGCCCCTCCCAGCAGCAACACACACAGGAAGGTCAGAGTAAAAACAAGTCCTCAGAAGCTGAAGTGGACGGATTGATCAGAGCCAGTCACGGGAGAGGGACATGAAGGATGCGAAGCGCTGTGGAAGCCAGTTGAGAGACTGGGGCGGCTAACCCTGAGAATGTTCCAGAATCAGAGAGGCATTGTAAGAGTCCTGAGGTCAGTTAGGGTGTTGTGAATTGAAACGTACAGGACTGAACTGGAGGACTATATGCTATTCAGGTTTGCAGAAAGAAGAGGCTGGAGCGGGTCAGCGGCTCAGGAAGGCTCTCACCTTCATTACCTGCTTCGGCCTCAAAGGGGTGGAAGGCAGAAAGAATTCCAGCTGACAAAGCTGTGTGTTCCCCTTCCTCCCAGGACAGTTCTTTGTTCCTCCAAACTTCAGGATATTACTGTTTTCCCTCTTCTTCAAATCAAGGAAATTAACTCTAGGTAAAAATGAAACTATATATACAATACATACATATATATGTGAACGTATACTCTTAAAATCGAATATATATGTGTGCAATATATAATATATAAATATACTATATCTATATCTACATAAATATAGATATATATATTAGACTTGAAGAATTTGGGGAATTCATAAAAGAAAATGAGATGATTCAAAAGTGAGGACTGTCCAGAAAAAAACAAGAGAGATAGTCAAGCAATCGGGTCCAGAGGAAGTTCAGGCATTGCCATTAACACAGAAATCTAGGGCACTGGCCTTGCTCATACCAGGTGCTCTTGAAAACTGAAGGGTTTGGGAAAGAATAAGGGAAAATAGCTGATACATCAGAAAGATATCATAGAATCAGAGAGAAATACAACGAAGAAAAAAAAGCTGCCCTTTAAAACAAATTGACATATGGAAAATGTACAAGTATTCACATGGTTTTATTCATTTTGTTCTTAAGAACCATTTTTTTTTTCAGAGCCCTAAGGTAATATTTTTAGACTACACTACATGGAAGACATATATTTTTCAGATAATCACACATGGTGTTAAATTAGCTTTGTGTATGTATCTTCCAGGCACTGGGGTAAACATTTAGCCACCAATGTCAATAATAAGTTTGTTTCATTCAGCATAATAGTCTTCAAAATATAGGCTTGCGTTTATAGATTAAGATTAAATCTAGGAGGGAATTGGGTAATTGTTAAGCCATAATGACCTCTCTCTTTTCTGAAAATGAAACAAATCTAACAGGCATTCCTTTTAACTAAGCCCTTGAGAGAGCCGTTACGTTAGTGTTTTCAGAGATTGCTACTCTGGAGCAAGAATTAGCTATTTGTTTCTGGGTCACTTTGCTATAATATTTTAATGACACTATAAATTTTGGAGCTAATTAACATAATAAAAAATTCCAACTAGTTTTCTTAAATATTCTAGGACATTCAATGAATAGTTTCAGAAAATCTTCAGACTCATGTTTCAAAACATGTCCAGTTTGCATCAGAATAACTCATGATTGTCAACAGTATCACCTTCCATCCAGAATCACTTCAGGCTAAGACAGAGTAAAAGGAACTGGATTTACCCTTTTGCCTGAAACAACCAAAAAAAACAAAAACAAAACCCCAAAACAAACAAAACATGTGAAGCAACAGTTTTCAAGACGTTAGACATTAGACAACAAAGGACCATGATCCCTGAGGGATGGTAGACTAATGAGGTAAGCTCTACAATTGCCCCAGCTATTGCCTCAGCTACTTACAAGCCACTGTGTAGGGAAGTGGAACCCAGGCAGAGTCTGGTGGTCTCATTCACTTGTGGAGAAGGAGCTGAGAGTTAAGGGAACCAATGCAGGTAGAATTCACAGGATACCATACTGTTAGGAGATATCTGCAGAGAGACAGAGACAGAGAGAAAGAGAGAGAGAGAGAGAGAGAGAGAGGGGAGAGCGAACTCTGCAGGTGTGCAGAGGGTCTCCTCTGATTTTTACCTGAATATGGACCAGATTGTGCATGTGAGGAGACTACCTGAAGCCAGGGAGAAAAAGTATTTGAAATGATTAGAAGATATGCAATGGAATTATAAAAAAATATGCAGTTGATTAAAAACACAACCTAAAAAGAGGGGAAAAAGGAACAAAGAGTAGGTAGGACAAATAGAAAACAAATAGAAAGATAGTAGATTTATATTTATCCACATATATAACTATATTAAATAGAAATGGTTTAAGAGGCCCTTAAATTACAAAAAAGCAAGACCCAGCTAAATGCTATCTACAAGAAACACATTTTAAATATAAAGGCACAGATAGTTTAAAAGTAAAAGAATCGCAAAAATATACTATGCAAAAACTAATTTTTTAAAAGTTAGAGTGGCTATACGAATATTAGACAAAGTAGATCTCAAGGCAAAGAATATTAATAGGGATAGAAAAAGGTCATAATGATAAAGTGGTCAGTTAATCAAGAGGACATAATAATTTTAAACATTTATGCATGTAATGAAAGAGCTTTATAATTTATGAAGCAAAAACTGACAGAGATACAAGGAGAAATAGATAAATCTACATTTATAATCAGAGATTTTTATACTCTTCTGTTAATAATTGGTAGAACAAGCAGACAGGAAATCAGTTAGGATATAGAAGATCTGAACAGCACTGCAACCAACTGATCTAACTGACATCTATAGGAAACTTCAGCCAAAGACTTAGAATAAACTATCTTTTCAAGTACCCATGGTATTTTACCAAGATATACCATATTCTGTCATTAGAAAGTCTCAGTACGCAATTTAAAAGGATCCAAGTAATATAACGTATGCTCTCTGACCACCATTCAAAGAAATTAGAAAACAGTAACAGAAAGATGCTTGGAAAATAGATAATTGGAAACTAAATATAGCTATTAAATTGGATCTGTTGTTAAAAACCTTCCCATAAAGAAAACGCTAGGCTCAGATTGTTTCATTTGTGAATTCTACCAAATATTTAAGGAAGAAATAATACCAAGCCTACACAAAGTATTTCAGGAAAGGAGAGGATACTTCCTAACCTGTTGTATGAAGCCAGCATTACCCTAACATCAAAAGCAAACAAAGACATTACAAAAAAAAAGAAGGTCAGTAGAGCACAATATCCTTAAAAACATACATGCAAAATTCTAAGTAGAATTTAACCAAATCATACTCCAAAATATATAAAAGTCATGATATATTATGACCAAATGGGGTTTATCTCAGGAATGCTGATTTAACATTTAAAAAAATCAATATGCTTCATCATATTAATCTAAGAAAGATAAAACAAATAATCATCTCAGTGGACACAGAAAAAGCACTTGACAAAAGTCCAGCATCCATCCTTGATTAGAAATATAAAAAAAATAAAAAACTCTCAGCAAACTAGGAGCAAACTAAAAGGGAACTTCCTCAACCCAATTAAGGGCACTTTACCTGTAGTTAACATTTTCTTCCAAAAATGTTTTAAAAATTAATGAGAGATTACCGTGAGCAATGGTGCCCAGGAAAGGGTCTTCAAGAAAGAAGGGCTAAGGATAGCTGCCTGATGTGGATTTGTCCCCACTAAATTTTTTAGTTTCTAGCATTGTGACGTAGGAAGTACTTTATCTGGTGCATTCGGCAAGTTCTGCCTTCAGCCTGCGCCGCCCTTCACTTGGCTGGCTGATCGCTGTCTCTTCAGTCTAACTGTGCACAGATCTGGCCTTGGAGCGGACACAGACACAAAACTCCTTGGGATTCCTTCAATAACTTGTTTCCTAAATTATCAGTCGGAATGCAGTCTAATTTTTATTGTCATGCATGATTTGGGATACAGTCATGCTGAACCCCATAAATCCTTAGCATCTGAATCATTGCAGGAGTTGGTTTGACTATTTTCAGACATAATCTCACTAGAATCTGGAATGTGGGTTCCTGAATCATCATTCCTAAATTTCTGAGCTAATCTGAGCTTTGTGATGATAATAGTTGTAATTCTGGATTTAATGTAGTCCCTTTCATCTTCAAAGTGCTTGGCAAACGTTAACTAACTAGCCCTCCAGTCCTCAAGAAAATACAACAGCACCATTTTTTTTTTTTTTTTTTTTTTTGCATTACGCAGGCCTCTCACTGTTGTGGCCTCTCCCGTTGCGGAGCACAGGCTCCGGACGCGCAGGCTCAGCGGCCATGGCTCACGGGGCTAGCCTCTCTGCAGCATGTGGGATCTTCCCAGACCGGGGCACGAACCCGTGTCCCCTGCATCGGCAGGCGGACTCTCAACCACTGCGCCATCAGGGAAGCCAACAGCACCATTTTTTAAATGAGATCTAAAAATATTGAAGTTTATAGTTCATTAGCTTGAAGCAAAAATGTGGGAGTTAAACCTAGAACCTGCTCCAGTTATGTGGGTTTGGAGACATACCTCCACCAGAGGACTTCAGCAAAATCACTAATTCTTTTCTTTTGCAAGTATGTGTATTATACATGCTGTTACTTTAAATGCTAGGATTTCTTTTTATGTGCTGATATTCCCTCTACCTAAAGAATTAACCTACAGATCTTGAGTCACACATAGGTAGTATTAACTTCATATTTTAAAGAAGCTTCTCCTGGTGCTTATGCCAAAGCAAGAGTACAGACGCATAGCCATAATTATGTCAGTACAGGAAGCACATAAAAATAATGGTGTCTCAAAATGTCTAGCTGCAGGTACTTCTTGTCCCTTTGGACTCAGACCATTTTCACTGTAAGAAATGGAGGCTCTCTGGATGCCTGATCAAACTCTGCCAAAAGTCCCTTTATTTGTTAAGCCTAAATTTCATATTCCCCTGCCTTCAAATTAACTCACCCTAATAATATGGAATGTCTTTCACGTTTGCTGCTTCCTTCATGAAGTAACCTGGCAATCACAGGTGAAAAGCTAATATTGCTGCAGCCCCTGTGCCAAATTTCACAAATAATACTGCTTAATTATCAACCAAGTACATTTGCTACCTGGTTCAGTCATGTGTAAATTATAACTGGGAAGGAAATCAGACAACGTCTTTGCTTACTTTCCTAAATGCGGCAACGACTGTGCCCCACGTTACTGAGAATAAAGCATGTGGAACAGAGGCTTTCACCGACTGCCGCGAACGGCAGCAAGCGTTTGTCTGAATCTGGCTCTGGATGTGCTCGGTGGCTTCCTTCCCCACCAGCAGTAAATTTTGATGCTTGCAACAAATAACCTTGAATGACATCATTGCAGTAGAGGCAGCCCATCTGGTGCTGTGTAGTCAGACCCAGGTCTTACTTAAAATAGGCCACCTTCACTAGGAGCATTTATCTCACTATTTCAAAGTGCTTGGTAAATATTAGTGCACTTTCTCAATGGTTTTGGAAAGCGTTATAACAATGGTCAAGAACAAAGTTGTTAGATGGGAAATCTAACTCAGGAAGTCCCCTACTGAAGTCAGAACAATTAGCAGCCAATCAGATGTGTGCCTGGTGCTCGTTCATTTACATGTTTGACAAATATTGATCAAGGGTTTGTTATACTATTATATTAGACAGTATAGACATAAACCCTGGCCTCCCAGAGTCTACAGCCTGGTGAGAATATGAGATAGCCAAGTAGCCAAGCAATTATAAACAATGCAAAAGCCCCATTAGAAAAAAGAATACTTTGGTGACACTTCAGAGAGTTATTGATTTCTTGTTCGGTGCATCAGGGAAGCCATAGGGCAGTAACTGACTTCTACACTGAAATCTGAAAAGCAGGTAGGGGTCAGTCAGATGGGGGAACATAGGTAAGAGTGTTACCAGCCATGGCGATGGTGTGCATGAGAGCCTGGAAGCAAGCAAGGATGTGGAGTGATTGGGGAGGACAAGATTTTCACTCTCACGGGATAGGGTAGGAAAAGGGGAAGCAGAGGTGGCTGTGGACATATTGCAACCAGGTTTTGCTAGTTTTCTAAACTATGTTAAGGACTTTGGACTTTTTTCCTGAGAGTACTGGGGAAAATGTTGAAGGATTTAAGCCATGACATATCATAATTGGTTTCATATTTTTAAAAATATCACTTGTGGAGCAGGGTGGGAAAATGATTGATGGCAGAGGCTGCTGTAGTAATTCAGACACAGAATGATGGCGGCCTAGATTAGGGAAGCAGCATTGGAGATGGAGAAGAGGGGATGGATTTATAGAAGATACAAGAGTTAAGACTTTTAGATCGTTGAATGTGGCAGGCAGGGGAGGCTGAGGAGTGAAAGCTGCCTCCCAGTTTCCGGCTACGTTTGATGTTGGTACCATTTGTTGATATGAGCATGAAGAAGAAGAGATAGGAGTGGGGCATGAGGGTGAGGAATAGAAATTTTGTTAGTACCATGGTCTAAACACTATTGGAGATGACCGGTAGACAGCTGGCTATCATATAGGTCTGAACTCTAGGAGAGAGAGATAGACTGGGGCTACAGGTTTGAGAATCATTGCCACATAGATGGTAGATGTATCAGGGGACTTGCCCAGGGAGAGTATGTAGAGGGAGAAGAGAGAAAGCCTTGGGTAAAATCCCCAAACACCGTCATCCAAGGGATAAAGAGGAATCTTGAAGGGAGATCAAGAAGCAGCCAGAGAAGTAAGAAGAATACCAAGAGAGAAAAATATCACAGAAGCCAAGGCAACTGTGTTTCAAGAAAAAGGAAGATAAAGTGAGTAAATAAGGAACTGAAATCTATGAATTGGATTGAGGAACGAGATTGTTGGTGTCTTTGGTGAGGACATCCCATTTCGGTGGAATGGTTATGACAGAAAGAATATTTCTGTGAGCTAAAGAGTGAATATGAAGTGAGAAAATATAGACCATCTCTGTAGACCACATTTGAGAAATTGGGAAGAGGAGTAGAGGAATAGGGCAACTGCTGAAAGGTGAGGACGGTACATAGATGGTAATGTTACAATGTGAGAGCATATGTAACTGCTTAGAGAAAGGAGCTAGGACAAGGTGAGAAAAAAGGTACAGGATGACGAGCACATAGCTTATGGAGCAGCTGGGCTACCAGCCCCGGCACTCTCAATACTGAGGTCCTTCCTGACCTCAGATCCAACGTATTAAAATACACCAATCGCTCACGTTAAGTACATTTTTCACAAAGAAAAAAAGTAAAAGGATGTTTATAATTTTGCTTTCAAAATGAGTTGGCTCTAGATAACTCAATTTATAATTCAGTCTCTTGATCAACACTTAATGTGCATAGTCGGGATTTTGAAAAATGGAGACCATCCAGCTCACAAATTGTTTTCAAATGGAGTGAAATGTTCATGAATATTAAGTTCACAATGATGACATAATGTTACATTTTATATACATTCTGTTATTTATTACATTTGATTTTCATTATTTATATTTTGAATTCAAACTTTTTTTCTGGACACAAACATGTCTGTAGGTACTAGATTTCTTAAGGGCTGAAATGGTCTAAAGAACAAGGTTCTTTAGGAGGTGGGAGGTGTCAGGGTAAAGGGCAGAGGGGAAGGGACTGTTCTTCAAAAGGAAACTCATTCTTCTGTACAAGAGAAAAGGACAAAAGAACAGGTGAAGAAGTAAGTGGATAAAATTCCCAATTAATGGTATCTACTTACTCTAGGAGGTAGAAATTGAAATGCTGTCACCTCTTTGTGTGCCTCTGTGTGTGTGTGTGTGTGTGTGTGTGTGTGTGTGTGCGTACATGTGTTCTTGAAAAGGCATGATATTCCTTCTGGAAACTTTCTTAGAAGCCAACACCTTGAAAATGTTCTCCACTGATGGTGTTTGGAAACTGTTGCCTCTTTCCCATCCCCTGACATCTAGAGACATCACACCCTGTGGGGTTGGATATGAACAGATGCACAGAAGTACTGCACCTCTCTGTTCAAGCTAAGAAATTGCTTACTTGCCCCATTCTTCCTCCTCAAAGCAACCCCTCTTCCCCTCTCCCCTCACGTTAGGATGCCAGAGGCTGAACAGGGCATTCTTATCCACCTTTGTGACAACTGCACTCCACTCCCCTTTAAAGTCTTATTTAAAAGAAAGAGGAGAACATATTTTAATATGAATTGTAATACATCCTATTTTCTCCTTTCCTTTTTTTTTTTGATAAATACTACATATTTCCTATAGAATAATCAGAAAATGCAGACAAAATTTTAAAAAATACCATCTTTGGGCTTCCCTGGTGGTGCAGTGGTTGAGAGTCCACCTGCCGATGCAGGGGACACGGGTTCATGCCCCGGCCCAGGAAGATCCCACATGCCGTGGAGTGGCTGGGCCTGTGAGCCATGGCCGCGGAGCCTGCGTGTCCGGAGCCTGTGCTCTGCAACGGGAGAGGCCACAACAGTGAGAGGCCTGCGTACTGCAAAATAAATAAATAAATAAATACCATCTTTAATACATCAACCATGTTAATATGTCACTGTTTCTTAAAAAAAATTCATGATAGGAAATATTTTATAATCTGCTTTTTTATTTCAAGTAAAATATTGTGAAGGTCAATAAACATATTTTACAACAAAATGTTTTATAGCTATAGTGTGTTCCATTGTTTAACCATTTTCCTATTGCTGGATATTTTCTTCCAAAATGTCAATATTATAAAGAACACTGTGATGATTATCCTTGTATTTAAATGTGTGTATGCATTATTCTTTTTTTAGTTTTTTAATTTTTTTATTCTTTTTACTTTATTATTTTTGGCTGCATTGGGTCTTTGTCACTGCACGTGGGCTTTCTCTAGTTGTGGTGAGCAGGGGCTACTCGGGCTACTCTTCGTTGCGGTGTGCAGGCTTCTCATTGTTGTGGCTTCTCTTGTTGCAGAGCACAGGCTCTAGGTGCGTGGGTTTCAGTAGTTGCAGCACACGAGCTCAGTAGTTGCGGCATGTGAGCTCAGTAGTTGTGGCTCGTGGGCTCTAGAGTGCAGGTTCAGTAGCTGTGGTGCACGGGCTTAGCTGCTCCATGCATGTGGCATCTTCCCGGTCCAGGGCTCGAACCTGTGTCCCCAGCATTGGCAGGCGGATTCTTAACCACTGCGCCACCAGGGAAGTCCCGTGTTTGTATTATTGATTCTACTTACTAAGAATGAACTTTTAGTAGTGGAGTTGCTAGTTATGAGTTTGAGTTTGTACTTTTCAAGGCTGTGGATTCATTTCGAGGTCACTTTAACATAATCCCTTTAGTCCTCTGAAATACCTAAGGTCTTGCCATCTATTTTCATCACCTTCTATATAGAGAAGTTGGAGGTGACTCAATGATTCTGGGGACCAGCTTGGAAAAAACCAAAATGTCAAAAATCCAACCTTCTCAAAAGTCTCTGCCTCTTTAAAAATTTGAATCACTTCTTTTCTCAAAGATATCACCACAAAATGGTGTTAGACTCCAAAACTGCAAAGTTGATGCCAGGCAATCCATTTCGGTAATGGGATGCCCGGTGCTGTTTTCAGCATTTGTAGGAATTGAAGGTCAAGGGTAGTGAGAGCGAGGTCTTCTCTCCTGAAGCATCGGTGCAATCTTATTCACTTCGGAAATGCTGCAGTGCCTGTGGGAAACCTGAGAGCATCAGCGGGACACTATTATTAAAATCTCCTAATTATTTGAAAAGCCATTTGGGATAATAGAGTAGGTTTACTTTTCTTTCATTAATGTCCCTGGGCAGGCTATAGAGAAGTAAGAGAGTCACAACTTCATTGCTTTTGGCCAAAGGCCATTGCAGTGCTTCCAGATGGAGGGATAAAATAGGTAGAGTGTTCTTCAGAGAAGGTTATACGCTTGTAGACAGAACAGAATTAGCGCACAATTCTTAGTGTACTAACACACAGTACTTTGGTATTGCTTTTCTGAAGAGAATGTCAGATCAATATACTACCATGTCAAATGGACCGTGATGTCTAAAGTAACTGTAGATCTGGCTTTAGAAGGAACTTGTGGGCAAAAAAGAGACGAAGGTACATGAAAGTCTGTGACGGACAATAAGTAACTCACATCTTATGGAACAAGGTCTAGATAAGGTACCGGATAAATTACACTGATAAACTTCTGAAATTATCCAAAATACATGTGACAGAAGTCTAGAGTAATAAGAAACAAGTGTCTGTCATAATTCGGTGTAAGAAATACCATTTGAGTTAAGCTCTTTATACTGTGTACATTTGCCTAAGCCACATAAATTAGTACACCTTTCTTTCGTATTGGTTTTTATATAGCAAAATTAAAATAGAGCAGTATTCAGGGGAGAGTATCTTGAAGGTCACAACAATGTGAAGAAGATGGCTGTGGGGCGTGTCAGCTGAATCACCCAAGGAAACTGGAGGAATAGGACTGGATTTCTTCCACGGAGCTGGCCTGGCAAATTCCCATGAAATTAGGTCACTAGGCAAACGTTCCAGGGCTGGCAGCATACTTACGATTCTCAATCTCCCTTCTATGTTGTTAAAAAAAAAAAAAGAGTCTTTGGTATTTAGAAATCCTGCTAAGGCAGTATCTGAAATAACAGAATGGCTTGGGGGGACACCAGATGAATGCTAAATAGGAGGAAAATATGGAGTTTAGAGAGAGTCCTGAGACTCGAGAGAGAAACTTAGCTACGGAGGCTAAAGGGTGAAGTCACAAGCTAATCAATCAACCAATTAACAAGTATTTATCGAGAATGTACAGGACACCTGATACCATAGCAACTAGAGATGCTGGGAAGTGCAGGACCTGCACTGGATGCTGCCTCTAGTTCATCTGGAGATTCAGGAACAGCCCAATCAGGGCTACTACATAGAAAACATCCACCTGGTGCACTCGGCTGCACGTTCAGAGGATGACATGAAGATAGATGAAGTAATGTGCTGGTCAGTGGCCAGTGTTTTAACTCACAAGACTCATAACCTTCTCATACCTCAGATCTCAAGTTCTGTTCTTAGACACACATTTTCTGGCACTTTCATTTCAAGAAGTCTCTAAACAAATACCAATTCTACACACTCTCAGAAACCCAAGAACGTCTAAGTAATTTTTCCCAGCCAACAGCACAGATATAACGACGTCCCTCTTACTGTCCAATACTTGTTTTAAAATTTAAGAGATATTCTTTAGCTTAGGTAGCTGGGCATCCCTCATTTACAAGTAATGGTACAACTTTCCAGGGAAAAACAAAAGCTTCCCGGGGTAACTGAGTGTCCGTATTCCCTGCACCATGTCTGAGGGCAGCCCCTGGCCCCTCCATGCTGTGGTCTTTAGCATTGTTGCTTGGAAAGGTGACCTATGTGCTTCCAACTATATGGATGGAGATTGTCTCCCATAATCAAAAGAGGAGAAGGTACTGAAAGTCTACTTCCTGTTGCAGTAACAAAGGCCCAAGTAACCTTTATCAACTGAACCTTGCTGGTTCAATTGATGGTTTTATAGTCATTGGTTTTTACGTGTGGAGAAGCCAGTATGTGTAAAGATACTTATCACCTGCTCCAGTGGCCTGTGGTCAGTGTACTTAGAACATCACCGATAACAACACACAATGATTTTCTTTAAAGATTATCTTGGACTCAGGTCCTAAACTGTCTTTTTTTTTTTTAATCTAGTGAGAAACTAGTGGACATTAGCTACGCTTGGTTAAAAGTTTGAAAACCATGCAGCTAGAGAAACAGTCTTGCAGTGAGTGAAATGCTCTAACTTGACTTTCACACTCTTTTAGTTTCATCACATTGACAGCAGATTTTTACATTTCTTATGAATTTTTGATTATTTTTATCAGACAGTTTGAGAAATTCTAAATATCACATTGCAAACCTAATTATTTTTAAGAAGAGCGTTATGTCACAAATGACTGACTGCTTATCTATAATATACAGGAAGACTAATCTTATTTGGAAATAACCAAAAGGATCTGTTAAATTATGGATAAAGCATGAATCATTTTATGCCTAATTATAAAAATAATGAGTAAAATATCAGAAAAATTTGTTTGGGGAATTCTAGTAAAAAAAAAATAAAACAGTTACCAATTTTCCTAATAGAACTTTGGAAGTAATTGTATTCCCAATTTCACGGAAAAATAATTTTATTATTATTAATGTGTTTAATTCTCAGAAGTTAGCTGTGATATTTTTAGTGTAAGCTTATAAGACATTCATATGTGAATTTTATTATTCCTCCAAGAAAGCAAAAATAAACAGTAAGACTAATTTCAGATAAGGATAAAGACGTCTAGATTCTTTGTGCTCTACTGCTGAGTAACCTTTGGCGAATTAATTTTCTGGAACTTGATTTCCACATATATTAAACAAAGAGGCTAGAAGCAGATCCCTCCTGACGATCATCCTGAGACATACTCTGAAAAACAATGTTCCTCGGACAAATGAATTTGGAAATCACTATACATTGTATCTCCAGAAGGATATTCACAATCCTGCAGTACAGGAACTTGCTTACTTTGTTATTGCCAAAATTCCCCAAAGTGATTTGGCCACAGACTTCTTCCTCTGTTTTCTTTGCATAACAATTAGCATACTTGGAAGCACTTTGAGAAACTCTGGCCATATGATCCGAAGGGTGTGCTCCAGATCCCACATGGTGCTGTCTTACGTAATTCAAGGCAAGACAATGAAAAGTTGAGTCTCACTCTTCTTTCAAGAACAAAAATTGGGATCTTTGTGTGCATTGAAATCCTGTTATTCTTCCTCATGATAGCTTACTAGTCCCACTTTTTTAGTATCCATGAACACCAAAAGTCATACATTTTATGCAGGCCCTGGACCACAACTTTTTATGCCACTGAGACTTCTGAGCCACTAGCAAATTACCACAACTAGCTTAAGCCTTACTCAATTATGAAACAAATGTCAAAAAGCTCAAAAAGGACAAATGGCTAAAGCCTTGGACAGCCAAACCAAACTTTCACACTTCTCAAATCATTGTAGCAAATTGTTGGCCACATCTGCTCAATAAACACTTAGTGAAGATAGGTTATATCACAACATTATGACAGATACTCTCAAGCAATGAAGAAGAAATGCTCCCATATATGAAAGGAGATTTTTGTCTAGCAGGAGATGAGATATACTAAAATATTAATGATAATAATATACTATTATATTACTTATATAATAATAACAGCAAAAAAACCCAATTACTACTGTTTATTGAGTCTATATTATATGGCAGGTACTACATATACATTATCATTTATCTTGTTAAAAAACCCTGAAAACATAGATTCTATTATTATTCTCATTTTACAATGAGGAAACTAAGAGAGGAATGATTTGTTCAAGGACACACAGCCGTCCAATGACAGAGGATTCAGACTTGGGTTTACATGACTCTAGCCTCACAGGACCTTTCAAATCAGGCTTCAATGAGACTGTAGGCAGAAAAGAAGGGATTCATGAGATAGGGAAACAGTGAGAATTAATTGATATAACTAGGTAGGATCAAATCAAGTTTGCCAGGAAGTGAGTGAGTTGACCTTGGTAAAAAAAAAAATAAATAAATAAAAATCGGATATCTCTTTCTCCGAGACAGGAATGAAAAAGATATGGATGAAAGAGGAGACAGACGTGTCAGGAGAAAAAAGCCTTCTAGACTCATTCTTTCCTCACATGAAGACCTGGGGAGGATTCCTAATATTCACTCTCACCCAGGCCTACATGTTTGAACTTGATCTCCCTTTGTTACTCAGTGTGAGCCTGGGCCCAGATGGACACAAGGCCTTGCAATGAAGTGTCAAGTCTTCCTTATCAGATCAAGTATCAGTATCCATCTCAGAAACTGAGACCCCAGCCATGCCCCCCAACCATTTTATTTTTTAAACTGAAAAAGCAGGCATAAGATATATTCCAGAATCCCAAAGTAACTGAAAAAGATTCTCCCGGGCTTCCTGGGTATGGAGACACAGTTCCCTCATCTTATTGTCAGGGAACCTTTCAAATGCAAAAAAAAAAAAAAAAAACCCATTTGCTCTTAGAGAACCTCAACTGCTGTTGGAAGCCTAGAGAAAGAGCACCTTGTATCTCAATGTACTCCAAATGTAAAGATTTACCTCAGCTTGAAAGGGCGTCTTCATTCCTGGTTCCCAACACTGAGTTTTGGCTTATCCTGGGCACCCAGATTCCTAACAGTGTCAGAGCTGGTAACTGGCAGCTTGTTACCGTTGACCATCACTGTGTGTCTTCCCTATGTGAACTTTACCTGCTTGAAAGGACTGAGAAAAGAACCCCCTATAACCTTTCACCCCTCTTCCATTTGTAACCTTTGAACTTCATGGGGCTTAAACAAATTAAAGTATTAGATTCCACCATGACTCAAAGTAATGAAAACCTTTCTCCAGGGTCTCAGATGAGCTGCAGAAAATAAAGACCGTATGTGAATTTTTTACGTCCATGACGTTGGACTGTTCAATGGGTGTTTAGAAGGGCTCCAAGAGCATCTTAACCAGGCCTCATCCTAAGGTAAGCAATGGTTTGGGACCCAAATGCTCTGAGTTCTAGCCTCAGCCCCTCTGCTAATTCACTGAGTGGCCTTGGGGCATTTAGAGGAGTTGGGTTAAATTGTCTCTTTTAAAGATCCTTCCAGGGCTTCCCTGGTGGTGCAGTGCTTGAGAGTCCGCCTGCCGATGCAGGGGACACGGGTTCGTGCCCCAGTCTGGGAGGATCCCACATGCCGCGGGGCGGCTGGGCCCGTGAGCCATGGCCGCTGGGCCTGCGCGTCCGGAGCCTGTGCTCCGCAGCGGAAGAGGCCACAGCGGTGAGAGGCCCGCGTATCGCAAAAAAAAAAAAAATCCTTCCAGTTCAAATATTCTAGATTTAAGTGGGCAAAATGAAACACCTGCATTGAGGAAAAACTCAGCTTTGAGTGTGTGTATTTCACAATGCAATGCACACAGATCTCTGTAAGCCAAAGACAGTATTTCCTCTGGACACTCAGCGTTTAGAGTGTGTATGCAAAAATAGACTCATTCATGGGAATCACATTAATAAATTATATGATTGTGTAATAAGTTCAAGCAGTGTGCTTGGCAACAGTTTCTCAACTCTGTCCAATAAAGGGACAAAAAATCCATACACTCTGGTCACCTTTGAGAGAGTCAGCAATTATCCTCAGGAGTTTGCAAGTCAGAAATTCTATACCTCTGATGCCTGCAACCCCAGAACCTGTCCACTCCAGACCATAGGACTCTGTGCCCTCTTACTTTGCAATAGGAAGAAGCAAATATAGCTTCCCAACTTGGGGAAGGTCCAGAAGTCTAACAAATGTATCCAACATTTACAATATTATGGAATTAACAATTTACCAAATTAAAGAGAAGGGCTTCCGGTGCCCTTGTTGTGTGTCATTTTTAATAATAATGCAGTATTTGGGTCAAACGTTTCCTCTTGCACGTCACCTATGTCCTGAGTACACAAACATTTGGGAAACTGCTGGCTTGAATTCAGAGGTGAAGTATGTAGCATTGGAAGAAAAGAAAACTAACTGATGAACTTAAATCTTGGGTCCATAGTTTAGTCTTGCTCAATCCGTACTACACTGAGACCAAAATTAAATCTAAGAGATCTCATTCTGTGTCTTAGCTGTCATTTTCCATTTGATTTCCACCAAGAGTGCTAAAGGTATTGTTTTCTCTCCAGGAGGAAAATTCCTATTTTTTTCCCAGACAAATTTTCTGCCACATGATAGGAAAGTTCAAAACAAACGAGATTCTAAACTATACGAGAAAAAGAATATACGTTGGCATCCCCTGACCTGGTGTGGTCCCTGGTGCCAGTAGGTGTTTACTAACTGTTTATTGAATAAAGTTACTAAATTAATGAAGTAATGGGAGAATGAAGAATTTAGGGTCCTAACAACATGTGAGTATACGGAGCTCACAAATATCTTTGTAAAATGCTACAAGTTTGGATTGGTTGATTCCATTCAGAGACTGGCTCCCTAGCATAATTCTACAGGATAATTATAAATTCCATCGAAAATCAAGAACATTCTCTTTACCAATTCAGACTGGTCCCGGCAGACCTGAATCTGTGAATTCTTGGTGTGGTAAATTCTCATCAAATGCCAACAAAACAATGTCTGGAGACAAATGTTCTCTGTTAGGTTCACTGAAAATGAGAACGGCATTTTTTTTTTCCTTTGATTCTTCCTAGAATAATTTGTTATAATGAAAGAACACCCCGCTCTCCCAGGGTCATTTCTAAGAAAGTTTAAGTTTAGACTTTTCTCTCAGTGTCTTTCAATAAGGTCTTCTGGAGTGATAAATGTTACTGTAGCCCCATCAACTTTGCAATAAGTAAACATGGAATCAAAGGAAAGCTACCTCTTTTCCCCCTCAACTATGTCCAGTCTCAGCTTTGGCAGTCTTGGGTTCAATTACTAGGAGTTCTGCCAGCATCTTGATATTTCTTCTAGGGTCAGACGGAAGAAGGACAAAGGTGATCTATTTATATGCTACCACTACCTTTGCTCGTTCCCCCTCTTGTTCCTACGTACCCAAGCAGTCATCATCTCTATCTTAGTTCCTCTTTGTTGTGTCAAAAGTTAGTGAAGAATTGCCAGGTGGATGATGAACTCTTTCATTTTCAGGCTTGAGGATCCCCAGCTTTACTGGGGAGAAAATAATGTAGAAACTTCCTGTGAAGTGAATGAACAGGTTTCATATAAATCGATAACAAAATGATTTTATCTTCCAAAAACAGCTCATTCATAAAAAATGAGACTAACGTTTATTTTCCCCTCTGAAGAAGAATAACACTGGCTATAAGAAGCTTGTATAGGACTTCCCTGGTGGCACAGTGGTTAAGAATCCGCCTGCCAATGCAGGGGACATGGGTTCGAGCCCTGGTCCGGGAAGATCCCACATGCCGTGGAGCAACTAAGCCCGTGTGCCACGACTACTGAGCCTGTGCTCTAAATCCTGGGAGCCACAACTACTGAGTCCACGTGCCACAACTACTGAAGCCCGCAGGCCTAGAGCCTGTGCTCCGCAACAAGAGAAGCCACCGCAATGAGAAGCCTGTGCACTGCAACCAAGAGTAGCCCCCCCTCGCTGCAACTAGAGGAAGCCTGCACACAGCAACGAAGACCCACTGCAGCCAAAAATAAATAAATTAATTAAAAAAAAGAAGACGCTTGTATAATGTTTATATAAGAATTTATTCATTTATCTGACAAATGTTTATTAAGCACTGAATATGTGCCTGGTGTGGTTCTAGTTCCTGGGAAGAAAATGGTGAATAATTCCAAAAAATCCCTGTTCTCAAAAGAGACATTTAAAAAACAAACTAATAGTTTAACATAATTTCAGGTGATTCTATGAAGAAAAGAAAAGCAGGGTAAAGCAGAGGGGACAGATGTGCATTTGTCTGAGAGGTAACATCCACATGTAGACCTGAATGACATCAAGAGAAACGTCAGATATAAAAGCCCAGTGGAGGTGTGAGATCAGAAGGTGCTGAAAAGCAAGGGAGGAGGTGGGTGGTGGAGCTAGGAGCCGAGAAGGACAGGGCCCCAGTGAAGTGGGTCTTTAAGCCAAGTTGAAGTTAGAACTTCATCCTCAGCGTAATGGTGAGGAATTGAAGACTTGGATGGCGAGTGATGCAATCTGATTTTTACTTTAAAAGATCACTTTGGCTATTTCATGGGGAAAAAGAGGAAGCTGGGAGCTGGTAGGAGGCTTTTTCAGCAGCCCAGGCAAGCGAGAAATGATGGTGAAAATATCAAAGTGCCGACGAGTAACATCATTAGAACTCTTCCTCTGGGTTTGTTTGGCGTGGGTATTCTTTCATAATCTCTGTCTCAGCGTCACGCCCTCTTAATCTCAGAAATAAGAATCCTGAACAAAAGCATTCTGCAGTCATGTCTCCTACAGTTGGGTGTCCAACACATTTTCCCTTCTTGCTAAGCCTAGTTAGACTGCAAGGATATTTATGGAAGCTCCCAAAATGAAGAAAATGAGGCAAATTATGTGAGACAAATGGAGACACATGATAACAAGGGGGATTGTTGTTCAAGCGAAGAATGGTAATCGTGGGCTAGGAGGAAAGGCGGTGATGTTGGGATTTCAACACACCAACCAATCTTCAACACTCCCTGTAAAGACGTAGATGGTTGAGCACAAGAAACACACACAAAATAAAATATTCCAATGAACTGGATACTGATTTATTACATTTTCAACACCAAAAATCTAAAGAGTATGGCCAGAGAAAAGGATTTTTGTAGCATTTCTGTGCATCTTTGGCAATGCAGGAAACGTATATTGAATATTCAAATGTTAGAATTGCCAGGAAATGTTCATGGTTTTATGTAGACAAAGGAGGCTTATTGTTTAGTTTGAGACCATTGAAGAAAGTTGGGGATAGACAGACATACGATCTATAGAGTGTTCTTCTTTAAAAGTAGATTTCCGTCCACCAGATATAACCTTGGTGAAGGGAGAGAAAGGAATTTCACCTCCACTCTCTAAGCAGGAGGATGGAACACAGAGAGGTGAGAAGAACTGCTTTCAATTCCATTAAGATGAGATCCAACCCAGAAACTCCACATCCATCTCCTTATCCACTATGCTGGCTACTCTAGTTTGGTCACTTAACAAGTGTCTGTAAGTCACCACATCCTTTCTTTTCTTTCATGTTGTTTCACTTAGTAGAGGAATGAGTTTCCCTGGCAGGGAAAGTGGAACAAAAGGAAAAAATGCTTATTTGCGAAAAGAAAAAGAAGCTATAAAACAGCATATATGTCTCACACACACACACACACACACACACACACACACACACACACATCATTCATCCTTTAGAAGCAATATATTTTTATCATACTTTTTCTACTTCTAGCCATGAGAAGATCTACTGTTCGTGTAGTTCAGTAAAGAATCAAATAAGTTAAGAAGTAGAAAGTGAAACCCAGGGAAAAAAGATCAAAATGGATCGAAAAGCTTAATTCTGAAGGACAGAGGCTGAAAGAGAATTCCATAGCAATTTACAAACAAAACAACTTACGCAGAGGTTGGTGACCAATTGCTACCAGTGTCGCATAATTGAACGTCTCCTCACTTTTGGTGCAAGGATGCTGATCTAGCTTCACAATGAACACAACAAGAATGGCTTGAAACTTCATTATGAGAATTTCTGGTTAGTTATAACTCAGACTTCTGGGAAATAAAGCAACTGTTGAATACTAGCATGATTTATACCAAGTGAGGGCTTTAAAAAGTAAACTCTATTCCTCTGAGGTCCATTTCAGCCTATTCTCTCTCCCAGTCACTTCCTTCTTTCTATCATTGAATATATCATCCCATGCACTCTTTCCTTTTTCTTCTGTTTTCAAGCCATAACTTATTTCAAGGCATAGTTCAAATACCACAATGGTGATTTTCACCTTCTATAAACCTCTGCAACAAAGCAGACTTTTGGAATTTATAGATATACCATTTGTACTTTCAACGATTGCAAAGGATTCCAATTCTTATTACTTTCATTGGGTACTAGAATCATGGTGTACAGTAAGAAATCACTGACCGGTGTGGGAATCTAGTCTACGGTTGAGCATCTTCAACTTAATGAAATCCTGTAGTTCTCTACCTATCTTTGTCACGCAGCAACTCTTGAACATGAAATATGGAATCTTTAGCTTTTATCTCTGCAAATCCCAGATTTAGGTACGATCTACTGTACCTAAAGTCTGTATTATAGAACGTAACTAGGGGTCCAGAAAGGATCTAATCTGAGTATACCTCCCCTAGGAATTCTGCAATATGATGGCATGCCTCTTGTTCTTTGATTTACGTATAAAATCATTTCAGCTGGTGAGAAATGAGTTTAAACTTCCTTTTCACAGTTCCTGGTAAGTTATACAAAACATCTGGGAAAAAAAGTGTTTTGGAGAATTTAGGTTCAGTATGCAATGGCCATACCGAACCTAGCACCTTCCAATGATTCTATGAAAACGACATTGAACTTGCCCTCGTACTACAGTATGAAGAAGGGTCCCAGCTCTGATCCCAGAGACAGCCAGTAGGAATGGGTTCTACTTTAAGTCATGGAGAAATGGCAGGGAAGAAGTGGTGTTAGTGCAGGAAAAGTGGGATCGTGCCATGGGAATTTCCACGGTCCAGCTCTATGAACATTTAGCCTAAATCCTTCAAAAATTAGCTCTAATGTATTAAAAAGTAAGAGCATTGTTTAGAGGTCAAGCAAGCTATTACAATTGTTGGTAAGAGATATGATGAGTAGTGGGAGATGGAAATCTCAGAACTGGGAGAACACTGACCAATTCTGCATAAGTACTGAATTGGCTAAAAGACAGAGTAACAATAATTAAAGGTAATAATTATAATACTCATCCTTGATAGAGTGAGTTCTCTTTATGGGTCAACACTACGTACATTATCTCATCTAATCCTTACAACTACTGTTTGAGGTAGTATCATTAAGTCATCTTACAGAGCAGGAAACTGAGGCATAGAGAATTGAAGCAATTTACCAAGAATCACATAGGGCATAAGTATCAGGGTCAGAATTCAAGCTTACACTTACGTGATTTCATAGCTCCTATTCTTAATCCCTATGTTCTATGTCTTCTACACGATGGTACAAGGCAGAGGAATGTTCTTGTATCAAAGAACAAAGCCCATGTAAATCTGCCTCATAAAAGGAATCCTAAACCTGGCCACTTGACAGCTGCAGTGAGGTGGGGTGGGATGGGAGACTGATGGGGTATGAAGACATAAGAATCCAGAGGGTTGACCTCAGTTAGAATGGCCCAGCCTTGGATTTCCCAGTAACAGAGGTGGCCTGTAAAACAAAGGTTCCCCTTATATTTTTCTCTAATCATTTAACATGCGGCATGTATCACTTTCAAGGTGAGAACTCAGTCTCTTATAATATTATTTAAGAATGCTTAACATTTAATAGATAGATGAGAAGTTTCATTATGACCCCATGGAAATGAAAGTCAGAGGACTGACCACAATTACTTTTAAAGGGCTTTTCAGTTCCCAAAGGACTTGAGTTTTAGTTACGTTCTCATTTGTAAAAGACATATTCAGATATTCAGGAAATTTCCTGGGCAACAAATGATTTTCTCTTGGATAGTTATACCCTTCACCTTTGCTTTCAATTCTGAACTTTAGGGCAAACAAGACGTAATCAGCTCATGGTCCAAACCTGCAAACCGAGCATATGTAGATTTATGTAAATATCCATGCAAATCAGGCACAGCCACTGGGCTTCTGGGAGGTTGCAAATGGAGCCCTTGGTTCAGCAGAGGTCAAACATCCTTGGATTAGAGCTCAATTCTACATGCAGATTTTTATAGGACAATGGCAGCCCCTAAACACAGCAGTCTTTAAATGCCGTGATAATTCTATGCTTGAGTAGTTTTCAGTCATAATTAGGAAGAGGTGACCTGGTTCAGAGAAAAATGAAGAGCAGAATGAAACTGATCTCTAATGTTCCTGTTTACTTAAGTTGGGTACTTATTATCTTCCTGTCCCTGCTTTGCTAATTTTTTCACGTGCCCATGGAAAGACCTCAGGTGGCATGAAAAATGACTTTTTAAATTTTTCAGCTGGCTTTGATTTGAGTACTGAATTTCTCCAACTTACCTAAAAGACAGGATAGAGAATAGTCCAAGGGCAGTGTCCTTGCAATGGCTTCAATGTCAACGGACCACCTTCCCTGAGATGCTGCACCACCACCATTACCAGTTAAATTATCCAAGGTTATAGCAGCAGAGAATCTGCAATGACAGTTATCACTGTTACTAAGAGCTATGGAATTTTAACTCCAGGGTGATCAGTGAAAAAGGCCATTAGACTTTGGAATGTCCTTGTGGGAGCTTGCTGGATTCTCCTGGGTACAGTAGACTAGGCTATTCCCAGTCCCTCAGTCTCAGGGCAGAGGAGCAGGTCTGCGGAGCAAACGGCGGTGATCATACCAAGTCAGTGTTAGACTTGGAGAAATGAGCGCAAATGGTCCTCTGCCATCCATGTGTGTGCGATGGCTATTGAGTTTCCAACCAGATGTTTTGTCCGCTTTTGCTGCAGGGTTCAATTAATTAAGCTTTACCAACACTTCTTGCCCGGAAACAACACTCATGCAGGAAAACTTTAACAGTTTCCAACCCTGGCCACTCCCAGTCCACTGCCACCCAGCACTGCCTCCTGGTCTCCCCAGACACCTCATTTCATACCTGACACTGAGAATATTCCTGTTCTCTGAACGTGTTTCCAGGACTGTGGCCAACGGCAGACACCAGGTCTTTAAACACATTCGCAGCTGAATGACTAAAGAAATGACATGATAGTTTTAATTAATTCTTTGCAATTGAGCCCTATGTTCCTTGGATAAGATTATTACTTCCATGTTCCTCTGGTTCCACTTCTATAAAACAGATCAAAATGCCAATTTTCTTCAATGAAATGGTCTGGAAAATAAGAAAGACAAAAATCTGAAAGCATTTACAAATATCTCTTGTTAAGTTGAGAAAAGGAAATGAGTGACTTTAAAATTAGCCAAATTCCATGAAGTCTTCGTGGAATTTTTTTTTACAGTCGTCTGTAAAAACTTTATCAGGATTAAGAGCTGTGGTTCTAGTGCTGACAAAATGTTAAAACAAGATTAAAATAGGTGGAGTGGGGCATCTAAAAAGTCAGAGGTGGAGTTCGCTGTGTCGAGGGCAGAGAGCCAAGGACTTGGGGCATAGGGAGTGGGTGTGGGAGCTTTTCTTTAAATAGACAAGAAAAAGCAGGCAAATTGTGCCATGGGGAATGGATCACAACCCAGCTTTCAGTTTGCCAGATAAGTACTTTCATTTAGATTGTAAATAATCTCACCCATGGTTAGGTATAAACCAGGTAAGCAGTACCAATATTTGAAAGAGAAAATCGTTCTCACTTCTAATTAAAAGATGTTATAGTCTCAGCTGGCTGTGTTGTCCAAGAATCTATTAATCAAAGAAGCCATTATATCTCTACTTACGTTAATTCCGTTATTATATCACGTGAGTTATGTTCAAACATTTATTGCCCAATAATTTTCAGAGAAAAATGTAATAACTTGGGTGGAGATACCATTAATGTGAAGAGATTTTTTTTGGCACAGGAGTTAATGAAGTACATGAAGTAACCCCCAACCCCAATTATAATGAACTTTTCCAAATTCCAAGGCTAATGGGAAAGCTCCAAATGGTGTAAATGAGATTGTAGGATTCCAGCAGCACCCTGTGAATGTCAGTTTAGTCCTAGACTTTTGCAAGGATAAGAGCAGGTGAACAAAATCAGGAATCTTTCTCACCTTCCAGAACACTGGCGGCTATTTCTTACTTGCCCATTAATTTTTTTAGCAACAATTTCCATTCTGGAAATCTTTATACACATAAAAAATTACTTTCTAAAACAGGCAATAGATTGTTCCTTTTTAAAATCTCAAGTGTTAGAACAAAATATCCTTACAAAAATCATTCTAATAAGACATTCTATGTTACTATAAGAGGATTTATCATGTGTATTGCCTTTTATCATTGGGCTTGTCAAACTACAGACTTGTGAGATAAATGGTGATAGTAGTCACATACTCTTTTCTGTAGGTTGTCTGAGCGATGGTAAGATGAGATGGTCCTTGCTAGACCTAACGCTTGGCTCCAGAACCCTGAAATGTCAGAGGTCTATGCAGATCTGAGGCAGAAAAGAGAGACTGAAAATGAGAAACTGTGGGTTTGGGCTCAGTCAATCACAGCACCTCGATGTTTGCAGTGACCTCAGGAATTATCTAGAACAGACCATTCTCCCAGTCAGAGATGAGGTGAGGCCTGAAGCTGAGGAACCCCGTTGCCCCAGTGTAGAGAAGGGTAGGAGAGTGGGGAACCCCCCAGGTCCTCAGGGAGTGGTTTTCCTTTTTTAGCAACAGAAAGTCAACAGACCACATTTGAAGTAAAATAATGTGTGACATCCCAATATATGAAACATGTAAGATAGAGGGGCTGGGTTGAAGGCAGAGGGGGTGGAGGATAGCCATCCCCCCACCAGGCTCTGCGCCATAGTCCCACGAAGTTTTCCTGTGGGAAGTTATCAGACCCTTACATCTCTGGGGAACTGCATGAGTTAGGACTCTTCTAGTTGCAAAGGAAAGAACTCAACCTGAGTAAGGATGAGGTCAAAGTCATAATGATGATGATAACAATTACCTCCTAAACCCAGAGGAGTCACTCACGCAGCGGGGTTTGAGGGAGGACCTAGAACTGGGACGGTAGGGCATCAGATCTCTCTGTCTCTCTCTGTCTCTGTCTCTCCCTTTAAACACACAGACACACTTCTGAATCCCATGTGCAAAGATCAGGATGGATCCAGTCTGGGTAGGGCCAACACCTGTGATGGGGTGGGGGGGTATGCAGGGAGGAAGGGGGTCACAGGGTCATGGAGTAGACACCTGGCTGCTGCTGGTCAGGTCACCCAGCAGTTAGAAAACCACTGAAATAATACACTGGAGGTGGAGACACACAAACTGGAATGGGACCGGAGCCTGGAGACCAACTGAGTTACAGGTAACCAGGCCGGGCATCTGAGCACAGACGTGTGATCCAGGACTGCCAGGGGTCCAGGCAGCAAAGGCACTGCTGTTCACCACCTGAGTCCCCAGGACTAGGTGGTGTCTCAGACCCCAGACCTGCATGGCAGTGGGAACCTGGGCACCACGAGGAAGCGGGCAGACAGCACAGGGAACTTGGGGAGCATGTTCCTGGGTCCCCACTTCTGGCTGAGCCCCAGGCCCTGTGGCACAAGCATAAGGTAGGGCCCTACCTCGGAAGAAGCGGGAACCAGGAAGTGGCCTTGAAATAAACATGGATTGGACAAGACAGAAGCCTAGCTTTTAGTCTAGACCTGGAGATTAGGGGAAGGGACTGTCTCTGGCATAGTTAGTCCCATGGGCTGCTGACCGAGGACTCGAGACCCAGCTGAGCAGTTCAGATGGCTTTCTGAGTGGGGGCCCAGGGGAACCTGCAAGAAACAGCGGGGCTGAGAACGTGGCCTCTGCTGGGACAGAACCAGAAGGGTCCTCAGAACTTCCACTTGCTCTGAATGGCATTTGTGGGGACGTGCCACCCCCGTGCCCCCTGCTCAGTGGTGGTCTATCTCTTAACCCTTCCTGATAGCGTGAGAGATTCCCGAGAGGAGAAAAGGGTAACAGCTCCAGCCACATATAACGTCTGAGCCAAAATAAAGATAGATGTGTTGAAAGTGTGTGTTCTCTGAAAATGAACAAACACAACCGGTATATACCTTCTAACCTAACGCTTTGAATAGACGTAGGCTTAGGGTGTTTATAAAGATTTTTAAAGAAAGATTTCATGGAATAACTTCCAGAGTTGCTCTTATGTATATTACCTCATGGTATTTTTCGTACACAGAAGGACTAATACGTTAAGCTTGCCTGCATCTCAATGTGCTACATGTTTTACTCATTTGCTTAATTTGCTGGAGATTTCAACGTCACGTGGCTGCTAGAAGAAGGACATGGAAACGTTTAGAAGCAGGACTCAGGGTTTTAACTTCAAACGCCCACTCCCAATGCTCCTGCCAAGAAATAACAAAATATTTGTCTCTGAGATAGCTAACCTCCCTTCCACGCACAATCTACAACACATTGCGCTGGCAAGCTTTACGTATCGCCCTGTCCTATAGACGATGGAAATCTTTTTGCCTAGGTTTTCAGTTTTTGTCACAAAGATGAGAAACACCAGGAACACACACACTGTTCTCCAACAAATTAGCTTGTCTTGAGATGATTTTTCACCTAATTTAAGGGTAAGTGTCAGAGAAATGTTTCACTAAGAGCTGAAATTTCAAACGGAGACAAAAAACGTGGTTTGTAACTCCAGTGAGCATTAAGATTTATCTGCATAGAGCTCTCTCCCAGTCCCCAGGATTCAGTGTCCAGAGGAAGAATAGACATCTGAGCTTGTCACCCCGGGGTGACAGAGTTGAGCATCTTCTTTTGTTTTTCCAGTTCCTTTCTTTCCCCCACGGACTCTGGATGCATTACGTATAAAACCAACCCATGGCTTTTCTGACATATTTTGCCCAAGCTGGCATTATACACACCTGCCAATCACCAATGAAAGGTGATTACTTATTCAGGAGAGAGGAGCTTTGAAGAACAGTGGGACATGGTTTCAAATAAATGACACATTTTATCTGTTTTTCAAATAATTCATGGAAAATACTGACATAAAGTGCCAATTATTTTTTGCCCTTGAATAGGGCTGGCAGTCTTATTGTATGCTTTAAAAGTCACTTACAATTTGCTCACAATTTTTTTTTAATTCCCCGTGGAAAAGGATGTACTTTCTTTGCTCTAAAGATTAAAGTTCAATTTGACTTCCTATTTTATGAAAGGGATTCTTAAAGACATTGCAGTCTCGTCCCCTCCTAGATATTACTACAAGTCATAAATTTGGTGATTGATGTGTAGAGGATAGCCTCCAGAGGCTGCACGCTGGTTAAAATAATAAAGTGCTCTTTATCTACTGGATGCATTCGGGAGAATAGCGGGTGGTCATTGTTTACAGCGCTAACGCCAGCCACTCCATTGGAGAAAGCTCATTTTGGACCCAAGCTTCACGCCATGCCTGAGTGATTAGACTTCTAACAAAGCCAACAACAGACTTATTCTCTTTGTTTAATCTAAATGAGAATTAAGTGCTGCTGCATGACAGCTCAAGACCCTGTATTATAAAATGGTTTGCTAGATATGTTTATTGAAGTCTAGCGGCTGCAAGATTTTGGAGGGGGGCAGGAATGATACCCAGTGGAAGCACACTCTTCATTTTCCACCTTCCCAAGCTATGTTAGACTGAAGCCAACACGGCAGATAGGAGAAAGAGAGGTGGCAATGTCCTTTGGCTTGTGTCAGGGGCAGCTGTGTCACTTGGACTCCCAGGGAAGCACACGGGCTCAGGAAAACAGTGGCCCATCTATTTTCATTAAGGAAAGAGTATGCAACTAGTCCATGAGCCATCAGGGTAATTGACACAGAGCCCTTCTCAAAGAGCACTGTAGCTACACAAGCATAGGGCTGGTCCATGCATTAGCTGCTGACGTTCCAGTTGAGAGGGTCAAACAAACAAACAAGAAACACAAGAAACAAAAACCTGTGCAAGCACTGTTCCCTAAAGTAGCCTCCTGGATACAGTTGAACAGGACTCTTTGGGACGAGCAGTAATTGTATCCTGGACACTTGGCAGGTCTAGCCACGTACAACATAGACCATTCTAGCCTTGTACCTTAAAACATGCATTTTAGATGTGATCTAAAGAATCTGAGTTCAAATACACAAGCGTCAGAGTGCTTTAGAAAGGACTCATTGGGGTCTGGTGTAAGGACCAAGGCCAAAGCATTAACCAAAATGCTGGCTTCTAAGCCACTGCTCCCGTTTTAAGGACCAGCTTGTTTTTATGTATTTATTTGCATTGCTGCTCTCCAGTTTCTGCTCAGGACACATTCAGTATCATATTTTTCTTTGAAAAAGATAGGTCATTCGTCTAAGACCAGAGGAGAGCCAGAGAGCTCAGGGTGGTCACAAAAATTATTACTGAAGTACGACAATCAAGGTATTAATGCCATCGGTATTGTTACTAGAAGAAAAAAACAGATGCCATGACCCAGGGTCATCATGGCAATCCTCATTGACTTATTAATTTATTGTTACTTCAAAGATGTTTTTCTTTTTTTCTTTTTTTTTTTTGCGGTACGTGGGCCTCTCACTGTTGTGGCCTCTCCCGTTGCGGAGCACAGGCTCCGGACGCGCAGGCTCAGCGGCCACGGCTCACGGGCCCAGCCGCTTCGCGGCATATGGGATCTTCCCGGACCGGGGCACGAACCCGTGTCCCCTGCATCGGCAGGCGGACTCTCAACCGCTGCGCCACCAGGGGAGCCCAAAGATGTTTTTCTTGACTCAGTCAATGCAGCCTTGTGAATATCGATACTTTGTTTCTCACACATTTATCTGCTCATGCAATGGTTTCTACCAATGATGCTGGGCCTTTTCAAGGTTCAGTGTAGAGATGTGTATGGACAGGCTGTTTGTCTATGACTTTCTGCTGGGATAATGGAGTTTCCAGGAGTGCAGGGCAGCATAAGTGGGAAGCCCACCCATTTCCTTACAAAACAATTCTCTACCTCTGTTCTCCAGTTTCAATAGCCTTAACTATACTTACCTTTTTTTCCTAAGACTTATCCAATCCCTCTTCATTTTGACTAATCTCTTTGGGATTCCTGCACCAGGTGTATAATCATTCTCTTAAGCCTTCAAGAATCTCCCAAGTTTCAGTCCATTGGTGGCAGATCTGGGTAACCAATTAAGAAATCTTTTTATACTTTCTGGAATCACTGTATCTTGTTTTATGATCCCCATTTTCTCAGAGTCTGGCTAACTTAGGAAGTGGGTAAAAGAAAACATGTACCAAGTCTCAGCTAAGAACAACATGAAGCTCATCCTCTTGGAGGAAGTAAAAAAATACCAAAAATAATAGAAAAGACAGTTGAATCGCTTTCATTTATTCCCTCCCAGCAAAGCCTAGAACAAGAGCAGACTCTAGCTCCCAGGCAGTGAGGTGTAGTTCTCTTTGCCATTTTTGTCATGAACCTCTGATGCTTCACAGGCCAGGAAGGAAGTCAGAACCTGAAATCTGCAGAATCCGGGCCTTTAGAAAGCAGTGGAATCCTCCCAGGTGAGAAGTCAGGAGTCAGAATGAAGGGTAGCAGGTACAATAAGACAGAGGCTCAGCAGCTAGGAAACATTTCCAGAGTCCCACGCCCAGGTTTTAAGATCAGAAACCTGTCGACATCTAGAAACTCCATTCGTGATGCACGGGCGACAAGGCTTGCCACTCTGCCTCTGGTGCAGACCCTTTGTATGGTTTCTCCTGGGGCAGGAGTCATTCTGGGTGTATATCCTGCCAAGGACAAGGGCTGAAAATAAAGGCTGCTGCTGATGGGAGTACAAGGGCATATATAAATGGCTCTACTGGGCAAGTATATTTGTGATGGTATCCATTACCTAATATAGACCCTCTTCTTGTTATTTGTTCATTTATCCTCTGGCTTTATTGAGGTATAGTTGACAAAATGGTGTATATTTAGGTTGTACAATGTCATGATTATGCGTATATGTGTGTGTGTATATATATGTGTGTAATATATGTGTGTATATATATGTGTGTATATATATGTGTGTATATATATGTGTGTATATATGTGTGTGTATATATATGTGTGTAATATATGTGTGTGTAATATATGTGTGTATATATATGTGTGTGTATATATGTGTGTGTATATATGTGTGTGTATATATATGTGTGTATATATATTTGTGTATATATGTGTGTGTATATATGTGTGTGTAATATATGTGTGTGTATATATGTGTGTGTATATATGTGTGTGTATATATGTGTGTGTATATATGTGTGTGTATATATATGTGTGTATATATGTGTGTGTATATATATGTGTGTAATATATGTGTGTGTAATATATGTGTGTGTATATATGTGTGTGTATATATGTGTGTGTATATATGTGTGTATATATATGTGTGTATATATGTGTGTGTATATATATGTGTGTATATATATGTGTGTATATATATGTGTGTAATATATGTGTGTATATATATATGTGTGTATATATATGTGTGTATATATATGTGTGTATTTATATGTGTGTGTATATATGTGTGTGTATATATGTGTGTGTATATATGTGTGTATATATGTGTGTGTATATATATGTGTGTATATATATGTGTGTATATATATGTGTGTATATATATGTGTGTATATATATATATAATTATGAAAGCTCAGAATACATTACTACAGATTTCCAACTTTCAGTGATCTTTAAAGCCATCTGGAAACTTTGGCTATAAGTCATATCCAATCTTAAAGCACTTCATCCATATCAACACGTTAAGTTCTGCTGCTGGGTTTCTTCAGCTCCTTCTGAGCTTCAAGGTACAGGATATTTCCAATACTGTATCTGTTAGGTGAGCCGACGCTGGTTGTGAAACAATTCAAAGAAAAATTAACAAGGGAAGAAAGGAAAGTTTTTATTCACTTTCCAAGGGAAGAAAGGGGTCAGATGCAGAGTGGCATTGGCACCAAAGAGGGGGGAGGGTTAGGTCTTTTACTGAGCTTCAAAGGGCAAGATACTGGAAAAGGGGGTGGGTTTATGTCTATTCTGATCCACAGAAGTACCCGGGCTGGCTGAGTCTCTATAGGATGTGGTTTTTCGGAGAATAGACTTGCAGTCTTTAGTAACTTTCCAGTTCTTGGGTGTCTGAAAGAGACTTAACAGTGGCTCTTGACAGGCACTACTCTATTGTGAACAATGTTGGATGGTTTTACAGTATCATTATCTTAAAAGAGGCTATTTCTTCTCTAGAGCTTTGCCTCGTAATGACCAGGATCATAATAACCATTCCTGTCTAGAAGAGAGAATCTAGAGAGGAAGAGGGTGAGACAGAGCTCAAAAACAAGAAGTGGCTAGTATTGGAGATAGAGTTTTAACAATATGAAAGCAGAGAAAAATTAAAAGAGACAATAAACCATGCATGTACCTATGCAAACATACATTGGATGGTTTCAGTGAAAATAAGAGCACCACAGAGAGATTCCTGGGCATCTCCATCCAGGCTGATGGAGGATGAGAGCCTGAGGAGACAGCTTGGGCTGCTGTAGCAAAGTACCATGGACTGAGTGGCTTAAAGACAACAAAAAGTTCTTTCTCACAGTCCCGGAGGCTGGAAGTCCAAGAGCAGGGTGCCAGCGTGGACGAGCTCTGATGAGAGCCCTATTCGGGGTGGAAGCTGTCTCCTTCTCGTTGCTTCTTCACATGGCAGAGAGAGAGAGAAAGCAAGCTCTCTCATGACACTTATAAGGGCACTAATCCCATTCAAGAGGGCTCCACCTTCCTGACCTCATCTAATCCTAATTACCTCCCAAAGGCCCCAACATCATCACACTGTGGGTAGAGTTTCAAATTACAAAATTGAGGGAGTGCACAAACATTCAGTCCATAACAGTAACTATAAGCTCTACTATTTCATAATGAACTCCAATTTCAAACAGGTTAAAAAATGGACATTAGGGAAAGCAAGATAATAAATGTATTACAATGTGCAGCCCTGTTGTCAAGAGGATAACTGTTTAGACTAAGCTTGTCAGAAATCAGAGCCTGATTTCTTCATTAGGAGCTGCAATCCCAAGTTGCAGAGGGAGGGAAAAGGGAAAAGGGAAGAGGGTGAGCCTATAATTGTGTCTACCGACTGTGACTGATTGCTAGGTCCATCTTTCAAGAAGCTGCATAGACTGTATCTGGTCAGTAGGTCTTGGGGAGAAAATGAGAATATTTATCCTCCATCTCCATCTCTCACCACTGAATGCTCTGCCCAGGGTGCATAAACCCTTCCACTCTTCAGGTTGTGCTTATGTGGACTCTGGGCAGGGTTTCCCTTGGATGGAAGGTGAGAGGCACATGACATGGGAATGAGGGAAGGTGACATCAAGGTTGTGCAAAATAGTCCAAAACTGTGCAGAAAAGGATGATCCTCCATTTGACGGCTAGAAAAAGAGACAGATGAGGACGAGCTCTGAAGTGTTATTGAAGAGGTATCTGATTTAGTAACTAAACACAAAGAACAGTCAGGCGTCTTTGAGGTCTTCTGTTTATTCATTCAGAAAGAGCTGTGGAGCACTTGATGTTCTTGACACTCTTCTAAGATCTTTGCACATATATTTCCATGGTAGTCTTGCAAGGCTGGCACTATTACACTGTCATTTTACAGACTAGGAAACTGGTATTTAAAGAGTTTTAGTACCTTGGTCAAAGTCTTATGCTAGTAAGGAGTATATCTGGGATTTGAATCCAGCTCTGTCTAACTCCTAATCCCATTTTCATTACGTGACATCAGCACCTCATACCAGACCAATGATATCAGAGTTTACTGGGAACGGATCTATCTATTGGCACTTAAAAAAAATCCCCAACTAGTTCCGACGTGCATCTAGGCTTGGGAATAACTGCCCTATCTTAAAAACAAAAAACCCTTAGAATAATTACCCACTGATTTCAAATATAAGTTGGCCTTCACTTGCACTCTGCTTATTTTATTACTGTGAAGATTTGTTGTATTTCAAAGTTGATAGGTTAAGGGCTTCTGTGTAGGTTAGAAACCTTTACAATAGTCAATATGCAGGCAGAATATTTATTAACCCCCTAACATTCAACACTATGTTGTGATCACATCTTTAACTTTTGATAACAATCTTTTGTTTTACTTTTCCTGCAGTGTAATCTCCTGAACTGTGTTGCTCCAACTTGGAATAAAAAAGAAATGCCTCTAGATTCTCCCTGGCAAAGATAAATCTTAGAAAATCGAATTCCAACTAGAGAAATCTGGTTTGGATCAAAGTAACTAAATCATTAATCTGGATCTTTCCCCCAAACTGGAGCCAACCCAAGTCCAAGCCATGATAAATATGTAAGAGGCCAGATATTTAGAAGGAGATTAATTCTTCCTTATTGTTGATATGTTTTTGCTGACAGAGGGGACAGAGACCAATGATAGAAGACTGAAAGCCTATGTTTGGGTATTTTTAGCCTGATTAAAACAAGGAATAATTCAAAATGTATTTCAAACGTCTTTTCCCACAGAATTCTGCAAAACTTCCAGCCTGATTTCTGGATCTGGGAAGCTTGGCCAAACGGTCTGGATACTGATGAACCTCTCCCATTCGGACTGAGCCTCCTAGTCAGAGGTCACACCCCATCCGTCTAAACAACATTTTTTTGTGAAACACACACAGACCACAGATGGGACTTGTATTTGGTGTCTTGGATGGGAAATGCCAGCAGTTCTCATGGATTGGTTGAAGACATTAAAAATCACACTGCAGTTGGCAAAGCGACTGCTTACCTTCTGAGCAACTCTCTCAGGTGACAGCAAACACAGGCAGGTTCTGAGTCACGGGACAAGGCGAATGTGCACCAAACGTGCACTCCCGGAAGGAAAAGCTTTTTTCCAGCCCCCTGAGGCTGCTGCATTTTCAGAAAGGTTGGCCTTCCTGACACCCATAGCTGGGGTTGGATGGAGGGCAGAGGGAGGGAGGGGAGCTGGATGACAACTCAAATCCTGCAATTTCTCCACTGGATTCCTAAGAAAGCCTGGACTGATGAGCAATCTGGGGGCTGATAAGACAGAAACACAATCGCTCTCCTGGGCCCTTGTATCTTGCAGGGTAACTTGGACAACACACCCAACCCCATTTTGGCACCTCTGCTATAGTCTGACTCACTTCCTCTACCCAGAGGAGAAACAAGGACTCCTTGGACAAAGCCTTGACCTTCACAGCCAATGAAGCCAGCAATTCTTCAGATTTTGAGAATTTGGGGGGACAAACCCCTCCAAACCTGTTCTCAGATGAAGTTCTTTCACTATTAGCTCTGGGTCCAGTCTGAGTTTCATTTCAGTGTTTTGGCTAATTCAATGCCTTAGATGTAAAAAGGAGCTGAAATAATTGGGGAATAAAAACAAACAAACAAATGCAGCCCTCCACCAAGATCTCCTGTTCCTTCCTCTGCCCTGTGACTCTATAGGTACAAACAGAGCCCAGGCGAGAGGCCAAGGTGGCCCACCCATGGCAGAACAGAGTCAAACCCATTTTATTCAATATTTATGAGCAGCCTCTGCTTGATAAAATTGACACACTTGGCAAAGCAGATAGAAAAGCTGAGCAGAATTCTGTAGAAAGAAACTGGACCTACCCCATCCCTTACTTCAGCTAGGAAATGTTCTTCCTCTGAGTCACCCAACGGCCCAGTTACTGGAAGGCCCCAGTGGTCACTCCTGGCACACAGGGAATTCTGAACCAGTAACACTTCTCTGGCTATGAATTCATATATTGGGTTTAATTGTGACGAAATGGATCCCAAGTGCCTCTTTTAATGGCTTTTCCTCCTTTCTACATGCACACTCCACCCTGTAAACGTGCACGCCAGTCACCCACACGTAATGCTCTCTCTTCCTTTAAGAACTGGCAATACATCATTTCTACTTGAGTCAGTGTGGATGACAACCCTTGGGGACAGGACAATCCAACCAGAGATTACCGCTGGGGTCGCTGGATTGTAACTCAGCGGACACGTTTGGGACAACCAGGCATTCTATCTGCCACACTTTGGGGAGAGCTAAGCTTGAAGATTCAGGAGGCAGATCTCAACGTTCAAATCCCAGCTTCACTATTTTATGTCCAGGGGCAAATTACTTAACCTCTCAAAACCTTAGTTAGTTCATTTAAAAAATAATTATAAAATTGTCCCTGCTGTGAGGATTAGGGGAGATCAAGTCTGTCGGGTTCTTAGCATCCTGTGTGTGGCAAGGGGTAAGTATGGCTCAATAAATAGGAGCTAGGATTATCATTTTATTATCATTATATGTCTTTAATCTTGACGGGATGCTACACAACTCAGTAGCATTTCCTGGATTCAACCAGATTTTCAAAAGGAAACTTCTCAATAATTCTCCTTATGACATTTAAGGTTGCTTCTCTGAGGTTTTAGGAAGATCTCCCAGTTTTCCTAACATAAAGGAGATCCTTTTCAGACTCCCTCTGACACCAGTATAGTTAGAGGGTAAAAACTGGGGTTCTTTATTACCTTATGACCCCAGAATCAGCCTGGGTAGTGTCGAGGGTCTGAGCTGAGATGAAGGGGCAGGCATAGGCTCTCCACACCCTCCAATTCTTGTGTTTCTGGGCTTTTTTTGACCTGCTGAGGGTTCCTCCCTGGCTGCAAAGTAGTGCCGGATGGTGACAACATCATCAGCTACATTAACTTGCTTCCATCCCAAGGTTGCCTGATGGGGATTGTGAATGTCAGGACTCTGGGTTTCACGGTTAATGGATCTAGCTAAGTAGATGGAGTGAGTGAGCTTAATTGATTTTGCCCAAGTTATGGGGCGTGGGGCAGGGGCAAACATGGGTTCTAGAGAGGAGTAAGCTTAAGGTTATCGAAAAGAGATGAGGCAACCTATTTTATAGAGGATGGATACACAGCAAGGTCCTACTGTATAGCACAGGGAATTCTATTCAATATCCTGTGATAACCCATAACGAAAAAGCACATGCAAAAGAAAGTATACATATGTGTAACTGAATCACTTTGCTGTACGGTAGAAATTAACACAACACTGTAAATCAACAGTACTTCAATAAAATATTTTTTTTAAAAAAAGAGATGAGAAATCTAAGGATTTTCATTGTTCACTAAAGAAGACCTCAGCGAGGACACCCTCTAAGCAAACAACAAAACAAGATTAGAGGAAGGCCAAGAGATGGCTCTTACCAAAGATAAATGAGTGGAGACATATTGGGTTTGAAATGTTTGGGTCTTTCTTGGCAAGAGACACGCTCCCATCTTGCTATTGTCTCCTTCCCCTTTCAGCTCTCATTTTTCAAAGACGGAGATCATCCCCAGACCTGATTTGAATCTGATTTTCCAGGATGTGCCCTGAAAACATTTTTTCCCTTCTCTTTAATTTTTTTTAAATCGCAGGTATGTAATAGAATCTTCATTCCTGAAAGTGATTTATTTGTGCTGACATCATCAAAATGTCACGACATGGATTCAACTTTGTGTTCAGGATGATTAAAAATGCATATTTCTTATCCTTAAAAACAGGAAATCATGTTTCTCCTTTAGAAATGGACCTCATCCCTAAAAGAGTTGGACTCTGTTTGAAATTCCCAGCATATGATTTTGAGGATCATCTGAAAGAGTCTGTTCTTTTTTTTTCTTTTTTCACCAAAACGTTCCCATAAACGTTCACATTAAAAGCAGAAATGCCCGGTAAATAGGACAAAAACCCTGAAAATTTGACTCATATTCTAACTGTTTCAGTGTATCCAGAAAACATCTGGACCAAAGGTTTTTTTATTTTTCCTCTTTAGAAAAAAAAAAACAAGAACAACCCACTCATTCGTTTATGTCTTTACATCTTAAACAAAATGAATTAATGGCTTTTAAACCCTTTGCACTAAAAAAGGAAAGTGCTCCCAGCTTGACAACTTAAATGATAAGTTGCAGCCCAATGTGTTTTGAAATAGACCAAACATAAATCCATCTTCAATAGGGAGTTTTAATTGGAAGCCACACTGACCCCTCACTCCAGCGGTGCTGCCACACAGCTTGTGATAATGAAGACGGACAAATTGTCACAGCTGCATGTGGCCCTACAGGATCTCCCCTGACCGCCTTAGCCACACTGAGGAAAGTCAGGAAGGAGATACACGTTCCCAGGTGCAGGGAATCTACAGAGATCCAGTGCGAGCTGCTGCACCAGGGCTCCCTCCATGGGGGGGTGGGGGGGGCAGCCTCTCAACAATGGGAAGAGGAAGGGGCAAAACCCATCTGAACAGCGGGAAGCCCAGGAAAAAGCCTCAGAAATTCAAACAAAGGAGGAGGAAGGAAAAAAAAAAAGTCTCTTCTGGAGAATTCCCTTTTTTGCAGCTTGCTTAGGGATTAAGTTATAGAATCTTCTTGAGCTTCTAAGATTGGTATAGGAGGGGTTGCAAATCTCACCCAGAGCCCTGATGATTTTTTTTTTCTGAAGAAAGTAAACCAGAAAACGAGTTTCTACTTTCAAGTGTCTGTTGAACAGAGATTGTGAGATTGAGACCATTCCAGGAGAGGAAGTTTTAAGGCCAAAATTAAAATAGCACATTTGTTCCTTGCGATTTGACTTCAGAATCCCCCAAGGCTCCTTCCTCGGGAAGCCTTATTTTCATTTGAGAGATGTTGTGCGCCATATGGATTTTCTTTTTTTTTTCTTTTTTGGTTTACATACGGCATTTGCCAAGAATGTCTTACGCGACACAGCACCTCATTTTCCATGGGGGTCCCAAGAGAGACAGATACCTTCAAAGCTCTATTTGCTTGGTAACTGTAAACATGCAGAACAAAACAACACCATTTAGCAAATAAAATGATACTCCTAACTTTTAAGCTGTGCGAATCATAATTACAGCAATCTCAATAATTATTAGCCCTTAATGTTCAAAGAACACCAACTTTCATTTACAAGTGAACTAAAATTGGAATCCAGCCTTGGCATTAGCCTGTTAAGAGTCAGAGCCTCAACAGAAGGCATATACGTGCTTGAACAGTTTGACTTAATTTCCAGGTGAATTCAATCAATGTGTCAGTTCCCACTGAACTTACAAGATGATTGACTGAATTGATTGGGCAAGTTGACTTGTTGTATGGTCACCTGGTAGACTTAGCCTCTGCGCAGATCTGGAAGTGGGGAGTTAGCTATGGGAAGATGGGACGTGAAACAGGAGACAATCGAAAGTAGCTGAGTGTTCAAAAGTACCTCCATGAACAGTAAAGAAATCCAGCAAACACTAGGCATTGGTGAAATACCTTCTAGAACCACATGCTACCCATTTTAGAAATATTTCCAGCATAGAGATGTGAGTATCTTATCAGCATACTCTCGGATAATCTTTATCGTTATATATATACATATATATATATATATATATCTTCAAAAGCATGTGAAAGTAATATTCAAATTTCACTTCATATCCAGCTAAAAGCTTATGATCCCTGATAAAAACAGGAAACACAATTCTGACAGAGAAAAATAAATAAATATCTTACAGTTTTGCATACCAATTATACTTTAATAAAACTGAAATTTAAGAAATATAGTAGTTAAGTGTTGTGTTATTCTCTGTAATTCTTCATATTTGTGGCTGGTATATTTGGCAGTTCTCAACGGAATGTAATTCACTAAAGTGGACTTAAAATGGAGTTGTGGAAGTGTTGAGTTTAAGAGGAACACATTCAATCCTCCCCGACAAGTTCCTCTAGACTCCTTTGTCGCTGGCAGTCTTGGAATAACAGACTGTCTCGTGATCTTTCAGCATCTTCTCTTTGGCACTCAGACTGAGTGCGTATTGCAGTTTGAATCTGGAAGACTCTTAGTTGTGTGGATCTTGGTTAAAGAAGAAACTGTCTTCTCTTCACTTACTAAATAGTCTTCAAGTTGAGAACAATTACTCTCGCTGTCTGACTTCATCTGCTGAATCACTAAAATCTCATCAGCTAAACGTGCTCGGAATGACAGAACACGCAGGGAGCCCGTACAGGGGCCCCGGCCCTCTGAAGATCTTGTATTTTGTTTGTTTGCTTTTGTAATTTGTAATTAGAGTACTCTAATCTACGTTTCCTGAGGAATACTCCAGGAAACATCAAATATACATATATACGTGCATACACATATATATACACACACAACAACCTTTAAAAAATTATCTATATAAATAAAAAGTGCACAGTGTCTTATAACACAATCATATTCACAGCACGTTATTAAAATACTCAGAAACCGGGCTTCCCTGGTGGCTCAGTGGTTGAGAGTCTGCCTGCCAATGCAGGGGACACGGGTTCGTGCCCCGGTCCAGGAAGATCCCACATGCCGCGGAGCGGCTGGGCCCGTGAGCCATGGCCGCTGAGCCTGCGCGTCCGGAGCCTGTGCTCCGCAACGGGAGAGGCCACAACAGTGAGAGGCCCGCGTACCGCCCAAAAACAAACAAACAAAAATAAAATATAAAATAAAATACTCAGAAACTTACTGTATTCGTCACAATAACTCAAAGAAATAATGGGAACAGGATGGGGGGCCAGGGTGGGGAGTGACAACAGCCAAACAGAACATACGAGTGTGAAAAGCCTTGTGGCAAACTGTCTCCCCAGTATTCTACAGGAAGTGTCTTGGGCCATTCAGTTCCTGCGTCGAATTTGTTGGCTTTTGCAACTACTAGTTTGATGGAAGCTCTGGAATGGTGGCAAAGTAGATGGATATCTAGCAAAAATAGTGGCACAAACTCAAGAAGTTAACACACACCTGTTTTAGTTCACTTACCGTGTGCCAGACCCCAGAGTAAGTGCTTTATGTATTCGACCTTATGATTTTCCATAGAGCGTGGATTCTGGGGTCAGAAGGAACTCGCATCCATATCTTAGCTGTGGCATCGAACTAGCAGCGTGAACATGGAGAAGTTAGTCCAGTCTCTCCAAACGGTTGTTTGTTCACCTGTAACCAGGTACGGAACGCTGACCGTTTCTGAAGAAAGTTTTATACACGCGCATTTGTGTGCTGAATTTCTATGGGTCACATTTCACTACGTGGGAGGGTTGTGTGCCTTAGACTTCACAATCATCTTTCTATCCCCCAAATACCCCAGCTTCTTTGGTTTTCTCATGGAATTCATTTCGGAGGCATCAAATTATCTTCACTGTTCTTCTGAATTATGTCCAAATTCTCCATAATTCATTTTAGTTCCGTTCCAAGAGAAATACAGCTCCCTCACCCAGGCCTGTCTGAAGTTGAATTAAAGGGAGGGATGGGCGTGGGTTTCTTGTGTGCAGCGCATCAGCAGTCTGACGCCCAGTACACCCCCGGGAAAGAGGTACCCTCTGTTTCAAATGGAGGAGCTGAGACACAGAGAAAAGAAACACCTCGCCCTCACGTCACGTGGACCCAGCAGCAATTTGGCCTTCCTCCGACCTAATGTTCATTGAACACCAACGCTCTGTCTCTACTTGCTCTCCTGACAAAACGACAGAACCACGCTCTTTGTAACATTAGACTAAGATGCTGGCTTTTTGTTTTATAGATACGTCAACAGTGTTTGAATTTTTGCGTCGCTAAGGGTAGATCGGCCTGGGGCAGCGTGCTGGAAGTGTCATGATTAGAACCACATTGAAGTAGAAATAAAGTACATGTGGTGTTTTGCAAGCAAAACTACTCATTTCAAGTTTTTTGGCAAGGACTGGTTTCTGATTCCTTGGAGACTTTTATTTATTTATTTTTAAAAGATTTATTTATTATTTATTTATTTAATTTATTTTTTGGCTCCGTCAGTATCAGTTGTGGCACGCGGGACCTTCTCTGAGGCATGTGGAATCTTTCGTTGTGGTGTGCAGGCTTATCTCTAGTTGTGGCGTGCGGGGTTTTTTTTTTCTCTTCTCTAGTTGTGGCGCACAGGCTCCAGGGCACGTGAGCTCCAGGGCACGTGGGCTCCAAGGCACATGGGCTCTGTAGTTGTGGCTCGCGGGCTCTAGTTGAGGCACGCGAGCTCAGTAGTTGTGGTGCGCCGGTTAAGTTGCCCCACGGCATGTGGGATCTTAGTTCCCTGACCAGGGATTGAACCCATGTCCCCTGCATTGTAAGGCAGATTCTTTACCACTGGACCACCAGGGAAGTCCCTCCTTGAAGACTTTTAAACCAGTATCATCAGAACAACTTAAAACAGAATAAAAGAAAATTAATTCCTTAGTCATGTTATATTGGGGACCATTTAGGTGAAGTAAAGAAAGACAAATGTGAGTAAGGTAAAGGATCCTGGAAGCATCTGAATGCAATTCCTTAATGACATCTTGTGTCTATCTTTCACGTTCCAGTTTTGTATGTGTTAGCATGTAACGTCCTCTAATGCGATAATTTACCTAGTAAAACCCTATGCTCAATTTAGAGTTTGTTTTTGAATGAGGAAGATGAAAATAAAAGGTAACTCACTGCATCCGCACCTAAGACATCAGCAGAAGCCTGCTTTTACAAGTATCGTGCATATGAAAAACCACTCCAAAGGATGATGGTTTTATTAAGACACAAGAGGAAAGTTCCACGTTGTGACCAGATTTCTTCCGTGTCTCCAGCAAATATTGTTCGGCCTCTTCCGGGTGGTTACTCCAGTTACAGATTTACCTCTGCCTTTGGAAATCTGGCTTTTCCCCTCTTTTGGTGGCATTACTCCCCGGAAGGCTGTGCCCACACCGTGATCTCCCCATGAGAGTGAAAGCAGCAGTTTCTTATTTTAGAAGAAGCATTTTTAAGGTTTCATCAAATCTGTCAAAGATAAATCCCTAGAGGTAAAATCTTTCCTCCACAAACAAGCTAATACCTACCCATCTCTGATCCCTCCAACTTCCCTTGGAGATAAGAGAATGTGGTTCCTTGAGAAGTAGGCTTGTCCTCAGAGGAGACCACAGTGCTTCAGGGGTCAGTCAAAAGGCTGAAAGTTCAGCCTCCAACTCCTCTGAGCACTTTGCCCTCATGTCAAGCTTCTCAGCGATGGTGACAGCTAACAGCCGGATTCTTGGTGACGTGGAAACTTGATCACCACATCAGCACACAGGCCATCAAAAATGTGACCCTGAGGTGAAGCCTCCATGTCATGTTACCTCTCCCCTCGGCCAGGCCACTACCCTCCCAGCACTGCTTTTCAATTTATATTGATATTCTTCTTCCCTCCTCTCCTGTTCCTTCACACGCGGCAGTTGACAATGGTAATAAATGTGTCCACACTCAAGGATGGGGCTGTGACAGGCTCAATAAGAAGTGGACTGATTTGTTGCTTTGGGGTTGAAAGCTCAGACTCTCATGAAACAAAAATATTATATTCAGGGTAATGATTTATGGCTCAACTCCTGTTTGATTGCAGACCGTAAATACTAGCAAACGGTACTTACAGCATCTCTAGAGGACATTAAGAACATACTCAAGTTTATTTTATACAGCAATTACTGATTCAGTATAAGCATGGACATTATTTGAAAGACATGATTTTTCCCCAATACCCCTTTGGAGACGATAGGGTTCAACAATGATTTTCACACACTCCAACTTTATCCATGTGCCTCTAAAGGGCTCAGAGAAATCCAATGACAGGTCAACTGGTGACGCAAAAGCTGATGCCCATCAACACTGTGACAAGGATGTCATTTTTTTTTTTTAACCCTGTAATAACCAAGACCCCAGCCTCGAATGCATGGCCTATGACTAGCATTATCCCATTAAAATTTAGAAGCTACCAAGTCAGTCACCTCAGTATAAACTTGCTGACTGGGCTCCCAACGTGAACCTTGATGGAATCGCTTTGATTCCCTTGTACCTAATTTCTTCAGTGGTGAAGCAAGAACCGTCTGTTTCAATGGATAGTTTGGCCCTTGATCACACCATTTCGATCTGCTGGCCTTTTGGGGTGTCATCTTGTAACTACTCTCATCCCAGAGGGGGGCCTGATTTCTCATGCCCTTTGGACCACCCCCAAGTCTTGGAGCGCGCAAATGAGGCACCATTAGCCATTTATAACTGAATCCCCTACCGGCCAGAATGGAGAGGAATGCCTCGTGTAACGTTTCCTTTATACTACAGAAACATTTCAATCCCAGGAGGAACTCACTTATACACTCTATAGCCAGTGCGCAGTGAATTAATTTTAAAGCAGTGAATTATATTTTTCTAGGATACAGATTTGATCCCTACTTGGAAAAGAAAAAGACCTTTCTGAAAGCTTCTATTGAGCTGTAGAAGGTGGATCCCAAAGATGCTCCTTGAAGTGCAGTTCAAGCAAAGTCTCCAGCAGATGAGAGGATGGTTTAAGAGCTGCTCTACGTTTATCATTATAGTAGGCGGCCACTTTCCCTTCCCCATCTTATTTGAGAGACTTCCCAGAAGATAGAAACCAATTAACTCTTTATTTTGGCACAGGTCGTCCTAGGTGTCCTTTTAAGGGGTAATATTCTTGCTAAATCATGTATGAGCTTGAGAGTAAGATAAATGCCATTATCTGAGTTATTTATTCATGCGACGTTGTCTGTAACATACTCACACTGGTTTTTCTCAAACTTCAGTATTGATCAATTGCTTTAATCAGTTGTCCAGAGGGATGCTAAAAGACTCAGCAATCGCAGCTTGAGTACCAACATCTCTCTCTGGGTCTCTGCCAGACTAACAGTGAAAACTGTGGATATTTTCAAACCCTTGGTAACAAGAACACTGAGTAGAAGCGGCTGGATGGCTCCGTACACTCACATGGGTGAATGTACATCCTCCATCCAATGTCACACACAGGAAGGCATCCCTTTGACAATCCCATCATGTTTTTGCTCACACATTTTGTTCAACTGTGATGTTAGTTGGAATGACTACAGGCATCCAGCTCTGCCCTCTCTTAATGATACCCACATATCTTTTCTGCCTTTGCTTTCAAACCAAGGCACAAGCTCTGCTGGCTCCCCAGAAACACATGGCCAAGACCTCAGTAGACAGTCAGTATTCTGTCCAGAGGCAATTAAAGATGATATAGTTGGGGCTCTATTTTTATTTATACTGTGTAATGAGCCTCCGAATTTAAAAAGTTATATCCTAATCGCTATTAATATAAGGAGTTGCAGTATTGTGAGTGCAGTGGTCCATATTAGGTGACAAATTGATCATTTTTACACTTTCTTTCAGTGCCAAGATTCAGCACTTCCCAAGGACTAGTGCTGATGCAAATAGCAGGAGAGCTACCCCCTCCCTCCTCGTGCTACTGTGGAAGTGGGTTTCATTTGAGCAATAAGACCTGACAGACTGTGCATTTGTGGGCAATTTTGGTACACCTTGGGTGGTATTAGAAAGCATACAGTCAAAGACGGGGGCTTGAACTTCCTAAGACGTGCAATCATGACCCTGAAATGCACAGTTGGGCTCCTTTTTACAATTGTGGGACGGAATACATTAAAATAATGAAAATGAGGAACAAAGACATAAGTGGTAATTGGTAGATGGGGGCATGAAATCTATGTCAAACCATCATAAGTCTTTGTATTTGTATTTCTAAAGGCATTTCCAAATGGTCATCCCTTTACAAAGCTTCACTGCTTTCTCATGCACAATGAGACCCACCGTCTACAAAGAGCTTCTGACCTGTTTCTCTACATTTCTTTTTTTCCCTTTTTTTTTTTTTTTTTTTTTGCGGTACACAGGCCTGTCACTCTTGCGGCCTCTCCCGTTGTGGAGCACAGGCTCCGGACGCGCAGGCTCAGCGGCCATGGCTCACGGGCCCAGCCGCTCCGCGGCATGTGGGATCTTCCCAGACCGGACGTACCTGCGTCCCCTGCATCGGCAGGAGGACTCTCAACCACTGTGCCACCAGGGAAGCCCCTCTACATTTCTTAATGAAGTTGGTAAGATCTGGAAAGGTTTTGTTTGAGAAGAGGACTTTGCCAAGTGGGGTCTGCATTCGTTTTTAGACTTAGGCCAGAGGTCTGAACGGGAAAGAGGCACTTGGGGAGGACAGAACCCCTTTGGGTCAGTAAAGCACAACTGAGTAACTGCTGAGAAATTCAAGACAGTCTGTATAATGATGAGCTCTGTGGTAGGCTGAAAAATAGCCCCCCCAAAATACCCACGCCTTAATTCCTGAAACCTGCGAATGTTACCCTACACGGCAAAAAAAGAGTCTTTGCAGCTGTGATTAAGTCAGGGATCTTGAGATAGAGAGATTATTCTGGATTGTCCGGTAGGCCCTAGATGCAACCACGTTTCCTTATAAGAGGGAGGGTCTACACACACACACACACACACACACACACACACACACAGGAGGCGATGTTGCCACACGGCAGAGGTTGCCGTGATGCAGTCACAAGCAGCCCAGGAGCGCCCGACGTCTCTGACAGCTGGAGGAACAAGGAAGCAATTCACGCCCAGAGCCTCAGGAAGGAGCTGGATTTCGACCCAGTGATACTGGCTTCGGACCTGTGGCCTTCAAGACTGTGAGGAAATACTCTTCTGTTGTTTTATGCCTCCCGTTTTGTGGTAACTTGTTACAGTGGCCTCAGGAGACGGATCCAAGTCCCAGTGGGTTTGGGGCTTCTGGTCTTTGAGCCCCTGTCCCCCTCCATGTCCCATGACTATTCTTCAAGTTACATTATGGAGTTATTTCTAGGTAATACTCTATCTTCAAAGAACTCAGAAGAGTAAAATGTCTTGATTCCCACTCAGCTGCCGTCTTCCTGCTACAGTTTTCTGAGGGAACCTCAGACCCAGGTTCAAAGCCTCCCAAATACTCCTTTTATAAGCCCAAGCCTCTCCTCACCCTGTTACCCCGACCCACACGGCCACGGTTCTCCTTCCCTTTCCAGACCTGAGGGTCTTCCTCGAGGAGCCTCCTCCCCCTTCAAATAACCTGTATCTATTTTAACACTTCTGTGCCATTTGCCCCAGAGATATCCAGTTCTGTGGCCATCTTCTTGTGAGGGCATAACCCCAAGGGCGAAGAAAGAGCCTCTGTATCCTCCAAGGGGCCTGGACCAGCTTCACACCCTGAGGGACAGGGCTTCTCTGAATACATTTTCCTTGACGGAAGAGCATGAGAACTGTGCAGAGGCATGTGGACCCCCAGGCCTGGAGTCTGGAGCATTTTATATGATGAAGAAGGGAGAGCTCGGGCAGCTCTACAGGTCAAAACTTAAGACATCGGCCCCAGGACTTTCAAGGTGCCAAGTAGGAGATGCTAAGGGGCAAGACCATGGGGAAGGTGAAGGATTGCGGGGAGGTGGGGCTGTACTAAGAGGGTTCTGACCTGTGTGTGCAGAGCTGGGGAGCCCACAGTTTGTGCCACTGGAACAGGCCACCTAGAGAAATGAGGTCCACAAGGCCATGAACAAACAGACATCAGTGAACACATGCACTGTTGCATGGATGGGGGTAGTGCACACTTGCCCACCTCTGTCCACCTGCGTCACATCTACCCAGGAGAGTCACAGCCACCAGGTACAGAGCCCGTTAACTTTCCACTTACTTAGAGGTCAGGGGCCGAGGCTGGACTGTGGCATCCTGGGGACTGTCTGCAGGGCCCTCAGTCCCACTCAGGCAATTCTGTAGACTAATCACTTGCTTATTTCACTCACAACCATTACGTATTGTCACAACAATTCAATACAGACTCATTTCATAAACTGTCCTCCCAGCGTAAACCAGGGATGACAGTTCACAGACTCTTGCACCCACCTGCACTCTGAATTCTCACAGAATTAATCCGGCTCATCTCAGAGCGCTCCCATATGTGTCATTTATAAGAAGGAATTATCCTCCTCCCTCCTCTATCTGGCACGTGTTCCAAGACCCTGAAGAGCCCGTTGGATTTTTGGGTATCAGAAATCTGATTCCCGTTGGATGGAAAAAAAGAGTTGGCTGGACTTGCTACCCTCAGAGCTGGCACTCCGACTTGGCTGTTGGGAGGAACTGCCCCTAGTCAGGACTCAACAAACTTGAAAATCTAGGAAAAATCTCTTTCTCCCAGGAACACTTCCCCTGAAGGTGTTTGTTTCACATACAATTTAGTAGTCTCCTGGGGGCCGAAAGGAAAAAAGAGATTTTTGTGTATTTGTTTATTTTTTTAAGCCTATGATGAAAGAAAATCCACAAATAACTAGGGTATCAATTGAAATTTTTTTTTTAGGTATAAATCTCTCCTTCACATTTAGGTAACAACTGGGGCAGTTCTAGAATAAAACTATTTAAAAAAAAAGAAAACTATTGATAAATAATAGCATTCATGATGATTATAATATCTGATATTTATTGAGGCTTGGCTCTGTGTCAAAGATTCAGACGCTCTTGCTTCATTCTTGCAACAAGCCTGTAAGATTGGTATTGATGCTCTTGTTCACCCCGAGTTTACAGATGAAGAAACTGAGGTCAGGGAGGTTAAGAGACTTGCCAAGGTCACACACAGCTGGGTAGTGGTGGAGCTGGGGCCAGAGCCCAGCAGTCTGTCTCAGAGCACGTGCTTGTTGGGATACACAGGGTAGAAAGCTCTATACTTTTGTAGCAGGTATAAATTTTAGTTTATACAGTCTGGTGGTTTCCCATCCATCAATCACCTTCACATCATCTCTAAGTCATTTTCCCTCTGGGCTGGAGGAAAGAAAGGCTGAGCCACTGCTGGGGCTTCCTCATCACCACCTTCAGCCTGTCTGAGCAGGGTCTGGAGATCTGATGATGAGACCTCGGGTGGCCAAGGTTCCTCCGTCTGCCTGGTGGCACATGGTCCCAGGGCACGGGATGAGCTCTGCTCTGCAGCTTCTATGCGAAGCTTGGGGCCGCGAGTCTTGGGGGCATCACCTGCCCACCTCCCCTGAGGCCCCGCGTCAGCCTCAAGATGGTGCCCAGAGCAGGGAGCAAGCCCTCACCTGCCTGAACTGGGGAGATCTGAGTTGCTCAGAGGGAGATCACCTCCCTCCTTCCCTCCTTCCCTGCCCTCCCCCTGCCTGATCTCCCCGGAAGATGCATATAGACACTCTCTCCTGAGTCACTGCACTTCTCAATGGCTGTAGAATTTTGACAATTTTTGCTTTCTTCCCTGCTGCAAATCCCCGGCAGGCACGGATCTTGATATCCGCTGAAACAGGTGAAGAAGGTAAGGGCAGAATACAGAGTGAAAACTTCAGCAAATATTGCAAAATACACACCTGCCGCATCTCCCCTCACTTATGTTCACACTTGTGTGTTGGCCTCACCGCTGGCCCTAGCTTTCACACGCACACAATCATTCCCATGTGGGCATAGTTTCACATTCTTTTGATCTTTAATAACACTTTCTTCTCCTATCAGGTGAGGCTTATATTATCTAGGCTTTGTCTCTGACAATAAAGATGTGTTATGAAAATACATTAAATGTTCCTTGATTAAAATTCCCAACAAGTTGTACATTAGAGCTGATGCCCTAGAGGTAGTGGTTGGTGCATAGGTGACCAACGTTTTCTATATGTCAATTCATACCCACAGTAATTCTTAAATGCCTTATAATTTGTATTTTTTTGGGTGGGGCGTGGTACGCGGGCCTCTCACTGTTGTGGCCTCTCCCGTTGCGGAGCACAGGCTCCGGACGCACAGGCTCAGCGGCCATGGCTCATGGGCCCAGCCGCTCCACGGCATATGGGATCTTCCCGGACTGGGGCACGAACCCGTGTCCCCTGCATCGGCAGGCGGACTCAACCACTGCGCCACCAGAGAAGCCCTGTATTTTAATTTATAATTATCTTGGAAGATCTGATTGTTTGGAATTCGCAATTAAGCTATTCCAGTTATTCAAATCTTCAGAAAGATTATTAAAGGAATATCTAAGTGTCTCATTTCCTGGAAATTAGGAACACTGGGCTATAATTAAATATAGTTATTCAGAAAGTTGGGGAGAAAATCTCTAGGGAAGATACAGTATTTACTGTCCATATTGGTTTCAATATTGCCATGTGTGGGGCTTTTAAAAAAATATATTGTTTCTATTTTATCTTGTGTTTCTCTACCAGGAGTAAAGCCCTAGGCTGTCAGTGCATACAGGACATATGTGGGGACGCTTTCTGAGTAGACCTCATCTTCAGGGATCATTTTATTTCCACAGTTTAGTGCCTCCTTACGAGAATAGAGCACTCCATAATTTTTTCTGAAGATTCTACCAGTCTTGATCCAATGTGTGGGGTGATAAATGACAGGAGGTTGGCCACAGAGGAGAAGGAAGGCATGAATCATGCTGTCTCCTAGTAACCAGTCAGTAAAGAGCTTCCAGCAAGCATGTTAAACTGTTAAACCCCAAAGTACACTTACCTTTGGTATCATCTTTAGACAGGCAGTCCTAATCTACATCTGTGCTCTCAGCCTTCTTTCAAAACTTCCAAGAAAACAGAAAAAAAGCATACGCTTACCACCTCCTTCCAAACCCAAATGAAGCACACCTACCCAGAGAGTCCTTTCCCCAAGGGCAAGAGCCCCTTGCCCTTGATTTGCTTTTCTGTATGTTGCTTGTTATGTTGTTTTGAAGCAGTGTTTGCTATGTATTCTTGTTTGTTTACAGGAACGTTCCTCTACGTACTGATACTTGGTTCCATAATTCAGAGTAAAGGTCAGCAAGCATCTGCAAAATTTCAGAATAGAAAGCTGCAGAGAAGTATCTTTCTTATGCATCCCATCAACTGAAGATTGAATCTTAAATTTATTAAGGTTGTGGAAAACATCAGCTCTCCCTAAATGACAGGTAAGAAAGAGGAGAATTAAGCATATTAACCGTATTCTCACTGTTTCCTCCAATCTTTAAGGATGGGAGTTCTCAGGAATATGGAGGAAAACAAGAGAGTTAGTGCTGGAGCTTGGAACCCAGGGATATAAAGGGCTGCTGCAAATCATCTTAGAAGAACCTCTACCGTGTGGTTGCAAGTCTCTGAATAAAACCCTCGGTTCTATAACGGTAGGATTTATTCTGGTTCCTGTTTTCTTCAAAACTCTATGCAGGGTAAGTGTGCAGGCAATGTTTGCTGCACAAATATACTTCCACTTTAGGGAAAAAGAATAGGCAATCTTTAGACAGAGAAAAAGGACTAACAAGAATGTTTGGGGTTATTCTTAGGGACTGTCTTAGGGTTATTTAGAGGCAGCTCTGGGATTTTCCCAAGAAAACTTTTGGCTTTTGGGAAAGTTGTCCCCAAAGTTAGGCTGTCTTGTAAATAAGCTACAAGGATACACACATATGGAATAAGCCAATATTTTATAATAACTATAAATGGAATACAGCACTTAAAACTGTGAATCCCTATGTTGTACATCTGAAAATAAATATTGTATGTATACAATATAAACATTGCACATCAACTATATCTCTCAACAAATAAATAAATAATGAAATAAATGGGAAAAAAGTTAGGCTCTCTTGGATAAACTGAACCTCAATCCTTCTTAAAAACATCTCTTTACATTGAAAATGTAAGCTTCATTTATTAACGGGGAAGAGTCCTAAGGTGGCCGAGAACTTTGATGAAGGTCATACAGAAGAATGAGTGGTGGTGCTGGAGGCTGATGTCAATGTCATTGTATTTCCTCCTCTGGATGGACCTATCTTATTCCAAGCTTCAGAAGGTAATGATAAGGTTGTTGGCTTCTAATTCTTATTACCGGTATAAGAAATTAAATCTAAACTAATAAGGATGCACTGTATAGCACAGAGAACTCTACTCAATGCTCTGTAATGGCCTATATGGGAAAAGAATCTAAAAAAGAGTGCATATATGTCTATGCATAACAGATTCACTTTGCTGTACACCTGAAACTAACACAACATTGTAAATTAGCTCTACCCCAATAAAATTTTTTTAAAAAGAAATTAAATCGATATGGAAGAAAATGTTTTGCTCGGTCTAATTTGGTCTTTTTATTAACAAAGTAGCCACCTAGCTGCGCACTTATTTCACATTTCAAACATAACATGAGTTTTTCATAAATGATCTTTTTAATCCTCCCCCAAATTCCATAAGATGGGTCTTTTCTCTACATTCATCACCTGAGTCTTGGAGAGGCAAAGCAATTCACCTAGTGTCACGAAACTAAGATACAGAGCTGAGATTTGAACCCAAGCTCTGCTGATCCTGGAGCTGATTTCTTTAACCACTCCGCTACATAGTTTCCCTTCTGGAAGCCTCAAGCCTGAAACAGGTTGAAAAATAAATTTTAGTGTTTATTAATCTAGTTAGAGAGTAGTTGTAGAATTATATGACAATCATAAAATTGTACCTATGCTAGGAATATCGGAAAGCATTTAATCTTGTGGTTTTCAGATGAGTTTCCAGATTGCTCAGAGGTACTCAGAGCTGCCCAAGGGCAGGAAGGGGTGGAGGAGATGGGAAGGCCGAGGGCCGGAGCTCCAGATTTTCAATCCCCTTTTCCAAACACAAAAACTTCCCTCTCCTTTATTACATTAGAGTTCTACACAAGATTCCATTTAGGGGGAAATAAGAGAGTCACCATTCTGAAAAAAATGAGTGACAATCGCTGAGCTAGTGATTGTGACAAGCTTTCATTTTATAGGTGAAAAGACAGAGAGCTAAACAGTCATTTAGCCAAAGCCACTCTGTTAAAATTATAGCATCTCTGAGATAGAAGCACCCTTGAGGGTCATCCAGTCCAAACTTCCCCCAGCATTGGCCTCCCCTAAACTATGTTCACCCACAGTGGGCCCCAAGCCTCTGTTACTGAGAGCTCATGGCCTACAGAATCTCCCCATCTTTCCAGTCCTTAGAAAACCTTTCCTTACAAGAAACTAAAATCTGCCCTTCCATATCCCTAGGAGCCAAGTAGAAGAATTAAAGTCATTTTTCTACATGACAGCACTTCAGGTATTTGAAGACACCTAACACGTCCCCACTGGGTCTGTCATCTCCAGGTACAACATCTCCATTTCCATGTCTGCTCCTCAGACTACATGGATTCTTTCAAGTCTGGTTGCCCCGCTTCAGAAAGGTGTCAATTTGTTTATATTCCCTTTAATGATTCGAGTGGCGAATTGCACATAATACTTCAATAATATTTTAATCTGTTCATTAAGTCTTCTTTGAAACTTCTACTCTTTACACAATATCTTCTTAACTTCTCCAAGTTGGGTGAGGATTGATAGGCAAGAGAAATAATGTGGAGATACTATTATCTACAGGCTGGGTTCACCCACACAGACAAAAATTCAGGCCCACCTTTCCCCTCTGTTTCTTCTCTTTCTTTCCTTCTTTTTTTTTTGCATTCATTTTTTCAAATTTTGAGATACTTAAGAGATTCACATGAACCTGTAAGAAATAATGCAGGGAACAATTCATGTGCCTGTTACCATTTTCCCCCCAGTGATAACATCTCTCAAAACTATAGCACACCATCACAGCCAGATTATTGACATTGATACAGTCAAGGTAAAGAACAGTTCCATCACCAAAGGAACTGTGCCCTTTGATAGCCACCCTCACTTTTCTCTTGCCCCAGTTCACTCCTTAACTCTTGACAACCACTGATATGTTATCCATTTCTATAATTTTGTTATTTCAAAAATAATATATACATAGAATCATGCTGAGTGTAACCTTTTCTTAAAAAATTTTTTATCGGAGTATAGTTGATTTACGATGTTGTGTTAGTTTCAGGTGTCTTCCTTTCTCTTTCTTAAAAGGAATTCCTGACACCAAAGTAACCCCGGTGGCTTTGTGCTCCTTCCTAAGGCAAGCCTTTACTCTTTGCCATTAACTCTGTGCAGAAGGATTTATACATTTGAAACAAATAATCAGCTGACTACGGGGCTACGTTGAGTCAGATTTAGATCACTCTGCTCAAGCCACATCCATGCTGGCAGCTATCCTGTCCACATAATACATGCCGAGATCAAGCCACAGAAAGTTCCTTTGAGAGCAGGAACCAATTTTAAGTATCTTGACAGATATACCTGCAAGTGAGAGGATAAAGGAGAAAATAATTATAATACACAAAAAACATGCTTTGAATTTTATAAAAGGCGTTATAATCGGCCCTCACATAGCTCTGCTAAGGGAGGGAACGTATATACGTAATCTCAAATGACAAGCAAGATGCCATTAAACCCTGGGTCTGAAGTGTATTGGGATTTATATTTTCAAAGCAATAGCAAATTACCTTTCTAATAATAGATGGTTTTATTAAATATTAAAAGTGGTTATTAGTGTTTCCTTGAGTTCATTCTGACTTGTCCTGGTACATCCTGAGTGGCAGAGGAGTCAACCTGAAATGGAACATTTCCTAGAAATAATCCACCAAACAGTAATCTCTACATGGATTTAGAGACGATTATATTCGACAGTTACTGCTATTTTTGAGCTGCTCTAAGTGGTTTACTGATCATTGCTTTTCATTCAAGGAATTAAATGTGCTTTATGTGTATCATCTTGTTTACTGTCACCACTGCCCTAGTAAATATAATTAGCTCTATTTTGTATTTGGGGAAAACGAAGGTTTAGGATTGTTAAGGAGCAATATTTCAGGAGAGGAAAAGCACAAACCTCACAGAGAATATTCAGCAAGATTTAGAATTCTTGAGTATTTCAGTTGGAGAAGACTCAAGGATCAACTACTCAACCCCATCATTTTAAAGATGAAGACAGGGAATTCCTTGGCGGTCCAGTGGTTAGGACTCCACACTTTCACTGCCGAGGGCATGGGTTCAATCCCTGGTCAGGGAACTAAGATCTTACAAGCTGCTTGGTGTGGCCAAAAAATAAAAAATCAAAACAGTAAAGATGAAGACAGTGACGGTAGAACCACTTCAATGTTCTATGTAGTGAACTTCAGTATTCTTCCATTTCATTTCCATCTCCTGAATGTGAAATGAGAATACTTACATTAGCTTTTTTTCTAATAATAGAATTCTCATAACCATTGATGGGAGTGTGCCAAGATGAATGGAAATGTCTGTCTGTCTGACATCTCGCTAATGGGCAGTGTGGCCCCCAGACTGTTGGGCTGGGTATAGAAGCCTGGACCCCACCTCATCTATGACACTAACCCTGCTTTCAGCAAACAGCTCTCAGACATACGTTTGGATCTCAGCGTCTGCATCTCTAAAATTAGGGGTTGGACTAAATCTTATAAATGTTCTTAGAGCTCTAATGCACCACGATTCTCACTTTCTTTATATAATTTTTTTCGAATGCATAATATATACGTATGTCAAAGAGATGTAAATTCATAGACACTATAAAGAGAGGAGGGAAGCAGAAATTTTAAATGGAAGATCACATTATATTTGACTATATTTCAAAGGTAAGTGATCTCTAAAGAGGAAGATGTTGATTTGACATATTTTTTAACACTGCACTTGCTGATAGACAATAAATTTTGAAGCGACTTGTTCCTCTTAGGGTATGTTTATTATCTTCATAAGGTTTGGGGAGTCTGTGTTTTCAAATAAGCATCAAATTCTCTTAGTTTAATATGTTGTGTCTACCCTTGTTCATGAGAGTGTTTCAACACATCGACTCCTGCAAGTCAGGGAAGAAAAGGGCGGGGGTATATCTCTCCGGATGAGTCTCTTTTGGTTTGCTTGGAATCTGTCGGTAGCTGTAATTCTCGGCTGGCAATACTACCTCATTCCTCTTGTAACCGATTATGTCATCACAAACAGAGATTTATGAGCCCCGACTCTAAAGAAACAGAAGGCAGGATGAATTATGAGAAGTTCCAGGTCTGCAAACACTTTCTTCAATAATTAGCCTAAGGTGGGGAGGAGGGAGAAATTAACCTCACTAAACTCCCATTTTACACAACCCAAGTAATGCACTGCTAGCATCTGACTGAGCACAGAAATTCATCTTAGGTGATCCAGTTTAAAACCCATTTGTAAATTCAGTCTGAAGGGCTTCAAGTGAAAAGAATGAAGGGCTGGCAAATGCACAGTGGGGAGCAGGCTGCCTCTCCGTAGAACAGCCTGGATGGCTTAATAGGGCCTCTCCAGCCCTGATGGATGGGTCTGTGAGATGGCCCACAGGTACATGGGAAATGGTTTTGTGTTCCAAGAGGGAAAAGGTGAGTTCATCACTACAGCCACAGGCTTCTGTGTTTTCCCAGTGCAAACAGAAAAACCAACGTGCAGATGCAGTGACGTGCTCATAACCCTTCATTGTGGCAGCGTGTTTGCAGGCCACTGAACGTAAGGACTGCACACTTTTACTTAGTGTGCCATTACTCGTGGACATTCCATTAGCTGTAAAAAGGCAACCTAATATTCAACGCATGGTATATTTGTCCCCTCTCATAAAGGAGAAGGTATCTTGGGGAAAAGGCAATAGGAATCTATTAATCTACCAATGAATATTTATTGTGTCTCCACCATTTGAGAGAGATTATTATGAGACCTGGTAAGAAATAATAGCTAAAAAATATATACAGTAGGTCCAGCTCTCAGGAATCTTCTAATTTTTCACAGAAGTAGAACAATCCTAAAATTTGTCTGGAACCATAAAAGACCCCAAAAAACCAAAGTAATCTTGAGAAAGAACAAAGCTGGCAGCATCATGCTCCTAGATTCCAAATTATATTACAAAGCCATAGTAATCAAAGCAGTATAGTGTTGGCATAAAAATAGACACGTAAGTTAATGGAACAGAGTGGAGAGCTCAGAAATTAACCCATATATATGTGGTCAATTAATTTTGACAAAGCAGCCAGGAATATACAATGGGAAAAGGACAACCACATGCAAAAGCAAAAAACTGGACCACAGTCTTACACCATACACAAAAACTCACTCAAAATGGATTAAAGACTTGAATGTAAGACCTGAAACCATGAAACTCCTAGAAGAAAACATAGGCAGGAAACGCCTTGACATTGGTTTGGTGATGGTTTTTTTGGATTTGACAACAAAACAAAAGCAATGAAAGTAAAAATAAACAAATGGGACTCATCAAACTAAAAAGCTTTTGCACAGCAAAGGAAACCATCAACAAAATGAAAAGGCGACCTACTGAAAGAGGGAGAAAATATTTGCAAATCATATATGTGATAAGGAGTTAACATACGAAATATATAAAGAACTCAAACAGCTCAGTACCAAAAACCCCAAACAATCCCATTAAAAATGGGCAGATAATCTAACATACCACCTGTTTTTCCAAAGAAGATGTACTAATGGCTATTTGAAACATGAAAAGATGCTCAACATCACTAATCATTGGGAAAATGCAAATCAAAACCACAATAAGATATCACCTCACACCTGTCAGAATGGCTTTTATCAAAAAGACAAGAAATAACAAGTGTTGGTGAGGATGTGGAGAAAAGAGAACCTTTGCCCACTCTTGGTAGGAATGTGAGCTGGTGCAGCCACTGTGGAAAACAGTATGGTGGTTCCTCAAAAAACTAGAAAAAGAACAGCTGTATGATGCCGCAATTCCACTCCTGGGTATTTACCATAAGAAAATGAAAACACTAACTCAAAAAGATAGATATACCCCCGTGGTTATTGCAGCATTATTTACAATAGCCAAGATATGGCAACAACCTAAATGTCCATTGATGGATGAATGGATAAAGAAAATGTGGCATAAAAATACAGTGGAATATTGTTCAGCCATAAAAGAATTAAATCCTGTCATTTGTGACAACATGGATGGATCTTGAGGGCATTATGCTAAATGGAATAAGTCAGAGAAAGACAAATACCATAGGATCCTCTCTTATATGTAGAAGCTAAAAACAAAAGCCAAAACAAGAACAAAACCCTAAGCTCACAGATTCAGAGATTCAAATTGGTGGTTGCCAGAGACCGGAGTGAGGGCTGGGCGAAATGGGTCAAGAAGGTTGAGAAGTACAGACTTCCGGTTATAAAATAAATAAGTCACGGAGATGTAACGTCCAGCATGGAGACTATAGTTAATAACACTGCACTGCATATTTGAAAGTTGTTAAGGAAGTAAATCTTAAAGTTTCCTCATAAAAAAATATCCTGTAACTATGTATCGTGATGAATGGTTACAAGACTTATTGTGGTGATCATTTCTCAATGTATACAAATGTTGAATCATTATTTTGTACATCTGGAACTAATATAATATTGTATGTCAATTTTACCTGAATAAAAATAAATGGGATCTTCCATTCTAGCTCAGGAGGTAGGACACATGCACACCGGTAGAACCAGTAATACAGGCAAAGTGTGGCGAGTCAATGGGAGTGATGGAGACGGGAAGAGAGATGGGAGCTCAAAGGGGGAAAGAGCCTGAAGCCTGTAGGAATCAAGAAATGCTTCCAGAAATTGCCTTTGAAAGAAATGATCCTCGTAGTTGGATGAAAGTGAAAGCCTGCAGGGAGCTGTAAGTAGGATTTCAGACTCACCAGGAAGAGAAACAGCGAGAGAGACAGAAGCAGGTGGAAAGCAAGAGAACAAGCAAGGTGGTTTCTTGGGAGAGTTAATTAAGAGAAAGGTATTGGGGAGAGAATAAGGAGACATTCAAAGATGACATTGGAGAAGATACTGAGAAAAGAGAATGGAGATAAATACTTATTAAGCACCTACTATATACCAGTCACTGTGCTAGGCACTCTACATATGTTATCTCTTTTAATTCTCAGAAAGTTCATAGGACCAAAATCATTGTTCTCATTTTACTGATGAGACACTAAGGTTCAGAGGCACTGAACCTTAAGTAAATGGAGTCAGAAGTGAACCTCAGGGCTTCCCTGCTGGCACAGTGGTTGAGAGTCCGCCTGCCGATGCAGGGGACACGAGTTCGTGTCCCGGTCCGGGAGGATCCCACATGCCGCGGAGCGGCTGGGCCCGTGAGCCATGGCCGCTGAGCCTGCGCGTCTGGAGCCTGTGGTCCGCAACGGGAGAGGCCACAACAGTGAGAGGCCCGCGTACTGCAAAAAAAAAAAGTGAACCCCAGTTCTTCTGACTTCAAACCCCAGCTTTTTCTACTATTCTCTTCCATGTTCCTATATCTAAAGAGGTGCAGTTTCACCATCTGTCAAAATAGGGCACTAGACTAGAAAAGCTCTAAGGAGCATTTTAGCTTCAAAGGACTATAAGCATCATTCTAAATAGAGAAGAAGGGACTTCCCTGCTGGTCCAGTGGTTAAGACTTCGCCTTCCAATGCAAGGGGTGTGGGTTCGATCCCTGGTCGGGGAGCTAAGATCCCACATGCCTCGTGGCCAAAAAAACAAAAAACAAAAAACGTAAAACAGAAGCAATATTATAACAAATTCAATGAAGACTTTAAAAATGGTCCATATAAAAAAAAAAAAACACTTAAAAATAAATAAATAAATAGAGAGAGAAAGGAAAAGCAAGCAGAAATGTTACTCCAGGAAAAAGTGGGAAGATGGAGAGCTGCATGGAGGTCTGGAAGACAGTGTTGCTGAGGAATTCTGACTCACAATAAATTCACTCAGACTCTCTTCCTTGCCATCTTCCTTGTCCTTGTCTCTAACTAAGTAGGGGCTGAGAAGTCCAAGCCAGTCAGAAGTATCTCGGAGAGAGATACCTGAGAGGTGCCTGCCCCCATCAACCATAAAGGTTCATCCAGAAACAAGGTGGGTAAACATCTCAGGATCACCTCAAGAGGAAGACCTTTTCTTGCCTGCCTGGGCCTACTGCCAACCTCTACCTCACGGCCTCCCAGAACTGGTGGGACTTCAACGGCCTTCCAAACAGACATGGCCAGAAGTCGTCACCAGGGCCTTGTTTCAAGCATATTTCACTCCCCAGAAGACGACTAGAAAGAGTAAGCAATTCTAATGAGAGACATATTGAGGACAGACAGGTGTGAACTGGAGAGTGACGTGTGAACCTTGAACGTATAAGGAAAAGAGGGGTGTAGTAAAGAAAGCATCCCAGGAATCCCAGACAAAGTGTAAAACAACAAAAAAGGAAACCTAGACACTTCTATAAGTGTGTCAAAAATGACCAATTTGTTCACTGTGAAAGTGGACAGAGCTGGAAGTGACAGCCAGAGGTAAAGCAGGGTGGTGCTAACGCAGTGACGGACGGCTCCCCTGTGACAAGGGCAATCCTTACATTTCTCAGGCAGGGTTGAAGACCAGTTGTGTGTCTGCATAGACTTTGTCTATGTGCCCTGAGAAACCTCTGGCTACTGGAGCAATAAGAACTGAAGAATTTCCTCTGTAGCCCTGGGCCATTCTCTGCTACACTTGTCACATCTGTAATGTTTTTTTTAAATGTCTGAATTCTGTGGAGAGGGAAACCTAGAAAAATCCAGGAATGCAAGCTACTCAAGGTTCTTGCTCTCATGGTGCTGAGTCGGGGCACTCGAAGTCTCTGAAAAGGGTGCATCGAAATATTGAGACAAATAAATGACGATGAAGGATGAATCCATAATTTAGCCTCTAAATGCCTTAAACTGCTGGGGCAAATGAAACTCCAGACAACAGTTCTTCACCTGGCAGGGGCTCAGGGCTGGATTTGTTTCCTCAGATCCCTCCAGTAACTTTGGAAGTTGGGTACTAATGGCTGAGTTTACAGTGAGACGGAAGCATTCACCAGGACCCACCTTGATATTATGAACTCTTTGAGGATGTGGCCTCAATTCATCAGTGTGAATATATCCAGGAAACGCCCTGGAGCAAATTTCTTTCTTCTTTTCCTTTTTCCTTAATGGACATTTGCTTTGTCAGACTTGCATCTCAGTGGAGTTATAAATATCGAAATGAAATATTGATGACTCGTCTCAACTCATCCACAACTTGTGCGAGATCACACACCGCAGAGCTGCAGAGACCGAGGGGTGGAAGATGCCAGCGCTTTCAGGAACTGAACTCTCTTGAATGGCTCTTTGGCTGAAATTCACTTTCAAAAAGCATTTTCTCACTAGATTATTTCAAGAACCAGAAGTAAGGTTTAGGATAGACTTTTTCCCATGAAAATTAGGGCCTTGTTGTCTTGCAAATCTTTTCCTTCCCACCCACAGAGCTGGTCAACCTCCATTCATTTGGGCACCACAGGCATGCAGAATAATGGTGGTTGCCCAGACGGTGGCTGGGAGAGGCCCACTGCCACCCAGGCATCAACACAGCTCTCAGCCGGGAATAGCAAGCAAGCAGTAAAAGAATAACTCAAGCTTGTTTTGATTCCAGGCAGAATGCAAATAACGCATTCCCTAGATGTTAGGTCAAAACAACCACCTACCTAAACAAAGCAAGAGAAAGAAGTTTCACAAGAGCAAGCAGCTACTGATTCCCCCAGACTTGTTCTTGGGCAGAAACTCTATTAGTTTTGTACGGGTAAGCCTGTTGGATGCCACCTTAACCAAGTTATAAAAACCGGTATTTGGACAAATTGACATCAAAAGACTCCTGATATGATTCCTTGAGAAGGACACAACATTACTTTTGTGGTATTCCTGCCAGAAATTCACAAGCAGAATCCAAGCATGAGGAAATATCAGCGAACCCAAATTGAGGATTTTACAAAATAATGGACTTGCATTCTTCAAAAGGTCAAGGTCAAGGAAGACAAAGAAAGGGCTTAGAAGCTGTTACCGATTAAAGATACTAAAGAGACACAAAACCTAAATGAAATGCATAATCTTGAATTGCAAATTGGAATATGGATTGTGGAACAGACAGTGGCATTATGTCAATATTAAATGACTTGACTTTGATAATTGTACTATGGTTATGTAGAATGTTCTCTGTTCTTAGGGAACACACAATGAAGTACTAACAGAGCAAGCATGATGTCTTCAACTTAATTTTCAATGATTCAGGGAAAAAAACCGACCTACCTAGAGAGAGAGAAGAAAAAAAGAGAGAATAAGATAGCAGATGGGACAAAATGAGGAAGTCTGGGTTAACAGTATAAGGGAGTATCTTGTACTATATTTTTGAAGGTTTTCTAGAAGTTTGAAAATATAGCAGAAGTTAAAATTTCCAAACAGTGTCCCCAGGATTGAATCTATCAGTGTCAGGGCTATAATTATTAGCTTTTCCTTCAAGAGTAAGACTTAAAAATCCACCAGCAAGTTTCCAGCTCCTCTGAGATGGAGGAAGCACTCTCCACCCTGTCTTGTCATGTGGCAGAATGCACGGAGCAGCTGTTTGAGGACTCTGAAAAGTCAAAAGCAGCTGACAGATTGGGGAATATGTCTAAAATTGAAGTACCACTGAACCGGTGGAGAGTTCACCATTTTGTCCATCTTTTGGCATATTCTCTGACCTGAACTCCATGCAGCCTGAAACCTGGAAGTGGGCCTCAGGACCAGACACAGAGAGCTCCAGAAGAAGACCTCCAGTTCTGTCTCCAGGAACCTGAAGGGGAGCTCTTAACTCTCAGAGAAAGCAGGGAAATCCTGTTATTCTTTTTATCTTCTTTGTTTTTATTTTTTTCTCTGTTTCCTCACAACCTGGCCCCAGAGCTGTTCTGTGTTTGCACTGGTGGTGGTGGTGATGGGTTTGTGCAAGAATATAAAACTCTGAGGGAGGAGACTGCGATCCCAAGAGGGTAGGCCAGCTTGATTGCATTTTTCATCTCTCTGTCTTCCTGATAGAGTGAGCTGCCACTTTCTGGCTTGAAGACTGAAAAGGAGAGCCCCAGGGAACTGGAAAGTCCCAAGGTGGTCATGGAGAGGAAGAAGCTTAGGAAAACAGCCTTGTAAAGTTGTCTGTGAACTCCTGGGTTCCCACTTGAGTGGCTCATGTCTGGATCTACACCTACACAGCAGAGGCAGGTAGACCTTGAGATCTGAACTGTGGGATAGACCACCACCCCTGACCCAGACTGGCCTCTAGGTGGTACACATGGGTGACAGTCTGAGTAGCCTTGCAAAGGTTTGGAAAACCAAACTGACATTGGAATGAAAACTCAAATAAGGATAGTCATAACTAACCAGATAAAATTTTTTATCTGCTGAATCAAAAACATCAAAATTCTCCATAGAATTTTATCAAGATTCACAGCCCTATCTTATTCATAATGCTCAGGATAAAATTCAAAATTATGTGACATAGAAAGAACCAGGGAAATATCAACTCACATGGCAAAAGATAATCAACAGATGCCCCCAAAATGAGATGACACAGATTCTGGTTTCTCTGCCAAAGACTTCAAAGTAGCTACTATAAAAATGCTTGAACAAGCGATCACAAGTATTCTTGAAACAAAGTTAAAATAGAAAGTATCATCAAAGAAAGAGAAGGTATAAAGGACCGCATGGAAATGTTAGAACTGTCAAATACAATAACCAAAATAAAAAATTCACTAGATGGCTCAATAGCAGAATGGACATGACAGAGTAAAAATTCAGTGCACTCAATGATGGAAGAATAGATATTATCCCACCTGAACAACAGAGAGAAAAAGATCAAAATTGAAAAATGGTCAGGGACCACGAAACAATTCCAGAAAGTCTTATTTGCATGTCATCAGAATTCCAGAAGGAGAAAATCAAGATTCAGAAAAAACATCTGAAGAACTAATGGATAAAAACTTCCAAAATTTGGTGAAAGACATAAACATATAGATTTAAGAAACTCACTGAGCCCCAAACAAGAAATAGCAAAAAAAATTCTACACTCACGTACATTATATTCAACCTGCTGAGAACTAAGACAAAGAAAAAAGCCAAACCAAAACAAGAAATTTAGCAGAGAAAAGTAATAAAATGCTCATAGGGGGACACCAATGCATATGACTGTAGTCATCAAAAACCTTGGAGGCCAGATTAAAAAGGAAGAAATAAAACTATTTTTACTCACAGTTGATATGATGATTTTTTTTGGCCATGCCACATGGCATGCAGGATCTTAGTTCCCTGAACTAAGGGAACTTAGTTCCCCGACCAGGGATCGAACCTGTGCCCCTGCAGTGGAAGCATAGAGTCTTAACCACTGGACAGCCAGGGAAGTCCCAATATGATTTTCTTTATAGACATTTCTGGGGGATTCACAACATTACTCCTAGAACTAGCAAGTAAGTTTGACAAGATTTTAGGATACAACGTCAACACATAAAAATTAATTGTATTTCTACATAAAAGCAACAAACAATTGGAAACTGAAATAAATAAAATATATCACAATAGCTCTGAAAAAAAGAAGTCTTAGGTATAAAATTTAACAAATCATGTGCAGAATCTGCATGCAGAAAACGTGAAACTCCAGGGAAAGAAATCAAAGACCTAAATAAATTAAGGGATATATCATGGACTGGAAGGGTCAACATAGTAAAGATAAATTGATATACAGATTTAATACAATTCCTATCAAGATCTCAGCAGGATATTTTATAAACATGGACAAGCTGATCCTAAAATTGATGCAAAAATTAAAAGGAACAAGAATAGTCAAAACACTATTTAGTTTTTTTAAAAACCAAAGTTGAAAGAATCATACTACTTGATTTAAGACTGATTGTATAAAATACTAGCAAACAGAATCCAACAACACATTAAAAGGATCATACACCATGATCAAGTGGGATTTATCCCAGGAATACAAGGATTCTTCAATATATGCAAATTAATCAATGTGATACACCATATTAACAAACTGAAGAATAAAAACCATATGATCATCTCAATAGAGCAGAAAAAGCTTTTGACAAAATTCCACACCCATTTATGATAAGAACTCTCCAGATAGTGGGCATAGAGGGAACCTACCTCCACATAATAAAGGCCATAAAAGACAAACCCACAGCAAACATCATTCTCAATGGTGAAAAACTGAAAGCATTTCCTCTAAGATCAGGAACAAGACAAGGATGTCCACTCTCACCACTATTATTCAACATAGTTTTGGAAGTCCTAGCCACGGCATCAGAGAAGAAAAAGAAATAAAAGGAATCCAAATTGGAAAAAAAGAAGTAAAACTGTCACTGTTTGCAGATGACAGGATACTATACATAGAGAATCCTAAAAATGCCACCACAAAACTACTAGAGCTAATCAATGAATTTGGTAAAGTTGCAGGATACAAAATTAACGCACAGAAGTCTCTTGCATTCCTATACACTAATGATGAAAAATCTGAAAGAGAAATTAAGGAAACACTCCCATTTACTATTGCAACAAAAAGAATAAAATACCTAGGAATAAACCTACCTAGGGAGACAAAAGACCTGTATGCAGAAAACTAAAAGACACTGATGAAAGAAATTAAAGAAGATACCAACAGATGGAGAGATATACCATGTTCTTGGATGGGAAGAATCAATATTGTGAAAGTGATTATACTACCCAAAGCAATCTACAGATTCAATGTAATCCCTATCAAATTACCAATGGCATTTTTTACAGAAATAGAACAAAAAATTTCACAATTTGTATGGAAACACAAAAGACCCCAAATAGCCAAAGCAGTCTTGAGGGGAAAAAACGGAGCTGGAGGAATCAGGCTCCCTGACTTCAGACTATATTACAAAGCTACAGTAATCAAGACGATATGGTACTGGCACAAAAACAGAAATGTAGATCAATGGAACAAGATAGAAAGCCCAGAGGTAAACCCACGCACCTATGGTCAACTAATCTATGACAAAGGTGGTAAGCATATACAATGGAGAAAAGACAGTCTCTTCGATAAGTGGTGCTGGAAAAACTGGACAGGTACATGTAAAAGAATGAAATTAGAGCACTCCCTAACACCAAACACAAAAATAAACTCAAAATGAATTAGAGACCTAAATGTAAGACCAGACACTATAAAACTCTTAGAGGAAAGCATAGGAAGAACACTCTTTGACATAAATCACAGCAAGGTCATTTTTGATCCACCTCCTAGAGTAATGGAAATAAAAACAAAAATAAACAAATGGAACCTAATGAAACTTAAAAGCTTTTGCACAGCAAAGGAAACCATAAACAAGATGAAAAGACAACCCTCAGAATGGGAGAAAATATTTGCAAACGAATCATTGGACAAAGGATTAATCTCTAAAATATATAAACAGCTCATGCAGCTCAATATTAAAGAAACAAACAACCCAATCCAAAAATCGGCAAAAGACCTAAATAGACATTTCTCCAAAGAAGACAAACAGATGGCCAAGAAGCACGTGAAAAGCTGCTCAACGTCACTAATTATTAGAGAAATGCAAATCAAAACTACAATGAGGTATCACCTCACACCAGTTAGAATGGGCATCATCAGAAAATCTACAAACAACAAATGCTGCGGAGGGTGTGGAGAAAAGGGAACCCTCTTGCACTGTTGGTGGGAATGTAAATTGATACAGCCACTATGGAGAATAGTATGAAGGTTCCTTAAAAAACTAAAAATAGAATTACCATATGATCCAGCAATCCCACTACTAGGCACATACCCAGAGAAAACCATAATTCAAAGAGACACATGCACCCCAATATTCATTGCAGTACTATTTACAGTAGCCAGGTCTTGGAAGCAACCTAAATGCCCATCGACAGACGAATGGATAAAGAAGTTGTGGTACATATATACAATGGAATATTACTCAGCCATAAAAAGGAAAGAAATTGGGTCATTTGTTGAGATGTGGATGGTTCTAGAGACTGTCATACAGAGTGAAGTAAGTTAGAAAGAGAAAAACAAATATCGTATATTAACTCATGTATGTGGAACCTAGAAAACTGGTACAGATGAACTGGTTTGCAGGGCAGAAGTTGAGACACAGATGTAGAGAAGAAACGTATGGACACCAAGGGGGGAAAGCTGCGGGGGGGGTGGGGATGGTGGTGTGATGAATTGGGCGATTGGGATTGACATGTATACACTGATGTGTATAAAATTGATGACTAATAAGAACCTACTGTATAAAAAAGTAAATAAAATAAAATTTAAAAAAGAAAAAGACTTATTCTATAAAGCCACAGTAATCAAGACAGTGTGGTATTGATGAAAGGATAGACACATTGATTGAGCAGAATTGAGGGTCCAGAATAGACACACACATATGGCCTATTGATTTTTGACAAAGGTGCAAAGGCAATTCAATGGGAAAAAGACAGTCTTTTCAATAAATGTCTTTAGAACAATTGAGTATTCATCTGCAAAAAATAAATTGAACTTTGACCTAACTTTTAGACTGTATAAAATATTAGTTGAAAATGGATGATAGATCTAAGAGTAAAATGTAGAACCAGAAAATATTTGGAAGAAAACATAGGAGAAAACCTTTAAGATCTGAAGCTAGGCAAAGAGATTTTGCACAAGACCACAAAACTGGGTCCATCCAATAAAAATTTGATAATTGGACCTTGTCAAAATTAAATATATTTACTCTGTGCACAGAATTCAACTATAAGAAAACAAACAACCCAATATTAAGAATGAGAAAAATACATAGGCACTTCACCAAAGAAGATATAAGGAAGGCAAATAAGCACATAAAAACGTGCTCCACATCAATAATCATTAGGGAAACGCAAATTAAAAGCACAATAAACTAGAATTCTATACTGATTAGAATGTCTAAAATAATACCAAGTGCTGACAAGGATACTGAGCTACTGGAACTCTCATACACTGCTGGTGGGAAGATGGTCCAGCTGCTCTGGAAAACACTTTGGCAATTTTTATAAAATAAATGTATATTTGCCATATAATCCAGCAATCCCTCTAAGCATTTTACCCAAGAGAAATGAAATCATATTCATACAAGACCTGTACACAGATTTTACAGCATTTCTGTTCATAACTGCCATATGTCAGGAACAACTCAAATTTCCTTCAACATGCTAGTGGATAAACTACAGTACATCCATACAATGGAATATTACTCAACATAGAAGGAATGAAGTATTAATACATACAACCACTTTGATGAGTATTAAAGGCATTACCCTGAGAGAAAGAAGCCAGTCTTAAAGATTACATACAGTATTACTTCCTTGGTATAATATTCTTACAAAGACAAACTAGTTACAGAGACTACATCAGTGGTTGACAGAGGTTGGAGCAGTGTAGGGTGTGACTACAAATGACAGTATGAGGGAGTTGGGGAACTACCCTGTTTCCTGGTTGTCGTGGGGCTTATATGATTCTTTTTTTTTTTAATTGAAGTATAGTTGATTTACAATGGTGTTTAGTTTCCAGCGTACAGCAAAGTGATTCAAATAAATATATATATTCTTTTTCAGATTCTTTTTCCTTAGAGGTAATTACAAACTATTGAGTATTCCCTGTACTATATAGTAGGTCCTTGTTGTCTATCTATTTTGTATGTAGTAGTGTGTATCTGTTAATCCCAAACTCGTAATTTATCCCTCCACCACTTTCCCCTTTGGTAGCCATAAGATTGTTTCTTATGTCTGTGAGTCTATTTATGTTTTGCAAAAAATTCATTTGTATCATTTTTTTAGATTCCACATATACGTGATATCAAATGATATTTGTCTTTCTCTGTCTGACTTCACTTAGTATGATAATCTCTAGTCTCATCCATGTTGCTGCAAATGGCATTATTTCATTCTTTTTTAGGGCTGAGTAATATTTCATTGTATCTTCTTTATCCATTCATCATTGATGGACACTTAGGTTGCTTCCATGACCTGGCTATTGTAAATAGTGCTGCTATGAACATTGGGGTGCATGTATCTTCTCGATTAGAGTTTTCATCTTTTCCAGATATATGCCCAAGAGTGCAATTGCTGGATCATATGGTAACTCTATTTTTAGTTTTTTAAGGAACCTCTGTACTAGGGCTTACATGATTCTTACATGCGCTCAAATTCATAGAACTATACACAAAAATGTCAATTTTATTGTACATATTTTAAAATTAAATTTAAATATCAACTATAATTTACTTAAGAATAAATTTAGCTTCTAAATGGAAAGAGAACATTTAAAAGAACCACCGACTAAGGATTGACATTATGATATAGGTGCAATTCATTTTTATTGTCATATTGCTTTAGGCAGTTTGGCAAAACACATCCATCAGCAAGAATTCAGTCATTTTGGAATTCAATCATTGCCACCACTATTCAGTCTCCTGCTGGAAACAATCAGCTTAACAGCTTGTGAAGGAGGAATCTATCTTGCTCTGCTATCGTGGGTATTCTGCTGGCTTGGGGTATGGACTCCTGCAGAAGAGAGGGCTTCCTCAGGTATAGAGACTGGAGATGTTTCAAATGGAGGTAGGTGATGAGGGTGGGAAGTTGTCAAGGAGGACAAGCTGCCAAGTTTCCAACAAGACGGTGTAATCTTAATGAGTATCATACATAATCGTACAGAGTACGGATGCTCACACTTCTGAGGTCAGAGGTTTGATCTCGTCATTGCCTCCGAGGTGACTGGATGCAGAGGGTGTAGTGAAGATCCTTCATAGCCTCTATGTACCCTTACAATTGTGAGCTGATGCCCTTTCTTGGAATCATCCAACTCCCTTTGCCAGATTCATGCTCAGCAAGCAGACTTCCGGTAGTTCACTCGTTTATTCATTCATTCACTATACATCTCTCGAGCACCATCACTGTGACAAATATCACACTCGGTGCTGGGCATAACCAAGATAAATAATGCACATGCACTGCTTCGAGCAGCTCATAGATTTTGCTGCAGGGTAGAGAGTGTGATGGCCAGCTGACAGCTATTCCAGACCCTGTGGCAATGATTTTCCACATTGTGATTTAACAAGATAAGGTTAGATGCAGTCAGTCATTCTCTTGTGAATTTGCTTGACCAAAACTATTTCCTCGAATCTTACGACATTAAGAAAAATATTATAAAACCCCAAGATGGGAGCCCAAACCGATTATTCCAATGAGGAATTGCCCACCTGTGAGATTCCAGCCTGTATCACAACACTAATGATCCACCTTAGAACCCAAAGTGACATTTATCCTCAATCCACACTCAGCAGTTTTATTCCAACTCTGATTTCTCCTTGTTTACTACATTATAGCATCTGTAATACAACATGCCACCCTCAGCAGGCTGCAACTGAAGCTAGGAACTGAGCTTCAGGCACGCTTGTGTTCTATTGCTCCACTCCATCCTCAGCAGCTAGTTCAGTGCTTTGAAAATTATACTGCAAATGAATTGCAATTTACGTTTATGTGAAAGCGAAGAGTGAGAGAGGAAGAAAGAGAGCGAGAGAGAGAAAAGAAGGAGAGGCTTAAGCCACTTGGAATTTGAAGTTTAAGTGCCTCTTAAGTAAAGCATATTTTTAATAGACTAGTACAAGGAACACACTTTTCAACGGAAAAAAATGGGCTTTAATTTTGCCTGCGACTCGTTAGCTTTGTTATCTTTATAAGGTAATTATCACCTCCAGCCTTGGTTTTCTCAACCATAAAATGAAATGATTGGGTTAAAGGATTTCTAAATCATTCCAGTACCCGTTGATTCCAGTACTTCTCAAGACAAAAATCCTCTCTTCAGATCCTTCTCTGTTTTTGTTTTGTAATTTGTTTCCCCATTTCCTCTTGACACTTAAAAGGACTTTGTGAAAACTACTAGTTTTCCTAGTAGATTTCCTACAAACATCATATCATATATGTTTCCTATTAGGGCTTCTGACATTCCACATGTTTTTCAAAGGTAATTGGAAATACTGGAGACAATTTAAGGGTCATTATTGGGTTAGCCAAGAAAATAGCTAATGATGACTTTAGCTACCGGACTATTGAGCCGATCATAGAACCCATTAGCTCAATTACGTAAATCAAATAGGAAAAAACATTTAGACTTAAAAAGCCACCCACTACTACCTACTATTTGCCTTCGAGCTACTATTTCATGGTGAATTCAAATTGTTCCTTCTATGAAAAAGAAAATGACCAGATCATCTGATTTAGCAGATATAGTGATGCACGATCACTTAGCATATATAATCATGAACCAAAAATTACATCACACAGCAATTTTAAGAAAACGGGCAAGACTAGACCTTCTGTGTAAACAGGGCATGAGCCTCTCTTGAGTGGTTTATTTCCCTGTACTGGGGCAGGTGCGTGAGGGAAGCATTTTGTGGTCTTTGCTTCCCTTAAGGAAATTCTTTCAATCCTGGAATGGTCTGTAGGTTCAGATTTGTGGGAAGGCAAGGAACTGGCTTTGAGATGAACATTTATGACCGTAAACGTCCTAATTCTAGCAAAGTTTACAGCATGTAGATACTGAGCAGGCATGTGAGCTTTCAAAGACAAGCCCTCCAGATAATGCTGACTTGAACTTGCAGTTTTTTATTACACAAGTGGGCAGGTCACAGGATGTTCGAAGTGAGTCATAGGGAGAAAAGAATACCACAGCTCATATTATTTAATATTCATTAAGTGTGGTAATTATGTTCAGACTATTATGATGCTGCTGGAGAGAGTTGGTCCATAGAGTGAAGGTTCGAAAATGATGTAGTGCATATTTCATCCAATTATAGACTCAGCAACTGACGTAATCCATGATGTGCTGGCAAATGCTTGACAACTGGCTTCTCAGCATGGATTTCATGGTGTAGAGCATGGTGAAGACCCTCCCCTCAGGGTGGGTGGATATCAAGCTACCGATATGAGGTCGTCTGACTTGCACAACTGCTGAAACTTCAACAATCGGCTCTAGCGAGTGGGAACAAACAGCTCCAGCACAGTTCTGGATGTGACCTGAGCTAAGGAATAAGGAAAAGGATGACCTACATGTAATTGGAACTCCAAGACATTTATTTCTTAGACGACACACCTAAATGCTTATGTTTTTCCAACCTTCATCCCAAATTGGCAGAGGGTATTGGGTCACTTTTTCAGAAGACCCCTGTGAAGGAGCCCTTTGGAAAAAGGCTGGAATCGGGAAATCTACATTCTAAATATCAGCTGTTTATCATCTGCTGTGTGACCATGGGCAAGTCATTCCATTGCGCTGAGTGTCATACATAAAATAAACAGATTGCATATCGGGAAGGCATAAGTTCTTTTCCATTTCTGCTGCTCCATATGCAAGTTAGCCCAAACTCAACTCCAATGCGGATCATCAAACTGGGTGCCAATAGCCATGTAGGTCCTGAACTATGAATGGTCACTACCCATGTAGGAGGTGGGAAGTCTCCGATGCTTCCCCAGGGACTTCCTAGGACCTTGATCTCTCCCTGAGAGAGGCTATTTTACTGACCCCGAATACAGGTAGGGACAGCTCTACTATCTCCAAGCTTTGTCTTCCCTTCGACCAATGATCTCTCCTTATCTCAGTCCACCCAGTGCAGTGCTTCATCCCGAAACCTTTCTTTCCTATCTGCAGTTCTCCTTTCACCCCTATGTCATGAGGTAGCGATGTATAACATTATTTCATTCTCATGCTGAAACTCTCACCACCGAGCAACAGGAGACTATAAAATTTGCAAAATCAAGACGTGATTTAGGCCCTTAAGTACCATAATGTAAAAAACCTCATCATTTACTGCTGCTTATTCAACTGTATCTTAATATTCATTATTTCTATTGATACTTATCTATCTAAACATCAGCTCTGCACAGTCGAGTCCGTAAATATCTGTTGAATGAATCAATGAATGTCTGATGTTCTATCTATCTGTCTGAACAGACGAGGTGGTCACTGGTTCATTTTCAGGTTTCTAGTGGTATGGCACATTTTTCCTATTTTATATTTTTCTTTATGTTCTCTGTTTATTTCTAAAGAATGGCAAATAGCTTCATGCACTGTGGGGGGGATTTTGGCAGGAAAATCATCCTCTATACCTGTCAGCTACCTTCCAGAAATGCCTGAACCGAGAGATTGGGAGAGGACAAAGCACGTTGCTCGATTGCCGACAGTTGGGAGAGCAGCCAGTGCCTCGGAGTGGGTGGCACTAGTCCCTGCTTCCATGCCCTGATCTGAAGCTTCTATAACAGATGTACTGGAGGCTGGAGAACGGGGTGCTCATTTGCAGAGGTGAAAGAGCTGGGGAAATGCAAGGGCCGCGGTAACAGGGGTAGACAGTGCCGCGGACTGGGGAGCCTATTGGTTCTGCTAGGTGGTTTTCCTTCAGAAACATTTTTAACCATTTGCAAGGCTAGAAGCGATGGCAAACATTGCTAATTTACCGTTTCTCTCTAAGGCTAGAGCACTGGGACTAGATTGCATGGACCTTCTTGAAAATACTATCATTTTATGTTTATTTTTGAGTAGAATTTAACCTCCCACTTGACAAAATTAGCATCCCAGAAGCCTTTTATGTTGTTGCTGTTAATCATAAAAATGGCATGAGTGTAATATAATTCTGGTGTAAAAAACTGAGTAGTTTTTTCTGTAATCAACCTGATGTCTTTTTTATATGTATAGTATTGAATACTTTTTCTTATTCCTGCTTTTGTTTTTATCTCTTTTTTCTTTTGTTTTAGTTCTCCTTTCTCCCACATAAGCCCACATCTTATATTCTAGTTTTCATATTTCTCCAAGTAGAAAAATAAATCTTAGGAAGTTGTAGGAATAACCATCTATTTGACATCCAAATACATTCTTTCCCAGGATCTTATGGTATATTTCCACAATAAAGATGGTTTTTAAAAACGTCCTGACAAAGGGGCAGTTAACCCACAATTTTCAAATCAGAGTTAATCCTTAACTTTATATTTTAATCAATGGGTATGTTTAGTTTAAACTAAATGGCTTCTCTGGTCTTTATTTGACCAATAAAACGTTGAAATTATATAGATTTTTACTCCTCAAAATTAAAAAAAAAATGGGAAGCTCAAGAAGATGCAAAACATTCTGACTTTCAAAAAAGTTGGTAGAGAGAGAGACCATGTCTGTTTCTAATTACACAAACTAGTTAAGAAAAAGAATTTTAAGTCAGCTGATATTTTTCCTTTCATTATTTATGATTTAAACCAGCTCTTCTTTTTCCTTTCATTATTTTCATGACATCTAATAACTGGTCTGATTGAATTGGAACATTTGGAATGGGTTTGTGTATGGAGAACCAGGGTCTAGAAGAGTCACATGGTTCACTAACAGGAGTTTTATATTTTTCATGAAATACAGAACTGAAAAAGTCAATTTCTCTATTTCCTTAATTTTGATTCTCTGCTTACTTACACAAAATAATGCATATTAGGTCATTAGTTATTGAAAATATTGTCAATTAAGAGAGCAAAATCAGTAATCAACCACACAAGCCTGACCTCCAATTGTATATCTCATTTTAGAGGAACGTTTCATCAGTGACAAACCCAATATTTCTGCTCATCACCTGGGTTCCAAATCCACTGAAAGGATCATGGTATAGAATCTTAAGTTGAATAGAACTTTTAAAAAGTTATCACAATTATACTTAATATCTGCTGTGGCTTAAATGGTCTCAGAGGCCCTAGTACTGCAGCAAGTGGAGACCAAATCACGAAAGACACTGCCCTTGTACCTGCAAGGCAATCCGTGCCCCCTTTACATAGGGAGTTCCCTTAGAAGAGAGTAATAAGATAGACGGCTGTTAGAAAATGCTTCATGATCGTGAAACTGTGAAGAAATTAGCCTGGTAACAATCAGAAAGAGCTTTTGTGGGTTTGGCCTTAGAGCCTGGCCTTCTTCTCTCTCATCTGCACACAAATTTATTAACTGCAGGGGTAGGGGTTGCCTCTACCTTGCATTCCTACATAGCCATGAATTAATTCCCAAATGCCAATGCGAGTCTGTTTTCCTTTTCATGCATCATATGAGGGGAAACAGCTGGAAATACTACTCTGTGTGCCCCATGCACCCACTCAGCACAATCTCTTGTTCACACAGTGGGGTAAAGAGGTAAAGAGATTATTCATCCCCGTCTTAGTGTGTGCACTATAAATTGTCTCAAAATTGGTAAGGCTTACTGCGCTAATGAAAACATCCAAAAAATGGACAGAAAATAATAAAGTCTGTGTCTTTAAAAAAAAGCACCTAAGTTTTATATTCCATCAGTCAATAATCATAGAACTTTAAAGCAAAAAGAATTTTAGAGATCTTGAAAGAAGTATAGGAATGAAGAGGTACTCATCTTTAAAGTAAAAACACTGAATTTGTAATCAGAAGATCCAGGTAGCTCAAATGTTTTATGAACAAGGAAAGTTTCACTGTAGCTTATATGACTTTTATATGTTATTTTTCTGAATGTCATGATGACACCTTATAAGGAGTATTCAACAGGAACCAAGCTCTGAGAATACAGGACAGGGATCTCCAGGTTCTTGGGAGATATAAGCTGTGTTGTTATTTAATTTTTAGAAGTCTCTCACACTCTTAGAGGTGTTTTCAACACATTTAAAAAGTTTAAACTGGACTCAAATGAAATATATATAATAAAGGAATTCCACTGGAATTGAGAGAGGAAATCAAGAGAAATTTTTTACTCTGATTATGGAGTGTGTATTCTTTTTTACAGGGAGACTATATTCAAGTATAATTCGTATGGTAAAAAGCATTATTCAAATGAAGAATATACTCTCTTACATGAGAAAGTACTAAGATGTTTACACACCTTTACCTCTGGCCTAATACCTTACTTTGAGCTAATAATCAGTACCAAAAAATACAGAAGCAGAAAAACGAAAAAGAGCACAATCGCATGTGTTCCCCCAACCCTTCAAGTAATATCGTCTTAAGAATTCTGCATCATTTCTTAGTCAATTAGATTCATCCTGAGGTGTTTCCAAACACATAAAATCTGGAAATCTCTGCTGTAAGAAAGTAAAATAGAACTGCAGAGCATATCGAAACAAGATATCCCTGACCAAACAGAAAAGTTCTGAACTTATCATTCCTCTTGGGTAGACCTTCCAAGAGTATTCTTCATTGATATGAACAATTTACCTGATTGTTCACTGAGATTTGTAGGTAAGACACCAAAATACTTTCTTTTGATCAGTTAGGCCAGAGACCAGAAGACTTCCAATTATACTTCTGTCATTATTTTTGCTCCTAAAAGATGGTAGAATTCCGGGGAAATTTTAATCCTGCCATGGTGGTTAAGATAAAGCTGAGAATTTTAAAAGCTAGGGATACCCCCAAAGATATTGATATTTGGTATCTGGGGTTTCCAAGCACCTAGTAAGCATCTGTGCTTCCTCGAGGGCTGGTCCCTAGCAAGTTGTTTATAAATGTTTGTTGAAGAAGGAATAGAAGAGAGGGAAGGAGAAAAGAAAGAAGGAGGAAGGAAGGAAAGCTGATGGATGCCAGTATTTAAACTAATTACTTTGAATGAAAATGACAATAAAAGCAGCCTTATTACCACCCCACAGTAAGAAGGTTCTCAAGGCAGGGTTTTTCTATGACACCAAGAGCACAAGCAACAAAAGCAAAAATAAACAAGGGGGACTACATCAAACTAAAAAGCTTCTGCACAGCAAAGAAAACAATCAACAGAATGAAAAGGCTACCTACAGAATGAGAGAAGATATTTGCAAACCACACATAAGATAAAGGGTTAATATCCAAAGTATATAAAAAACTCATACAACCCAATAGCAATAATAATAATAGTCTACTCAATATGGGCAGAGGACCTGAATAGACATTTTTCCAGAGAAGATATATAAATGGTCAACAGGTACTTGAAAAGGTTCTCAACATCACTAATCATCAGGAAAATGCAAACAAAACCATGATGATACATCATATCACACCTGTTAGAATGGCTATTATCAAACAGACAAGAGATAAGTAAGCGCTGGAGAAGATGTGGAGAAAAGGGAACCCTGGTACACAGTTGGTGGACATGTAAATTGTCACTATGTAAAACACACACAGTAAGTAAAAATGGTAGCAATTGTGCTGGGATGACATGATTATGATATTTTTCAATCTCTTTTTTACATTGTTATGACTCCTTTTTAATGAGAAAGTATTCACAAATGAAATCTAAGGTCTCCATCAAATACACGATGGTCATGTACCATGTAAATTGGTGCAGCCACTATGGAAAACAGTATGGACATTCCTCAAAAAATTAAAAATAGAACTACCATATGACCCAGCAACCCTATCTGGGTATATACCCAAAGGAAATGAAATCACTGTCTCAAAGAGATATCTGCACTCCTATATTCATTGCACCATTATTCACAATAGTTAAGATATGAAAACAATTACAGATGAATGGACAAAAAAGATAACTTAAAAAAAAGACATTTTCAAACAAACAAAAACTGAGGGAATGGATGCATTCGTTGGTGGCAGAACTTCTTCATAAGAGACGTTATATGGTAAAGGAGCTTCTCCAGGCAAAAGGAGTGTGATAGAGGTCAGAAACTTGAATCTACACAAAGAAATGAAGAGCACTAGAGATGCAATAAATGGAGGTAAATTTTTTTCTTCTTAATTGCTCTAAAAATAACTTTAAAGAGTAGTAACAATTCCTGAATGTTTACAGAATATGTAAAAATAAAATTTATGACAACGCTGCAAGAGATTGGAGTGAGGAATTGGAAATACACCATTATAAGGTGCTTACCCAACACAAGGAAGTAAAACTTATTTGAAATTGGACACAAATTATGTGAAAATTGTATTGTAAATTCTAAGATAACCACTAGCAATTATCTTAAAAAGTTAGATAATTCAACAGAGGAGATGAAATTGAATTATAATTGCTTAATTAAACCTAGAGAAGTTAGAAAAAGAAGACAAATAAAGAACAAATGGAACAAATAGAAATCCGATATCAAGATGGTTGATTTAACCCAACCATTTCAAAAATCACTAAATGTGAAGGGAGGAGATGGGCATTCAGACCAGATTCTTGCTTGAGCCTTCAGGTAAAATCTTCTGGAGTTATCTATTTTATTCCCCAAACTCACTTTTCCAGAAAAGAACAGGATCCCTATGCGGAGCTGGTGTCCCTGTGTATCATCTCCTAGGAAACACCGCCAAGCGCAGTGACAGGTACCTAGAGTGGAGATTCTGGCTTGACCAGACTCTTGCGGGACAACGCACGATCCTGCATTATAGATACATATATAGTGTAGATTATACCAGGGGCCTCTTTATTCAGGAAGAGAGAGCTGCCTGGAGAACAGAGGAGTCCAAGAGGGTTTTGCAGAGCAATAGGACTTAAGTTACATCCAGAAGTTGCCCAGTGGCATGCAAGTTGGACTGAGGGGAAGATGGCAGGATACCAGAATGGGGCCCAGGGGTATTTGATTTTGCCTAAAATTTCAACTCTACTAAATATTGCAGTGGCTGCTGACCCTACATCATCCAGTTGAAATGTGTTTGTCAGCATTGCAGACTTCCTATTTGCTGCTCTAGGGGTAGAATCTGAATATAGTCATTAAAAAGTCTTCAGTGGCTGTTTGATCCCTTGTCTAAGGCCTTTGAAATGATTTTCCATCAACTTCATTCATGGTGATTTTGGAGGGAGGTAGGGCCTTTGAGTTATTTCCATTCTTACCTGAAGGTACAGCCTGTCCTTTTGTTAAATGTATTTTACTGGTATTTATGGAACAATTTACGCTGTCTAATCAAACAAATTAGAACACTTATTTTTGCTTTCCTCAATTCAGTCAATTGTTAATAATCATGTTGTCATTTTTTTTCCAGACTTGGCACCACAACTTTATTCATTTTCCTTAGAAATTCTGTCACCAACCGACTATAAAAACTGTCATTATCTCTCAAAGTCACAGTCCTGACATCTGTTAAGTAAAGGTTTATTTTACACTTCAAAAGTCAATCTGCACAGCTGACTAAACTCCTTCAGAATTTTACAGCTTGCTCTTCTCAAATATTTGGGAAAATAAAATTTGCTTTTAGAAAAATATTTGGTTTTCATAGAAAAGAAAATACTTTTTTTTTAATCAAAAGATTCTTTTGTTTCTTTCCCCAAAAAAGAAAAAAAATACTTTTCTTATCAATTGGTTTTTAGAAAAACATGTAAAAGAATTGGATTAATGTTTGTGTGTTTTATTTCAAGCAACACGCCAATTTCTTCTAACATCCTTGAAGGTTGAATAGGTCATCTAAATTCCAGAGAACTTATAAGAAGGAAAATCCCAGCAACGTGGTTGGCCTGGAGAAGGAGGGGAGAGACTCTGCTCGCTTTCCCTCCAGCCTCTCTCCATAGACCCTGCCTGACAGATTTGGATTTGACCATGGCTCTCTGTGCTGAAGATCCTCTCTGACCCATCATATCGATCCAGGGCTCTAGGAGACAAATCCCCACTTGCTTTCTAATGTCTCTGGAAACAAAGGAAGGGAATGAAGATCTAATGGAGTATTTTCTCTGTATTGGGGTTTGTGCTAAGAACATTCCATGGACTACTTTGTTTAATCCTTACAATAGTCCTACAAGATAGGTATTGTCTTTGTGTCTCATGTCAAAGCTTATGACTGGACTCTCAATCTTTGCTGCTTCCCAGCATGCTACCTAATACCTTGTTCCGTACTTTTACTAATATACTTTCTGTTGTTGTTTGGCATCTTGTGATTCCAAGCTTCAAACTTCTCTCTAGTGAGCATGCATGTCTCTGTAGCTATACAGAATTGTGAACCTGTAAATTCCTAACTGCCCCGTTGTGCTTTAGAAGTGTTTCCAGACAGACTCTGTTCTGAGGGATGCTACCTTCTTTCTCAGGTGGATCTCCTTTCTAATATAAATAGAGGTGGGTATGAGCACGGAGTTTACAAGAATTTCTATTGCTGAGTTTAAGTCCAAAGCTTAAACAATTCTCTACTGCTTCTGACACAGAAGCCGTGAAACAGAAGATGCAATGTACAAGAAATCAGAAGACCTGGTCTCTGACACTTGTTCTGCCATTAATTAACCAGCTGTTTCGCATCGGATTCTTCCATGGCATTCTCTTTTTGGTGCAAAATGGAGAGATGATAGTACTTACCTCTCTATAAAAATTTCTATAAAATTTCTATAAAAATCAAATGAGTGACGTGGAAGTAGTTTGAAAACTAAAGGATTTTCAGTGATGTTCATATTCAGCTTACACCTTCAATGGGACCCTTCAAAGCTTCTGTTGTCCTTAAGTTCAAAACCAACCTCTTAATCACTGTTCACTAGTCAAGGTTCTGGGTTGTAAGCAACTGAAATGAGTTCTGGTGAACTTGGACAGAGGGAGGTTTTTGGAAGATGGTAGCAGGCTCAAAGAATCCCTGGATGGCTTGGGAAATGAGAAGAATGGAGGGAGGGGGGCTCTGGAGGCCAGATGGAAGGACAGAGCACCAGAGAGCACTGCTGCCACTGCTGGATGCCACAGGGTGCCACTGCCACGAATAAATGCTGCACTCTTCCTGTGGCTGCATTTCCTGCTCCGGATCCAGGGTGAGTAAGCGGACAAACATGGGTCCCATGACTATACCTTGGATGCTAGGAGATGGGAGAAGGATGATCTCTCGGCTTCCTCCTCCATAACAGGAGACTATAGCTATGGATATGATTGATGTCATGCACAGTGGGAGATGCCCCCCAAACAGAAAGAAGGGGTAGATGCTATATGGTGAAACTGAAACAAAAACAACTCAAACCTCCTGCATGATCTGTCCCTGCTTCACTCATTAGCCTCATCTGGCATCACCCCTTGCTCTACTGACTAGTGTTATTTCATTTCCTCTTTTGTGCCAGGCTCTTTTCCACCTCCAAGCCACGCAACTGCGATTATCCACCGTTTCCTATCTTCTCCTTCAGTGAACCCCTCCTGAGCCTTTAAGTTGCAGCTTCATCGAAACTTCCATGAGAAATACTTTTCCTGCCACCACTTTTGGCCAAATCTAGGTTAGAGCCCTCCCCACTCACCCGCTGTATACTTCCACAAACCCTTGTGCTTCTTTTTCATTGCGCTTATAATTAAATAATCATTGGCATTATTTTGTAGATGTCTGTCTCCCTCACTAGACTACAAGCTTCATGAGTATAAGGTCTTTACCTATCTTATTCACACACATATCCCAGTTTCCAGTAAACACTCAATAAATACTTATTGGGTGAATAACTGAGTTAATAGATACGCATGTGAGGACTACTTACCAGCAACCTGAGACCCTCAGGTTTTCCCATTTACCCAAATGTTAGCAGCCATAGCCCTCTCTTCCTGCCTATGGTGCTGTGAGGTCCTGAAGGACATGACCGAGTGCTTATTCCTCTTTGTACCCCTCTCACTGGCATAATTCTAGGAACATTGAATAAATGGATCAACAGATGAATGGAGGGAGGCTTGCATGAATGAAGCATCTGGAGTTGTAGCGCAAAAGCTGTTACTACTATATTCCTCTGAGCCCCTCCCATATGTCTTGGATTAAATTCCTTTTGTTACTTCAAGCCAGGAGGAAAAAATGAGCACAAGCATCTTCTTTTATCAGCTGATCGATACGGACTAGGTTTCTGTTAGGTGTGACAGGGGTTAAAAGTAATTTTAAAACTTCATTTTCCCCTCTCCAAAAGCTTATCATTGAGGTAGGAAGACGGGTCAATAATACATGAGGAAGTAAACAATAAAGGTTGCAGACAGTAATCCAAGACAGTAGTAAAGGAGACGTTACATGTATCATTAATTGCCATTAGAGCACAGACAAGAGGACTACTCATTCCGAGGACAGTGAGGTTTGAGCTTTTAGACTGGCCCTGCTTCTACACCCGACTACCGTTCATCCACACAGATACACAGACTCTTCCCAAAGAAACGGCACCTTTTAAAATAACACTTTTCCCCACCCTTCTATTGCATCTCCTCCCTGCCCTCTCCACCTTCCTAAGCACCCTTTGAGTTGTGCGTCCTGGAAACAATTACCTCCCTGTGCCCCAGGCTTCGGGAGGCTATAACTCTGTGTCTTTCCCAAGATACTCCAAATGTGAACCACTGTCAGCCCAGAGGCCCCATAGCGGCTGCTGCATAGAAGATCATCCCAAAGGGAGGTGAAGGTATAAACGGTCATTGGTTAGGAGGTGCCCATTATTCAGTTCGGCTAGACAACTAGTTTATAATAGATGGTAGAAGTTGCCATTTTTCATCTAGTTTTGTTAACTGGAAATGGGTCTATCCTTGAGAATCTTTGATTTTCTCTGTGCACGTTGGGCACTTAGCTTGGTCAGGAGTTTGGGTCAAGTCCGAGGACAGACTGACCAGTTTGAATTCTGCCACTTCTGTGTGTCTTTAACCTCTTTAAGCCTCAGCTTTCTCATCTGTAAAATGGGCACCATAAAAGGACTTGCCTAGAAGGCTTAGCGTGAACGTTAAAAAAGAGCATGCGTGCAAAGACCGCGCAGTCCCTGCTACAGAGGTAGCCCTCGGTCAGGTATAACTGTCATTCTTAAAGTAGCCAAAACCTCTTGGTCTGCCTTCTTCGTTGTGCGTGAGGGTATATGTCCCCCAGCTCTCTCACGTTCCTTCGCTCTTTTCCCACCACATACTTCGCAGGGAAATTTCCTGACTGGACAGAAGAGTGCTGTGAACTCGCCCCTCTGCATTGAAGCCTTCACCAGAACAAGCCGATATGAGTCCGTCACCGCCAAGAGCCGCAGGATGCCTTGCTGATTTAAGCTCAGCTCCGAGAGCCTGACTCGCTCATGGGATATGTGTGCCGTTAGCAGTAACCCTGGGGACAGGAAACACATCAGGAGTCAGAGTAAGAAGTGTAAATATTGCGGAGTGAGCGTCGTGCAGCAGCGTACAGCTTCATGATTGCTGCTGGGGCCTTTACAGCCACGTGACAGAAAGCGACCCTCCTTAACCCTACGCGGGTTCATCTCACGCACCCCGGGTAGGGAGGGGGCCTTTCCCTCTCCTCCGTGCTCCTGGCAATCCAGGGGCAGAGCAATTGCCTAGACCGATGACTCTGGTGTGTCAGTAATCAGGACGCTGAACTGTGCTCATTTCCATAAGATTAGAAAAAAAATTCCCAGCCCCAAGGTGGACATCGCAGAGTCTGTGCGAGCACACTAATCAGGAAAACAATTTCCACCTAGGCAAAGCGGCACCGAGGGCAGCAAACACGATGTCATTTTCGGGCGATTAGAGACGGCAGCTTTCCTCTCTCCATGCGCGTTAAATTGGGTGCGTGCGGCGAACGGCAGAAACACCGCGTGGAAAGGAGAAAAAGAGACCTGTGATCCCGCTTTAATTAGCTTCTTCTCTGACATTAGTTGGGTCTCCCTCTGTCCACCCGTCCTAGGTCCTGTAATCATTGCTTACCACGGGCGATGAACGTATGTCCCTCCCGTTCTCACAGGCACCTGTCTGCACTAGGAAGCAGACCAAGCCCTTCCCCTCCCTCCCTGCAGATGGAGATGTTTAAGCTTCAAATTTCAATTCGGGCCCCTGGGTCTGAGGCCCAATTTGGAACAAGTTGGCATGGGGTGGGTTCTGGTGGTGTACTTTGTAATTGCATTATCCTGGGTGATGAAAATCTTTTCATTCTTCATGCATAAAAGCTCACGCTGCGCGGGGCACAGGCTCCGCACCGGGACTTTGAGCCAGGGCCCAGTTCCCTCCCAGGGCCACTTTGTCAGCTGTTCTAAGATCTTTTGTCATCTCATTGCTCTTAATTGCCCTTGAGCAGCACAAGGCTTTCTAATTCAGATTTTCCTAGAACAGCAGGAGGGAAAAATGGAATGATTGTAAAAGGGAGTTAATGATAATTGCTAATGTAGGTAGAGGTTTTTGTGTTGTTTAAGATAGTCCTTTAAATTTTGTAATCTTGACATAAAGAAGCAGAGATTGGATAAAGAGTCGCAGTGCCAGGACCTTCTTGATAAGCCAGAGGAGAGGGAATCCATATGCTTTCTTTTCTTTCCTTGTTTTATAGAATCGACTTGCCCCAAAAGATCTCACTTGAGTCAGAAATACAGGAGATGCCTGGGGGGGCCCACCAGTGCATGTCCTGATTTCAGAGACTCAAAGGGGAAAAGAAACAAAAAAATTCAACCTGAGAGATACAAAGGAAAATTCATATGGACATCTTAGGAGATTTTAAATACCATCTACATTGCTGATGGCGGGTGAAATACAGTATTAAAGAAAAGTGCTTACCCTTTGGGGAGTTCGAAATAAAGAGTTGAAGGATCAGGCCCTTGACATAGACTTTAAAAGAGTCGGGAGAGATTTTTAGCATCAACAGGTAATTTAATCCACCATCTTGATACCAGGAAAAGGAAGCTGTCTTCCTTTTTAGACAGAATCATTAACCATTTCCACCATTAAAGTGGTGTTTCAATTATGTCCATAAATGTATCCTTACACAATTTCTTGGTATAAAGAGACTATTATATATTGTGGTAGATGAATATTCCTCTTTCCTTAAATAGTAGTCACAAAAAATCCAAAGAAGTATGGCTTTTTGTTTTCACTGAATTCCCATTCTGGGCTCTTCTGCCCCAGTCCCACCCAGATGAGAATCCCAGCCCCTCAAGACCGAATGGCTTCTTGCCACCATTTTGGAGGCCACAGTAGTTTTCTCTGAGAGACCACTCATGACCTCAGTCCTGAATCTGCTGGAAGCTCTGTGGAAGGTCAGGCTCCCCTGTGGAGACCTCAGAAATGAAGAACCATTTCCCTGCCCTTGGGCTGTGAAGACTTTCAGAATGGTTTCAAATGGCTAAAGAGGTGTGTTACAGCCAGGCCCCTCTGGGTTTTCCATTTCAGTCACTCTCCTCTCTGAGTGCTCTCACATCTAAATTCCAGAAGGGGAACGTACAGCTCCAAGTGGCAGGGATCCCTTTGGGGCAAGTGGCAGGGACCCCTTTGGGGCCAGTGCAGACTCAAGTTTACAAACCCAGGTTGAAAGAGCCAGCACCTCACAGAGGACGAAGGGGTCCTAACACGAAATCCTCTAAGTGAGGGCTTTTCTGATGCGAGTGAAAGCACCCGTGTCAATCCCTGACAGCAACAAACGTCCTCACTGAGGTCAGATTCAATGGCTAGCACCTAATGCAAAATATTCCCAAAATCAAGGTTTGATGTCTTCTCCCAGTCCAGTTCTCTGACGTGATTAAAGGCCTACTTACATCACACTTGCTTCGAATCTGCAAGAAATGGGCACCCCAAGGAGTTATTAGTGTTATTTTAAAATTCTCTGGTCTTGTCAAAAACTCACTCACCGTCACACACATTGGGTAGCTACTCTACAAAGGCACAGTTCCGTGGCATGGTGGGAAATACGAGTGTACAAATACAGGCGTCACTTGATACCTTTCCCACTGAGAGTTAAAGGGGTTTGCATTTTGTTATCCAGCCCAGCCTCCTACTTGAAGGCAAGTCATTTCTGGTCACTTCCAAACTAGGTGGGAAGACAGACCTTATGGTTCATCACGTGCGTGAAAACCCTGGGAAACTTGTTTCTGGGAAAGTCAGCCAACAAGGTGAGAATGACAGTGGACCCCCGATTCTGTCTTGCACTAAAGGACCCTTGAAGAGCCATTATGGGCCCCAGTCCCAGCCGCCCGTTTCGGGTGGAGCTGGGCTGGGTTTCTAACATTGCTGCTTCCCGCTGGGTGGCTCTAGACCAGGGATACAACACTCGAAGCCTGTGTCCTCAGTGGTGTCCTAGGGAGAATGATACCGGGATGGTAGGGCTGATGGAAAGCTTAAAGTATGATCAGAGCATTTAGAATCATGCCTGGCACGTGATTACGGGCTGGGTAAGTGTCAGCCCGCGTTGGGTCCTTGGGCCACCTGGGTCACATCTTAGGCACACACCTAAGACGAGAGTGACACTTGGGAGAGTGAGAGGGAACATTATTCATAATCACACCAGGACAGAGGCAGGAATGGGACAGTCCCAGACCTAAGTCATCCTCACAAAAATCACGTCCTCCTTCCTCAGCAGAGGTCTTGCCTGAAGCTTCTGGAAGTGCCTCCCTTTGGAAATGAGGGTTGTTTCTAGTGTGGTCTCCCCTCTCTTGGCGCAGATGAGCCTGAGGGAGATCCATCCACTCTTTAACCCTCTCCCCTGGACCCCACCTAAGCAAGCCCAGCAACTCCAGCAAGCCATGCCCTGTAGCTGGTGCAAAGGGCAAAGCCCCTTCCCGGTGTCTGGCCACTGGCTCCTTTCATCAAGATAAGGGCCCCTCCAGCAGGGAATTCTAGCCCGAGTAGCACTTCTGGCAGCCCAAACATGCCAGTCCCACTCCATCAGCCTGCAGCCGCTGCATCACTTAACGCTGCAAATGACAAAGACACTTCACAGAGGGGATGGACGGCGTTAGAACAGAGCCCCTTGAGCTCAGGCAAGAACAAAGATGCTCCAGTGCTCAGGCACTGCCCTGCCCTCCAGGGAAACGCGAGTCAACATTTTGCTCTCGGAAATTGCCACATCTGCCCGCCTGCCCCACCCGAACACACCTCCCACGTTTTTTTTTTTTTTTGAAGTTGATCTTCGCTGGAAAAATAAAAACCCAGCAGTTTGATGTAGTTCTTCTTTGTTCTCAGGCGTAACCATACCAAACTTACTGTTCATAAAGTGAAGAATGAAGGGAAAAACACCTCTTTCTGACTATTCTCCCAGAGGAGCCCTTCGAGACGTAGAAAAAGTAAAATGAAATCAAACCATATTATTTAAACTTGAAACTGTTGGATGAGAAAAGAGTTTGTAAAATCCACTGTTTTATTTCCTTTCTTCCAGAACAATAACCGTCCACAGCTTTCCTAAGTCCATGTACGGCATTTTCTCCCCAATTCTCTGTGTTCCTTCCGCACAAAAATGTGAGTTAATGATACCTGCCTCCCAGCCTCTCGGGATTTTCTGTGCAGACTGATGATAATAAAATAACAGGAATAATCCGTGTTTATATGGTGCTGTACAGTTTATAGAGAAAGCGGTTTCGCTTAATCCTCACAGCGACCCAGTGAGGTGGGTAATATGAGATTCTACGCATAACTGTGGGTTGAGAGCCTCACGCTACAGAAAGCCGGGCACTGTGCTCATTGGTGGTGTAACTTAGCAGTGATGACAAATCGTGTCTATGTGCCTGATTCTTTCTGGAGGAGGGCTGGAGTCCCCTGTCAGCAGCCTGAGTAGGTCTCAGCCTCAGTATTGCAGCTTCTCAAGCAGCTGGGTGAACCGAGGAGCAGGGTTGGGGCTGGTGAAGGAAGAGCTGGAACTAGGGCTCCCCGGCTCATGGCCACAGCCCCGGGGGGAAGGCCTTTCTGGATCATGACTCCGCTAGAGAGGCTGTGAACAGTCCAGCTTCATCCCCCCGCTCCCATGTGATCTCACTCCTGCCCCCCTGTCCTACCCACTGCCTCCCACAGTGAGAGTCTGCTTGTCAGGTGTGTCCAAGGTCAACGACACGGTGTTGAAACCCACTTCCAGCGTCAGTCCAGAAACCCAGCAGGGATGCAGTCTCTTCTTCCTGGGAGGCTTGGCACCGTCACTCAGACGCCACAAACATCATCTCAGAGGTCCTAAGAACTAGGATGGAAGTTTAGTCCTCTGAAGAACTAAACTTCAGAGATTAGATTTCTGAAAGTAAATGGATTTTGCAAACAATCCCTCGAGTTTTAGATTAAATTTCCAGTCTGGGTTTCTACTCCTACATCAATACTAGGCCCTCCAGGGCTTCCCTGGTGGCGCAGTGGTTGAGAGTCCGCCTGCTGATGCTAGGGGACGCGGGTTCGTGACCCGATCCGGGAGGATCCCGCATGCCGCGGAGCGGCTGGGCCCGTGAGCCATGGCCGTTGAGCCTGCGCGTCCGGAGCCTGTGCTCCGCAACGGGAGAGGCCACAACAGTGAGAGGTCTACATACCGCCAAAAAAAAAAAAAAAATACTAGGCCCTCCACTCTGGATAACTATTCTCTCTGCTGGCGGATATCACTTCTTCGAGGAGCCTGTGTCCTTCTCCAAGCTGGTTGCTCTCCCTGGGGCCCCCATGGCTCCTTGGGGGTCACCCTACTGCAGGAGTGTGATTCCTTCCCTTCTCTTTTACCTCCCCCCAGGAGACTGTCAGTTTCTTGAAGGCAAGGACAGTGATCTCTTATCTTTCTATTTCAGACACTTAGCACCTGGTGAAAAATAACTTTAGATTGAGTCAGTAAGTTTAACAAATATATCAAAGCCGCCTAGAGAGGAGGGGAAAGCAAACTCAACACGTTCCTGGATCGCCTGTCACGCGTGGCTCATAGGTGCCCATTTGGATTACCGTATTTGCCAGAATCAAAGTGTTTCACATGAATCCCTCACCCTCAAAGTTACCCCTGCTTCATCCTATTTGTAGACTACAAGAGCATCATCCTTCAACAAGCTCGAAAGACTATTTTAAAAGCGGGTTGGGAGGGTACATGTGAATTTTTTAATAAAATCCTTGTTTGAGGAAAAAGGTTAAAATGATCATAAAAAAGCTAACTTTTTCTAAGGCTCATTACCCCGATTTCCTTGGGCCTGTAAGCACAGCATCAGCTCACCATCTTTGCCGGCTAAAGCTCCCGGCTCACATGGACAATTGGTCTACTCAAGTTGATGTGGCGGTTGAAGAATGTAAGTGGGCACCAGGCTGTCACGACACAGTGCAGAGGCTCTGGGAATGACCCCCTGTCAACCTGGGCCAAATATGAATGAGTCATCTCCTGGCTTGATAGCCAGTGTCTGCTGCCGTGCGTTCCTAGCACTCATTTTCTATCGCATTTCAGTTATTTTAGACAAGTACTACTTTGGGCGGTTGATCATTATTTTTATTTTCATGAGGTTTAGGTGGCTGGGAAGAAACCTACAGCAAAAGAGCATGGCAGGAAGTTTCTCCGCAAAAGATTCATGTATTATTACTCTGGGTTATGGCTTCTTAAAACCCAAATTCCTAACTGTTCTGAGGTTAAAAGCTTCCTATTTGCCACAAAGTTGAAGGATGATGATGTAGCTGGTGTTGTTTTACAAGCACAGTTTTACATTTGCCCATCTCTAGATGAATGAGTCTTTAATTTTCACTGGGGAAGGTCATTATTAGAGAAGGGGATTCTGGATCCTGACAGAGCTCACTGGGGAAATGAAACTGGGGGATTATACTTAAAATGTACAGTCTACCTCTTCCCTGGAAATGTTCTTGGCTGGGGGTGGGAAGGGGACTGGCTGAGTCATCCAGATCCGGACGTTGTATTAAGCTGCTTCTAGATCACCAGAGAAAAATGGAGGGGAAAACAAGAGTATGGTCATAACCGATAAACGTCTCCCTTTATTTCCTCTGCTTTCTCTCCTGACAGATTTACTAGAAAGGAACTTTGTATTCAGTGAATCTAATCACAATACTGTGTTAATTTTATAATTATAGCTACCATTTACTGGACACATAACATGTGTGCCCCGGTGAGCTGAGTACTATCGTTATCTCTGTTTTACAGATGAGGAAACCACGGCTCAGAGATGGGGTAAATTACATGCTTAGGGTCACACTGCTTGAAACATGGCAGAGCCAGAGTCAACACAGAGGTCTGTCTGATGCCACAGACCACGCTGTGCACTCTTACTCCACACTTACTCTACACTTCTTCTCCTCTTTAAAGGATGAGGGAGGATGTCTATAGGTATTGAAGGACTTGATCTATGTCACAGCACATTACTGGCACTGCTGTGATAAAAACAAAGGTCTCCAGACCCAAGGCTCTCTTTCTGCTATAGCTCTGCAGCACTGTGACCTGCTGTGGCAACCATACAACCATGTACCTTTGATATCCTGAAAAACTTCCAATTTCCTATGAGTTTCTACTTTTTAATAAGAATTCTTTTTTTCTTCACCTGAATAGTGTGTTTTTGTAGCTTTCTCTTTGTTCTATCAATAAATTCACAACCAAGAAGTCCCTGTTTTTAGATCATGTATCTTAATTTCTGGTTGGAAAATATGACCACTCTGAACAATTGCCCTACATATAGATTTGGGACAGGTGTGCATGTGATGGGTGAATAAGCTATGCTAAGCCTGATCAGAGTAGGTGGCACTGAGCTGGCAAGTGGGAGCTGAGGGACTCTGAAAAGACTGACCTGATGTATTCAGCCCCATGCACCCACTGTCTTCCTGAGAGTCCGAAATTCCTGGCATTGGAGTCCCTTCTTTGGATTAAGGTGTCATGTCACCAGTTAACACAGACCCATGCGGTTGTTTATTGTCTCTAAATATCTTACTTCATTGCATTGAACCAGACAGTCAGTTGACTGGGAACAGGTGGGTTGAAGGGATGGGATACAGGGGAGGTAGATTTCAGCATACGAAGCAGATTCAGGAAAGAATCCAGGCAGAGAAACCTACTGCCTGGTCACGGTCAGTCAGATAGATCAATGCCCAACAGGCCACTTTGAGTTGAGACAAGTAAATATTGGAGGAACAGAACTTGCCAGGAAAAAAAGTAATGATTCTCTTGTTGGCTAAGATGCTTTTAGGAAACATTCATAAATAGTTCGGGTAGTCGATGGATGACATAGGAATAAGTACTCAAGGTAGAGAACCTGAGAAAGGACAGAGGGTCTAAGACGGGTGACAAGGGGCTGAAGACAAACTCTGTTGGTAAGTTTGTGAAATCCTGACATGGACCCCAGGTCATGGCTCCTAAAATGGGCAGCCTGGTGCCTATCACACAAGCCCCAGAAGAATTCAGACCACGTGGTTTCTGGTGTGAGAACAGCAGTGGGGCAATGAGACCCACTGAGTCTGTAAAGGACACTCAGCTCCCTGACACCAGCTTCCTCGGTTAACTGCAAAGCAGGAGCAGCTGGCATGGCCTCCTGCAGCTGTGTTTCCACTGCGTGTCGTGGCACTGCTCCCCAGTTCAGTGTTTACCTCCAAGGGCTGGCGGCCACACACTCCAGAGGGAAGCAGGTGAAGAAGGGTCACCATCCTCCAGCATCCCTCTGTGCCACCACCGCGTCCATCCTTCACCCGAGATTTAACTGGCCACACAACTAACACCGCATTCCCATCAGATGAGTCTTCATTTGTTCTAAGATGTGGATGAAGACGATTCAAATGAGAAATTAGGCCCCAAGAGTGCCTTGCTGCTAAATTGGTTGAATAAGTGGCAAGTGTGGTGAATCAGCCCTTAGTGAATTTAGAATGTGAGAATCATGGGGATTACCCCGGATGGGAAAGGAAGGAGATGAGGAGGCAGGAAGCCGGGTACCCACCCCTGACCTCCTGTTGTCGAGTAATCAAGGCCAATCATAGACTCGGGGTGTGAAGAGAAGACTTCGCCAATCATGTGTGCAGAAAACGATATGTGGGCAAAGGAAAGCCTCTCGAGCACATATTTTGCCTACTGTGCAGGCCCATGGGGAAATTATGTAATAAGGAGAGGCACTGCGCAAACGAAGTGAAGTGTCAGCCCCTGGACCAGGCCCCACCCTCTCGGACTCCAGGGAAAGCCCTCCATTTTCCTAGCGCTGCCCGGGGCGCAGCACCCCTTCCTGCAGTGAGCGGGCCAGTTAGCCTGCGCCTGGCCGCCCGGGGTTTATGCTTGCCCTCTGTGGCAACCCTCTGGGTTTATTGCTCGCATTTCACTCGGTGGAAGTTTATTCAGAAGCATTTTCCTGAACCCTGATTGCACTGTCAAGCCAGAGGCCATTTCTATGGTCCGAAGGGCACGTGCCTCTCTGACAGTCAAACAGAGAATGTGCGTGCCTTTACCAGCTGCCAGGGAAACTGGCCACTCCCGACTCGCTGGGGAGGACTCACCGCGGAGGATGGCAGATCCTGGGCAGCCCCTTCTCCCAACGCCCGGTTCACTCCCGTGGTCCCCCTCTGCCCCACTGGCGCAGGCTCAGCAGATGCGAACCACGTTTAATGGCAGCCTGAGTTCAACAAAGATCATTACAGAAGGATTTTTCGTTGTTGTCCTCTTTGTTTTTCGTTTGTTTGTTTTGCTAAAGAGAACAGCAATACAAATAAACATATATATGATGGCATTTTGAAGTCAAATATCTTATGAAAGTATTGATAAATACCATCCTTATTTTTCAGGGAGCCCCGGTTGCTGCAGACCACCCCATTGAGGTGATGGAGATGTGTCTGTTCCCAGCTGTAGCAGGGTCGATGTGAAGCAAAAAAAAAAAAAAAAAAAAAAAGAAGGATTGGGTAGCTTTCTTCAAGCTTTCTTGCTTCTTTGGGTGGGAGGCTGGACTGAAATAAGGAGAGAAAATCAGTAATAATGAAGCAAAACAGCTTGGGACCAGCTCTTGTGGAAGCACAGACACTCCTCTCTCTCTGACGTCCTTGTCCAGCCCCGTTTGAGGACAGCATCGGCACCTGATCATCCCCGCGCCTTCCCAGTGGACAGACTTCATCCGCACCAGACGCTTGGCCTCCATCTTTCCACCCCTCCACTCATCCTTCCATAGAGAGGACTGGTGAATGACCAAGAACAAGACAAGAATGTCTGGATCTCAGTTTTATAGGTTACGTGGGGCACTGGATTAACAATTCACTGGGTAAATTAAGAGTTTGGGATTAAGATAGATGCACTACTGTATATAAAATAGCTAACCAACAAGGACCTACTGTAGAGCACAGGGAACTCTACTCAATATCTTGTAATAACCTATAATGGAAAAGAATCTAAAAAAGAATTTATATATATATATATATATGTATACGTATGTATAACTGAATCACTTTGCTGTACACCTGAAAATAACACAATATTGTAAATCAACTATATTTAAATTTTAAAAAAATTTTAAAAAGCAGAAAAAAGAATGAAAATGGCCGTCAACTTAAAAAATTCAGGACACTCCTCCAAGTTCCCTCCCAAAATAATTTGTAAGTTTTCTCACATCCAGGGTCATGTGATCTACTTCTTTGTGAAGACCTCCCAACAGTCACTCTTTCATGTAGCAGGGTGCTATTTTTAATTTTCTCCTTTGCTTTTCTGTATAATCTTTCAACATGAGGTAACCTGGGCCCAGGTAGGAAGAGGAAGCATCCTGGTTAGGAGAGGTGCCTGGGTGGTGCTACAAGGCTCCCGGCTGACTACTGAGTTGAGAGCTGGTGGCTGCCGAGGGGCCTGGGAGACATGCAGCTTGGGCCAGGAGACAGATGGAAGATGTGTCAGACACTCAGTGGCATCTGTGCACCATCACTTTCAGGGAAAAAGCCAAATTTCCGGGGCTCCAAATAGGCTACAAGTTCATCGTCCACAGTGACCCTGAACTCGGGCTCAAACATGGATTCTCACCACCAGCCAGAGCAGAATCACCACTAGGCCGGGGGCTTTGTTCCTCCAGTGACACAAGTCATGCCGGCCTCTCCCTGTGCCCCAAACAGCGTCTCAGAGATGAGCCAGGAGACAGGAGAAGAATCTGAAAGCCTGAGCAATTCTACCAAAAAGATTGAGTTAATGCTCAAAAGAGACTGTCAGTTCTTGTTTCTGTCCAAGATTGAAACTTGAACTAAAGTTCCTCTCTCTACCACCTAGCAGGAGGGCTCCCAGGTCGTAATAAAGATAAGATCTATATCTTGATATGTCCCAGTTGTAGTGAGAGTAATTTTCTGATCATACGAGTTCATTTTTTCATTTATTTATTTAACAAATAATTATTAACCACCTGCTACATGCTGAGAATTGTGCTGTACACTCAGGATGCGACTGAACTTGGGAGAGATGACAGATTATTTTTGGTCCAGGGGAAAGAAACACTGGCTGTCTAGACTGACCATCAGAATAAAGAGGTCTTTATTTATTTATTTACATCTTTATTGGAGTATGATTGCTTTACAATGCTGTGTTAGTTTCTGCTTTATAACAAAGTGAATCAGCTATGCATATACATATATCCCCATATCTCTTCCCTCTTGTGTCTCCCTCCCTCCCACCCTCCCTATCCCACCCCTGCAGGTGGTCACAAAGCACCGGGCTGATCTCCCTGTGCTATGCGGCTGCTTCCCACTAGCTATCTGTTTTACGTTTGGTAGTGTATATATGTCCATGCCTCTCTTTCACTTTGTCCCAGCTTACCCTTCCCCCTCCCCGTGTCCTCAAGTCCATTCTTTAGTAGGTCTGCACCTTTATTCCCATACTGCCCCTAGGTTCTTCATGACCACTTTTTTTTTTTAGATTCCATATATATGTGTTAGCATATGGTATTTCTTTTTCTCTTTCTGACTTACTTCACTCTGTATGACAGACTCTAAGTCCCTCTGCCTCACTACAAATAACTCAAATTCGCTTCTTTTTATGGCTGAGTAATATTCCATTGCATATATATGCCACATCTTCTTTATCCATTCACTTGTCAATGGACACTTAGGTTGTTCCTTGTCCTGGCGATTGTAAGTAGAGCTGCAATGAACATTGTGGTACATGACTCTTTTTGAATTATGGTTTTCTCAGGGTGTATGCCCAATAGTGGGATTGCTGGGTCGTATGGTAGTTCTATTTTTAGTTTTTGAAGGAACCTCCATACTGTTCTCCATAGTGACTGTATCAATTTACATTCCCACCAACAGTGCAGGAGGGTTCCCTTTTCTCCACACCCTCTCCAGCATTTATTGTTTGTAGATTATTTTAATGATGGCCATGCTGACTGGTGTAAGGTGATACTTCATTGTGGTTTTGATTTGCATTTCTCTGATGATTAGTGATGCTGAGCATCCTTTCATGTGTTTGTTGGCAATCTGTATATCTTCCTTGGAGGAATGTCTATTTAGGTCTTCTGCCCATCTTTGGATTAGGTTGTTTGTTTTTTTGATATTGAGCTTCACGAGCTGCTTGTAAATTTTGGAGATTAATCCTTTGTCTGTTCCTTCATTTACAAATATTTTCTCCCATTCTGAAGGTTGTCTTTTCGTCTTGCTTATGGTTTCCTTTGCTGTGCAAAAGCTTTTAAGTTTCATTAGGTCCCATTTGCTTATTTTTGGTTTTATTTCCATTTCTCTAGGAGGTGGGTCAAAAAGGATCTTGCTGTGATTTATGTCATAGAGTGTTCTGCCTACGTTTTCCTCTAAGAGTTTTATAGTGTCTGGCCTTACATTTAGGTCTCTAATCCATTTTGAGTTTATTTTTGTGTATGGTGTTAGGGGGTGTTCTAATTTCATTCTTTTACATGTAGCTGTCCAGTTTTCCCAGCACCACTTATTGAAGAGGCTGTCTTTTCTCCATTGTATATTCTTGCCTCCTTTATCAAAAATAAGGTGACCACATGTGCGTGGGTTTGCCTCTGGGCTTTCCATCCTGTTCCATTGATCTATATTTCTGGTTTTTTGCCAGTATTATACTGTCTTGATTACCATAGCTTTGTAGTATAATCTGAAGTCAGGGAGCCTGATTCCTCCAACTCTGTGTTTCTTTCTCAAGACTGCTTTGGCTATTTGGGGTCTTTTGTGTTTCCATACAAATTGTGAAATTTTTTATTCTAGTTCTGTGAAAAATGCCCTTGGTAGTTTGATAAGGATTGCACTGAATCTGTAGATTGCTTTGGGTAGTATAGTCATTTTCACAATGTTGATTCTTCCAATCCAAGAACATGGTATATCTCTCCATCTGTTTGTATCATCTTTAATTTCTTTCATCGATGTCTTATAGTTTTCTACATACAGGTCTTTTGTCTCCTTAGGTAGGTTTATTCCTAGGTATTTTATTCTTCTTGTTGCAATGGTAAATGGGAGGGCTTCCTTAATTCCACTTTGAGATTTTTCATCATTAGTGTATAGGAATGCAAGAGATTTCTATGCATTAATTTTGTATCCTGCTACTTTACCAAATTCATTGATTAGCTCTAGTAGTTTTCTGGTAGCATGTTTAGTTAGGATTCTCTATGTATAGTATCATGTCATCTGCAAACAGTGACAGCTTTACTTCTTCTTTTCCAATTTGGATTCATTTTATTTCTTTTTCTTCTCTGATTGCTGTGGCTAAAACCTCCAAAAAAATGTTGAATAATAGTGGTGATACTGGGTAACCGTGTCTTGTTCCTGATCTTAGTGGAAATGGTTTCAGTTTTTCACCATTGAGGATGATGTTGGCTGTGGGTTTGTCATATATGGCCTGTATTATGTTGAGGTAAGTTCCCTCTATGCCTATTTTCTGGAGGGTTTTTGTCATAAATGGATGTTGAATTTTGTCTAAAGCTTTTTCTGCATCTATTGAGATTATCATATGGTTTTTATTCTTCAGTTTGTTAATATGGTATATCACATTGATTGTTTTGCATATATTGAAGAATCCTTGTATTCCTGGGATAAACCCCACTTGATCATGGTGTATGATCCTTTTAATGTGCTGTTAGATTCTGTTTGCTAGTATTCTGTTGAGGAGTTTTGCATCTATGTTCATCAATGATATTGGCCTGTAGTTTTCTTTCTTTGTGACATTTTTGTCTGGTTTTGGTATCAGGGTGATGGTGGCCTCATAGAATGAGTTTGGGAGTGTTCCTCCCTCTGCTATGTTTTAGAAGAGTTTGAGAAGGATAGGTGTTAGCTCTTCTCTAAATGTTTGGTAGAATTCTCCTGTGATGCCATCTGGTCCTGGGCTTTTGTTTGTTGGAAGATTTTTTTTAAAAAAATAAGGACCTACTGTATAGCACAGGGAATTCTCCTCAATACTCTGTAATGGCTTATATGGGAAAAGAATCTAAAAAAAGAGTGGATATGTACATATGTATAACTGGTTCACTTTGCTATACACCTGAAACTAACACAACGTTGTAAATCAACTCTACACCAATAAAATTTTTTTAAAAGTCAGAGTTAAAAATGATACTATGATTGCCACTATGTGAAACATGCACAATAAGAAAAACAATGGTAGCTGGGACGACATGATTATGGTACTTTTCAATATCTTTTTCACATTGTTATGACTCATTTTTAATGAAAAAGTATTCACAAACGAAATCTAAAGTCTCTGTCAAATACACAATGGTCATGCACCGTCTCATAACAGTCTCATAAGTGACTGGGAAATGGCTTTTAACTAAGATCTATCCAGAGGATGCTGAGTGGTGTGAGGCGTGTTGGAGTAACAGCAGCGCGGAGAGAATAGTCACTGCTTCTTCCGGCAACCACATTAGGCAGCTCCTTATTGCACGTCGGACTTGGCCACAGGCTTCCCAGAACTCCAGCATCCTGGTGGAAATACTCTCCAGAAAGCATGGAAAAGCCAAACCGACAGAGCCAGGCTGCAATGTTTTGAATTGGATCAGAAGGACTGAGTGTGGTCTGGGTTTCACATAACACTTTTTAAAAAAATTTTTATCTATGTTCTCACTCAAATATTATTGTTGTCAGTGTCTCTAGGATACATTCAGCCTGGTTGGATTTAATATAATACTATTTGGTTACCTTTTTTAAATGTTTTATAAATGTGACTATTCATAAGACTTATGGATTCTTTCCTGGCATTTGAAAAGGAGTCTGCGAGGGTCCTTCACCTAAGCATACTACTCAGTAGAAAGTCCCCATCTTTTTACTCAAGTAAAGAAAGACAAAGACCTGAAAACTGCCAGGAAACTGGGCCTCCCTTTTGTTTGTGCTCAGCAGTTTTGATCCAAGACTTCCTGAGAGGAGAGACGGCACAAACCACCCAGGCAGAGGGCGTGAGGGCAGCCAGTTTTTATATTGCTCTAATTTCCTTGGGAGGACCTCCTGGGTGTGACCTCTCGGCTTTCCACAAGAAACATGGGGACCCTGATGCCCCTATTTTAATAAATAAGTGGTACCCAAAGCCCTCTGATGTCACTTTATAACCGCCCCCCCCTCCACGAAAGGAGGGTTTTCCCCACATCTCTCTGAGCCTCCAGGACCCCAGGTGCCTCCTGAGCCCAGGGTAACCCAGCTTCACCTCCTGCAGCGGTCTTGTTTCCCTCAAGAGCATGTATGAACAGAGAAGAAACACAGTTGCTTCCTTTGAGCGGTAGCTCATTACTCAAAAGGAACAGTTTTCCCTCTAAGAGCTTTTCTCTGCTTCTTTGTTACTAAATAATAAGTGCAGAATATAATGAAGTTACACAGTTGATGTATTAATGAGGACATTGAAATTAGACTAAAAATTCATAACTATTAAAACTTACATCATCTTCTATTTTGCCTTCTGACAGTCATGTGAAAATCCCAAGGATATCAGATTTTATGCATCTATTATTGGCCTGGGCAGGATTCTTTCTGTGGAATCACACCCTACTTTGAGGAGGGGCACCAGTAAAGCAGTCTCAAAATTGCTTTGCAAGATGTAAAGCGAAAAACTGTATCAAACCTGCTATTTGCTGCAAAACAGGCATCACATTGGGCGAGCATGTCTTGAGTTCCAAAATCTAGAGAGCGCTGCTCTCATGGAGAAAAACCTAGAACTTGGAAAACCATCCTCCTTTTTAGGACACGGTCTACAGTAGAGAAGAAAATTCCATCAGTATATATTTCCGCTCTATTCCTTATAAACTACCACCATCTGTTTCTTCAGCAATTTTTAAAATGTAAAGTGCTATGTAAGCTACCATGAAATTCCAATTTAATTCATATACATCAGGATAAAAGGGCTGGAAGTTTTTAGGCAGGGTGAGGGCAGGTATGATAACAAGGAAGGAAATTCTGGTGTTCTAGCCCTTTCTGTGCAGTGTGTAAGTGCCTTCCTTGGAGGCTGGGTAACTAAGTGAGCCCTAAGACGGCCATCATCCGGAGCATTCTAAGGAATTTTGTTCTTTATAAAACATTTCCATCTCAAATTCGCAGCTGCTTATCTACAGCTCCTATTCCTTGGTGAGCGAGGAGAGCTTTATCACTTGAGTCATTTTGTATCGAGACCAAAGAAAATGAACAAGTATAGTGTTTTCAGCCAGAGTCCATTGTGATTATTTTATTATGACCCTACTTCATCACTAACATGAGCTACATTCAGAAAGAAGTTCCTATACAGTCCTAAACAGCATTCTTAATCTATAAGAGAAGTAATAATGGGGCTGTTATCTTATCGGTGTGTCAGAATACCAAAATAGCAATTGGAGTCTTTTTTCTCCCCCCCATCTTGTAGAGCCAGAAGTTCAGAAACAACGGTGGTTGTTGGCAAGGGATTTTACTGGGTATGATTTCACCATCAAAGTTCAAATACACCTTCTCACATTTCCCATGCGTTTACCTCTTTCTCCAGATATATAACTCCACAATTTTCTCTCTGCATCCTTTATTGTCTTCTAAGGAATTGATAAGCCTCTGTCTTCTAGCTTCATCTCTAAAGCCTCTTTTCTAGTTACAATATCTCTTTAGATGTTCAACAAAGCAGAATCAACCAACTTTTCTAATGAGACATGTCAGAGTTATTGTGAGAACAGAGGACAGCCTTTCTCATAGCGTTGTCTGTTAGCATTACTGCATGCCTAAAAATGCTTAACATTGTAACTCTGAGTAAAATAGGATTTGGAAGAAAATCAATTCTCTGGTGGGAGCGGAGTGGAGAAGGGGAGGAGAGGGAAACATCTCATCAGAACTTACAGATGCTGGGGAGGAAAACGTTCCCCTTCTTCTGGGTTCTTTGGCTAGTCTAATAATTAAATTGACATAAGACAGATTAACAGGGGAAAAACAAATTTAATTTGTATGTAAGGGTACCTATTAAATATGACTCCCCGATGTGACCAAAGCAGGCAACTTTAATACCTTTTGGACAAGGAAACAATAAATTTGTGAGGAATTGACAAAACAGAGGGGCTTGATCTTGTAAATTAGTGAAGAAGTAACAAGGTTTGTTTATGCAGCCTTCTTGGCACTAAGTTCCCTATTTCTGGTGATAAAGATGCCTTTTATCCTCCTGGTATAGGGAGTGTACCTTTGCATAGGAGATTTGTTTCCCGCTTTCAGGGGGGACAAAGGAGGGTCAGAGTGCCCTTGCTGCACCTGTACTTTTGGGGTGGCTTATTTTGCTCCCCTTCAGCTCTGCCTTTGAAACTGAGTACATAGATTGCTCTATTGAACTGGTCTCTTAGTCTTGAAAATAAGTTGGTTTAGCTAAACAGTTGTGTCTCACTTTAGGAGGTGGTGTTGTAGGTGGACCTCCAAAGTTAGTCCTATACGGTGTGAGCAGCTCCATCAGGTATTTAACAAGTGACATTTCTAGGGAAACAAAAGAAAAACAATGGTTAATGATCTGAGCAGACTATAACCCCAGTTTCTGAGCTTTGAAGGCAGCCAGTCCAGAAGATTTCTCTGGACTAGAAGTATCTTTAGATGGAGCGAGGGTGGCAGTGGCAGTCTGACAGATTTTCCTGGTTTGTAGATTGAAGGTCTCAGGTGGTCTTTCTGAGTGATCATATAGCAACAGGCATGGAGATTGTCCACACGTGAGCTGTTGTGGTGATCTCTCCGAAGTTTATATCAAATTGTCCACCTTCAGCTTCCGTGGCTTTGAGAAAAAGGCTGCTTTAGTTCTCAATGATCCTAAGTCAAAGAGTGAGAGAAAAATTGGAAACATTAGTTTGGAGAGTTGCAGCCAAATATTGGAGGAATCTAGAAGAATTCAGGATCTTGTTCAGTTTACAGGTAGAAAACAAAACCTCAAAAGCAATGAACAGAACTAGAACCTAATATCTACAAATGTGTATTATAGTTTCTACTAAAACATTTTTTTTCTCTCTACACAGAAGATGCTGTAACTGGAAACTCAGGCCAGAAATAGAGAACAGGGAGTATTCCAACAAGATTACCAAACTTCCAACTAAAAGAGAAGTCTTCTGCTAGGTATGACAAGAAAATTTCCTGTGCTGTCCCTCAAGGAAGATACAGCCACCATTAAAACCACATCATTAAAAAAAAAAAAAAAAGAGCCACACCATGATGAATAGAATTAGGCTCATAGCTTTCAGAAACTGGTAAAGCACTACAGCTTCCCAAACCTTCTAATGTAATTATTCATAAGGGAGGATGGTACATATGTACATGCCCAAGATCCTTGGGGGTAGTGTCTGATACCTTCTGTAAACCAGAAATGTATTTATAATTTCTTGTTTTCACTTTAAAAATAAGAAAAACTCTGTGAATTGTGCTTTCTACCCCCTGTGTTTGTTTTAATATAAAAATAATGTTTTGGGCTTCCCTGGTGGTGCAGTGGTTGGGAGTCCGCCTGCCGATGCAGGGGACACGGGTTCGTGCCCCGGTCCGGGAAGATCCCACATGCCGCGGAGCAGCTGGGCACGTGAGCCGTGGCTGCTGAGCCTGCGCTTCCGGAGCCTGTGCTCCGCAACTGGAGAGGCCACAAAAGTGAGAGTCCCGCGTACCGCAAAAAAAAAAAAAAAAAAAAAAAGTGTTTTAAATCGCCATTTGTGTGTTCCTGGCATACTATGGGGTATAAGTGCCTCAATTTAATAAGCACCAAGTGGAGGACATACTGACCTGCACAAAGCACTTGGAAAATTTGCTAAGATTTAGATTCTGATTCTGTACATCCAGGATGGGATCCCAGATTCTGCATATCTAAAAAACTCCCAGGTTTCTCTACGCAGCTGGTCCAGGGGCTGCATTTTGAGCAGCGAGGCTGTAGACAAGCAGATAGCACAGAGTGATCTCTGACCAGCAGCTTCAGCACCTTCTGGGAACTTACTAGAAATGCAGACTATTGGCTGCTTATTAAGATCTACTGAATCCAAAACTCTGGGGGTGGGGTCCAGAAATCTGTGTTTTTTTTTAACAAACCCTCCAAGAGGGTTTTTGACTTAGACTACTTAACCAGGGCAGTAAGAATTAAGTCAGCCAAGAGTAAAGGTTATAGGTGTTCAGGTCCTTAGATACCTGTGATACATGAATGGCTTGAAGATCCATGCACATGAATTAAAACCAAGAAAAGAAATTTCCTGGAACGGATTCAGGAGCCAAGAATCAGAGCTGAGCTCATCGCGACCAGGGCGACACAAACATATTGCACAGTAAAGACCCAGAGGGGATCACCTAGAGGTGTATCTGCAGAGGAGATTTGGAGGAAGGTTCCAAGAGGAAATGAAAGCCACCAGGACCATTTTGTCCTCCAGAGGCTTGGGCTTTAGATACCCGAGTTCAGCTTTCAAGCCCAAGGAGTGGGTGGGAGGGGGCCTGGAGAGGGGATGGGGAATATTCCTGCATAGCCAGTGTGCCATTAGATTGTAATTAACTTGTGATACAGAACACTGATTTCTACAGGTTAGCAGTTACTCTTTGGGGAAGCTTTGTTTTAGAGTCTTCATCAGTTTCCTAAGGGAAACTCCCAACTTTGTCCTTTATTGTCTTCTAAAGAATGTTATGAACTTTTGCTTCTAATGGGGAAGGAAATACGTCCAAATCTAGATGGAAATAGCTGTAGGGAGAGTACCAGGGGTCAGGTCTGGGGAGACCACAGTCCCAAAGAAGGTAGCAAGAGCCTGTGAAGAGACAATCAGGAAAATTCTAAGCTAGCCTCTGGCTGCCGGGAGGTGCTCTCACACAGTCCCTGTGTTGCTAAAGCTGAGCTGCCTCATTACAAGAAAAACCTGGAATTTCCTTCAACTTGGGCTAAAGCCAGGACTGCAGTCCCCAAATGTTTGGTATTCGCGTTCACAGATGAGGTGTTTTCTGTAGAGATATGAGGTACGGCTTGTGACTTTATCATCATACTTCTACCAAAGAGTAAGTGACCATCATTGCTTCAGCAAAGGGTTGTTTTTTGTTCTGTTCTTTTTGGTGTTTTATTTCCTAAATTTCCAGAGACAGACTTTAATTCTTAAGTGGTCTCTGTATAACATGAGCTTTGAAGGACCCCTGAGAGCTGCCTTTCCCCGAAGCCCCCAAATGGCCTCTGACCCTTCCTCTGTCCTGTCTGCAGGTTGTCCCCACCTCTCCCCCAGATGGTGGCAGCTGGCCCTGGTGCACCAGAAGGTCCAGAGAATGTGATGCACTGTGTGAACAGCCCCGGCCTTAGGTGAGGTCCTTGAGTGGGTCGGGCTATAGGAGCAGGTTGTGGGCTATCACAGACCCTCGTGAGCTATAAGAATCAGGGGTTTTCTTCTTGTCCTGGCCCCATTTCTTTTCTTCATCCTCTCTCTAGGGTCCTGGATCTTCTTCACCAATTGTTCCCCCCCCCATCCCAAATGAAGACTTTTGGAAAAGAAAGGTAAGGGTATAGACGATTGCTCTGAGAGAATTTGGACAAAATATTGGGCTGGCCAAAAAGTTCGTTCGGGTTTTCCATACGATGTTACGGGAAAACCTGAATGAATTTTTTGGTCAACCCAATATATTTATATAGAAACATACATATAAACGGATTGTGGAATCATCCTGCCCCTGGAATGCTTCATTCAAAGAACATAAAGATTTAAGTTAAAGAGGTTAACCCCTAAGACCTAACAGGATATTTGGAACAAGAACATTAAATAATGAAACATAGCTATCAAATTGTTAACAGGCACTAGGTACTCTAATCTATAAGGAGACAAAATAGCCTATGTGCACACAAGTGACCTCAAAGTCACTTTCTTAACAGCTGTTTCTAGTTATGCCAAGTTTTTTCTACATTGTATCCACTAGGTTTTCAGAGAGACAAGGCTTCAGTCTTAATGAAGAACTTAGAGCATAAATCAGACACCCACATACAAACTATGAAGATAAAAATTGAACTACACCATTTGTTTTATTGTATTTTCAAAAGAAAATCTCATTAACCAGAATAGAACATACATTTCCTCATTATCACCATATGATGCATAACATTTATTGAACAATTACTAAGGGAAAGTGCTATGCTAGTTGCTGCAACTACTTAACATAATTCAGTCCTTACCAGGTCCTACCTGGTAGAGGTGGAAACAGGACAGGAACTACTTGAATGTCAGTCAGTTCCACTGGAATGAATGAACTGAAACCAGTTAATCTCCAGTTTTGCATCATCACCCCATTGTATCACCAGAATGAGTTTGTGGTTAGCTGAGCCCAGGTTATGTGCCTGGTCCTTGGCTCTGTTGTGATGGGAGAAGAAGTTGGGAGAAGGAGTCTCCAGGGACATAGATGTCTTCCTGGCAGGAAAGCAGTGCCCCTGATCTGTGCCACCAAGGCTGTGCCCCATGGTGAAGAGGGAACTCCCCAGGAAAAAATCAGAACACTGTTAAAAAGGCAAAACGTTGGGTACTCAGGGAAGGAAAAGTGTCTGCTTCAGAAACACCAAAATACGCTCAAAGAGGTGAAATGAATTGCCCAAGCTCACAAGACTGCAAAAGTTTCACCTCTGGACTAGAAGACAGAACATCTGAAGCTGGGTGTACCTTCTATTAACTGTAACTTTGACACTACTTTGAAATTACTACACAGAAACCAAAAGGAACAAAAAGGAAGATCAATGTGTTTTAATTCATTGATTAGTTTCAAACTAACCCTTTTCCCCCACCCTGCACCCTGCCTCACTAAGACAGAAAATACTTTAGACAAGCTAGAACCCTAAAATGACAAGCTTGTGTCAAGAAAGCAGTAAGTAAGTAAATGGTGAAGTCTTTGAAAGGATCATACAGTTCTGGTTTCAAATCCTACCTCTGATACATAGTAGCTTGTGAGTTTGAATTATATTATGTACCTAAAGTAACTGGCGTGGAGCTTTTCCCTTAGTAATTGTTCGATAAATATTATATATTATAATATGATTATTTGGAAATGTTCTGTTCAGATGAATAAATTTCTCTTTTGAAAATGCAGCAATTGAAGGTGATATTCTTGACTTTTGGATAAGCAAAGATTTCTTAAAATTTCTTAAATAAAACACATCAGCACTCATCATAAAAGATAAGTAAAATAAACTGAAATACGTGAAAAATTAAGAACTTATGCTTATCAAATGAATTCATAATGAAAAGGAAAGCCAAGAGTGGGAGAAGATATTTGCAGTACATATAACTGGCAAAGGACTCGTATCCAGAATATACAAAGAACACCTTATATTATTTATCTATTGCTGCCAAGCAAATTACCCCAAAGGTTAGTGGCTTAAAACAATAAACATGCATGATTCCCACAGTTTCTGTGGGTCAGGAGTCCAAATGTGGTTTAGCTGAGTGCCTCTGGCTCAGGGTCTCTCACAGGATTGCAGTGGGGCTGTCAGCTAGTGCTGAGCCATCCCAAGGCTGGACTAGGGGACAATCTGTTTGCAAATTCACTCACCTGGAGGTAGCAGGCATCACATGGGGCAGCTCATGACATGGCAGCTGGCTTCCCCCAAGCAAAGACTCTGAGAGGCAAAGAAAGATAGAGAAAGAGATAGAGAAAGAGGGAGAGATAGAGGGAGACAGAGACAGAGAGAGAGAGAGAGAACCAGCAAGACATGTCACCATAATTTTATAACCTAATATCAGAGGTGATATCTTGTTACCGATTCCAAGCTCTTACTGCTTGCTGCGCAACTGGTCAATACACTGAGAGACGAGTTGTTGGGGCAAAGAGTAGCAACTTTATTTGGAAATCCAGCAGACAAAGAAGATGGTGGACTAGTGTCCTAAAGAACCGTCTTGTCCAGGTTTGGATATAGAACAAAGAAGGGGAGGTGAGGAGGTAAAGTAAAAAAGGCGATACGTTGTTGGAACTTATCCTGGTTCTGGCCAGACTCCTGAGGGAGGGGATGTGTTAATTTCTTCCTTCAGACATTTCACAGGTGGGCTTGGCCAGGCTATTTCCTGTGAGCTTAAACAAAGGTATTTTAGCTTAACACTCAGGCATAGGAGTCACGGTTCCCAGAGATGGGATATTATGTATACTTTAAGCTATAGGCAACATCTCTTTAGTGATTTGTAGCAAAAGCAATCGAATACAAAGGTTAAAGTAAAAGGAAACATTGGATATGGAGTCAGATTTGTTCTTCCCTGTTTACTTCTTCCCTCATTACTTTTGCCATGTAGTCACTAGGCTCAGTCCACACTCAAGGGACGTGAATACGGGAGGTGAGAACCATTGCAGGCCATTTTAGAGCTGCCTACCACACCTTACAAATCAACAAGAGAGACAAACAGCACAATAGAGAAATGGACAAAGAATTGAACAGCACTTTACAAAAGAAAATATTGAAATCATCAATAAACATAGGAAAACATGCTCATTAGTCAGGAGGGAAATAAAAATTAAAACTACGATGAAGTACTTCTACACAACTGACAGAATAGCTAATGATAAAAAGACAGAATACCCCAACTATTGGCAAGAATGTGGAACAATTGGAATTCTCATATATTTCTGGCCAGAGTATAAATCTGTCCAACCACCTTGAAAACCTGTCTGGTGGGGCTTCCCTGGTGGCGCAGTGGTTGAGAGTCCGTCTGCCGATGCAGGGGACACGGGTTCGTGCCCCGGTCCGGGAAGATCCCACATGCCGCGGAGCGGCTGGGCCCGTGAGCCGTGGCCGCTGAGCCTGTGCGTCCGGAGCCTGTGCTCCGCAACGGGAGAGGCCACAACAGTGAGAGGCCCGCGTACCGAAAAAAACAAACAAACAAACAAAAAACCTGTCTGGCAGTATTTATTGAAACTACACTACACATATTCTATAACCCAGCATCTCCGTTCCTAGGTAAATGCCTAGCAATTTTGTTAGGCATATATGTGTACACCAAAAGACATATATGAGAACATTCAGAGCAGCTTTATAATAGCCAGACAACTGGAAACCAATCAATATTTGTCAACAATAGAATGTATAAACAGGAGCATACAATTAATTACAATAAAGTGGCGAGGAGATAGACCATGGCTATACCTTAGCAATAGAAACAAATGTCATGAAATAATGTTAGGCAAAAGAAATGGTCAGAAATATATATTTACTGTGCAATTTTACTTATATAAAACTCGGAAACTGACCAAACTAATCCATGGTGAAGGGATTTCGGAGAATAGATAGTTTTGATGGGACTTAATGACTGGGAAGGGGCCAGTTCAGGGAGTTTTAGGGGTCTGGTAATGTCCTATTTTTCCTGATCTGGTGATAAGGATGGTTAACTGTGAAAATTCAATCTGCTGTATATTTATGATTCATGCACTTTTCTGTATGTATAGTGTATTTTAATAAAATTTTTACTTAAAAAAATAACAGACTTTCTTCCTGTTATACTATCCAGAATGGCAACTGTGAATAAAACTTACTAACACATAAATCTATTGAAATTCTGTGTCCATTGGTGCTATGTCCTGAGGCTTAGTCTCTAAGGTCTTAAATATCAAGAATTAGTTTTTAATTTAATTCCTGGAAACTAAAAATTCACTAACATTGTTGACTTTTCAGTTTCCTTTCTTCCTCACGGGAAGCATTAGAAATGTCCTCCAATTTGGAGGACAACAAAAGCTGATCTGTGCTTTCCATCCTTAACGAGTCCTCAGAGCCCCGTTTTAATACCTCAGTCTTAAAATGATGAACAGAAGGAGAAGAAATAAAAGGGAGGAAGAGTAGAGAAATAAGCAAAACTCAAAAGGAAAGAAAAGAGATAAAAATGTGGGGTGGGGTGTGTGTGAGTGTGTGTGTGTGTGTGTGTGTGTGTGTGTGTTTGATTGAGAATCAGGAGAAACTGGAGGAGGATTATGGAAATAGGGATAGAAGGAGGAGAAGATAGGAAGAGCAATAAAAGGAGGGATTTAGGACAGAGGAAGAGAGTAGAGCCTTTTCTTAGCCGTATGTTGAAATTTCAAATATGCTGTCCTGTTGATACCACCATGTGGAATACGAGTCTCGATTCAATTCTTCAGGTTTGGAAAATACAGTCCTGGATGAAGAACTCCAAGCTAGTCAATGTCAAATAATTTGCATGTACTAAATGTTCATGAAGAAAATAAAGCCATGTAAGTCTTTGATAAAACTTTTTTTTCTCCCATGAAAATGTGAGGGTGGCATAAAGGGATGTGGCAGCAAAGAGTATGACAAAAATTTGACCATAGGTAGCATCTTTATGACTTCATAGAACCTAGGATTAGGAATAGACATCAAAATTCATAAGCCTAACCCCAAAGTTGAAACTTAAGTTCCTCTTTCATAACTTTCAAACGGAAGAATCCCTCGAGAGTCTGTAACTTGGTCATTTCCATCCACTGCCTCCTTTCTCTAATACTATATGAGATTGATTTTTCCATGAGATTTTGTCATAGGGAAGAACAAATCTAACTCCATATTAGATCTGTTTCTTTTACTTTAACCTTGTACCCTATTGCTTTTGCTTCCAGTTAGGAATGTTGCCTATAGCCTGAAATGTACAGGATAGCCCATTCTCAAGGCTCTGACCTTTAAGGGTATGACACTTTTCCATTCATATAGAGATAAAACGTTGCAGAACAGAGAATAACATTGATCTTGTCAGAGGTTTACAGGAACATCAGGACCTGACCTATGCATACAGCTGCAAGAAAGAAGGATTCCAACACCTAGAAGTCTGCAACAACCGACAACACCCCTCCCTCACCCAGCCTTTAAAAATGCTTTGCTGAAAGCCTTCAGGGAGTTTGGGGTTTTGAGGGGTATGAACCACCCGTTCTTCTTGCATGGCCTTGCAATAAAGATTTCTCTGTTCCAGACTTGGACATTTCAGTATTTTTTGGCCTCACTGTGTGTTGGGCCCACCAACTTATGTTCAGTAACAATTTGAGGTCCTATGTTCTTTTATAGCTTGAACACTGAGGGCTGTAAACAAATGTACGTGCAGAGTGAATAGCTGTGTTCAGTACTTTAGGGGCTGTAAATATTTTTGTTCTTAAGCAACTTCATGTTATAGTTATTGAAGAATAAGCATCCCATTGGCCAACCCAGGGAGGCTGATGCTCTTTTGGAAGCAAACTTTACAAAAAAGACCATCTTTCTGCCGGTATCCTTTCCTGCATCCTGCCCTCCCTTCCACTGTTTATCCCCAGTTTCCAAACTGTGGTCACACACAACTGATGAGGTGAGAAACCAAATTCTTATCTTTACCTTTGTTCTCCTTTTTCTCAACTTAGAAATTCTGCTTCAGAATGGATGCTTTCTGCATGCATCCAACATAAAAAAATCACTTAAAAACCCACCGTATTCATGGCTCTCCGTGAGAGGTATCTGCTTTTGCTGAAGGTTTGAAATCATTAGTTTTAAATTAAAATTAATGTTTGACACCGAGTAGTACAAATTAATGTTTGACACTGAGTACAAATTAATGTTTGACATCTCATGCATGTTTCCTGGGAATTGCACATAAATGGTTAAAAGCAATGGTTTTTCCATAAACTATTCTGTGCCAAGGAGTTGCTTTCTACAGATGTGAAAAGTGTACATGGATGAATGCCATCTTTGAATGTAAACCTCATGGACTCGTGTAGGTTGTGCTGGAGTCACAGTGGTAGATCCAGGAACTATTCAGTTCGTTGGACCTTTTCTAGTAGTTTCCATTTACTTTTTATCAAAAGCAAAAATCAAAGCTATTTTCAGTGCAAAACCAAATTCTAAACAACACTCACCAGAATTAGCCAAGCCACATTTCATCTGAAAATCACCTGCAGAATTCAGAAGGCAATGTAGAATTAGTAATTGGTGTTTTAAATGGATATATTGAGAAAATGCCGAGGCGATGAGTCAATACTTCTGAAAGAAATTTCATTTCAGAATTTTCTGAGTGAGGGCCCCAAATTATAAGCCTACCTACACATTAGCTCATGGATGATAGAAGTCAGTTCACCCAGACATTGATTGTGTGCATAATTTTAAAAAGAATAAATACTACTTCGGAAATTGCTCCGGTTCCTTCTGCCAAAAGGAACACCCTTTCTGGGCACATCGCCACTAGATAGTTGCCCTGCTTTCTTTGTGACTGTGGAACCCTGAAACACTGTTTGTAATTTTATGAAAGGATTCACTGACTCAGAGGATAATCAGGGAAAACTATTGGCTATTAAAATGGAGAAAGGTGGACCTGAGGATCCTTAAAAAGAGTTAGCCTTTATCTTAGTATACTGTTCACCTTCTAGGTATTTATTTAAACTTGAATCCTATCATCTCTCTCTACTGCCACACAACCAACATTTCTTATCAACTCTTTTTTAAATTATTTATGTTTATATATATATATATAGAGAGAGAGAGAGAGACATATAGTTGATTTACAATGTTGTGTTAGTTTCAGGTGTACAGCAAAGTGATTCAGTTATTAATATATATATATAAATGTATAGTATTTTATATATATATACATATAAAACTTTTTCAGATTCTTTTCCATTATAGGTTATTACCCCTTGTGCTATATAGTAGGTCCTTGCTGTTTACTTATTTTATATATAGTAGTGGGTATCTGTTAATCCCAAACTCCTAATTTATCCCTCTCCCCACCACTTTCCCCTTTGGTGACCATAAGTTTGTTTTCTATGTCTGTGAGTCTATTTTTGTTTTGTAAATAAATTCATGAACCTTCAAGAGCTTCTTAAACAGCTGAGGCTCCTGGGAAAATCCATCCCTAGAGCAGGTATCTATTACGATGACAAACCTCTGGGCCCCCCAATATGGAAACTATAGGACCTGTTGGTTCCTCAGTGCCACACTGGGGCTCAACACTGGTCTGTTGCAGACAAGTTGGACATTCAAAGCCATCAGTAGTGAGACAGGCCTTGGGAAGAGGAAGTTCACGCTGCTGGACTTGTCTGTAGCCTGTCTCTGCCACCATAGCCATTCTGTTCCTGGGTCTATCCTGTGAGATCTGGATGGCTGATGATGAAGCTGACGAATGTCAACTGGCCGAGTCATTTCGTCTGCTTAGTTGTTCGGGGCCCCTTCTGTGGATGCTCTGTGGTGGGCATTAAAGTGTGATGCAAACATCTGTACACTCTGTGCTGACTTGGTTTATTGTCCATCCACATGTCTCTATCCCAGATCTCCTTGCCCCCGTCTTCCCGTCCTTTTCCTTCCTGGCCACTGCCCGGTAGTCTGTATTCTCACATCAGGCAACGTCAGGTTCAATGCTCTGCCCGCTGGGGAAATTTTCCCTTTCTCCTGCTTTTTAGTCACCCGTGAAAGTGGCCATAATGCAGCCCCCGTCCATTGTGGACTCGTACCCGCATACGGAGCCAACCTATCTGCAAACCAATCTTGAATCTTTCCTCCTCCTTAGGTATGGAGTAGGTACACTGGTACAATCCCAGTGGGTGACGAGGGTTTGGGTTACCTCATGCTACTGACATGTGCCCTCTGGTCCTGTGTGGACTTGATCTTGGATGCCTCACTTCCGTCTTGTGGTGGACTTTCTGGGCCCGTTGACTTTAGGACTTGGATGGTCTGAGAGAACCCAGCTCCTAATGGGACGTTCTGGATTCATGGTCACTGGGTGCTTCATAGTTCAGCATTCTAGCTCTCACAGGGCCAGTGACGTACTAGGTTCTGTTTCCTTCTCTGCTAAGGATGGCCTGGCTTAGCTCCAGAATCACACTGGCCTGTGTTGTGACCCTCCTACTGGAGCTTAGCATAAGCTCTACACTGCAACACCTTTGCCCACTGACACTTCCTAAAGCAGGGGATCTGCTTGATCGGATGATCCCAATGGCTGGGCTGAGGGCATCGTGGCCTGGGCCTGACGCAGTGTTCTTACCCACTCTGGGTGCTCTTCAAAGCTGGCAGCCTTCTTTGTCACCCAGTTCATGGGCTGGAGGAGTTTCCCTAGGTGTGAAATGTGGGGCAGCCCACAGTGCAGACACTGCTCTCTTCGTATTTCCAAATGCAGCATCATCACACCCACCGCAGCTTTGCATCCACACGGACATTTTCAAGGGTCACTGCCGGTGAACTATTTAGCAGTTGAACTGCATCTTGTGCCAGGGACCACACATGTGCTCCCTTCCTGCCAAGACATAGGTAAACTCATTCTGTGCCCCATCTTGCTGCCTGTTTGCCCAAACCACTCTTGGTACTATTTGTGTTCATCTAGACCCTCTGAGAAGCAGACATAAAGGCAGGGTTATGGAAAAACACGCAAGAATTTTATTAAGGAAGATGTCTGTGAGAAAACGATTAGGGAGAGAGCCAGAAAAGGCTGGGAGAGAGGACAGAGTATGAGCCATGTGTGAGCCCAGTGAGGGAAAGAGGGAGGGTAGGGTGTCATGCAGTCTAAGGAAGCCTCAGCAAAGATGGCAAGGATTCCTTGAGCTTAAATTGGCCAAAAGAGGAGTTCTATGTCCCCAGAAATGAGTCGTTTTTAGTGTCCCCATAGCACTCAGTCCTTGACTGGGGAGCAGCCCGTGGCAGGTGTGATATTGCCCCAAAGGAAGCAGTGGATTTCAAAGGGAAGCATCTGGGGCCCTGGATCAATTAACCTCCCTGTAGCAGAAGGTCTATAAGGCACAGTTTCATATCTGCCATATGGATTCAATGTAATTTCAATCAAAATCCCATCAGTATTTATTTTTTTTTGCACAAACCCATGAGCTGGTTCTGAAATGTACATGGAAATGTAAAGGAATACCTAAAATAATTTGGAGAAAAAAATAACAAAATTGGAAGACACATATCACCTAATTTCAAGACTTACTATAAAGCTGCAGCAACCACGTATACATCTAAATCAATGAAGCAGCACAGAGTCCAGAAATAAATACATGCACATATGGTCTATTGGGTTTTTTTAAGGTGCAAACATAATGAAGAACTGTTATTCCATTCAATAAATGATGCTGGAAAAATTGAATGTTGATGTGCAAAAAATGAACTTGGACCCTTACCTCACACCACTTACCAAAATTAACTTGAAATGGATCAGAGATGTAAAAGTAAAGTCAAAAACCAAAACTTCTAGAAGAAAATATAAGACAATATTTATAACCTTGGTTTAGGCAAAGGTTTCTTAGGATATGAAAATCAAGAACTATACAATAAAATTTTTATAAATTAGACTATCAACATTAGAAACTTTTGCTTTTGAAAAGCATTGTTAAGAAAATGAAAAGCAAGAAACAGACTGGAGGAAAATATTTGCAAAAAATATACAGATGGCCCCAAACTTATATTGGTTCAACTTACAATATTTTCAATTTAACAATGGGTTTATTGGGACATAACCCCATTGTAAGTCAAGGAAGATCTGTATCCAGAATATATGCAGAGCATATAAAGAGCTCTTACAACTCAATAATAAGACAAACACCCAATTTTTAAAAGGTAGGAGGGGCAAAAGTTTTGACCACACACTTCCCAGAAGAAGATATATGAATGACAAATAACATAAAGATATGCTTAACATCAATAACCATTGGAAAATGTAAATTAAACCACAATAATATACCACTACATATGCACTAGAATATATAAAATGAAAAAGACTGACAATGCCATGTGTTGCTAAGGATATGCAAACACTGGAATGCTCATATATTGCTGGTGAAATGCAAAATGGTACAACCAATTTGGAAACCACCTTGGCAGTCTCTTATACAGTTAAACATGGACTTAACGTATGATCCAATAGTTCCATTCCTACATATTTACCCAAGATAATGAAAAATATATGTTCACACAAATACTTCTAAAGTTCATCACCACTTTATTTATAATAGTTCCAAATTGGAATCAATCTGTATCTTAGCATATCCGTATATTCACACAATGAAATTACTATTTAGCAATAGAAAGGAATGATCTGTTGATAAACCCAACAACATAGATAAATCTCAAAAGGACTATGCTGAGTGCAAAAGACCAGATTAAAGACTGTATGATTCATTCATATGAAATTCTAGAAAAGGCAGAACTATAGTGGCAGATCCGTAGCTTCCAAAACCTGGAGATGGGGAATGGAGATTGATAGAAAATGAGCACTGGGGAACTTTATTTGGGTGATGGGATTGCTCTATATACCATCAGGGTGGTGGTAGTTACAGAACTCTACAACGTTTGTCAAAATTCATTGAATTTTACACTTAAAATTGGTGAATTTCATTGCATATAAATCATAGCTCAATAAGGCTGATTTTTAAATTAAGAGAAAACAAAATAATGGCAGGTAGGTACATAAAGCGCACTTGGAATAAGATTAAGAAAAGCTGACGCTTACTGAAAGGACCATGAATTTGGTTCTAAGATTTCTAATTGCCATCCTGAAAATGGTAATCTAGCCAAAATGTACTGGTCTTGGTTTCAAGACCAAGTAAGAATTCCTCTATACATAAAGCGAACACCATTTGAAATCAGAACAATATTATTATAATACATTCAACAGTGACTTTGCAGCAGTGCACTGTCTATCATATTGACCCATTATACAGGCAATTCTGTGAAGCAGTTTGGGAATATAGTCATTAAAGTATTGTAAATAAGCAGTTCTTTACTGAACTGTATTAATCCATGGTGAGATTTCAGAGTACTGTAATCTTCAATTATTTTTTTTTCCTAAATGTTATTTCTCTCAATAGGGCATTTAACAAACATTGGCAATGAGCTCAGGGTTGCATTTCTTGGCATGGGCAGTGATATACACTATTCCATGGTGCCGCCAACCCCCGTCCCAAACATTTGAGCATATCATTGAGCTGGAGATACAGGGGACCTGTGGGTAGAGCTCAAGGGCTCTAACAAGGGAGGACTCTGCTAGCTTTATCCTTTGAGCAATATTCTCCTTTTGTATTTTCACATGAGAAATATACAGGGATTAATGGCTTTTAGCTGTTACCTTCTCTGCAGCCTCTCAGAGATTAAGGAAACCAAGCCAGTTGTATGTTTTTATGAGGTTCAAGTATATTAAAAAATGAAGGGAATTCCCTGGCGGTCCTGTGGTTAGGACTCCGTGTTCTCACTGTCAAGGGCCTGGGTTCAATCCCTAGTCGGGGAACTAAAATCCCAAAAGCTGCATGGCATGGCCAAAAAAAAAAAAAAAAAAAACCCTAAAAATTTTTTTTAAATTTTTTAAAAATTAAAAAAATTAAAAATGAAGATTTACCAAAACAAGTCTCTAAATATTATAATAAATACAATGTTAAGAATTAATAACTTACTATGAATTAATAGTTTGTAAATATTGTCAGTGTATCTGTGTGACTGAATGTTTATTTGGAGATAATGTCAAAAATTTACATTGAAGCCCCCCAAAGTCCGCATTCCTTTTTTTTTTTAAATAAATTTATTTATTTATTTTTGGCTGTGTTGGGTCTTCGTTGTTGCACTGCAGGCTTTCTCTTGCTGCGGCGAGCGGGGGCTACTCTTCATTGCAGTGTGCAGGCTTCTCACTGCCGTGGCCTCTCTTGTGGAGCATGGGCTCTAGGCGCATGGGCTTCAGTAGTTGTGGCACACAGGCTTAGTTGCTCCATGGCATGTGAGATCTTCCCGGACCAGGGCTCGTACCCGTGTCCCCTGCATTGGCAGGCAGATTCTTAACCACTGTACCACCAGGGAAGCCCCCAAAGTCTGCATTCTTAACCATCATGTTATAGGCTGAACTGTACAAAGATGCCAATTGTTCATCTGCTACCTACAAAATGAGTAATTTCATGTGGTTCCCCTTAATAGAATGCTGAAGTTGACTCCAGCTGTGTTCATTTGAGTTTGCATATATGGGACACACTGGTTCCTACTGCCACTCAAGAATACACATCAACCTTTTATCTGAATTTGGCAAATACAGTATTTTAGCCAAGTGCTTTTTGCTCCAGGGCAAAGACATTTTAAAATTCATGTCTCCTTTGTGAAGAGGTGGGAGGCATAGTAAAGCTGATGAGGGCTTAACAAAAAGAAAAGTTTCCTAATGATTAGAGCTGTCCAAGGGCACTGATGGCCACTGCGGACACTGGTGGGGGCCTTTTCCCTGAGAGGCACCCTCAGAAGTAGGACCTGCTATTATCCAAAACCTTTATTGAGGTGCACTTTCTCAAGGCGACTCAGCCAGAGCAGGAGGTGGGCATCCACCCCGGCTTGCCCACAGGGTGGTAAGCCTGCTCTGCTGCCCGTTGTACTGGGGACGCTCTGATTTTTATCTCAGATGCCAACATTTAGAAATCAAAAGCAAGGGAATTCTACTGAAAAACAGGAAAAGTTCCTTTTGTTCTAGTTGAAAATTTTTGTAATTTAGAAAAGATTTAGAGAGAAATAATGCTATGTCCTTAAGAAGCCCGTGTTGAGAGCCCTTAAATTGTGTAGCCTATTCTCATAAAGACAAATTCCTTTCTGGCCTCCAGCAGGTTACTAAACCATCCTTTCTTCCTTCCGGACAGAGCCCATGGGGTTCCTTAGATGTTCAGCATTGAGATTTAGTAGCATTGAATTTGCTGTAAATTGACTCTGGAGGGTAATCGGATCATGACCACTGCCCTCATCTGCATTTTATTGGTTCATGGTGCTCACCTGTGTTCACCTTGGTAACAAAGCCTCATGGAGACCTGCTTTCAGCAGTGGCCAGATCCCAGGGCTCTGACTTGAGCTGGAAGCCAAAAACTGCAGCCCACATTCCACAAACCAGCTCAGTTGGCTCCCCCCAGCTAGTAGGACCACCAGCATGAGCAACGCCCGAGAAATAAAATCCAACGGACCTCGAGCCTGCACAGAATGAGACGGAGCATCTTTGCAGGCTAGAATGTTTCTCTTCCTTCCACACCATGTCCACACACGGCTCCCCTGAGCTGGATGAGGATAAACAAGTGTCCCATTAACTGTGAAGTTTGGTTTCACTGATTACAGGTTGCAGTGATCACCGGGCTCAGTGGATCCGATCTGACTTCTCCAAAAGCCATTTTACAAGGGGGCTAATGTATTCGTCCCTTGCTTACCCTCATCAGTGGGGCATTCAGTGGTAAGGATCAGATCGGAAGTAATTTCTTAGATTTTCTTCCAGTGTTTCCAAAGAGAGGAGAGATTATCTGCTTCCCTCTGAATCTTCCTGATGGTGTGGAGAGCCCTGGGACAGCTGGGATGGGGGGGTGTCCTGTTTGCAACTACTAATCATACGTTGTCATTGGCCAGCCTTCTGACATGTGTCTCAGCCAGGAGGCACAGGGTTTACCCCTCGAGAACACCATCCTGTTTCGTGGCTGTTCTTAGATCTCTGGAGCCAGGATCAGGGTGAGATGCCCATCACTGCCTCCCTGGTCCTATCAGAGGCTGATACATCTTCACTTTCTGCTCCTTAGTTTTTCTCTGGCTTATAGCTCCTGAACAAAAGCAGCAGACAAGAGTCTCCTACACAGGAGAAGTGACCAAGAGCTGGACCAAGCACTCGGGGCCTCCTCCCCGCAAAGGTCTGCACTGCTCCACACGGGTCACGTTCTCTTTCCCTGTTCTCCTTGCCTGCCGGGCAGCCACGAGGCACATGTCACCTGCCTTCATTTTCCTGCATCACCTTACTGTGCTGCTCCCAGGGTTTGGAGTAATAATTGCTAGTGCCCTGGATTGGTTCCCCTTTGCATTATATTATTCACTCCTTGCAAGTTTCCCCTTAATATAGTTCATGCTCAAGGCTGCTGTCTGGGTCTTTATCACAGGAGAATTTTCAGGTGTTTGGTAATTAAGAGAAAGAACTATGGAAAGTTCCTTCCTCTGCTCCCAGCCAGGTCAGAGGAGAGGAGAAACCCGCAAATATTAAACTGATGCCAGCCATCATCTTAGAATAAAGGGGACGAAGCAGAAACTACTGCTTTGTGTCAGCGCATGTGTATATTTTATTCAGTAAAAGAAACTGCTGTGGGCCCAAACACCCCACTTTTGTGTGTACACGGCTGGCCTGGCCTGGAGGATGGATCTGAGATTACATTCCATGATGTTGCACCACTATGTTCAATAACCACGTCTTCTTTTCACATCCAGATCACATTAGGAACCCATTTACTTTATTCAAAAAAAGTGTAAGCTATTCAGTCCTGAGTCTCCGGTTATCGCTGGCGTTCGTACATGACTGAGCACGGTGACTAAAGCCTCATATGAACATTTTGAACTGTGATTTTGACTTTTTAACCTGGGGCTCTTCAACTTTCCCAAAAGGAGAAATCCAGTTGATAACATCAGACCTTATGGTATCATATTAGCTATTAAAAAAAAAAAAAGAAAACAATAGAGAGCAAAAATAAATGAAATAACACCAGCCAGGTGAGATAATCAAATCCATCTTCATCCCTTCACACTGAGAGAGGAATGTCAGCCCATTTCTCCTTCCTCTTCTCCTTCTCCTTCTCCTTCTCCTTCTTCTTCTTCTTCTTCACTGTGTAAGCTTCAGCTCTTATTTCATTTTAAATAGCTCTCCCATCATTGCTTGTTTTACAGATGTGAATTCGCGGAATGAATTAAGTTTTGCTCACGGCATTTAGTTTAGTGATAATCTTCTTCTCAGAGGAATGGAAATGAAAGGGGAAAACATATTAGCAAAGAGCCTCCACCCTACAATGCCAGGTCTGTAATGAAGTCTAAAGATGCTGAGAGAAAAGCACTGCCTAACCAAAGTAGGTCTATTACAGCCAGGTTTTGACATTTTCACTGAACCCTACTAGAAAGGGGTAAGAAAAACCGCTGTCAAGACTCACTTGAAGGGTAAAAGTGAAATTAAAGTTATTCTTTAATGTGGATGAGGAGTGGAAAGATAAAGTGCAGTCATTAAGGGAAGCCAGTAGGTGACGTCCCCAAAGGGGATGAGATCCTGGTCATGGAACACTGTGGAAAGAAGCCACAAAGCTCAGTCCCAGGTGGACAATCGTTCGTTTCTCTTCAGTGGCCCCGTGGTGTTTTGGAAGGAGCAACCAAAATGAGAATATATCCGCTTGAGCCTGGACTCTACCACATTGGGGCGGTCTGTTTCCTCACTTGCAAAACGAGAGGAGGTGGACCTCAGAGGATTACATCAGCCTCTAAGGAGATGGAGAAGCTGAGTCGGCTTCCCCAAGGGTGCAGATAGAGAGTGATCAGGTGGTTGAAGGTGCAGTCAAGCAACTATGACTTTTCATTGTCCGGACCCTCTTTCTTGCCGCACTCTTTAAGAGCAGAAAGTAGAGGATGGCCAGCTGTGCCTTACTGGATGGTAGCAGAAGGAGGAGAAAAGAGATTTTTTGGTTTTTTTGGTTCTTACCAATTTCAGAGCACTTTGATAAATTTGTTGTTTTTTCTTTTTAAATGAAAAGTTCAGAGAGAAGCAGCTAGTGTCATTTTTCGAAGAGGACAGCTGGTCAAACGATTCCTCTGTTTAACATCTCACTGTGGTTCCTCAACCCCTTCAAGGAGAAAATTCAAATTCCTTAGAATGATATGCCTGGCACAAAGTGGCTATCCTACTTTGGTTAAATGAATAAATGAAAAACTAGTACCACTGACCACTAATCCATGGTGACAACAATCACGAGTATAAAAAATGAAGAAATATTGATAATACTGCCCAGACCCTAAGAGAACTTTCTTGGCTTCAGTGGAAGATTCATGTGGGTGACAGAAATGCCAAGGACTCTCCAGAACTAAAAAGAGAAATTCTCTTTGATTAATGAAAAGGATTGAAAGAGAATTAGAGACCAGCTTCCACACTCCGTGGCTGGGTGTTGTCTTACACACAGTCACTGGAAAACCATTGGACACCTGTGCTATGGGTCTCTCCCTTGGTCTGAGAAACATCATCTTGTGTCATCCCTTTAAGTTCCTACTGTTCTTCTGCAAAAGCTGACCAACTCAGAATTCCAGCCCATTAGGAGACAAAACTAATTTGATAAACTCCTTTAAATGGAGGCATTAATGGATGGTAATGGCTAAATTGGTGAGGAAATCCCAAAGGGGGTCATCCCTGTGTGTATGAATCAAGTCCCAGGGCACAAAATGGAAAATTGCCCAGAGGCACCTTGACAGCCAAGGAGGAAGCAATCAGCGTGATTTTCTCCTTTAGGTTGGGATGGGGGGAAGATTCTGGACGGCTCACCCTCAGAAATACAAGCCTAGCTCAAGGGAGGCAGAAACCGTACAAACCCTGTGAGAGCTGTAACTGTGAAAACCCTGCGTTGTCTCCTCATTGGCTATTTTTTAAACTAGATTGAGAATGTCTCTATTTCTTTAAAAAAATTCTGTCAATATTTGCTTTATATGTTTTGAATTTTGTTACTGGGCCAAGTTGAACTGTTATACCTTTTTCTCTTGAACTGACTTTTTAATCATCACCTCTAACAAAATATCTTGTCTTAAGCCTTCTTTATATGATATTAACATAGGTACATTAATTTTCTTTTGGTTGGTGTCTGTATGGTGTATCTTTTTTCCATCTTTTTTTTTTCAGTCTTATGTCCTAAGTATTATGAAGAGTTTGTAGTTGCCTTTCCTATCCTGTCTGACAATCTTTGCTTGGCTTTTATGTAATTACGGATCTAATTGGATTTAAGTTTATCATCCTGTTGATTTATTTGTTTATTTACTTATTTTCATTTGTGTTATGATGCCACTCTGCCAGCTGGGCATTCTGCTCCCTCCCTTCTTTAAGGTGTTGAATGTCAATAGTTACCATACACAAGATAGCAGTCACAGTAATTTAAAAGTCTCCTACTCAAGCAGGCATATGTAAAGCAAAGGGGAGTCCTGGGTAAGGGATCAGGCCCAACAGCAAAAGTGATCTTTGAAGACTGAGGAGAAGAGAGAGAGAGCACGCAGACTGGGGGACAAATATTTATAGGACAAGAGCTCCACAATGAGATTTTCATATGATGCTAGGGAAAGTCTAATTTCAGGCAGCCAGTTCCAGTCTGGGAGATCCAAATGGACATAGCAGGGTGCTGTGCAGGCAACTTAATAAAGTGCAGCAGGAGTGAGCGCCAGTTACATTTACTGTTCCCCATCCAGTAAATTCAGATGACTATCAGTTTTCACAATTGCTCTGTAAGTGTTCACTGGCTTCATTAAATGACTTGATTTAAGTGTGAGCTTTCTGGGCGTGACTCAATTCTACTTCTCCACAATTTGTACCTTCTGGTGTTTCATTCCTTTATTGCTCCCTTCTTTCATTTTTTTCAGATTAATCAAATATATTTCTAATGTTTTCTCCTTTCTTATTTAGTTGTACATCATTGTATAATCTGCAGCCTTAACTTACTATAGTCTACCTTAAATTAGTATTTTTATTACTTCCCAAACAATGCAAGCATTTGGTATTTTATCTCCATTTACTGCCCCATTATTTATGGAGTATAATTTACATCTATGTGTCGTTAACCCACAGATATTATTGTTGTTCTTTACTCTTCCTCCAGTTTTGTGCTCCCTTCTGGAATCATTTTCCTTCAGCTTGAAGAAGTTTCTTCAATGTTTCTGACAGTTCTAGTTGTCTGGAGAAAATTTTTCTCAACTTTTGCTTGTCTGAAAATGCCTTTGTTTTTGCCTTCAATTTTGATCTCCATTTTGCTGCCATTTTCTCATAGAACTTTAGCTTTTTTTTCTTTTACTTTAGCATTTTACAGATGTCATTCTATTGTCTTCTGGCTTCCATGATTCTTGTTGAAATGTCAGCCATCAATTTTATTGTCCCTCATTTAAATGTAATGTGTTTTTTCCTCAGGCTACTCTAAAGATTTTTTCCTCTGTTTTTAGTTTACAGAAAGTTGACTGTGATGTACCTAGTGGTGGCTTCTCTGTATTTATTCTACTTATGGCCCTCTGAGTTTTGTGAATCTATTGGTTTGTGTCTTTAATCATTTTGAAAACCTCAGCAATTATCACTTCAAATATTTCTTTGAAGCTCTTCTCTATCTCCTCCTGGGATTCCATTCACACATATGTTAGACATTTTACTAAGCCCTACATTTCTCTTATGCTTTATCTGTTTTCTCCATTCTCTCCCACCCCCCTCAAATATGTGCTTCACTTTGTTTCTTATTGATCCATCTTTGAGTTCATTAATCTGTGTTTTACTGTTTATTGTCGTATTTTAAACCCATCCAAAGAGATCTTAATTTTTAATACTGTATTTTCCATTTCTGGACAAGCCATTTGATTCTTTTTTCCGGATTACAATTCTCTATTGATGTTCTTCATTTTCATCCTTTGTACATCTTTTCCTATATTTTCTTTAAAATATTAATAATAATGACTTTAAAGCCTTATCTCTATGTTCATGTCTATAGGTCTCCTATTGCTTCTTATTTTCTCCTGAGTATAGGTCACATAACCTTGTATCTTCATTAGTCTAGTAAGTTTTGAGAATATGCTGGATAGTATCCATTTAAAAAGTCATAAAAGCTCCAGATGACATCTTTCACCATTAAGTATTTACTCCTGTTTTCCGTTTAGGTAGATAAAGTAATGGGGTATTCACCTTGATCCAGTTATAGACTGAGCTCACACAGGACTGGTTAGTAGTTTTAGTGTGCCTAACTTCATTTCTTATACAACCTTTTTTTTTGAGGAAGGAGAGGGGAATGGCCCTTCTGAGATTTCTGATTAAGACCCTGACAGATCTCTGTCTACTCAGTCCTGGAAGACTGCAGGGAATTCAATTCCATACTTCAAAAGTTTTGGACTTAGTTATTATGTCTCTTGCTTCCCTCTCCAATACCCTACTTCCCCTCCAACTCTCCCCAATAGCTCTGAAATCTAGTACATCAGTAAATTTCCTGAGATGGAGACAACCTGGGTGTTTGAAGCAGGCCACCTCCCTCTAGTAGAACTTTCTCCCCTAAGCTTCCTAAGATTATGGAAAGCTTCACTGTGTTTTTGAGAAGCATTTGGCATTGTTTTCCAACCACCTATCCTATTCCAGTTATTTACTGCTGCTTAGCAAACCAGCCCAAAAGGTAGTTGCTTAAAACAATCATTTCTTTTGATCATGAATCTACAATTTGGGCAAGTCCTGATAGGGATGCCTCATCTCTGTTCCATGGGGCATCAGCTGGAGTGCCTCACCTGTGTTTGGAGGGATTTGGTCCTGTGTTTGGAAGGATCTGGTTCCATGATGGCTTACTCACATCTGGTAAGTTGGTGATATCTGTCAGCTGGTAGCCTAGCTGGAGCTATTGGCTGAGATTCCTCTCCACATGGGCCTCTCCATGGAGCTGTTTGGATATTCTCACAGCATAGAGTCTGGGTTCTAAGAGGCAGAGAATGGAAGCTGCAAATCTCTTAAAGACTGGACTTAGGATTTGTTACAGCACCACTTTTGCAGTATTTTATTTGTCAAAGCAGTCATTAGCCTGCCCAGATTCAAGGGTAGGGGACATAGGTCCCCAACCATCAATTGCAGAAATGTCTAAGAAGTTGTAACTCACCACACTCCATGGCATCCCAGAACTAAATAAATGTCCTATGAGAAAAACAGACCACAGTTGTAGATGTCCTCCATTTCTAATATGTCATTTCAGCCTTTCACAATCACCAAAAGTCTCACTAGTTTCTCTTGCCTTTAGGAGAGTGCCTCTGAGTGGGTCACTCCAAGTATAACCCTCAGTCTGGGCCCAGAGTCTGAAAATATTCTCAGAGCTGAAATTACTCACCTCTGAATGGCATTCCCTTGGCTGGGATTCAAGACCATCTTTGCTGCTTCCAAAGCTCTTCAGCAACTTGAAACCATGGTTGTTATTGAGACTGCCTAGTACAACATATTAAAGTAAGAAAAGAAGAGGGCTCAAGAGAGAATCTCAAGAACCTCCAAAGCTAAAGAGACAGATGTGAAGATTAGACTGAGAAACATCAGCCAGAAGAATAGGAAGAAAAGCAGGAGAGGGCGGAGCCGCAGAAGCTAAGGTTGAGTGTTAAATATGTGAGAGTGGTCTCCAGTGCCACAAAGAGGACGGTAAGATAAGGAATGAAGCCTGCATTGGATCTAGGGACAGAAAGACAGGTGCAAGGAGTGTTTTGGTGCAAGGATGGGTGTAGAAGCCAGAAGGACATGGGGTAAGAAGTAAAAAGGAGGTGATTGATAAAGTGAAGACGAGGTGAGTGGGCAACTCTTTCAATAGATCTAATTGTGAAGAGGAGGAGAAAGATAGGGTGATACGTAAAAAGGGACATGAGATTGAGTGGAAGTTTAATTTTTTATTTGAATATAGGATAAACTTGAAAGTGTCTGAATGGTAATGGAAGGAGGCCAATAGAAAGGAAGGAGCTGAAGGACAGGAATAAAAACGCAGACATAGAGAATGGGCTTCAGGACATGGGGAGGGGGAAAGGGTAAGCTAGGATGAAGTGAGAGAGTAACATTGACATATGTACACTACCAAATGTAAAAGAGAGAGCTAGTGGGAAGCAGCCGCATAGCACAGGGAGATCAGCTCTGTGCTTTGTGACCACCTAGAGGGGTGAGATAGGGAGGGTGGGAGGGAGACGCAAGAGGGAGGGGATATGGTGACATATGTATACATATAGCTGATTCACTTTGTTATACAGCAGGAACTAACACAACATTGTAAAGCAATTATACTCCAATAAAGATGTTAAAAAAAAAAAAGAAAGGAAGGGGCTGAAGCTGTAGAAGACAAAGGAGTAATAGATGAACAACAACATCTCTTGAGGGGCAAGAAGAGATTTTATCCAGAGAAGTGGTGGCGAAATCATCCCTAGGCTAGGATTAGCATGGTGGGAGTGAAGAGGAGCTGGGTGAATTCTTCTCTTCTATTAAATCAGGAAACAAAAATAAAGAATGGGATGCCCATGCAGCTAAGTTTTGGGTAGGGTAGCAGAAAATGGTGGGGGGTTCTAGGAAATTATTCCATTTACTTTAGTGAAATAGGAATATAGCTCCCTGCTAAAAGTGTGAGAAGGCACGCAGAGAGGTAGAAGATTTGAGAAGAGATGAGGTTTGAAATAAGCACTGTGGGGAATAAGAAAGATATATAAAGATTACTACTGGGCCGCTTTGAGTCTAACTGAGGTTATAAATCAGCATCACCAGCCTGAGAGGTTTTTGATATAAGGAAACATACAAGTCAAACAGTTAAGCTAACTTGGAGTTGGAGTTTTATGAAGAATGTGTCACAGAAGAATAATAGACCAAAGAAACTGAGAATTTTGGCAAACAAGTGCTTGAAGCAATGGTCCTAGTAGTCTAGGCTGGAAGGATGGAAAGTTATGATAAAGTGGTAGAATGGAATAAATTAAAGCAATCAGAGTTGCATCCATGAGGTCAAAGTTCAGGAGTAGTGAGAGTTCAGGTAGACGTTTATGGCCAGAGAGGAAGACGTGGAAAATTAAGCTTTCGGAGGCAGAAGAGTTCAGCGTGATGGCAAAGCACACACAGCAGACACCTGAGCAGGTGGCTGAAGTGAGGAGGTGATAAAAGGCCATTGACGCTGAGGGAGTCTGAGAGCTTCAAGGTTTGGTTGCCAAACCAGCAGTATAAATGAAACAATAAGACATGCTGACTGGATTAGAGGTGTTGATGGGGACCAAGAACCAGATTCCCAAGTGTGTGACTGAGAGGTCAGCCCAGGGAGCGAGTAAGCGTCAGCAACAGAAAGAGCAAATGAGTGTTGGCATAGATGGGGCAGTACTTCCAAGCTGCAAGAGAGAGGACCAGCACAGTGTCGGAAGTGGCATTGGGCTTCCAGAAGGAACGAGGACTCCGTCTTCCAAGACTGCGGTCCATGGAGTAACCACGGGTCAGTGGGCAGCATCTTTTTATGGGGAGCACAGGCAATACAGTAAGCCCCCTACATATGAACCTTCAAGCTGTGAACTTTCAAACGTGCGAATGTGCGTTCGCATGTCTAATCACGTAAGTTAGTTCACATATCTGGCGTACATTGTCACGTGTGTGCATCCCCTACAAGTAGTTGTGCTTTTGTGTACTTTACTGTACAGAGTACAGTAGTACAGTATCTTTATTTTTTGCCTGTTTACTCGATGCCAGCGCCTGTATGCCAGCTGCTGTACTGTACTACTGTACTTTTCAAGGTACTATACTGTATGATTAAAAAGTTTTCTTTATTTTTTGTGTTTGTTTGTTATGTATTATTTGTGTGAAAAGTATTATAAACCTATTTCACTACAGTACTATATAGCCGATTGTGTTAGCTGGGTACCTAGGCTAACTTTGTTGGACTTATGAACAAATTGGACTTACAGAACAGAACTCATTCATATGTAGGGGACTTACTGTAAGGGTCTTCAGGGGTAAACCAGCTATCAGCTGCAGCAAAGAGAAGCTATTCTTGATAGTGTCATCTGTCTTCTGCTGTCATGGGGAATAGACGGGCCTCTGCTGAGACAATAGGCTGTTTTCAGATATGTCCTTATGACAGCTGCCCTGACCAAGAGGGAGTGTGTCCGGCATCACTCCCTCCAAACCCCTCACCCTTCTGAAGATGCCAGGGAGCCCCCAGGCCCTGGAGCCCCCAGACCCTGGAGCCCGCAACATGTTCACTCAGGCAGGGCGACCTTCCTGGGGAGTGGTCCCCTGGCCTGGGTAACCAACACCTTCTCCTTCCCCCTGTTCTCATTCTCTGCTAAAGCATTATGACATTCATTGTCATGGGTTAGTGCAGAAAGAATAGAGGCAGACTTCAGACATAAATGGACCTTCAGTTCATGAAAGACCAATGGCTCAGAGTGCTACCAAATTAAAAATTCACTTTGATTTTGACACAGTAAGGTGAGGCAAGGACTGTGTCATCACATGCTCTCCTGATAGCTTAGGTCTGTGTGAGCAGAACATGGCAGCTGTGCTTCCTACCGATATAAAGGTGATGCAGTTTCTGCAAAACAAGATCAGGCATCTCTCTGAATTAAAGTCGCTCATTTGGATGTCACTGGTTTTATAGGTTTGCTTCTATTTTGTTTGCAGGTTTTTTCGAAGCATAGATACTTTACTATTTAAATAACATTATCATTCAACACTGGAATCTACGGATTATTTTTCTGGAAAGAGGATCTATCTGTACATGCCTCTACTGTGAGAAACAGTGACACAAAGAAAGCCCAACAGTACAGAAGTCTCGGCTGAAGTCCAAAGACAGCAGTTGCACTGGGCCAAGCCTTGCAGATCCTCCATGTTTGCCTGGGGGGCTTGAGGATGAGATCATAGGTCTTTAGAGTCTTCTCTCCAAACGCCTGGGAAAGAAGAACTCAGTTTTGCAAACCCTTGTCTTGTTCACGCTCTGCTTTCGGTTACTAAAGAAGGGACGGGAGGAGGGAGGGGAGAGATGATTTCATCTGTGTCTGGGGGTACCCTGGGGAACATGTGTATGGAATTACACTGACTCTTACGAGCACTTTTAGTTTGCTATGCCAGCAATTCAAGGATGGCAGACTGCAAGATACCCTAGACTATCAAGATGGCCTCCACTCAAAGTGCTTGGAAATGCCACTTGTAATCTTAAAACAAAACCCACCTTCCCTCTTCAAGAATAGTCAGCAGTTTAATTATGCTAAGTACTTTTCACCCCAGGAGGCTTCCAAGTTGCTGTATGAAGCAACAGAGTAGCATTCTTTTAAGGCTTAAGGCTATACATTCAGAAAGCTGATAAGTGTCTCACATCAGAAAGCCTAAAGTCTTTTAGGTAATTTCCAAGGATTGCATTTTACAAACGCACTTTCCAATTCAAGCAAAGAGAAGCCCTAATACCCTAGCTCTTTATAAATCCTCCCTGACCTTGCTAAGGTTTCCTAGATAAATATGGATGGAGACTTTTACCAACAAAGACAAACATTTGGTTGAACATGTAAATGCAATTGTTCAAGCTGTAAATTAAATTCAATTATGTACAGAGAGTAGTATCTTAAGCCTCCTGCTAATTATACTTGTGAGTTTCAACTCATTAAACTCGGATAATGCTCAGAAAGAAGAAATCTGGCAGCCGCCGGCCACGCATCCCACCGGCCTGTCCTCCTTAGTCACTGGAGTTCTGCATGTTGGCAAAACCATTGGATATACAAAGGGTCTAAGAAAAGTAGAGCGAGACATGCGGGCTGTGATGATGGAAAGTGTAACCAAGGGTAGGGCTGATGTGCACCCCACAAAGGTATTGAAAAATATTGCCTCAGAGTACAAAGAAGCAGAGGAGGCCTTCCGAGGGAAATGCTAATCCTGAGAGGTGATGAATCTGTCTTCACATCCAACCGACTCACTCCCAGGGCAACAGTCCAAAGCCAGGCAGATTCCATTGCTCCTCTCCTTGGTGGAGCCGTTCCACTCTTGGCCGGGGTTCTCCCCAAGAAGCAGAGCTGACTCAGCACTCTGTTGGTCACTGGGGCTTTGTCACCTCTTTCAGCATTGCTTCTCCCTTTTGCTGTTTACTCTCACCCCGACTTTGACCCCTTGGTGACCGAGTTACCCGATAAGTGCATTCCTGGGAAGCGGAAATATGCTAACCAAGCCAGGAATGTTTGCAATTTTTTAAAGGCCTCATGGGGAGCACAGTTTCAGCCCAGAGAACAAATCGCTGAGGCTGAAATTTCAAGTGTTCATCAAGGAGATGTGGCCAGAGAGGCAGCCCTTCCTACAACCTCCAAACCACGGGCTGTGGGTCATTCCTACCACTCGGCTGGCCCTGATCCTAGGCAGTAGATTTGTTCAAAAGATGTTGATCCTAAAAAACAGGCATTGTACTGGGCTCCTGCTCTGGAGAAGATCTTAGAGAGAGAGAGAGAGACATGCACTTCTTGAAGAGCAGAGAGATCTCTGAGTCCAAATTCACTTTTAGCCAAAGGATTTTATCATATCCTATACATCCAAGATAATCGCAGATATTCTTCACAATGTTTTGAAGACTTGGCACTGAGTCCCTGTGTCAGTTATCTATTGCCATGTAACACACTGCCCCCAAACAGAGTGACTTAAACAAAAATCCCTTAATTAGCTCATTATTCTGCTGAGCCATTCTTGCCTTGCCCCGATGGTCTCTGCTGGGCTCTGTCACGTGACTGTACTCACTTGACAGTGAGGCTGGCTCGTCCCTATGGCCTCACGCACACGGCTGGCAGCTGGCTGGGTGTCGACTGGGATAATATGTGGCACTGGGCCACGTGCCTCTCATCATCCGTGAGGCTAGCCTGGGCACCTTAGCCTGGCAGAGGCAGGGCTTCAAGCGCAGCTGAAGGGCAAGCCCCATGTGCAAACACTTTTCCGATGTCTGTGTCAGCTTTGCTGCTGTCCCACTGGTGCGAGCAAATCACATAGCCCAGCCCGACCCGTTGTCAGAGGGTCTACCCAGAGATGTAGATGTCAGTGAATCTCTACTCATTGAACTCAGATAATGTTAAGAAAAAAGGAATTTGGCAACAGCGAGAGGGACCATTACTGGAAAAATCAACCCAAGCTACACATGATACATACATGGCTTTAAACAAAGAAACACAAATCAGGAGTCCTGCTCTCTAAAGCAGGCTTCCCAGGCTTCTGAGTTTCTTAGACTAGTGACATTTAAGAAGGGATAAGGGACATGGGAGTAAAGCATAGGGTCGTTGAGATTTTTATTTTGTCGACAAAGAATATGAAATAACAGGTAGTTACTGTCTACCATCCCAATTATTTTGATAAAAGAAAGGACATATCAATACCAAAGTAGGAACAAGGCATCATTTTAGAATATGCTAGTCCTCTAAATAGAATAAATTCGGTTTTATGAAAAGCTACCTACATTGCCTTCATTTTTCTCATTTCACCGAAGATCAATGGAAACCTCAATTAGAATGGCCCTAGTCAGGTGACTGACATCTCGGAGTCACTGAGCTAGAGAGAGATAATAGGATACCGCAGGCTTCGCTGATGAGTAGTCATTAACTGTGTATTGAGTGTGCATGAGAGCACCGTCTCCGAGTTTGAAGGATTGAGAGGAGGGGTAGAGAGCAATTTTCCTCAAGACGTTTGTAGTCCAGCCTGGAAGTAAAGACTAGGCACTCATATAAATGGTCAAAAATTTGGAAAACAGAAATTCCGAGTGCAGAAAAGAATTGCCAAATTAATAGAGGTGAGCCTGGAATACGACTGTGGTACCAGCTCAGAGGCAAGAGAGAAGAACCACATTGCTAATTCATTTCCCATTTAATTCATTAATCCCGGCTTTTACGTGGAAGCTTTCTAGAAGGACCTTGAAGAAGATTTTCTTACATATCTCCAGTGTTCTGTCTTACCAGTTTACATTACAGCTCTGCTGGGCAGGAATGCGTCTACTGCTAAGCTGTGAGCGTCAGTAGCCTGGGCTGCCCTGGTTGTGTTAGCAATGCAGTCCTCCAGACATGTGTCATTTTTACCTATCTGGCTGCGCTGATTACACTGAAATGAAGGATGAGCAAATAGAATTTCCAAGTCCATTGCTTTCTAAGATACTTGGAATGTGTTTGCAGAAAAGATACCTATTGAGATGGCAATAGGCACGTGAGGATGCTCTCATTCTTCCTCTCTCTGAGAACCTGTCGGCACTTTCTCTAGCGATGTAGAGAGTAGGTGAGCCCAGGATAGTTTTGCTTGACTTGGGAGGTTTTTCCTAATTTCTTGTCTGTGTTCCTGGCTACTCAGCACAGCAGATGGGAGAGGCTCTCACCGGAAGATTAGCCCACCAGAAGCTGAAGAGTAACCACTGCCAAAATGTCATCACTTCATCGTTATTCAGTGCTATCCACCACTCAAAGTAGATGCCTTCTGTAGGAAACCACCTTTGGGGAGAAACCTAATTTTAATGGCTATAATACAAACATATTCAATGCAGAAATAAAACCCGACACCGCATTATGTTGTTCCTTTTCATAAATATCATTCCCTTTCAAGGCTTGCCTCTTAGCCAAAAAAAAGGCGCAGCAGCTCTCCTCCGTCACTGTTTCTAAGCGAATGGCTCTTTGCTACGTAGCGTGTTTTTGATGGCAGCGCTGAGGATATGTGAGTTTAGAAAGATCTCGGAAGTTCCAAATCATGTCTCCTTCACTCTCATCACTGAGAGAAAAATAGGCCCATTTTCACTGGAATGATCTAGTCCAAGTTTGTCCCTTTTCAGATTAGAAAACTGAGATCCTAATATCTAATGCAAGGTTTAGAATCCAGTTCTTTGAGATGTCAGTGTATTATTCTCTGACATCTCCTCCTCAAACTAGGTTCTGCCTGAGGAAAAAGCCCCCTGGCAGAAATACGTGATGTGTTGCCACTTGTCCTGAAAGCCTCAGAAAACACTCCCCCAGAATAGAGCCACCTCCCTCCATAAACGAAGGCTTTTTGTTCACCTCTTGTAGCTCATTCACACAGGAACAAGTTTTTTTCCCCACAATCACAGGTTATCAAAGCCTGACTCCTGGGAGCATTATTTCAATTCAAAACTCAGGTTTCTATAAGGAAGAGAGTCAGAATTTAACCAAGAGGTGACCTCAGTAATTTGAAAACCTAATCAAAAGGACTCCTTCCAAAGTGCTTTGCGCCAAGTTGCTTTCCTTTAACCTGGGACATCTGTCACTCCTATGTGTGAAGTCACCCACCTGTGCAGCTCTTTTAAATCACTAGCATATACCGTTTTCAGATAAGCAGAGACTATGCACTGCTAGGGGCTTGAATTAAACATCAAAAGTTCACTTCTCCCCACCAGGCTTTAACAGGAGTACAGTAGCCACTAACAGATGGTCTTTATTGCTCTCCAGAAGTGACTAACTCTCCGTGGAGGTCACCAGGATCAGAAGGTACAGAATCAGTCTCCCCTCCCATGGTTGAAAACCTTCTCCCACCCTTGGACTCCTGTGGTCCTCAAATCACACTTCAGTTTTAACACTTAGAAAAACGATTTGCAATTCCTTCTTTGCATGGACACATTTTTTCACGTGGATATAGGATCCAAATCCAGATTTCTTGTTATCTACGATTCTCATAAAGGTGATCAAGTAAAAATGTTACTCTCAGTTCTGGGGTGAGTGTCCAGTTTTCCCACTTTTGTCTATCATGATTGCAGCAAAATTTGGGTATATGGAAAACCACGTGTAGATCAGTGGGGCCCCGGGGCTACATAAGGCATCACGGTGTGTCGAAAGAGAGTGACAGTGTGAGATGTCTTTCTAACATTTGTAAGAATCGTTTGTCTCGGCTTTCCGTGAGGTCATCACCGCTCTCTAGCTTGTGTCACATCTGGCGATGGTTCAAGGGAACTTCAGGTTTCCACTTGTGGGGGTTTGCCTATCAGTTTGAAACCCAGAATAATCTGGAGATGCTCCTTTAAAAGCTAATCCAAATTCACTACATTTTGAAGTAGTATAACTCTTGGTACAAAATTGCGTTTAAAACAATTGCTGGTCTCTTGGTCATGGGTCTCACTTACAATGGCTTTGGCGAATCTCTACATGATCAGGGAAGATGGAGGGATAACAATTCCTCCCCCATTTTCAGTCCCTGCCAGGTTGGCAGTGGTCACCATTTTACCTGGGCAGCCCCTGCTCCCAAGATCACCTGCGGTCATTAGGGAACACAGTAAACACACGTTTCACCTGCTGGCCATTGTGAGCCGATTCCTCAAACTGCGCTGTGTCTGAAGGTCCAGAGGTGATCTCTCAGCATTTCAGGAAAGCAGCTAGATCATGCGAGTTAAGCCACACACAATACAGCACTGGGTCAGAACGTGAACTGGACATACATGCTGGGGTAACTGCTGAGATGGGGAAGGAACACGGTGAAAGCACAGAAGGGAGGTTTCTCAGAAGGAGGTAAGAAATGCGTCAAGACGTGTGCGGTGCAGTAAATGGAGAAGGGGTGGGTGATATTGATACAGACCAAGGTTCTTGGCCTTCCCTACTCAATAGAAATTGACTAGAGGCCAGACAAGAAATTCAGGCAATGCTTTATTGGGGCCCCCGCTGCAGCAGCGGGGAGCAAGAAACAATTTCCCTTGCTCACTCCCCGAGTGGCGGGGCGAGCTGGCTCCTTATAAGGGATGAGGATAGGAGTTCGTCCAGGGGTCAGGCCAGACCAGGGGCTTAGGTGGTTTGCCCACCGCTTTGGTGCAGGGGGCATGTACTGTACCCTGCTTTTGCTTCCGACACCCTGTTTTTGCTCCCGCCTCTTCAGAAGTGGCAGTTGGGTTTTTTGGTCTTTCTGTATCTTTCTGTCCAGAATTTGCCCCACTGCACATGCACGCAGTTATTTTTAGTCCCTTATAGTTTCTTTGTATTTTGTTGCTCAAGGAGACATTTGTCCAGGTGCAAGCATTGCAGCACTGCAGCAAAGGGTCCCAGGCCCCAGCCTGTCTCAGTATGGATCTGAAAAAAAATTTCCCAAAGTAGGGAAATCCTATTGGGTTGAGTAACATGAAGAGAAACTTGGCCTTGAAAAGGGTGCTGTCTGCAATCCTATGTTTCTTATGCTTTGTTAGTAGAAAAAGAAATTATCGAATAAGTAAAATTAGGCAAACATTTTTGTCAGCAGAAAAATACATGTCTCAGTCAGCAAGACACGCAAAGACACAGGAAAAGTAAAGAGGAAGAAACTGTCGAGCTGTGGCATGTTGCAAAGAGGAACTGGAATGGGGTTTGGTAGGGGATTTGTACAGTGACACGGAGTGAAGGTACGGGGTAGGGTATGAACAGTGGCCCTCAGGACTCACTGAGCCTATGCACCAGGAGGCAACTTGACCTTCTACCTCTCCAGGGGTCCTTGAGGGCACGCTTGCCCCTCCCACAAATAATTCAAATCTTCAAAGACCCTCAATGACTCTACTATCTGCCTGATGCCCCCTGAGGGAGGAACAGCAAAGCTCATTTCCAGGAAGCCTCCAGAGTTGGCCTGAGGTTGCCAGAAAGGCAGCCTGCTACCTGGCGTCCTGCGTTTTCTCCCCCTTTCTTCATACAGAGACTTGGAGCTTCCCGTACCCAAGAGGACTCCAGCAACATGAACCGTCCTTGTTTTTTTGTTTTAATTTTTTAAAAAAATTTTTTATTGAGGTATGGTGGATGTACAATATTTTATGTTACAGGTGCACAATGTTGCACAATATTTGAAACTTATACTTTATTTATAGTTACTATAAAATATGGGTATATTCCCTGTACTGTACAGCATCTCCTTGTAGCTTATTTATTTTAAACATAGTAGTTTATACCTTTTAATCCCTTACCCTTATCTTGGTTTCTGTGACAAAAGACTCATTGCTTTCTCAACCCATTTCTCATTATCTAACGAAGTAAGGAAATAAAATAGCAAACCCAGCTGCACCAAAGAATAAAAACCTGACAAGTGATTTCACTCTCAGACGTATTTTCTGATATTGTAAGAGCCTCTCCACATGCTGGCCACATTCGAGGCTAGTGCGGGATCTGTATTCGAGGCAACACATCAGTTAGAGTGATGATATTTTCAGTCACCTGTAATTGCTAAGCCTGGAGGTGAAGAGGGTACCTGGTCCCACACCTGGTGGGTCACATGGCTGACAATGGTCTACGTCTGTCCTTTGCGGTGGTCACATTTTTACTTTAGGAAAGCACTCCGCTCTACTAGAATGTGAATCTTCAAGGTAATGACTTTCTCCCTTTTCGTTTCTCTTAGGGCAACACCTGCCTTAAGCATGGTGGAATAAGAGTGCTCAAGATGGAACTTTCTAGACCTTGGAATTATTGCATGGAAAATTGTCTCCTCAAGCCATCACCCCATTAGGGTCACGCACTGAGCAGTCACTTTGCCTTCAGCAGATGATGCCCGGGCAAACATGTCAGTCAAGAGGGATAAATCCTAATCCACTCACAACTATTATCTATCATGCTTGCCTTAGGTTCTCACAATCGTTGGCCAGGCTATGTTTGGGGGTATTTCTTAGTTTCTTAGTTTACATATATTTTCATAAATATTATTTGAGCTGATCTTCACAACAACCCAAGAGACAAGTGGATATGATTTCCCCCTTGCTGGTGAGAAATCTCATACTCAAAGGGTAATAAAGTTAGAATGTGACAGCCAGGGTTAGCACCCAGGTCTCGTATGCCCTTTCCATCTACGTTATCTACAGCTAAGTGTAGAAAAATGTAGAAGGAAAGAGAAAGGAGCAAGGGGGCCCATGGGGGAGGGGAGAAAGACCAGCCAGGATGCTGAGGAAGTGGTGGGGGTAGGGTGAACCTGCAGTTGGGGGGAGGGCAGGGAGGGGGAGGGGGGCTGAGCCAGGGACGAGGGAAGGAGCAGTGGCCAACACGAGGAGCCACATGAAAGACCACCGTGGACCACAGCGTAAGTCACCAAGAGAACTTGCGGAAAAGCTTCTGTGGTATTTGGGGCTTGAAGGAATGTGGTATCAGAAAGAGCGCCCTGGACTGGGCATAAGAGAACTCCCATTGGCCGGGCTCTGCAGAAACAAGCCCGGGCACGTGACTTAACCACCCTGGCCCCGGTGTACTCAGGTATAAAACAGAGGACTTAACTCAGATCCCCTCTGATGTCCTGGGAGGTCTCCAACAGCTGTGACCACGATGCATGTATGAGGTGAGAAGGAGGGAGGCGGGAGCTGAGAGCAGTGGAGGGTAATACGGCCCCAAGTTAATCTACTCCAGTTCCTTATTTCAGGGTTTGTTTTGAGCCATTCTGGGCAGAGCTAGACTCTGGTCTTCACGACCTGGGTACGAGATCCCAGTGACAGCGCTTGAATGATATCTGTGATGAGAAAGGGCGCTTTGACCAAAGGGACTAAATTTAAACCATTTCCTCAAAATGGAGTGTCTTTATTGGCATCTTGCAGATGCCTCAAGGAGCAGGACAGGATAAAAGGAATTCTGAGCACATGAATTAGGAGCCGCCCTGATGCCCTGGGGAATTTGTCCCTCTAGGGCTGTGCCTTGGGGCCGAGACACTCAACATCCATCCAGCCTTCCATCAGCCACCTTTGACCAACACTAAAAGCCCGTTCCGGAGAAGGGAGTGAGAATAATTTCTCTCCTATTAGTCCTCCCTCCTTCCCAAATGTGGTGCTAGCCATTGGGACTTGTAATTGCAGACATCACCCAAGGACTATGGATATAAATTTCACAAAGGGCAAGACCTTCCATTATGAGTGGGAAGATGGCTTTAATTAAGAAAAAAAAAAATCAATATATTGTTTCCAATCATTAGAATCCCATGTCAGTGGCAAAAATCAATCCTTTTCATATGAAAATGCTTACATTCACACTCGGATGTTATATTACACATGAATCATTGAGGAAGGTGGGGAGTGGGTCAGCCCGAGGCCCAGGACGGCCTTTGCAGAGAGTCAGGGACTTTTTTGGACAACTGTGAACAAAGAAATTCTACCCAACACCACCGAGATTTGAAATTCTGTGCGGTGGAATCTCATCTTGACAGATTCTCTCCTCATTCTTCCAAATCCTCAAACGAAAGCAAAACGAAAAAGAAAAGCTGAAATCCCATTTTAAAGAGTGGGAGCGTTTTTGTTTGGCAGTCATCTCTCTCCCTCTGCCATGATGGCCGATTTTCACCACCGGGTTCAACCAACAAGCACCAGGGGATTCTAGTGTTCCAAAGGGGCTCCATTTTAAAAAAGATAATTTATCTGTGCATGCAAGAAAATGCCCTTGATTTTAATCATCAGCAGGATTTGATGGTCTCCTCTGGTTCCCTGGGAAGTAGCAGCAAATGGAGACAGGGCCGATCTGACTGGAGAGCATCACGTGTTACTGAAATAGACTCGACAGCATGCAATTCCCAGAGGGGCTATTCTATTTCCCATACAACGTAATAATGATCTTATGAAGAAATTTTACTTTTATGGAAACTGTTTATTTCTAAGAACATTCAAATTTCAGACTAAGTGTGAAGCTTCCCTAATAAATAAAAGAAAACAAGGGTCCTAATTAAAAACATTGTTTAAGGAGACACTTGTGAGATAAAAGAAAATCTCACTTTATAAGGAAAACTTAATTATGTATATTGCTGAAACGCACAGCAGATTATTCAAGCCAATTTCCCAGACTCCTTGCTCCTTGTCATTATTTATGCTCTTGTAGCCCAATTCTTCTGGGTCCGGTTTCCCTTCACTCCGGTTCAGCAGTTGCTTCCTTTGAAGTCAGTGCGAACCAGATGCCCAAAGGGGAGAGAGATGCCTGAAGAATATCTAGCCTATTTGCTTTTCCTTCTCATGTTGCTGGGTTAGAAAATGATGGAACCGTCTTGCTGTCTGTCAAGGGCTGCCCAGTTTGATTTCCTGTCCATGTGGACAGAGCAGACATGCTTGGATACTGCCTGGGCACTCATCAATTAGGGCCAGGAAAATGTTTTTATTAGCATTTGAGGACATCATGGGGCTGGTTTCAGAAGCTCATCTATTTACCACTTCCTGAGTTTTTTCCTGCCTCTGGGAACTAGACGCTACCCAAGTTATTCCTTGCTGTGAGCGTGAGCCTGGAGTCAGCCTGGCTGGCTTCGCAGGCCCTTGTTGTCCCATTCTGTGACCGTGGGAAGTGACTTTACCTTCCTGTGCTTCATTGCTTCTTATACAACTGGGGATAATCCTAGTACCCATTGGATAGGGGCTTTTTGGTATTAGGTCATCAAATTCATGCAAAAATCCTTTCTCAGGTAGGTATTAATATTATCCCCATGTTACAGAGAAGGAAACTGTGGCTCAGGGAGGAGAGTTGCCCAACACAGAGCCTACAGGAGGGTCTATGAATTTGATGACACGAAGTATAGCGCCATCTACATAGGGAGGGCACAATGCATGTTAACACGTGTCATAATAGTTCACATCACCCCAGTGACATTTTAAAATAGTGAACAGAGGGGAATTCCCTGGTGGTCCAGTGGTTAAGAATTTGCACTTTCACTGCTGAGGGCCCGGGTTCAATCCCTGGTCGGGGAACTAAGATCCTGCAAGTTGGGTGGCCCGGACAAAAATACAAAACGATATAAAATAAAATAGCGAACAGAAAAGTGACTACAGGTAAGACTCTGGGGAACACCAAGAATCAGGGGACAGGTTGAAAAAGGGGGAAGAGCGTTCTCAGTCATAAGGACATACCAAGCAGCATTTAGGGTTTGTGTACTGTGCCCCCAGGCACTGTGCTGAGGGCGTGGCTTGTTTTCACCCACTTCATCTTTATAACAACACTGGGAGGCAGGGAAGCATTGTACACCCCCCCACCCCACCCCCACCCCCGTTCATCGATGAGAAGACTGAGGCATAGAAGTTTGGGAAATTTCCCAAGGGAGCCCATTTCCTTAAGCATCACAATCTGTGGTCCACAGGGCTAGAGGGTGAGGCGGAGAACGAGAGACAGCAAGCATCGTAAGACCAAGGAGGCGGCCGCACTTATTCTTGCCTCCTTCTACTAACTTCCGGTTTTGTTTGTTCTTCTTTCATATGATATCGCTCATATGCAGAATCTAAAAAAAAAATCGTACAAATGAACATATTTACAAAACAGAAAAAGAGTCACAGATGTAGAAAAACCTATGGTTACCATGGGGAAGGCAGGGGGGAGGGATAAATTGGGAGACTGGGACTGATATATACATACTACTATATATAAAATAGATAACTACTACGGACCTACGCTATAGCACAGGGAACTCTACTCAATACTCTGTAATGACCTATATGGGAAAATAATCTAAAAAAGATTGGATATATGTATATGTATAACTGATTCACTTTGTTGTGCAGCAGAAACTAACACAACATTGTAAATCAACTAGACTTGAATAAAAGTTAAAAAAAAAAAAAAGAGACCAAGGAGAGACCCAGCGGTTGCAAGGCCTGAGCATTCTCGGAAGCTGCTTAACAACTTCAATCTGGAAAAAAAAAAAAAAAAAAAGGCTTCCAGAAGGCTTTTGCATGATACTAGGGAAAGGTTTGACCATCTTTCAACTCTGAACTCGAAAAGAAGAATTTATTCCAGAATATTTGGATGTCACCACTAATTTTAAACTTTCTTTTCCTTTTGAGGGGTTGGTGGAAGGGAGTAATCAAAACATTTCTTTAATTAGAAAAAGCTTAAAATAAAGGAGGGAGATCAAGATTTCATTGCTATGTATTTTTTTGTTTGTTTTGCAAAACGTGTACCCAGTTAAATGCAGTTGGGCAGTTCTGAGAAGAAATTAATAAACGGGGTGGAGGAGATGAGGAGACAGAGGGAAGAAAGTGTTCCCAAGCTGAGGTTTTGTTTGCCAAGTTTCAACAAAGAGCAAAGCTTAGCTCTGAAGGAGAAGCTCTTGGGAGACAGAGTTTAGAATAGTAATACAAAGAGAAACCCCAAACGGGTGAGCTGGGGAGACGTTTCTCGAAGGCAGCTCATCCTCAACAGGTGCTGGCAACATCTGTAACAAGACTATCCATGATAAAAAGCTTCTCCTACCTTAATCCACATTACACTGCATTCACAAACACATCACCATCTTCCTCCCCCTGAGACGCAGGAATAAATAATATGCTATTAAACTCACATCTCTGCTTTCTGCCTCTAAGAACATTCAAAGTAAAAAGAAAAAAGGTAGGTTCCACCACTGCCTAATACCCAGGGGAACGCAGATCGTAAACATGGAGTTACATCCGGGGTGAGCCCATAGAAGAAGGCTTGAATAAACAACCCATCTATTAAGAAACCTGAAGATGCAGTCAGTGGGTCCTAGGAAAGATACAGATAATGGAGGAACCTAAATTTAATTCCAGTGTTGTTACTATGATACAAGTGCCCATGTTTGGAAAATAGAATTGATTTCCTCCAGAGACGCATGACAACATCAGAGGCTTCATCATGCCTCCATCCATCCACCCACTCATTCATTTGTCCTACGACAAACATCCGTTAACCATTTACAATGTGCAAGACTCAAAAGTACAGAAATCCAAAATCTAGAAAAACTCAAGGAAACACTACGTGTCACTGTGCGTGACAAAGGTGAGTAGGAATTGGATATTCACCTTAATTTACCCACCGTTAATATGGGTCTACTGTAGAATTCAGTTAACCCAGTTCACGGTGTATCTGAAGGCAGAGCTTGGTAACTTAGTACATAACCACGCTTCATAGAAATATCATGAGGTGCTTGGGTTTCATGGTGCTCGTTCTTTCAGTCTGTAGAAGACCAAAGCCATAAGCATGGCTTTGGCTTCCTCACCTGTACCTCACTTTTGACTCATTCATTCCTGCATCCATCAGGTGTACGTCCCTCATCTATCAAACACCAGACAGTTCTTGGTGCTGGTGGTACAAAGATGAGCGAGATGGACTCATTCCCTTGAAGGAGTTTATCACTGAGTGGATGACAAGAAGAAAGACCAGGACAGCTTCAAGAAATGCTTCGGTGAGCTCAGGAGTCTTGCGCTTAATCTGAATGACAAGCAGCCACGTGGAGTGAGAGAGGAGGAAGCCATCGTGGGTGAAGGGAGTGATGCGAACCGTGGCGTAGATGGGCGAAGGCACAGCCTGGCGTGCTTGGGAAACGGTCAGCACGTGTTCAGCCTAGGCCAGGTACGGGGTCCAGAGTGGAAGGAGGAGGACTGGGGAAGCGTGAGACGGGAAGACCCACCAGGTGGTAGGGCTGGGGTGCTTCCTTGTCCACGGAGGTTTCCCTGCTGCAAGAGCTAGAGAGTCCTTTACCTGTGACGTAATTCAAGCCTAACTTTCTTGAGGATTTTTTATTAATTAATTAATTAATTTATGGCTGTGTTGGGTCTTCGTTTCTGTGGGAGGGCTTTCTCTAGTTGTGGCAAGCGGGGGCCACTCTTCATCGCGGTGCACGGGCCTCTCACTGTCGCGGCCTCTCTTGTTGCGGAGCACAGGCTCCGGACGCGCAGGCTCAGCGGCCATGGCTCACGGGCCTAGTTGCTCCGCGGCATGTGGGATCTTCCCGGACCAGGGCTCGAACCTATGTCCCCTGCATTGGCAGGCAGATTCTCAACCACTGCGCCACCAGGGAAGCCCTCTTGAGGATTTTTTAAAAACTAATACAGATTGAAAAAGAAATGTGGAGGATCTGAGAGATAACACTTGAGATTGCTGTTTTAAAAGATTCTACAGTTTACTGACTGAATACGTGGGAACATGTCAAGAAATTGCTAAAAGTAAAAAGCCTGTAATTTCAAAATAGTTGACCTAATAATTCTATTCTGCAAAAGAGAGTTTATTGTAATTTACCAAACGAACATGGATTTTTTTTTTTTTAAATTAGGGGATGATTACCCTGCAACAAGCCATATAGAAGATACTTTTTGAATGTTGAAGTAAAGAATATCAATAAATGCACACGGAAGAATAAATAGAACAATGTAAATCTCATAATTTCTGTGAGAGAATGTATATATATATATATACATATTCACTAGTCTATTTTTATGCTCACTGGTACCATTTTAAGACTAATAATGCTACCAAAACTGACAAAACAAGCAGGTTACATAATCCAATTCCAATTTACAGAAAAAAAATCTTGGATCAAACATGAGTCAAGTAAAGTTTATTTATGTATCACACACAGAAAGAGCACTTGAAGCCTCATCTCCAGGACACACATAGATGCACACATATACACAGACACACACATACATACAATACACACATCCACACAATACACACACACATACACACAAACGCATATACACACATACAGTACACACATATACACATGCAATACACACATACGCATGTACACACACATACAATACACACATACACACAATACAAACACATAAACACATGTGTACACACAGATATACACATACACACACATTTAATGATACAATGCACTTAGCATCACTTTGGGTGTTTTCATATCCAAATATACTTGACACATTTAGTCTGGGTCTATCCCATAAATAAGCATTCACAGGAGTGCCATGAAAAGTGACTCAGATTTGGTTGGCTGTTTTGTTTTACTTTGCTTCCTACATGAGCCTCTGCTAAGGAAGGGGCAGAAAGAGTGCTTCAGATCCGTGTCTCCAGATTTCATGGGACATGCACTCTCTTGCATCTCCATTTTTTTTTTTTGTGGTACGCGGGCCTCTCACTGCTGTGGCCTCTCCTGTTGCGGAGCACAGGCTCCGGACGCGCAGGCTCAGCGGCCATGGCTCATGGGCCCAGCCACTCCCTGGCATGTGGGATCTTCCCGGACCGGGGCACGAACCCGCGTCCCCTGCATTGGCAGGCGGACTCCCAACCACTGCGCCACCAGGGAAGCCCTCCATTTTTTTTTTTAAAATGCCCCTTTTGTCTTTCTCAGACATGCATCTTCTGTGTCATCAGCCAGACTGTCAGCTCCGAGCATGGATCGGGGACACATCTCAGGACACACCAGGCCTATGGCAATCACCACCCGACCAGCTGACCTCTGACCAGGTCTGCAGTCTACAACTTCACTCTTGGTGAACCGAAGACAGTCACCTAATCTCATTGCATCTACGCTGATGTTGCTACTGCTGGCAGGCCTTTTCCAAATTACTGGACAGCTCTTCCAATGGATCGCTTGCTTAGGTGGCCGGAGGGACCATTTTGATCACCCTCAGACCTACCAGAAGATGATGGCTCTGGCTTTTTCACAAAGGCGGGAGACCAGAGATACTGACTCAAAATTTCCAAGTGACAATCACATTTGCTTGGTTTCAGGAACATCTCAGGGTCATTTGTATTAGACCTGGGTGTCGCCTTCAAAAAAAAAAATAAGTGCAACATCCTAGGCTCAAACCTCGACTCTCCAAATAGCATCTCTAGAGGTGGAGCTCCAGAATCTGGATGTATACAACGTTTTCCAGGAGGTTGATTCGTTCACTGAAGTTTGAGGGCAACTACCTCATGCCTTCAAGAGAATGTTGTTCTAGACAGAAGGACAGATCCATTTTCTGGAGAGAATGGTATCCTCAGAGAAGCACCCAGTTCTCCCAGACGGTTACCATTCAATCTCTTAGATCCCAAAGCTGAATATTTCCCCTCCTCTGACCATTTTGAAATTGTACCCCATTGTTTATCTTTCATCCAAATGATCCTCAACTTTTCAGCAATTACCAGTGCGTTTCCAAGGTGACAGGATGTTTCTGAGGTTTAATTCATGAAGGCTTGGAGAGCATCCGGAGAAGTTTTGTATCAGCATTCAGTATTATTATTTATTTGTAATGCAATTTGAGAACTTTCTCTCCGTAATGGGCAAAAATGACGAGTATCCGTTTCATTCCTCAGGGTACTGAGGAGTAAAAATCTGGCTATAGGAAAGCAGGGAATTAGCCCCGTCTTTGCTATAATAACCACCAGCCTGGAGATGAAATAAGAATATGTTAGCTGCAGGTGGAAGGTTATCTGAAGCCCCTAAATGGGGCAGCTGCTGATACACTCATAGCTGGTATAAGCAGAAAACCAGACATGCAAACCCCTCCCCCATTTCCCTTTAAGACATCAGCACAAAAGCCCAGAAACGCCCAGTGTGTGAAGATGTCAGTGACAATAAATATTTTTTTCAGTTAATGGGCTTCAAGAATACAGAGATTTTTAAAGTTAAGACAATTACCTAATTTAAACTCCCCACTTGCTAATTTACTAATTTATTAACTCTAGGAAATGGCCATCCTGCAAGATGCTGGCCTCCTGACAATGGAGTTGGTCTTGGCAAGGATTTATTTCCAACAACACCAGGGACAAAAAGCAAGAGATATTTTTGAAGCATAATAAAAAATGGATTAAAGGGAATCGAAATAATTTATCATGTGCAGATGTGCAGAAAGAAAAGATAGTGGCTCTGCAGTGCGGTTTTATAAAAACAAAACTATGGTGAAGGCGTCTCATCCAATCACCCATTTGTGGACACAGGGCTCTAGGTGTCTGATGAGCTATCAGGTGTATTAGCTTTCATAAAAACTACATCATCAAAGGAATAGTCAGTAAATTTCCCCTCTTCTGACTAACCCATCTAGCAACCTTGATGAGAAGAGAAAGCAAAAAAAAAAAAAAACGAGCATGTTCTTTGTTGAAATCCAAAGGCTGTGTGCGTGTCAGTGCCTCTCTAAGGAGGTTCACAGCTGCCGAAGGACTTGAAAGTCCTCTACCATTCTGCTCTGTAAGAAAGGATGAAAGAGATAAATCCAAGAAAGGAAGGAAGTATGAATTGAGGTATGACTTGCAGCTTCTAGAATATGCCAAGGAGGAAAGCACTTCCAGAAAATACTTAGGGGTACTTTTCTGCATCTCAGAAGGATATGAATTACCAGTGAGTCCCACTTTCGTAAAGGGCTAAAATATTTTATTCAGGGCATTTACTTAAAAAAAAAACACAAGAAAAAGTGTCGTGGTTTTCAGAAAGATTTACATTCAAAATACCTATTTTGTGCTTGTCACACTTTTAAAGGTGCCCTTTGATGAGTAATTTATTAATCCTTTTCTTTCAAATTAGTGCTTTTTCTGTCTTGTTCAAAAAATATTTTCATACCTTAAGATCATGAAAATATCCTTCCATAAAACCTCCCAAGATAACTTCTAAAAGCTCTACTCTTTTGGCTTTTACACTTTGGTCAAGACTCCATTTGGAACTGATTTTTTTCCACTACAGATATTTGTTTGTCCCAGAGGTTTTTTTTTTTTTTTTCCAGTACGCGGGCCTCTCACTGTTGTGGCCTCTCCCGTTGCGGAGCACAGGCTCCGGACGCGCAGGCTCAGCGGCCATGGCTCACGGGCCTAGCCGCTTCGCGGCATGTGGGATCTTCCCACACCAGGGCACGAACCCGTGTCCCCTGCATCGGCAGGCGGACTGTCAACCACTGCGCCACCAGGGAAGCCCTGTCCCAGAGCTTTTTAATTACAAGACTGTCCTTTCTCCACTACTCTGAAAGGTTACCTCTGCTATACAGCAAGTCTCTGTCTGTATATGGATCTGTCTCTGGATTTTCTCTTCTGTTCCATGAATCTGTATTCTTATCCTTGCACCAACACCATGTTGCCCTGTGCTTTGGTTTCCGAGGTGCCTTGATATCTGGTAGAGCAAGTCCTCCTTCTTCTCCTCTCCCTCCTCCTCCTTCATCATCATCTTCTTCTTCAGGAATATCTCGGCTATGTCAGTTTGCCTTTGCTTTTCCACATAAATGTTATAATAAGTTCACCAAATTCCATTAAAAAAGAGAAAAAAAACTATTGATATTTTAACTGGAATTATATTACACTATAGAACAATTTGGGGAAGAATTTAAGTCTTTGCAATATTAATCTTCTAATACATGAGTACTCTCTGTGTATTCATTTAGACTTTCTCTAATTTTTCTCAATTATGTGTTATGATTTTCTATGTGGAGGTACCATACATTTTTGTTTACATATATTCCCGTGTCTTAAATAATTTGGGGGATAATTTTTGATAATATTGTAAAAGCAGTACATATACACATAAAAATATATGTTATATATTCAGGATATATTTTTTTGAAAATGTAAATAAAATCAAAGAGACAAAAAGCCCAGTAGGAAAGTAGCCAAGAAATTGGAAGAGTCCTTCATAGAAGAAGATACCCAAATGGTGAATAAAATCATAGAAGGCCCTCCATCTCTTCAGTCACCAGGGAAATGCAAATTAAAACCACAATGAAACTAATAAGAAATTGACAAAATTAAAAAGATTGACAATAGCAAATGTTGGCAAGAATGTGAAGCAGAGGAGAACTTTCATAGACTACAGGTGGGAGTGTCAAGCTGCTTTGGGAAACAGTTTGATACTTTTTATTAAAGTTGGTGATATCCCCTGTGACCAAACAATTCTAACCTAGAATCTGCTAGACAAACATGTGTATTTTTTCTCCAGAATTCATACGCAGGAACATTCACAGGAACATTCTTGATAATAATCAGATACTGGAAGGAGCTTAAATGTCTATGGCCAGAAGAATACTAAATAAATTGTGGAAAGTTCATTCAATGGAATATCATGGCAGAATTAAAACCAACAATGTCCAAGTACACATAAAAGCCAGGTAAATCTCACAAATGTAATGTTGATTGTAAGAGCCAGGCAGAAAATAATAAAAATTACATGATTCTATTTATGCCAAATGTATATCCAATTTAAAAACAGGCAAACATCATAAAGAAATGCAAGGTGCTAAATACCACAGAAATTAGTCTTGAAAAAGAAGGGACATGTGATGGGGAAAGAGAACCAGAGGGCTTCCAGGGTGTTGGCGAATGGACTTTTGCTGAACTGTGTGATGATTACGACTGTGTGATGATTGTTTTTATAATCTTTGAGTAAGATATAGATTTTCTGTTTTTCATAATTTTCTATATGTGGCTACATTACAAAATGCTGACAGTAAATGAGATTTTTACAATTTAAAAAGCTTAGAAAATCACACACACACACACACACACACACACACACAGTACCTGATTCTTCAGAGTTTGAGGATCGTGTCTGTAGGCGTGTAATGCAACATGGAGGTTATATGCTGGCTCATGAGTATTTCAAATCTTCAATTGCTAATTTACCAATTCAATAACTTGAATAATCTTTATGATGTGAACCTGTTGATTATAATGCTCAGCTTTGAAGAAATTTATTCTCAGCACCTTATTATATATATCAATATATATTTAATTGTAAATACATGCCCATAAAAATATTGAGGGATTTATACTTTTTGCATGAAGGTTAGTAAATAGGTACTTTTGATAATGAGACTTTCTCCTGGGAGAAAGCATATATCCAATTACATTCTATTTTGCATTTTCTGTTAGGTACTCATCTGTTTTTTGAATTTATAAACATTTAGATGATACGAGTATAATCTCTGATAAAGCTGCTGAATGACTTTTATATGGCTTAGGAACCACCAGAAATAATTTCCTTTCCTCATTGGCTAAAATGAGACTTCTTATGGCCTTCATAAATAATAAAAAAATGATTAAACAGAGTGGATCTCTATTAGAAAGACACAATGCTACCTGAATTTGGAACATTTATTTTCCCCATTTATAGTGTGTGGGAACCACCTCATTTATACCCTCACATATCTCTTGTAATGTACCACAGAAGCAATTACATGCTAAGCAGAGTTATTTCAAATAATGATAGATTACTGGCCGGTTCTCTAGTAGATTCTCAGTAACCAGCAGTTGAAGAAAGAAAGAGGAAAGAAATAAAGAAGGGAGAAAAGAAAGAAGGGTAGGAAGAGTAAAAGAAACTGTAAGACAAAGTTAAAGTCTAAAGAGTCAATGCATAAAGCAGTAAATGGATGAATGGATAAAAAAATTAATGGATGGATGAAAAATGAATAGATGGATAAAAGAATTACTGACACTTTAAAATCAATGGATGAATGAGTAAATAAAGAAAGAAAATATATAAGAAGAATAGAAGGAAATGAATTTTAAAAAGGTTGGATGAATTTACTAATAGAAATGAGTGAATGAGTGAATGAGAGAAAGAGTAGATGGATAAATGAAGGAAGAATAAAAATGAGTGAATGAGTGAACGACAGAAAGAGTAGATGGATAAATGACAGAAGAATAAAAATGAGTGAATGAAAGAAGACATGACAGTGTGAATGAAAAACAAGTGAATAACTGAATTTGTGAAGGAATAAGAACCAAAGAGATTAGTCTGATACCTTCATTTTACAATCATGGAAACAAGAGCTCTATGGAATTAAGTGACTTGCCTGTGATGGTGACAGAGCAGTTAGACCCTAGATTTGCTGAAAATGAGTCTTGTACACTTTTTACAGAGTGATTCAGCCTGGCTCTCCTCAGAGCAGAGCCTGAGACAAGGATTTTGTCCAGGTAATTTATTTGGGAGGTTGTCAGGGAGCAGGAGGAAAGCTACAGAATTAGAGAGTGTTGACTGAAAAAAAAAAGGCACAACCTAAAAGTTGGGAATTATGTTTTATTCGGGTGGATGTTCTGACGACTCAAGCTAGGGAGGTGCCTCTCAGATTCCCTCTGAGGAACTGCTCCGAAGAGGTAGGTAGGACCCAGGATATATAGGAGGTTTGAAACAAAACCCAAGTAGTCGAACATCAAAAGATAACCGTTAATTTAAAACAAACAAAAAGGAAATCTCAAGTTAATACATTTAGCACTTTTCTATATATGGGAAGATGCAAGAGTCTGAGCTCATTGAAATCATTCCTTTGATAGGCATCTTAGCTCTCTAGAGCAGGTATCCTGCTTTTCTCCATCCTGAATCCCCTCAGGGTGCACAGTCGGGGGTGGCTGCAGTGGCTGATGGCCACAACAGCCTTTGATTACTGATATGGTGGGCAATATTTTTCATCCAGAAATGTGTTTTTGAGGTCACTTCTGTAGGTGATGGGATGAGGGCAAATCCTTGGGAACTCCTCTCCCAGAATCGTCCACCCAAAGGATGGGGGCAGGAGCATACATCTGTCACTGCTCACTAACCTTTGGCTGAGGGGGGTGCCAGGAGGATGTGAACCCCAGGCTGTTCATGTATAATAGGCAGCGTGACCCCCAGCAGGGGTTGGAGGAGCCCAGGGGACAGAAAGGAAGAAGGAAGCCTATGCCTGAGGCTAAGGCTGCTGGCGGGAAGTGAGTGAAAGCCTTACTGCCTGTCCACCCTGAGGTGGCTAAAATCAGAGGTGAGCTTGTGAGTCATGGAACCAGAAGCACCAGGAGCACTTGAACACATGGGTTTGTTCTAGGAAAGTTCTAGAAGGTTCTAGAAAAATGTTAGAGAAAAGATGACTAAACAGTCATGATTTAGTTGTGTGGCTAATTATTGCCAACCCAGCTACAAAAATAAAATCAGCTTGAAGTTTCTGTTTCCTTCAGGCTCCAGACATTTTATAATCCTGTGATGAATCATAGTACTAATAATAAACTATTCGAGACTTAAGAGTTGCTTTTATTTTTCTTTCAACTCATAGCAAATTATTAAATTTGAAATAAAAAATAAAAGGCTTAAAAAAACAGTCAGTATGTAGAAACATTAGGAAAATGAGGTATTTCCCCTGTTGAAAAGCCCTTTAGCACCAAACAACAATGTGTAGATCTTATAAGTGTAGGGGAGGAAAAGAAAATTCTTTTCCTCTATCCTCTTATATTTAGTGTCTGGGGCCTGCAAATTAAACTTACAAAAGATAGATTCACAGGAGAAAAGGCATAAAAATTTTATCTGATGTTAATATTTTAATGTTACATGCATGGAAACCTTCATAAAAAAGAAGTGAAGTCCCAGAGAAGGAGTTAGACCTGGGGGCTTATACATCATTTTCACAAAGGGCAATAAATTTGTAGAGGAGTGACAAGGGAAAGGAAAAGGGGATTGGCTTCTAGGAGCAGTAAATTGTGGGAAAGTAAATATATGGGAAACTCAAGGAAGATAAGGATTCTGTTAGTAAGGTTCTTTTGTGTGAACCCATCTCAGTGCTGACTTTTTGTTCCTTGTGATAGTGGATGTTTCTCCTCCTCCTGGTATGGGAGGGAAGGGAGGAGATCTTCTCAAAGAGATATTTATGTCCCAACTTTTAGGCAGAGGGCAGAGGGTAGAGAGCTCTTTCTGAGTTTGCTGCTTCTTAATTGCCTTCAGGTCAAAACAATCCTTATGCCAAAGTGGCAGATTTGAGGGTGGCATATTCTCATGCCCTTCATAGGTAAAGTCCACTCTCCATGCATTGTTTCTTGTCTTCCTTCTCATCACAAGTTAGGGCAATTTTGCCAGAGGACACTTTAAACTTTGAGTGTGGCTATTTTTCAAATCTCGGCACCAGTAACACCCAGTTCAGTACCCTGTCCTCTTCCACAGGCTGAGCAGGAGAGGAAGAAAGCATTCACTGTTTAGGGGATGTTCTCCTTCAAGTTCATGCCTGTCAGGGTTTCCGCAGTCATGCCTTCCTGATATCCCCTTAGCCTCCTAATGTGTTCCCAACTGCCTTCATCAGTAAGAGCCAGTGCTGAACTATGATGCTCCTTTAGGAGATAATACCTGCCTTCCTTCCATTGCCAACGGTTCCGCTTGCCAGAGGGCCAAGCTGATAATCTCGTTCAAACTAACTTATTTAAGGCTGGCCATGGCAAATCAGGTCTCCTTCCAAAGTAGTGTCCATATTTTAACATGAATGTTGGTGTTGTAATCCCTAATAAGAAATAATACAGAAATTGCTGGAACTGTGGCAGGGCCAAAGGGGGAGATTGCAAGGGTCGTGAAAGATTTTGCCTCCACTGCCCACCCCTGAGAAAAGCCTTCCCTGGGCCAAGAGTTTTGCTCCCAAATGCCCCTCCCACTGGGAACCTTATTCTTCTCCTTTGTTCTTTAGCTCAGTTAGGATCATCATCACCAAACCAGTTCTCAATCCAGGAACCATGACATCAATCTCCACTCTTTCCCTTCCCTAACCCTTCCCCGTGCCAATCCTGCCAGCTCTCCTGCCTAGGCGCCTTGTCCAGTCATACTTTTCTCTCTTTCAGCTACTCCAACTCAGGCTTCCAGAGAGGTCTTCAGGTAACTTGTACCTGATCAGGACGCCGTCCGCTTATGATCCTTCAATGTCTCCCCGTTGCCCTTAAAGTCTTCATTCCCTTTCATGTGACCCATCTGCCTGTCAACCCCATCTTTGGCCACCCTCTCCTTACCTTGGAGACTACATCATGCTCCCTCCTGGCTCCAGGATTTCACGCGTATTCTTTCTTCCACGTAGAAGATTTCTTTTCCGTCCCCTTCTCCTGAATATACTCAAAGCTTATCCTGGAATTCCAGCATGAGCTTCACTTCTCTCAGAAGCCTTCCTTGACCCTCACCAACTCAGATGTGGCCAGATGTCAGCCCTGCACCATCCCCTTGCCCTGCCAGGTTAGTCTCCTGTGGCTACTGTAAAATTGACCACAAACTGGGTGGCCTCAGACAATTGGAATGTGTTCCCTTTCATTTCTGAAGGCCAGAAGTCCAAACTCAGTGTTGGTGGGTGGCGCTCCCTCCATAGGCGCTAAGGGGAGGACCTGGCCCTTGTTTCCTTCAGCATCTGGTGTCCAGCGGTGCTCCTTGGCTCGTGGCTACATCCCCATGTTCCATCTTCACATCACCTTCTTACTTATAGGGATATTTGTGATGACATTTAGGGCCCACCTAGAGAATCCAAGATTATCTCCTTATCACAAGAGCCTTAAGGCAATCAAATCTGCAAAAGACCTTCTTTTCCAAATAAGATAACACTCACTTGTTCCAGGGATTTGATATGGAAACATGGGTGCAAAGCATTTTCAACCTAACACATCAGCACTACTCTAAGTGACCCCATCATTGCACTTCTTATTTTTCCCTTGTTTAATTAGTTCCCATTTTATAGACTTATCAAGCTTGTTTGCCTCTGATCCACAATTGAAAAGAGCAGTTCAGATCTCTTCAGACAGCCAAGTTCACTAAATATTTAATTTTCGCAGCCTCCCAAAACAGATTCTCTGCATGGTCCACCTTCATGGTCAACACTCCAAGTATCCGCTCTCCCAACAGATTCTTCCCAGGATGGAGGCTAGAGGGAATTCCCTCACCAGTTCAGGAAGATTCTGACCCAGCAGATGATCCCTCCTGAACAACCAGTCAGAGCAGGGAAGGGTCTTCATACCTAACAGGGTGGACTTGACCTAGCCCAACTTGCTGCTTCTCCTGAAGAACCTCCCCAAGGGAGTTGGCATCCCTCCTAAAGACCATTATGCAAAAGAGCACAGGTCTGACAGCACAGACCCTCGAGGACCACAGGCCGGAGTGGGTCCTTTGCATCCCCACTGGGGCCAGTGGTGGCCTCGTAGTCCTGGGCTTTGGTAGGAGGGGTCCCATAGACTTACTGCTGTGCTTGCCATTGCTGGCCTCACCCAGGGCATCTGATCTGTCCTCCCTCTCTCAAAATTTTGCAGGTCCATCACCTCACCCCTCAATGTCCTCACCAGCAGACAAAATCCAAACTCTCTTCAGTCTCTTTAGGGACTCTTTGGGCAAAAATAATTTCAGTCTTAAGTTCAAGTGTTTATTCCAAGGCTTGCTTCCTTCTTTTCACACCTCAGCTAAGCAGCCAGTATCTTGTCTCTTTATTATTGAGGATCACCACTTACAGGGATTCTGAGTCTGTGACATCATTAAAAGTGTCCCTCACACTTTTAGGGACCAGAGGAGGGTGTGCCCCTGATTTGGGACACAGAGTCAGGACTTCCTACGTCCTTGTTCTAGAGTGCACAGATACCTACAGTTGTATCCTGTAGACCCTGTAGGTTTTAGTCACATAAGATCACACGAACATAATTGTTAAGCATGCGGTCTCTGAAGTCGCTCAAGGACTTGATTTGCATCTCAGGTCCATCAATAATTCATCTGTGTGATCTTGAGTACATTTCTTTAAGTCTCAGTTTCCTCATCTATGAAACGATGTAATACCCACTTGTGAGTTTTGAATGAAAACACCCATATATAACAAAGAGGAATTTCTCCAAGATTCTTAGAATGCAGGAGATGTTTTGGTCCTCTCTACTGAAGACAGGCTTTGCCAGATGGACATTTTCAGGGCAGTTAATGGGCAGTTCTCCCTGGTCCTCACACAGAACACCTCTGAGAGCTGCAATCCAATAGAGTCTCCATAAAGTCGGCTTCTGAGTGGAATTTTTTTTTTCATTTGCTCAGGAATTGGAGAGCAAACCCCACCCATAAGTGTCAAGAGACACTAAGTGCTCCAGAGCTTAAAAAATCCAACCATATTTATTAAAGACTGAGATTGCCTGCAAGGAGGAGGGACAAGCATCTTCTTTCCTGTCTGCATGCTTGCTGATCTAGTAAACCTGAGACCCATTCTGCTGCTGTCTGGGACGTGGAGAGGAATTGGATGAGAAATTTCTTGAGAGAGCTTGGCATGGGTCCTCGGGCATTTGGATACGCAGGTGAACATTGTTAACCGATAAACTACATATTGATATATTGAAGACTTTATTTGAGCAAAAATTGATTTGAATCAGGCAGCATCCTGAAAGAAAGAGATGCCATGCATACCACGTACAATGGAGACCTCCATTCCAGCAGAAATGGAAGCTGACGAACCAGAGAGGATCCAGAGACATTTTCCACCACCACTGTGCCAGCCACGATAAAAGATGTTACTCTATCCTACTATCACTTCCTGCCCTTCCACCTCTCACCTTTGACAGGAAATAGGGGAGAGGTGGGTGCATATCTCAAGGCAGACTGGGTGCTGGAGTGGGAGGAGGGAGGAGAGAGCAGACAAGGCACCTCCTCACTCCACAGACCCCCGGCCTCCCACCAAACCTACACCACGGGAAGGGGAGGTGCTGAGATTTAAGTTGAGTTTGAGGTTGGCATATTAAGCTGGATAGGTTTTATTTTTTATTTTTATTTTTTTTACTAAATTTGTAAAATTGGAGTAAACTATACATAACATAAAATTTGTCATTTTAACCATTTAAAAGTATATGGTTCAGTGGCAAATACATTCACATTGTTGTGCAACCATTACCAGAACTTTTTCATCATCCCAAACTGAAACTCAGTACCCATTAAAAAATTACTCCCTATTCCTTCTGCCCCCCCAGGCTCTGGTAACCTCTATTCTACTTTCTGTCTCTATGAATTTGCCTATTCTAGTACTTCATGTAAATGAGATCATATGATATTTGTCCTTTTGTGTCTGGCTTTTTCAGTTAGCATAATGTTTTCAAGGTTCGTCTATGTTGGAGCATGTATCAGCATCTCATTCCTTTTTAAGGCTGAATAAACTGTATGTATATACCATATATTTTTTATCCATTCCTCTTTTCATGAATATTTGGGTTATTTCCACCTTTTGGTGAGTAATGCTGTTATAAATATGGGTGTGCAAGCGTGAGTTTGAGTCCCTGCTTTCAATTATTTTGGGAATACAGCTAGGAGTAGAATTTCTGAATCCCATGGTAATTCTGTGTTTAATATTTTGAGGAAAAATCAAACTGTTTTACACAGTGGTTGCACCATTTTACATCCCTAAATGCGCCAGCGTTTCAATTAATCCCCCTCTTCTCCAACGCTTATTTTCCATTTTTTGGATAATAGCCCAATGGAAACAAGACTTTCTCCTTGACCTAATTTCAGTCAGCCTCCTCTGAACTCTCTTCTTGACTAGGCCTCTTCCTTGGGTCCTATCTTCACCCTGGTGTACCTAGTCCAGTTGTAGCAAAAATCCTACTTCAGTTTAGTAAGGATGCCCCCACACTTGATATCTGATCAAGTTCCTCATCCCTCACCTTTGATGTCTATGCCCTTGACCTGCCTTCAGCAGGAACTCTGTTAAGTTGGTTTAGCAAGAATCCCTTCCCCTGATGTTTCCTCTTAGTAACATTCCATCCACTGACCCCCTCACCCTACTGATGGCTGCAAGTCCCCAGATGTCTTTTTTGTATTCAAAATCAAGCCAGCTCTCTCCCCTGTTGCAGTAGTCTTGACACTCGTCACCAAAGACCTGAATAAAGTCTTCCTTACCATTTTAACAAGTATCAGAAGAATTTTTTTCTTTAACAACAGGTGTGAAGTGGTATCTCATTGGGGTTTTGATTCACATTTCCCTAATGGTTATTGATGAGCCACTGAATGGGCTTTTGATATCTGAAAGTATTTGGAGAATATGGTATGTGCCCCAAATTTAAGGGACAGGAAAGAGATTTTTGACAGAACACGGTTAAAGTCAATATATTAAAATAAAGAGAGAGAGAGAGACAGATTCATGTTTACCTCTCACCAAGGTGACACTTCTCAACAAAAAGGTACCCCCCCACAAACCTCCACTCTGCTCACCTACAGGCAACCATCACACCTCTCTCCTTTCACTCTCAAAGCCCAAAGTCTCCATCTAACTGCTCCTTCCCCCTCCCCAAATTCCAGGTAATCCCTGGTTGGACCTACACTGTTTAAAGGCCAGGTTCTCTGTGGGCAAGGAAAACCTAGGCCTTTAGCACTCAACTAACCTCTTAAGACATGGACACACAACAAGAAAACTGGATGATAAGTGCGTACACAGAGACATCACTTCTTCCTGACTCCACCCCTGAACACTAATCTTGTATCATTCTTTTATTTGCATCCAAACAAAAGCATCTACCCCTGGACAGCAGGATGACTAGGGGAGGCAAATCTAGTTTAACGGATGAGAAAGATGAAAGTGGTCCACCAAGAAGGCAGGGCAGTGTTGGTCCTTGGAATTGCAGACCTAAGAACTCTCTCCAAAGCAAACTACTTCACAATACCCTGTGGGGTTAATGTCTATTGGCCTTTTATGAATTGTATTAATTACACTCTTAAGCTCCAAGCAAATTGCAAAATCATTTTTTCCAATTGAGTCAATAAAGCCAGTCTAGTACAGGCACGCTGTCTTCAGCAGAAAATTAGCCTGGCATACTGTTTGTAGATCACAGAAATTCGGCGGAGGGATGGTGTTCCTGGGTTATGATTGCAGTGCGTGCTGGGATGCCTGCTTTGTGATTTTTCTTCTGTGTGCGTGTGATCCATTTCCCTCTGATGGAGCTGGATGTGCAGGGCACTGTCACACTTTCTAATGGTGTTTTATCCATCACTGGGGAGCTGCAAATTCATTCTCAAGGTCTCAATCCTGAGAGATGTTATTATCACTTGGGAACTTTCAGGGAAAACAAGACTATCTTTGAAAGTGGCTGGCCGCTTCTGACTGATCTCACCTCTAATAGTCTTAGTGTCCTTTCCTCATGAAACCCAGGCAGCAAAAGAGAAAGTATTTCCTCTCCCCTCCTGGCTGTCTGCAGAGGAACCCTGTAGGAACCGAAATTCCTCTGCGTTTTCTGACCTTGCGGTCTGGAAAGCAGCTGGCCTGAGCCATTCAGTAGGGCCTGTGGCCCTTTTGCTTCCCTTATATTATCAATCTTGTTGGGAGGCTTAGAAAAAGATGTCACTTCCAGGCAAAGCAATTGCAATTAGTTACCCCTCTGGGAATCACCCCCTTTTGTGTATTATGGCCGCCGGTAGGTAGCTGTTACCTGTCTACTGACGGCTTGTGTGGGACAAAACCCACACACCGGTTCCTGGTGGCCTTTCCCACAGGGACAAGTCACAAGATGCAAATAGGTGGTTTGCCACGTGCGTTTTATAAGCTCCCTTTTCTTTATTTCAGAACCTTACGGCTATAGCCATGGTAGGAATGAACCCAATGAAGAAAATTCACATTAAAGCAAGAATGGCTGTTAATAGTTTACTGTACCCTCTCCCAGAAGAGTTACCTTTATTCAAAAAAGACTGAAAATGTTGAAATATTCCATACGAGGGTTAGCCAGAGAGGGAACCGTACTTGGGTGAGGAGATGTCAGCTTGGGCCTCTCAAGCAAGACAGCTCTGGGCCCTCTAGTCAAAGCAGGAACACGTCAGCCACCTCCGCTCGCCAGGGGATGGGATTTGGAAGTGGTTTTGCTGCTGTGCCGTCCCAGGCACCACGTGACTCACTGACTACACTTTCCCTCTTTCCGCTGCTTTCCGCCACGTTGATCCATCCTCTTCCATTGCCTGGAGTTTGAAGCCTCAGTTAGAATTCTCTGCTTCACTTTGGTCTGGTACTGAGCCTCACCCTGTCTCTGAAGGTGACGTTCTCAGCTCCATAACGCCCACTGCCGACTGGGGTCGCCTAGGAGGGGACTGGTTCTGCTCCCTCCATGACCCTGACCCACTGGGAAGGGCCTGTGTTCACTGAGCATGAGACCGTCTAGCTTCCCTAGAGGCTCCAGACTGCATCTGGGCTAACTTCCCAGTCCCTGGCACTGTCTATCCCCATTTATTCCTATCCCATGTAGGTGGTCCCTGGAGGTCCCAGCATATCCAGTATCTTGAATCATCCCAAATTAATATCAAATAAGCCTTTTCAGTATGGTTCCTCAAATCATATGCAGTTGATCCAGGGACTAAATACCAGTCGTTACACAAAAGTTTATAATTACCATCTCATTTTATCCTGGCAACGATTTGAGTGAGGCAGATAAGTTCGGCATTACTATTCCAGGTGAGAAATAGTGATAGGTGAGCAAGTGGAGGTCCAACATGTCCTACTCAGAACCACACAGCCAACTCGTGGTGGAGCGTTGGTCCCAGTATCTCAACTCCCCTTCTTGTCACAGTGCCAGGCTTCCCTCCTTGCCCATCAAGGTCAATTTTAATCTAGAAATGGTTCCCACAGGAGAGCATGGCAAACTGAACTCCATGCTCCACCGGCTAAACGTCCATTCTTCCAATTTTGCAAATGGAACAGGACTTTAGGCTGCAGTTTTCAGGAAACACGGGAGATGCCCTGCTGCAGGCAATTTAGATTTGGGACCTAGAAATAAGGAGACCCTGTGGTTCCACCTTCAGCAGAGAACCCACAGGTCTCCTTGTTCTTGGTTCCTGGTGACAAATCCTACCTACTCTGGGGTACAGCGGGCCCTGCACACTTGCCAGGCTGCACAGATGACTCCAAGGTGTCCTAAGGGAGGTGAAGCAGGGCATGTGAGGCTAGGCCAGGCAGTGTGTGTGGTGGTTTTTAAAAGGGGAGCAGCTGTCCCACAATTGATGGGCAGAGGTCTGAGTGTGGTGGAGGCTACAAGTTTTTAAACTCCATTTCCATTCCAAGTCCCAAAATAAATGTGATTTACTTACCTTTTTTCTCCTTGGTTAACCTTGATCTTATTTTACCCAGTGCAGTTTAGACCAGGTGTCAGCAAATGTTTTTCCTAAAGGACCTGCTAGTAAATATTTTTAGCCTTTGAGGGCCCTATTTACGTAACTGAAGGGTGAGGCTGTGTTCCGATAAAACTTTATTTACAAAAACAAGCCGTGGGCCAAATTTGGCCTGGGGACATGGAGTGCCAAGTCCTGGTTTAGATCGCTGTTGTCTGTGCATTTTTGAAACTAAAAAAAGTGACAGCATTCATTATCAGCAGGGGGCATCCCCATAAACTCCTTCCATGCTTACTCAAAACCATTATTCCAAGCATAAGTGTCTCACTAGAAATGAAAGTCCACCGAGGCCCAGTAAGAAAACCTTCTTACTGAATTCAGGAATAAAATCTGTTTACTACTCCAGGTCCAAAATCAACTTACTGCTTGAGTAAGAGAGTGAACCTCTATTAAAGATTTGATTAATGGAGACAATTGGCATTATACAAGAATTTTGGAACGTGAGAAGCTTCACCTTTTATTGGAAAAATTCGATGGTTTTCATTCTCTGACAAAGGTAGATGCTTTATCTAAACAACCCGATAAGTAAAGACAACTATGACCAAAAAACACGTGCAATCAATACATGTTAATTAATTTTTCCAAATAAAACTGTTAGCTCTAATTCCTTCTATACTCTAAGTATGTTAAATCATAAATAAAATATGAATAATTCTGTATTATCAAGATTCAGATTTATTCATACTTTATGATTAGCATATTTATGATATAGAAGGAACTGCAGCTAGTATTTATAAAATTAATTTAAAGTATATGTGCTATACATTATTATAGAATATGTGTAACTATATATAAATATATGAGGACCTCCTATCTATCTATCATCTGTCTATCTGTCTATCTAATCTCTTTAGCTCTTTGTGGAAATGCTGCTTATAGGACAATACTCAGTCGATTAGGGTGTGAGGGTCTGAACACTCCTCTGCATCTTTGTCTCCTGGCTGGCAGGACCCTGGATCTTAACTTCTTTGTCATCCCACCTTTCAGAAGCGAGGGATGTTATTAATGGGAATTTGCTGCTCAGGAAAATGGTGTTAGGCATGGAAAAAAAAAAAAAAAGAAAGAAAGAAAAAACCATTAGAACCTCTATGCTCAAGCAATCGGCTCTTGTGTGTCATGATAATGGGTTGACTTTCTAGGGGCTTGGATTTCTTCTGGAGGTTCAGCCTCAGCGCAATCGGGTCCAGTGGCTCTCTTGTCACACCACGCGGTCCTAGTAGCCATGTCTTCATGTACATTGTGCAGAAAGAACACATTATAGCTGCACAAGCACCGCTCAATGCCCTTTCCTGTGTCGGACTTTAGTAAAGATATTGAAGCTAGATGCGCCAAGGCCGAAGGTCCGTAATATACAAGAATTTATGAGGCAGCATCCAGCGAACTCCAAACAGGATGAAAAGGGCCGAAGGTGAGGAATCCCAGAGGGACATCTCTACTCAGTCTTCCTTAAGCTCATCCTCACAGAGGAAACAGAAGACAAACAAAAGTTCTTCAGCCCTCACACTGGGGACGGGCCGATAGAGCATCCTTACCCCCGACCACCTGACTAAATCTATACATGGACCTGAAGGTAAGCTCTTCCCAAGACCAGATTCAATTTAAGCCCCAGTTCGGTGCCTTTCATTAACTATCTCTGTAAGAATTTGAAGTTCTGAAATGGATTGCACATGCTTGGCATTTCTGTCAACGTATGAAATGCACACTTTAAGCTTGGAGGTGCCCCTTTCTGGTTTCAGCTGGTCATTTAAGCAAGTTCTTCAAGTAAATGCATATCCTGAAGCATGAGGAAAAGGGCTAGCCTCTCCAATTCCTTTAGAGGTTTTCAGCCATCCTCACTGAAATAAATGTACTGGAAACAGCAGAAGTAGAAAATAGCACAAAGACGATAACGTTTGCATAAAGAACCCATTAGGAAGGTGTGCCAATGGAACGACTGTGTGATGTCGCATAACAAATGCACACTTTGGTTTAGTTATTTTAAAGATTCTGTTTATCTAGTAGTTTTTTGCATTTAAAGAGCATGATGCTGAATGATTATCCATCCCTGAGATGCCAGCAGTTCTTGGAAAAGGATTCACAGAATGATTAAAAGCATAATAAAAAAGAGTAAATTCCGATGTAATATTTATCCAGTGTGAATTTTCGGCTTAATACATCCAAACCCATCCCATCCCCCAATTTGCACAATCACAGCTTAATAAAGGACATATTTTAAAATGTAGGCTGTTAGAACAGTGAGAGAAGCCAGAAACAGAACCACAAAACTCTCCCAAATGCCTCCAAGATGGAGACGTACAGACTCGAAACTGGATGGAGATTTCTAGGTGTTGCCTTTTAAGTTCCTCTCAAAGCGGGGAGCTGAAAGGTCCTGGATGGCCCAGCAGGGGTGGTCCTACAAGAGTATGAAATTCAAGAAAACTAAGTGTAGATGCCCAAAAAGAATATGGAGAAGGCAGCCTCACAAGTAATGCAAATTAAAAGGAGAAATATTGTTCTAAGCTATCAAATTAGCAACAAGTAGGTGGTCCTTAACTGGGGCCCCTGTAGTCTCATCTGAGATGCAACCTGAGTGCCAAGCCTGAGGCAAGTGGAGTTTCTCCCCTGGTCAGGACCTTCTGGGCTCCTTCCCACTAGGAACAACCTTCCATCACCTGCTGCCCACCGGCTGTGGCTCCAAGCATGAGCTCACCCCTCCCCCTCTCACTGCCCTGCTCACACCAGCCTTCTTGCCAGCTCTCAAAATGATGGGGCAGTGCCAACCTCAGGGCCCTTGTCCCTGCTCTTCTGCTTGCTGGAATGCTGTTTCCTTGGAACTTCACAAGGCTTCGTTTCGTTCTGTTCTGGGCTCGGGTGTCATCTCCTGTCTAAACTAGGTAGACAGATCCATCCAGAGTAGCATCATCCCACTAGCCTGCTTTACTTTCTTTGTAGGACTTAATGCTGCACAGCGACATACTGTGACTGTATTTATTTATTTTTGTCCGTCTTCCTACAGGATCTGAGTGCCTTGAAGACAGGAAATTCTGTTTGTTGTTGTTTGTGGCTGTTATCTCAAGAGCCCAGAACCATACCTAACACACGGTAAATAAGTGCTGATGGAATGGACGTAAATGGCACGACCTGGGATCGTCAAGGCTGTTCTACCTGTGTTCCCATTCCAGGACAGTGGGGAGAGGTGTGGGCACAATCAGGATGGGAAATAATCTGACAAATGTTATCAAACACCTCTAAAAATGTTCTATCCTTTGACTCCGCTTTTAGAAATTTACACTAGAGAAATACTCAGAGAGCCGTACAAGGGTTTACATATGAAGACATTTATTGCGGTGTTATTTATAACAGTGAAAAATGGAAATGGCTGGAATAAATAGGGAAAGAGGTCCAAGAGATAGGTGATATATGTATACATATAGCAGATTCACTTCATTGGACAGCAGGAACTAACACATTGTAAAGCAATTATACCCCAATAAAAAAATAATAAAAAAATTAAAACAACAAAAGAAATAGTAATACTGGTAATGAAATAGAATGGCTACACTGATTGAGAGCAGTTATTAAGTGTCGGGTAAAGTGCTAAGTGATTTAACTGTTCTGTAAACGAGTTGTGTCCAATTTGCAGGTGAAGACACAGAGGTAACTGGCCCGGGGCATCATTCACGGGCCTTGGGAAAAACTGGGACTCAAGTTCTTGCTGGCCAGCCTGAGCTAAGAAATCATAAACTGCCTGAATTACAAAGCTATGCTGAGCGTTCTGTCGTACTCGGGAGAGGCTGCCTGCGAGAGAGGAGAGTCAGGGGCTCACTGGAGCGACCAGGATCTCAGCGGTGCTTTGAGCATCCCCAGCTCCCCTGGGCCGTGCACAGGGAACTGGATCCCTCGGTCCTCTGAAGTTCGTTGTGTGCAGCCTGAGGACTTTGCAAACATTTCTCCCTGACCTTTAGTAGATCAACATTAAGCAAACAAACTCTTTCCTCTACCCCCGCCCTCCCTTTTTCTTATTGTTGCCAGGGTCCACGGTTTCCTCTCGAATCCCTGAACCATTCTCCGTGGAGTCTCGCTCATTTCCTGTCCGGGGAGCCTTGGCATCCGATCCGCGGGCCAGAAGCAGGCGGAGGAGCCGGCAGCCCCGGGCTCTGTCTCTCTTCATTGGCCTCGGGGAACCCACGGGCTGCTCTGCTCTCCTCGCTGCACCCAGAGCCGAGCCCCGGGTAGGAGGCCACTGGCCCTGCCCCCAGACCTGTGGCTGGGTCCCCTTCCGCCCTCGCTCCACCCCACCCTGTGCCCCTTCCCCGGGAGGAGACTCGGCGCCCCAGATCTTGCAGCTCCACTGACTCCCATCCTCAGCTCCAGATGGCCTGCATTCACTTTTCCAAAGGCTCTGCCTCTAATTCCTGGGCTCACTTTAAGATTGTGTCCCATCCATGTCTTCTCCTGCTACATTTGAAATTGTTTTAATTTAAAGCTGATACTGCTCAGCTAATTAATCGAATTTCTGCCAGCCACACCACCCTCCGCTGCATTTCAGTGTATGTGACTGTGTGTGTGAGTGTGTGTGTGTGTGTGTGTGTGTGTGTGTGTAAAAGGGAAAATTCCTTTCACATGGCCTCTTGTCCCCAGAAATCTGAAAGTGCCTTTGTGTTGGCAGTTGTCCCAGAAACACCACCCTCTGCCCTTTTCTTTGGCCTATTCTTAGGGTATGTTGAGAAAAGCCCAAGGGTTCCTGCACTGCTGACTTTCACAACTGCTACGAGTAACAGGGCCAGCTTGACCCGGTTAGGGAAATCCAAATTTACCCAATGGAGGATTCGCTGGAGCGGAATTATGACTGTTTCCCTTGGACCTTGGACCCCTTTCGTTGATCCTTTTGTCACCTCCCCTCCCACCATCCCCTGACCTTAAGTAGTGGACTATAAGCAGAGGTTCCAGACTATAAGCAGAGGTTCCAGACCATTTCTTCTTTACCTGCCTTAAGTGTCAATTCCTTGGCTCCTTTCTGGGGAAATAAATAATGTGATCAGTTAATTAAACAAGCATTCAGAGTTGATGGGCGATAGTAACCCCAGGCAATATCCCTAGCACTTAACATTTTACTGTAGCATCAACAACATCTTAATCCAAAGGAGTCCTTCATATGGGAACTTCAACCCCACAGAGTGGGCAAATATTTTCAGTCACCCCACTTCTCAGTTTGGTTTGTTTTTGGCCTCTTTCCTGTGACTTTAGACCACAGGGCAGTGCCTCCCCGTGAGGGTGGCTCTGACCTTGAACCTGAGCAGGGCTTGATCTTGGAGGCAAAGCCCTGAAGCTACTCAGGGCTGCTCTGCTCTCCATGGACGTTTCCCTGGGAACAGGAACGTTCAAACCAACAGATCCAATGAGAACCTCAGTATGGACTGGATTTCTAGCAGCGAGAATCAAACGTGAATTTCCTCCTTATTCTTTGACTTACATTGAGGTTTTCTTGAAGCAGGTTGAAGCAGGATAGGCAAGGAACTGTCGTGAGGCCAGAGGACGGGGCCTTCTTTCTAATATTGTTTTTATTGATGAATAGTCATCTCACTCCATTTCCTGGCTCTCTCCCCGGCTGCAGTGCACTCAATTATAGTCTTAGGATTGTGTGCTACAGAGATCATTCTGCCTTATTCTTTTAGAAACTGGTTGGAATTTCAAACAAAGGGGAGTGTGTTTTTAAGGAGGAAAGAGAGGGAGGGAAGACTCCTCTGTCTTTCTGGCTGCAGACAAATGACTATTTGGAGAGCTTGCGAAATCTGCCAGGCTGCTCTCTTGGTCCCTGTGTTCATTTCCCCAGCTCCAAAGGATGCCCTGAGTCTCTGCTAGAAGACTCTGCTCCCAGGAACTGCACTCCCAGTTACTGGAAAGACAGAAGCTGCGTGTGGACCAGTGTGCAGGGTAGACCTGGCCCCCATGGTTCTTCTACACCAGAAGGACCAGTCAACACAGACAGAAAAAACTGTCAAACCAATCCGCCAGTGCCAATAGTTAAGAAGGTGAGTTGATTCATGTAATCTCCGGCTGGTAGAACGGGTCAGTAGCCAAGAGAACTAGGTGTAGTTTTTAGCTCTCCACTTGGCCAGCTGTAGGTCATGAAAGACAACTTCAGCCTCCCTCCAGGTCCTAGTTGGCTAGTTGGTGGAATAAGGCTAGGAACGTCGGAGCTGAAGATGGGGTAAAGTGTCAATGGTGAAACACGAATCTTACTTGTGAGGGTTACGGATACATAACCAGTTGATCTGTGTAATAGGAAGTAGTTTGGTCTTAAGAGAATGTCCCTCATGCCTGTCCCACAAAAGGGAAGGCACCCTGTCTGGCCCCCAAGCCTGAAGGGGAAGAGAAGACAGTGCAGGAAACTGGGTGTCTTGGAGAGTTGTGTGGCCCTTTCTAACTCTAAAGGAAGCCACACGTTTCCTGTATAGTTTTGCAGGTGCTGTAGCATCACTGTGGGGTCCATCCCGAGTCAGAGAGGCGGTCTGTGCTTCTCAAGGACGCAACACCTCTGCGAAGGACCATCTTTCTTACACATACAGAGCTGCCTGCAGGGCCTCCGTACGTGGGGCTTCATCAGGCCGTTCCTTTTCTGGTGAAGAGGAAGGAGCCACGTGATTTATGGTAACATATGGACTGTGATTTATTTGCTGGTGCCTCGGCTTCTGGCAAAAGAGTATTAGCTGTAATAACCACCAGCTAAGCATTTCTCAACTGAACTTCACAGGCCTGTGAACCAGGCTGAGTGGCCTCATCCAAAATTAGTTCCGAAGACATACCTTGGGGATTCCTAGTGTCAGTTTCTTAATTTTAAAATAAAACCCCAGTTTTCTTAGTTGAGCCCTTTTATGTTTTCTTGTTCCTGAATGCTCCTTTGACACCAAAGGTATTGATATATTCTACCCTGCAGGGAAATCAATAAAAACTTTAATCACAAAATTAAATAAAAACCAAAGCTACTGACATTACACAGTAACACTCACTGAAGCAACAACTTCAAGTCTTATGGTTCTCCTGCTGCTGGACTTAATATTTGCAGGAAAATCAATATCATCTTTAGAGTAATTTGGGATGCATCTTGTCACAGAAAACAAGTTCCTGGTAGACTTTACTAAAAAGGTACGAATGAGGCATCAGAATGTGTTTGCCCATCCAGAAACGGATGAGGCCTTGATAGCAGGAAAAAACACAAGTAGGGTGGTCTCAAATTATGTCGCCAACTGTGTCCCAAAGTGTGTCAACATCCAGGGCTCAGGGCCACCTTCTACAAACATACTCTGCTGCTCTCGTCGATGGGTCACAGGACTTTCCTGGAATGATGAAAAGCTTGGGGGAGTACATGAGTTAAAATGTCCCCGGAAATGCTGCCTACGCTTCAGAGAACATATAGTAATAACACCCATTTGTCTTATGACCTTAGTGCTGTTAGGTAGCGAAAGGTCCTATTTCATGTTTTGAAAAAAAAAAAAACTTTTGCAAGTCACAGGATCATAGAATCAGATGTAACATTAAGAGGCCTTAAGCTCAATAGGTCTGACCTCTCTGGAACACGGGGAGCTGCTGTAGTTATCCCTGAGGGATGCAATTCCTCTGAACTGTCATACTTCCGGTCTCATCATTCAGCAGCAATGCAGATCCAGAAGCATGTGTCTGTATACAACGTTTTATCTTCATGAGCCACACGCTTTCCAGTTCTAATGAATTATTAGGCTACAGGCTTGTTCTCCTCCCCATAACACAGTCTGTGTGGTAAGCCACAGGGCGTAAAGTGAAACCATTGGCAGCCCGTACCATTCATGTCTTCTCAGATGGGGAAGTGGTAACACGCTTGCAGTGAACTTTCGGAGAACCCTGAGTTGCTGCAAAGGTTTATCGGAGTCTAACTCAATATGCTCAGTACGCTTCAGTCCCCTGTGCTCTTGTTTCAGAACTTCAAAACACCTTTTTTCCAAGACTTGAGACGGCTCACTCGGAATACAAAGCAGAAGCGGAGTAGGCGGCCCGATCACACGTGGCAGGAGCCCGCTGGATGAAGAGTAGACATTTGGACAGTCAGGAAATGAAAACCAAAGGATTTTCCAAGGGTGAGACCAATCATACACCCAGCCGAGGTCCGTGCTTAGGGGCCTGGAGTCACCAACTTTGTACCCGCATAGCGGGGCTTAGAATCCCGGACACTGAGCTTAAGAAGCATTTTCCAAAGCAAGAGTCAAAATCCATGGCTGGATGACATCACCCTTGGGAAGCAGGAGGGCTCGACATATGAGATGACCGTGAATCAATAAGATGCTCAAGGTCTAATATCGGGGTACCACGTATTAGAGGGATTGCTGGTCAGGGACCCTGCCCCAGGGACTGAGGTAAGAGTCAGGTGGATAGAGGTTCTCGGGCGCTCCAGGCCAGTAACTGCAAAGAAATCGGGGTTATTCAGACACTTGCTGGCTTCTGCGTCGGCTCCCTAGGTCATAGCCCTTCAGTTCTAACATTCTTCTCATTTGGAGCAACTTCCCTGATTAAACAACTAAGGGCCTCTTCAGTATAATGTTTTGTTTTGTTTTTTTAATGTTGAGCCTTCTTTTAATTTATTTATTTTTATTTTTGGCTGTGTTGGGTCTTCGTTTCTGTGCGAGGGCTTTCTCTAGTGGCGGCGAGCGGGGGCCACTCTTCATCACGGTGCGCGGGCCTCTCACTATGGCGGCCTCTCTTGCTGCGGAGCACAGGCTCCAGACGCGCAGGCTCAGTAGTTGTGGCTCACGGGCCTAGTTGCTCCGCGGCATGTGGGATCTTCCCAGACCAGGGCTCGAACCCGTGTCCCTTGCATTAGCAGGCAGATCCTCAACCACTGCGCCACCAGGGAAGCCCCAGGATAATGTTTTAAAGGCAATCTCTTCCAGACGGTTCTCCTTATGTGCATAGCCCACACATTCACCTTTTGTGACCAGGGCTCCCCCGGCAAGCCTACCCAGCCACTTCTGCCCCATCTTCAATCCACACTCCCCAGCCGAACCGCCCTTTCTTATGCTAAAGGCAAACAAATAACTACAGCAAAAACCATGCATACTTCTATCACTGAGTGTACCAAATGGTATCTGAAAGTTTACACCATATGAAATGGTCAATAGCAATCTTTCTGGACATAAAAATTGGCTTTGAACCAATTTCATATGGTTCAAATGAATAATTCTCCCTTTCTGTGTCTATATCCTCAGCCAGACTATGATGAAGGACTTTGGTTTTCTGCTTGTATAATCAGACTTTAATACATCCTGGCACACCATTGGTCTCAGTTAATGGCTGATGGATGAATGATTAAGTTGATCCCGGGCTTTAGGACCCTGGCCATCTTCTTGGGGAGACGGCTGGGGCCGAGTATCTGACAGTAAAGAAGTTATGTGACCTAGAAACAACCCCTCCATCTGACAGACTATAAACAGTACACATTTCTCTGGATAATCTACTTCCTCAATAAAAACATGGCTACACTGACAGATAAACACACTATTTTATGCCCTGTCCCAGTGACTTTTCTCCCAGGTTAGCATGTCCTCAGCACCTCACAGGATGAGAGCCAGGCTGGGGTCTTGCCCTTTTGTCTGCTATTTACATGTGGTCAGCTGACAACAAAGGCCAAGGCATGTCGGCTGAAGACACTGGCTTTAAACATTACTGTACAGCATCACACGTGGCCAATATGTTTCCTGGTTAGATGCTGACAGCCGTACAGTTCTCACTTCCTTCTCTAGGTGTTGACGGTGTCGAGCTCACAACCGTGCTGTTTCTCTTGCCACACTTGATTCAAGGATCAAGTAACTTGAGAATTCGTGATCAATCTGCTTTAATCATCAACTTGCAACATTTCTGAGGAATCCTGCAGAAATATCTTTAAGTCAAGATATTTTCATAATGATTGTCTTTGGACTTTTTCCAGAATCAGATGAAGACATTCTTCCAACCAAACGTAGGATCATTTCTAGCACAAAACCTTCTTTTAAGCAAAGTGACATCACCTAAAAATTAAGACCAGTAACTTCTAGGAAAAAGATGGAGGAGGACAAGGAAAAGCATCCTGCTAAGAAATATTTGAAGATGATTTTGGCTAAAAATGATGTTCATTTCAAAATACGTACATCGACTTTAACGACTCTTCAGTGAATCTATGGGTAAAATTAGTGCATTTGTTTTTCGTTCTGCTTTCACCATTTTTTCTCTCTTTCGGTGGGCGTTGCAGGTTGGGTTGAAAAAGTCAGCAAATTTGGAAAAATAAAGTTCTTGATCTTAATGTTCAATTTCATTCCTAAAGTCGATGGGTTAGTTGCTCTAATGACTGGGCTTCTTTAAGATCTGCTCAGAGTTTAAGAGTCAGATACTGTCCACAGGGAGGGCCAGGGGCAGCAAGTGATGTGTGGGGAGGGGGTGTTGTGAGCTGGGGGCCATCGCCGTTCAGACTGAATTTCAGTGTCCACACTCCTTTGGCTCAGGAGGCCAAAGACAGAAGCCATTTGAGATAGAAAGCTCCATAGGTTTGTAAAGGCATATTTTACACCAACGAATTGATCTGCACTTGACCTTCCGATGTCAGCACCTTTCCATGAGGAATCAAATCAGATTAGCAGTTTCTTAGTCCTGAGAGCGGTGGGTGGGTTAAGTGATAAACTATGAAGCCGACTTAAATGTTTCGAGAAGGCAGTGAAAAGCAGAGTTCCGCTTAGGGACCTCAGAGTTTTGTTTCCCACTGCCCCTCTGGGTTTGCCTGATTTAGGGGATCAAGAGGAACAGGTGGTGAGATCTGCCGTAACGTGTAGCTTAAGTCGAACGTGTTCTATTTATGTTTGGATTTAGATGATGTTGTAGAAAACCTAACTCCTGGTTTCCCAGACTCTGTCCGCCTGGGGATCCTCTGGGCTTGGGTGACAACAGTCCCAGTGGTGTCTGCTGCTGGGGCCACACCCTGCTTCGTTACTGAAGTCCACCTCCCTCTACTGGGGGACCCAAGGGCCCAGGCTGCTTTGTTCTCCTGGGTGGTTGCCACTGTATCCCCGTTCACCTGGCAGGTGTTTCTGCTGAGTCTGGCATCATGCTGCATCACCACCGAAAGTGTCCCCTCTCGTCACCTGCTAATGTCCTAAGTAAGGGTGCACGCACTTCCAGCCTCTCTATGCAGGACAAGTTCTTGGATTTCTAGGGGCAATGATTCACTTCCCTCACTCTCATCCAGTTGGACCCTTCTGTGCTTCTCTCTTTGTTCGAGTCGTTTTTTTTTTTTTTTTGGATTTTTGAATTTTATTGTATTTATTTTTTTATACAGCAGGTTCTTATTAGTTATCCATTTTATACATATTAGTGTATATATGTTCAAGAGTCTTAAGAGTACTTTTTTCTTTGAAGTATAGTTGACTTACAATGTTGTCTTCATTACTGCTGTACAGCAAAGTGATTCAGTTATACATATATATGCGTTCTTTTTTTAATATTCTTTTCCATTATGGTTTATCATAGGATACTGAATATAGTTCTCTGTGCTATACAGTAGGACCTTGTTGTTTATCCAGCCGGTATGTAAAAGTTTACATCTACTAACCCCAACTTCCCACTCCTTCCCTCCCCCAACCCCCTCCCCCTTGGCAACCATCAGTCTGTTCTTTTTTTTTTTTTTTTTTTGCGGTACGCGGGCCTCTCACTGTTGTGGCTTTTCCCGTTGCGGAGCACAGGCTCCGGATGTGCAGGCTCCGGACGTGCAGGCTCAGCGGCCATGGCTCACGGGCACAGCTGCTCCACGGCATGTGGGATCTTCCCGGACCGGGGCACAAACCCGTGTCCCCTGCATCGGCAGGCGGACTCTCAACCACTGCGCCACCAGGGAAGCCCATCATCAGTCTGTTCTTTATGTCTGTGAGTCTGTTTCTGTTTCATAGATAGCTTCATTTGTGCCATATTTCAGATTCCACATATAAGTGATATTATATGGTATTTGTCTTTCTCTTTCTGAAGAATCTTAAGAATCTTAATTGAGTGTCCTGAGGACCTGAGTAGCAGTCTCAATATTCCTTTCACCATTTCTCTCCACAGGATGTGTGGGGAGCACAGGGATTTTATGCATAGAAAAATCTGCTTGATACACCAGAGTTTTCAAATAACGGTTACCTTCCCGGACCCACATATTTGACATGACCCTCAAAACAATTGCAGATCTTCAAGCACCTAGTAGAAACCTCCCAGGAATAAAATTCAACAGCTCTGTTTTTATGGAAAAGGAAATGGAAACAAAAGTGGTCGTTATATAAATAGTGAACGATTTGTAGGGATCAGTTATTCATAGAAACGGTCCCGTTAGGAAAGGAGGCGGTGAGTTACTTGTCACTGGCCTGACACAGAGCTGCCTGGTGGGACCGAGACCTCTTCCAGAATCGAACAATAACACCTGTGATGGAAGAAAAACAAGATTTTCACTTACCTTCTCCAAGGAAAAATAGGATTTCCTTTAAAAGGAGTTCTAAATTTTAAGTGGGAAAAAAGTAACTGGTCAAGAGGCAACTATGTTTTAAAACATCCACTTAGATGTATTTTCATATGGTTTTTAGTAGACACATCCCCTCAGGCTAAAATAACATTTAAAAGAAAATCTTTGAACAATGTGTAAATGTTCAGTAGGTCATATAAATGCACGGGCTTTTAATGTATTTGACTTCTCAGCATATGAAATGCTAGGGTTGCTCACGGTTATTTCACAATACCCCAGGACTACTCTGCTTGGGCTTGAATTTTAATTTTGGAGTGCTTTCTCACAGAAGTCGGGAGATTTATGCAGAAGAGAGAGACGCACTTGATCAGGGGTGATAAAGTTTCCCTCCAGAGAGCATACAGATGTTTCAAGGCAAGCTCTCAGGATTTTAAAGGGCTTGCTAGGAACCAGAAGAAGCCCTATGGGAGGGATTGGCACAAGCCAGAGCCTGGGGCTTCAGCCTTGAAAGAGCAAAGGCTGGGAATTTAGAAATGGTCCCCAGAGCCAACTTCCTGGAGACAATGAAGCTAAACCAGCATGTTGGAACCGAGGCCGGCCCTCAGCACAATTACAAGTTTGTTCTCAGCGCTCCTTTTCTTCATCTTCCCCGTCCACGTGATACCATTATGCTCCTGAGATTCACATCTGAGAATGAAGGCCCCGAAGTTCAGACCACGCCTCCACAACCACATTCTGTTCTGAGCCCCTGCTCTGAACCCTGGCTGCCCCGGTATCTGTGAACCCATCTAGGCTCATGGACTATCTTCCACTCAGAAGATATGTTCATTTAAAAAGGGGCACCTTGGAAAAGCTATTTGCCTTCATCCAAATGAATTCAATCATGGAAACATTAAATGCTGGAGACTCAAGTGGGGACCTACTTGGAAGACAAGATGGGCCCCTTAAATCACATGATGTAAATGGCTCTTCTGTCACATGCAAGTGTGACCTGCTCTTACACTCTGAGGTCCTTTCTACATCCCCAAGACGTCAGAGATCAATGTCAGCTTTATCACTAAGAGCTGTTCTCGGTCCAAGAGCAAGCAGAAACCTTTCTCACTCAGATTGTCAAAAGGGACAATCTGAATCAGCAGAGGGTGAACCGTGGAATGTGTTCCTATAAAATGCATACAATTTATAGATCTCGATTTTTTTCAAGTAGAGGTCCTCGGGGAGCTTGTTTTAATGAACTGATAAGAATGATTTGTAATTCAGGCATTAATTGCTTGTATGTAAATAGCTACTTCTGAAATGCTTAAGGGTCTGTCTGAAACCAGTTTGTTCTCTTTACACCTTAGCCTGCCATTTAATTTGCATTTGCAGTTTACTCCCAAACCCTTTATTTTGTTGCTCATGCAAAGGTAAATTTCAGCACACTAATCCACATATGAGATCCAAATTTCTGTGGTTTTTACCAGAGTTGCTGGCTTTGAGTCCTGGGGTATCTGGTGTTTTATTATGACGAATGCTCAGTTTTAAGGCCCATTTAAAACATGCAATTTTGCTCTCCTTGCTTCGTGATGCTAATTTTAGCCAAGGCTGCAGTTATAAAAATCTACATAAATAAATACATAAATAAATAAAATCTACAAGGCTTCCTGGAACTACCACTTTCCAGAAACAATAGTTTCCAGAAATGATTCTAATTAGTGAGCGTTCCATTGGCTCCAGTGGGCAGTTTTATAGATGGTTTCCATTTGCAGTAACTTGTTCACACACGCATCTACTTTCATAAACACACACATACACATGCGTGTGCTTTGTTAGCTTGTTGGCTTTGGTATGTGCCATCCACAGTTCAAAATATCCTGAAACCGCATATTAAACATGGATTTGTAGGGGTCTGCTGACACTCTGAGCACATATCATGGTGGAAATAAACAGAGCTCTCTTTTAAGAGATCTGGTTGCTGATAAATCTGTAATCCCTTTTATAACATTTCTGTACATTGAAAAATAGGGATCCAAGATCCTAGAAATATACACAATGGAAATCCCAACGGCAACGAAGGGGATATTTTGCAGGTGGCCTCTTCAGTCTTGGGAAAGCGTTGACTTCCCATGTAGCTCTTCCAAACAGCTGGAGAAATCCACCCCCAGTGTCAATCAGATTCCAGCGAGTAGAGGTCAGCGCTCACATCTGGCTAGCTCAGCTTCCTGCAGCATACCCTCACATTCTGATCCTTCCCGCACGTGTTCACTCTCCAGGAAATATTTTATTTATTCCACCATCTGCAAAACAAGACGGCCTCTGGAGCATAGACAAGGGATGCACCTCTTCTTCCAATTTGTCTTAGGTCAGTGAACAACTGTGCAGCAGAAAGGAATATTTCTGCACTGACAGAGTGATTAACAACACTCACCTCTCTTTTGGGGGAGTTAGGGCTTTTATTACGTCTCCTATGAGCAGAGACGAAGCCATGAACTTATAGCGATTTTCTTTTACAGGGTGAGAGAATGACAGCATCATATCAATTAATGTTGGCACAAGAAAAATGAAACTCAATAGTTTTCTATGCCCCAGCCTCGGGAAAGCACTCACTGTTGGAGTTATCCAAGAGACTCATGACAAGCAGCAGTCTCATCAGAGGTCCACACCACTGACTTTCCATCATGAACCCTCTTCTGATCCAGAGGGAGGGGCTGCCAGGAGACCTCAGGCAATGGCCAGGCTCCAGACTTGGGGACTCTCTAAAGATGTAAATTTCTGTTTGTGTTGGAGGAGCACCCTCCAAATGTTGGCGGACCATGTAAGGATTTTTCTTTTGTTTTGGAACTTGCTTGAATGGAACCGGGCTCTGCTGGAATTCTCGTCAGAACAGGCTCTCTCATGGCTTCTACCATTTCCTGTCCCTGGCCAGGCTGCAGCAATCCCAGCAGAGCTTCTCATAGTATTTTATCCTGTCTGGACTCCGTTCCAGTACAAACCTGAGATTAAGTTGAGGCAATGGAAAACAAGAGAAAAACTGTTGAGGAAAAGATTGGCCTGGCACCTCGATCCCGGCTAGAAGAGCGTGAAAGTTTATTATCGTTGTTTATTTTAGTGGTAGGTCAGTGGAGAGGAAAGCTCGCCGCATTAAAGCCAGGGACCTGAGCTCCGGCTCCTATTCTGCCGCTGCCTAAGGTTGAATTTGCAAAGATATTTGGCCTCATCTGTAAAGGAGACTGGAATTTCTCTCAAAGCCCATCCAGCTTTCACAGAGCCTATGCATGTTCAGAGGGCCTATGCATTTCATTCTGAAAAGGCTTAAGTACTTGGAAAGGCTGCTTTTCTGACCTAGTTCTTGACCTTAAGTCAGAGCACTGATCATCCGTGGAGACTCTATAACTAGGCATTTTCACTTTACCGCCGATAGTAACATTTCAAGCAGGTACCATAGGAATTAGTTACAAACACATTATCTGTAGTTGATAGTTTTGCTGATCCAGGAAAAGACAAAGCTTTTTGTCCTTTTAAAACTAGGAAAGTCTGATGCCATTTCTCCCTTCAAATCTTCCCCTGTGTAACAAGAGAAAGAGGAAGAAGGGGTCTCCCTTCCCAAGCTTACCCAGGTCCTCCCTGCCCAGCCTCTCAGGTTATGCACTAGACCACCCCGCAAGATTCTATTCACCTGGGAGACAATGAAATGATGCCTTTTGGAATCATGCAGAGTGATGGCCTTGACCTCCTTCACACCTTCCTGTTCTAATCACAATGGATTACTTGCCTTTCCCGTAATAAGTCAGGCACTTTCCTGCCTCTGTATTTTTGTCCACAAGGTTCTCCTGTCTGAGACCTCCACTATTGCATTAAAAGTATTGCTTTTAGTCTAGTTCCTCAAACACAATAAAATTCTCAAAGGCATGCACTCTGCATGGTGCCTCACTGCACAGGTAAATAAAAGTCTTCGGAAAGCAGGCCGACTTGCTGTGTTTTGCCCAGTTTACATTTTCCAGAAAGTCAACTAATGAGGAGAGGGAGAGATTAAACATTACATTGTAGGGCTTCCCTGGTGGCGCAGTGGTTGGGAGTCTGCCTGCCGATGCAGGGGATACGGGTGCGTGCCCCGGTACGGGAGGGTCCCGCGTGCCGCGGAGTGGCTGGGCCCGTGAGCCATGGCCACTGAGCCTGCGCGTCTGGAGCCTGTGCTCCGCAGCCGGAGAGGCCACAACAATGAGAGGCCTGCGTACCGCAAAAAGAAAAACAAACAAACAAACAAAAACCATTACATTGTAAGTGACACACAATTAAAAATGCCTTGTGGGCTTCCCTGGTGGCGCAGTGGCAGAGAATCTGCCTGCTAATGCAGGGGACACGGGTTCAAGCCCTGGTCTGGGAGGATCCCACATGCCGCGGAGCGACTAGGCCCGTGAGCCACAACTACTGAGCCTGCGCGTCTGGAGCCTGTGCTCCGCAACGAGAGAGGCCGCAATAGTGAGAGGCCCACGCACCGCAATGAAGAGTGGCCCCCGCTCGCCACAACTAGAGAAAGCCCTCGCACAGAAACGAAGACCCAACACAGAAAAAATAAATTAATTAATTAATAAACTCCTACCCCCAACATCTTCTTAAAAAAAAAAAAACCAAAAAAAAAAAAAAATGCCTTGTGGGAATCTACACAAACCAATTTTAACCTGTCTTCTCTTGCTTCTGACTTAACATCCCCAAATCAGTCAGAGTCTGTCTCCCTCTGTCGTCTTTCTCTGTACCGGCTTGTCATCGAGGCTCCGAACTTTCAGAACATTCCAGAGGGGCAATAACAATTTTCCATATTTCTTTCAGTTTGATCTTTCTTCCATTGTTCGGCATACTGCCGTTTTTAAGTGCATTATAATACCAAAAGAAAAAGGAAACATAAAAGAAGGCCCACAGAGCATTAAAATTCAGGGAAGTGGGATAAGGCAGACATGTGAAGGGGCCAGCAAATAGAAAAGGCATCAATGGAACTGTAACGTTAGCACAGCCCTGACAGGGCAGTGGTTGGGAGCATGGACACTGGGCCCTGAACCTTCCAGATTGAATCACAGCTCCAACACCCGTTTAACATCTCTGTGCCTCAGGGTTCTCACCTCTAAAATGGGAATTATAGGGTTGTTCTAGGATTAAACACATTAACATACTGTTGAATTGCGTTATCTGCAGTTACATGCGGTATTTGTGTTCTATAAAGTTGCCAAGAACTTTGAATTAGTGAACACTGAACCCTGGCTCCTAGGAGAAACACGGGCTTAGCTTTCCGTGAGCCTCTGGTCCCAACATTTTGGTCAATGGACCAATACATAACCCTACTTTGTGTATGTTTTTTTTTTTAATAAGACTTTTTTTTAATTGAAGTATAGTTGATTTACAATGTTGTGTTAGTCTGAGGTATACAGCAAGGTGATTCAGTTATATATATATATATATATATATATATATATATACACACATATATATTCTTTTTCAGAGCTATACAGCAGGTCCTTGTTGTTTATCTATTTTATATATAGTAGTATGTATCTGTTAATCCTAAACTCCTAATTTATCCCACCCCCCCTTCCCTCTGGTAACCGCAAGTTTGTTTTCTATTGTCTGTATAAGTCTAGTTCTGGTTTGTAAATAAGCCCATTTGTATCATTTTTTAAGATTCCACATATAAGTGATGTCATATGATATTTGTCTTTGCCTGACTTACTTCACTTAATATGATAACCTCTATATCCATCCATGTTGCTGCAAATGGCAATATCTCATTCCTTTTTATGGCTGAGCAGTATTCCATTGTATATATACCACATCTCCTTTATCCATTCTGCTGCTGATGGACATTTAGGTTGCTTCCATGTCTTGGCTATTGTAAATAGTGCTGCTATGAACATTGGTGTTGCATGTAACTTTTCAAATTAGCGTTTTCCTCTCTTCTGGATATATGCCCAGGTATGTGTGTTTCTTTACATAAAGACACTTTATTTAATATACATTGCTGACTCATTAACATTGAACTCACATTCACAGCCAACAGCAGTGTATAACTCATGCCTGAATGAAGCTTATCTGACACACGTATTTTCTTCGTAAAACACATCTCAGCCTTCTTGTGCTTAGGACGCTGGACAGCACTTTAGTACTTGCCTGGGGGCCACTTTAAACAGCATAACCACCACCAAAAAGCACAAACATGCAAAACTGTGGCATTAAATAGTCAGCAGGAAGGATGACTGTTTATAGTCAGAGCTGAAACAGGCAGGCAGAACGTTACCCTGCTCGACCTCAGACAGAAACGTGCGTGTGTGGTGACAACGATTTCTCATCCGTGTCCCCAAATGACCATGAAGTGACCACATGGATTGATTTGGGGATTACAAATAAATTTTAGTGTGTAGATCGATCTACATATAAGAATCCACAAATGATTAGGATCAACCATTTATTTTAAGATCTAAGGACTGTTTCTGGCACATGGTAAGCCCCATGTATGTGTTTGTTATTATCGTACAAGGTATTATTATACAAGGTAGTATGCATGGGTGATGGCTCACTTCTTTGCTGTGATGGTGAATTTTACGTGTCAACTTGGCTAAATTCTAGTACCGAGGTGTTTAATCAAACAATAGCCTAAACGTTGCTGTGAAGATACTTTGTGGATGTGATTAACATCTACAATTAGTTGAATAAGTGAAGGTGGTTACCCTCAGTGATGTGGGTGGGCCTCATCCAATCAGGTGAAGGCTCTAGGAGCAGATTCTGAGGTTTCCTGGAGAAAAAAATTCTGCCTCAAGCCAGCAGCATCAACTCCTAGCTAGTTTCCAGCCTGTTAGCTTGTCACTCCCCACAGTCACATGAGCAAATTCCTTAAAGTAAAGCTCTCTCTCAGACACACACACACACTCACACACACACACACACACACACACACACACGCATCTTCTATTGCTTTCCTCTGGAGAGCCCTAACTGATAAATTCACTTTTGATGATTTTCTCTCTTGTGATGACCAGTCAAGTGGGAGGGGCACTGGACTGGAAATCGGGAGGACCAGTCCTCGTCTCATCTGTGACTCCCCATTCCCGTGGTTGCACTGGCCATTCTCTGTGGGTTTTTCCAGTTCCCTGATTCCCAGGTAGCGGAAATAGCTGAGCAAAGCCTTCCCCTCCCCCATCCTCTCTTCGGATTCTTCCCATGGAGTGTGAGAGTTGGATAGAACCTTCAAGATTATATCATCCGAGCTTTTTGTTTCTCTATTTCTTCAAGGACAAATGGCTCGCATTCCCTTTCTCCCTCCTAACACGGGGCATGAACTCTCATAAGACTTGCTCGGTCTGTTGCCAGATTCTCTGAACCCTTGGGAAGTCCTGCCAAGCGCGGCTCCGACAACAAAAAAATTAGGAGAAATTAGTGGTGGGAGTGGGAAGGAGTGGGGGAGATGGGACTCTTTGAAAGCCCTGAAATGCCAGCAGAAAATTGATCAAAGCTGAGATGAATTTCACCCACCTCTTCTAACGAGCTGCTAACATTGGAGTGGCAGCCTTGTCATGATAATTTGTCACACATGTGACCGTGTGGGCTGAAGCCCCTTCAGAGTCATCTTCCCAACCCACTGCCACAGGCAACTTGTCTGAAACAAAGCTCTAAGACATAATGGAAAGGGAAATGCGGGAGGTGAGGGGGCGGGGAATGACCACCCACTCCCCCCAAGTCTCCCCGTCCTCGAGTATCCACCCTCATTAGGCTTGAAGAGCCTGCTGGGACTTCCATTACATTTGTGCTGTTGCCGCGGCTGCAATGCCCACTGCCACAAAGATGCTGTCCAGGAAAAAACACCACCTCCTGAAAAATAACACGGTGTCAACACTAGTTAGCCTACCAATAAAGCTCTGTGATAAGCGAGACTGCCCCCTGAGGCAGGCTGGCAGGGATCCCTCCACCAGGGCGAAGTTCTCTCGGGCAGAGTGACTGCTTGTGACCCCAGAGGGACCTGGATCTGAGCATCAGACGTGGGATGTGTGCTCACACAGCGAGTCCATCCATCAGAGGGGACCCTGGTACTCGCCTAAGTGGCTCTCGGGCCAACCATCAGTTGGCCGACGCTGTTGTCACCACTGAGGCTCACAAAGGTCCCATTCTTTCTACTTTTAACATAAAAACATCAACAAAATGTCTATTGTGTGTAGACCAGAAAACAAAGAGATGGAACAGAATCCAAGGTGCAGTGGGTACTGGGGAGAAAAATAATGCCCATGTCAGAGGCCAGGTTATACGAGGTCTCTTCTGGACTGAGCTGTTCAATGTGGAGAAGAGAAGGCATCATTTCCCCTTATTTTTCTGTAGCTTTAACAACATGCCAAATTATAAAACAGCTGCATTGTGTTTTTTCAAGAAAGACTTCAAATTTACCTATAGGTTGATAGATCTATTTATACACAGCCCGCTCCAACCAAGATAGGTTTGAAGATGCATCATTTCTGTAACAATGTTCATCGCATAACATTTTTATATGGAAGCTACTTGACTAAGGCAAGTTAAAGGCTAGTCGCGCTTATTCTAGGATGGTATCTTCAATACCATCCAGCCGGGCCACATCCATCTTTCAGCAGAAAAGTGATTTGCCCAGATTGGTGAAGTGACTTTTCAAAACTCATACAGCTAGTGCCTGGCAGAGCATGTTTCAAACCTAGATGTCCTCAAAACCCAGTGTCTCTCCTATGACCACCATGTTAATTTTATAGGAGTAAAGAAAGAATGAAAGCCAAGGGGGAGCTCTCTGTGGACAGGGAGGGGCATCTCAAACGCAAATCCTCAATTAGGGCTCAAAAGTCATGCCATCTGGACTGGACAGGCAGCTAGAAAGTCAGGCTTAATGCCAGGAAGGCAAGGAAATAGGATCCTAGCTAGGGAAGGATGTAAAAATGGTGGCAACCAGGAGATAATACCAACTTAAACAGTGGAGCAGAGAAGGAGTTAGGTTAATATGGAGTAGACTTGAAAACCTTAGGAAAAAAATTATTCAGACTATGAAATCACTAAATCCAACTTAAGTTTTACACTAGGAAAAGCAGAGTGTATAACCGTGTTGCCAGCCTCTTCTGAGTAATGTACAGGTTTACTTACCCGTCAGTCAAGGTGTTCCTTAACCTCCAGATGTGAAATTGCAGTGCTGATGACTGGTAACCTAGAAGTCGAGTTAGAGAACATGGCACAGGTACATCCCCACACCCCATCCAAAGGTGGGTGGTGACAACGTAGGGGAAGAAAGGGAAGCGAAACTCTCGTAAAGTTTTAAATAATCTTCCAGGAGGAACAGCAAGGCAGCGTCATGCTATAGAAACAGCAAAGGAGAGTGAACAAATGTTTTCTTGCCCCTTTACTCTGCTCTCTGCCTTCCCCTCTGCCGTATTTCATGCCTTTTTCCATCTGTGCTCTATATGAGAAGGAAATATACAGCAAGTTAATTCGGCAGATACTTTTTGGGGGAAAAAGTCCAGAGAGAAATATTCCTCTAACCAGATGTTGGTAGTCAATTTTACCCATCTTTCTTCTGTTGTACTTTTTCGTCCTTGTTCTTCTTCCCCAGTCAGCCAAAGTAAACAGAATCTAGATGTTCAAGATCTTCGTGAGGCAGAGTTTTAAAGAGACCCATTTATCATACATCATAAAAGCAACTGGGAAGCAGAGGAGTAAAGGACTCAAATGCATGACCCCGGCAGCTGGGGGTCTCCATGCCTTTCAACTTTTCCCAACAAAGGAATCGTTGCAGAGTTTCTCACTCCTTCTTAACCCTGTTGCTGAGTTGCTGAATTCCCCTGCCACTTTCATTGATCCACGAATGATCCAAATCCTCAACTGCAGAGCACAGAGAGGCTCCAAACAGGTAATGAAGATAACGCATGTAAAGCGCAGAGCACGGGGCCTGGCGTGTATAAGCATATTGTAGCCACTCTTGTCGTAATTCCTATCCTCTGTCTCCTCTTCCTCTTGTTTCTTCTCCTCATCATCTTTATTATCATCTCCAAGGAATGATCTGGTTGTTAGGTCATATTTTGTGTTCCAAGTTTGCTATCAAGAATGAATGAATGAATGAATGTTAAATTTTCTTAGAGTCTTTCAAATGTCTCTAGGGTCTTTGATGAGTAAGTAGACAGAGTTTGGCGAGTAGCTCAGGGTTTAGCAGATCCAGAGTTTCCTTCTCTCTCTCTCTCTCCCTCTATCTCTATTTCTCTCTATCTCTATCTCTCCTTAACTTATTTCTTGGGGAGATAGAATGTATCAAATATTTTGAACCACTATATGACTATATGAGATCATGTGATTTTTAGTGATAAAATTTCACTTTCATGGTATATATAATTGAAAAATCATTTAATGGTTTAGTGACCAATTTTGATAACTAAAACTATGAATTACATTGCACTTAATATCATTTTGTATTATTATCATATTTTTAACATCATGCAAGTAATACAACTGCTTTATCCATTGCTTCTTGCATTTTTTCCCTGAAAATATGTTTATTGTATTCTACCTTTGAATGATAATTTAGCTAGGTATAGAAGACTAGCTTTTATAAGTTAGGAATTGCATCTGGCTGCATGAATAGCAATTTGATCGATGAGGTTGGTTTGGGACACTTGCCAAAACAGAGATTATTTCTTTTTAATGTAGTAAGTAGTTGGAGATTGGAAGTCTTAGGGTGTTGCAGTTGCTCAGAGAAGTCATCAAATCTCCTTCTACTTTACAAGTCTGCATCTCTCACCATGTGGTTTTAGTTCTCAGTGTCACAAATGGTTCACATATCTATATTCATTAAGTCTATGTTCCAGGCAGGAAGAAGGAATAGGATAAGGACAACATGTACAGGCAGCTTTGTCTGTCTTTTTTGCTAAGGAAATAACAGATTTCCAGGGACCACAGCCCAAATAACTTTCTGCTTCTATTTCTGTGTCACGTGGCCAATCCTAGTCCCAAGGGAGTTTGGGGAAATGAGTATTTTTAAGCAGGTACATTGCTGTTCTAAGTAATAGTAGACTTATGTTAGTTAGCAAGAGGTGAAAATAAAATAAATACTATGTAGAAAACTAGCAGTGTTTGCCACACAGATTCATAATTATTTCTTTTCTGTACAGGAAATTGCTCCTTTTTTTTTTTTTTTTTTTTTTTTTTTTTTCGGTACACGGGCCTCTCACTGTTGTGGCCTCTCCTGTTATGCACAGGCTCAGTGGCCATGGCTCACGGGCCCGGACCGGGGCACGAACCCGTGTCCCCTGCATCGGCAGGTGGACTCTCAACCACTGCGCCACCAGGGAAGCCCTCCATATTTGTTTTAATCTAGTTGATGGGAAATCTGATACTAGTCTTTTTTTTTCAAGTCCCCTTCTAATTATTCCATTGATTCTATAGTCTTTGTGTAAATTCTTCCATTTTTTGATGGTATTGCTTCTCTTTCATCATGTTGGCTTTCATCAAATGTTGGAGGATTCTCACTTGAGCACCTGTTTCTGTAACTGAGTTTCTAGGCTAGTTTGCTGGCTGGCTCTGTTGTACTGCTGCTTGACTTGACCTTCCAGGGTAATCTGGGGAGTGGGGGGGGGGGGGCGCTGCTGTAGCACAGGGCATCTCAGCATTTAATCCTCCATATGGGGCAACCCTGTACTTTCTGGGAGTTGCAAGCCAGCTCAGGCTCTGCCAGTTCTCTCTTTCTTAAGATCTGAGAGTCACTCCTCTTTTATGAGTCAGATGCATCTACTACTGCTGCTTGTAGAGTAGGGAGAGCAAAGTACAGGGGTAAACTCACCTGGCCCCTCCCTCTGAGGTATCACAGTGAATCACCCTCCTGGCTGTTCTTGGTCTCATTAGCCTGTAGTTCCCTCCACCTCCAGGCAGAAAGATTGTTCAGTGCTTCTTCCATCTGTGTCTTGCAGCTTCCTCCTAGGCTTGTCCTGGCCTCCAGCCTCACTCCCTGGCTGCTGTTGCCTCTGCAGTTTTCCATTTGCATTCTTTTAAGATTTCTCATAGTTCCTGTCCTCTCTTCTTTCCAAGTAAGACAATACATATGCATTCATTTCCATGGATATGATGGATTTGATGTGAGAAGAGGAAGTCTGCAGTCTATGCTTTTTTCCAACTTGAAAATTAAAGCCTTTTTCAAATATGTTATGAAACACATCTATATGTTTTCTTTCATGAGATTATCTCTGTTGCCCCATAAAGGAGCTTGTGTAGTTATTATGACATGCAATTCACAGATGAGGAAACAGAGAGTAGGGTTAATTATGCTGATCTCCTACATCTAAGAAATACCTTTCTCTTTGCACAGCATTTGCGTTTTTATAGTTGCATTTGCTGTGTGTCCTTCCGCTTATATTCTCACTCCTGAAGGCCACTTGTTGCACCATTAGGGAAATTTGAAAGGCAAAGCAGCAGCTCTCTCTTTCCTGAGTGACAAAGCCCTAATGAGCACGCTAATCCACATGGCATCCCAGACTGAGTCTGTCTCCCACCTTCTCTTGTGCCTGGCGTTCTTGCTTCCACATGGATATTTCCGCCTTGGTCTCTCCGGTGCCTTCTAAAACTTCTAAATTTATCTCTCTTGTGTTCTCAGCTCCTTACCCTCCAACCTAGAAAGAGGTCAGAAAAGTAACTGACCCTAAGCTTTGGTGCTCGAAACCAGAACTATAATAGCATAACATTCATGTCCCAAATGTTCAAGGTAGGGAGAGTCCAAAGGGAATCGAATCCTGTCCTTTACAAAGTTAAAAGGAAGAAACCCAGGGAAATGAATAATCTCAAGGGATAAAAGTGGTGCTAGACAGAATCAGAGCCAAAGAGTAAAAATATAGAAGAATAAGAAATAACAAAGAGAAACAAAAAGAAGAAGAAGGGGGCTTCCCTGGTGGCGCAGTGGTTGAGAGTCCACCTGCCGATGCAGGGGACGTGGGTTCGTGCTCCGGCCCGGGAGGATCCCACATGCCGCGGAGCGGCTGAGCCCCTGAGCCATGGCCACTGGGCCTGCGCGTCCGGAGCCTGTGCTCCGCAACGGGAGAGGCCACAACAGTGAGAGGCCCGCGTACCGCAAAAAAAAAAAAAAAAAAAAAAGAAGAAGAAGAAGAAGAGGAAAAAGAGCAGGAGAAGGAGGAGTAGGAGAAGCAGAAGAACAACGATTACCGCCGCTATCACCATCACCACGGATTAAGGGCCTTAGATAGTTTTCTCAAACTGAATTATGGTACATGAGGCTCCAATGTTCCGACTCCTGGTAATCTGACCTGTGGGTGGGTAATGTTGGCGTAAAGACACAGGTTTGGAGTTAGCGCCCCTCAGCTTTTCTCTCAGGCCCTTTCTCACCATCAAAGCTAGATGTTCCGATGAATTTAGGAGAAGACTCACATGTTATTCTCTTCTATGCAGTATATGTAGAATTAATTTCAGGTCCTATATACATCTCTTTAATTTACTAATGAGAATTTGGGGCTTCATGAGAGTGCTAGAGTAGGTCATTTGGAATATGTAATAGAGAGTCTATAGTCTATGGAAATTTGGAATTATCTTATGGTCCAAGGGGAACCTTGCCAAGAACAACAGTAATTATTTTCAATTACTCTAGACTTTCCACAACTGAGTGAAGATGAGGTGTGTTTATGCCCATAATAAATTAACGGACGATATACCATCTTAGCTATAAATACCTCTTTCAAGATCGTGCAACCAATATCGGATGTAATAATAATTAGTGGGAAGAGAAATAATAGCTTTTGGGAGCTTTGATAGTCCTATGAAGTAGATACTGATAGGCAGAGTATGTTTGCCCAGTTTCACTTTTAGAGCTCTTTCACCTTAACTGTTACAGAAAAAAGCCTAATGAAACTGAAGGGTAGAAGATGACAGAGCTCTCTGTATTTCTAGCATATTCTTTACAAATGATGCCTACTTATAGATCTTGGCATCTTTCCTGGTATACATGACTCCTTTTCTTTCTACCAGATCAGCTTGCCTCCTGAGAGCTTGCTTTTGTAACTCCCAGGACCTTGATATTCCCGTGGCATACTGAGCTGCAGAGCAAGCAAGAGGAAAGCAAGATGACAAAAACAAACTCCAAAGGAGAAAGTTCAGTTCTGTGGATCCCTGCAAAATCTCGCAGCTGTGATACAGAGAGATGCCCACTCTGCACATGTCTTCACTGAACTCTCTCAGGTGTACCCTCACACCACCAGCTTTGTTATGAAATGACCCCATTCTTCCTGTGGGTTCTGGAGGAAAGAGCCTGAAATGACCCGTGGGATAGACTAATGGTCCTAGGAAAAAGGTTTAACGGGATGGAGGTTGCCCCGAGCTTACTTAAATTTCATCTCCTTCATAAAAATTTACCTGGCTACCCAACTGAGGATGCTTTTCCAGTTCTCTGAATTCCTAAAACCCTCAGAATATATTGCATATTCTGATGTTTAGCTTATATTCCTAAGTACATTTTTCTGGTTGCTGTTGGTTTAGAACTGGGTCTTCCCCACGGAGGATCATCTCCATATGTTCAGGGATGATGGTTCCGAGCTCTCAGGGCTACAGAGAACCCAGACACTGGACACAGGGACTTAGTAAATACTGGTTCACTTGACCTTAGAGAAATTGACCTCAGGCCAATAAGCTTTTATTTAAAGAAAATGAAGCCATTTTTAATGTCCACAGAGTCCTAAACAGAAGGAGTCTGACATGAATCCAAGAAGGAGAGATTCCTTCAGTCAGGCCCAGAATATATGCACAAAACCTCTGCAGCTGTGGCTGGTGCATATAGGAATGCTTTGTTCCATGAATGCTGGCGACTAATGAGATATTAACTGAAAGTTGCTCGGGTAGGTAGGAGGCTGCTCCCTGACTCTTTGCTATAAACCTACCTAAATCACAGGGTAATAGTATGAAGTGAAAAATAAAATGCTTGTAAGATAAATCCAGCAGAGGGATTTTTTTAAAAAATAAAGCAACATTATTGAGGTTGCTTTACAATAAAATGGACATATAATAAAACGTACCCATTTAAAGTGGGTTTGATAACTTTGGACAAATGTACACATTCACGTACCCAACACCCCAGTTAAGATAGAGAATATTTCCAAATCTCCAAAAGGTCCTTGCTGTTCTTTTGCTGTCAATTCCAACTTGCCCCCCTACTCACAGCTGCAGGCAACAACTAATATGCATTCTGTGGCTGTAGGTTACTTGCATCAAAAACAATAAAATACTTAGGAATAAATTTAACCGAGAAGGTGAAAGACCTGTATATCGAAAACAACAAAACACTGATAAAAGTAATTGAGGAAGACACAAATAAATGGAAAAGTATTCCATGTTCATGGATTGGTAGAATTTATATTGCTAAAATGTCTATATTACCCAAAATGATCTATAAAGTCAATACAATCTCTATCAAAATCCCACTGGCGTTTTTCACAGAAATAGAAAAAAATCCTAAAAGTCTTATGGTATCACTAAAGACCCTGAATAGCCAAAACAATTTTAAGAAAGGAAAACAAAGTTGGAGGCATCATACTTTCTGATTTCAAACTATATTAGAAAGCTATAATAATCAAAATAGTATGGTATTGGCATAAAAAGAGACTCACAGACCAGTGGAAAAGAATAGAGACCAGGCATAAACCCAGGCATATACAGTCAACTGATATTTGACAAGGGTGCCAAGAACATACATTGGGAAAGGATAGTCTCTTCAATACATGCTTCTTAGAAAACTGGATAGTTACATGCAAAAGAACGAAACTGAACCCCTATTTTATACCACTGCATTGGGGAGCTTGTAGTTGATGTATTAAATTAAGAAGATGCAGATCATGACCTGCTGAATGAGGAGGCACAAACTACCCACACCCATTGGCAGGTAACTCACTTAGCATCCGAATTCTTACTCTGGGGAAGTGAAAACCTCGGGGTTGTTTTCATTTAAGGCACAGATTCAACGCACTCCCACAAAGGAAGCAGAGGGAGAAGGACACAATGAGCTGGGGAAATGCAGTCTTCCATCTAGGTCACAGGTGAACAGGAAATAGAGAGCAGGGTAGCAAGTGCCTATTATTTATAAGGTGGCTGGGGAGGAGGTCACTGACTTTTTGCAGGCTCAACTCTAAGTGTTTATTTTAAAAGGTGCCCCAGGAAAAGCAAAGCAGGAGCTTGAGGCAGGAATTCTAAGCTTGGGTCCTTATCTAAATGACCAGACTCTGGTGTGAGCAAGGTCGTCGTACTGTAAATGCCAAGGCAGCAACTCAAAGTAGTTTTTTTTCTCATCTCAACCATTCACAAACATCAAGTCAAAATGGATTACAGACTTAAATGCACGACCTAGAACCACAAACCTGCTAGAAGAAAACATTGGAACAAAACTTCCTTGACATTGGTCTTGGCAATGATTTTTTGGATATTACATCAAAAGTACAAGAAACAAAGCAAAAATAAACAAGAGGAACTATATTAACTAAAAATCTGCACAGCAAAGAAAACAATCAACAAAACGAGAAGGCAACCTACAGAATGAGAGAAAATATTTGCAAATCACATATCTGATAAAGGGTTAATATCCAAAATATGTAAAGAACTCATACAATGCAATATCAAAAAAACAAATAAACTGATTTTAAAAAATGGGTAAAGGTCCTGAATAGAATTTTTTCAAAGAAGGCGTACAAATATCCAGGTATGTGAAAAGATACTCAGCATCAATAACCATCATGCAAATGCAAATCAAAACCATAATGAGATACGACCTCATACCTATTAGGATGGCTTTTATCAAAAAGACAAGAGATAACAAGTGTTTGTGAGGATATGGAGAAAAGGAAACCATTGTACGTGTTGGTAGAAAGTAAATTGGTATAGCCGTGATGAAAAACAGCATGGAGCTTCCTCAAAAGGTTAAAAATAGAAATACCATATGATCCAGCAATCTCACTTCTGGGTATATATCTGAAGGAAACAAAATCAGTATCTCAAAGAGATAGTGGACCCACATATTTATTGTGGCATTGTTTACAAAGCCAAGATGTGGGAACAGCCTAAGTTTCACAATGGATAAATGGATAGAGAAGATATGGTATCAATTATGATTCAGCCATGAGAAAGCAGGAAATCCTCTCATTTGCAACAACATAGATGAATCTAGAGGACATTATGCCAAGTGAAGTTAGCCAGACAAAGACATATTCTGTATGGTGTCACTTATATATGGAATCTACAAAGAAAAGGTCAAACTCGTAGAAATAGAGTGGAATGGTGGTTACCGGGAGCTGGGAGGGTAGGGGAGATGGGGAGGTGACCGTCAAAGGGTACAAGCCTTCAGTTATAAGGTGAATAAGCTCTGAAGATCGAATCTATAGCATGGTGATTATAGTTAGTAATACTGTAGTGTGTAGTTGAAATTTGTTAAGTGAGTAAACCTTAATTATTCTCATCACACAAATAGTAACAAAGCGAGGTGATAGGTGCATTCATTAACTTGATTGTGGCAATCATTTCACAAAGTATACTATGTCAAATCATCACGTTGTACACTTTAAATATACACAACTGTATTTGTGAATATTACTTCAGTAAAGCTGGTAAATAAATACACACACACTTACATAAATGCACAAATACATACATACATGAATTTTTAAAACAGACTCCTTTCCACATTAAATTACCTTGGCACCTCTTTCAAAATCAGTTAACCGTATAAGAGTAGGAGTATTTCTGGACTCTCTATTTTTTTCCATTGATATGCATGTTTATTTTTCTGCCAGCACCCCACTGTCCTGATTACTGTAGCTTTACAGTAATGTTTGAAATCTGGTAGTGTATGTTTTTCAGCTTTATTCCAGTTCTTCTCTTTTTTTTTTCAAAACTGCTTTGGTTTTTTTTTTTTTGTTTTTGTTTTTGTTTTGCTTTGGTTTTTATAAGTACTTTGTTCTTATAATATAAATATTAGAACCAGCTTGTTCACTGGGATTTGTATTGTGATAGCATTGATTCTATTGATCGGTACAGGGAGAACTGTCATTTTTTGGCAATATTAAATCTTCCAATTCACAAACATTTATATCTCTCCATTTGTTTACATTTTGTTTATTTTTTTCTCAGGTGTGTCATATACTATTTCCACAGGTATTAAGCATATTTTGTTAAATTTGTCTCTAAAGTATTTCATATTTTGGATACTAATAACAGTATTCTTTCATTTCGATTTTCAGTTTTTCAGTCTTTCTTCCTATTGGCGGCTGGCCTGGGCGTGATGAAGTTAGGGTCCCACTCCTGCTTCTTGTGTCAGTTCTCACACTTCTTAGCATGAGGTCTGGGTATCTTATAATTTGGCCGTGAGGACAAGATGCTGAATACAGATGTGCCTTCAGAAACCCAGCTGCCTGACCATCCTCTCCCCCTTGAACACTGGTCCACAGGCTTCTTCCTCTGCCTAAGGTTTTCAATTGCTCAGACAATTAAGAAGATATTTATTAAAGCGGTCTGCAGTGCCTAGATTTCAGTTGCTGTTTTCTAAACAGTGGCTACTAAACGAGCAGCTGTGCTTGTTCAGATCTGATTGCCATACACAATTCCTATTCTATTCATTAAGGGGTGAATCATGTGTTTATTAGTTGAAGCACACCCCTGGAAGTGTGCTTGTATTATTAGTCCCATCTGAGAGCAAAGGAAAGAGTTTCAGTGAAAGAACATCATAAAAATGCCTCTTCTTTGCATACTACCCTACACCTTCGCTTGCATGATCTCATCTGGTTTTCAGAGACCCTCCTGGCTGGGTGAGTTCCTTGCTACGACCTCTGTTGCAGCAGATGAAGAGACAAGGATGGTTTGACATCCACGGTCCTGTAGAAGGTCAGTGGTGGAGCATAAGACAGAATGCTGGCCTCCTGCTTCCTGGCTCAACCCTCTCTCCACCCCTACATGCTCTTAAATTATAGTGACTCAGTGGGATGGGAGGACGGGAACAGAGCCTGGACAGAAGACAAGGCAGCGCTGACATCAGGGGACTGAAAGGAAGCCAAATCGAGGACACATCCTAATTGCCCAGAAACGGATGAGGACTCTGTTGAAGGTCCTTCCTGACTGAAGGCGCATGTCCCACTGCTTGGACACATCTCCCAGCCCCAGTGGTCCCCCAGCCCAGAGAGATCAATGTCTAGAGTCTTGGGCTCAAGATCTCCATTCACTGCTAGCCTAGAAGCTTCTGCAGAAAGCTGCTCCTCTGTGATTTAACATCCTCTCTTCTGCTTCTCCCCTCCCTCCAGCCTATCGGGTACACCTACTGGAGCTCATCAGAAGCTCTCACCTGAATGCAAAACGGTTTCAGAGGGGATGTTCCCTAGGGGAATGGGATGCTCTCCTGTTGCTTTTGTACTGACCTGGGTTTTCATCGGGGCTGGCGCCCTTTGCTCAAGAGAAGAGAGCTGGATTTTTTTTTTTTTCTAATGCATTTTCAAGCACTTAGAGAGAACTATTTCTCTAGAGGGGAAAAGGGTGATTATTAGTAGGAAGAAAGAGGTGATAGAGGAGCAAGTCCAAACATGTCCTGCAGGAAAGGGGCTCAGTATTTCCCTTTATTTGCTCCAGCGAAAAGAAAATGCCAAAGGTGACTCCAAGGTCAGCGACTGACAGCCCCCTTCTCCTCTACTTGGAATGAGATCTTTGCATCAATTCTACTTGTTTTTAGATGGTAGGCGAAAAAGGAAATTGACATTTCAAACTGATGTGGGAAGAAAAATATTTGGGGAGAAGCCCAATGAATATTATAGTTTCGGGATTAAGATACAAACAGTGAGGGAATCCCAATGGTAACAATATCTCTAAGGATAATTATTATTGAAGCAGCCACTATGTACTACATACTCTGCAATATCAATATATATTCATATCTATATATATCAATGTGTGTGTGTGTGTGTGTGTGTGTGTATATATATATATATATATACACACACACACACACACACACAACTCATTAAGTAGGCATGACTGTTCCTCTTTTACAAATTAAAACAGAAAAACAGAAACAATTGCTCAAGTTTGGTAAGGCAAAATAACTTGCCCAAGCCCTAAAGTTTGTAAATAGTGTAAATAGAGTTTGGAATTAATTCTATTTGGTTCCCCAGACCATAATCCTTGGTAAATGTTTATATGTTTAGCACTGTGATCAAAATGCTTATTTCTCTAAAATGACAACATTAGGGACTGGTGTCCCAGACTGAGGCTCCAATGAGTATTGCATCTCAGTGGGGTCACCACATATGTCAAACATTGAAGGTTTGGAGACTCAGCTACATGCATTCATCCGAGGATGACAAAGCCTTGGTGAGTTGATCTGTAATAGCCAAATTTATAAGAGCATGATTTTTATACCAGTAGACTGTCCACTCATAGCAGGGTGATTTCTCCTTTCTGAGCATATTTAGATCAATTCCTTAGAAAGATTAATCTAGCACTTGGAGGTAGGTAGGATTGGATCACATCAAAGAGGAAGATGGGGAGAACAGTTTGGAATAAAAGTAATAAGTACAAGCACTAGGATAATGGAACTGGAAATAGACAAGAGCTACTGAAACTAAACTCTGCCTGACTCGGCAGCTGTCTGACCTTAGTGCAGGGGGAGAGGAAGAGGAATTAAAGATTTTTCAGTTTTTTAGCTTCATGCGGAAAAACAGGTGATCTCTTTTTAGGGAAGTAAATAATTATAGCATGAGGTGTATATAGATTTGAACATGGGGACTTTAAATTTCAAGTAAGTTCAAAAGAAGATGCCGATTTAGCACCTAACATTGCAGGATTAATTAGGATAAAACAATGGTTTAGGGTTTTCAGGGAGCACTGAAGATACAGAGGACACCTAGATTGAAATTTTATTGGGGGCAGGAATTATGACTATTAGTTATTTGTATCCCCCTATAACACATCCCCCTCCTACTATCCAGCTCCAATGCCACCTCCATTCTCAGCACCCTAGATTCTTCTGTAACTTCATGTCATGGACTTTGAACAAGCTTTGGTTGAATGATACAGTAAAGCATATTCACTGGGGTCCCTTTGTTCTCAGCACTAGAGAAGCATTACCTGCCATTCAGGAATGTTGCCTTTAGTTGGGGGAGGATGTTTCCCTACTTAGTTTAGATACTGAGTGTTGCTATAGGGCCCACATATAGGCTTTTATTTATTTATTTATTTATGGTTGCATTGGGTCTTCGTTGCTGCGCGTGGGCTTTCTCTAGGTGCAGCGAGCGGGAGCTACCCTTCGTCGTGGTGTGCAGGCTTCTCATTGCGGTGGGTTCTCTTGTTGTGGAGCCCAGGCTCCAGGTGCGTGGGCTCAGCAGATGTGGCCTGTGGGGTCTAGAGCTCAGGCTCAGTAGTTGTGGTGCATGGGCTTAGCTGCTCCGCGGCATGTGGGATCTTCCCGGGCCAGGGCTCGAACCTGTGTCCCCTGCATTGGCAGGCGGATTCTTAACCACTGCGCCACCAGGGAAGTCCCTATAGGCTTTTCTCTACTCCTTGTGGTGGAGGAAAGAAACCCTAGGAGAGGCGGATGCAGTCAGCTGATGTCTTCGGTTGGTATCCCAGGGGCAATCACTTTAGGCACAGCTGGGTGAAGGAAAGAGTTTTAAATATGGTAGGAAGAAGAGCTGACTCCTTTCCCACACCAGAGCCTCCGAACAACATGGAAATGTCCGCGGACCAGGCATCTTGCCGAAGACCGTATGAGTCAGGTTCCCTGAGGCTCTCAGACGATGTGTCCAAAAGCCTTGTTTGGCCCGTTCTCCTCTCTAAGGCACTCGAGAGTCCTAAGAGCTAAATCTCACCATGGTGGAAAGCAGCAGGGCTGAGCAGATGCCTCTGGCTAGAGGGGAATGAGGAAGTCATTCTTGTGACAATTTTTAAAGAGCATCACTTAGTCCGAAATGCTCCCAGGACCCCCAAACCTATTATTCTTTCTCCTTGTAAAACACTATTGTAATAATAATATAATTATATTTATATATTATATTATGTACTATATATTAAATAATATATAACATATATCAAATAAATTAATGATATATCATTAACAATGATATTTATATTATATGTATTATATATGACATAACAAACATAATACATATTTATAACATATATAATATATATACTACATTAATGGATGGCTTTATCTTATTAATAATAATCCAATAATAGCAACAGTTCACACTTGCTACGTGCCAGACACTGTGCCACACTTTACACTCTTCAAATTTAATCCTCACAGAGCTTTTGTATAATATTTTTATTAGGTATTTTTTTAATCCCCATTTTGTTTACCATTTTGTAATCCTAGACTCTCAGAAGGGAGAGCTATTTCGAGACCACCCAGGCTAGACCCAGTCATGAACCTGGCAGTCCATGTTATCTAAGAGTAGGCCTGTCTGATTCCTACTTTTTCTAGCCTTCTTAAACCTACCTATCGGTTGTATCTTGGATTCTTTATCTCTCAGAGTGTCTGTCGCAGTCTTCATCTTCTCAACTGCCAAAGAACACCTAATCCTGCATCCTGAGGCCCACAAGATTCTGAGAGTCCTTTTTGTCCATATGCAAAAATACCAAACTCATTTATTCGCATTAATCTCACCCGGTATGTACCAGAAATCCGTTTTTTACTCTAAAGTTACCCAAAGAGCCAATTATTCCCCTAGATTGTTTTGAATTAAAAATAACCTTGCGGGGACTTCCCTGGCGGTGCAGTGGTTAAGACTTCGCCTCCCAAGTCAGGGGGTGTGGGTTCGATCCCTGGTTGCGGAACTAAGATCCCACAGGCTTCATGGTCAAAAACCAAAACATTAATCAGAAGCAATATTGTAACAAATTCAATAAAGACTTTAAAAAAAGTAACCTTGAGTACTCATATGTGCACCCTCTTCTGCCCTACCTGGACATCACTACTGAGTTCTTGGGAAGCGCTTACCCCCCTTAACAGGTTCAGTAATGATCTAGCCACTCACCAAATAGCAGATGATGGCACTGAAAAGTATACCACAGGAAACTACTCGAAATCTTGACTCAGAATCTCCTCTACACGGTTGTCGTTTATTAAATAACATGACAAAAGAATTTGAAATTTCACATCACAAATATTTGCTTAGAACAGGTCTGTGAATCTCTTAACACACAGAGTTGGCAATTCTGGAGTGTGAATAATGTCATCCAGGTGGACGTTGAACCGCCGACACTTTGCCCATAGGCAGCTGGGTCTTGGCTTATGGAACACGAGCAGGTAACCTGTGTAGAAGGACTAATTGGCAGGTGACATAATCAGCCCCCACTTCCACAGTGGACACTGTTGTAGGGATTCTCAAGACGGGACGCACAGAGCAAATCGACGTGAGCGTGAGCTAAGTGCCTTCCCTCGCAGGTCAACAACAAAGAGTCTGTTGTGTCACGATTCACGTGTCAGCAATTCACCTGTGTGTGAATTCCCATTTCTTGAGCGCTAAATTCAAAGACTCTGAAAGGCATTCCTTTTAACTTCCAAATTCCTTGCCAGTATTGGTCTATTGGATCAAATTGTTCTATTCAGTCTTTTTTCTACCAGACAGCTGGAACTTGGGGTAGAAGTAACTAAAGAGTGCTGTGACTGGTTTCACGTTGATTCTGGTGTATTTTAATTGAAGAAATATGACGTCCTAGTGCAGATTATACAACCTCTGCTCAGGAATCAGAATGGTGTGCCCTAATATCCAAACCATGCTGGCTAACTTAGTGTCCTGGAGCCCTGTGACCTGCAGTAAGAAGAATGACCGACTCCCCAGGCCTCATTTTCTAAGAGGCATTAACTCTACTGCATCATGGACCCGAGGGTTGGGAGCAGCATGGAGAGTGTCCAGCTTTTTGGAAAAACTAGTCCCTGTCTTGAAACAAGATCCACTTGTGCTTAGCTTATTTACATCTGAATTTTATTTTTCCAAGAATCCCAAATTAAAGCACTTTTAAGGGCATGATTCAAATATTTTTCAATCTATGGTGGTTTCTGTGTTTTTCATCTCCATTTTGCCAACTTTTTTTCCTGCTGCAGAACAAAGGCAGACTTGAAGGGAGACAGATGGGGTAAACATGTGTAAGGTGAGGGCTGCTTTAAATGACAGCTCTGGGGAAGGACAAAAATGGGCTCTCGTCCTCATGTTCATGGAACACTAAATATGAAGGAATCAAGCTGCGTTAGGACTCAAACGCTTATGGTAGCTCATATTGCATTGGGAGAAAATGTTAACATTAATAAGTTACATAAGAAAAGTTTCCAAGATCAACACGTTCAAGGCCAGCATATACATTCAGACATGCAATTACACCAGCCACATGAACTTACAGGAAAAGAAAATTCCGGTTTGCATGGCTGTGAGGTTTCTTTCGGTTGCCAGCAGTTTCGAGAGTGTATTGAAATTTTCAAATTAGCTGGGGATGTTTTACTCAATTGTATCTCTCAACGATCTTGTGTCAGTTTTTCTTCAAGGTCTGTGCATTTTACTGATTGAAATGCTCACACGCTGATTCATTGCAAAGGAACAGATCATCGTTATGAGTTTTTGTGTTTTTTTTGAAAGAAGAGTGTCAGAACTTTCTAAAATTCCTTTCTGTGTCTTCTCTCCATTTGCTTTCCCTCTTCATAACCCTTCCCTCTCTTTATCTGCATCACCTCCTCCTAAGTCATTTCCTATTACTTCTCTGAGAAACTTTTTCATCTGGTCTTTAAAAAGGATCCCTCCTTAATCCTAATGCATTCTATGGAGAACCAGCTTCCTAACGTCAGAGTAAGATTCCCTGAGAATACCTGGCTATGGAACAGGGTACAGGAGACCTGGAAATGCTGGTGTATAATCTTAAAATTCAAATCCTGTTCAGCAGAGCAATACCATCTGAGCTAGCTGCAAATGGTAAATAAATCCAGCTTATAACTTAATGATCCTTGTGTTTGTGTGTCTGTGAATACATTAAGAGCTCTCAAAGAAAATAATTGTGTAATCGTAAGTAAAAGACAGCAGTGAATCACAGGCAGTCACATAGAAACAGGTGTCAGTCCTCTGGCTCTATCAGTGGGGTTATGAGCACAGGGTTCTTCCCCCTTTCAGCTCACGGTGGCAGCGTGAATCCCACTCTAGAGGCAGTGGCTCAGGGTGTGAGGTTTGAGGGTCTTCATTACCTATTGTCTGCCCTGCAAAAATCATCTGCTTTACTTGGAATTGATTTCAAAGCCAGTTTCATGTGGTGTCTGCTATACCAAAATAAACAAACAAATTAGCCTCTGAGATACAAAAATTTACATGATTCGGTGAACTTAAAAGCTGTTAACTGTGAACTTATTAATTGAAAACCGCAGGACAATAATCAGCATGTCCTTCAGTGGAAAAAAAACCAAATCGCTTGTTTAAAGTGAATTTGTAAGGCAATAAAGATGTGAATTTCAAATAAACCTATGCCTCCAGCCTCTTGATATGATATTTTTAACTTTATCTTTGCTTTGTTTGTGGACTATATATTGATTGCTCTCCGAAAAAGTGCGCTAGAACTCTATTTCTCCACACGGGCTTTTTTTTTTTTCACTGCTCCTTGCAGGTTATCTTCATTCCAGTCATTCTTGTTTCTCTGCCTCCTGTCTAGAGAACTTTAATTAAAATGGTCTGCTAAAGCTTGAATCTCTTAAAGGGAGCGCTTGGAATCTTAAATGACGTTGTCATCACAAAACTCCCGAGGAACGTACGCCTTCCCCCTCCAACGTGTGCTCCAAGGGGAATGTTTGTCTAGAAGTTACTAGGGAGCACTGAGGACTGAAACATAACAAACTCTGGGAGGAAAATGACAATGATTTTTACATCCAGGAATTTAATCAGGCGCATTTCTGAGGTTTGGCCAGTCGAGCTGGCCAACCCACAATCCACCATGATCCTCATTTGATCTCAAAAAGAGGTCAGTAGAAGATGATGCTGTCTGTTCGCTGCCCCAACAGGCAGAGCCCATGGCATCTCAGAGCTTGTCTTCCAAACTGTCCCACTGTGGCCGATGTTCAGACTCCCCTGAGAACAAGGTTTCTGAACAGTAGTTTCATGTGATGATAAAAAACATGAAATCTGGCTTAGACTATTAGGTAAAAATTTAGTTTAAAAAATTTTTCAATGTCTATCATGTCACTTTACCAATGCTACTGGTTTCCTGTAAGAATCATATGACACCTTCCCCTTCATTCTTCATCTTTCTCCCCTGTATTTTCCTTTCCTGGTTGACTTATCCTGAGCTACCTGTGAAGTGGAAAAAGCCACCCGTTGCTCTTGATGGTTTCCTTCCCACGGAATTTAATCCTGAAGGTTGTGAGAGTTTCAGAGAAGGCCGAGTGCCATGAGCCCTCAGCTCTCCTGGGTCAGAGCAAGACACCCACTCCTGCAGTGCTCCATGAGCTGGAGCCCTGGCTTCAACAGCAACTCGGCACCAGCGGCCACGTTCAGGGTCAACAATCAGACTATTTTGAAGAAGACATTGATGGAGTGCAGAAATTATATGCATGGTTCATTAGGGCCTTGACTACCATGTGCCGTTATAATATACTCAACCCACCACATACAACGCTTTCAAGTGTTCCACTGATCTTTAGACATGCCTCCAAAGCTGACCTGCTAAAGCAAACAGGAGGTCCATATGGGTCGAGCATTACAAGTGCATAGCCCATTCCTATGCTCATCCCTGCTTTCCCTCTCTGAAGAAAGCCTTAACAAAGATGTGTTCTCATTTTATAAGACTTGATAGATTTGGAAAGTGGTCAACCAGATGCCAGTCAGATATGTTTTTAAAAGAATGACCTCAACTTCTTTGACATTATTCCACTGACAGGCGGCGGTGGTGGTGGTGGTGGTGGGGGTGCTCTTCCCTTGAATCTGGGCAACCGGTAGAGTAAAAGATGCTTAGTGACTTGTGAGGCTGGGTCAGAGGAGACTCAGCAGCTCCCCCTCTGGTTCTCTAGGAACATTCTCTCTCCGGATGCTTCTTCTTGGATCCAGCCCCATGCTGTGAGAAGCCTGAGCCACGTGCAGATGCCACATGTCAGTGTTCAGGGGACAGCCACAGCTGAGCCCATGTGCCTGGCGTGTGAGTGAGGAAGCTTCCAGATGATTTCGGCTCCCAGCTTTTTGAGTCACTGGCAGCCATTCACATCTTCCCAGCTGAGACCCCAAACATCGCAGAGCGGAGACAAGCCACCCTGCTGTGCCCTGTCCAAATTCCTGAGCCACCATCAGCCAGCATCAATAAAATGCCGGTTGTTTCATGTCACTACATCTACAGATAACTGGGACATAGGAAATAACAGCAGGCAAGGAAGGTGAGTACAGGATAAAAATAAAGATGGTCTCATATATTCCAGCCAAATGATTTGAAAGGGGAAAGAGACTCAAAAGCCATTGTCATGTCCTGGAAGGTAGACTTAGATGAAGACATAGAAGGTGGCTTTATTTGCTCCGCAGCTCACACAAAGTTTAGAAGGATAGAAAAAGGTGGGATTATGGAAACAGCTCAATAAGTTCTTGTCAGAATGATACGATAAACCAAATCTCACAAGATGAAATAAAGTAGAGATAAATGTAAAATATTCCATCTGTGTTCAAAAATAAGTAACCTGAACAATATGGTATGAAGGAGTCGTGACTTAATTAACCAGCAACACGATAAAAGGTTTCGACGTTGAGAGTAAGCTTCACATAAACCGAGAACCCAAAGAGGTTGCCTTGAGCAAGAAAGTGGTCTGAGGCCACACTGAAAGGAAGAAAGCCGCCGGAATAAGGAATTAGAAGGCATATTGCAAGGTCTTCCTCTGCTCTCTGGAATCTGGGAGCTCATTCTGGCCATTTCTCTTCAAGACCAACTGAAGCAGGCAACGTGGTCTAGAGGGTACTTGTGAAAGATCTGTCATGGATGGAGAACCTGGATTATTTACTTGGAAAACGATAGTATATGGGTTTCATAATAACGGTCTTCGATTTTATGGAGGCAAGTAAAGTTGCAGAGGTTGAGAATCCTTGTGTACAGCCCCAAGGATGGGGCCATGAACACTCTGAGTGGAAACTCCAGGGAGCCACACTGAATCAATATAAAGAAGAATTTTACACAAAGTCATCCAAAGTCATTCATTCTGTCCAAAGCTGGAGCTAAGTGCTGAGAGTGGCAAGTGAGTATCTCAAAATAAAAGGTGCTTGGTAGAGATGGTGTAGAGGAGATTAAAGAACCAAAAATCTTTACTAGTCATTTAACCACTGAGTTTCTCTGATTCTTTTGGAGATCATTTATAGTTCAACTTGTTTGAATAAAATGTCATTTATTCACTCATTTGTCCATTTATTCAACAAATAATTATTAAGTGCCTATGAGCTAGGTACTGCACCAGGCCACGTAGGGGACAGAAGAATGACTAAAAATTTATCCCTACCCTCTAGGATCTCATGTTATGGTCAATGGCTTGAGGTAAATATTGGAGTTAAAAGTATAAAAGAAACACCTGCAAAGAAGTAGAGTCAAAATGCTTTTAATTACATGTAGAGTGCAGTGCAGTGATCCTGAGATTTTTCACTGCTGCCTTTTAATGGTATGCTGAGAGAGACCCTGATACACGGTACAAGTAAGAATCTCACATCACTACCTATTTGCATCAGCTTCGGGCTCAGTGTTCGGGTTCTGTTTGAGAAATATACGAAATCTATACTGACATTTTGTTTCAGAAGCATTCATTCAGAGCTTCCCAATTCCCCAATTTTCTGATTTTTATCCCCCCTCAAAAGGAGACTTTAGCAATAGGAGGGAGCGATGAATTAAGAAGATTATTTATTGTGGTTAAAGAGGAAATAAATAGAAAAGTAGGACAGCCCCCGGGGTATTCAAACCAAACACAAAGATTACAACATTTATCACTACCCTAATAATACGCCATTCATTGTAACTATCACCTCGGTGATAATTACACGGGCTTTCCCAGGAGAACTCTTAGTAGCATATAGACCTAAGTGACTTACTTAAGGTTGGTTTAGTTTTGAACACACTGTCTGCTCTCTTACTGCTGCAGTGAAATCTCATGCCCCCCTCCCCCTCCCTCGCAAACCCAGAATAGTGGGTGCTTTGACAGTTGGCATCAGGGATCTTCCTCGGCCAGCTGTCAGAGGGGTCTCTTCCTTGGAGGCGGCACGCATTACAGAAGCGACACATGTGTGCAGCTCCTCCCAGCCCGGCAGCCAAGGCAGACAGAGCAGCGAGCCAGCAGCCCTGGCTTCCCCGTGCAACCGGCTGCGGCACGCCCAGCACCTCGGCTCTTCATCAGGAAGGAGAAGAAAGCGTCAGAGGGGGATCTAGGACCATCTTGGCTTTGGGTTTGAGAAGTTTTAGGGTTATTTAGTTCCCCTTCTCATCTCACAGCTGGGACAATCTATTAAACATCACCGAAAGATGGCCATTCAGAGCAGAGAGAGATCACTACTTTGGGGTGACTCCTCATTCTTTTATAAGTTCTCTGTGTATTGAAATAAGACTGGAATCCCTACAATAGATGATGTGGCCGTCATGGACCCGCCCTCCACTGACTTTAGAACATATGGAGAGTAACGTATGTCACTCCTCACCTCCAATCTACTCCACCCAGACTAAGCAACTCTCGCCCCTCTTATTTCTTTTATGGCCTGATTTCCATGTTCTCATCCTCGCCACTGTCTGCTTGGACACTTTCTAGTTTTCTAATGGTCCTCTTCATGTGGTTTGCAGCTTTCAATACTGCCGCTGAGATAACTTCTTCAGGGAACCGTGCAGCTACCACTTCCTTAAATTGGGCACATCCTTCCTAGATTTGACATATTTATCTTCTATGTCTTCATTTGTGCCCATTCCAAGGCCAAGTCCAGGCCCACACAGAGCTAAGATTAAAACCCTGATAAAGACCTTCCTCTATGTAAATATAGATCCATTGTTCAAACTGCACAATTCCACCTAACTTCATGATCTAAATCACTGTTTATTTACCTTCTTCCTAAGGATGTTGTTCATGCATTAATTCAACAAAGATTAATTGAGCACCTATTCTGTGCCAAGCACTGCACTAACTTTGTTAAATTCTTTGCTGAAACCAACTTATGTTAAGACCGTGTCACATTGCCCCCTCCAAGGGGGAGCGAGCTGGGTTTGATGTGGTGAAACCATGCTGTTTCTCAGGCATTCCGCTTATTCTCAAAGTACTCGCAAGCCCTCACGTAAATCATCTATTTCTGGGGTTGCTGTGGGTCCTATTAAGCTTACCAAACTGGGGTTGACGTTACCTCCTTTTCTCTGCTTTTTGAAAATCAGGGTGTTTGACCAGCTCCAGTATCCGGACTCTCAATCTATAAATTCTCATAAGCCCTAGGGTAAAATTCACCAAAGCCTAGGGGTCTGGACCCATTTTAAAGGTTAGATGATCTCCTTGACCAACTAGATTTCTATCCTTTCCAGTTCTTGAAGGAGAACAAGGAAGCAAAGGGAGGCTGGGAGGCTCTGTTCCCTCTGACAGCTGTGAACTTCACACCATCTGCTCCAGTCAGGGCCTGGTTCCTTTCTGCCTCTCCTCCAAACAGAAGGAAAAGTTGTTTCTGTTGCCTTCAGTTTCAGCTTTTCCTGGCACACGATGCCCCTTGATAATTTTATGGAGTGGATCCCATATTTTGTACATGCCCTTTTATCAGAGAACACTGTAAAAAGCAGCAAAGTTCCCTCTCGTCTCTGCATCTCTTTTCCTTCCTCCGTGTAATCACGTATGGTTGTGTTGTCAGAGTTCGCTTTTCTCTTAGATCCTTCCCTCCTAGTGAAGAACATTCACGTTTACAGTCTGTAACCAGGAGGCTATAACACATTTCCTTTGAAGTCTTTGAAATCTGCTTTCCTAAAGTCCAGTGTTTAGGTCTAACTGCTGAATATTTAACTTCCTTGCTTCTCTGGACTCCTGGATGAGGCTTTCCCTTAATTCCAATGTCTCTGTCGTATCTTCATCCTCAGTAAGACCAGAACAAGTCTGAAGTAGGCTGTATCTTCTGAACCAGGAAATGATCAGCTAGGAAAAGCAAGGCTTTATGAGCTCCATGTTGCACTAATAACTGCAATGGTTAGGTAATTGAATTCTAACAACCTCCTGATGATGCAAGTATAATTATTCTCCTTTACAAATGGAGACATGGAGGTTGCCAAGGATAATGTCCTTGCCTGAACTCAGGCAGATAGCTTCTTTCTGGGGCTGACCACGCTTCCCAGCCTCCCTTGAAGTTCAAGCCAATGGAATGTGAATGTAAGCAATTCGTGCCATTCTGGTCCAACCCATTAAAAAGTCCCCCTCACCCAATCCCCACGCTCTTTCTTCTTCCACTGGTGTGATGCAGATGCCGGAGGGTCCTGGAAGCCAAATGTGGAATACAGCGGAGATGAAAGAATGAAGGAAGCTGGGTTACCGAGGCTGTGTTTGCAAAAGAGCCTCCCATTAATCAGGAACACCTTTTTTGAACTTAAGTAAGAATGAATCTTTTATGTCATTGAGACTTGAGGTTTTACCTGCTACTCTCACCAATGTTACCCACATTACAACAGTAAGAGCAATTAAAACTATCTGGAATGCAAACCCGTATTTAGTTATAACCTCCAATCTTCAGGTTCCTCCTTTATATAATAGGGATGGTAACAGTACTATCTCAGTGGTTGCTGGGGGCGCTATGTGAAATAATGCTGGCGAAGTGCTTGGCAACGAACGGTGCGCCCAACGTTTAGGATCTGCTCAGCAAATACACAGCAGGACTAATACGATCAAGACACTGCCCCTCCCTGGAGCCAGACCTGCCTCTAGAGCCACTTTGTAAACGCTTTATAGTGACTTTATCTATGCCATTTCCTTGGCCGAGTGGTCTTTTATATCATAACCCCAGCACATTCTTTCTAATTATCTTTCCCTTACCTACACCTACACGTTCTTCTCTGTGATTTTTTCCTCAGGTTAGTACCACCCTATATAGAAAAATGAAGACCTTTTTTATTGATTTCTATGGGTGTAATTCATTGATTTCAGATTAAGTATACACTTCCTTCATTGTCATCATGTTACCAAATATAATGATATAGAGTCATCCCTCAGTATTCATGGGAGATTGGTTCCAGGACCCTCATGGATACCAAAATCCAGGGATGCCCAAGTCCCTTATACGTAATGGCACAGTATTTCCGTGTAACAAACGTGCACACTGCAGTAGACTTTAAATCAGCTCTAGATGACTCATAATACCTAATCCAGTGTAAGTGCTACGTAAACAGTTGCTGGCGCATGGCAAATTCAACTTTTGCTTTTTGGAATTTTCTAGAAAATTGTGAATATTTTCTATCTGTAGTTGGTTGAGTATCCAGATTTGGAACCCACAGATATGGAGGGCCAACTGTATTACCTCGGAGATAAGATTTGACTGCTTGGCTAAAATTTCCAAGTGACTTTACTCCAACGTCTGAAATAACATTTAAGGTCTGAGACAGTCCTTTAGAGCAGTGCGTCACAAACTTTTATTTGTAGACAAATCACCTGGATATCTTGTTAGGATACAGAATCTGACTCAGTGGAGCTGGGGTGGAGACAGAGATTTTGCAGAATCAACGAGCTTGGAGTAGCAAGACCCTAGAGGTTTATAAAAATATTGGTCAACCACCAGTTTGGTTGCATTTCATTTAATGCATGCCAGGTGATAAACTTATTCTTTGCAAAAGCCAGATAAAGAGGAAACTAAGCCATTCAATAAAGAAGAAGAGAAATGAATAGGTCTTTTAGGGCCAGAATAAGAAAAGTCAATGCAGAAAGTAAAACTCCATTTTCAAAAGATTCAGAGAAACAATCTCAGAGTCTTTTAATGTATTATACAAGGAAATAGAGAAATACATTAAGAATGAGAAGGATAAGAGAAAACGTTGTCTTTTATTAGCAGTAGTTCTCAAATTCTCAAATTGAGCGCACATCAGAATCGCCTCAAGGCTGGTTAAAACATAGACTGATTATTCTGTGGTCAGGACTACCTGATAATTTGCATTTCTAACAAGTGCCCAGGTAATGGTGACGCTGCTGGTCAGGGGACCACACATTGAGAACCTCTGGATGAAAGGATGGGAAAAATCGTTGGCAAACGTCCAAAAAGTCAGGTTATTCTATCTCAGTCTATACACAGGGAAACCTGGGAATAGAGGAAAGGAAAATGAAGCAAAATAAGAGAAACAGTTAAAATCCATTCCAGGCCCTGAAAACTTGAACTAGAAACACTTAGGAACATGCCCAGAGTAATTTCAGGATCATCAGCTGTCATTTTAAAGATTTTTTTTGAAGGGTAAACAATTTGACCAAAGCAGGAATGGAACAATTCAGATTCTTCTCCTAAAGGGAGAAAGAAATGACCCTGAAAAAGCCTGGACTTCTAACTTCTCTACATAGGAAGTTTGGGAAAAAGACAGAGGAAATCATCACAAAAACTATTGCCAAGCACCTTGAAAAGAAGAGGGCAATGAGTAATAACAAGGATTGCTTTCCAAAGAAAACGTTCTCTCACATGGTTTTGGATTTGGAAAGGATCTTAGAATCACATGGCCCCAGCAGCTTATTTTAAAGCTAAGAAAACTGATGTACAAAGACATTTTTTTGCACCCAAGGTCATGCAGCAGATAGAGATGAGGGTCTCAGTCTCCTGGGTCATTCCTGAAGCAGCTGCGGGTTCTGCTGCTTTTAACTGGTAGGCTCAGCTATACCTAGTCCTTGAGCTGGTCTGATGAGGGAAGGCAGCATATTGGGAGCCCCAGTGTACATCGTGGCCAAGTTCAACCCATGTGCAGCATCCTAGGTCCTATTCCCAAGCACTGTCCTGTATGTCACATGGCCACTCAGACTCTTCCAGTCAGGTGGGACAGGGGTGGCAGAGAGGCAGCTATCTGGCTGTCCTGGAGAAGCCCTGTATCTAACTGCCTTATGACAAGACTGCTCATTCCATGTGTAAAATGGACTCATCAATACCTTGGGGAAGAATAAAGTATATGGTCATCCATCCAGCACTAGTAAGTGCCTACAACGCACAAGGGAGCGTTGCTCCGGACACCTGGGAGCATCAAAGGAGAAAAGGTTTCCTTATCCCCAAGTGCTTACTGGGTCCACAGCTGTATCATCAAAGGGCCCTCATCTCCACACTCACAGAACAGAGCACTTAGTACCATCTTTGGCACAAAGTGTGCAACGTGAGGGCGTTTAGAACCCTTCAAGTCTGACCTTCAGGTTACAGCACCCACAGGCGAGGCCTGGTGCATCAGATCATCACTCTTTGGTGAAGAGCTTGCACTAAATTCTGATATCCTGGCTCCTGACTCAGAGTTCTTTCTACTTCACTGCACCGCTGTCAAGACAGATCTTCTTAATGTTAATTAAAGGCCTTCCTATTATTGTCAAACTGAGGGAAGGAGAAAAGGCTGTGGAATACGTGTTTAAGTCACTCTGTTCTGTGAATGGAAGGGATTCTCCACAGCAAGCTCGACTCCTCGACCTCAGCTGCACGCTACACTCACCCGGGAGTGACGCCTGGCGTCCACCCCAGAGACTCGCACTCAGTAGTCTGGTGTAGTCTAAGCACCGGGGGCTTCAAAAGATGCCCGATGATTCTCATGTATGGACACAGTTGAGAGAATCATTGCTCTATAGGAATTACCCTGAGTCCATTTTGACCTAATAGAGGCAGAGAGCTTCAGAGATGCTGGCGGTGTGGCTTCTTACAAAGAGAGCACACATCCCAATAAAGGAATGAAATCCAGAATCTCCTGGTTCCACTCGTGAAGGGAATTTCCAGGCAAGGGGGAAAGACTGAGGGTCCTCCATGCCCTTCGCCCAAGTTTCAGCTTTCCTCGGGAGTCTCTTCTACTACCATCACCACCACCACCACCATCGCCATCACCACTGCATGTTCACATCAGCCGTGGCCCAGAGGCCTTTCCTTGGCTCCTGTTGTGCAGTTGATAAAGGCTCTAACATCAGTCATATTGCAGAGAACAAGAGGAGAGAAGCAGAGCCAGAGCATGGGATAGACATATTCTGCCTTCCAAAGTACAACATCTGGAATCTACCTGAGCCCCTTGCTCCCTGACATATTGCCGTTCCAGTCATGAGTCCAGGAGAGGGGTCCCTTCCAGGGAAGCCCCCTCTCAACCCCCTTTAATGTTCTGTCTCTTTTTCCCAGTTGAGATCAGGCTCTGTGTGGCTCTCCAGCAGCGCCTTCTGTGACGAGGGAAACATCCTGCACCGCCCTGTCCCATGCAGCAGGCACTAGTCAACACTAGCCACAGGCACCACTGAGCTAGTGCAACCATTGAACTGAATGCTTGTTGTATTAATTTTAATCAGTTTAAATTTAACTTGTGATATGTGGCCAGTGGCCCATGTGTTCGATGGGAACACAAGAGGATGCTGTCTAGGACATATTCTATTCTGCAATACTTTACAGCCTCACTCGTGTAGCTCTTAGTTCTGAAATGAAAAAAAAAAAAAATAGTGCCCTTTTGTGGAGTTGCTTCAGAAAGGACAGTGAAACACTGTCCATGACCTCAACATGAGCTAGAAGGCTCTGCCACCTGGCCAAGACACGACCCAGGTAAAAGTTAAACGCATCATTGGCAAAAACCTCTGACAAACCAACACTTTATTTGAACTGGGGAAAAAGTCAAGTCGAAATGTTGCAATAACCACCTTTTTTCAAGTTTCCAGCACTTCCTGATTTCTTTGGTATCAAATGACTCTGCCTGTCACATTCCTGTTACATTAGCACTTCCTGGTTCCATAAATACTGGAAATAGACATTCGGGATCCCCAAACCAAACAAAGCAAAACACCAAGGTTTTTGTTTTTAGTAACTTAACCTTTTGAACCTCCTTGTTGTTCATTCCAATGGGTAACAAGGGCTGGACTTAGATCCTCAGATAATCTGAAAAACAAGGAGGGCTGGATTTAGATCCTCAGATAATCTGAAAGACAAGGAAGCAGTATTTAACTCAGAGTTGGAAAGTAAAGGATTAGTTAAGATCTGCAATTAACATCTGAGCTCATTAAACCCTTAACAGTTGCCTTGGCCCGAACTGACTTGCCCCCTACCCGTTTCCCTCCCTCTGTCTGGCCCCTCCGGCTCTGTGCCCTTGTGGTTAAGAGCTGACCTCTGGACTCCGATTGCCTGGAGCTGAAGACTCACCTGAGTGGCTGGGTGGCCTTGGGCCAGCTACTTAATCCCTTGCCTGCATTTTCCTCACATGCTAAGTGGGGATGATAATAATCTCATTCACAGAGTTAAGAAATAGATGAGTTCATGCTTATAAAACACTTAGAAAAATGCCTAGTACATACTCATTTCTTCATTCACTTAAGCCATTGCAACTAGTGACATTAAATTTTTACTCTGCAGACCACTGGTTATGTAACCTTCATCTACCTGCTTCCCTTCTAGGAACCTCGGTTTGTCGCCATTGAAAAACGACAATACACTCATGCTCACAGGGCTGTCGTGAAGAGTGGAGGAGAGGATGGAAGTGGCATTAGACAGGAAGCAGGTGGACGTTCCCAAAGGTTCAAGGGCAATGGCAGCTGGGCTCCCCCATTGCCTCAGGAGGGTCCAGGTCTACATGCTGGACCTCAGCTTCGTAGCCTTGAAATCTAATGGGCAGCACAAGCGGCAGACCCATCCCGCCGGGGGGAGAGGGAACTGACCACAGCCGTGCCGTGGTGCACTCCAGACAAAGGGGTTTCCTGGGCACAGGTGGTGACTCCGTGTGTGTCCCTGTCTGCGACAGGCTGAGGATCCAAGCTGGGGCCAGACTGGTTCCTTCCTCTGGCCTGAGCACTCTCTCCCATTCGGTGTTGAAATAAGCGTCACCAAAATCTTGCCCCCAAGACCCACCCACACGGATTGCTGACAAGCACGTTGCTTCATAGATGTGCACATGCCCACCGGTTATGTCCTCGTCCTGCGGACCAGGAAGTCATCTGGTCCCTTTTTACTTGTCTCCATGCTCATCCTTTAGATGTCAGTGTCAGCGTTTGATGCTCACAGGGTAACCTTTTTGCCTCTCGGTTCTCAGGGACCGCTTCCCAAGTGCCTATAAGAAAAGGCTAAACAAATACGTGATTGCTTTTATGCAGCTAGTGATTTAAGGTGATTTCAGTTACCTCCTGAGAGAGTCTGAGGCCATTTTTGTCCCTGGGGTGTGTTTATTTGTTTCTTGGTGTGACAGATGCCTTCTCTTTGATCCTCCAGAACCACACTCTGTCTTCTCCACCCTCCTTCCTGCCCCAGAAGGCTGATGGAGATGGATTCCGTCAATGGACTCCCCGACTCCAGACTTGACGGAAGGCAGGGAGGGAGGAGAGGAGCTCAGGTTATTTACTGCCCTCAGCCCCATTTCTGAGATATTGCGATGGCCTATTTGCGTTGCTCAAGCCAACGTCCATGCCCCTCTCCGGAAGGTCTCCGCTATTAGTGGCTTAAGAATTCCAGACATCACTCCCTCCCGTCGTCTCCCCAGCCTTAGTCATGGTGGCTTCTCTGCTGCTATTAACCCCAGGTTACTGCAATATTCCTTTGTGCTTCCCTACATTTTCATAAAGAGTCCCTTTGTGAACCAGCCTTTGAAATTTCCTAATTCAAGTGAGCCATCTGTTCCTTGTTGATATCCTGAATGATGCGCTTTGTTTCGGGTCTTAGTGTTTGCAATTTTCCACGTCGATGTATGGAATGTTAACATCTTAAGGGGTGAGTGAGCGACCTCACCGCAGAAATACTTCAATGGCATGGGAGGCAGGGACTCCGGGTTCCCTGGCTCAGACCCCAATGGCATCATCCACCACCCAAAATCCCTACCCACAGCCCCATGCCCCGAGCCACAGCTGCACGGATGCAGGAAACGTCTCATGAGTGTGCACGGCCCCTCCGACATCCAAGAAAGAACAGGCAGGGACCTGAACAGCAGCATCAGGAGAATTCACATTTAGTGTATTTTTATTAATTACAGACACAAAATTTTTAGAGCTAGAAAGTTCATTACAGACCCCAACCCTTCATTTCCCTTGTAAGGAAACAAGCCCAGTTCTACCAAGCCATCTGAGATAAGATGTTTCACGGAACCTGGTCAGGGACTCAGCTTCTTCATTTCCAATCCGGTGACTTCTAGAAGAAGACAGCTACTCCTTAAAATTTAAGGAGCCAGACTTCCATCAGAGGTTTTAAAATATTGAAGACATTTCATTTGCTTAATGCAGAAGTTGTACCAACTTGCTTCCGATTTAGAGTTCCATTAAAACTCATCAAAAAAAAAAAAGCACGGGAATAAAAAGAATTTTTCAGGCACCTCTATTATATTTGCACATATGTGCGTGAAGGTATGTATACCCATATGTGTGTATGTGTCATGTGCTGTGTGTGTGTGTTTCCTTCTTAGCCTGAACTTGGCTCTCATTAGTTTAGCTTGCTGTAGCCCTAGGCAATGCCTCTCTTCATGGCTGGTTTAGCATTCACACTTGGGAATTGTGACAGGCTCTTTCAAACCATGAGGAGATATTCGAGAGAAAAATAACCCATCAAATCACATTTTCTTGATGTGAGTTAACTTACAAAAAATTAAGAAGAGTCATTTCTTAAACTTGCTATCTGAGGGTAAAAAGGGACTTAAGGCAATGCCAGGATATTGAAATTCAGGCAAAATAGGGAGGATTGGGTTCACCGAAGGCTTGTCGTATGTACTTTGACTTTTTATTCAAATTCTTTATGGGGGGACTTTTTGAAATTTGAAGTTTCATTTTGTCACTTAAGAATGTCAAAAGCAAACATTTTCCCTTTTGATATAATTTTCTTATTTGGACAAAATCAAGTTTAAAAGGCCAGATGGCATCTACAAAGCAATATTATACTTCAAAACCCAGGAGTTAAACCCAAACTCTGCCACGTGGGGGCCCAAACCCCAGGAGTCAGGGAGTGAGATTTCCTTCTGGGCTGTCTCTTGTCTCTGGCGAGCTGGAAGACACAGCACCAGCCTGCAGAAGAAGGCTGCCACCGATATGCGCAGAAGAGAGAGTGCCAGCATCTGGGGCATGAGATGTGTGTGAGGGTGATTCCAGAGAAGGTGCCCAGTGAGCTAGTGAGTGAAGGGCAGAGGCCACTAAAAGCCAAGACACAGCTTTCTAACAATACCCTGGGCTTTTATTAATGATTCCAGGATGATTTCCAGAAGCTTCTTCCTGTTGATAAATGCTGGCATCTTAGCTCATGTAAAGAAAATGAAACCTGACCTTGATGTGCTTTTTTTTTTCCCAACTTCCCTCCCAGAGCAGCACCTGCTGGGCTGGTGTCTCAGGGCCTGGGTGTCAGCGGTTAGACATCGAGGTTGAGCCAGAGACAGCACCCAGGAGAAAGCTGTACCCGAGAGCACGCAAACGGTCCAAAAGAGGCATCAGTCTGAAGAAGCTATTAAAGGCAGGTCCAGGTGTGAAGCTGCAGGACTCAAAGCAGGAGTGAAAGGGGTTGTCATGGGGACGGGGCAGCATCTGGAGGGAACACCTGAGTCACTGGAGCACGACAACCAGGAGGTTTTCTGGGAGCCTAGCGGGGCTGCTAGGACGCCTTGCTGCCCCAGAGACAGAGGGCCTCGCTTTGGAAAGCAGTTTTTCTTTGCCTGACAATTTGTATTTGGAAGTCGACCTACTTAGAAAGATAAACTAAAAGAAACTAAAGCACAAAGGAAAGTCTAAGGCTTTCTCATAAAATTGGTTTGCAAATATCCGGATGGCATCTGGAAGGTAAGAGCAGCATGGAGGCGGGTAGAGGAACGCACTCAGGGGGTGCCCAAGTCTGTGCTCTTCAGCTCAGCCTCATGGAAGTTTCCGTGATCTTCTCCCCTTGGGGCAGGGCAGGCCTGCCTGAGGTGCAGTGGCCTAGGAGTGTTAGAAGAGTTAACCTGGTTTGTAACCCTTAAAAGTCCAGGGGTCCTTCAGTGGCAAGAGGCGTATATGCCTGTGGATTTTCATCAAATGAACTTTCTCACCACCATGCACCACAAGGAGAGTCGCTGTGGCCATGAGCCACTCACTGAGGAAGGGGCCTTACCCTGCAGGGGCTTTGGGGCATAAAAATGGATGAAAGTGCAGCCTTTGTTGGTTCCATTCCTGCCTTTGTGATTCCTTCACCTTTATCTACCCTCCAGTCACATCCTCCAGTGGAACATTTGGACACCTGCTGGCGCCGAGACCCTGGTGAGTTTTACACACATAAACATGGATACACTAGGGCATCTCGTCCTTAGCGCTGACCACAGCTTGCCATCTTCTGTTTTTCCACTTTCCATTATTATTTATATTTATTATGCAGCCACCATGTTATTTCACTGACAACATAGATTTAAAAGGTTCTATTGGCTTGAGATTTTTTTTCCCCGCCAAGATTATTCATTTGGGGAGAGGACAAACCACAGGAGAGCCTGTCAACTTGAGCTCCCCAAAGGACAAGACCTTGATATGTTAAAACAGCACTAGGTGCCTTCCCAGCCCCGCTCTCAGGATGCTGGTTCTGGTTTTGAAAGCTGACCAGCTGGGTTCATGTCTCGTCTCCACCATGGACTGGCTGTGAGAACTTCTTCCACAAGCTACTAGACCTCTCCTAGCCTCAGTTTCCTCCTTTACCCAGTGGGGACAATGAGAGTGTCTAGCTGAGATTGTTGGGAAGATTAACGGTGTTTGTATCTGTAAACACTCAGAATGGAGTGTGGTACAGAGTAAACACTGGCCCTGGGGATTGGTGAGGATGGTGACTCTACTCCACGTTGGTGTGAGAACTTTCTTGGGTTCCAGGAGCTGAGTTACAATACCAAACAGGTGTGGAATAAACAGAACATCTCCCCTACCACTGGGGAGGCCCTCGTGGTGAGGCATATTTAGCTTGAAAACTTGCCCTGCCCGTGCACCAGTGCATGCCAGAGACCTTAAAACAAATACTGATAGTTCTTAGGGCTCTGCAAGTGACTGTTAAACAACCCTCTCCGCTTCCCAGGGTCATTGTCAACTATCAAAGCCTCCTCTTCACTTACATGCTGACGATTTTCCTTGAGATGTTGAGCTGAGCCCCCTCTCTGAATAGACCAGCAAGTAATCACCAAGGATTTGGAATCTGTGTTTATTAATGTACCTTTACCTTCCATTCAGACTGTTTTTAATCTTGTACATCAGTAACCAACCAAGGTGACTGCTGCTGATTGTAAATACTTCATGTTGTTTTTAATGGGTTTTACAGAGCTGGGGTCTGATGAGCATATATGTAATAAAAATACATCGTCCTTTTTTTTTTTTCTTAAACACATTTTCCTCATATGATTTGGCAAAAAGACAGATACTTATAGAGTAAGTTCTTTTGCTGTGTATATTTCTCCTGGCAGAGCTCCAAAGAGCATTTAGCAGTGTATTAGCCAGAATGTGAGCTCGACAGACCACTGCCCTTTCCTGCCACACCTGAGAACTCCGGCTGAATGCTCAGCGCTCTGGTTGAGCCCAAAATGTCTTTTCAGCGTATATTGAATTCATGGATTGCCTATTCTCACCTTTCCCTTCCAGGTGAAGGCAGAGATTGCTAGTGGGATCTCCTAGCTCTGGGATTGGGGCAGATAGGAACCATTTGCCCCTCTAGATCTCGGGGGGGAAAAATGGTGAGCTCTCTTACTCATATTACACCTTAGAAATGTCCAACAGGATTGCCAATAAGGGTGGAAGATGAACATAGCCATGAAAATGGGACAGTGTGATTAGTTACCCTCTCCTTGGTGATGGATTTGAACAGGGGTGTCAGGGGCAAGCTAGGCTTGAATGAAATTCAGCTGCTAAGTTTTTTTAAAGTAAAAATGGAATAAAAAGAGGAAATGGATTTTGGATATTTTTGTACAAGAAAATCCAAAAAGTCAATTTATCTTCCTTTATTAGATTTGCACAGATCTAGGAACTATCAATAAATTTCAAGTAATCTAGCAGCTTTTCTCTAGAAAGCTGTGCTTCTAGGTCTTCCGAGGCAAGAGTTGCTTCTTGCCTTGTCTATTCTTCTTGGAGACTTTATATAATAAGCTAAACGTGTGAGTTGCCAGCTCTCAATCACACAAGAGAAAGGAACGCTGATCTCAGAGGCCCTGAGCACTGAAGTAATTGCCTCAAGGAGTATGAAGTCAACAGTGTGCCCGGCACTGGCAGGAATAATCTAGAACGAACAGCCATATCAGCAAAATTAAATCCCTGGACATGAGCATTTTTTATTTATTTATTTATTTATTTATTTTTAATTAATTAATTAATTTTTTTTTATGGCTGTGTTGGGTCTTCGCCCCTGTGCGTGGGCTTCCTCTAGTTGTGGTGAGCGGGGGCCATTCTTCATCGCGGTGCGCGGGCCTCCCACTATCGCGGCCTCTCTTGTTGCGGAGCACAGGCTCCAGACGCGCAGGCTCAGCAGCTGTGGCTCACGGGCCCAGCCGCTCCGCGGCACGTGGGATCCTCCCAGACCAGGGCTCGAACCCGTGTCCCCTGCATTGGCAGGCGGACCCTCAACCACTGTGCCACCAGGGAAGCCCCAGAGCATTTTTTAAATTGGACTTATTGCCTCTAGTTGTGAATTGTGTGTGTGTGTGTGTGTGTGTGTGTGCACGTGCACGCGCACACACACATTTGCACTCAAAGCTATGAAGCTATGCCATGAAAACCTAGCTTGGCTTACAAACTGCCCCAAAACAAACTTCTGAGCATAATATTTCCATAAAGGTATGTCTTGCAAACAAGGAAGGCTCCTATATTTGTATATTTTCTCTAACTCTGTTTTATTCTTGGAAATCTGAGGAGTTGATTCCCTGGAGCCTGTTTCTAACGATGCTTCGGGTTCAGCTGTGTGTCCCCTTTGGCTTTCTTCCTGAAGTGGAGAAGCATTTGCACAGAGCACACCAGGTGTTACTTTCATATCCGTAGACATACGAGAATACATGAGCGCAAACACTAAATCAAAACATAGCAAAATTAATGATCATCGCCGGGGTATCTAGACCAAACTCCTTATTACTGCGCAGGATCTTCGTGCATTGCGTCTCTCTTCTCATTTGATACTGAGATTGGACAATTTGATACTGATACTAATCAGTATTTTTAACTGTTAGTTGATGTTCACATAAATTATAGACCAGAATTCATCTCTTTTAGTCAGCATCATGTCATCCATTTCCTTTGGCTTGTTAGGTAATGACATATCCAAAGACCAAGTTCTTGGGGTTTCATTTTGCTGGCCTGGACCCAAAGAAAACTCACTCCTCTGGCTTGAGCCCCAATTTCATGCCTGGGAGCTAAAGCACATGACAACTGTTCATCATTCCCATTTCTTTCTTTTATTTTTTTCCCCCACTATCTGGAAACCAAGTCAACAAAGGAAACTGGTAAAACTCTTTTGTAAAACGTTAAAGAAACTGAAATGGGTGGGTGTAGCTTTCCTAAAGATGCCAAGGGCACAGGGTTACTGGACATTCCACAGACCTTTTTTTTTGCAGTACGTGGGCCTCTCACTGTTGTGGCCTCTCCCGTCGCGGAGCACAGGCTCCGGACGCCCAGGCTCAGCGGCCATGGCTCACGGGCCCAGCCGCTCCGCGGCATGTGGGATCTTCCCAGACTGGGGCACAAACCCGTGTCCCCTGCATCGGCAGGTGGACTGTCAACCACTGCGCCACCAGGCAAGCCCTCCACAGACCTTTTTAATTGTATCCACACCAGGCAGCTGTATATGTGCCCAGTCCTCTCCGAGATAAACTCCATCCCATGCAGCTCAAGCAAAAACATAATTACCTGTCACCTCTTCTATTAGCTGTACATTCTTCTATTACGCTCTAATACAAATGTTTCTAGATAAAATATCATCTTTCTGATTATATTTTCTGGGTTCAGCCGTGGTAACCCAGCAAAAGGGAATGTATAATTTGCTCAAAACCTATGGATTTGGAAAACAAAGTTGCTGTAAGCTACCCCAATTTATCCAGCTTACAAAAACTGCAGAAGTGAACATAATTGGTTGCCACGAAGAGAGGAATGCAAACAAATAAATCTCACTCGAATTTCTCAGTAACTGGGTGTTTCCCCTTCCCCACAAAGGAATGACCGGTTTTCCTCTTACAGTGGCAATGGAGGAGTGAGGAAGCTCCTGTCAATCCACTGGAAAAAATATTGGGAAGGATTTGATCCACATTATCCTTGGGGGACCACCTTTCTGGACTCCAGGTACATCTCTCTGTCTATGATAAACCCGAATTACATTCCTGAGAAAGTTCCTGAAAGGCCAGGACGGGTATTGAATGATAGGTGACCAAAGGAGATAGGGAATTCCCCAGAAGAAAGCAGAAAATGATTTATTCATCAACAGGGGAGTTAGATATTGCTAAAATTATTGAGTCAAAACTTTGCCCTTTCATTCACAAAGGAAGTTGGGGAGAGCTATCAGAAGCAGATGGTAATTTCCCAGATGGGGATGGAGGAAACCCTACGTAAAAGAATAAGGAATGTTCTGGTCTCACAATGAGTCAAGGACTTAGAATCCTTAGGAGATTGTGCAATTTCATGGCCCCATAGGTCTGTCTCTAAATTCTGAAGTAAAGAGAGGATGAAATGAAAAGAATTAACCTATCTAAGCTTTCATAAGTAACTGTAAACTTGAGTAAATATTGTAAGAGTCTGAATGAGGACAAAAGATGAGAGAGTGACAGTGCAGGGGATGATTTTGGGGTCCATCAGTGGTGCCTCAACCTCCCCAATTCTCTCTCTGTTCCGTATCTACACCTAGGCACTCACCGGCAAAGGAGTTAATGTCTGGTTCATTTTCTCAGTTCCCAGGATCCTGACAAAGAGAAGATGCCTACAACGAACCTGGTCCCCTCAGAAATTACTGCAGGTGTTTCTTCCTACTCTTCTGTTTCATTTTGATTTACTTCAATTCGAACCCAAAAGTGACTGGTATGCACTTAGTGTGTGCTAAGCCCTGGACACGGATGACAAAGATGGGCAGGACCAAGTCCTGACCACGAGATGCTCAGAATGTAGTGCGGCGGTGGGAGGGGGGCGAGAAACCAGCCAATGACCGGGTGATGGGTGTGATGTGGTGATGAAGAGGATGAAGAGCAGAGGAAAGGGCGACTCTAACTCTGCACTAGGGGATCTGGGAAGGCTTCCCAGAGTACATCAGAGACGTGTCTCAAAGAGGGAGGTGACGTGTGCAGAGAGGGCAAGGTGGAGAGGGAGTCCAGGGAGTGTGGGGAAGGGCGCTGAGGAGGTACCAGGAATGCGCCCTGCTTTAGGAGCTACGGGGAGTTTGATGTGGGCAGGCTTTTTCCTATGGGAGATGAGAGGGAGAGAAGAGGCTGGAGAGGAGTGCAGAGTCCAGAGGGAGCCGGGCCTCACATGACAGACCAAGGAGCTCGCACGTATCTGTAGAGGAAGAGGTGCCACTAAAGGACTGTAAGCAGAGGAGTACCGCCATCAGCTCTGGGTACTGGCTGGAAGAAGGCAAAACTAGAAAACTACCAAGACGTGAGGTCCCTGCAGTACCCCAGGTGAGGAAGCAGAGCATCCAACTGACCGATCACCAAAGGTCCTTCTGTCGACCAGAACAGATGGAAGCAAACGCTCTGCCTCATATCAGGTCCTGCTTTCCTTCTTGGGACAGTGCTGTGGTCCTCCAAACTCATGCAGGTTATGCAGTCAGGTAAGGAACACCTGAGAATATGGAAAGAGAATAAAAATGGGCTGCTTCTCTGGGCTGCAAATGGTCCCAAAGTCACCTGATGGAAATACATCCCCATTAAGGGTACCTGTCACATAGTTCCATGAGTGGCAGCTCTGCAAGTGACCAGGGGTCTCAGCAGCCCTCGGCCGCAGACTGGCGCTCAAGTCCACATTCTGCCTCAGCGCCAGCCAGTGCAAAACTCACCTTTCGGGGCCACCTTAGTCAAGTGCAGTATTTTGATCACGGGCCAATTTAAATCTATAATTCAACTAAAGAGTGACGATAAAAAGTTTTGCAAAATTTTCTCTTAATGTGATCTTTCCAGGGTTCAGAATTTCCTCACCCATCAACCTTACCACCAAAGTCAAGACTTAAAACAACATAAAAAACATTCCATTTACCTGAGTGCTTTAATAATGCTTTTTGTTTTTCCCTACCAGAATTTGCTGCCACTACTGGTCAACATTTAGAGCTTTAGTTCACCAATATGACATGACTTAAGGAAGGTTTCATCAGTCAGTAAGTTAACAGATATTTATGGTATGTCTCCTGGATCAGGATGCTTTCAGTTGTGGAAGATGAAGACCCAATTAAAAGTGGCTCGAACAACCACAGATATGCATTATCTCGCATAAGAAGTTGGCAGATAGGTTGGTTCCAAGGTTGGTTAATCAGTAGTAGCTCAACAATGTTGTTAAGTCCCCAGAATCTTTCTTCTTCCCACTCTGCCATCAATGGATCTTAGCTTGTGGTCTTGAGTTGACTCCCCTCATGATGCCAAGATGGCTGCCACAAATCCAGGCATCACATTGCCCTTTTCTAGGGACAAGGACAACAGTCACAAAAGCATAGAACATGCCCATTCCTAAGCCAACCGTTAGCAACAAGAATAGGAAAACCTAGGATTGACTTAGAATGATTACAGCACATCCTCTGGGCCAGGTTGAGGGCTAGACTTTTCTGAAGCAGTCAAAATTAGGGTTGTGTCAGCAAGGAAGCCAGGGCAGCAGCCGATAGCTAAGCAGCTAATGAGAGCTGCTCTGTTATTCTTAGTACCAGAGACCCATCAGCACACAAGCCCCACAAGATTCTGGCTCTCAGGAAGTTTGTTTTCCAGCTGAGAGATGGGAATGCTGGTCGTCAGCTTAAAAGGAGAGAGGGGCTTAGCTGAAGTAGCTGCCAACCTCAAGAAGTAAAGTAACATGATGCACATGTCTCTTGTTGGGTGCGTTTTAGTTCCATCAGGTGTATATGAAATATATTAAGTATCAGTACAATAGACTTCACAATTGTGAGAGAGAAACATTTTAGACCTGGGAATGTAATGGGCAAATAGGAATAGGATGGGAATAAATTAATCCTCACTTAATTTCTGAGTATCTAATGCATGCAGAACACTGGGCAGGACTCAGAAAAGGTATAAGGTATATAAACCTTGGCCCTCAGAAAAGGTATAAGATATAAACCTTGGCCCTGAGAACGTCAATGTAGCTGGGTGGCAATGGACATGTGATGGGTATGAAATGTAGCAGGAGTTCCGAAGAGGACCAGAGATAACAGGCTTGTCACTGGAATAAATCCCATCAACTCGGTATTTGGAAAATAATATAGGAGGAAAGAATATAAAGGGAGTAATTTTTTTTTTTTTTTTTTTGTGGTACGTGGGCCTCTCACTGTTGTGACCTCTCCCGTTGCGGAGCACAGGCTCCAGACACGCAGGCTCAGCAGCCATGGCTCACGGGCCTAGCCACTCCGCGGCATGTGGGATCTTCCCGGACCGGGGCACGAACCTGTGTCCCCTGCATCAGCAGGCGGACTCTCAATCACTGAGCCACCAGGGAAGCCCAAAGGGAGTAATTTTTTAAATTATATAAATTAATGGGTAGCTAAGAAGGAAGGTAACAAAATTAAAATTGGAAGGACCAAGTGTAAGAGCATAAGCTTGAAAATAATCCCAATGCATGTCATTGACTAATATCTAGAAAAATTAATTTTATAAGAACAAGTTGTACACGCATCAAGCAAGATTCATCTCGGCAGTAACTACTGGATAAATAATACCGATACGATAATAGCGGTAGCTAACACTGACAGAGCACTTTCCATATACCAGGCCCTGTTCTAGGCACTTTACATATCGGGCTATGTAATCATTACATAAACCTTAAGTGCTACTTTTATCCTTATTTTACAGATGAGGAAAATTCTGGAGCAGGGAGATTAAGTAACTTGCTTAAGCTCACATAAGCCAGTGTCAGAGCCGGATTCAATCCCAGGCAGTTGGATTCCCGAGTCTCTGATTTCAACCACTGCTTTAGCAGGAAGGAAGCAAGCCCTGAAAAAGCCAGATTATCAGAGGGAAAATAAAGCCCATCTGAGCAGTTTCCTTCTCAAGTTGGAGAAGAGGCCCGGTGAATCTGGAGCATAATTCTTTGCAACTCTGGCCACCTACGTAAAAGCTGTTTAAAAAATGAGGTGCTCCCAGGGGTGTCCGGCTGCTGTCAGGGACGTGTGGGCAGGAAGCATCCTACCTGCAGAGGATTTAGGGGGGCTGAGCAGAGAGCTCCAGTGGTCCTACGCCCCCGGGCACACATGCGGAGGGGTCACCCCGGGAGTCTGTAGGTAAGACCATCACGTCTTACAGGGTGCTGTCCCCATCCTTCTGATGGGGACTCATAGAATAAAAGCTCAGCAGTCATAGCAGGGACACACAGCGTAGAAGCTTCCAGAGCAGCCGACATCCAGGAAGACACATCGCAGGATGTCCCCAGCTCACGCCTGACACTTCGCCCGCCCGTGCTTCCCAGTTCAGCCTCCGCTGGGTTGCCCCAGGCTTGCCTTTTGGCATCATGGTTGCCAGTTCCTGCAGTTTCCATCTTGTCCTCTGTCTCATAAAAAGACCCTGCTGGGCTCCCTCATAGCTGCTCTCCAGCTACTCCACACCTGGGAACTGGGCCCCTTGGCTGTCATACAGATGCTGAAAACCACGAAAGAACTGAAATTTTCACCAGCCCAGCAGAAGTCCCTCGGCCTCATCCACTTGGAGATGCTCTGCATAGTGAAAAGGATACTGGGTCAGGCTGCAGTGGTCCCGGAACATCAACCCTCGGGGCGATTTCAGACAAATTACATAAATTATGTAGCCTGTTTAATACCTCAGTTTCACCAGGTATTATGAGAACCGAATGAAACGCCGTGCATGAAAGCCACCTGAGAGGGACGAGTCACAGGACAACAGCAGGGTTATTGTTCCTCTCGTCCTCTTGCCACAAACCTGGTGTAAGGGAGGGCACACACCTGCCGGGGGCTCGGACCAGCCCTCCCCACTGATCACCACACAAACAGCTAGGCTTGAGGGTACCTCTCAAGATACCACAGAGTAGTGGCTTAAACAACACAAACTTACCTTCTCACGGTTCTGCAGGCTGGGTGTCCCAGGTCAAGGTTCTGTCAGGGTTGGTGTCTGCTGGGGCCTCTCCTCCTGGCTTGAGGATGGGCTGCCGCTCTTTCCACATGGCTTCCCTCTCTGTGGGAACAAGGACAGAGGCCTCTGGCGTCTCTTCCTCTCCTTATGGGGACACCAGTCCTATCAGATCTGCGCCCCACCCTTAGGATCTCATGGAGCCTTAATTATCTCCTCAAAGGACCCATCTCCGAAGACAGTCACATTAGAGGTTAGGGCTTCAAATAAGAATTTTAAGGGAGCCCAATTCAGTTCATAACAGACACCCAGAGACAGGAGCGGGCGGCCTGAGTCTTTTTAAGGAGTCAGGCGGTCTCTGCCCTGTGCTGTGGGCATTGTCTGTAACAGGGAGTCCAGCCAAGCCCCTGGGGCATCTATTTTGGCTATTTCTAGAACAAGAGGACTGGGGACCAGCCAGTATCCATCAGCATAAATCAATATACAGGAGGGTGCCGTGTTTTTAAATGAAAGGAGAGGGTTTTTTTTTTTTTGCCAATGTCGTTGTTTTATTGATTTGGACAGAACCACCTGAGAACAGGGCAGGGTGACATCTGCCCCAAGCCACACTTCATGGCGGCTTGGAGTCCTCTGCAGGGTAGGGTTAGCAGCAGAGGCTGAGGGAGGGCTTAGAACCCGTCACTCCTGGCACTTGGTAGATCGGAAACATGACAGGCTGGAACCTCAGCGCCCCTTCAATCGAGTTCCCAGCCAGCGGAGCTGGACGGATAGGCGCGGGGTGGGAGCTGTTTGGCTGCAATCTGTGAGCATCCCAGACCTCAGGGGACAAGCGTCAGGGGACGGAGGTGAAATGGATTGGCTTCACAGGATTGCAGGCAAGAATATTTAAATATCGTATTTACATTACTTTTTGAGTTAGATGCTCACGGTGCTAGGTTTCAGGGCCCAGATTGAGGAAAGGGATGAGAGAAAGCCGAGAGAGCAATTTCTGACGGTGACCTCATGGGGCCTTACCTCCCCAGTACAGGTAGAGCTCAATCCCCCAGGTACTGACAGAGAGAGGTTTGAGGCGGACTCTACTGGTCCCACATCTCCTGGGACAGGACACCCATGGTGTCTAACCAAAGCACAAGGTACCAAGAGGGTCAGCCCATTCAAGGGTTGTAGCCGAACAGAGGAGCCAGGGTCCAAGCCTCTCTCCTCCCCTGGAGCAAGGTCAGCAGAGTCAGAAGACCCGCTCTAACCTTGACCTTGTTCACCTGACCAGGGTAGTCAGTACCTGTCATAGCAAGGATGTAGTGCCGTCCTTACACCCTGATAGAGATCAGGTGTAGGGACCCTTAAACTTTACTAATGCTTTAACCACGGAGACAGTTTCCTTGGGTCGCTCACTTGCTCCTGTGAACGCCGTCTGAACAAAGCCCGTGAACTCACAGCAGGGACTGAGTGCCAGCAGCAGAGCGGCCCGTTGCCAGAGATGGGGACTCGGGAATATGCTGTCCTGGGCTCGGAAATCTCCCTAGCCGTGGCTCTGTCGCCAGAAGAGACAGCCGGAGTGTGCGATGACTTAATCAGAATCCGCTGCTTCAGCCAACAGGGCAGGTGGGAGGATGCTTAGAAGTTGGTCTTGGGAAAAGCCAGAGAGGATAAGCGTCCGCCTCTAGTTTGCTGGAGGATCGCAGGCAAGCAGGCAGGCAGGGAGGCTGGACCTTGAATAAAGCTCACGATTGTGAAAGAAAAAAACATCTCCATTAAGATCTCCCGCTCGCAATCTCTGAATGAGTTCCGATTTATTTCAAGAACACATTTTCCCCCAGCCCTGAAATAAGTGTGAACCGAACTGTGAAAAACAGACCGTGACCATATTGTTGTCACTACCAATTCACAGCAACAATCTTCAGTTTCGAATTCTCACCCTCTCTTTCTTTTTTGCATGGAAGGATTTGGAGATTTAAAGAAATCTCTAGCCAAGATGACTCAAAAGATTTCCACGTTTGAAATTGTGATGCTGCTTCTCCCATCCTGCAGCTCTGCAGGGCATCACCCAGGGGTGCTGCCTGGGACGTGCCTCAGGAGAGGAGACCTTCTTTCCCCTGGGTCTCCGGCGAGGTCCCTCCAACAGAACTGAGCTCTCCTCTTCAATGAGGGGGAACTCCCCGGGGAAGTCAGACCTCCAGCAAAAACCTGTTCTTTTCCATCATGTTCTCAGTCCATCTGAATGCATTACAAACCACAGAGTCGCAAATTGTATTTGATTAGTTATAACCATAAAATAAATGGAATAATGTAGGTTTTGTGAATTTTTTTTTTCAGTGACAGATAAGGCAAGGAACAGAAAACTCCTGGTGGGGCTAAATGATTAATGCATGATGAATTCATAACCTTCTTGCATTTGATGACCTTTCTTGAAGGAGTGGGAACAAGTTTCCAGGATGCGATGCCTAAAGCTTCCACAACTTTCAGGTTTCCTAGCCCTGAGCTCTTTCATGAACTACTGGGGTTCAGAGAAATGCATAAAATTTGAAGAAGAATACATATTTTTTCCCCACTCTGGGCAACTCATCTCATGGCAAAGGCAATAGCATCCTTTCACCTGCTTTTAATTTGGTATAAAGGCAAAAATAATATGCCTAGGTATTTACTTCTAAAATCATGCTAGAAGAACACTTTGAGATGGAAGGGAGTCTTGTGAGTTACTATCTGTCATTGGCTTCCCATGATTAAAGGTAGGGTACCTATGCAACCTGGACAAATCACATCAAAGGCTTTATCAGGCTGACAGGTACGGTGCCTAGAATCTGGCTACAGTGACGCTCTGAAGCTAATACGCTTTCATTTGATGAAAGTCTGGACTCCTGACAAAACAGTGATATGGAGACAGCAATGCTGTTTCTCTGTGCCCCCTCCTTTGCATGGACGTCTCTCCTTTGTGAAACTTCGGGTAGCTGGACCACAAATTCCCTTTGTTGTTGTTATTAGTTTGTTAATGGCTGACATTCGTTGACTTATGTGCTCAGCACTTTGCCAAATACTTCAGCCACATTATCTCATGTAATTTCTACACTGAGACTCTGAGATGGGTTTTACAGGTAAGGAAGGTGTCTAACATCCCACAGCAAGGAAGGGGCACAGCCAGGGTCCCCAGGCTAGACTACCTCCCCATTTCAACTTCCTACTATCTACTCAGTGAGAGGAGCTTAAAAAACCCAGAGCAGCCTGGCCTGTGAGTTCATTCAAGGATACCCTCAAAGGGCCCCTTATCAGCAAGGAGTCGTGCAAAAGTCAGGTTAGCCTGCCTGGTGGCTGCTGTCTTTTGGAGCAAAACCTAAGGAAAAAAATCACCAATTTGTTTCTTTCTGTTCCTAAACCTCAAAGTCTTTGCAAAGCAGTCTAAATGAACCCAAGAGTTCCCCTGCCCCCCTAAAGCATTCATAATCCTATACTGGTCCCCTAAGGGTTACAACAATGAACATCTTACACTCCAGCGGAGGGGAAGGGGAAAACAGTAAATACAAGAAGCTTCCAGCCCCACAGTGCAAGAACCTTCTTTGAGAACACCTGCAGTTCCATGGGCAGGACGTGGAAGCTGGAAGTAATTGCCTGTAAAGTAGATATTACGGCTGTGAGTGCTGCCAACACTCCCATCCGACGTGTGCTAACAGGTCACATGTAGGATGCGTGGAACTATTCCACCGGGAGAAATCTGTCCCATCAGCCATGCAAGTGCAGCCCGGAACAGCTCCGCTGAGCAGGCTTTTTTTCGTGGCAGGTAGTTTTTCGTGGCAAAAACTACCCCTGCCTTGAAAAGAGAATGTGCTAGAAACTTAGGACCTCTACTATACCTAGACTTAGGAACAGAATATCCACCAGCCTTCCACAAACAGCTGTGAAGTCTGAACCCAGACAGCAAACTGACATGACATTGCTGCTGAAACAAACATGCTTACCACAGAGAACTATTGTGCCTAGGACACTCTTTTTAAGTGGTAACAAACTCCATGGCTGCACAATTGGACAGGCATCATCTGTACCCATCCACGTCATCAAACTTCCTGGTGTTCCTGAAAGTTCGTCTAGAGTAAACGGTCCACATCTTAATATCTTTCCATACATTTTATTCTCTAGAATTGGGGCAAGGTGAAGAAACGTTTGCCTAATACAAAATTAAATCGGCAGGTGTCAGAACACTCCAGTGCTTTCCTCTGCCCAACACTTTGCATGATGGGAAGACATAAAGGTACAGAAAAAGCATCCAGGACTGCAAGCGTGCTGATGTGTCTGAAATCTGGAGTTCTTTTTCGTCCTTTATTGCTAACTTTCAGAAGTAATTAGGGCACTCATTTCTAACCTAATGCCTTCTAATGGTCACTTAATTCTGAACAAACTGCAGAGTAGTATGCTTTTGAAACTAGAATTAATTGTTTAAAAGACATTATCGGGGTTAGTCTGGTAAATGTAGAGAGAGAGAAAAAAGATCTTTTACTGAGACATTAAAAATAATGTAGTCCCCTCCAGTTCCAGACCTCATACATTTCGGGGGGGGGGTTTCTTTCTTTTTCGGAAAGTAATCAGCCAAAAGAATGAGGCAACACCAGAGACCTTTACACCTGTTTATGAGAGTTCAGTCATGTCTGCTATAATTGTATCAAATCAGTCGGACTAAGAAAGGGAACACACAGAGCCAGAGTGGGCTTTGCTGCAATTATTTTTCTCTCCTCTGTCATTTCAAAACATCCATCTAATCACTGCTGTGTTCAGAGTCTCAAAAAAGCCCGTATAAAGCACAAAGGGAATAAGTTTCAGTCGTCTATAGCTACAGGCTACCGAGGGACAAAGACACGTAAACCGCAAAGAGCAGAGAGGCAAATGCTATGACCAAAATGCAGAGAGGAGGCAGTAAGAGTCCATCAGGTGAGAGAATTCTGAGTGGGAAAAAGCTGGGCAGGTTTCAAAACCTTGACATGTGTGTCGACCCCAGTGGTTGGATAAGGAAAGGAAGGAAACGCCAGGCTCAGGGGGCAGCTGGAGCAAAGACCCCGAAGTAGAAAAATCACCACGGAGCTTACAGGTAGCTGACTGCCCTGGGGTAAAGGCAAGAGGGCGGCCACATCAGGGGAAACCCTGAATGCTACAGAAAGAGTCAGGATGTGGGTGTATGAATAACCGTGAGCCATGAATGGTTTCTGAGTAGGAAACTGCATTCATCAAAGTTGCAAGTTCAAGTTGGCATTTTGAGTTTCTTTCCTTCCCACAGGAAAGATAAGACAGCTATCATTGAAGCATGAAAAGGAAAAAGGAGGAAGAACCATGGGAAAAAAGACGGAAAACAGGACTGGGAACCTCAATGACACATATTTCTACTTTGCCATGTTGTTTGGGGCAAACCTATCATTTTCTCTATCTACCTTCGCATTTCCTGTTTGTTGTCAAGTGCTGACATTCTCCTCTCTTTAACTTCTTGGCAATATTTAAATATCACTTCAAAACTGCATCACCATACTGGACTTGCATCCTGAGCTTTTGTCCCAAATTTTCCAATGCAAGCTTGCCTGTGAAGATAGATAACAAACAAAGATAGATCTTCAAACTCAACAGAGCCAAACTGAGTTTCTCTTCCACCAGATCCCTGATTTATTCTGTATTCCCATCACTTGACATCACCTCCATCCTCCAAATCATCTAGACTGAAACTACAAAAGTTATTTTAGACTATGCTTCCTCTCAACCCATCAACATATAACACCTGGTCAAATGCTATTACAAAACCTCTCTTAATATCTCTGCATCCACCCCCTTCACTTCATCCCCTCTGCCACAGGACTGTTTCTAGTCCCCTGGCTTCACTTCAGCCCTGGACCACCAGATTAATCGTCTGATTGGTTTCCTTATCTCCAGTCTCTTCCCTCACTAATCTATCCCTCGATGTGTGGCAAAAAACACAGATCAGAAGGTGTTATGCCCTTCCTCACGAAACGTTGCTGTTCTCTTCCCACTGAAGTCAGCCACTGAGTGTAGCATCCAGCGTCTGGAATGATCAGCCCCAAACCTCCAACAAACCCTCCGCACTTTCTAGACCCCCTGTTCTCCAAGCCCACACCTTGTCCTCCAGATCTGCCTGCCTGCTGAAATCCTGCTCTTTTTTCAAGTGCTAGCTTGTAGGTTAGCTCCTCCACAAAACCTTTCTGATTTCCCCAGCTCAGCTGAATAAACGGCTATTTCCTCTTTGTGTGTGTGTGCACGCACACACAGAGTTCCTTGAGTGTCTTATTTCTGTCTGTCATTTATTATTTTCTACGTGCTTTCTCAATTTTAAATTCCTTGCATACAGAGTCATGTTACATTCATCAATATATTCCCTACGATCTAGCATAATGGTCTGCAAGTAACAGGCTCTCAGAGAATGAGTGCAGATTTGATTTATCCTTAAATTTCTTCCCAGGTATTAAAATTTCTAGAATTCTAAGTTTCCTGACCAGGAACCAAATCAGCCAGTCAAACAGGGGAATTGTGTCCTTACTAGTTTGTTAAGTAACTTGGGCCTTAAGTTTCTAATAGTTAATCAAATATGTCTTGGGTCCTAACTATGCATTCTAATTAATAATTTATTTACTTACTCATTAAACAAATATTAAACATTTACTTTGTTCCTAGGACTGTTCTAGGTGCTACCGATACAGCGACGAATGAGTGAATTGGTTCGATTTCATCTAGTTTACATTCTAATGGGGAAACTGATTTTTTAAACTGGATAGAGCGCTTCCCTGGTGGCACAGTAGTTGAGAGTCCGCCTACCGATGCAGGGGACACGGGTTCGTGCCCCAATCTGGGAAGATCCCACATGCTGCGGAGCGGCTGGGCCCGTGAGCCATGGCCGCTGGGCCTGCACGTCCGGAGCCTGTGCTCCGCAACGGGAGAGGCCACAACAGTGAGAGGCCCGCGTACACGCCCCCCCCCCAAAAAAAAAACTGGATAGAAATGCATAGGGGAAGGAAGATAAAACAGAGTAATAGGATAGCTACTTGCGTGGTCAAGAAAAGCCTCTCTAATGAGATGACATGTCATCCTACAAACCCAGGTGCTTGCAGGTAATAGGGGTACATGTTAGGAACTCTAAGGGACACCAGGCTTTTTTTTTGTCTGTAAGTGAGTTCCTGGATCAGACGTAACGTTGCGCGTTAGACCATGATGACACTTTCCTCTCCAAGATGGAAAGCCTCCCACTGGATTACTGCTGGCTGCCCACCTCCCCAGCCCAGGGATATAATACATCCGGGTTTCAGGAATGCTCACGGATGCTAATGAGGCTCTTAGGGATGGCAGTATCAGATAAACTTTACCGACAAAATGTCCAAGTTGTTGAAGCTATGCTCTGTCTCACCCCTGCCACCATGGTCACCCATGGAAGAGCCTGAAATAGTTAGGCAATGAGGTTAACTAATACCCACAAGGATACTCCTCTCAACAATCTAACAACTGAGACATTTCTGTCGTGGAATCCTCTTGGTGAGCATGAGTATGAGACACGAATATCTCATTCTGGACCCATTCCAGTAGGTCCACCTGCATGCTGCCCTCCAAACCTCATTGTCTCACAAGTCCTCCAACATTTTTCCTTCTGTGTAGCTGACAACAGACCTACCATTAACCAAGCCCTGAGCATAAGTTGGTATAGATTTCTCATCTCACGTTCTCTCTCCTTTCTGACAGCGTGGCTCTGAGATATTCTATTCAGTTATTTGAGCTGGAAAAAAATGTCCTTTCTCCACTCCCCTGAGGACCACCTGTGATAAATGCAGCTGTAATAACACAGCAGTCCCTTTCCAGTGGGACTAGCACACTCACACTTAGCAGAGCCATCTGGAAACCAGGCTTAAAAATGATTCCTCTGTAGCCATTTTTCATGGGGACCTCCTAGGAGGTTATAGGGCAGATTCAAGAGGGTGTGGCAGGCGGGGTGCGGGGGGGCGGAGTAGTTACCCTGGGAATGTGAGCCACGTGCTTATGTAATTGACTTGTGCTCTCACAACCTGCTTGATCCCTGCCTCATAGACATTGCTTCCGTGTGATGAAGGCTCTCTGGGGATGTCTGAGTTTATGGCAAGGGGAATCAGATAATCCTTAATCCATCACCGGCACCATGAATCACATGGTGGCTTGAAGTTTGTCATACCAAAGCCCAGTATAAAAAAGCTTTCTTTCAAAAGGAGAAGATTTTCTAAAGAAGGCATTGTTTTGCTCCAAAATTCTGGTGATACCCCATTAGGTGTTGCCAGTGTTTCACGTGGTATTTCTATTTTCCAAGACGCTTAAAGCGCCAGAATTCTGCTGGGCCGTGAGGATCAAATAGTCAGACAGCACATCCCCAGCTTGCGTTACCAGGTCAACATTTTGCTCTAGTTTGCACCCAAGTCTTTCAATTCACCTTGTAAATGGATTAGAACAGGATGTGCAAATGTTGTTTATATTACCTCCAAAACCCAAAGAGGTGCCCCTCTTAGTGATATGAAGCCAAGGCCCAGTTTTGTCTGGAGCACCTAGAAGTTAGCAGTCCCCATAATGTCACCAATGCGGTTGTGCCCTATATTTTCAAGGGATTTATCTCAGATCCTCTGGTTAGCATGTGTCTTACTGAGGCATCTAGAACTATCCTTTCAGTTTTCTAGGTATCAGCAGCAAAACACTATAAATGTAATGGACCGGTACGATGCTGTGTGGGCTGCAGAAAAGATCAATCTGTTTCTGGACCATATGTGGCCCAGAGTCAGAGTAATCTGAGGCATAATTGTGACAATGTATTATAAACTCTACCAGGTAAGAGCAAATGAATTCTGGTGTTCGTTGTTTAACAAGACGGAGAAAAAATATTCTTTAACTTAATACCATATTCCAGGTTGCAGAAATGCAATCATTTACTTCAGTAAAGAAAACACATCTGAAACAGCAAGTGCAATTGGAGTCACCCTTCATTCGACTGATGTAACAATAATATACTACGATTCTCCAAGACCCATGAACAAGCCACAGTGGAACGTGAAATTAGGATGTGATAAAAATCACCAAACCTCTGCACTTTTCAAGTCTTTAAAGATGTAGGATTGCTCTTGTAATACTATGTTGGTGAAGAGAGGACACCCAAGGATATTGATTTGGTCCTCCCTTCACAGATCAGGGAGCCAGTGTGCATGGCTTTTGTCTGTTGTCAATGTTACCTGTTAACTTGATGTGGTTGGACTGGGGTAAACACAAGGGGTAGGTTTAGGGTCCCACTGAGTCATGATGCGGCAGACGTGGATCAAAACTCCATTTATCACCTGACCTACTGCTTTTTATCCTCCGTCGAGGACTTCTCCCTCTCCGTCAGATCTCTAATGACTGAGGGCTGTGGTCCAGGGCTCTGATTGGCATTCATCTCTGTGTATTTCTATGCACGGATACATGCATATATACATATATGCCTGAACTTCTCCCCTGGGCTTCTATCTTTTCCCCCTACATACCTCTATTTGGATGTTAATAAGCATCTTCAACTAATAAAAGAGAATAGTTGATTTCTGTTCCCCACCAGGCAAGCCTGCTCTTTCCCACGCAAGGCTTCCACCATCTACCTAGTTTCCCAGAATAAAGATCTTTGATGTTATTTTTTATCCCACTCCCATGTCCACATTTAATCCATCTGTAAGATCTATTTACAAAATATACCTCAAATCTGATTGTATTACTCAATAGCTGTGGCTACAACAACACTTGTCTATACAGTACCACTATCATCTCTTCTTTGACTAAGGTAACAGGATCCTAAAGAATTTTCACTCTCCCACCCTTGACTGCCTACAGTACACACCAGAATCGAGGGGGTAGTTTTTCCAAACAGATATCAAAACATGTCCCTCCCATGCCTTAAATTCGCAAACATTTTTCCACTTCGAACCCTTCCGTGGCTTTCAAATATGGACTGTGCAGTAACATCCAAACTCCTGGTCACAGCCTACAAGTTTCTTCTGGGTCCAGCTAACCCTCTGCTACCAACTTTTCCTAATCTCCTTCACCTTCTATATACTGTGACCTACACTAGCCTTATTTCTCTCCTTGGAGACAATGACGTACTTTTCCATCTCAGGATCCTTGATCATCTGTTTCCTTTGTTTGGAACTCTATTCCATGACTACGTCTTCCTCATACTTCAGGATACAATTCAAACAGTACTCCTCAGCAATGTCCCAAATCACTCTTTAGTAACTTCCCGTTTATCCTTTTCAGACCATCTATCAGCTCCTGAAATTAACTTATTTATTTATTACCTCTTTCTTCCATTATAATATAAGCATCTTAAGGACTCTATTTTGCTCACCACTGCATTTCCTGTATTTATTTGGCTACGCCACGTGGCTTGTGGGATCTTAGTTCCCCGACCAGGGATCAAACCCGTGCCCCCTGCAGTGGAAGCATGGAGTCCTAACAACTGGAACACCAGGGAATTCCCCGTATTTCCTGCATTTAGAATAGCGCTTATCACATAGTAGGTGTTCAATACATATTTGTTGACTGAATTACTGACCCCCTGCAATTCCTCACTTTGCTTGGTAGACAGCAGCATTATTTGGGGTACTAGAAATTAGTATTAGCTCAATCCAAGGTCTAATGACCCCTGGAATGCTTGCGTATCTCCTTTGTCTCATATATGGTTACCCTGATTAACAGCCCCTTGCTTTTTTTGAGGAAACCTAGGAGGATGTTTCATGGCCCTACTTGGCGTTTTATTGCACAGTTTTCAAGGATTCTGTCCTTTCCCTTCACTTCAAGGGCTCCAGCACTAGCACAGCTCTGGGAATAGAATGAGGGTTTTTCACTTTCTCAATGTGCCTCATTTCAGACCTTTCTTCATGCATCCTAGAATTTTGTTGTCTACTTAATATAAATAGGGTTTTAATATAAAGTGGGACCTTAAAGGAACGCCGCTCTCTCTCACTGTTAGGATCCATCATTGATTCACTATGGGCCCTGGGATACCCTGTTGGTCAACACATTCTGTTCACCAGGAGGAACCTAAAGCCAGCCACGCTCACCTTTCTCAGTTTGCCTCTAGCTCTTACTCATTGTTGCTTAATCTCTGTCACCCCAGGATTCTTCTAACCACATGGAAAGAGGTATGTTAACTGTACGACTCATAGAAAACAGGCACTAACAAGTTTTTCAGAGATGATGGTACATTTTTACCAAAGTCCTCATGAATAATGTCCTCTAGGCACTCTTTTTTTTTTTTTTTTTTTGCGGTACGCGGGCCTCTCACTGTTGTGGCCTCTCCCGTTGCGGAGCACAGGCTCCGGACGCGCAGGCTCAGCGGCCATGGCTCACGGGCCTAGCCGCTCCGCGGCATGTGGGATCCTCCCGGACCGGGGCACGAACCCGTGTCCCCTGCATCGGCAGGCGGACTCTCAACCACTGCGCCATCAGGGAAGCCCACTAGGCACTCTTGAGGGTGAAAAAATAGGACAACTTACAAGAGTAAATTCACTCCAGCATTTCTAATGCTGAGGAATTTGAATTTCTTATTTTTAATTTTACCAAAGTACCTCCCATCTCAGCCTCATTTAATATAATCCACTGTTGAATATGGGTTGAGTCATCTAATGCGGAAGCAAGTAAGCCACTACGGCAATCAGGAAGAACAAATCTGATTCCATATTAGATCTGCTCCTTTTCCTGTGCTCAGTCATGCTGGCTGTGCACCTTTTGTAAAAGAACGTTGCCTACACCCAGAAATATACAGGATAGCTCATTCTCAAGGCTTTGACCTTTAAGAGTCCATTCACATAGAGATAAAAAGGTGCAGAACAGAGAATAACATTTGTCCCATTGGAGGTTTACAGGAACATTGTGACCTGACCTACATGGACAGCTGCAAAAAGAAAGGATTCTGACATTAAGAAGTTTGCAACAGCCAACCACGTCCTTCCCTCCACTTTGCCTTTAAAAGTGCTTTGCTGAAACCTTCGGAGGAGTTCCGGGTTTTCTGGGCATGAGCTACCCGCCCCCTTGCACAGCCCTGAAATAAACCTTTCTCTGCTCCAAACTCTGACGTTTCGGTTTGTTTGGCCTCACTGTGCACTGAACACATGAACTTGTGTTCGGTAACACTACCAGGGCTCAGAGTAACTCACTGGAAGAGGTATGGTCTTGTCTCTCACTAAGATTCACACAGTGATGTGTTCTCGCCCAAGTAGGCAGGGGGATTCAGATTCTAGGAAGCTAAAAAATGTCACATATAGACGATGCAGGGGTGGGAGGAGAGGATATAGGCTATGTGAAAGGTGGATTGTCAAGGGAAAAGAGTAAAAGCAGGAGTCCATCTGTGGGGATGTGGCAGCTACCCAGGTGAGCGAGGATGGTGGCTTGGTCTAAGGAGATAGCCAATGAGATGGTGCAAAAAAGTAGGACTAGAAATGGATTTTGATCACAGAGCTGACTGGATTTACTCTCTGGATATAGACAGGACATAAATAGAGAAAGAACAAGAATGAGGTCTACATTTTTGGCTTGATATCAGTAACTAAGGTAAAGAAACCTGTGGAGTAGTGGGAAGTGAAAGGGGTATTCTGACTCTGCCTGGGTGCTTCCAATCAGTTTGTGACTCTCAACAGACACCTGTTAACAACTAACAGAACTTGGTCTGTGCCATAGTTGTGACTGAGGTAATCAGACACAAGAGAGGAGGTACAGCTAGATTTGTTAGGAGGGACTTTACAGAAAAGCTGAAGCCAGTGGTCCTGCAATCCCACTCCTAGGCATATACCCAGAGCAAACTCTCATATGAAAAGATACATACACCCCAATGCTCACAGCAACACTATTTACAATAGCCCCAAGATATGGAAACAACCTAAACGTCCATCAGCAGATGAATGGATAAAGAAGATATGGTACATACATACAATGGAATATTACTCAGCCACAAAAAGAATGAAATACTGCCATTTGCAATACCATGGATGGACCTAAAGATTACCATATTAAGTGAATTAAGTCAGACAGTGAAAGACAAATATATGACATCACTTATACATGGAATCTAGAAAAATGATACAAATGAACTTATTTGTAAAACAGAAGCAGACTCACTGACATAGAAAACAAACTTACGGTTACCAAAGGGGAAAGGGGGGAGGGATAAATTAAGAGTATGGGATTAGCAGATACAAAATACTATATATAAAATAGATAAGCAACAAGGTCCTACTGTATAGCACAGGGAACCATGTTTAATATCTTGTAATAAACTATAATGGAAAAGAATATGAAAAAGAATATATATACATATATATATAACTGAATCACTTTGCTGTACACCAGAAACTAACAAAATATTGTAAATCAACTATATCTCAATAAAAATAAACAAACCAACAAACAAACAAATAAATAAAGCTGAAGCCAGGAGGACGAGCAGGACTTCAGCGGAGAAGCATGGGGAGTAGGTACCTGGTCCCAGGGAAGAGGGACCTGTTCAGGGCCACTGCATCTGCTGTGCACCACACACCTCTGGGTCTGCCGTCACCTGGCTGTGTGTAAGTTCAGACGTACAGGCGGAGGAATGCCAGGCACAGCGTTGGGATGGTAAATGAACCAGCATAGCCAAAGCAAAGGGTAGAGTTAAAGAAGGTTAGTGGAATTAAGACATTTGATGAATCTATGATTTGGCCATTAAAGGATTCAGTTTTAGGCATATTTGAATAATATTAACTCCACAGAATCCAGCAGGGGTGGGAAATGTTAATAGGCACTCTAGTCACCCAAATCCCCTGTTAACTCATTATCAAGTATTAGCTCATCCCAGCTCCAGGAGCAGAGGGGTCATAAACATTTTTTATGAGCAACTTTTTTCTTTCATGTGTTCAGGTGAGACAGATGAATCCTCTAGTCCTTGTTCCAAGAAAGCACTCTGACTGCTGAGATTAGACTTGGTTTCGTCAATAAATGAGCTGTTAAAATTGATTTCTCCTCATTGAAAGACACTTCATTCACAAATAACCGCTGCCACGTGGAGACCATTTTAGTCCACAGTCTGGGCTGTTCCAAATGCAGCTCTTTCATTACAAGCATGCCTTTCAGAACTCTTACTGGTGGTATCAGCATGTAACGTCCTATATTTTCCCACATATTGGCAGTACCTCCAACTCGAATGCCAGTCAGGGTTTCAGGGCTCTTTCATCCTTAGAAACAATACTTGTGCAGATAGAAAGCATTTTATTCCTGTCATGGCCCCCAGTGAGCTATTTGGGAAGGGTTAAGTATCACTTAAGGAAAGATGACTTGTGATTGCCTTCTTTATATCTCGTGATAGCGTGATTCCATGTAGCACGTGGGCAAGAGAACATTTACTATGTTACTGCCATTTTCAGGGAGAAAAATACCTCTACCAGAATAACATTGGTCATATTTTTGGAAATCAGGGAAATGTACAAAAATATGGCTTTAGAAAAATATGTGGGCTGTCAAATAACATCTCCGTTCTTTTGACAGACTATAGTGAGAAATTAACAAGCCAGCACAGGGTTGGGAGACCTCAGGAGTGGAAAATGCCCGTGGACACCATCTCCCTGTCCCATTTTTGCTGCCTATTTTGTTTCACTCTGGGATTCAAAGAAGGAACCTATAACAATGTGTAAATTCAACGGCAAGCACATTTGAAAAGATGTCTGGGATCAACCTATTGTGAAATAAATATAATTTTATGGATAGTATCCTGAAAGTGCCTGACAAGAAATGTTTAAATTACCGAGTCAAGATGGTTAATATTGTTTCATTAGGAGTTAGACTCAGCAAACTCCTTGCCGAACCCCTGGGCCACTGTCCCCCACACAGTCCAAGGTGGACGCTCCTTCTGTACTACTCCACACCCCAGAAAAGCTCTTTATTTGTCTGTGCCTAGTGCTATATGTTTCTTGTGACATCTGCTGGTATTTCCATTTAAAATAAGAAGATCGTTGTAATTTCCAACCATATCTGTTCTTATTTTGGGATGTGAGCCATTTTGCAATGCCTTATCCTTGAAGACTATGTGTTTGGGTTCTATGTATAACATCTTGGTTTAGGAAAATGCCTTTTTTTGCAGAAATATTTGAAAACAGTCCAGGGCGGGAGCTCAGCACTGGGGTAGACATGAGACAATGAAGTATTCTTATTCTTTACCTTTTGCTTTTTCTCAAACTGTTTACAATAAGAAAGGGAGGGCAGGTTTTGTTCCTTAGAAATTAAGAAGGAAAGAAGAAAAATGATTATCCATTATGGATAATGGGTGGCCAGCAATTACATAAAAATGGAACAAACATTCCGAAGGGCCAAGCTATTCTATCAGCACAGCTGCACAATGACAACCATATGCTCTGGCCTGAGGGGTTAACTATTACACTGAAACTGATTAGAGTAGTTTATCTTCACGGAAAATAGCTTCATTTGAACTGATCATTACTAGCAATAGGTAAACATCAATGGGTTAAGAGCTTGCTTTACATACCTCCAACTATGCTCAGAACGATATGCAGGTTAAAAGAAATGATTATCCAATCAGATGTAAATTCACACACTGACATTAAGCAAGTGTTTTAATAGCATGAGGCTCTAGGCAGCTGAAAGGAATTAGGAAAAATTGAAGGCAGGAGACTGTTCAAGAAAGATTTCCATTTTGTTGGAACCCCATGTTAGAGAGACGGAGCCTTAAGTATGTGAGACAGCGGTTCTCAGTGGATGGGAGAGATGGACAGAGTTATCTGGGTGGCTTTATCAGTCTGCCTACCAGCCCCACACTTGCCCTCTTCAATTCTGATACGCCTCCATATGATCAAGGTAGTGTGTGTGTGTGTGTGTGTGTGTGTGCGCGCGCACACGCGCGCACACACGCACGTGTGCACATGTCAATCTTTCTTCCACTGTTTTAATTTGTTTCTCCAGAATTACAGAATACGTGTGTGAACCCAAATGGAAAGCTGCTTCTTTTCTCCTGGACTGATTAACCGATTCATCCATTCATTCAATGATGTTTACTGAGACGTTGTTTTAGGCGTTGGGATATATTGGTAAACAAGACATAGAAAGGCACTAAATAAATGACAGATATAAATGTCGACTTATCTTGAACCTAAACTAGGATGTAAAGAAGGACAGAGACAATCCGTAAAATAACCTGCATGACGGGGAAGTGGTAAAGATGATGATCCTGCTTATTGTTAATAAAACATGATGCTTGTGTAGTCATTTAATGTGTATAGGATTTCAAGTGTTTTGAACTATTATCAAGTGCTATGCCATCTGTCTACATTGTATGCATCAGTTTATAATGACTTGCTTGACTAATTACCTTATACCTGTATAGGTGTGATCTTCCTGGCTAGGTGGTAAATCCCACAAAAGCAGGTACTGTGCCTTTCACTTCTTGATCTTTCCTAGTGACCATCAATGTTTTCAGATGAAAGTAGTTACTAAAATATTACCTCCCATTTATACAGGTCTTAATAGTTTTCAAACACTTTTTATAGATTATCTCCTTTGATTTTTATAATATCTTGTTAGTGAATTTCAACGATGAGAAATGAGAGGTTCAAAGAGGATACATTATTTATTTACTGAAGGTCACATAATTAGTTAGAAGCAAACTCCTTTGTCTTTTTTATCTTTTTGTCTAATGCTTTTTTTTCTTTGCATTGTACTATGTGGCTTCTCATATGCTGTGTACACATATCAGATTTTTCAGGCATATGTCAGATATATATCAAATACCTATTTATATACTGTGAGGAATGAACTCATTTTTGGAAATTAGAGATGCAAGCAGAGAAGATTAGATTGCTTGATAACTCAAATCAAGCTGTTTATCTTTGGATAGCCAAGATGGTCTGAGAATTATGTGAGCAAAGGCAGAGATGTAACTGCACCACAGCTGTGGTTCAGGAGGAATGATGAGCTGAGGGCAGAATAAGTCATGAACACCCAGAGTCAGATGAAGAGGTTCTATCATCAAAGAACACATTCGAGGGCGTGGCAGCAAACATAGCACCGTGGAAATGATAACAGGGCAGAAGTGAAGGAGTTACCCCAGCCTGCACCCCAGCCACGCTCTTTATGTCTTCTCCTTGCTTTTCTGAAAATGAATGCCAATACCATTCTAGGGCTTTCTTAATTCATGCTGGAAGCCCCCAGGGCTTGACATAGAATATGACTGTATGTCTACAGAACGTGCAGTCTGTCTGATTATCAAGCAAGAGATGTAAAAACTGTTAAAGCTCCCAATAGCCCTAGAACTCACAATGGGAGACAGAACAGAGACTGATTATGTTTCTGCTGTTTCTGAACATCACACGGTTCCAGCCAGACTCAGCCTTATTTGTTGCAAATGCACGCACAGAAAAATCAATCAGGGATTCATGTCTTGCTTTTCATTTGACAGCAAGCATCAAAAAGCAGCAATGTCAGCCATGGAACATAACTTTTATGCCAGTTACAGCTATACCCTATTAAGTTTTTTTCTCAAATCCATAAGGTCACAAAGACTTTCTCCTTCAAGAGCACAGCTTAGATGTACAAATTAAAATTCCAATTCCTGTATACCTTCCATTCATAAGAAGCAATTAAAGTAGAGGATCTAATATACTCTATGATGCTGGCGAGGACCTTAATCTTTATTTACCTCAATGGGCTCTGCCAAAATATCTCTTTCATTTATTAAACCCATTTGCGATTGCCACCAACTTTGAGCTGAATGGCATCCCAAGGCCAAATCTGTTCATTCATCCACTTGTTTAAAGAAACAAAAACCACTAGAGGAGCCATCAACTGATTAACCTGTGGCAGTTCATTACATTAGCATCTTTATCTGTATGTTGAAACAAAATATACAGTAATGGAAGCAACTTTTTGCAGTAAAGGCCCTCAGCAGGAAACCCCTTCTCTTGTCAATTGAGCAAAGCTACATTGTAACTAACTTTTTAAAAAAGAGATCTTTATTGGAGTATAATTGCTTCACAATACTGTGTTAGTTTCTGTTGTACACCAGAGTGAATCAGCCATATGCATACTTACGTCCCCATATCCCCTCCCTCTTGAGTCTCCCTCCCATCTTCCCTATCCCACCCCTCTAGATGGTCACAAAGCTCTGAGCTGATCTCCTGTGCTATGCTGCTTCCCACTAGTTACTTTACATTCGGTAGTGTAAATATGTCGATGCTACTCTCACTTCACGACAGCTTCCCCCTCCCACTCCGTGTCCTCAAGTCCATTCTCTATGTCTACATCTTTATTCCTGCCCTGCAACTAGGTTCATCAGTACCATATTTTTCCCCCTTAGATTCCATATATGTGTGTTAGCATACGGTATTTGTTTTTCTCTTTCTGACTTACTTCACTCTGTATGACAGACTCTAGGTCCATCCACCTCCCTACAAATAACTCAGTTTCGTTTCTTTTTATGGCTGAGTAATATTCCATTGTATATATGTGCCACATCTTCTTTATCCATTCATCTGTCGATGGAACCAGGTGCCCTCATGCTCTACTCTTCTCTGGCCCTGGCACACCATTCAAATCTTTGATCACACAATACCTTACCTAACCTGTTGGTTCTTTCCATAGATCAAAGAAGTAGAAATGAAGAATAAGTATTTAACAGAGGATCAGATGTCTTCCCTACCTTCCCCTTCAGCCTTCTCACGAACAAACTCTGTGAACAAGATGGCATCTAAAGAAAGATCACAAGAAGTTGACAAGCTTGCATGCAGTCTGACCCCCTATCTCAATGATTAACTGGGAGTACTTCCCTTTTGCCCTTTAAAAACTTTCAGGGCTGAGCAGAATCTTTGGAGTTGGTTTCTGGGGGTCATGAGTCCACCTTCTCCCCAGATGGCCAACATTCTGATTAAAAGTAATTTTCCTTTCTACCAACATGTGCCTCTCTTGGTATTGATTTCCGATCGGCGAGCAGCCAGACCTGAGTTCAGTAAAAGTAAGCCTCTATAGAACATGCGAAGCTGTGCCAGAAGCTACAGGGAGACTGTTCCGCAGTTCTAACCTTTTGTTTGGGATACTCAGAGTTTGGCTACCTGTGGCCATACACCCTCCGGAATCAACCTGGGCTGTCCAGGGAGTAATAGAAGCCCACCTGGCCACGCCCCTTGGACTGCTGGCCATTGCAGATAACAGAGTGGAGAAACATATGTAGTCTTCCAATGACATCTTGGATAGTTAGAGAAAAAAAATTGGGGGTATATATTTTTTACTTCAAATGGCAGATATGGTGGATAACAGAAACACTATTGTAAGGGTGGAAGCTGGGGAAGACAGTCGATCAGAATCCTGTCCTTTATGGCAAGTCACTGAATGCTTGCCTAAAGTGGAATCCAATATGATAACCCAGGCAGAAACTGCCCAGCTTCTAAGAACCCTCCAAATGGGTCTGATAATGATTTGTTTATCTTTAATTCATTTCCCTCCTAAACATTAATCATACAGAAAACCTACTAGATTATGTCTTAATGACAGGGGTCATATCTAGTTTATCTTTAAATACTCAATGGCTTGAAAGTATCTTGGTATATGGCGGGTGTTTATTACGTATTAGGAGAGGAAAATTAGCCAAGTGAAGCCTACCCTTCGATAGTTGGCATCATGTTAGCTGACTTGGTTAGTCAGGCCTTTACTGGAAGCTCACCAGTTAAGTGGGACAAGAGAAAGGATACAGTCCATTTCCACATGGAAAAGCTTACCAGTCTAGCCCAGGGAAGAAACATATTTTTTTTAAATGTATACTACACAAAGCAGATACCAGAAACGTGTGCCTGAGATCTAGCTACTCAAAGAACTTACTATGCTTGGGACGTCTTCTTAGCTCACAAGGATTCCTCTTTCTTGGGGAAATGACTTTGATGTCCAGACCTTTCTCCAGAGAAAGCAAATGAGTCTCTACAAAACGCCGGTCCTCTTGGCTCTAAGTCCTTCACGCAGGACTGGGCCATTGGGCAACCAGAGCTAAACTGGGTCAATCAGGTTCTTCTCTGTGGGAAGTCAGAATTTTCAATCAAGTGTCTCCTGGGTAGGAGTCTTTGCAGCTGAATAATGTTGGGGGTGATACTCAAGAAAGGAAGTTTATGTTGTCTTGTCCCTGAAATCACTAGAGCTGCCCTTCTTTCTTCCCTTCTGAAGTTTTATTTGTTCAGTTCTTCCTGGAATTCTGTGATATATTCCACTATCCTTCCACTTCATTCCTTCTCTTGCTTGAGCCGCTCAAGAGGTGGCTTCTATTATGTGCAACAGAAAGAAACGTAAATGCTTTGGAAGTGCAGATGGATGGCTCTAAGAATCAGTGTAGCCAGAGCTAAGTGAGCTGAAACTGGAAAGAAAGCAAATATGCAAAGTTGGATATAGGAAGAAACACTTTTGTAGTACAATAGAGTGAAATAAAACAACCCAAAGTGAAGGAGTGGAGCAAGTGACATGGAAAACATAGCATGGAGTCAAATTGGGAAATTGAGAGTGAGGGGCAAAGCTCTGTTGCCAGGGGAACAGTGGGATCCATGGCAACAGTCAAGAGAAGGTAACTGTGATGGAGGAGGCTGGCCGGATACTTAGGGGAAATTTAACGGTAGCTTTTTTTTCTTTGGTCTGGGGCTTTATGAAGTGACATTCCATTTTACAGGTGCAGATCACAGTAACTTCATGCTGTGGCTTGGCATATCATAGCATTGCTGGTTTTGCTATATGAAAGGACATTTAATGAGGAACGTCTTGAATAGAACTTCAAATTTGAGGGACTTCGAGGGATGAATGGCCCTGGCGGCTGTCACAGAACAGCTGAACCCCAGCTGCAACATGGGGCTGCCTTGTGCTTGGCCAAGACCTTCCACGCCACAGCCCTGAATCTCCAGGTCCTCCTGGTGACTGGACCTGCCTGAGGACTGGATGGGGCAGTCATGGTCACACCCAACACCTGCCTAGGCAGGAGAGGTCACCTGTAGCCACACACTGGCAAAATTGGGGAAAAGGACTTGATTTGAGTTTTATTTTGAAAGACGCAGACCAAGGGCCTCATTGGCTCTGGAGGGGTAGGGGGCGGGGTCCAGCCCATTTCACTGTCAGCGCAAGGAAGTGGCATACGTGGGAACAGAAACCGTGACTGCACAGCCCGTCACAAATCTGGTTTTCTCAGATCATCATCCGCTGCTGCAGCTTTTGGGTTCGGTTCTCCAGTGCTATCAGCCCAAAGAAGCGTATGAGGCTTTTATTAATTTTACTTGTTCAGCCTAATGGAAGGACAGTTAGACATATTTTGTTCCAAGGCCCAATTTTCAGGAACTAAGTTCATACATATCAAAAGCCCAAGAAATCAGAAGGTAGTGTGGTTCTTTTGTTAAATCTGTTCCTATCACATCTTCTATTCAGTGTCTTCCAATATGTCCTTTGAATTCTTCCAGTAAACTTAGCCTGAGGAGTTGGAGACCAAAAGGTATGGCTGAATATATTTGACCAACTGGATCTTCTTCAATTAAAAGTTAAGGCTGATATAGAATATTTCTCACCATGTTACAAGCATTTAGAGAAATGGTTAATTCTTAACATGATGAGTAACTATTTTCTTTCCAGTGGGTTATATAATTTTCATTGAGAACTAAGATTTTGTTCTATAAATTTAAGTGCTAAATAAACAGTATACCCTAAACTCCAGTCCAGACTCTGTCCTGGCCCAGAGGAATTTGCTAAACAACTTTTCATCTGTACCAACATTTTACTTTTTCTTTTTGTCAGTCATAAGTGCAACACAGAAATAACCCCCAGAAAGTCCATCCTCTTGGTATTTGCAACCTGGCAGGAAGCTCTAAAAGTCTCCTGGGAGCGGATTAGCTAAGTTCTATGAAATTTCCAGTGTACTGTAGGATACTTATCCCAACCCAAATCTTAGTTTTTAAAAAGATTCATTTATTCCTAGTTTCAGATTTCACACCAGGCTTTTCCACTGACCACAGAAATGTAGCAATAATCTTTGCTCGAGCCTCTGCAGAAAATATTAGGCAATCTGAAGCAGAATCATGAACTGTAATAGCTCTTAAGCCACCAGTTCATCTTAATAACATATCTCTCCCATCAGCTTTCCCAAACCATTCCAAGGCATTTGGAGCCTGTGTTTTCATATTGTAGTCTTGAGAACCAAAATTTGTCTGAGTTCCTCTTGCAAGATTAATTAAAATGGACATGCTGTGGAAGCATAAACAAGACTAGGATTTCTTTACTATAGATGCTTGTCATGACAGCATTTACTATAATGTCATTATGACATCTTGCTTTATTTCTTCAAATATGAAAAAATAAATAAGGGAAGCAGACTTGCAGTGAAAAAAAAGAAATCATGCTAGCTCTATTCCTTATCATGAACATAAAGAAATAGAGGGCTAAGAGCTCTTACCTCTCTCTGGTGGGATAAGAACAGCACTAGAAAGAAAAGACAAATCTGGCATTAATAAGACAGGATCGTTAGTAATAATCAATACAGAGAAAAATGCTTTCTGAAGACCAGCGTTTGGCAAATAATTGTGGAAAATACAAAATCAGTGCACGTATATGTGTAACTGAATCACTTTGCTGTACACCTGAAACTAACACAACATTGTTAATCAACTCTACCCCAATATAAAATTAAAAATTTTAGAAAGTGCTCCTAATAACTTACTTGGGGAGTAAGAAATAAGAATATGGGGCAAGTTAATTGTGAAAGAAACAAGGTATAATAAGTTCTTTCTGAAAATGGACTTGACTCTTGAGGTTAGGATGATTGGAAAAGACTTAGGGAAGGAAAGAACGAGGTCTTCAAATTTCAGTGTTATGTGCAAAGTCAAGGAGAAACTGGCTTGAGGAAGATGATGAGTTCAGGTTTGGAAACGCTGGGAGGGGTGGGTGCCTGAGACTCCCCGGTGGAGAGCCTGGGGGAGCTGGAAATGTGTAACTAGAACGCAGGGGGCCTTCGGGGCTAGAGATGGAGGTGGCAGATGTCAGCATGGGGGCATCAAAGGAAGTTGTGGTCAGAGTTGAGCTCATTCAGGAAACTGAAGGACGGGCTTGCTGAGGACAAGTACCTTCAATATTCCAGGGTGGAATAGAGGAAGCAATCTGTGAAAAACAGACGGAGAAAAGCATTCGATGAAAGGAAACGAGGAGGGAGCAATGTTGGGAAAGACAGAAACGGAAGGATCTACAGTGAGAGTGTAGACCGCAGTGTAAGGTGCTCTGGTGGAGTCGGGGTCTGGGTGTGTGGGGACTTGGAATCACATGGCCTCGTGCCTACAGTGCTCTTGTAAGGAAACCAAGCCCAGGGGAAGTTAAGGTGCTTGTTAATCACACAACTAGTTAGGAGGGAGCCAAGACCAGAACGCAGGTGCTGGACCCCTTTCTCTGCTGTCTCTGCTCTGTCAGGCCGCACCTTTGGGTGAGTGAAGCCCAGGTTTCACCAAGAGAAGGAGTGGGAGATCAGGCTTAGCAAGATAAGGCCAGGCAATGCTGGAAACTCGCTAAAGTAGGGGTTGAAATATTATCCTGAGGAATGGAGACTCACTAAAGAGCTTTGAGCAGGAGAGCCTTCCTAATCAAAGAAGTACTTGGGGAAATTTCACGTGGTAGTTTTCGGATGTATTGTCACTATTTTGCTTAGCTCGGTCATAGATTAAACAATTATGAATTAATTGCTTCCCAAAATAGTTGTAAGTTTTGTTGAATAAAACTCCTTCATCATATCAGAAATTAATAACCGATAAATAAGTAAAATCTCAATTATAAATTAAGTCATCTGTTGCTTAGATCTACCATACCACCTAAAAAATATCTAGAAATACAATGAAAGTTCACCCCAGGCCTTAGATCAAGGCCAGCTTTGGCCTGAGTCCACTGTAGCCCACTCTTACATACTTCCGTAACTCTCTTAAGATGAGTGATTAGTGCCATATGGTGATAGATTATTTTACACGAGTCCTTCCTTTTTCTCTTTTTCTTCTGTACATGTACATCTATTAGAAAGAGGAATAAAAACATATTCCTCAGGCTTCCCTGGTGGCGCAGTGGTTGAGAGTCCGCCTGCCGATGCAGGGGACACAGGTTCGTGCCCCGGAAGATCCCACATGCCGCGGAGCGGCTGGGACCGTGAGCCATGGCCGCTGAGCCTGCACGTCCGGAGCCTGTGCTCCGCAATGGGAGAGGCCACAACAGTGAGAGACCCAAGTACTGCAAAAAAAAACCAAACCAAAACAAACCATATTCCTCTACCTTTGGAAGAATGCCTTGGGGAAAACGCCCCTCACACAGGGTGGGCTTTCTCTAAAGGAGTTGCCATTGCACAGGCGGGTTGCACTGGGTCCAGCCAAAGCCCTGGATGAGCTTTGTCAAGGCCTCCCAGCCACTTTATCCTCTCTCTACTCAGAGCTTTACAGCCTTGAGATCCTCCAAAGCCAAGATAATGTATGCCTCCCCCCTCGAAGGGGGCAGTACACCAATGGGTAGAAATTGACCTGACACTCCGGAAACCCCAAGGTCCCATGGTCCCCGAAGTCTGATTAGGTGGTTCATTGCAAGACGAACATCAAGCGTGGAACACAGAAAAAGGTCACAAATGGTGCTTCAAACTGAGTTTAGGGTCACGGCCACCTGCACTTCTGACCCTGACTTTGACCCTCCTCACATCTCGCTCTCCATCTCTGCGGCTATTCTGACGGTTCACACTCAGCAGAGAGAACCCGCCCTGCTTTACATGTGCCCGGCTGCACACCTCCGTGGGACTGTTGCTGGGCAACGGCAGCCAGAACAAGTTGTTTGGGGAGCATCTTGAGAATGATTACACTTGCAGGGCTGGGGTGGGTTGGTCGTGCGGCGTTCTTTTTTTTTTTCCTTCCTGTGGTACCTATTCCTGGAGGTTGTAAATATTCATCTGAATTTTGCATATATGAGGGGAAAATGTTATTTAAATGAGCGTGGGAGGGTAATTTGCTCGAGTGCATCCCTGCACTCTTTTATGTGTTGCAGGTAGTCTGCTGCAGAAGGAGCAAAAGCCATTTTGTGACCTTATTGACATAGATGCCAAGGCTGTGCTGGCTTGTTTCAGTTCCGTGGAACAATGGGAGCCGAGGATGCAGTTTAGCAAAGGCATTTAGTAAATTGCTGGTAAATGGTGAGGATGCGAAAGCCCCAGCAAAGTCGTCAGGCGCATTTCCTCTCTAATGGGGCTGCAGTTACTCTCCTGGCCTCCTCTCTCCCCCTTTCGAGAGGCAAACTTCCTCTTCCTCTCCTTTACATGCTGAAATACAGCACTTGGCTAAACCCGGGAGAGCTGATTTGAAAGGTAATGGGAAGAAACACTTCCTTTGGAAAGGAATCTGGCAGCCTTGAAGGATTTGCAGTGCACTGATTTCAGATGAATCAGTCGGGGAGGAACTGCAAATACTTAGAAAATCATCGGGGTCAATATTGCCCACACCCCTGGAATATTAATATGGACACATCCCCATGTACCCCCCTGGAGATGTGTTTATTTCATAATTCACAAATGGTAAGGACACCTTTTCTGAATTTCTTTTCTTAGGGACTTGGGGAGCCAGCAGTCAAATTGTGATTCTTCCAAATGCTTCCCCATATGCCTTAAATACTCCCATTAAAGATCATTTCCTCAGTCTACACACATTCTGTGAGTCTCAGTGACCCCCTCCCTACCTCATGAAAGAGAGTCTTTCCTTGAGGCTGCCGTGTCCCCTCTCGGCTATGACTTGGTCAGGAGCCTCTGACACCATATGGCAGAATTCGAGGCTGTATCGTCAGCCAAACACAACAGTTGTTTTTAGGACCCAGTCAGTTACAGACTCCATCTCTCCACCCCCAGGGACATGTCTGTGGTTATAAAATATGCCTCTGCGCCATCTGACAATGTGGGCCCCAAAGCTGTCCCGTGGCCATAATCCCAGATCCTCAGGCTAATTTTGTCGGCTCTCTTGCACAGGAGGCAGCCTTTGGCCAAGAATCCAGCAAAACTCTTCCTGGTTCTTGGTTTACCTCAGGAACATGAATTAATGATGCAGTTTCATTTTGGGTGAGAGCACTTAAATGTCCAGGATTCAAACTGCAGAGGAAGGATCCTCCATACTGTTCTCCACAGAGCTACCATAGGATCCAGCAATCCCACTCCTGGGCATATACCCTGAGAAAACTCTAATTTGAAAAGATACGTGCACCACAGCAATGGTCATAGCAGCACTGCTTACAGCAATGTTCATAGCAGCAGTAGCCGAGACATGGGAGCAACCTAAGTGTCCATCGACAGATGAATGGATAAAGATGTGGTACATATATACAATGGAATATTACTCAGCCATAAAAAAGAACGAAATACTGCCATTTGCAGCAACATGGATGGACCTAGAGATTATCATACTAAGAGAAGTAAGTCAGATTGAGAAAGACAGATATCATATGATATCGCTTATATGAGGAATCTGAAAAAAACGGATACAAACGAACTTATTTATAAAACAGAAATAGAGCCATAGACATAGAAAACAAACTTACGGTTACCAAAGGGGAAAGGTGAAGGGGAGGGATAAATTAGGAGTTTGGGATTAACATACATACAGTACTATATATAAGACAGATAAACAACAAGGACCTACTGTGTAGCACAGGGAACCATACTCAGTATTTTGTAATAATCTATAAGGGAAAATAATTTGAAAAAGAATATATATATGCATATTTATACATATAACTGAATCACTTTGCTGTACACCTGAAATTAATACAACATTATAAATAAACGATACTTCAAAAAAAAAAAACAAATTGGGGTGGAAGAGTCAACAGTAAGGAGGACAGAGATGTACAGGAGAAGAAATTCAAAAATGAACACATTCTTTGCCATTCATCATGGCCACCAGTGCTAAGTTAGAACCTTAGTTCCTTCAAACATCTCAGTCTGGACACTCCCTTCAAGACGGCCTTGGAAGCCCACACCTTCCATATTTCCACCAAACCTTCTGTTTGTTGAGTGCCTGTTAGGTGCAAGCCATGGTCATAGGTCTTGCATAAGCTGCTAGAGGGTAAAATGCCTACTCTCCCCTCAAGATTGCAGGCACAGGCTTTCTCTTGGCTTTTGGGGAGAGAAAGTCAGCCTCAGGCAACAGCACCTGCATCAACCCAACACTGCAATACAGCACGCAGCTCTCAGAAAGAACGTCTGACTCCACTGAAGACCCGCAGCCCCCTTTGCTTTTACTTTCCTTTGAAAAATGTCCTACATCTTCTGATTCAAAGTTTACCGCTAGGAACAACCCTTCTCTCTTGCTTACACCTCTAGGCAAGGAACATATGTCACAAATGCCACAGCCGTATTTAGAAATGTCTGTTGTTCAGTTCCACTGAGCCTGCCCCCAAGTTACCTTTTCCATGGCAATTACTCGTGAAATCTGAAAACGCCTGCAAATTAGTGTTAGGTTGCTTTCATTTCCCAATTAACTGCCCACCTGCTAGTATAAGATTCAAGTGTGTCATGGTCAGCCTTTTCCCCTTCAGATTTTAGGAAGAAAAAAAAAAGGTTCCCACCTTCCTTATGCAGAGAATAATTATTGTGCAGAACAGTCTACCAAAGGCAACAATGAAGCATGTACTGTGGGTGTATTCAAGAGCTGGACAAGGAAGAAAAGAATTCCATGGTATGAACATTGGACAGACAGGTGGATGGGTTTGGATAGACCATATGGCCCCCTTCTGTCTTGAAACGTACTGTGAGATTATATTTTTGCAAAATCCCTTCAAGGACTAAGTTGATGTCTAAACAGTAAACTATGGCAAAGAAAATGTTCGTGGTACCTTAACCACATCCATTATTTCAATGTCAATTTTGTATTTCTGGGGATATGTTTTCAAGATGGAGCTAACACACTTGTCATAGCATAAATGAGGTGGCAGAAGGTAAGGTGGAGAGACAGGGAAGAAGAATTTAGTCTTGTTTTCTCAAGAGAAATGGATACGTACTTGTCAAACTTGTAGCAGAGGAAAACGCTGGTACCCCAGTGCAGCCCCTGGGAACAACCACTGTGATGTGAATCCAAGGTACTGAGCTGAACGACAGACATGAAATGCACCAGATAATGAAAAACAGTGTCATTTCTGGAAAACATTAGAGAATATTTTTCTCCCCCTCAGGAAGGCAGAGCATATGATTCCCATTCTCACATTATGACAGAAATGCTGCATGCACTGTATGTGGAGGACTGCTGCCTGAAATTCCAAGAGATCATACGTGATTGGGAGCTACAAACATGCTTCTTCAAGCCCGGTTTAATTGACACCCCGGTTGACAAGATAACACGGTTTTGACAGCAACTCTGCACTGAAAGAGTTTCTCTTCGGATTTTCAAAACGTAATTCTTGCCAACAGATTGGGATACAAGAAATCCACAGCCTTTTCGAGCAACTTAGGCTGAACCTTTGAAACACGGCGCACGTCGGGTGACACCGCCGCCCCCAGCCTAAGAACAGCAGTAAGGTCACTCTCACTGTGACAAAGTGGGATTTCTCCGTCTCACTCTCCTCTGACCACACAGATGCAGAAAGGCCCGCTCCTCCAACCCTCATGCTCCCTCCCAGGGGGCTCTGCAAGTTATTTGCTGGGTGATTGAGTCCTCTCAGGTACTGTGTGGTGCCTGCCATTGTCCTTTAATCCGGCGTCTTGCTGAGATGCTTCCAGTTGCTACAGACACCCAAGTTGCCACAGTTGATGCCAGTGGGCTGATCCTTCCACCAGTGTCTAAAGGCTCCAGTGCCACCATGGTACTTCTGAGATGGCACCAGAGCCTGAAATGCCCATGAAAATGCACCTGCCCAGAAATACCTGTGCTGCTACGGTGCTGGGGCGAAGGCCCTTTGCTGGAGCTGTTTCACATCCCAGCCACAGGCTTAAAGGGAGAGTGTGCCCTCTGTCTACACTGGTGCTGTGCTCTCAGGCTGGCCATGAGGCTGCTGCCCCTAGCATTTGTTACGGTGCTCTTAGGAAAACAGCTCTTTTCTGTGTCGTTGAGGTTTCTATTATAGCTTTCTCTTCCTAGGACTGCTGTTTGAGCCTTTGCGGTTTTGGGCGAATGATACTAGAGACACAGATGTTAGAGTGCCCTTAATAATGTTCTTCCACGTGCCTCAATACATACCTTACTTAGGCTGAGACTTTCCCCAGGAGGGTTCCCCTCATAACGCAACTAGATGCCTAGAAGAGTCACATCAGGACTCTCAGGACACTGTCGCCAAACTGGGTACCATGTCGCAGTGTTAAGAATTGAACAGAATAATACTACTCCCTTGAATTTCACTTTTATATAAACCAATACTCAATCTCCAGTGAGATAGCCTAGTCGGTGTTAGATGATTCTAGCAAGTAAAAAGAGAATCCATGAATCTATAAAGAGGAATTTTGTCACTTTTTTCTCTGTTCTCTTGTCATGGGTGAGGCTATGGGAGAGTGTCAGGAGGTAAGTTGTTCCTGCTGAGCTTGGGAGAATCCCATTGTCCTCAACAAAGAGAAAAGCAGTAAAATAATACTAAACATATAGAAAGCAAAGGAGCCAATCAGAGAGTCTTTTTAGTCTTGGGTCTACTCTGCCTCCAAAACTAATGTGGACTATAGCTACAGGGCATCATGCCAAACCTACTGGCCAGTGAAAAAATTAGGTCACTTAACCAATCCTTTTAGCTATATAAGGCCAAGTAATTGCTTTGACCCGCTTTTTCCCGCACTGACATGACTGAGTCATAGATTTGCTTCGTTGATCGGCATTTGATAAACACACTCACAGGAGACTCCAGGAGGAAGTCATCACCAGTCTCCATTTATCCCTTCTTTTTTAATGCATCAAACACAATAAAAATAATTTTGTAAGCGCTGTTATATGTTTTCTCCGTTCATTTAATCATGCATTCTATATGGCTCAAGAAATAAGGAACATGTTTATAACCTTTCGAGGAATATGATATCCTTCTAAACTTTTAAAAAACTTCTAAATTTATTTTTAAAAGTTCAAGTCTGGGTAAAAGATAATGCTTTTCAACTATTTCCCGTTATGAAAATGCCAACAGTACAAACCTTCTTGTTTTATTTTATAGCTTAGACTTACTGAAGCGACGCAAGATGACAACAATCAACGTTTGTTAGAAGACCAACATGAGAAATCCACCTCTCAGACGCTGAAAACTGAAAAAGGGTGCTACGTCCCTCCCCCAAAACAACCTAAAATGCTACATACACATCAGGGTTCACCCTGATGTTAGAAATCTGCCCCTTTCAGAGGGAGATAAGCATCTCCTCTGAAGTATTTATAGCCTTTTCACCATTTCCTTGTATCATTTTACAAAACAAATACAGTCAGCCAATACAACCCCAGAAAGAATATCAATGTGTTGCCTTTTCAGTTTATTGTGAATTCTAGGCCATTAAAGATATAATTAAAACATTTCCACAAAAAGAAAGCCCAAACTGAGGCGGCTTCAATCCACAATCCCTGCCTCTTCAGAACCTATAATCACTCCATTCACTCAGTGCATGAAATAACGGTTGCGTGTGATTTGGGGACCATACTGTTTCCTATACATACGAAGAAGCACCTGTATCAAACGACACCCACTTTCATGGATGGCAGCTCTTCCTGCACTACAGAACGATGGCAGTCAGCTCTTGGCCACCCTGACGTGGTCCCAGGATTACAGTGAATATAACAGAAAACTCACATTTTTATAAATTATCTCAAGAGATAACAATAATTTTAATCCTCCTCACATTCTAGCTCATGGGTCTAAAGTATAATCTTTTAGAAGACAAGGAGAGTTGAGGATAGCAGAACCCTGGTGACAGAGTGTTGGCAGTTACCCAAAGATTGGGAGTCTGCAGGCTAATTCATCTGTCGAAAAGCAGCAGCATCTGTATTTGGGAAATCGGCACCAAAACAGTGGCTTCTCAGACTTCCCACCATTTCCAATTTACCCTGAGTTATGGGCTGTCCTGGGTCAGGGGAGGTAGTTCACTTGTCTCTGCTGGGTGCCTGGTGAAGCCAGAGGTGGTGGGGATGGATTTCTTGTGGAGATCCCTCTGTGTGTATCCTGATAGAGCAAAGGGCTTGAGGAGGAAAAAATGTACTGAAACACAAGCATCTGTGCTCATCCACTCCCCTTAAGACATTCAAAGCACCAACCAGAGCACTCGTTTTGTGCTAAAAACAGTGATAGACACTTGAGACGAGAAGCCTTCAAATGTGCTTTACAACCAGGGGCTGGCACACATCCACCACTGGTTGAATCTCTCATTTCTCAGCTACTCTCTGATGCCTAAGTGTGAAAAAGTCAGTATGCTTGAATCGAATTTTTATATTGCTTTACGTCAATACACATTTGTTTGTTTTCCAAATCAACAACAAATGCAACGGTAAATACTTGGGCTGCTCAGTTGTGCAGCCTTGGCTACTGCCTTGCGCTGAAACGGGGTTCAGCTCCTTCACTTCCAGACTGAGCCAGTGGTGCCAGTAGACTCCTCATTCCATGAAGTGGAATAAATGATTTTCCCTATAGAAAACAAGCGTGGGTATTTGTGCATGCCTCTGTGTGTATGTGTGTGCATGCCTGTGTGTACACGTGCAAGCAGCTGTTTCCACGTAGCTCAGAAATAGCTAAGAGGCAATCATAAGAGGGTGGGTGCGAAGCCAGTGTACCCCGTTTTGCCTGGGGCTGACAGAGCCAACTGGAAACCATGTTTAGTTCTGATTCTGAAGTGAAGCTGCAATTTGTAATGTCCACAAGTTGGAGAAGGTTCTAGTCCCTCTGAAGAAGCAAGCATGTGGGAAAAGGCTGACTGGATTGAATATCAGAAATTTTGTTTCCAATTAGTTACACAAATCCCATGGATACAGCCTAGAGTTAAAGAAAAAAGAAAACAACAGAAATATGCAAACGTAAAAAAATCCATAACTTAATAAAGACAAAACCCTTCATGATTTCTGAAAAGAATTTCTTCTTAACCAGTCAGTGGAAGAAGTACCAGCTGTTCTTCCTGTAAGGGAGAGATGTCCCCCTCAGATCCCAGAGGGCATGCCTGCCTCCGGGGGTGCTCCACCCACCCAGGCATCTTCTCCCACTGCTCTTTCACCCTGTGAAAAACATCAGGTTGAGAAGCTTCAGCATATTAATTTAGTGAAAGACTTCCATCCTCTCATTCATTCATTCAGTTGTGTACTAACTCTTTCTATCTCTGCATGTCTATGGATGACTCCTTGTTACTAAGTCCAAGCTTGTACTGCTCACCACACAATAGGCCAATAAGTTGAGAGTCACAAAGAATAGTGACTTTATTCAGAAAGCCAGCAAAGAAGATAGTGGACTAGTGTCCCAAAGAACTATCTTACCTGTTAGGATTCAGGCTTCTTTTAGACTAAAAGGGGAGCGGCTGTAGCTGGTTGCTGCAAACTTCTTGGTGTGGAATCCTTGTTCTTGCAGCTGTCCAGGTAGGTCTGGTCACAGCGTTTCTATAAACCTCCAACAGGACGATTGTTATTCTCTGTTCTGCAACTTTTTATCTCTATATGAATGGAAAAGTGTTATACCTTTAAAGGTCAGAGCCTTGAGAATGGGCTTTCCTGTATATTTCAGGCTATAGGCAACATTCTTTCACAAAAGGAGCAGAGCCCAAAGGTTAGAGCTAAAGGAAGAGATCCAGTATGGAGTGAGGTTTGTTCTTCTGTGTTACATCCACAGTGCCACTTGCACTACAAATGTGGCAGGGGGGGAAGACTTAAACTTTACAGCATTTCCTTGAACTAATGAAGTCAGGGAAAGTATCTGTGGATAAAGAGAGCAAAAGAAAGAAACTAAAAGAAATGGAAATGTATTCAAATTTCCTGTAGCTCCCTTGCAGCTAGAAGAGTCTGACCACAAAGGTTGAAGCCATGTTTGACCATGGACGTGGTCCAGTGCACATGGTAGAGCTGGGAGCAGTTACCTATTGTGAGGGCTTCCTCCTGCCTGGGTGTCAGTGATCCCACTCCTAGGTAACCTGACCAGAGACAGGCTTCCTCTGAGGACACCTTTCCTCTGGGGCCCCCAGTCTTATTACACCCATACCCTCTGATTCCCCTGCATTCAACAGTGACCACAAACATTCAAATTCTATGGGGAAGGACAGATATCATGCTAGTTAATTTGCACTGGTCTATTTTATAATTCGCTGCAAATTGTATTGTATTTGTATTATAAGTCTTTTATCTGACCAGGTAAGTTTCTCCACCTGGGGAGCAGACATCTCATAGTCAGAGGTCATTATGGTCGGACAGAATCTGACTGCCTTTTTTTTTTCTGAGCTTACCTTCTCTGTGGTCTCCAGGGCCAGACCTGAAGATAAAAAAGCTCCTGGTGAGACACAGGTATCTGAGGAGAGGCTGCTGTGGGCAGAGAGCAGTGGAGTGTTTGCTTCGCTGGGTTCAGGTTGGGGAGGCAGGTGAGGTGATGCATTAGTTTCCTAGGGCTGCTGTAACAAATTACTACAAACTGGGTGACTTAAAACCACAGCAATTTATTGTTTCGTGGTTCTGCAAGTCGGAAGTCCAAATCAAGGTGTCGGCAGGATGGGTTCATTCTGGAGGCCCTGAGGAAGAGCCAGGTCCGTGCTCGTCTCTTAGCTCCTGGCGGCTCCTTGTAATCTCTGGCATCCTCTGGCTTGTAGCTGCACCACATGTCTCTGTAGTCATATGGCTTTGCTCCCTCTGGGTGAATGGCCCTGTCTCTCTTTTTCTCTTCCTAAGAGGCCACTAGTCACGTTGAATTTGGGACCCACCCTACTCTCCAGGATGACCTCACCTCAACCATTTACATCTGCAAAAACCCTATTTCCAAATAAGGTCACATTCACAGGTATCAGAAATAGGACTTGAATCTCACGGGGGCACACGATTAGCCTACAAAGGCAGTAAGCATATTGTAGTAAAGGGCCTCTGTATACTAAAACGAGGTTTATTAAAATAATATTTTTCAGCAGGCAATACAAGGGAGCCAGGGAAAGACATGGGAGACATAGCAAGAGAGGAGAAGCCTGGAAGCCTAGACAGAGGCCACTGAAACAGCTCAGAGGAGGTGTGGCCAGAGCAGCGGCCCAGCACAGGGAGGGGAGGAGAGGCCACAAATCCCTCCTGTTTTGCTGCTCTGTGGACAGGACATCCCACACAGAGCCAAGGTCCAGGGTTTGGACCTAACAGCCTGTTTCTGCCACGTCAAACCTACAGTTGGCTACATGTTTATCACGTGGTATCTTAAAAGACACAGACAAAATAACAGGGATATTTCCAACTGCTAGGGGGAGGAATCTGACTTGTAAGTAACTCTAAGGCCCTGAAAAACTCATGGGCAGAAGGAGTTCTTCAGTGTTCAGATGACCCTGACTTGGGAAGAGGTGGGTATGTGTCTTCTCAAGACTCCCTCGGGATGAAGGAAGGCACGGGAGAGAGGGAGCTAATTCCATCCAGGAATCCCTCTGTCGGGACCTGAAAGAGAAGGAACAAGGGCAGACCCCCCAGTCTGTGGGTGGCCCTGCTCTCACCATAGGAGAGAGGAAACCACACCTAGCCAGGCACTCGGGGGGTGGAGCTCCCATGGGGACACAAGGAGCTGCTGCTGGTAGAGGGGACGATGGGCTGGAAGTCCATCCTGCAGGTCAGAACTCCTGTCTCCTCCGTCATCCTCTGGTGCTGTATTCTGTAAAGCATATGCTTTTCATCAATTTGTGTAGATGGAAACCACCTAAGAGAGACATTTTTTAAATATTCGGAAATTGTCAAAAGAAGGGAAAGCTTCTAGAATTTGTCGGTGCTGGCTATCATTTTAACACTCTGGGGTTCAATTGGCGGGGATGGGGGTGAGACTAATATCGTTATTTGATGTGAGGAACCCAACAGGGCCAAAGAGTGAAATTAAAGACTGAGGCACCTCACCTTCTCTGTGAATAGTTGTACTGTTTCCCATAGATTCATCCTGCTGCCCTCACCCTCCTGCCACCAACCAAAGATGGAATTTTCTATTTGTCTCTCATCATAAAGCTCATCACTTAAAAAAAAAAACAATTGTGTTAAATTTGACTCAGGTAATAGAAATCTACAGGCTGCTGACTTGTGAGAAAAGTAAGACAGCTGTTTTCATGTGTTAAAAAGAACTTGGATCGACAGTTCACATAATCTACTGTGAACATTTTTCCCCACTGTGGGTAGATAAGTATGTTTGGCTTGAGTTGTTAAACCTCTAAATTTGCACATATGTATTGATATGCGACGAGCCGCAGAGAACTAATTGTCCCCAGGATAGTTTGACAGCTCACATTCTGTACTGGGCACTCTTTCCCGGGGTCAATCACCTTCAAAAAGAAAAATAAATCTTAATGTTTTCCTCTCAGCCAACAGGGACCATTCCTGTGTGCCACTGATAAGATGTGGACAGACCAGGAGTCCCGAGGCTAACACTGCGCAGGCCCCTGCGTTCACATTCAAGTGAGCACAGCCAGTGAACACAACCGCCCTCCAGGAGCTGTGCGAGCAGAGATGAGAGCTCTCTGCCCTCCAGGGAGAAGGCAAAGCTGGCTTAAGTTGAAGGCAGGCCTGTCGGAGGGTTGGCCACAGGCAGGAAATGCTGATCGCGTTCTCTGAATTTTCAAAATGCCCAACAGGAGGGCAAACTCGGAAAAATAAGCATCCGTTCAAGCTAAAATGGGAAAGATTTCAACTTGACAAAGGAAGAAGGTCTGCGATCCAGGATGCGACACGCTGAAATGACGTACCGCATTTGGCGATCTCTATGACAACACGTACGTGGTGAGCGCTTGCTGTCTACCTTGCTCTCAAGAGATTGTCTTCTACCTTATTAAAAAATATATACAATAATAAATACGTAATATGTAAATCCTATAATGAAGTAATAGTGTAATATCAAAAGTAAATTAAAAGTAATAAATAAATGAACTATACAAGTAATAAATAAACACTAGTTATCCAAAATTTAAACATTACAAATAAAGCTGAGGTTCCCCTAGACCACGCCTCTCCCCCCACACCTCATTTCTGTTTCAAAATGTGTGCAACACAATAGTTAACTTTCTCTGTACTTTTCCAGATCTTTACATTCACACCCACACCCACACCCAGTACATGTATCTAGTGGGGAGCATTCTATTTCTATATGACAGATACTATCCTACTATACATATTATTCTATATTTTTCATTTCAGAAATATTCATCTTGCTTATCTTTCCATGTCAGTCTATATGGATCCACCTTTTACAAAGTATTCCATGAAAAGGATATAAAGAGTTTATTCCTTTACTGTCATTATTTAAGCTGTTTTTAATTTTTTCGATTACAGACAACGCTGAAAGTACCAACTTACAGGCAGCAGCGCCTAGTGAGAACACGTTTCCTCCCACACTTGCCAATACTTGCTATCATCACGGGGCTCTTTAGGAACAAAGTATAAGCCTGGTCTGTTCTGGGTGACTTGGTCATTCACTTACTGGAAGGCATCAGATCAGAGAGAAGATCTCTCAAGTTCCCCAGCAACTCCTTGATTCGATGACAGTGAGTAAGAGGATTCTATGGGATGTTCTACAGGAAGTGCTCCTGGAATGCAAATATTTTTTATAAAATATTTTTGCTTTAATTTTAATACACATCCTCACTAGAGGGAACAAAATTAGCCATGGGATCAGCAGAGGCACCTCTCCCCAGTTTTTTTTCCCTAGTACAAACCTAAATGCTATAGGAAATATCTGTCATGTTAAGGCCCTTTCCCATGGATTCCCAGCCACAGTGTGGGCTCGGCCAAGTGCTGGGCTCTGAGGATGGAGATGAAGGAGGCACTGTCCATGTCTCCTTTCACAGAGCGCACATCCAAAAACCCATAACCTTCCAGCCCAAACCACAGAGAGACTGACGTGCTGAGGCAAAACAGTGATGTCTGGACGGTGTGGATGCCTCCCATGGGGGTTCCCAGTGCAATCGTAGTTATTAATCACCTGAATGTTCTTTACATGGACGTTGCCAACTGCTTCACTCCCGCACGTCCTTTTCATTGTCCCTGTTGCCTGATAAACCTGGCTTCCACACCGGCTGCCATGTCAGAGCTGCTGTTTGAGGGCAGCCTGGGGAACCAACGGTGGCTAGAACGGGGACTCCCTGAAGCCCCAAGAACAGTGTAATAATTGAAAACAGGGAGGCTACGTTTCTTTGTGACGCAGAGGAAAACAGATGTTTGCACAAAGTGACCGATGACCCTGGGTCACTGCCCTCCTTTAAACTTTAAACTACCCTAAAGTAAGATAACCATGTTTTTAACTTTGAAAATCCAAAGAAAACCAACTCCCCTTTGTTGTAAGGATAAATCACAGGCACCAACTTTATAAGTGAGCATATTACCCAAATCAGTACTTAGGTACCGACTCAACTGAATTCACAGGTGGTAAATCTGAATGTGCTGTAGACAAAGCAATTGACCCACAGATGCTCACATTTTGCCAAAAATAGAATCCAGCATCTTCCACAGATGCTCCTCCCACGTTAGTTCTTATTTTTCTAAAGATAAGTTGCTTCATCTAGTAGACATTCGTTATCCTTCTCCCTCATATGGATAGGAAGGGCGTCTGAGGAGTAAGCAGTTCACTTGGCTCTCCAGGGGCAGCTGGTGAATTGAAGGAGAGATGCAGCATCTGCACAAAGTTTATACCTCCGGCCAGCATCTCAATGGCCAACATTGTTTCCTCTGCCCATGATGAGCTCATTGTGGATGGACGGGCCTTCCTCCAGGGTCCAAAATGAACTCTGGGCAGGTGGAGGTAAAATCAGGCCTGGATGGAACCCGCTGCTGCCGAGCTCACAGAGGCTTGGGTCTGCCAAATGGGATGATACCCATCATAAACTGGAATTGCTCATTGTGATGGACCACCCCTCGCCAAAGGAAACTGGCCTCAAATCAGTAACTCCTGGCACGGATGACTTTGAAAAACCGACCTGGGATCCAAACTTGGATTGCAAAAATGCTCATAATCTTTGACCTAGTAATTCTTCTCCTAGACATTATTCTAAGAAAATGATCTATTTACCCAGCTATTTACACACAAGCACATACACAATTGTTCATTGAGGTAAACTTTATAATAACTAAAATTGGAAACTAAATGGCATACAGTGAGGTAATATTAATTTGGGGATATCTGTAAGATAGTAATCTGTTCGGTCTTCAAAAACGGCATTTCTGATATACAGCAATGTTATGGTAAATGCTCAAGATAAAAAATGTTACATGGAAAGAAGTGGGCATGTAACTGTATATTTAATATGATGCTAGTGTAGTTTCTTTGTGTATGTGAATGTGTATTTCTCTGCCAGATTCCCAAAATAATTAAAGGTGGTAGGATTACGAATAGTTCTATTAAAAGGTTCTTCTTCATATTCTTATTTTCCACTTCTACAATCCACATATATTACAGTTAGAAAATAAATATGTATTTTAAAAATTTTAGTTTTACAGATGAAGATTTGTTTTTATCATTCCACATCTCCTGAAGACATTTACTGGACTCCTAATTGTATTATTTTAAAAAGTGCAAACCCCAAGTATCTCAAACTAGCCGAAGCCTTTCTAAAGGCTTAGAAGTGTCTGAAGATACTTCTACACCTGTGGAATTTAAAATTCCAGTTTATTAATCCCTTAATACTACCTTTGAAATATTCAGCAGTTTCAAATATCCCTCTACCTGAAGGAGGGGGAAGGGTAAAGGAAAAAGAAATAAAATGAAGAGTAGATATTTAACATCTCATATTTTCCCAGTTATAGATTTTAAAATAAGCTTTCTGGCTGTTAGAGCCTAAAAAGTTGCCAGAGGTACTGACGACCCTGAATTTTGTTTATATACCAAGTGCGACCTAGACCCTCCAGTCATTTCTTTCCATTCCCTTCTCACTCAGACCTTCTGGAAGCAAAGGAGTTAGGAGTCAGGCAAATGCACTGAGAAGGCCCATCTCTGGCTTGGCTTTTCTACGAGCTGGGAACCCCTCTGCTCGAACCCTGCTTCCCCGAGCCCACGACTGATAATCTCACATCCGACGAGCACTTTACTCTGGGCTTAATACAGCATTTGTAGCAACTCAGGACACTTACCATGGGCTGGAGGCCTTCATGTAAAGCGCCTTGTCATTTTTATTGCCTCTCTTTGAAGAAATATTTGTACAACAATTTTTATTTTATTAATAGATACATTTTTCTTGTAGCAAGAAAGGATTATTTGCAGACACTAAAGTATTTATTTTTCCCATAACCTTTCAAAGTATTGGCCTCGGGTTTGGAATTCACTTTCCCTATCAGGAGACTTGGGATAGAAAGAATTCCTCAAACGTGACCCGTGAAGATAAACAGGCCAGTAGAGGAGCCTGCTTTTAGCAGCGCCACTCATGCGAACATCTTTGTCTTGCCAGAGCAGAAAGGGCACATTCTGACCTTCTCACTACCATGTTCCCTTCTAAATCAGCCCAGGGACTCAGCCATAACAGAGAAAGAAATAATGCCATTTACAGCAACATGGATGGACCTAGAGACTATCACACTAAGTGAAGTAAGTCAGGGAGAGAAAGACAAATATCATATGATTCACTTATATGTGGAATCTGAAAGAAAATGATACGAATGAACTTATTTACAAAACAGAAACAGGCTCACAGGCATAGAAAACACACTTATGGTTACCAAAGGGGAAAGGGGGGACGGATAAACTAGGAGTCTGGGATTAACAGGTACACACTACTATATATAAAATATATAAGCAACATAATATTGTAAATCAACTTTACTTCAATTAAAAAAAAAATCTTCAAAAAAGATAAATAAATAAAGGTGCCCAGGGCGCCTACATACACTGAGAGTCAGGAAGAATCTGAAAAGACTATAGCTGAAAAATCTCCTAAGTTGATGAAAAAAGGCAAGGCAAATCAAAAGGAATCAAAAAGCCAAGTATGTTACTGTTAAATTAGACTTTTAAATATGCCATTGATATCAGAGGGGTTTGAGTGCAATTGTCTCCTTAAATTTGGCAGGGAAATCATTAATCATTTGATGTTAAATTTATACAGATTGTTGAATAAATGAGCACCAGGCCCACAGGGTGGTGAACCAAAAAGAAAGAGATGAGAGAACAGGGAGGGCAGAAAAAGGGAGATCTCCTCTTTGCAGGACACTGGAAAAGCAAATCCAAACTCGTGGACATTTCAAGCCTCTGTCTTTGGACTCTTGCCTTCCTAAATGGCAAGTCATTTTAAGATCTCAAAAAAAGCTTGCCAGGTCCAAAGATAGAACTTACTCTAGTATCAGGCAGCTTTTAATAGATGTGAACTCAGGGCAGATATGAGTGTTACATAACTTCAGGGCTTATGGCATCCACTTGTTTGTCATCTGATGAGCAGCCAGGGTTCCTGTCATCACTGGGCCCCGGCCAGCACAGTCCAGCTGCAGAACGGCGTTCAGGGGACTTCATGAGTGTGACTTTAGAACGTTCAATCTATGTGGCTCCCAGGTGACATAGGTTCCCTCCTGTCTCCTAACACAACCATACCAACCCAGGTTTAGAGACCCTGAGTTCTACTTTCTCTCACTGTTTGCCTAATAGCAGAGTGAGGGGGAAACCTGCAACCCAGCCACATACAGACAGCTGATCAAGGACGCTGGAGAAATAGAAGTCTATCAGATTTCTGGAACAGGCTGTTTAAACATGTCTTCTATTAACTGGCCATCTTATACAGTGAAAATTGTCAGTTGTGTAAACCTTCAATGGCAAAAACCCTGAACCAGCCATCCTGGACCTGCTTTGCCTTGTGATTATATAATTCAGATGTTCACAGGTTATTCAGTCAATTATCCATCAGAGTTTTTATTGAGCATCTATGCACTCAGGTCATAACACTATATAAAATACAGGGAACACAGGAATGGAGATGTGGTCCCTGCCACCAAAGACCATGCTGTTACCAAGCTTACTATTTATTTCCTAGCAGGAATTCCTAAATCACCTCCCCTTCCAGTCAAAGGCCTGTATTATTTTCTTGGGCAACTTGGGACTATTAGAGTCATCTCAGTCAGCATGAATATTAAGCCATCACTAAACTTCTTTATCTACCCACTACCCGCCAGATGCATTTCCCTTCCAGATCCCCAGGCCATGGTTTCCAGCCCACATGGTTTCACTGGTGATGGCCTCCTCCTGTGTCTCCAGACCTCAGGATCTGCCAATCACCCTGCAGAGGTGAACAAATTCATTTCGCAAAAATTCCAGTTCCATTATATCACCCTCCTGAAGAACCCACCGAAGTTCCCCGCCACCTACAAGATCCAATCCAGATCCCTCCGTGGGCACTCAGAACAGGACCCCATCATGGCACTGATATAAAATTAAGAGATGTAGTAACTAAAATAATCTAGCCAGTGGAGTTCCCGGCCAGGCCTGAATATGTTAAGTGAGGATCACATTTGAACTGGCCTTACCTGCAGTACTTCGGGCTGCATTAATTTTTGTGAGTGGCAACCCCTTTATGCATATAAATTGGGTAATTACACTAGTAAATTGGAATTTTAGCATTTAGAATCAGCACCCGTAAATAACGGGAGGCGAGGGAAAGAAGGCCAATTGAAACCGTGGCCCTTAATATTTGAAAGCAGCACTTTGTAGACAGCTTGAAGACCAAGAGGTTTTGAAGAGATCTCACAGAAGAAGAGTGGGAATAACAAGAGTACCTAACCATTTTGTTTGTACATTATTTTCTATTTAAAGATAATAAGGTGGTGCAGAAAAGTTGAAACACGAAAATCATACATTCGGTCATCTCATCTCAACTTCCCGCAGAGTAAAAATTGTCACAAAATTACCATACTTGTGTTGGACATAATTTGTTACAAGTTGACGGCCTGAAAGCTCACATCTACCCTAATACCACGAATCCTGGCCTCTGCCTTTCCAGAAAAAGCAGGGATGATAAACTGACTTTGTTGAGGATTAACTTTGTCGACCAGCCATCATTGGTAAAATTCTGTCAGTTTCCATTGTACTGGTACATAGAAATATCTGCGCTGATCTGGAATAAATCTTGAGTAAGTCAAAGCCCCATTTCTACCATGAGGAAACTGACTACGTGGGAAGTGAAACTAACATTGTAGGTAAGCCTGCAAGGCACCTAGCCATGTACCTGTGATGTCAACTCATCTCAACGACACTGCGAATTAGGTAGTATTGTCACTGTTTTACAGATTTAGGAAACTAAGAGAGCTGCTGAGTGGCAGAACTAGGACTCAGCACCACTTGGTCCAGGTGAGTCGGTTCTTAACCAGAGATGCAGGAGTTGGCAGGAGGCCAAGTACCTTTTCGAGCGACTCAGCTCAGGCTCGGCCAGATGCCCGGGTGGTAAGAGGTGCAAGACAGCCCAGCCACGGTGGCCGCTAGGCTGTTCTTCAGTAATGTTAATGCATAAAGCAAGAGCGAAAGCTTTCAAAACTCTGCCACTATGTGTCTCCTGTATGTCTTGAAGTCCTCTTCCAACAATAAGCATTTTAATTTTTTAAATCACTAGTCGTGAAGCTTAGGTCAATCAGGGCCTTTGGATTTGGCCTACACATCACTTTCTCTCTAATATTATTTTCAAAGCCAACATAATATTCAGGCCACTCATATCGATGTTGCAGGACCTGAGAGACAGAGGAATCAAATTCCTTGGGCAACTTTCCCTGCTGGTCCTGACTCTGTGCCCAGGACTCTCTTTTTGGAATTAGGTCATCACTGACGTTTGCTAAAATTTAAATCGAATCTGGGAGTTTAACAAGCTCAACCACTAACATCTTTTGCAACACCTGCACTTGTGCTTCTATGCATACCCACACACATACATGTACACAAACCCCACATGCACATGGGCAAACACACACACACACACACACGTGCGTGCAAAATTCATGGTAACTAGACTGAGTTTATCAGGTTATTCCTAGCCAAGTGCAGAGTCATAAGAAGACAGGCAAGAAAGCAAGTCTGTTTACATGGAAAATGAGATCAGAGCAGATGCAGAACCTGGGCACTTCCTGAGGGGCCATCAGATGGGGACACTGAACAGCACAGAAGGAGAGAAGAAGTGGTTTCAGGGCGTCTGGAGAGGCCAGAGCAAACCCCCTGCTTCCCAGCCGCTCCTGGAGCTGCCTCTGAGGACGCTGCAGTACCCAGCGCTCTGCCTTGACAGTGTTGGTTTTCAAGACTTGGGCCTCAGACTCCGGGAGGGCTCATGCCAAGGAGTACTTCCCAGAAGTTCTGCTGCCAGTGTCCTTGGCCCTGTCGTAAGCCACAGCCACCACCCACCTCTGCAGGAGACCCTCCAACAGTAGCAGCCGTGTGGCTGACAGGGTCTTGGTGCTCTGGCCAGGTGTCAGGCCTGTGCCTCTGAGATGGGATAGCCAAGATCAGGACATTGGTCCACCAGAGACCTCCCGGCTCCACATAACATCAAACAGCGAAAGCTCTCCCAGAGATCTCCATCTCAATGCTAAGATCCAGCTCCACTCAATGACCAGCAAGCTATAGTGTTGGACATCCTATGCCAAACAACTAGCAAGACAGAAACACAACCCCACACATTAGCAGAGAGGCTGCCTAAAACCATAATAAGGTCACAGACATCCCAAAACACACCACCAAATGTGGTCCTGCCCACCAGAAAGACACGATCCAGCCTCATCCACCAGAACACAGGCACCAGTCCCATCCACCAGGAAGCCTACACAACCCACTGAACCAAACTTAGCCACTGGGGGCAGACACCAAAAACAATGGGAACTACGAACATGCAGCCTGCGAAAAGGACACCCCAAACACAGTGAGGTAAGCAAACTAAGAAGACAGAGAAACACACAGCAGATGAAGAAGCAAGGTAAAAACCCACCACACCAAACAAATGAAGAGGAAATAGGCAGTCTACCTGAAAACAAATTCAGAGTAATGATAGTAAAGACGATCCAAAATCTTGGAAATAGAATGGAGAAAATACAAGAAATGTTTAACAAGGACCTAGAAGAACTAAAGAGCAAACAAACAATGATGAACAACACAATAAATGAAATTAAAAATTCTCTAGAAGGAATCAATAGCAGAATAACTGAAGCAGAAGAATGGATAAGTGACCTGAAAGATAAAATAGTGGAAATAATTACCACAGAGCAGAAAAATGAAAAAAGAATGAAAAGAATTGAGGACAGTCTCAGAGACCTCTGGGACAACATTAAGTGTACCAATATTCAAATTACAGGGGTCCCAGAAGAAGAAGAGAAAAAGAAAGGGACTGAGAAAATATTTCAAGATATTATAGTTGAAAAATTCCCTAATATGGGAAAGGAAATAGTCTATCAAGTACAGGAAGCGCAGAGTCCCATACAGGATAAATCCAAGGAGAAACATGCCAAGACACATACTAATCAAACTATCAAAAATTAAAAACAAAGAAAAAATATTAAAAGCAGCAAGGGAAAAACAATAAATAACATACAAGGGAATCCCCATAAGGTTAACAGCTGATCTTTCAGCAGAAACTCTGCAAGCCAGAAGGGAGTAGCAGGACATATTTGAAGTGATGAAAGGGAAAAACCTACAATGAGGATTACTCTACCCAGCAAGGATCTCATTCAGATTTGATGGAGAAATTAAAACTTTATAGACAAGCAAAAGCTTAAAGAATTCATCACCACCAAACCAGCTTTACAAGTGCTAAAGGAACTTCTCTAGGCAGGAAAAACAAGAGAAGGAAAAGACCTACAATAACAAACCCAAAATAATAAAGAAAATGGTAATACGAACATACATATCAATAACTACCTTAAATGTAAATGGATTAAATGCTCCAACCAAAAGGTAGACAGGCTGAACAGATACAAAAACAAGACCCGTATAAATGCTGTCTACAAGAAGCCCACTTCAGACCTAGGGACACATGCAGACTGAAAGTGAGGGAATGGAAAAAGATATTCCATGCAAATGCAAATCAAAAGAAAGCTGGAGTAGCAATTCTCATATCAGACAAAATAGACTTTAAAATAAGGACTGTTAGAAGAGACGAGGAAGTACATTACATAATGATCGAGGGATCAATCCAAGAAGATATAACAATTGTAAATATTTATGCACCCAACATAGGAGCACCTCAATACATAAGGCAAATGCTAAGAGCCATAAAAGGGGAAATTGACAGTAACACAATAATAGTAGGGGACTTTAACACCCCACTTTCACCAATGGACAGATCAGCCAAAATGAAAACAAATAAGGAAACACAAGCTTTAAATGATACATTGAACAAGATGGACTTAATTGATATTTACAGGACATTCCATCCAAAACCAACAGAATACACTTTCTTCTCAAGTGCTCATGGAACATTCTCCAGGATAGATCATATATTGGGTCACATAGCAAGCCTTTGTAAATTTAAGAAAATTGAAATCTTACCAAGTATCTTTTCTGACTACCATGCTATGAGACTAAATATCAATTACAGGAAAACAATCTGTAAAAAATACAAACAGATGGAGGCTAAACAATACACTACTAAATAACCAAGAGATCACTGAAGAAATCAAAGAGAAAATCAAAAAATACCTAGAAATGAATGACAATGAAAACACGACGACCCAAAACCTATGGGATGCAGCAAAAGCAGTTCTAATGGGAAGTTTATAGCAATACAATCCTACCTCAAGAAACCAGAAACATCTCAAATAAACAACCTAAACTTACACCTAAAGCAATTAGAGAAAGAAGAACAAAATAACCCCCAAAGTTAGCAGAAGGAAAGAAATCATAAAAGCAGATCAGAAATAAATGAAAAAGAAAAGAAGGAAACAATAGCAAAGATCAATAAAACTAAAAGCTGGTTCTTTAAGAATTAAACAAAATTGATAAACCACTAGCCAGACTCATCAAGAAAAAAAGGGAAAAGACTCAAATCAACAGAATTGGAAATGAAAAAGGAGAAATAATGACTGACAGTGCAGTAATACAAAGGATCATGAGAGATTACTACAAGCAATGATATGCCAATAAAATGGACAACCTGGAAGAAATGGACAAATTCTTAGAAAAACACAACCTTCCAAGTCTGAACCAGGAAGAAATAGAAAATATAAACAGACCAATCACAAGCACTGAAATTGAAACTGTGATTAAAAATCTTCCAACAAACTAAAGCCCAGGACCAGATGGCTTCAGAGGTGAAGTCTATCAAACATTTAGAGAAGAGCTAACACCTATCCTTCTCAAACTCTTCCAAAATATAGCAGGGGGAGGAACACTCCCAAACTCATTCTACGAGGCCACCATCACCTTGATACTAAAACCAGACAAAAATGTCACAAAGAAAACTACAGGCCAATATCACTGATGAAAATAGATGCAAAAATCCTCAACAAAATACTAGCAAACAGAATCCAACAGCACATTAGAAGGATCATACACCATGATCAAGTGGGGTTTATCCCAGGAATGCAAGGATTCTTCAATATATGCAAATCAATCAATGTGATAAACCATATTAACAAATTGAAGAAGAAAAACCATATGATCATCTCAATAGCTGCAGAAAAAGCTTTGGACAAAATTCAACACCCATTTATGATAAAAACCCTGCAGAAAGTAGGCATAGAGGGAACTTTCCTCAACATAATAAAGGCTATATATGACAAACACACAGCTAACATCATTCTCAATGGTGAAAAACTGAAACCACTTCCTCTAAGATCAGGAACAAGACAAGGTTGTCCACCCTCACCACTATTATTCAACATAGTTTTGGTAGTTTTAGCCACAGCAATCCAAGAAGAAAAAGAAATAAAAGGAATCCAAATCGGAAAAGAAGAAGTAAAACTGTCACTGTTTGCAAATGACATGATATTATACATAGAAATCCTAAAGATGCTACCAGAAACCTACTAGAGCTAATCAATGAATTTGGTAAAGTAGCAGGATACAAAATTAATGCACAAAAATCTCTTGCATTCCTATACACTAATGATGAAAAATCTGAAAGTGAAATTAAGGAAACACTCCCATTTACCACTGCAGCAAAAAGAATAAAATATCTAGGAATAAACCTACCTAGGGAGACAAAAGACCTGTATGCAGAAAACTATAAGATACTGATGAAAGAAATTAAAGAGGATATAAAGAGATGGAGAGATATATCATGTTCTTGGATTGGAAGAATCAATATTGTGAAAATGACTATACTACCCAAAGCAACCTACAGATTCAGTGCAATCCCTGTCAAAGTACCAATGGCATTTTTCACAGAACTAGAACAAAAAATTTCACAATTTGTATGGAAACACAAAAGACCCCAAATAGCCAAAGCAATCTTGAGAAAGAAAAAAGGAGCTGGAGGAATCAGGCTCCCGGACTTCAGACTATACTACAAAGCTACAGTAATCAAGGCAGTATGGTACTGGCACAAAAACAAAAATATAGATAAATGGAATAGGATAGAAAGCCCAGAGATAAATCCACACACATATGGTCACCTTATTTTTGATAAAGGAGGCAAGAATATACAATGTAGAAAAGACAGCCCCTTCAATAAGTGATGCTGGGAAAACTGGACAGTTACATGTAAAAGAATGAAATTAGAACACTCCCTAACACCATACATACAAATAAACTCAAAATGGATTAAAGACCTAAATGTAAGGCCAGACACTATAAACTCTTAGAGGAAAACGTAGGCAGGACACTCTATGATATAAATCACAGCAAGACCCTTTTTTGACCCACCTCCTAGAAAAATGGAAATAAAACCAAAAATAAACAAATGGGACCTAATGAAACTCAAAAACTTTTGCACAGCAAAGGAAACCATAAACAAGATGAAAAGACAACCCTCAGAATGGAAGAAAATATTTGCAAATGAAGCAATGGACAAAGGATTAATCTCTAAAATTTACAAGCAGCTCATGCAGCTCAATATCAAAAATCAAACAACCCAATCCAAAAATGGGCAGAAGACCTAAACAGACATTTCTCCAAAGAAGATATACAGATTGCCAACAAACACATCAAAGGATGCCCAACGTCACTAATCATTAGAGAAATGCATATCAATGCATGCAGTGAGGTATTACCTCACACCGGTCAGAATGGCCATCATCAAAAAATCTACAAACAATAAATGCTGCAGAGGGTGTGTAGAAAAGGGAACCCTATTGCACTCTTGGTGGTAATGTAAATTGATACAGCCACTATGGAGAACAGTATGGACATTCCTTAAAAAAGTAAAAGTAGAAGTACCATACCACCCAGCAATCCCACTACTGGGCATATACCCTGAGAAAACCATAATTCAAAGAGTCATGTACCACAATGTTCACTGCAGCTCTATTTACAATAGCCAGGACATGGAAGCAACCTAAGTGTCCATCGACAGGTGAATGGATAAAGAAGATGTGGCACCTATATACAATGGAATATTACTCAGCCATAAAACGAAAAGAAATTGAGTTATTTGTAGTGAGCTGGATGGACCTAGAGTCTGTCATACAGAGTGAAGTAATTCAGAAAGAGAAAAACAAATACAGTACGCTAACACATATATATGGAATCTAAAAAAAAGAAATGGTTCTGAAGAACCTAGGAGCAGGACAGGAATAAAGACGCAGACATAGAGAATGGAATTGAGGACATGGGGAAGGGGAAGGGTAAACTGGGACGAAGTGAGAGAATGGTATGGACATATATACACTACCAAATGTAAGATAGATAGCTAGTGGGAAGCAGCCGCATAGCACAGGGAGATCAGCTTGGTGCTTTGTGACCACCTAGAGGGGTGGGATAGGGAGGGTGGGAGGGAGATGCAAGAGGGAGGGGATATGGGGATATATGTATACATATAGGTGATTCACTTTGTTATACAGCAGAAACTAATACCACATTGTAAAGCAATTATACTCCAATAAAGATGTTTAAAAAAAAAAAAAAAAGACTTGGGCCTTTCTAATCCACTCTCTTTATAGCTGTTTCTTGGCCAAGAAAGAAAGAACTGTGGTCCCCACAGCGCCTGCGTGGGGACTGAGACAGGAGGATGCTGATGCACTCCAAGTGGCTGTGGTCCACTTGCTCTAGAAAGTTTATTCAGATGCTCTTCCGGCACTTAGAAGCCATCTTCACATATGAGTTGGGCCAAGTGTGTTTATGCAAATACCCACTTTCTGACTTAGCCATAGTTTATCAGTGAAACCCTCGTTCATGATACTGAAAAGCAAAGTTTGACCCAGGCAGGGGAACTTTGACTATTTGTCAATAGTTGATGCTACATATTAAACAAACGAGCGGCCGTTTTTAGGCTTTGAAGTTCTATTTTATTTCCATAGCAGCACTCATGTTCTACACAACACAGACTCCCAAGGAAAATAAAGGGAGCGGTAGGCCAAAATGGTACTCCAGAGCTCCAGAAAATTACCGAAAGAGATGCCTAAATATAAATCGGCAGTTAAGTGAGACAATAATTGTAGTTAAAGTGATGACGGTGATAGCAGCGAACTAGGTCCCGCACATCTGTGCACTTGTTAAAAAGCCTGTTGAACTCTCCCAACAACAGTCACGGGAGGTAGATACTAATATTATCCCTGTTTTACGGACAGAGACACCCAGGTACAGGAAGACTGAGTTGTCTTAAACCCAGGCAGGTGTGTCCTTACCCTCTTGAGATCTGAGTGACTCCTGACACATCTGGACCAAGTCATCTCTCGGGGGTCTTACAGCCCTGCCTTTCCACAGGAGAGCATCTATTCCAGTGGTGGGCAGGGACAGAGGTATAAAATCAGAAGATGATGCAAATGGCCCACATCTGTGCTATTACCTGCCAAGTAAAGGTGTGGAAAACTCCTAGAAGATCTAAGTTTTCACTTTTCTTCCACTTGTTTGGCATTTTACAGCAAAGAGCTCTTACATGGTGAGCTTATAGGTGATGGAATCCCTGTTGGTCATAAATAGCCTAAAACAACAACAAAAAGGACCAAAAACACACAAAAACTTATGAATAGCTTTAAGGTTTCTCTCTGGGAACTAAATACAGGCAGGATTTCTGTTATCTCTGGCATATTTTTGCAATAATCAACAAGAGGTCTTCTCCCCAGAAAGGAAATGGGGACTGGAAATATCAGCTGTATTAGGAGATGGGTTTTTTAAACTATGGATCTATTTTCCTAGAAAAATGAGCTACTGACACCTCAAAGAAGTAGTTTTGCCCCAAATGTCTATGACAGGCCTTCTGAGATGAGCCAAGCATGGAGTCACTTAATACAGGTCTCAGCACCCGTTGTTCACATAGAATTATAGATAGGGCAGGAGCTGGGAAAGCTGAAAGGAAGCTATTTGAAGAGAGGCCTGAACAGTATCTGAAAACTAATTTAAAATCATAAAAATATCATCTTCCTTTATAATCAGGTAGTACTATTTTCTAAAGAGGTTTGGGGATAATGATCTTGTCTTTTGCTAAACTGAACCCAGTTTTGACCACAGCCGTTACTAGCAAGGTGACCTTTCCCTAAACCATTAGCTTTGCCCCAGGCTTCCGTGGCCTCAAAGGCATCATTTGTTCTTTTAAGTACTGGCACTTGGCCACTTTTTCTAAAATTCCACATTCACGTGTCTGTCTGGTGATGAGCTTTCCATTTTTCTCTCCTTGCTCCAAGGATGTCCCCTATCGTACGGCAGGGTTTTTTTTAATTGACTCTCAAATGATCTTGAAGGTAGCTCATGAAAGCAGATCCCAGGGCTCTCCACACGACTGGCAGCTCTTATAACTCTGTATGAACTTTTTAACGGTTTTGGAGAAAGATGTGTGTGTGTGTGTGTGTGTGTGTGTGTGTGTGTGTACACGTGTGTGTGAACTAATTCAAGAATCCCCCAGAGACCTTGTATTCCTCAGACCCCCCAGCAGCCGCAGGCTGTGTTTCCCATTAAGGATTTATTTTCCGCTAAGAAGTGATCTTTCTGCCCCTGAAAGAGGTTCTATTTCCATTTAGTGCCTGTTAGAAGCTCCCTGAGATTGGATTGAGCAGTGGTCTCAGAATACAGATTTCAGGGCACATTATTCATACAGAAAATAAGATCAGGGCTGAGAAAATCCAGTTTTTGTGATAGGTGAGATGGAGAGATGTCATTCTCATCTGATTCCCGGTGATTCACTGAACCTGTGTCTTCACCCCTCCAGAGAACAGAGGGAACTAGTTCCTGCCTGCTCCTCCCTCGTTAGAGCCTTGTGTGTACAATGACTTGACGCTTTTGGAGTTCTTCTGTGTGCTTGCCTTGGGGGTGGAAGAATGATTGGGATTATCATGATTCAGCACTTACCAGTGGCCCTGTGTGAGACGGGCATTCTTGGGCTGACACACCAATAAGAACGGATCCGAGTTGTTTGAGACGCACCGAGTCACAGCCTGTTGATAAACAGGAATCCAGGAGTCGCACACGGGCTGGCCTCGGGTAAACCCCAGCTGGCTCACACTCTACTTTTAGTTAATAGAGCTCTACTGAAATACGGCACAAGTACAAACCTTCTCACCCGTGGTTCGTCTGAGTCACATGTAATAGCTGTACAGGGTAAGGAGGTCACACTGAACTATGTAAAGGTATAAAACAAAAATCGAGCCCGCTGCGGGCTCCAATGGCCATACACACCCCAAAGTCACTGTCTCCCTCTGGGCAGTAATCATCCAACTGTCCCCCAGCGTTCTCACCAGAAGGCCCCACCAGCTGCTCAGAGCTCACCCCGCTTTCTGCTGAGCACCCCGTGTCCCCCACACGGGCACACCCTCGGTTTGAGACAATTACGTCCATCTCACTTTCTGCAGCAACTTGTCTCCATTTGGTTGTTTCATCCCTCCTGCCACAGCTGAGCCCTGCCTATTGACTCTGATACATCTTTCACAGAATCTCATTTTCATCCCTGTCACTGGAGTCCAAATGCCAACATACTGATTTTTCTCACTGTGACAAATACAGTATCTCTTCAGCAATCTCTTCAGATCTCCATCTCCTGGGAAAACATCTCCCTCCCCTCCGAGCCTTTTCATAATATGGCATGCTCAGATCACCACCATCCCCCCCACCCATCCTTCACAAGCTCTTCCTGCACATTTTTCGTATCTGTTCTGAAATGGCATCTTTGCCCAAGTTCAGCCTCACTGGTTTCCTGCCTGCCTGTGTGTCTCTGGGAAGCCCCTTGGTCCATGGGACAAATCCTTCTGCCCCTGTAGGCTGTTGTCAGGCTTAATTTTAGCACTCCACCAATTACAGTAAGTTCTGTAATCAGATCAAAGCATTGGTCCCTGTTTGCTGGCCAGAATGGGGATGATTCCTCCTGACATAGCAAACAACCTCAAGAATTTCTTCTGAGTCAGCTGTGGGGCGCTCAGGCATGCGAAATCACAGGGCAAGTTCATACGTTCAAACATAATGATAGAGAGGATCATTTGACATGAAACTCATGCTCATGTGCTGGCTGCCTTGTCAGCTGGGCTGAAGGACGCACTTCTGCAGAGATGCCTCTTTGGAGAGTGTCACTCTTAGGCCATCTCAAAACACCCCAACTTGGGCCAATGTGGCCTTTGTCCTAGGAGTCAATTTGGTGTCCTTTTGATGAAGAAGCCCAGAATGCCTGGTTGGTCCCTGCCATCTGTGACCACAGGGATGTCTTCCTTAAGCTTTTGGATTGAAAAACAGTCGAATGAATATTTCTATCAATATTTGATCAATTTTTGATCAATTATCAAAATTATCAATAAGAAATTATCAAGTAAATTATCAACCTTACTTCTTTCTGTTTTATATATGCCCACTAAACTCTTAAGCAAGCAAATGATTCGTGGTTTGTAGAATCTTTTTATTGCCCTATTTTGCTATTAAAAAGTGGTTGAGAAGACCTCTCCTCGGCTCTTCCCAATGGCGTCTGGGAGAGGAATGTGTGCACACAGCCCTCCTGATTGTTTTCTCTGAGTATCTCTGGTATCTCAGGAATTTAAACATTAGGGATGTTGACAGGCAGGCTGACATTCCCCATCTGAAGTCTGGAAGGAGATCAGTCCTGTGAAACAGATAGGCTGATCCTGAAATAAAGTTCCTTGGAGTATGAGTAAGGGAAAATCTCAGAAGCCAAGTATTATCAGGTAACAGAGGTGACTGCAGGGCCCACAGTGAGCAGTTAAAAAAATCAGAGAATTGCTATATATGTGAAATCTATTTCATCTCAAAAATTAAGTAAAATTTTAAAAATAAAAAAAATAAATCAGGGCTTCCCTGGTGTCACAGTGGTTAAGAATCCACCTGCCAATGCAGGAGACACGGGTTCGAGCCCTGGTCCGGGAAGGTCCCACACACCACGGAGCAAGTAAGCCCGTGAGCCACAACTACTGAGCCTGCGCACCACAACTACTGAAGCCCATGTGCCTAGAGCCCGTGCTCCGCAACAAGAGAAGCCACCACAATGAGAAGCCCACACACTGCAACGAAGAGTAGCCCCCGCTCACCACAACTAGAGAAAGCCCGCGCACAGCAATGAAGACCCAGCACAGCCAAAACATAAATAAATAAAAATAATAAATAAATCAGAGAAGTTGGCTTTTGTTCTTTTTTTCACATTCCCTTCATCATGTAGAAATGTAGGGAAAACAGATCATCTACTCTTCTTCCTTCCACCCTACTTGCTACATATTTTATTAATAATCTTCCTATATATTATCACAAAACTATTCTAATCACCAAGTTAATTAAAATTTGATTCAAGTCATAAGAATTATGAAATACACAAAATTAAAAGGTCTGAGAAGACAAGGAACACTGAGTTCCAGCACTTTGCACAATGCCAGCACGTAGTAGGTACTCACTAAACACTTTCAGAAAGGGATGAATGAAGGAATTGAAGAAATCTACTTCACGAGCTTGGGTTAAGAATTAAATGAGATGACTATTCCTGGCACAGAGTAGGTATTCAATACTTTCTCTTTTCCTTCCCCCACAAAATAGCTAGAAAAATCTCTCTCTATTCCAGACCACCACTCAGTTTTCACAAAGAGCAGGTCAAGGATGTTCAGTTCATTACTTGACCAGTTCACCAAGCATATCCAGGTCAGCATGCTCATGAGGAGAGGTGGGACTCAGATTATAAAATCAGATACTGCCCCACACTGCCTCAGCTCTAGAACCCCCTGGATGGTCTCAGCAAATACCTCCCTATGGAAAGGATGTGTTCAAGAGAATCTCTCCCCTGAACAGTGACTAGTCAAGGCTGAGTCCTGCTGTGTCCCTGCCTGTTGCTGCCTTTGGCCAGAGAGAAGTCTGAAGAAGGAATCCAGTTCTTGTTTACTTGGTCAGCCACAAGAGCTGAGCAACAGAGGGATGGTGAGTAATTCTAGATCGCACTACACTTTTTATTTTAACGGTAAGCTGAGATCTTCCTGAGATGATTTGAGTATAATCCTTACCTAAGATATGGCAACAAACGTTCGACCTCTTGAGTTCTTTCCTTCCCTAGAAATCTTTGAACAATTTGTAAATCCTCATATATTTACCTAAAAGAAGAAAATCCTGTGTGGAAGGGCTCACTTCATTCCTCCACAGAAAAGCGTTCTCAGATGGTAGGACTCACATTATTACCTAGCATGCGTGAGTACAGTCTGGCTGAAGAAAACCATGGTTGAATAAACTTGCACATCAAACTCCTTAGAACAATTCCTACCAAACACTTAGCATTTTTCTCAAATAAAATAGCAATACCAACTGTACATTTTATTTAAGTAAATGTTTGGAAGTTCATTAAAAAGTAAACATGGAAGATCAGAATTTTTTATTGTGACCTTGGATCAGTATTTGTACTAAAGAATTAAAGAGAAATGGAACCATTATGTAATAATTTAATTTTTTTCATGTAAAGTTTCAACTTTGGTTTTTTATTTAAACTTTCATTGGTGGATTAAAATTGTCATCCATATTTACTTGTATGTGCATAATTCATTTTATGTACACATATGTGTACATTCCTAACTGAAACTTTGTTGTCAAATTCAAGTATCATTATCAACTTATGTAAAGTCCTTCTATAAGAGCCTCTTCTAACACCAACTGCTATATTGTGATTCATTTCTGGCAACAACCACCAGGAGTTAGCACAGACCCACAAGGAAAGGCACAGTGCACAGATGACTGCCCTCACTTCAGGTGCCAGCCTGCAGCAGTATCCCCAAGCCACCTGCACTTTTGTCCAACTGGCTCCAGATCCAGGGGATTTCCATGACCTAGGAAATAATTCACTAGGATAGCACTCAGGAGTCAGAAAAGCTCTACCATTTTGTTATAAAGAATACACATCAGGACCAGCTAAATGAAGACGCTCACGGGAAAAGATCTGAGAGGACCTTGAACACAGAGCTCCCGTGCCCTCTCCTTGTGGAACTGGGTGCATCACCCTCCTGGTACATTGATGTATCACCAACTAGGAAGCTCAGCAAGGTCCAGAGTTTTAATTAAGATTTCATTACATAGGCATGGAACTCAATCTCTATCCCCACTTCCCTCCCTGGAGGTCAGGCTACCCAAAACCCCAACCCTCTCTCATCACATGGTTGGTCCTCACCCTGAAACACCTCATTAGCATGAACTCAGGGAACCAAGGGAGTCATGAATAGCAAAGACACTCCTATCCCTTGAGAAATTCCAAGGGTGTCAGGAACCCAGGATAAAGACCAGACAAATTCTTTATTATAGTATAGAGCCCAGTGACACAAAACCAAACGGGATCAGGTGAAGCAATTCTATACACACCCAGCCTATTTTGGCCCAGATACGTGGCTTTCTTAGGGATGTCTTAGAGTGTTAACTTTAGAGCATCTACAAGGATGAAGTGGCTCACTTATCTTTCCAGCTATCCTTCATAATTGTTGATTCCCTTGGCTACAACTTAAAATTTTACATTATGTGATTAAGACCTCTGAGAAGCTACAGGAGAAACCTGGCAGCCGTCACCATGACCAAGTAACCCAAGTTAACATCACCAAGCATGGGACCATGGACATCACGTGTCTCTTCATATGATGCACTATGAAGGAGACAACGTCACTTTTGTAGTATTACCACCAAAAATTCATAACTTGAACCTATTCATAAGGAAACATTACATAAACATACACTGAGAGGTGGTTTACAAAATAACTGGCCTGTACTCTTCGAAAATGGCAAGGTCATGAAAACAAAGACAGAGTGAGGGATGGTTCCAGAAAAAGGAGACTAAAGAGACATGACAGCTAAGTGGAATTCACTACTCTGAGTTGGATCCAGGACAGAGAAAAAGGTACACATTATCAGGTCAATGGATATAATTTGTATATGGACGGTGGATCCAATAGTATGATTACACCAATGTTACATTTCCTAGTTTGGATAACTGTGTTGTGTACAAGGAGGGCACGTGTAAGAGACTTTACTTGTTCTTAGAAAACATACGCTGACATATTTAGGACTCGCCGTGACGTGTCTGTCCTTCACTCTCAGAAGATCCCTCCTGAGAGATGGAACGGGGCGGGGGTCACAAATGATAAAGCAAATAGGGTAAAATGTGGGCAATAAGTGATATTCTTGGTAAAGGGTGTATAGAGGGTCTTTGGACCATATTTGCAACTTTTCATTAAGTCACAAATTATATCAAAATAAAAAGCTTTTTTAAAGAATCCATGTGTGAAGAGGGAGGAAATGTGTAATGTTGCAAAGAAAATACTCATAACCAACTGGCTTTAAAGAAACACGGACAGAGGTGCTGTGATTTTGGTGCCTGCCTCTTGTACTAAATTTGGAGATCTTGGTAAAAAGATGTTCTCATTGATTATTATTATTCTTAAGATTATTTGAAAACATTTTTTCAACTTAAATCTCTGTTTTCCCCGTTCTCACTGAATGGGGAATTTTTTTCCTTCTTTTTTTTGCATTTAGCACGTGCAGAGTTCTGTGCTTTTTACTGCAGGAAACCCAGCTTTGAACAAAGCATGCTCCCTACGCAGTGAGCTTACAGTTTTATAGGGCAGACAGGCCCTCTCATAGTCAACTGTTTACATGTGATAGGAATTGAAACCTGAAAGTGATACAAAGTGCTATAAGAGCACACAAGTCTGAGGTCCTGCTGAGTTTTGAGATGAGAGGAATTGGTCAGGGGAGGAGAAGGTGGAAAGCCATCCCCAGGCAAGTGGTCTCCCCACCCCTGGGCAGCCCTGATGAAACCTATCACTACCTCTTACTACAAAGGAACGTTCACATCATTTCCTCAATATTTCTTCCAGAACCAGGTGTCAATGACTTAAAGTTGAAAGGAAGTTTCATAACCATTTCCTCTTCTACTTTTCCTCCTATGCTCTCTTCTCCTCTTCGTCCCCGGAATCTTGGCAGGGGTGAATTTGTGCCTAATTATTCAATCAACAACCAGTGGGCAAGAATTGGAATTTAGCTTTGACCTCTGATGAGCCTGGGTAGCACAATCGAGGTTTCAGTTTGGCCAGAATCATAAGCAAAGATAAGCAAATCCTGGCTCAGGTAAGAATGAAATTTGGTTAATGACCTTTTGATGGAACCGACAGAAGGTGATTCTTGACTGGTTTGGTTGCAGAAATTTTCACACACTACATGTGGACACCATCTGCTATCTTTCCTTGTACCTAAACAGAGAAACTGGAAATGAACTGAGAAATCAGAGGAGGTCAGAATAATTCTTGATGTATAATGTTTAATGCTATAAAAATCTGCCCCATAGAAAAACGTTGCATTAGTTCTAGCATTCAGATAGGAGACTCCAAATGGATTCCTGTAACATATAGTTTACAAATCTTCTCTAATCCTCACACTTCCTCTCTTTTAGAAACCACAGACAAGCAATAAATGTCAGTGACATATCCAAAGAGCCCTTGTTCATTCGGTTCTAAGAGCTTGGGGGTGGTCCACACGTTTTTCAATAGTAGGTGAGACCATTAGAAATCATGGCGCCTCTATATGATTTTTTCACACCCCTACAGATAGCTCCGACCAACTGAAAAAAATAGAAAAGTAGAAATAGCACCTTTATTTTGTCAAGATGGATGAAATCAGACTCCTCCTTGCATTTGGTACTATCATGACAAAAGGAACAATTGCAGCTTCACTGTACAGTAGAAAGATTTATGGCTAGAAAGCATTCTTTCCTCCCTTGAGTAGGAACATTTGGAATTATTAACAAAAATGCTGTGACTGACTATTTCTTGGCTGGAATTTTTTATAATACTATTGGTGTGGTCCAATCAACTGGAAAAATAAAGTTTGGTTTAATTATATATACGTAGATAAAGATATTGATATAGTGAGACAGAGAGGGAGAAAGTATTTTTATAATTTAACTCATGAATTTTGGGCCTTACATGCACATGATTAGTTTTTTGCCATCATATGCTTGGAGCAATTAAAAATGACAATTTCTCATCATAAGTATTTGCAAAGCTCCAGTTTAGTTCAGGGCACTTGAAAATCGTATACTTGCTGTCCTCCAAGAAAGATCTCTAAAGTTAATATCAGCAGTGTGACTCTGTTTATTTGCAGTTAGGATAACCAGGAAATTGAGGTGAGATATTAATCACATCCTTTCAACACATGGCAAATTCAGTTATAGTGTAGTCAAACATTCGAGAGATTAAGCAGGCTAGTTGTCCTAAATATGTTCTTTTTCATGGGAGGTTTCAAAGGATATTCATGATCTGGACTTGGGACCCCCTTTTTACTGTCCTGCCTTTCTCTTTACTTAAAGCCAAATGGGAAAGGAAGATGGAGGCAGGTAAGAACATTAATCCACTTTAGAGGCCCTGAAAGCAACAGATGAAATCATTTAGCAAAAAATAAAGTCTTTGGGGGCATATCAGAGGTGCTAAGATGACTAAGAACTTGGGCCTCTGGGTTTACATTCCCATCTAAACCCACATGTAGATCCCCAGCTTCCTGTTGCCTCTAGGCTTGGACCACCTGGTTCCCGTGTCTCAGCTTGGATGCCTTGCCATCCCACCCCAGCACCGGGTCCCCTCCCTCCTCGCATTCAGAGTTTAATGAGTCCTTCTCATTATTCCGGACATTAGCCATTGATTTACTTTGCCCAAACTTCATCTTGGATTTAAGTGTTTTCTTTATCCCTCTTTTTGTTTTTCTCATCGCTTAATGCTTGATCTTTTCAAGACCCTGTATAAAAAGACATATCACCTCCAATACTTGAAGCTTCTTGGTTCACTCCCTTGCAAAGAACTTCACAGTTCCTGTCTTTCTGGCTCGGCTTCAGCTATAATTATTTACTTGTCAGTGTTTTCCTTCCCTGTTACCTTTTTTTTTAATTTATTAAAAAAAATTTTTTTGAGTATAATTGATTTATAATATTGTGTTAGTTTCAGGTGTACAGCAAAGTGAATCAGTTATACATATACATATATCCACTCTTTTTTATATTCTTTTCCTGTATAGGTCATTACAGAGTATTGGGTAGGGTTCCCTGTGCTATACAGTAGGCCCTTATTAGTTATCTATTTTATATATAGTAGTGTGTATTTTCCATTTACTTTTTTTTCTCATCTGCTGTGACCTTTAACTCTAGAACTACATTGAAAAGCATGACACACTTGAATACAGGTTGTGTGAAGAGAGATGCTTCAAAGAAAATTGCCCAGCGTGGTGAGCGCTTCAGCCTCCAAGTCTGCTCTTCCCAATGGGCTGTTTTGAAAGAGGCATCTTGTTTCTACCATTTTATCTGACTTGATTTGTTTATTTTCGGTCCAAAACCACAAAGTTGGTTAGACACACACTAAAGAGAAATTGTGTAAGTTATTAGAATGAAAAAAACCAAAGTTTTGTGCTTTTTTACAAAGTAGTGAAAAACATAAGTAACAACATAATAAACCATAAACTGAAGACCACTGAAAAGTGATTTCTCTTATTAGGCAAATCGTTACTGCTTATTCCTGTTAAAATAACTCTTTGGGTCCCTACTTGAGCCATACCCTATGGGACAGCAAAATGGAGAAGAACTTTTTCTCCCCCCCTCAAGCTGAGAGCAGCAAGAATGCATTTTGTTAGTAGAACTTGTTGTAAATCACTGCCAAAGGGAGAAACTTTTTGCAAGTTTGTCACGGTAAATCAATGTATTTGTTGTGGGTTAAAGAATGGCAGAAGATACATGGAAACCTGATGCTGATCGCTTGCTTACAAATGACTTGCAGATGTTCAAATGTGTTTCCCAATTAAAAAGAATAAGACAAAATGCCAGCCAGCCTGGCAAGAAGGGGCCAGACACCTGCCTAAAAACAATGAGAATCAAAGTAAGCGGCAACCACCGAGATAACCCTGAAACTTCCTTCCTAAAGGCTAATAATAGCCCTTTCCATGTTCTTTTTTCATGTGAACTACAGATTCCTAGACTAAATACATATCCAGTGTATCCTGGTAATTTCTCAGCACAGATGAGACGTACTTAGTTTTGCAACTTTGGTGACATTGTGCTTTATCAGGAGCCTGGTTCTAATTCCTTCATTTCTCTACCAGCTGATTGCAGGTCACTCCTTCAGAGTATCCTGGCAGGGCCTGGCACCAGGTTCCAAATGACTACCAGCTGCCTGCTTGCTCTTCACGCTCAAAATAAAGATTCAGGAGAATTTTCATAATGTGAAATCAATTTTTATCAATTTTCATAACTGATAAACCCTTTGGTTCTCTTACCAGTTTGAGATAGAGATCAACTCTTAAGTCGGATCATTTCTCAAAAACAGATGAAGCAAATCGCTGGCAGGCACTCTAGCCTGAGATGAAGGAGCTACAGGTCACCCACTGCAAAAAGCAAGTTTGTTTTTCAGGCCAAGAGGCAAATACTCAGTTACCTTCTAGAATAGTCAGACCTCACTGAGTCCCAACTTTGACATTTATAGGCAAGTCTGATGAATGGATTAAAGGATTTGCAGACTCTGGGAACACATACAGGTGAGAAAATGGATTATGAAAGCCCACAAGGATTAATCAAACATTCTAAACTTCTTATTTTATTGTAAATGTCATAAAAACATCATTGTATCATGGTTCAAGATACACTGTAGTTAGACTCTGTGGATATGTAATTTTCATTCAAAGACTAGAACAAAGAATCCTTTTCAACATCCTTTTAAAATAAGTTTAGGAAAATATCAAATCAGTAAGCTCTCCAGATAAGGAGACAATAAGCATTACTTTTAAAAGAAATCATTTTTCCCTCCATAAATAGTGGGAAATGTTGTTTCTTTGTTCACATACGTATATCTTCTTTGTGCTCTGGGAGGATTTTAATTTCCAGTAGCAAGTGGTGTGGGGACTTTTGGAGTTTGGCTTAATGTTTATTCTTGAAAGATTTGTTTTGGTTAACTGCATTTAAACCTATTTAAAAGGTATAATTAAAATAGGATGTTGAGGCCAAACATTTTTAGAGTCTATTGCTTTGGCAGTTTAATTTTATGCAGAAAAACTCTCCCAAAAAACAATGAAGCCCACTTAAATGAACACCTGCTCAAAGACTAGCCTTGTAGAAAAGATCATATCTGAAATCAAACAAATATAAATTTTAAAAAGCCACATGATGAAACGATACATCATTACTCTTGGTATGCCTATAATGAAATGCCTATAATGAAATGCCTATAATGCCTATAATAATGCCTATAATGGTATGCCTATAATGAAATCCCTATAATGAAATAATGAATATTTATACAATATGATGATGAAACAGAATATAGATAACCACGTGGTCATTTTTACTTCCAGTCTCAATTAATCACAATCATTCTTAGTAATTTTCAGATGAAAATATAAACAGATATAAAAGCCATTAAAATGAAGATATTCATAAATTTATTCATATTCTTGCATGGCACACAATGCATAATAAAAGTGCACATGCAAATATCAAACTAGCAACTGAAAATTTTTCAGAGATTTGCCTTATTAAAATAATCTTCATTTCCAACATTTCCAAAGTTCAATTAAAGGGTAAGCTGTCTATTTTTTTTTGTATATCATTCTTATGGAATTTTTTAAGTGTCATTTACTTTTATAAATTCGAAAACTCAGAAAAGATAAGGCTTTTCTGGATATTACTTAGCTACAGTCCCCCCACTTCCATTCTCTAATAGCTATTCAAAACATTTTCACTTTAAGATTACCCTATTTTAAATAAATGCTGGAGAGGGTGTGGAGAAAAGGGAACCCTCTTGCACTGTTGGTGGGAATGTAGATTGATACAGCCACTATAGAGAACAGTATGGAAGTTCCTTAAAAAACTAAAAATACAACTACCATATGACCCAGCAATCCCACTACTGGGCATATACCCTAAGAAAACCATAATTCAAAGAGTCATGTACCACAATGTTCATTGCAGCTCTATTTACAATAGCCAGGACATGGAAGCAACCTAAGTGTCCATCGACAGATGAATGGATAAAGAAGATGTGGCACATATATACAATGGAATATTACTCAACCATAAAAGGAAACAAAATTGAGTTATTTGTAGTGAGGTGGATGGACCTAGAGTCTGTCATACAGAGTGAAGTAATTCAGAAAGAGAAAAACAAATACCATATGCTAACACATATATATGGAATCTAAAAAAACAAAAATGGTTTTGAAGAACCTAGGGGCAGGATGGGAATAAAGACGCAGACATAGAGAATGGACTTGAGGACATGGGGAGGGGGAAGCATAAGCTTGGATGAAGTGAGAGAGTGGCATGGACGTATATACACTACCAAATGTAAAATAGATAGCCAGTGGGAAGCAGCCGCATAGCACAGGGAGATCAGCTCGGTGCTTTGTGACCACCTAGAGGGGTGGGAAAGGAAGGGTGGGAGGGAGATGCAAGAGGGAGGAGATATGGGGGTGTATGTATATGTATAGCTGATTCACTTCGTTATAAAGCAGAAACTAACACACTATTGTAAAGCAATTATACTCCAATAAAGATGCTAAAATAAAATTACCCTATTTTACATTATATTTACATAAGGCTGTAAATTACATCTAGGACACTGAGATAAGATTTCAGCGTCTCCTTAAGTATAATGATCCGATCATACTTCAAACATTTCTCCAAACAGAATGAAAATTCTTTGGACAGAGTCCATGCATGAAAATTAATATTTATTTCATTACAGAATTTTTTTCTGATGTAGAACATGTAAGCAAAATCACTCTTTGTAGCACTTGACTCATTCTGTATTTAATTATTCATAGAAGAATCCTGAGTTGGCATCTGGGATGGCATTTCAGTTGGCATCTACCACCATATGAAACCTCTGGAAGCTTTCTGACCAGCATTTTCAGGAGTCCTATCAACTAGGATTTCTACAGACTAACACAGTTGGGAAACATGCTCTCGGAACGTTTACAGCCTTGAAGAGCTGACATGATTCCTGAGGTAGTTTACAGAAGAGGAAGTCTTGATAAGGTATTGATATTAGAGGAATAAGGAGCTAAACAGGCTTTTCCTGTGATTCGTAAATGGAAACATATGACAACTCTATTTTTATTTATTCCATTTTATAAACAAAGACTTTAAAAGCTTTGGTGTACTCTAATTCCCCTAGAAAAACTAGGAGACTTGTAAGAATTTCTATTAGGTTTTATAAACACTAAACTGGAAGTTCACTCAGGTCTCGGGGGTCCACTTACGTTTAAAAGGTTCCCATGAACTAGAACTGCGGCCCCTGAGATGTGCACGAACCCTGGTGGCCACATTTTCACAGGAAAACACCAAGTAGAAGGAAGGGCAGCTTGAGAGCCGTACGCAATTGCTTCTCACGTAATCTGTGCAATTCCTTGCCGCCTAGAAGGAAGCAAATTTGCCTGGAGAAGAAGGGGCTCGCTCCTGCAAAGTAGAAGAAAATGACAGAGGAAACCCATAAACCACAAACAGCAATGCCTTTTTTTTTGCCCCTTGTCCCTTCTCCTGGTTCCATGATGCATCCTCTTCCTCGTTACTAACAGCTAATCCTGGCCAAGGTGCTAACAAATGTTCAAGCCCTGACCTCTCTCCGACTTTGTTTGTTTGTTTGTTTCTTTGTTTATTACTTATTTATTAAACTGAGGTATAATTGACATATAACATTATATTTGTGTCATGTGTATAACATAATGATTCGATATTTATACACACTGCAAAATGATCACCACAAAAAGTCTAGCGAATATCCATCACCATACGTAGTTACGATTTTTTTGGACCTTTAAGATCTACTCTTTTAGCAACTTTCAAATATGCAATACAGTATTGTTAACTGTGGTCACCATGCTGTATGTTACATCCCCATAACTTATTTATTTTATAACTGGAAGTTTGTACCTTTCGATCCTCTTCACCGGTTTTGCCCCCTCTTCATCCCCCACTTCCTCTGGCAACCACCAGTCTGCTCTCTGTATCTGTGAGGCTGGTTTTGGTTTTTGTTTTAAATTCCACAGGTAAGTGAGATCACATAGTATTTGTCTTTCTTGGTCTGACTTATCTCACTCAGCATAACGCCCTCATGGTCCATCCGTGTCATTGCAAGTGGAAAGATTTCATTCTTTTTTCATGGCTGAATAATACCTCATTGTATTTATACACCACATCTTCTTTATCCATTCATCCACTGATGGACACTCAGGTTGTTTCCATGTCTAGGCTGTTACAAACAATGCTGCAACGAACACGGTGAATATATCTTCTCAAATTAGTGTTTTCATTTTCTTCTGATAAATACCCAGAAGTGGGATTGCTGGATCATATGGTAGCTCTATTTTTAACTTTTTGAGGAACTCCATGCTTTTTTCCATTGTGGCTACACTGGTTTACGGTAGCCTTTGTGTACAAAATCGTCATCACAGCTCAAGGCAATGAATTAATAACAACAATAACAATACATGTGGAGTAGCTACAATGGGTCAGGGGCTTCACACACTCCCTTGCTTAAACTTCATAACCCTACTGAATAGGAATTATTCTCAAATGTTCCAAATGAAGGTTTAGAGATGGAAGGAATTTGTCCAAGGTTACACCTCTCATAAGTGGCAAATCTATAGGTCGGATGCCAAATCCAATGCTCATGCCTCTTCATCATGCTGCTTAGTGATGAACTTTCAGACTATGTGAGAGGAGAGGGGGGAGACATTGTTTTATAAAGGGGTTCTCCTATTCCACCCTTATTCCCGTCACACAGATGAGAGCCTCCGCATGTGGCTGACTCCAAGGCCAGATTTCTTCTAGGTGTTGCTCAAGCTGTTTTATATTGCTTTACCAAATCCAAGTATAGTCTCTTAAACCATACATGACCTAGATTACATCCTAGATAAAAACAACTTTATAAATCATCACTAGATTAGGGTGAGAGTTTAGGTCACTCAAGTGGCCCCAAACAGGGGATTTATTTCACATTTGGGATCAATTTGGTAATGGAGGGAATTGCTGCATTACGACAGCCTCTGATTCCTCTGGCCTGGATTGGCTACGACCAGGGAAGCCTGTTAAGGCTTTTCCCCACACAGTATAGTGTATGAGAGACTGCCCACGGGAGACGAGTTTTGTCTCATTTCCTAGTTTCTTGCTTTCAGTGCACTGGATGAGCCTCTGTTCCCCTGTCTATTCTATCTCACTTCCCCACCACAACCTTCATTTTGTGTACGGTACTTGCTGGGTCTGTAATATTCCTGTGCGTTCATTGATTCATCAGTAAATATTTATTTTCTCCTAAGTATTCAGCATCTTGAACACAATCAATGAGGAAGACCTAGTCCTCTCAGGGGTTCTTATCTCTTACTCTTGATCTTCTTGGTTGGTTCAGATCTGACGTAAAGCACGGTTACCCAGAACTAGCACAATGGGTCTCCACTAGTCACAACGTAACAGAGAAGAACAAACCTGACTCCATATTGGATCTATTCCTTTAGCTCTAACCCTGTGCTCTGTCGCTTGTGCTTAGTCACGCTGGCTCTGAGCCTTTTGTAAAAGAATGTTGCCTATAGCCTGAAATATGCAGGAGAGCCCATACTCAAGGCTCTGACCTTTAAAGGTATAATACTTTTCCATTCATATGGAGATACAAAGTTGCAGAGTAGAGAAGATCCTTCGTCTTGTTACAGGTTTACAGGAACCAGTGACCAGACCTATGTGGACAGCTGCAGGAATGAAGGATTCCAGCATGCAGAAGTTCACGACCAGCCACAGCCTCTCCCCTTTCAGTCTAGAAGAAGCCTGCATTCTAACCCAGGCAAGATGGTTCTTTGGGACACGAGTTCACCATCTTCTCTGTCTGCCAGCTTTCCGAATAAAGTTGCAATTCCTTGCCCTAACACCTCGTCTCTCAGTTTATTGGCCTGTCGTGTGGCGAGAGGTATGAGCTTGGACTAGATAACAATAAGCATGGCTGAAGTTGATAAAGGGTTAGTGTTATTTCCAGAGCTGCCAAAGGTGCTGCAGGAAGTACTAATTTCCCTGTTGCCAGAAGGGCCTGCAGCTCTTGAACAGTGTGGATTCTCCTAAGCATCTGGATTTAGATGATTAGAGAACTTTCCTAACCTTGATAAATTGTCCCTTGGTCCTGGATATTCTATACCTGGGTTTGATAACATCTCTTTATCTGACAGCAGAGGGGCTTCTGATCCAGAATGGCTTCCATTCACACGGTGGATGATTTTCTCTGGAAAATGAAGAAAGGTGATCTGGTTCATTTCCTTTGATGCTTTTGAACAAGACAGATGATTATCCTGGGTGCAATGATTCGAATGTGTGGGAGGCCATCCTTTGTAGTAGGGAGTTTCTTTCTTCCCAGGCCTTCCCTAAATGAAGTTTTATCTTACAGATCCATCTCTGATTTGAAATTCCCTGTGCATGACGTGAATAAACCTTCAGCTCTTGAACTGTATGGTCCTCTTGGCTTCTTCAATATTGAAATGAATTCTTGAGTAAGATCTGTAGGAGGACAATTTGCATTAATTATGATCACATCTGAAATTCTTGTCTTGACCATTCAGTAATCTAAGTAATCTAATTATTCCCATTTTTGTATTCAACCTAAAACAGAAGGAAATGATATAGTAGATATAAGGGTTTTCTTGGGAGGTATTTAAACCAGAAAAATGATTTTGAAATGGCATCCTCTTTTTTTCTTTTTTTTTTTGCGTTATGCGGGCCTCTCACTGTTGTGGCCTCTCCCATTGCGGAGCACAGGCTCCGGACGCGCAGGCTCAGCGGCCACGGCTCACGGGCCCACCGCTCCGCGGCATGTGGGATCTTCGCAGACCGGGGCACGAACCCGTGTCCCCTGCATCGGCAGGCGGACTCTTAATCACTGTGCCACCAGGGAAGCCCCTTTCTTTTTTTGAAGTAGCGTCCTTTCTTCTAATAATATGTATTAGAAACTAATATTAGAAACTAATATGTAAAAAGATCATAGGATTGTTCTTACTAAAATGGAGTACGTAGCCTTCTTCCATCTTGTCCCTGCTTTCCTTTCATCTGTCTGCACCTCTCCCATTCATGTGGGACTTTGAGAAAGGCCTGTATGGACATCTAGAAGTAGAGTTTGAAAATGACAAAACTAGATTATCTATCTCTACACACTAGAAGGTGTCCCATTTGCGATACATTATACATTTTTCAGTTTAGAGATACTTGGCCCCCTACAGATGAAATGCATTTTTGTTGTTGTTTAATATCCTTTGCTTTATAGAATCCTCTTAACAGCCCCAAGAATTAAAAACATTACACAGGACAAGGTCTATGAGGTCAGGAACCATGTCTGTCTTCCTCACCTTCGTAGTCCCAATGGCACAGAGTAGGTGCTCAATAAATGTTCGTTGAATAACATTAATTAGTTTCCATTAATTTATTAAAAGTGTTCATTTTATCTTGTTTTTCTAATTTGCATCAATTTATGCTTCTGTATTTTCATCTGCAAAACAGTATTTTGTCCACAGGGGTTATTGGAGAGACTAAATGCATTTAGCACAAAGTAGGCACTTACTTAACATTTGTCAATAAGTGAAGAATGGTGCCTTTTTAACATAAGCTAAGTGTTTGAACTTACTGAATTAGTAATTTGCTTTCTTATCTTCATAAGGTAGGGTTGTTTGGGTTTTTTACCTGGAAATCAGTCTAATCAGCAAATAGTAATAAATTTGCCTTTTACGTAACTCTTAAAGTGTTATGAGGATTTCTGTTGGGATAACTTTCTCTGTTGTGTTTTGCAGAGATTACAAAACAAAGTATTTTACAATGGAAACAGCCATTTTGATTTAATTCACCAATAACTCAAAAGCAGCTGCAGGCAATCTTTTTCTATGTTCCAAAAAGAAAAAAAATTAAAAACTGGCCTCAAAAGAAGCAAAGAAAAATTTAACCCCAAAGGATAATGTTTTGGAAAGTTTCAATGGAATGAAACGTGGAGTTACAATAGAAATGTCTTAACGACTACAGCTTCTACTGGCGTGAAGAGCATAATGCATATTGTGGTAGCCAACTTAATTTACTCTGTAATCGTACCAGACAGCAAACAGGATACAAACGAAGAGAACAGGGACGCCTTTTCAAATGAATAGCTGGTCAGAAAATATTGACAAAGGGTATTTGTCAGCAAAAAAAAAAAAATAGAAATGGGGCCTATATGGATGTCGTTGTTCCCTCTATTCCTTTACAAGGTATCCATTTAAAAGGAATTTCCTATTCTCTCATGTAGTTTACTTGTCAGATGGTACAATTACAGTTATTTTGCAGAGTCAATTTTCTGTTATATAATCACACAGACTTGTGTCTAATGCAACAGAAAATTGCCTGGGTGGAATAACTTTCAGGTGTTGGTTTGACTCGAGGGGTTTTGTGTTTGCTTTTCGGTCACAAAGTTTTCTTTTTGTTCAAATTCTATCCCAGAGAAATCTGAGTACCAACCCCACTCAGGAGAAGCACTATATGTAGCTGTGAGAGAGTGGGTGTTCGAATCAGATAACACTGGTGTGGAATTCTGGTTCTACCACCTACCTACCATTGATTTGTGGGTATATCCCTGTTGCCGACACATCTTCTTGATGAGACAAAGCTGAGTTTACCGCTTACTGCCGTGAGGGAGAGCACCACCTCCAAATAGTTCTGGAAGCATCTTGGGAGGAAAAGGGCAAGGTTGGATCTTACCGAGCATTTGAAGTTTGGTTGAAAGGTGAGTTTTTCAAAGCTGAGCCATGATTCGAATCGAGTTAGGATCACAGTACAACAGTCCAGGATTAACGAAAAGAATGAGGTGAGGGTTTTCAAACCAAGGATTCAAAGAATTTTAGGGCACCGACTGTCTGTTGATACTTTCCATTGAAGGGGTGACGGATCTTGCTGGTAAGTTTCTGAAGCGAACATTCCAACCATTTGCCCAGCAAGACACTCGCTGGAACAGTAAAGTAATGCTAATTCTACCTGGAGTCAAACTTCTTGAAAATAGACATCATGCCTCTATCGTGGTCTGTGCCACAGAACCAAATACATAGCCTGAGCCCAAGAAATAGCTGTTGATCAGAACGGGCTCCCCAAGCCCCCTCGCCCCACCCCCTTTAATCCCAGACAGAGGGTAGAGCCTGGCTCAGAAGATACTGTGTTTCCAAGGACACCCGTGGAGCTCTCTCTGCTTGACATTTAAACAGTTTAGTCAAATTCAATCTCAAATTGAATCAGTTCAGAAGTCTTTAATGGGGGAGACAATGCCTAAGGCTTTGGGAAACATACCGTCAAGACTCTTTCTTCCCTTCAGTCTTCTGGAATAGTTGTGTGGGAGCCTTAAAGGTAACCTTGCCAACAGGAGATGGGGTTTCCCTGCTCAGAAGCAGACCTCCCTGTGGATCCTGGGAATTTCAGCAGGAGTCGAAGGACTGCCCGTGAGATTTCTCTGCAAAGGATTTCATGCCATTGCACGTTCTCCCTGGAAGTCACATTCCTGACTGAGCCGCGCTGTGAGCTGGATGGATTTGTTCCTCTCCTTAGAATCTCAAATGTCCCGGGAGAAGAAAAGGACCACTGTGTCTGGCACACCTTGGCGCTATCTCTTCTCAGTTCAGCTCTGCCTATTTATTCCTCATGCCTTCTCTTTCTTTCTTTGAAGTCCCTTGGTATTATTCCAGCTCTTAATAGCCTACCTTCTGATGTTTTCCCAAACAAAGCATCCTTGTGTCAACTGTCAAATACTTACGCTCGACTTTGCTTTTTGGACAAATAGGAAGAGGCTGTTAGAAAAGTTTTAGTTCTCTTCATTATTTTAAAACAGCAATTAAGACACCAGCCAGAACCCTCTTGTGCTCTATTGGAAACAAACCCACCCTCCTCAGCCTTCCCTAGAATTGAATTATTGAAGCTTGATGTTATTTTGGTTTTCATGCAGCACAACCCCTTAAGAGCAATTTCATCCTTTCTTAGGTCTGATAACCAGTCCGAGTGCCAATTCTCTGAGGTACCTGAGATAGAATCTTACAAGACCATAATTTCATTTTCCTTATCTGTATTATATCATTTCCTGCCACATAACAGCTCTTAACGTTGTTTGTATTGCCTTTATTATATCTGTGAATGAAGTTAGTAGAACGTATGCCATTTAAAATACGTGGAAGATTTTAAAATCATTTTGGTAAAATGATTTTAGCATACCTAGAGGAGTTGGCTTCCCTCTTTCAAATGGTACTGTAATCATACCATTCCAAAGCATAATAGTCATTCCTTATATTTTTCTTATTAATTAGGGTCTTCTGACCAATTTTGTTACCTACTCTATACGTTTCTGCTCAGTTTAAGACAGTCAACAACCAAGTTCTTTACATATTTTGTACCAACCCCTCGTAATAGGCTTCAGGGTTGAAAAATCAGTCTCTGTTTTCTTCTGGGTAACCGATGTTCATTTTAATGGAAAAATAATAATTATTTGAATTGTACTATTCCTTTAATGGAAACAGCAATCCATGGCTCTGGAACTAGTCTAACCATCTTGGCCGCACTTTGAAATAACAGCCTTACTCTTACAGGGAAGAACCGAACCTGGGCTATCATTTTAACTCAATCTAAAAAGCAGAAAAATGTTCTACCAGTTATTGTCACAGAATTGAAGAAGATTACACTGCCTCGTGACTAGTTTCCAGGAAACCAAGATGCACATCTATTCCTAAGGCTTGCTCTTTACCTTGTCCTAAAAACCCGAGCCCCTTGGAAGAGGATGGGGTATGGCCCCCCTCACGATACATGGGCTCTGTTATCTGCCACTGTATTCGCATCTCAGGAGCCAATGAAGTGACCAGGTGAGCTATGGCAAATTATTTAATGAACTCTGCTATAGCCATGAGTGTTTTACGAATTCAATATGTTGGGATCCAAGTCTGTGAGGGATGAGCTATACTAAGTCTTCAAACTAATTGTTTAATGGCAGAATTAACATCTTATAGGACATTTAGAGTCTTGCAAACCAAAGCACAGCACTCCATCTCTATGTGGGATCTAATGAAAAATTCTATCCCTTTCTGCCCATATACAAATTTTCATTTCTGGGACAAATCTCTTTCAAATATTTTTAAGACTTGCCTCCTGACAAAAAGGAATACTTTTACTGTGATTTCCAGTGGAGTTGTAATATGATGGCTAGGTGGAAGCCTTTCTGTTATATAAGAAGTTTCTCACCACTTTTTGAATTGCAGAGTCGAGGGCTGACTCTCCAAGTATCACCAACTGCATGTTGACAAGGCGAAGCTGAGTTTATTGCTGTGCGGGGGAGCGCCACAGAGCTTTGACAGCATCTTGAAATGGGAAGGACACGATTGAATACTGTTGACATTTTAAAATTTGGTTTGTTGGAGAGTAAACACTTTTCTTCTATACTCTTAGTTTCAGTATTGAAGCTCTGCAAATTAAACTGACAAATGATATATTAGCAAGAGAAAAGGCAGCTTTTTATTCACCTAAATTTGTGGGAGTAACCAGAAAATTGTGACTCAAAAGATGGTTAGAATTGGGGGCCTTATATACCATCTTAATAGAGGAAGATGAGTGGGGAAAAGGGTACCTATCTGTTAGGTGATTTCTTATACCAGTGCCAATCTCTTTTTTTTTTTTTTTAAAGATATTTTGATGTGGACTATTTTTTTTTAAGTCTTTATTGAATTTGTTACAAAATTGTTTCTCTTTTATGTTTTGGTTTTTTGGCCGTGAGCCATGTGGGATCTTAGCTCCCTGACCAGGGATTGAACCTGCACCCCCTGTATTGGAAAGTGACGTCTTAATCACTGGACCACCAGGGAAGTCCTAGCCAGTGCCAATTTCTGATTTCTCACGTTCAGTGACAGGAGTGACTCTGGTTGCAAAACTCCTAGGGAGGGGATTTATGATGGTTGAATTATTTGGGGAGGCTCTGCTTTCTGGACAGATAAGGAGAGTTCAAGAAAAAAATATCTCTTTGAAAAGAGTGGTATATTCCAGATCACTTCAGGTTTAAGGTAGGTCTTTCTGTGAGGGGGCAGAGGAGGGGGATGCTTGATTAGGACTGACTAAAGATCATGCTGTAATACAATACTTCAGGATTGTTGGGAAAGACAAGGGAAGGCATTTTAGGCAAAGAATCCAAACTTGGTATGAAAACTATGCTTTCTATAGAAGAGCTGGTGGGTCCCATAAATTGTTCCTATAGTGAACAATTAAGTTATTTTCCTGGGAAAGAGAGTCTTGGAATAGTAAAGTTATGCTAATGAATATCATGGAACATTCAGCTCAAGTTCATGTGGACCGCAGGTTGCATGGGGGTGGGTGGTTTCTGTTCTCACCAGTCAGCACACTGGACTCCTGCTGTTTCTTTGGCTTACATACCAGCTACTGTGTCCTTTATATCTGTCTGACTTTGGCAAGACTCTTTCAATCACTTTTAATTGCTTTTGATAATAACTTCATTTATACTTTGAAAAGGTTGATCTTTTGGCCCTTTATTTAATGTTGAAGTGTTCTGACACCCAGATCACGTGCACTACCTCTTACATTTATGGAGATCCAACACATGAAATATATAAACATCTTAGTGCGTGCCGGCCGCCTCTCACTGGCATCAGGTCTCTGCCAGTTTTAGTTGTATCTCCCAGGCCTGTCACGTGGTAGGTACCCCAGAAGGATTTTAATAATTTCCACTTCATAGACTTCTGAAGCCCAAGAGTGTTTGCGTTTTCAGCTTATGAAACCTCTAGCCATATCAACATTTCATCAAAAGAACCCTAATGAGGTCCAGTGCTTTGGAAAGAGTACAGAGGAGCAAGCTGGACGTGGCTGATTGGAGGGACCCAGACCACATTCTAAAAGGAGATCGCAGCGATGGAAAACGTGCCCTTTTCCCTCTTTTAAGGTCTCCCAGCTCCTTGATCCGGGCCACCCCCATCCCCTCAAGATCTTTCAACATAGAGCCAGATTTCGGTCTGCACTTCTTAGCTTAAGTTGACCTCCTTCAAAAGCAAAATTGACCTGTTCCCAACGTCTGTTACTCGGGAACTTTCTCTAGGATAACAGTTAAGAGTAGACAACTAGGTTATTCCTCCAAAAGAGCACATTCATACTGTACTGAGAGACCCCCGTCTTCACCCGTGTCTTTCCTTGATTCTCACACCTCCACACTCACAACACTCCTGACACCATGTGTGGCGGAGTTTGCCCTGCATCAGGCAACTCTGAGACACCAGCTGGGTGTCCTAGAATTTCACTCAGTTGTGACACTATCTACCTGGAGGTAGCACCAAATCCCACAGGTTAAGGGCTCGGTCCCACCTGGGATGCCAGTTGCAAGGAACAGGTCCCCAGGTCACCTGCAACTTCTGTCTGACTTGGCTACAAGTCAGAGATTCCCACAACCCCCTCCTCAGGTTCTATTAATTTGCCAGGGTAGCTCACAGAACTCAAGGAACACAACTTACATTTACAGTTTATTAAAGGATAGAGTAATACAGAAGAACAGCCACAAGAGGAGATACACAGGGCAGGCCTGGGAGGGTCCTGAGCACAGGCACTCCTGTCCCTGTGGAGTTGGGGTGTGTCACCCTCCTGGTATGTGGATGTGTTCATCAACCTGGAAACTCCTGGACCCCCCATACCACTGGGATTTTACAGAGCCCTCATCACATGGGAAATCAATATGCTCTCCCTCTCCAGCTTCTCTCCACTCTGGGGAATGGGGGTGGGGCGAAAATTCCAAGCCTCTAATCATGGTTTGGTCTTTCTGGTGACCAGCCGCCTTTCAGGAGTCCACCCAGAATCACCTCCTTGGAACAAAGGACTCTCCTATCACCCAGGAAATCCCAAGGGATTTAGGAGCTCAGTGTCAGGAACTGGGGCCAAAGACCAAATGTTAGAACAAAAGATGCTCCTGGTGGTCTTATCACTTAGGAAATTACAAGGGTTTTCAAAGCTCCGTCCCAGGAATCCGGGGCAGAAACCGAAATATATATTTTCTATTATCTCACACAATATCTTCAACATGAAGAACAGAAGCTCAGATCCTCTCAGAGAACTGAGCTGAAGTTAATATTGGTGCAAGCAGGACTGTTGTGTACAGTTGTATATGTTGCACACTGCACAACGTAAATTGAGTGGTGCCCCCTAGAGTTGTGTGGAGACTGTCCCAAGCAACCTTTCAGTTGTCCCTTGAGTGACATGGTATCGGTGCCTCCATGTAGCCTTGGACTCGCCATAAAAAGGGTACGTGTTTTGCTTTCCTAGCAGGGATGTTAGATGCCAACTCACTGATCTCCACTCCCTTTGTCACTGTGAAATTGAGCTGGCTGGCTTTTAGAGTTCAGAATCAACATCTTCTCTATGCAATATTCATGGGAGGGAGAAGAGACTTTTATATTACCTTTTATCTCACAGTTTCAATGATATACTTCACACATCAGTTTTAAACCAATGTGTCTCAAGTAGAATGAACTGTGGGTAGTAGGCAGGGGATGAGGTCTCCGAGTTCAGGAGAGGTTTATCAGAATTCTATGTGGGATGGGGAATTACGTGTAATTGCAAAAAGCTATAAAATAGCGTTTTATATTACAGAGAAATGATTTCTGGTAACATTATCTGAAGACAACAAAGGTTGACAAAATCTCCCGTGGGCTGACAGGCAGGTGACTCTCAGGCAGGTGGGATGTACTCCTTCAGGGAACATATTGGATCCCTTATGGAAGGAAAGGGACATACCTTTTTTTTTTTTAAAAAAAAAAAAAAGCAAAATGGATCATGGGTTACAACAGGAACACTCCGTAAACTACCACATATAGGTTAACCTCTAGTCTGACTAGAGGTCATATATACAAACATGTTGAGGTTCTATCAGAACACAATAATAAAAGCAGGCTTGCCATCTGACAGACCCTTGGCTCTACCATCCTTTAGCTGTGTGATCTTGGACAAATTATTTAACCTCTCTGAGCCTCCGTTTTATCATCGTAAACTGGGGCTACTTACCAGTCATTATCTCACAGGAAAAACCCTATGAAAAAATAATGCACATAAAAAAAGCAAGCCCCAGAAAGCCCTCACTAGATGGTAGCTGTTATTACTATAACCATCCTGAACATTTTAAAACATCTTTTGATTTCATAACTGTTACCCAAACTGTTCCCTTTCTTAGAGAAATCAGAGATCCTGAATCTGTCTGTGTGTGTTTAAATATTTTAGTGTGAAATGCAAGTGACATTTGCCTATATCCACTGTGAGAAAAAAGTCACCAGTGGCTTAGCCTACCACCAAACTAGCCACGAGAGACAAGTAAGAATGTCTGTGCTTCCAGGAAGCCCTCTGATTTTTGGAGGCATGCCTCCCAGAGAGAGGAATTCCTGGGAACCCTGGAGCAGGGAAAAATCACGCAGCGGAAGATCTAGCAGGGTGCAGTTACCTCCATACTCAGGGCTGATGCTTGCTTGCAGGACACAGCTCCGGATTATTTTCCAAATCCAGATAAAAGAGAGAGAGACCAAGCCAGCTCAGGCTCTGTCTCTTTGACTCTCCACGCCCACCCAGATTCAAAGACAGCCAAAAATCTGGGTGTTTTGGCCCTGTATAGATAAGATCCTCATTCTTTTAAATTGAATATTTTCACATTTTTATTTGGATGTTTGACAGCGTGTATTTATGTACTTATGTATGCCCTACCTACCTCCCCCGAGGGTTCAAGATGGCAACATGACAAAGACAGCCTTAGGTTATAATTTGCTCTAAAAACCTTCCAACACAAGCCTGACAAAAACAGTGTCTGAAGAGGAGTTCCGGGCCTATGTAAGCATAACACCATTAATTTCTGTAGTAAATGGAAATAATAAAAAACATATTAGGCATAAAATCGAATCCGCAAATGTATCTTAAAATGCCAGCATGAACACAATCATTTTAACCAGATGAGAACGCTCTTCATTACTCTAAAATTAATCCACAGACCCATCTGCATTATTCTTTATGTCTGACACCAACACAGTTTCAAAGGCAAGCTTCCTGAAACTAAGGTTATGCCCATACAACTCTGATCAAATGTGATGAGAACAAAAATTCAGTAGGCCCTTAAGTGAGAAAAGAAAGAACACGCTAGGGAATTCCCTGGCGGTCCAGTTGCTGGGACTCAGTGCTTTCACTGCCAGGGCCCAGGGTCCAATCCCTGGTTGGGGAACTAAGATCCTGCAAGCTGTGCGGCACAGCCAAAAGAAAAACAAAGAAAGAACATACTTTATGCCACGTCAGGATGACGGCTTCATTTCTTCACACCAATCATATGATCCAGCCGTGAACGGAAATCACCAAATAATAAATAGCAACCACGAGAGTGACAGCTACCATCCCCTGTGCCGTTTCTAGCCGCCAGTTACATTTCACTTTAAATACACAAAAGAAAATGTTGCTGAGTGAGGGCCTGCCCCCAGTTTGGGTTCAGTACTTTACATCATTAGATCTTCATTGTCATCATGATATTTTACTAATAATAAATTAAAAATAAGGAAGGGGGTTCGTTTATAAATTATACAAGCATTCAATTCCAGCCTATAGTCTAAGCAGCGCTTTGCAAAGAATGCATTTTCTCAGGCCAATAGATAGAAACAGTCCCCGGGGTGGAGTGTGGATTTGCACACGTGGCGGCTTCACCAAGAGTCCATTAGGCTCCGTCCAGGCTCACGTACGTGTAGCTGCCTTCGGAGGACACGTCTCACTACATGCCAGACACAAGATGGCCTCCTTGGGCTTCACTGTAAGCCCGTGAGGAAGGCGTTAGTTAGTGTGTTTGCCTTCCAGTGGGAGGAACCGGGGCCCAGAGACCTCAGGCCACAAGTAGGAGAACACAGTCCTGTCTGCTGGGCCCCCAGAACCTTCACGCTGTCCACCCTGTCTCCACACTGTTTTCCAATCTTTAATTCTTATTCTCACGTCACAAGACTTCTTACCTTCAGTACAAAGAGTATTAGTGGAATAAAGCTCATTGTCAAACGTTATCATTTTCCTTATTCGTCTTGTGAATAAAACAAAAACACTAAAATTATGGGCTTGCTGTTCAACCCCCTGGCACACAGACCTGGGGGTATGGCCACACTTGAAGGAGGTCAATCCAGTCAGTACCCAAAAGAATCAGGAGGCGAATCTGACAACCGCCATGCTGACTCTCGGTGACCAGCACGCAAACTTCCTTTTCATTCACAGCACAGGCCGCATTTGGTTTCCCAGAGAGATTGTCAGTTAATTGAGAACAAGCACAGTACCCTACACTGTAATTCTCCCCACAGAGGCTAAAACATGCAGCATAGCCCTATGCTTTGATATGGTGAGTATATCACATGATGTGATGTGTTCAATAAATAAAACTTGCTTGTGTCAAGACGGTGCCTGTCCATCCCACGCCAGTCCAGCCCTCGGGAAATGCTGAGGAGATGACAACAGATATAAGCCTCACAGGTACTTGAATTTAACCTCCACAACTCTTCAGAAGCTCACAGTCATCACCAAACCCAGCCTTTTTAATAATCACTTAGAACTTCTTCAGCGCTAAGCCACTTCCTAATCTTTTTTTTTTTTTTTTTTTTGCGGTACGCGGGTCTCTCACTGTTGTGGCCTCTCCCGTTTTTAGTAAAAATAACCCCAAAGCAATGGCAAATCTGCCATCTTTCACTCTGTGTGGTCCAGGGTTTTTCTCAAACGATTCTAGAATTCAGCTTTCAGACTTTTCTCCTGTCTGGAGAGCACAAGGTCTTTAATATTGAGCGTGGGCATCCTGGCAGCTTTGAGTCCTCTTTCTCTCGTGTCTGACGAGCCAGGCTTGCCTCTGAAGCAGAGGGTAAGATGTGAGCCAGGGGCTGCTGTACGAACGAGGAAGGGGCTCTTGGTTCCTCTCACATGGGCTGACGTGTGCTATTAGGTGTGGTAATGTGCACTTGTTTCCCATCCAAGGAATAAAGACTTTTTTCAAGCATTTGACTTTTTCTATGGATTTTTCCTTGAGAATCTTGAAAAGACAATGCCAAGCTGCTGTTAAACTGTGGGAACATGCAGATCATCCAGTACAAACATGTGCCATTTCCTTCCTGCCATTTTCTCACCCTTCTAAAGAATAGCAGGTTTTTTCATTGCTGTTTTTAACAGGATCAAAAGGGTTACCCCGCAGTACCATTGATGGAGGCCTCCCAGCCGAAAGCGTATAGTAACCACCATTCTTACAGGCCATATCCTGCCATTGATTTTTACATAGAACTCCCCATTGATTGCAATAGGGAGTTTTTCCCTTAGATCGATGGCAGGATATAGCTAGTGACATTAAAGCATAGATAAAAGACCCTTGAGTTAACTGTCAACAGAACGAAAATTTAGATGTAAACTCATTTAACAAAAATTGGCTTTCAAAGTGTTCGTCAGAAAAGAAAGCATTTCAAAATGCCTTCCCCCCGCCCGCCCCTTAAGTTCAATGTAAATAAGATTTCTTATTACCAAATCATGATTTCCTTAGATGTGTCTTTTTGCTTTTCATGTTTATCAAAATCCCATTCTCATTAGTACTTCTAATAGATTTAAAAAAATTTTTTAAAGAAATGTGGGGTTTTCCCTCAAACAGTATAATATCTAGTGGGGAAGAAAGATGGGTACACATATAACTCTAGATCAAAGTGGGAGGAAAAAAGAAAGAGAGTAGAGAAGGGAGAGAGTGTTTCAAACTGGACAACCATTTTGCACTGGGGAGAGTGCTAAGTACTAGGGGTCTGCCTCATGGAGGAAAAGTCATCAAGACCTGTGATCATTTATAGATGTGGATTTTAACACTGGTTCACCACGTAGGACAGGCATGGAAACGTGATTTCAAATTTGCTGACAAACTTATGGTTTCCAGTCCAACCTGTAAACAGCCTGGAAGATGCCACCCCATCCTAACAACAAGTAAAAGGTTAACAAACTGAAAATCAACAGCTCTTCTTAGAGCCAGCAGAGAAGTGAGGTCACAGGACAAACTGCCGCCTTCCAAATTAGAGATACTAAGAGGCAAATACAGAAAATCACGACTTACTGGAGAGAAACCCACAAGCCACAACCCTCCTGGGAACCAGTGCCGGGCAGGAAAACCTCAACTGTAATGGACTGGACTTGAACTGAATTGCTGGAGCCTCAGTGTGGACAAGTCTGAGAGTTAAAAAATCCAGGGAGGGGACTTCCCTGGTGGTGCAGTTGTTAAGAATCCGCCTGCCAGTTCAGGGGACACGGGTTCGAGCCCTGGTCCGGGAAGATCCCACAGACCGTGGAGCAACGAAGCCCATGCACCACAACTAATGAGCCCGCTTGCCACATCTACTGAAGCCTGTGCGCCTAGAGCCTGTGCTCTGCACAAGAGAAGCCACCGCAATGAGAAGCCTGCGCACCTCAATGAAGAGTAGCCCCCGCTCGCTGCAACTGGAGAAAGCCCGCGCGCAGCAATGAAGACCCAACGCAGCCAAAAATAAATAAATAAAATTAAAAAAAAAAACCTCCAGGGAGGCCCAGTCATGGGGGGGGCGTGGGGGGGCATGGGGGGTAAGGGGGTGTGCGGGAGTAGGGGGTGGAGGTATGGGGAGCATGGGGGGAGGGGGCATGGGAGACGGGGAGGGGTGGGGGTATGGGGGAGGGGGGAGGGGAGAGGGCGTTCCCACACTTTGATGAGTTTTGCCTCCTAGAGCTCTATCTGGTTCTCATAGTGAAGATCATAGAAAAGTCCCTGAGTGCTTCAGCCAGGGAGGGAAGAAGAAGCATCGTGAAATATCCCTGACACTCCATTCTATTAACCAGGGCTGCCCTCAGGAGAGACTACTTAACCTGAACCTCATCTGCTGAGGTTTCATCAGACCTCACTGACCAGGGGGAGTGGAAATACCCAACTCCAGCCCCCCATCCTATCCCATCTAAGGGACAGACGGTAGAGCCAAGAAGCATGTGTGAAGTTCACTGTCCAGAGTCGTAGGCTCACCAAGACTGAGACCTCATCCTAGGACCGCAGCACATTCCTCACCAGCCACACCCAACCTCACCATCACTAAAGGCCTCCTTACAGCAGTGCCTTCTACCCAGCTCAGCATGTCCACTATCAAGGAAAAAATTACAAATTTGCTGCCAAATTTGTGAACATAACCATATAAAACTGTCTTGAAGCTTTCATCAGTCTGAACAACTTAGGTTAGCGCCAGGAACTCTGAAACAGTTTTCTAATTAGTGGGGGAATCAGGTGGAGTTGATTCATGTATATTTGAAATTGACATTAATCTCATTCAAACATGTTTAATGAATAATCATTAAAATTTGATATAAGTAGACTTCACAAATCTATTCCATTTTTAACAGAGGAATTGTGTGGGTAAAATGAAGCACAATAGAGCTTTGCTCCCTGGACACAACACCATCTGACTGACAGGTTAAAAAGATTCTGTCAGCCTCATGTTTCAAAATACTTTTTTAGTTTTAGGTGGTTTCTTTATTTGTCCCCATGTTCATACACCCACGTAATGAATCTCAGATTTTACACAAAATAAGTTGCTTACGTTGACATCCTGGAAGTGAAATCTTAAATTTGAGGAAATGGCTATGAACACTGGCAAACTTACAGTTAGTACATCTCAGACATTAAAAGATGCCGATTTCCCCCAATTCCTTCTGTGCCAGATAAAATCATTACACAAGATTAGAAACCCAGAGGGTGGGAATTGCTTCCCTACCTGAAAAGTGACCTGAGTGGACGTCTGGCTTCCCACCTCCTCCTTGAGACAGTTTGATTCCTCTCTCCTTCTCTCTGGGGCAGAGATGCTCTCCAGCCATACCCAGAAGCTGTCCCAGCTTCTTTCTAGCCCAGCAGACAGGGGTTCTCAGAACAGAAATTAAGCACTTCTACTAGTTAAGCACCTGGACGCATTAGAGATTTACTAGGGGGGCTGGGGGTAGGGAGGGCAGCGTTTGTCTTTCCGTAGGGTTGTTTGTATTCACTCTCAGCTCTTCACTTTTGTATGCACACACAAGTGCGCACACACTCACTGGAAACTAGGACGGGCTCTCTGGAGTTTTGCAGGCTGTCCGGAGTCGGCCTGCGTGCACTGTTTATAGCCATGAACATCATCAGAGCTGTCCAACGTATCTTCCTGGATTTTCTTCTGAGCACAGAGTAGGATTGCAATTCCTCGCCCTCCTGGCCAGGCGTGGGCCTGGGATCAGCTCTGGCAGGAAAGGCAATGGGGTGATACACCTCCCTTCAAGGGGGAGCTTGAAAAGCCAGTACGTGACTCGCATTCTTTTTCCTCAAGTTGCCACACTGGCTACTCTTTTAGCTGGCATTGTTCTACCAGACTGGGTCCTAGAGATGGCTACAAGGCAGGAGACAGACGAGTGCATGGACAGAAAATATACCCTATTTTTTCACACTACTGAGATTTAAAGGGTGTTCTTCACCCTAGCTTAACCTCGCCTCTATGGCTGAGATACTAACCTTGAAAATCCCCCAGGCTTCTGAGAAACTCTTGCGTTTACACGGCCTGTCTTCGAGCAGAGTCCTAGAGATCAGCACTTTCTCCGTGTGCCTTCTCTGAGCACCGACGGAAGCCCGTCCTGCTAAGGCCAGCACAGACGCCTGCTGGTTTCCATATCTGCCACGTGCTTCGCAAAAGCTCCCAAAGCTCTTGACATCAGATCTGGGCTGCGCGTTTCTGCAAAGACAAAAGGTCACTTTAAGAGTCCAAGCCTTTTGCTTTTGAAGCGAACTCTTGGTCCTCACCCCTTTCCTACCTGAACTCACTCTCTCATAAATTCAAACAAGATAACTAGCCCATCAGACATTAATAAAGACATAAGGCCGCCGACCCATTCTGGGAAATACGCACTTAGTCGTCCACTTCTCCACCTAACTATTCATCTGCCCCCACTTCCAGGAATTATTTCTGTCGAGAACAGCAGTTATCCGTCCTCCAGCTCCCAGTCTTCCTTGGCTCAGCCGTCTCTCCACCCATAATAAGGCAATTTGAAACACAAACCAACTCAGGGAAGTGGCCCGTCTCTGAGCACGTGTGTTGCTGCCTTGGTCTCTTCCACGAGCCCCTCTGCTGGGACTGCCCAGTCAGCACCCTCAGCTGCCGCCCTGGGATTCTCACCTTCCACCCGCACACAAACAATAAGGACCGAATCTCCAATTGCAGCTTTCTGCAAACTTTAGATTCATTAGCCTGAAGTTTAAAAAAAAAAAAAATTCAGTTGATAATATCAGAACTTACTCTCTCCCACAGGCCTAAAAGAAAAGAAACTTAAGTGGAAAAAAATACAGTGACACTGAAATATTCAAATATGGGATTTACATGACAACGGGGGAATAAATTCCATTTTTCACCATTCTACCTGCAAATGATTACAGAGCAGTAGAATCGTTGGTACAGCAAAAGCAAATCATATTGAGATTAAACCTAGAAGTTCAAAAGATTGATGGAAATCTTTTGCTCGTTTCCAAAACAAAGGCAGCAAGAGACACCTGACTACACCCTGGATAACTAGGCTTTCTTTCCAACCTCCATCACCGAGCTTTTCTTCTCATGTCAAGGTCCTCTCTGCTGAGACAATCCGTAATGTGGGTTCGATTATGCCCCGTTGTCCTGAAGACATTTCTGTTTAGAAAAAGTGAGGCCTCTCTGGGTTAGGTGGCCCTTTTTTATGCTTCCCCAGTAGTCCCTGCATCCGGCTCGTGTGTGCTGTTCACACTGCAGGGGGCCCATCTGGTACCCTTATCTGACGGTGCATTCCTTCAGGGAGGGACCACCTCTGATTTCACTGCTGCATCCTTGGCAGTGAGCATGACGCCTGGCACAGAGCAGACACGCGCTGAATATTGAATGTCGAGGGCTTTTTAATGATGCCACTTTTGAGTATCCCAGACTCTCCGCTTCCAGGATAGGAGTCAGGACAGAGCCAGGGTCCAGGACAGCAGTAAGGGGACGGCCGAGTTCCCTTCAAGAGCTCTTCTCCCAGGAAGGAGCAGGTCAGGCCTGAGAAGGAGAATTCTCCTGGCTCAGGCTTCTCACTACTTAGGGGACCGTCAGGCCAAGTTATTGCGGGGAGGGTGGGGCCTTCTGCCTTCTCCAGGCACCTTGCCCTCCCACCACCTCAATGTGTTCATCAGCTTGTAGGGGTTGCATGGGGGCTTTACTATGCAAGCACAGCCCATTAAATCATTGCCCACTGGTGATTAACTCCTCACCAGCCCTCTCCCCTCCCCAGTTGGGGGTTGGGGCTAAAGGTGTCAGCCCTCTAGTCATGCCTTGGTCCCAGCCACAAGCCATCTCGACAGCACACAAAATATACTCTTCCTCTTAAAAGCGAGCAGGACCCCGCAGGGCTCTCCGGGTACTAAAGCCCCTCCATGTCCCCTGCTTCTTGTTTGTAGAAAAAGGCTCTAGTCTCCTAGGCCTTTCCTGAGCTCCAAAGAACAGACTCAAGCAGTTACTAATTAGGGAAGTGGGGGAGCAGACACAAAGGAAAAGCAGTAAAGCAAGAAAAGTAATGATAACTTAAACAATAGCTCAGTGATAAAACAGAGCCCTAGTTTCTCCTCAAGGGATGTACACAAGAATCTGACATGTATCTTTGAGTTGTTCTGCAAGAACTAATATCTCCTCCCACCCGCAGGTGAAGGATGGTGACTACCTGCTGACCACAAGCACAGAGGAGATCCCAGACTGGCTGGAACCAGAAGGTTGATGATTAAGATTCCTGAAACATCACCCTGTCACCTCACCACCAACCAATCAGAAGAAAGTCCATGAACTGCAACCCCAAATGTTGCCTTTAAAAACCCTTCCCTGAAAGCCATGGGGAAGTCCGGGTCTTTTGCACACAAGCTGCTTGTTCTCTTTGCTGGGTCCTGCAATAAACACTACACTTTTCTTCGTCCAAACTGGGTGTCAGTAGATTGGTTTTGTGGGCAAGTGGACCCAAGTTCGGTTCAGTTGCACTCTGGAGATGCCAAAGATTTCAGGAATTATGACGGGAACGAGGGACACTCTTTTCTCCCTGGCCCTGAACACTAATGCAATGACATCATTGTTTACTTTTGAACCCATTTTTCCATCTATTGTCTGTCTTTCCTACTAGAATGAAAGCTCATTAAGGTCCAGGACTCAATCTCAGGACTCAGATGTACTCAACAGACACCTGCTAGGTGAGGGAGCGAGTGAGTGAAAAAGCCTGAGGGTCACAGGTACACAACTGCTGAGAGTCACAGACCTGGGTGTTTGGACTCTTCCTTCCAGGCTCTGCCTCTAACACCAGGAGGTCTGCAAACAGGAGTTCCAAGTCTCTTCCTCTGCAATCCAAGGAAACCGAAAGCCCTTTTTGAGAGCTATGTTAGTTTCCTAGGACTGCCATAAAACAAAGTACCAAAACTCAGCGATTTAAAACAACAGAAACTTATTCTCTCACTTTCTGGAGCCTAGACGGCTGAAATCAAGTTGTCAACAGCACCGTGCTCCCTCTGAAGGCTCTAGAAAAGAATCTTTCCTAGACTCTTCCTGGCAGTGCCAGCATCCTCAGTGCTCCCTGGCTTCTACCTGCATCACTCCAATCTCTTCTCCGTCTTCACGTGGCCTTCTCCCCTGTGTACGTCTGTGTGTCTCTTCTTTTCTTCTTATGAGGACACCAGTCATTGGATTAGAGCCCATGCCATCAATCCAATATGACCAGGATAATCTCATCTTAACGTGATTACATCTATAAATGTATCTAGTTCCAAATAAGGTTCTATTCACAAGTACTGGGGTTAGAACTTCAACATCTCTTACGGGGGAAGAAATTCAAAGCCCAAAGCATTGATTAGATTAGTCACGTGGTGCACATGGGAACTACTTTAAGAATCAACCAGTCCTTCCATCTTGATCTTGAATTTAGGCTACACAGTGTCTTCTGGGACACAGACAAAGGAGTCTCCATGTGGCATCTTTTTAACAAGAAGCTCATCAATCTCAAACACATGGAATTTTGGAAGAAACTGCAGTAGAGAGTTTCTGAAATCTTTATTAAGTGTGAGGGAAGAGGATAAACAGAATACAAAGCAAGTATTTAGGTGACAGACATTAGTAAGGAAGGGGAACCATCCTAGTGTTTCTAAGAAGACTAGGATTTTGGAATGGAGATAGGTCCAAACTTTTAATAGAAAAGTGAACAAGTTTAGTCTTAGCAGTGAAAATATATTTACCAAGTGCACAAATTTCTGAAGAAGAAACGTGAGAAATGACCCCAGAAGCCCAGATTCAAATGGCTTTTCTCTACACAAAAAAACTAAAACTGCTTCCCAGTAATGCCCAAACTACCAGATGGTAGTGGACAAATTCCATGAACAGATATTTGTTCTATATAATCCCAAATGTCCAACTGTCAGGTGGTTGTCGTGGTCAGAAGTACAGTCCTGTTTCCCTTCCCCACCCTGACTGCCGTAGGAGGGTCATGTGAACGTCACTAAGAGGACTGCTCAATTACCAGGAGAATTGTGAGTCTGTGGAAAAATCAAATGCAGCAGAGGGCGTGGAGTCCGTGATTGCCAAACGGGAGTGTATTCCACTCCTAAGCTGACTGACAGCTTGATTTGGGCTCAGGAGAAGCAGTTACTGAAGGAGGACATACCATCTCTCTCTGCGATTCATAGCACGAGAAGACCTTAAGAGAAGGGCATTTCATTTGGTTCAATACTGCACTCTCCCCAGATAAAGCACACTTCCACATGAAGGAATGCAGGCCTAATTTTTGCAAATAGACAAGCAGTGGCTGACTACAATACTATAAAATGAATCTCTGCAAAATTGTGGGAGACAATCTATTGTGCTCCTTCCAAATCTAAAAATTGTATAACTTTGGAGATTTATTTCAGTCCCAGAAGATTTCAGATACACAGATATTTCACGTTCAGTGAAAGAGAGATCAGAAAAGAGTAACATTAGAAATGATACAGAAGGAATTTAACCATGGACCCAGCACACAAAATGATCAGCTGAGACTCCACTTTGAAGCAAGCGTCTAAGGAAATCAGGAGTGGTTGTTTCATCTTCAGAGGCCGATCTGTGTGAACAGGAAGGACCAGCGCCATGGAGCCATTTAGAGAGAGGCCATAGGACCCGCTATCAGAAAAATCAAGTCATCCTCCATCTGAAAGAGCCTTGAGAAGCTGTACTTTCTTCAGTAATTTATATTTTGTAATGCTGGTTCTAAAATTGAGGACAAGGGTGCTAGGTGGGGTGGAGACAGCATTTTGGAATTAACCTGGGAGTCTTTCTAAATTACATGTCCTTTCATATAACTGACGAAAAATGTTTTCTTTCGTTCTCTAATCGAAGAAATAAAAAAATTAGACAACAGGGAAATATTCTCTTCCTTCTCAAATTTTTCAAGGATTATTGACAAAGATATGGCAGCATAAATCAGTGCACACTATTTTGGACTCCAGTTTGGCAATATATCAAGAACTTTGAAACGTTCTTTTTCTTTGACCAAATAATTCCATTTTATGGAGTTTGTCCCAACAAAATAGTTTGAAATATGAACCCTGGTTTAGCTATTCATCTTATCATTACTTGTAATGATGATAATTATATACTCCATATGCCAAATAAATGGAGCAACATGTAAAAAAAAATTAAATTAAAAGTAAAAAATAAATTACATGGACTTTGGGAGAGTCTGAGGGGAGGCTGGTGGGAGAGGGGTGATCAGGCAGGAGTGTGTGTGAAAAGGTTCCTCAGGTGACTCTAATAGTCTTACTTGTTTCAGAATCATTTTTACAGAAAATAGAATAAAAAGAATTTTCCTTCATTTCAATCTATTTTGTTAATGATTTTTCCTCCAAAGTTTGCTTCACTTCTCACATGGCCATACTTTCCTTCTGCAGAGTAGGCTGTTAAGGAAATCGCTGTAACAATTTACTCAGTAAAACTGTCTTAGCCAAGTCTAAAAGGTTCTTTTTTTTTTCTCAATTTCAAAAACTCTATTAATTTGCAGTGATAAAAATCTTTCTCATCTTGAGAGTTCAGTGAAAAAAAAAATTCAAGAAATATATGATTGCCAAAAACTGTGGTAAATTCCCTTTTGTGTTGCTGCACAAGTAGGAATTTACCCCAACCAGACCTCCCATGCTTAGGGACTTTCCTCAAACCCCTTGACTTTTTAAGATTATGAAACATGCTCTGGGTACAGCCCTCTCAGAGCCCACACCCTCCCACTCCAGGAAGAGACAGAACATCTGTTCTTCAGCTCTCTGGGAAAGTATATTTAATTACTGGATGCTTTCCTTTTCAAAATGGTGCTGGCTTTTTTCTTCCCTCCTTTTGTTTTAAGCCTCTGGGGCACAAACAAAACAAAATAATCCCTTCGATGTTTAAATCAGATAATAGCATGTGCATCAACGAAAATAACAGTTAATAGCATAAAATCGGGTCTTCTAGACCTGCAGAGAATCAAGAGTCAGGATCAGGCATTGCTCCTCTCAGCATCCATGAAATACATTTACCTCAGGAGACTTCTAGAAGCAAGGGTGTGCTGAAAACGGGACAGTGTGGAAGCAAAGGAAGATGATGGGATTTTGCAAATTTGAGGAACCCACAACGTTCAGCTTGGGTGTCTCAATCCTGGCACGATCTATCAGAAAACTGCACACGTGCATGTGCACACGTGCGTGTGTGTGAGAGAGAGAGAGAGAGAGAGAAGAGATACACTGGAAGAGATGCAAGCAAACCAAGCACGTGAGTCTTCTTCCTGAGAAAACGACATCTTCCACATCATGGTACGAAAGACTGAAAAAATGAGAAGCAGGGATTTCACTGGATTCAACCTTTAAAAAAAAAAAAGTTTAAGTAAGTGTGATCCTGGCATCATTCACATTTAAACACCAACCAGGGACCAATACTGCCAGCCTTTGTAAGAATTTTGTTATTCCAGATTTGTAATTTTCCTACGGTCTTATTTTTTTTAAGTCCTGTTTTTCTAAAAACCAGCAAAAGCTAGCCACAAAGAAGTTTGCTTTCGTTTTAGCAAGAGCAGAAGAGGAATAATGGAAACACTCTCCAATTTCAATTCAGTTCAATGGTGATTTTTTGAACCACTTCTAAGCCAGAGTCCCTGCCCTCATGAAGTGGACATTTATCGGAGAGATACGCAATCAAAGACACAGTCGTTCCGTTGGGAGGGGCAGATCAGGGAAGATTCCCAGAGAAGTGATGTTCACACATGGTTCCCAAGCTCTCAGAATTTCCAGGGGAGCCTTTGACACTAGGCGTGCCTGGATCTCTCTCTCTCTCTCTCTCCCCGGATCTTTGAAATCAGCATCTCTAAGAGAGGATTGTCTGTTCAAGTTTTCCCCAGGAAAAATGGAAGCAGTAGTCTGACCCTGGGTTCCAAGAGGAGAAGAACAACAAAGAACATCTAGGAGGCTGGAGGTGAGATGAGCACGGTGGAGGGAGAACTGAGAACCGGATGGGCGTGCTTGGCACTTAGGGAGCAACTCGGGCTTAGCTGGCTGATCAAACTGGAGGACGGAAACGGCCAGATCAGGAAGGATTTTGTGTATACTGTACTGTCTGGGGGGGTGGACTTCACCCCGGGACAATACATGGATGAATGGGAGCACAGGAGACGGGGGCGGGGGTCTGGGGACTGCGGGAATAAAGCTGAGAGATGTCAGGAGCCATGCCAGATCCACGCCCCTATCAGCAGCTCCAAGCAACCAAGAACCACTTCCGCTGCCTCTGTTGCACTGTTTATCCCCCAGCTCTTCCCTTCCGTCTACACCCCACACGATTCACCAGTGGGGAAAAGAGATGAGATGGAAACATCCATGTGGTTTAGGATCGACTGGTCCACCTCCCCTTTCTCATGTGCACAAACAGAAATGCACACAGCTTCACCCAAGGAGAACGGATGCCGCCCTCCATCATTTCCACCAAACCTCTCTAGGCTGCCCGGTGTGACTTCTTTCTCTACTTAAGGCTACTTAAGAGGCTCCTTTTAGCTGATCTCACTTGTAAATACACATCATGGTTGGTTTCAGTCTCTCCCTCTGACGCTGGTGATTGGCTCTAAAACCCCCCATAGGATGATACACATCTTGTCCTCCTGGTCACATGACCAGGTTCTCAGGGTGCGAATCTCCTCCCTGGTTTCATTAGAGAGTAGTGATGTCTGTCGTAAGCATGTGAGTGGACGCAGCAAGGAGGAACGGCTCTATCACAGAGGTCGGGTTGGTCCAGTCTTTGTCTTCAAGTGAGAGCCGGCCTCATCTGTCCCCGCAGGTGCATCAGTGCAGCTTAACTGGCAAAACTGGAAATCAGGAGCAGACGTCAGTGGGAAGATTTAATGAAAACATTTAGTGGTAACAGGTCAAGAGGTGGATCTTTTAAAACCACACATTCTTCCCCCAGCCTCTGTTTACGTAAATATACTTGTGCTAATAAGAAGGGAGATCTCCCTAAGCAGAGGAAATGAGAGATGAGAGGAAAATAACCCCTCGACAATAGAGATTTTTATCTTTATCAGTAACCACATAGAAAATAAACTGTACTGGGGAGGATTAGGGCATCCCTCCTTCATCCATCCGGTGGGTCTGTAAACAGCACTGTTGTTGAAAGCATCACCCAGCGTGGAGAATCTCAGCTTAACGTAACTGCAGACATTTTCCAACAGGCCACTGCCTTGTCCACACGGCTGCCCACAGCTGTTTTGACGTTCTCGACTTTAATAAGCCTTCATACGTTGCTGTGGGGAAAGCTGGGGGGCAAAGATGAAGAGGAGTTGCCAGAGAATGACTGACCCCAAACTTTGTTTTCTACTCTGAGTCTGACCCAGACAAATGATTTGAACCCCAAATCAAAAGAAAATCCAGAAATCTCCATCTCCCCTACTCAGAAATTGTTTCTCTTAAAGCGCTGTCCGTATGTTGGAAAGAATATTCAGAGGTTGAAACTATCTAATAAAAGTCATTATCAAGATCTAGAAATTAATTTTGGTGAAAGGAAGATTTAACACAACAAATGATTTTGCAGAGTATGTAGAAGTGTCTTTGCGTTAGATTCTTGTTTGGGAAAGAAAAATAAAATCCTTAAAAATGAATTGAGTTACCATTCTAATGCTGTGGTTTACTATGCTGAATGAAGCCAAGATCCAGATTAAAAGGAAAGCAATTTAAAACACAAGTCTAAAAGATGAGCTCATAACTGAACTTTCTAAAAAAAGAGAAAACCTTTCACAATAGAGGCATCCCAGTTTTGAGCTATTCTTCCCAGGAGAGGGAAAGAAAAATAGAGCAATAAACAGAAACAGAGAGATACCGGGGGGAGAGGGAAGCCAGAATATTCCGTTTTCCATGGACAGGTAGCTCGTCTGTGTCTCACACCCCACCTGAACCCAAATGCTGCATGTATAAGTGAGACAGAATAATAGCCCTTTCCTTGGGTGTTTGACATAGTCTAAAGCTGTGACTGTGGATTCAGAAACATCTGTCTTCTGCATCCATCATCTGTCTGGTCTACCTTAGACTACAGTCTTGGGTGGAACTAAGAGCTCTAGTCATGCGAGATGATGCCTCCAGGGGAAGGAGGTGAGAACACAGAAATATTAAGACACCATCAGAGAAACGATTCAAAAGCCAGTAGCTGACACTGTTTAGTCTCATCGACATACAGAGACTGCATAATCTTAAAAGTGAACTATGAAAGAAGTTAAGGGCCTGCTTAAGGCAAACGTTGGCAAGTATCACAACCAGACCGCTTAGGCTACTTCTAAGATTCCAGTGGGCCTGAGTTTGTGGTCGAGAAGGCAAGAGGATTCCTCAGGACCCAGAGTTCAGCTTTTCCTAGTCTGGTGTCAAACCCAAGCAGGGCATGAAAACTGATTTTTATAGAGTCCAAGGCACTGACAGTATATAAAGTTTTATAATCTGATTTCGACAACACGATCCTTGCTGTGTAAATTCTCATTCTGCTGAGAATGCAGAATGGAAGACACTGAATGTGAGGGGAAAGTCTAGACCTGCTCAGGGACAAGGGGTTAAAAAGTTGATACGGGTAATTACTTAGGCAGTAAGCCTAAAAAATTCAATATCAAAATCAGGGCTGGTTCGAAAGAGATAACCCAGGGCGCTAGGGAGGCCAGAGGCGCAGGTGAGTGGCAACTGCCTCGCCTCCAACATTTCAGTGCTGTGGGATCTTGCTAAGTTTTCTTATGAAATCGAAGAAAGGACGGATTTCTGTGAGCTGCCCCTTCATGCTGTCCTTACAGCAAACATTCTGCAACATCAAGGCAATCATCTTCCTTTTTTGGCTCGAAAAGCAGATTAAGTACATGTGACTGAAATAAAAAAATTCAACTTCACTAATGACCACGCCCCCAAAGATCTGCTGATGCAAATAAGCAAAGTATCAATTCTGACTCCGCACAATGATCGACCCCCCTAAATAATGTATCTGCTGATATAAATAAATAAACGAGGTATTAATTCTGACTCTGCACTTAAGACACATTCTGTGTTAACACTGCTCTTCGCTTATTTTATTCATAATTATTCAAAATCATCCAGAGAGGCACAGAATGATTTCCATGGCAATTTCATGGTCCTGACTTCAAAGAAGTCATTATTTTCTGAGATTCACCCAACAGCAAGAATGACAAAATCACAGAACTGCTTATTTCTAGTGCTCTGTTTGGCAGGTGACCCAGATGGGTGACTCCGTGACACGGACGAGCACTTCATTTTGGATCCTGAGACCTGGCTCAGGGCCCCAGCTCCACCCCCTATTTTCAGTGAGGCATACTTTTGACTTGTTTTATTTCTATTCCCTTTAAAACCATATCCCGTCGTTTCTCTTCTGAAATTCTTCAATTTTTGCCATTAAGCATTTTTACTGGGCTCTCTAGAATCATGCTTCTATGAAACATTGATAGGCTAAAGAATACAATTTCAAGCTACATAACCATTGCGTAAATACGGCCTGGAAGGAGATAGCGTAGTGCTTCACGTACAGTTATGAAAAAGAATGCCTAACGCCAAGCAGAGTGTTAGGTGGCCTGTTTCTATGAAATCAATATTTGTGCATAATTTAAACACAAAATGTACTACAAAGTTTATCATGAATCACTAGTTATTCCCTTCCTCACACCTCTTTCCACTGAGTCCTACTGCCCAGTGGCAAGAGCTTCAGCTTTTTAGCTGATTCTTCTGACACTTGCTTCCATTTTTCTAAATACTATGATTAAATTCAGACCTGATGTATCAGTTCCCTATTAAAACAGGGGAGGATTTAATTCTTTATACCAATAAATACACACACACACACACACACACACACACAGAGTCTCTGTTCCCCACCATCCTCCCATAACATTATATGATAACTTTGTTACTCTGTGCAATTATTGTTTCCAGCTGAATCACACAGTGAACTGTGACAACATTTCCTTTCTTGGTATAATTTTTTTTCAGTTCATAGCTGCCTCAGTTTGGTTTGTTTGATTGGTTTTCTATGCCCCATCACTCAATCATTCTTTGATAGAGATGGGGTCTCCTAACACGGCCACATGCTTCATAAATTCTAACCCTTTTTTGACTCACGTCCCTGGAGCCTTCTCTCTCCTGCTCTAATCTCTTCTGGTTTCACTACGCACGGCTGCAGTTTTGTGCCTTCTCTTCATCATCAACCCGGGAACTTCTTTTCTCTCTCTTTTGCACCTGATGCACAACTTCCTGATCTTCTATCTTTCTCTTTACTCCTTTGTCTTCCTAGAACAATCTTCTAGTGGCTTCTATAGAAAAGACATAGGGAAGGTCACTATTTGAGACTTTAATATGTCTTTAAAAATCCTCACTTTCATTTGCTAATGTGACTTGCTCAAGAATTTCAGGTTGGAAAACATTTCCTTTACAATTTTAAAGGCATCGTAATACTGTTTTTCCAGCTTCCACTGTTGTTACTAAGAAGTCTGGTGCAATTCTAAAATTCAATTTTGTGTGTGTGTGTGTGTGTGTGTGTGTGTGTGTTTGGTTTGGTTTTGTGGGGTTTTTTGTTTTTCTTTTCGGTATGCGGGCCTCTCATTGTTGTGGCCTCTCCCATTGCAGAGCACAGGCTCCGGACGCGCAGGCTCAGCGGCCATGGCTCACGGGCCCAGCCGCTTCGCGGCATATGGGATCTTCCCAGTCCAGGGCACGAACCCGTGTCCCCTGCACCGGCAGGCGGTCTCTCAACCACTGCGCCACCAGGGAAGCCCTTGTGTTTTTTTAATCTGTAGAAGCTTCTGAGGTTTTCTCTTTATTCCTATTGCTCTAGAATTTCATAATGAGTCTTGGGTACTTTGTTTTATCTGATTTTTGTTTTTTTTGGTTTTAGCTTATTATTTTGGAATCTTAGTGTAGAAACTCATGTCCTTCAGTTTTAAAATATTTTCTTGAATCATATCTTTGATCATTTTCTCCCATCTTTCTTCTCTGTTTCTCTTTCTGGAATTCTTATCAATTAGATATTTTACTTACTGGATCAAGCCTCTACTTTTCTTATCTTTTTCTCCTTTTATAAGGATAAAAGTCATCTTCATTCTTCTTCCACTTTTTGAACAATTTTCAACTTTTTGCCTTTCTATTAAATATTTATTTTTACTATTGTTTAATTTCTAAAAGTTCTTTCTAGTTTTCTCATTGTATACTGTTCTTATTTCATAAATACAATATCTTCCTTCTCAATCTGAAGATAATAATTATTGGGGCATTGTTTTGTTTCGTTTTAGTTTTCTTTTCTTCCCCACATTGCTGTGTTTTTTCATATTTTTTTCTTTCTTTTGGTTTGTTTTACCCTTTATGTGGGAGTCTCTCCTAAGGAACTGGTGGTTCTTAGCCGTCACTCATTTAAGAAAGAGGAACTAGAGAGCTAACTATAAGCTCAGGGTGCCTCCATAGGGCTTATGAGTTTTGCATTTGAGGGCAGAACAAGGACCAGCAATTTTAAAGGATGATCCCAAATATCAACATCAACAAGTCTTTTTTCCTGGAACCTACAATTTCTCTAGAGAGAAATCCTCCAGTCTCTAGTTACTGCAAGGGTGCTGGGGACCTCGGCAGAGGAGGGAGCTGGGGGGAGGGAGGTACGTCTCTCAGTGAGACATAGTCATGGAATCTCCCAGCTCTCACTTCTGCAACGTACCCGCCATTAGCTGCCTTGTGAGCATGGAACTAGAGTCTCTGCTCCAGTTTCTACAGAGACTCTGCCTGCCCCCTGCTCAGGTCAGGAAGAATGAGAGAGAGAGGAGACGGGGTTCTAACTACTCCATAAACAGAATTTCCAGCTTACTGAAGTACCTTTTCTGCCAATTCTTGAGCCAGTCCCAGATCCTATGAGATAATAAAAGGACTCCTTATTGCCATTTCTCTCTGGAGGCACAGAAATTTCAGATGAGTCTCTTTTCCGTTCCCCTCTGCTTTCCATCCTTATGAAATGTCACTGATACGTCTCGTCCCCTCTGTGCCATCTCTCAGTCTGTTTGTCCTTTGATCTTTTTTTTTTAATAATTGAGGGTTTTTTTTTTAAAGATTTTTTTGATGAGGACCATTTTTAAAGTCTTTATTGAATTTGTTACAATACTGCTTCTGTTTTATGTTTTAGTTTTTTGGCTGTGAGGTATGTGGGACCTTAGCTCCCTGACCAGGGATCAAACCCGCACCCCCTGCATTGGAAGGTGAAGTCTTAACCACTGGACTGCCAGGGAAGTCCCTGTCCTTTGACCTTAAACCTCTTAAAATTATTTACTGTCAGCTTTGAAGCACTTTGGAGGGAATACAGCCAACCACACCTGTTCAGTACACCTCGATGTTGAATAATGGTAAGTATTTTACTATTGTTATCATTATTAATACATAATAAAGTTATTAGTTCGTATTACTATTATAATAACCACTGCTCATGTCCTCTGGCCACCGTGAATCTAAAGTAATTTAAAAAGAGAAGGGCTATTGGTGAAAAGTCAGAACCTGGAATATTTTGTGTATCTCAGCCTGGCTCTGAACAGCTCAGGGGTAGAAAGTTCTTTCTCCTCCCTCTCAACTAAATTGTACCTTTTCAGTGGCTTTCCCCAAACTCTCTGGGTTCCTTTCCTCCAGTCACTTTTTAATAGACCCCCGACTACATTGTGACCTCCCTGTGAACACTTTGGCTCCTGGCAAGTCCTTCTCTCACAAACCCATCTTAGTGTTTCCACATTTCCTTCACCTCTTCCTGGTTCGACTTGCCCCGGTTGGCTTTCTCCTTGTCAGGTCATCGGCGGGATCTCGATAATTCGGCTCACAGAGCACTGACCCAGCAAGGCATAATTGAACTTCAAATTAAGTCCTTTAATTGCGGCATGTGGTCCTGAGCTCCTCAGAGAAAAGGCTCCATGTGGAGGGGAACATAATAAAGGAAATAAGATCAAACAATGGCTTCTCAGAATGTTTCCAACAATTCCACACACAAGCAGTGAAGGAAAACTGGGCACGTCCAAATCAGAGGGGTGAGAACCCAGGGTGCTCTCTGACCTGAGCTTATAGAGGAAGCACAGCAGGAAGGCTGCACGAGGGCCGCGGAGACCTCACCTCTGTCCAGGATCACACAGATGGAGAAAAATCGGGACGGCTGCTCCCCTTCTTAACCTGGAGCTGTTCGTTGCGACAAGCCAAAATCCCTTCTTTGCCTGGAATATGAATTATTGGCAATCTCCCCATCTACCTTTGAATACAGGGACTCAAATTTCTGAAGAAAGCGTCGATTTCCATTCCTGTGTCTTTCCATCTTTCTCCCTAAGTACTGCATAATCTTCCTGCAGAGAGAACTGGAATTCTGGTTGCAAATGGGATCTCTGCTCTTTTGAAGGCTTCCCCTTGCCTTCGGGACTCTTCAGCTCATTTATTTATGTATATACTGCAAAGATGTCAGCGCCCTAAAAAAGTCTGTCATGCACTGAAACTTCTGGTTTTATGTAGGAGCTTTCAGCTCTGGAGTGAAAGGACAGAGAAAAAACATGAAGAAATATCAAAGGCAGGACAGCAAAAGTACAGCACCTTGAGGTGACATGAGCAGAAGGGTAACTGTTTGACAACTTTCTTTCTACCAAGAGACCATACTGCAAGACCAACCTAGGAAAAGATACACAGTGAATTATGCAAGTATGTGAGTAAGGTTCAATAATGGAATAATTTAAGTGAAGAGACTGTGGGCCGAAAACTCCTGAATTGTAACAGTTTAATACAAAGAAACACTGGCAAAATCTCAAGTTAGAAACCCCTGGTTGATTTAACTCTCCATTCCCACTGTCCCTCAGCAAACCTCCCAGTGAGCTGACGAGCTTCGCCAGTGCCACAAAATGTTTTGCTTTAATAGAAGATTGTTTATCTTGGCTGCTAAAATTTCGTATGTCATCTCTGACCTCTACTTGGGTTGAAAAATACTGAATTCACAGAAGAGATAAGAAAACTCACCCTTCAGAATAAAAGAAAGAAAATACATTTTGATTCATCAGATACTTCATAGAAAGACTGAAGATGTGCACGTTCTTTAAATGTCCCCCACACCGCTGCCTCCCCAAAACTTACTCCCCGAAAAGACTGAACAAGAGGAATTTATACCAGCCGCAGACCATTCAGGATTTGGCCCCTTCTTTTTAAAAATAAAGCAGCCTCTTTTGCCCAATCAAAACATTGAGTTAATTAGATTTTTCACCATTAATATTCAGTTGTGAATAAAGTAATAAAAATAACAGCATAGGGGCTTCCCTGGTGGTGCAGTGGTTAAGAATCCGCCTGCCAATGCAAGGTTCAAGCCCTGGTCCAGGAAGATCCCACATGCCTTGGAGCAACTAAGCCCATGTGCCACAACTACTGAGCCTGCACGCTAGAGCCTGCGAGCCACAACTACTGAAGCCCGTGTGCCTAGAGCCCATGCTCTGCAACAAGAGAAGCCCACGCTTGCCACAACGAAGACCCAACATAGCCAAAAATAAGTAAATAAATAAATAAATAAATAATAACAGCATAGTTTATCCCAGAAGTGACTTTCAAATAATTCTTTCATTGACATTTTTTTTCTGGTAAATATGGGATCTTTATAATTTCTGTAGGAAAATTGAAGTAATTTATGTAAAGGAAAGTTTGGACAGTTTAATCAGTTGGGAGAACCATAGCCAATGGAACAAAATGGCAGAAAAAAGTGATAACTTGGGGGGAGGTATTTCACTAACTAGGCCTCAAAAATACCAGCATGGACGAAGGTTCTTTATCTTCCCCAAAGCAATGACTTTAAGATAATATTTTAAAGCTTGCACCGTACATGCAAGGATGCAGCTGCTGGGCTGTTTTTCTTGGCAAGCACTGGGATCCTTTGTGGGTATTGAATAAACTTGACCTTCGGGGCTGAGCAACTCTAGAACGAGGCTGTTGGATGGTTCTCCTGAGAGTTCAAACACTTGAGTGAAAAGGTATGTATAAAACTCTTCTTGTTTGGATGCAAGGAAATATGGACACTTAACCAGGTGTGAAAACATGGCTGAGCTTCTGTAAACGTGGTGTCGGATGTCACCGGTCTCAGTAGGTGATGGGAAATGAGCCTCCCCTAGCTGCAGACTCTTGGCAGAAAAACTCAACTCCCCCGTCTGCACCAAGAAGGGACCATCTCTACCTTGTGGACCATCTCTACTTTGTGGTTTCCTTGGGGCTTTCAATCAGGAGAACGTTCCTTTTCTCTTTCTGATGTTTCAAGTTTGGTCCAGGTCAGTAAGCACCTGAAGCTTACTGGACAGCAAACAATAAGCTTCATCGGCCTCCTGGCGAGTGAAAATGCTCTCAGAGCCTCAGCACTCGAGGCTTTGGCGCTTTCCTATTCAAGATAAGCCTAGATAATATCTGGGATCAAATGCAGCGGATGAGGTTTGAAGTGCCCCAAAGCTTCGTGCTTTGTGTTTTTTTTAAAGAGAACTCAGTCCAGTGACACTCGTAAAAGTGGACCACTTAGTTTCCTCAGCAAAAAGCTTCCGTTTTTAATAAAGTTTCCTTTAGAGCCAACATCTAAAGGTATCAAGAAACGTCTGCAGCAAAATGTGTTGCTCGTGGGACGCTAAGAGGCAAACAGCTGAAAAACACAATCTTAACATACGTAGAAGTTCCTAAAGTATTTCATCTAAGGAGGGCTGAGAGAAATGGAAAGAATAGTTTCATAGAAATAAACAATCCGTAAGGAAATCCTGGCGACCCTTTCATACGCACAGCGTCCGTGACTTTCTTTGGTCAATTTACTTAGTTCAAGTTGCTATTCACAAACAAAAAGAAGACATTAACCATTTTATTTTTACCTATTGTTGCTAAGATTAAATCCATAATTCTAGGGTTCTTTTCTTGATCTTTATAAACGACTAGGTGGCCAAGTCACTCTGTATGGTTCCTCACGCAGCCCATTTACAGGAGATGATCCCTTGTGCTGATCACCAGGGCATCTTTCAGGGCAGTGGAGTCAGAGTCACTTCAAGTGTTTTATCTCATGACTCATCCTTAACTGATAGATGGCAACATGCGCACTGAGTTATATTCCTTGTTAAAGGGCTGAGAGTCTCCTTTTTCTAGACGTGGTCTCTAAGTCCCTGGACGGAACAATAAGGGAAGATCTGAGTCAGCCCATTAAGAGGGTGACTTGTTTCGGTCAACGTAGCCACAAAGCTCATTGCCCAGAAGACATCCTCCCTGTGGCATCTGACTTGCGTGGTCCTTGTCTGGCTCTCCCTTTTAACTTCTGCATAAAGTCTTGCAGGCACAACTTCCTCCTGATTCTGCCTCCTCTGGCTAGCTCTGTTCCCCCACCCTGCCCGGCCCCAAGGTCTGCTCTGCACATGAGGCTCCCCACAGCGAGGCAGGCAATGGTGGCCTCATCGCTACTTCATGATGGTGGCGAAGCACGTTGCATAATGTAGTGGGTAACCACAGCAAAGCGAATGTCATTTCTGTGGCCCAGTGGGGCAAACCAAGGAATAACACCTGTCCTGGTCAAAATCTGCCTGCCAGGGGATGTTGGAGGTAAATGTAAAGTGAGTTTGTGTTTTAGACAGAGCTACGGCACGCTGGTTTGAGAACAATACAGTGTCGTTAGGTCTCTAGCAAATAATAATGTTTCAATTAAAATAGATTCAACTGTTTCCATATTATGGGTTACAGGAAAGTTGGAAAGAGCTGTATGAAGAAGGCAACCCTTGAGCAAGAATTTGAAGAAAAGGCAGAATAAGGATGCGTCACGCAGGGGTGTGAGAAGAAGAAATAGTAGCAGCAAAGGGGAGGGGGCCGCAGGGGGAGGGGGGAGGAGAAAAGCTGGGAAGGCAGCTGGAGGGTCTCACGTTGGTTGGTCTGACTTCCATGCTGAAGTGGGTAGGCTATTCTGCAGACAAAGGGGAGCCCCTGACGGTTTCTGAGCAGGAGATTGTCATAATCAGAGCAGGATCCTTAGGAAGATGAATCCGACCACACAGGTGGGATGGAGGTAGGAAGGGCAAAGCAGACGGCAGCTGGGAGGCTGGCGCACTAAAGCTTAAGAGAAGTGAAGGTCTGAGTCAGCGGGGACAGTGGGGCTGGAAGTCGGGGTCAGAGGATGTGTCAAAGACTTGGATATGAGTTGAACCTGGGGGCTGAGAAAAGAACTGCAGAGTTACTCTGAGGTTCCCAGCCCAAGTGACCATGATGGCTATGTCACCGAGGATGGACCCGGGGATCCTGTCCTAGATGTTTCATTTGAGGGGACAACCAGACATCCAAGTCCAGCCTTGAAGACACAGGCCTGCAGGAGAGAAAATAGCCAAGAACCAGAAATGGTGATGTGTGTGTGTGGTGGGGTGGGGGGGGGGGCGCTGGGGGAGAGTCTGCATAATGTTGGAGCCCAGGGTCAACGGCAGGGTGCTGCTTACCTCCTAAGTATCAGTTACTTAAATGAATGAGAGGAGAAAGGGAGAAAAATACGAATATATATTCATTAGCCCCGCTTACAGCGAAGATGGAATCAATGAAATTCAGATACAAATAAAGGCTGGCGAGCATAAAAGACCTGAGGAAGCAGGGGCTCTGAAAATGCTGAGTTAAACTGAAGCCATTCCTGCCATCTAGAAATTACTTAATAAAATTGGCATAACTTGATGTAATTATATAATAGAGCATAACTTGCACTAATGAATTATAATAAACACTCACAAAATCCAAGAATATTTTTTAAGGTACCAAGAGTACTGCTCTGTTCAATAAATTATGTAATCAAAATGGACCTATGGCATTCTTCCGAAAACAGTGGTATTTCTGAATCTGAGAATCCAGGCACCCTGTTGCCAGAAGTGGCTCATTACATGGGATGTCCAATCTTTTGAATCTCTCATTGAGAACAATGCTTCAGGTCTTCAACTGCTGTAAATAGTTTTGTTTGGGTATTTTTTTCCCTCCTGAAACTAGCAGGATGTTATAGCAGTGAAGTTGTAGACAATGGTTATTTCTTCAAACAGTTGATTTTTTTCTCATTTCTTGAGAGGTTGGGTGTTAGTGGAAGATAAGTGTGTGTACGTGTCCAAAAAACTGTCAGGAGCAGAGAAGAAATGCGGAACTGTACTAATATTAACAATTTGTATTTCTACAGCATCCTCACTTGAAAGAGCTGAGGATGGTTTTAGAACTATGTCATACCACCAGTGTAGATGGAAAACAAGATGGTCTTCATGTTAGAGATTTTTGAGCTTGGTCAATAAAACTTTCTCTACCAATAAACTGTATTACTGAGATGTCAACTCTTGGGCTTCCCTGGTGGAGCAGTAGTTGAGAGTCCGCCTGCCGATCCAGGGGACACGGGTTCGTGCCCCGGTCTGGGAAGATCCCACATGCCGCGGAGCGGCTGGGCCCGTGAGCCATGGCCGCTGAGCCTGCGCGTCCGAAAAAATAGGGCTGAGCATGTTTAAAAGATTGCAAGGGAAGGGAAGTAAGATCGGCTACTAAGCTGCTCTGTGATGCCACCAGGACCACACTTTTCTTTTTTTTTTTTTTCTATTTTTTTTTTTTTTGCGGTACACGGGCCTCTCACTGTTGTGGCCTCTCCCGTTGCAGAGCACAGGCTCCAGACCGCAGGCTTAGCGGCCATGACTCACGGGTCCAGCCGCTCCGCGGCATGTGGGATCTTCCCGGACCGGGGCACGAACCCGTGTCCCCAGCATCGGCAGGCGGACTCTCAACCACTGCGCCACCAGGGAGGCCCAAGACCACAGTTTTAATTGTACTTGGTGGATGAACTAATTATGGTCAGAGAAAATTAGCGCTGGCGCTGCAATGAACAACACGTTTTTTCTAGGACACACAGCACACAGGTGACATCCTTATGCAATTCAAGTGTTTCTTCAAGGGTTTGGAAAGATATTTAAACCAAAAGAGTTCAAGACAAAGCGGAAGGGGAAAAAAAAAAGATTATCTGTGTGTAATTGTGAAGGTAGAGAGGTGAGCAGGAAGTGAAGTTCAAAAGAGGTAGAATAATGCCTCCAAAAGACAGCAATATGTGGGAAGGAGCAATTAACTGAATCAGTCTGTTAAGACTCAGAACAGTCTGATAGAAAGACTCCGTAATATCCTGATTCCCGAGTTAGGATCCCAAGTCTTCCGTGTGATGAATAATTAAAGCCAGCTCAGGGGAAATGGGTTCTTTAATTTGTATATTCAAAAGAGGCAATGCAGTTAACCCTCTGACCTTTGTTCAAACTTTCTTTTGGGGAAGGTAAATTATTTAAGATCCTCAAAAAAAAAAAAAAAAAACTGTTTGGAAGCATTCTAGGTAACCACGATGAACTTGAGGTTCTAATGAAAGGACCAGGAAACAGCCTTCACTTCCCAATGTGCAGCCAACCACATCCTACCCAAACCCCAAAGTCTGTCTTTGAATACTCAACCACTAGCCTCGCCATGAACTTCAGGGAGTCTTACCGACAATGATATTTCTGGTTTTTCTATTTCTTCCTCCATTTTGTTACCCGACAGGTATACTTTCGGGCACGCATACCCATACACTCATGCCACCAGTAGCAGGAGGCCAGTCCCACTATAAACAGATACACATCAGCCCTGGCCTGGGGAGAGCTGTGGGCACCAGGGCATCCTCTGTCCAGTGAGTCACTAGCACAGTCACGTTGAATGTGGAAGAGTATTTGTTTTATGCAGTTTTCAAACTGGATAAGCACCCCCCCCCCCCCGCCGCCGCCAGCTCTGGGAAGATGAGCTATTCAAGCTTTATGACTAAGAACACAATAAGTGGGAAAAAGCCACTGAAGTGCATGGAGAGAAAGAAATGAAAATTAAAAAGTTTCCTTTTTTTAAAGGGGGATTTTATTCTCCACTTCCAGGAATAGTCAAGGGTTCTTCTCTCCCCACAATAGGGAGAAGGTACGCATAAAGTGGCCGCAGGGTTAGGAAGAAACAATGGAGGACGCATTGCATTGTTGGTGGGGCTTGGGTGGGGTGAGGGAGATATACCAGCTGGGAGGAAACAGCTGAAGGGCATCTCCAGGGATAGTCTGTGAATGAGGGTACCACGTTGAGGACAGCTGAGAGCAAGGCACTGGCAGAGGCCAACACCAAAGGCATAAAGAGCCCAGGGAGCAGAAGGCCCAACATCCACAGGATCACCTGTCATCAGGCCTCGGGTGGTGGGGGCGGAGTAGGGCCTCAAGCCCCAGAGATTCTCATTTGGCAGGTCTGGGATGAGGCCAGTACATCTGCATGTCTAACAACCGCCCTGGTGGTGGTGTCAGTGCTCCTGGCACTGTTGACAGACAAGTTCTGCAAGAGAGCTTGGTTACTATGGAGAACTACGATGGGAAACCTGGTGTCCACGTGCCTTAAACGGGCAGTGCAACAGCATGTTCTGTTAGGCCTCTTAGCATAGGATGACGTTAACTTGCTCACGACTGGGACGCACCACAGTGTCCAGTGGGACCCAAGCTCCCAAGAACCAAGGAGAGGGCTCATTGATTGTTTCCGTCCCACAGAGTCATCTCTGCCACAGGGGAAAGTTTGGTTCAAATATATACACAGCTTTTCGAGCCCTTCTCTAAACTAATGGAAAGCCTCGTTATTCTGATTCTACTTCTTCGTGTTCTCAGTCCAAGAAATCCCTACATATTAGATGAGGACTTTTTTCCCTCCCCTTCTTCACCAGCAATGGTTTGTATCCAGGCCTATTAAAAGTCCTTGGAGACATCTGAACACCTGCCCAGAGAACCGAGAATCATATGAGCTCTGGAAAGAGCCGATATTGCTCAACACATTGGGTGTTTGGTGTTGAACTTGACTTAGTGGGGACGGGCTCAGGTGCTCTCCACAGGAAATTACGGTAATACACACACTACATTTAACTGAAAAATTGACTCCCAGACAGTTATATTCCGTTTGGCCATCTAGAAATTGTGTCCCCAGGTGATCTGAGTGAGACAGCCACTTCAGCTATTGGTTCAAAAGCCTCACTTCCACTGTAAAACCGTTTCAGCACTTGTTCATTAAATTTAAAACATCAAAGAGGATTTGCAAATCTGGAAAACATTTTTGAAAAATTTAAATGGGGTGTCACTTTGGCAGTGTAAATGGCATGAACTGTTTGATTTTCAACTATTTACAGATGTATGTGACTCTGAGATTAATGCCTATATTTTCCAGGAGAAATTGTGTAGGCAAAATTTTGACCAAATTGGCCTGAAAGAAGAAAATTAGTTTAAATATATATAAGGTGGAACTATTCTCCTATCTATAGTATATGTCTCTTTGTGTATATGAGAAAAGAGAAGCATTTTTTCAAATCTCTCTTGTTTTATAGCTCTTGATACCAGAAATTCTGCATCAGAAAATTGAAGAATTTAATGTTCTATCCTCATTTTTGCTTGGAATTCCTGAGTCCCAAAGTTGCCAAATCCTTTCTTTCCTAATTCATATTTATGTTTGAGAACTTTCTTTAAATAACTATTTGGAAACTGGTCACATAAGACAACGCCAAAAGACAATGTGTATTGGGAACATGTCTGGCCCTCCACAAGTCTGGAATTTTCGTCCAATATTGTTTTTCTACTGTAGATTCCAGTAAATGAATGATACTAGGACTCAGAGCTTCAACCCTTGGGGAAAAAAATGGAGAAAGTTCAAGTCTTAGCCTAGAATATATTTGAAAGATTAAGTGTTTTCTGTGACTCACATTTTAGTTATTACTTATGTCACTTCTTACTCCTAAAATGATTTGCTGTGACTTACATAAGTATATACAATACATTTAAAAGCAAGCCAAGAAAATGAGGAAAGAAGAAACAATAATTGCTATAAGTACACTTCACTAGAAGTCTGCTGAGTATTGGGATCTTCATTTTCTAGCAGCCAACCCAAAGAAGGAAACACTCTTTTTGAAACTATTAGAAGAGAAAGCAATTGCTCAAGAGAAGTATAATTGGGCCTGGCACTAAGACGCGCATGAAAAGTTTTACCTGGGTCAGTTTAGAGAGAATTCTCTGTATTCTCAACAGCTGTCCTACATGATATATCATAGCTTATAAAAGACTTCAGTTCTATACATCCCTGAAAACATGCCAATGGCTCAACCCCAGAAGAGAGCTCAATCAGAGAATGCCAAGAGGAGGTCCAGAGAATTCCAGAGCCTTCCAGAGAATCCGCTGTCCCCTCATCTGGTTTAATCCAAGACAATGTGTTCTATTTAGAAAAATGGATGGATTGCATATACTTAAGGCAATTATCCCTAGATATTAGTATCTTGAAAACAAGCCTTTATAAAATGTTGAACAATATCACATAATCCTCCTCCTGCATTTCACTTGGGGAGCTTTAAAAATGCAGTCGTCCTCACGGTCTTCCTGAAACCTCAACCCCTGATCTCAACATTCTCCGTCTTCTCTCCACTCCTGCCCTAGGTCAAGTCATCACTGCATCTCCCCTGGAATTACTGAACTCTAAGCTCCTTCAGTCTTGACACTTTGAGAAGAGTTGAAATAGTTTGGATCGAATTAAGTCGCAGATTTCTAAAGCGCACCTCTGACTTTGGAAGTATGGTCTTCTTTTACCTACCAGAATAAACTGTATCATGTTTGGATCTCACCCTGCCTTTCCAAACATCCTTATCCCATACAAATTCTGCCCCCTCCATCTCTTTGCCAATGCTCACACTGTTTCCTCCAGTGGAAATACCTCTCTGATCCCAACCGAAATGAAACCCTAATCCCACCCGGCGTTCAAGGCCTGTCAGCTATGTATCCCACAGATCAGTTAGACCAATGTCTTGCCCAAGGCTGGAGTTCAATTAATATTGAGTGAATAAACGAATGCATGAATGTTCATCTCAGAATTTTCTCTTGGCTGCATTAGGCCGGAAAGTCAGAACTTTTTCATTATTGTTAATTAATTTAACACAATCCTTTCGGGGGAAACGAGTCATTTGGGCCTGCTTTGGCACCTCTTAAAGACCAAAGACAAGAGCTTTCATATGTGGCCCTGCACAGAGAGCCGAAACCTTTCAAGCCACACGTCGTGGCCTCTTAAGGAGACCTTGTTTCCCACCACGAATCAGAGCATCTGCGAGGGGCGAGCCGAGGCATGACACAGGGAAATGCACAGGACAGGAATTTGCTCAAGATCTTGAAACCAGGCAGCTCTGCCAAAGAGCGACAGCTCAGTTAGGCAAGAAGCATGGAGGTTCGCTCTACACCTGCCTACTCTTACGGGTGCAGTGATACCACAGGACACTGATTTATCAGAGGAAAATCGCCTGGTAATAGGAATAGAACTAGACCTCATTAAGATGAAACAGGCTCTGATATCCTCGAGTGAGATAAAAGAGAATATGAAATTGATGTGGTCAGCATTACTGCCAAGCTGCATTTGAAAAGAATCAAACCAAGTGGCAATTGACAGCGCTTGAGGAGGAAAATACCCACAAATGAAACAGAAGCATGTTGAATATAAACCTTGAGTCTTAAATGCATTAAAATATGACTTTGCATTTGATTTCCTTCCACAGTGAGATCACTTGGAGCAAATCTATGAAAGGAACAAGGAGTGTACACTTAATATGCTCTCGTCAAAGCCCTCCGGCAAAGGGTGGTGGGAAGATTAATTTAATTACCCAACTCTCATCATCTTGAAATAAGTGTGGGCTTGTTTGTAGTGCTGAAAACACCAAAAGTGCTCAGGAAAGGGTGGCGGAGAAGAGCTGGTGATGCTTGACTTGGAGAGGACCATGTCACTGGCCACCGTCCTCAAAGACTCATCACTATTAGATAAAGGTAATGTCAGTTATCCAACCTTGCTTTCAGCCACCTCCCAAAATTTGTAGGTGGGATGGAGGCGTTTGTTTACAGCACCTTTAGCTCATGAGCCATGCAGTCTATACGTACGAATGGTCTTTACACACATGAAAGGAAGGTGGTCGTCTTGTTGGTATTGTTGTTGTTTAGTGTTATTTATTGATTAATAGAAGAAAGCTTGGTGATCCATTTTTATTCCAACAAAAATATCTTTGTGCATGATTTCCATACAAATTCTCCCAAGATACTACCCCTTGATCCCACCAGCGGACCATCTCCAACCTTTTATCCCCAGCCTTCGATGTCCCTCGCCACCCTGAGCATATTTCTAAAACAGCCAAAGAGCTGCACCGGGCAAAAGAAGGAGCGGTCAAATGTATTCTGAAGACCCAACCTTGAGGGGCTGCTCAAGGAAGGGGCGGATTCCACTGCTCCCTCCTGGCTCCCACCTGGCTGAGGTGCCTCTTCTTCCTTCTGATTGTCCATTATTTTCCAAGTGAAAAATATATTATTTCTGAAATAACTTGAGGCCATATTGTAAAAAGCATGGACACGTTACTTAGTCTACTTCTTAATTTTAAACACTTCAACGTAGATACATCTAGATGTGGTGAATACTACAGTTTTCCAAAATAAGTATCTTGTTGTTACACTATTTCTGTAGAACAGAATGTGTGTAGAGAATAAATCTTCGGAGAGCGTCATCTTATCAGACACACGGCTCTTCCTCAGCCAACTGTGACAGCAATAATAAAGGGTGGGAAAAGGCAAAGTAAACCCAAAAAGCGCCATATGTGCCTTACAGGGATTTACTTGGAACCGTGACCCATAATAATTGCAAAAGAGGGAACTGTTTTCCTGTCATTTTTTAGAAACCTACCTCATCTGAACGAGTTGATTGAAAATGAAGGAACAACGGACTTTCCTAATTTAAATCTTACTTCCTAAAATAAATAAATTCTTCCAAGAGGGCAAAGGGGCAACATGGTGACAGACAAAACAGTGGCCTGGCGATGCAGGGTTTCAGTTCTGCCTCTGGGTGACAAGGACCCCAGGGGTCAATTAGTGAAACTCTCTGATCCAGCTTCCCTACTTGCAAGGTGAGATTCAACAACAGACTTCTCATAGATTGAGAAAAAGTCACAGTAAGAATAATAACAATAAGATGGAGGAGGAGAAAGCTTCTTTTGAAAAATTCTGAACTTGGTGAATCCTAATTCAAATCACAGTATTTACACTATTTCAAAAAACTTTCTTAAGAGACTTATCCTTCTAGCTTTGACTTTCCTGGAAATTTTTTTCTAAGGAGCATTGCAATGAGCCACAGAGGTTAAAATTTTTTTTTCTACAATTTGAGACAAAATAAATATGGTGTATGTGCTACATGCAAGGATGAGAGGAAAAGTGAGGAACCTCATGCTGACCCGCTCCAGAACCCTCTGCCAACAATCCTATGAGGTTAGTTCACCAGTTAAGGGGAGATGGCAGAGTCTACTCCAAAAGTGATACTGGGGTCAGAAAACAAGCAAGCACTACAAAAAAATCATAACACTTTAATGTGTACTGTGAAATAGGAACATTTTATTTTCTCTGTGTTTCGCCTACAGCAAACTTCTTTGTTAATGAGTTCCGTGTTTGGGAAGGAGTTTTTTTTTTTTAGAAAAAAATAATGTGAAAACCCCACAAATAGAAGAACCATCGTTTCAACGTTAATATAATTCCCTTCCCCACCCATTTCTCACAATCATGTATCTTGATATATTTAATCTTTTGCAATGGTTCCCATAGCAACTCCTCCTGGTAGTGGCAGAGCTGAAGGCTACTGGAGTCTTGAAACTCAGCCCTGCCCTGGGCAGCCTTCTCTCTCTCTCTCTCTCCCTCTCTGTCTCTTTCTCTCTCTCTCTCTCTCCACTTACTTGTTTATATTAAATCTTGGGCATTTTAAAACTCTCCTTGCATTGGCCATCAAAATCCTGCCAGAGGTGAGAACATGAGAACGTGAGATCCTTTTGAGGACAAAAGATGAGGACAAAAGATGCATTATTTTTGTTTTGTTTCATTTGGGGGTTTCCAAGCAGAGGCCCTGACTCACTTAAATCTGTACTCTCCATGACCACTTACAAATTCCTTAACAGCACTTAACCAACACGAGGAGGTGCTCCTTAAGGGGTATTCATTAAAATTTGTCCCTAAAGAGTAAAAACACCACCTCTGCTCTGCCCTGAGTTTTGGGGTGACCAGGAAAACAAGGTGCTGAAAATCTCATGTAAAAATTCATGGGTGACACAGGCAGCTTGCAATGGCAGCTTTGGGACCATGTAATGCTTACAAATTCAAATGGTAGGACATTCTTCCCATTTCCCTCCTGCAATTTGTTTCTCTGCCTCCAGATAATACCAGCTCTGAGGAGTGGGCTCGGGGACTAGAAAATCAAATATTATTATTAATCACTGTAATTACTTTTCGTGGATCAACTGTAGAGCTGGGAAGCAAAGCAAATTCTCTTGAGTGCAGTCTTAACTAAAACACGGTGCTGAGCCACGATGACATCATCCTTAGTCATCTTAAACTAGAAAGACTATTACTGCAAGAAAGTATTTTCTAAAATATAACTGATCTTGTTTATTTACATATATTCAAGTCATAAATGACAGAGTCTAAAGCACTTCTTCCTAAGGAGGGAGAAAATTCTTGTTTCTAATTCCCAAAAGTCCCCCAAACTTCAATGTGAATAAAATTAACTTAAAAATTACTTATATACACAGTTATGAGAATACGCTTCTGCTTACCAGTTGAGGAAGATTAAAATTTCAGAGTTAATAATATTTAAATGCTTTGGTTGAAATTATAGCAGTTAGACTTCTAATAACCCAGTGGTACATTCCCTTTTCTGATAAATGTACATCTAGGGCCTCCATTGTTGCCAAACTCTGTAGGGTGCCCCTCACATTGAAAAAATCATAGATTTGTGTATTTATTATGACCATTCTCCAGCAAATGGAATTAAACTCTTTTGATCTTAAGCAAACCAAAAACAGCATATTGTGGCAATGTTCTGCGAGTAGAAAGCAAAGTTATCCCGAGGAAAGCATGGCTTTTTCTAATTTGCACAGGAGCAAATACTAAATATATTCACTGCACTCCATTTAAAGCCATCGACATGGTCTACAGAATATACCAAAATATTTTGAGATTTATGGTCAGATGAAACTCTTGCTTACTTTGTGCTATACTCAACAACGATTCAAAAGATTGCTTAAATTTTTCACCCAGTAGATCTCACCATCAGGAGGTCAGGTTTGAGATCACATGAACATGACATTTTGACCATTTGTTAAAATGTCACTGTGCCTTTGCTTTATGGGGGGCAGGAAAACCAAAACACATTTCTGTCAGCTGGTTTAGACACACCGCATTGTTGTACGATTCGGGGCACATCAATTTACCCCATCCAGGCTAGTTTCTTCACCTAAAAAATATTAGTGCTGAAATCCTAAGTTCTCTTTGGTGTATATTTTATAAGATTATGAATTTGATTCACTGATACCTTCAAGAATGCGTAATTGTATTGTAGTCAAAGAGACACTGCCTTTAAAAAATGTTAGTATTTCCTAGGTCAAATGGCAGCATGTGAGACATTCAAATAGGTCAGCTTCTCTTTCCTTTTTGGAAAAACATATATTGAGCTATAAATAACAAATAATAAACTGCACATAATTAAACATAAGTTTGGATTGATGTATATACCCATGGTCACCACAATCAGGATAATGACCATATCCGTCACCCACACTCCTCATGCTCCTCTGTAGTCCCCTCTTCCTGTCACTCCTCTCCTCAAACCCCATTCCAATCCACAGGGGAAACACTGATCTGCTTTATTCATTACAGATTAGTTTGTATTTTTTAGAATTTTATATAAAAATTTTATATATAAAAATATATAGTATGAATTGATTTTTGGTCTGACTTCTTTCACTCAGTATAATTGAGATTCATCCATATTCTTGCAAATATTGATAAGCTATCCTCTTTTATTGTTGAGCAGTATTCGATTGCATGGAAATAGCAGAGTTTGTTTATCCATTAACCTGTTGATGGACATCGCCGTTGTTTACAGTTTGGGATTATTACAAATAAAGCTGAACATCTGTGTATAAATCTTTGGACACATATTTTCATTTCTGGGAACAGAGTGGCTGGATCATATAGTAAGTGTATCTTTAACTTCTTAAGAAACTGACACATTGTTTCCACAGGGGCTGTGTGCATGTATATTCCCATCAGCAGAATATGAGAGTTCCAGTTGCTCCACATCCCTGCCAACACTGGTATCATCAGTCTTTCTAATTTTACACATTCTAATCGGTGTGTATCGACATGGAATTGTGGTTTTAATTTGCATTTTCCTATGTTCAGTATACTTCCATGAGTTTATCTGCCATCCACATATCTTCTCTGATGAAATGTCAACTCAAATACTTTGCTCATTTTGGTTTTGGCTGTTCATCTTCTTATGACTGAGTCTTGAAACTTCTTAATATATTCTGAATTCAAGTTCCTTAGCTGATATGTGATTTGCAAATATTTTCTGTCAGTGGCTGTCTTTTCATTTTCCTTACAGTGTTTTCAGAGAACACAGTCCTTAAATTGATGAAATCTAATTTACCCAACTTCTTTCTTTTAGGGATTGTGCTTCTGACTTTATATGTAAGAAGTCTTTGCCTAATCAAACATCACAAAAATATTCTCCTATGAAGACAGAAGTATTCTTCTAAAGTTTTATAATAAAGTTTTATGTTTTATATTTAGAACTATGATCCAATTAGAGTGAATTTTTGTATATGGTGCAAGGTAGGAACTGATGTTGTTTTCTAAGTATGGTTATCCAATTGTTCTAGTAAAATTAGTTGGAAAAGTTATCTTTTTTTTCCCACTGAATTGCCTTTGCAATGAAACTTCATTGACCATGTATGTGCGGGTTTGTTTATGGACATTCTTCAAGATTCGTCTACTTATCCTTGTCCATCTATTCGTTTTGCTTCCTATATTTTGAAGTTCTGTTATTAGATGCATTAACACTTACAATGGTTGTGTTCTAGAATGAATTGACCTGGTTATCATTATGAAATGACCTGCTTTATCACTGCTAGTATCCTTTATTCAGAAATTAATATAGCCACTGAAGTTTTCTTATGATTAGTATTAACATGATATATCTTTTCCCATACTTTTACTTGTAACCTAATTATGCCTTTATAGTTAAACTGCATTTCTTGCAGGAAGCATATAGTGATTTTTGCTTTTTTTTTTTTCCCATCTGACAATTTCTGCCTTTTAATTGGAGAGTTAGGCCCTTGTGATTTAATGTAATTATAGAAATGGTTGGGTTATATCCAACATCTCCCTGTTTATTTTTATTTGTCCCATCTATTTCTTGTTAAGTGGTTGAATTATATCTGTATTTTCACTATTTATTTGTATTTGTCCTATTTCTCTCTCTTTTTTCTTTTTCTCTGCTTTCTTTTGGATTCAGTATTTTTAAAATTTGCTTATTTATTTAAGAGCTATTCATTGACATCTACTCTATGGCAGGCAATATTCTAGGCACTGGAAATATAACCGTGAGTAAAACAGAAAAAAATCCTTGCCCTCTGAGACATAACCTCTAGTTGGAGAGATAACAAGGGGCCAGGATGACTGGAGCAGGGTATACAAGGAGAAGACGGGAGGAAACTGAAGTAAGAGGTTCAGTCAAGGGTCAGATCACATAAGGCCTTGTAGATCACGGTAAGGCATTAGGATTTTATTCTCAGTGTGATGAGAAGCTACTGACAGGTTTTGAGCATGAAAGAAACATGATCTGGTTTACCTTTTAAAAGAATAACTCCAGTTGCTGTGTGGCAAACCTAGAGTAGCAGCAGAAAGTGCAGTTAGGAGACAGTTGCAGTTTTCCATGGGAGAGAGAGTGGTGGTGTAGAGCACAATGAAGCAGTTCGGATGTTAAGTGGTTGGATTCTGGCTATATTTTTAAGGTAGAACTGACAGAACCTATTAATTGATTGGATTTGGGAAAGGAAAAAAGAAATCAGGGATGATTTCCAGGTTTTTAACTGATCAACTACACAAAAGCTGGTGCCATTTGCTGCAGTAGATTGGGTTTTGTTTTGGACATGTTAAGTTTGAAATGTTTATTAGATATTCAAATGGAGAGGTCAATTAAGATGATGGATAGAAGCCTAGAAGATGAGGGGAACAGTCATGCTGTAGAGGAATATTTCAGAGTCACCAGGGGGCTGTGTAAACTTCTAAGAAAATATTTCAATTGCTATATCCCAGGGGAAGAAGAACTTATTTTCTTGTGAAACATATGTGCTATGTTTCTTTGCACTCCCAGTCCAACACACAGCCTATACTGTATTGGTGAAGGTTCTTCTTTTGATCACATACAACAGAAACTGACTCTGGATAGCTAAAGCAAAAATAAAATAAATAAGATAAAATAAAATAAGGAAGAAATTAATTAAAGGACTTTTTCAATACAGTCACGAATTGATGGAATATTGGAAACCATGACACAGGAAGGGCAGCATCCAGGACCAGCTCAGAGATCTCCATAAGACTCTGAGAAACCGCTATTAATAAAACTCAGGTCCAATTGTGCTAGGTCCTCCAAAGTCGCTGCAATGCTCTAAAAAGCCAGGAGAAGGGCTATCCATCCTTCTTCTGCTAGAGAAAGGGACTGAAAGAAATCCTTGCTATTAAAGTGTGGTCCTTGGATCAGCAGCTTGTGTGGAATGCAGTGGTTTTGGTCCCAACCCAAACCTAATCAATCAGAATTTGCAATATAATAAGATCACCAAGTGATTAAAATACATGTTAATGATTGAGAAACAGTGAACTAAATGATCTTCCAGCCATAAAATTCTCTGATCATCTGAATTGGGCAGATGATTGTATACAGCAGCTATATCATGGAAGGTTCCTTTGGATTCTTACCCAAATTAACTTTAGGATTCCATCTTGATTTGTTTATAGTGTTCTTGAGAGCTTTATATATAGTTTTCCTATTAGTTGTGCTGAGCATATATACATATGTACAATAATAACTATATATATGTACAATGGAATATTACTCAGCCATAAAAAGAAACAAAATTGAGTTATTTGTAGTGAGATGGATGGACCTAAAGTCTGTCATACAGAGTGAAGTAAGTCAGAAAGAGAAAAACAAATACCGTATGCTAACACATATATATGGAATCTAAAAAAAAAAAAAAAAAAGATCATGAAGAACCTAGGGGCAAGATGAGAATAAAGATGCAGACCTACCAGAGAATGGACTTGAGGACACGGGGAGGGGGAAGGGTAAGCTGGGACAAAGTGAGAGAGTGGTAGTGTATATATGGACATATATACACTACCAAATGTAAAACAGATAGCTAGTGGGAAGCAGTCACATAGCACAGGGAGATCAGCTCGGTGCTTTGTGACCACCTAGAAGGGTGGGATAGGGAGGGTGGGAGGGAGGGAGACACAAGAGGGAAGAGATATGGGGCTATATGTATATGTATAACTGATTCACTTTGTTATAAAGCAGAAACTAACACACCATTGTAAAGCAATTATACTCCAATAAAAAAGTTTAAAAAAAGAAAAAAAATCTATGTATTGTACATATAAGACATACCTATCTTATGCTCATCTATTTATGTTAACATATTACCACTTCAAGTTTAGAAATCTCACTTCCATTTAAGTCCCTTGAACTTCCCCACTTTTAAATATAATTTAGTATCAGATGGTGTTACAATTTTTTAGTCATCAGATTTGATTTATAAAAGTCATGAAGAGATGGGTGGTCTATTGTATATACATCTATTTCTGCTCCTCCCATTGTTCTTACTTCCTGATGTTCCAAAACCTTCTTTTGTCATTTCCTTTCCGTTTGAAGAATTTCCTTTAGTCATTCTTTAAGGATAGGTCTACTAGTGACAAATTCTTTCCATTATTCTTCATCTGAGTGCCTTTATTTCCCATTCATTCTTGAAGGATAGTTTCACCAGACATAGTATTTGTGGTTCACAGTTTTCTTCTTTCAACACTTGAAAAATGCTGTGCCACTTCTCTCTGGGATTCCTGGTTTCAGAATAGAAATCCACTGTCATTCAAATTGGCAGGTAGGTAACATGTTTCTCTCTGGCTGTTTTCAATATTTTTTCTTTGCCTTAATTTTCAGGAATTTAGTTATGATATGTCTCTATGTGGACTTCTGTGAGTTCATCCTCCTTGGAGTTTGCTCAGTGTCTTGAATCTGTAGGTTTAGGTCTTTTGCCCAGTGTTTCAGCCAGCATTTACTTGAATACTCTTTCAGTCCCACTCTCTTTTTCTTCTCCTTCTGGGACTCCACTGATACAAATGTTAGATCTCCTGTTATTGTCCCTCAGGTCTCTGTGGTTGATTGTTTTCTCTATCATACCCACTCTAATATTGAGCTCATCCACCTAGTTTTTTGTTTCTCTTATTGCATTATTTAGTTCTATAATTTCCATTTGGTTCTTTTAAAATCACTTTAATTTCTTTGCTGAGATTTTTCTATTTTTTTCACTTGTTTCAAGAGCGTTTGTAATACCTTAGTGAAGCATTTTTATTATCACTGCTTTAAAATTCTGGTTCTTGGTGCACAGGTAGTTTTTTTTTTATTATATCCTGGACAATTTGGCTTATATGTTATCAGACTCTGGGTTCTATTTAGATCTTTAATGATAGTAGGCAGTCACCACATTTGGGTTTAGCATACAGGTCCTGGCCTAATTTTGTGGGTTACAGTTCCAATGACAACTTATTTTTCAGAGCCATGTGTTATTATTTTGTCTGCTTGTTTTCTTTGGTACCACCGGGGGTCCCACTAGTCTCTGATGGTACTGCTTGGGGTTATGAGATATAGTTTCCCCAAGCCAAGGTATCTAGTGCCTTTAGGTGGGGAAAGGGATTCTCCATCCAGGAGGACAAAGAGACATCCTGGACCAGTTTCTGATTGTGCTGGGTCCACTTTTTTAGCATCACCCAGCCACTCTGTGGCTTTGGGTGTGGGATGGGAATCTCAGGCCTTGAGGGGAATTAGAGCACTTCCCTGGCCAGTTGCTTTTTGCAGTGAGATCCCCCTTGCCAGTGCCACCCAGTGAGGAAGGAGAGCACTTCCCCTGGTCACTTATCATTACAGGGCTCTTAGTCAGTCCCCCTGCTGGTGCTACTGAGCTTCCTGTTGCTGCTGGCAGGACTCGCATTCAATCCAGGGCACAAGTGAGACTATCTGAAGCTACCTTCTGTTGGTGTTGGGGGTCAGTGAGTCACCTTCCTCTGTCAGGCAAGGGGATCAAAAGACACCCTGATGCGGTTTTTCCTCTAGCCCTGAGGCCCCTAATCAGTTACCTTCCTCTTTCTACCATTCAGAGTTCTCCATTGGTTGCTTCTTGCATTACTGCCAGAGTTTATAGCTGTACTTAACAGGGAGAAATGAGTCTACACCATTTTGCTTAGATCATAAGTCCCTGGGTTGAGTATTTTTTTTTTAACAATTTCATTGACCTCTTGTGTTTACTTATTAGCTATAACTTTCCATGGAATTATTTTAGTAATTGTTTTAGGATTTACAGGATAGTGTACATCTTTACCTTAACAGAATCTACCCCCATATGATATTATATCACTTCACATATAGGACCAGGACCTTGCAGCAGTATACATTCATTTTTCCCTCCCAGCCTTCATTCTATTGCTACCATCCATTTTTTCCTACATATCATACATACTCCACAATACATTGCTATTGCTTTAAGCAGTTGATCCTCTTTTCAAGAGGTTTAAATAATAAGAAAACACTCTTTATATTAACTACAAAGTTACCATTTCCTGGGCTCCTCATTCCTCTGTGTAGACACAAATCTCCCTCTGGAAGCATTTTTCTCTTCTTAAAGGATTTCATTTAGTATTCCTTGTAGTGTATGTATGCTACTAACAAATTCCTTTTAGCTTTGTCTGTCTGAGTAAGTCTTTATGTGCCTTTATCTTTCAAAGATGATGTTTTCACTGGTGAACACTCTAAGTTGACATATTTTGCCTTTGAGGACTTGAAAGTTCTCATTATCTTCTCACTTACATCGGTTTCTGGGAAGAAAATGACTTTTCTTCGTTCTGCATTTAATGTGTCCCTTTTCTCTGGCTGTTTTTAATATATTCTCTTTGTCACTGGTTTTAAATGATTTGATATGATGTACTTAGTGTAGTTTTCTTCATGTTTCTTGTTTTTAAAGCTTCTTGGATCTGTCTGATTATACTTATCAAATTTGGAAATATTTGGGCCATTATTTCTTCAAATAATTTTCCTGTCCTACCCCAATTACACAGTATTAGACCTCTTAAAGTTGTACCAGAGCTCACTAATGCTCTCCTTTTTTTCACTCTGTTTTCTCTTTGTTTCATTTTGGATAGTTTCTGCTGCTATGCTTTTAAGTTCACTAATCTTTTATTATGCAGTGTCTAATCTGTTGTTAACCACATCCTGGGTATTTTTCATCTCAGACATCTCTAGAAGTTTGATTTGGTTCTTTTTTTAATATTTTCTCTGTCTCTACTTAATACATTCAAACTTTTTGTTTGATTTTGACCATATTAAATAGACTTATAATAACTATTTTAATATTCTTGTTTACTAATTCTATCATCAGTATCAAATCTGAGTCAGCTTTGATTTTTAGCCTCAATATGTGTTGTACTTCCATGCTTTTTTTTTTTTTTTTTGGTATACCTGGTAATTTTTGATTGAACGTGGGACATTGTTATTCTTATCTTATTGGCTGTTGAATATTTCTGTATTCCTGTAAACTTTCTTGCGTTTTTCCCCGCCATGGTCAAATTACTTGGAAACATTTTGATCCTCCTGGGTCTTGTTTTTAAGCATGGTAAGGCAGGACCAGTGGAGCATTACATCTATGGAAAGTTCTTCTCACTACTTAGACTACTGACTACTTTACTCAAAGAACCATAAATTATGAGGTTTTCCACTCTGTCTGCTGGGAATGGGCATTATTGTTGGCCCTAATTGAGCCCTGGGAACTTTTCATTCTAATCTTTCTGACTAGTTCTTCCTCAACCCTGGGTAGTTTCCTCACAGACATGCACTGGTCACTTTTCAGTAGAATACCTGAGGAGGCAACCCAGCAGATTTCCAGAGTTCTCTCTCTTTGCAGCTCTCTCCTCTCTGGCACTCTGTACTATGAACTCTAACCACAACACCAATCTCCCTGCCCTTCCAGCTCCACTCTCCTTAACTCAGAGAGATGACTAGGCTCCATGTGGCTTCCCTTTCCCCACATCATAGGCTGGGTCAGTCATGGGACTCACGTGGCTTGTTTCCTTGTCTCAGTGTCTCTGTCTTTTATTGCCTGGTGGCCTGAAGTCCAATGTCTTGAGAAATTTTGTTTCATACATTCTTCCTAGTCCCTTAGCTTTTCAGGTAAAAGGGTAAATCCGGTCCATGTTAATTTGTCTTGGTTTACAATAGAAATGTTAACCTTGCGTTCTTTATGTAGAAAAGTGACCTGGAATTAACAAGGGTCAATGTGGGGATGTCATTTAGGAAGCTATGTCCAGGTAAGACTAAAGATGGAGAAAAGTAGATAGATTTGAGAGGTATTTAGGAGGTAGAATCAACAGTATTTGGTGACTGATGGGCTGTGCAGGAAGGGCAGAGGGAGGAGGAGAAAGCGTTAATATGTGGCCTGGATGCATGGTGACACTAACTCACTGACACAGGGAACTCTGGAGGAGGAGCTGGTTTGGGGTGAGAGACGTTTAATTTGGAACATGTCCAACTTGATTTGGATGAGCACAGTGTTTATGGAGTGAGGTGTGACTCATTAAAAGGTAAGACTAGGAGAAGAAATAGCAAGAAAGAAAGTAGATTATAAAGAACAGAAATAGAAGACCAGGATTGTGATCATGCCTTTCTGTAGTATTTTATGGATTGTTACTACTCTCCTTTGTGAGATACATTTACTTAACACTTAGAAACATAGAAGTTTCACTGACCAATACTGATTACTTTTAACACATCAATAAAAAATAAAAATGGCTTCAACTTCTGTTTTAGTATCAGCAATGTTAAAGATCTGTATTAATGGAACAGATATTTCATAATGAATTCCTTGTAAGTCATTGTATTTTTACATGAGTGAAAATTCATGATTTTCACCATCAGGCTGTTATAGGCTGTTACATCCTACCAAGAAAACACTGATCCCAAATGTAGATGGCAGACTGATGTCCAGAGAGGTCAGAGCATTGAACCAAATTGGCAGAGCAAGGTATGAGGATTCACCTCAGGTTTCAGACAAGGTGGTGGGTTTGGCTGTAACACATCACAGAGAAAAAAGAAGCCTCATGGTGTCAACTGAGAATTTACAAATATGACAAAATAATTACTTATAAGAAATTCATTATAAAATATTTATTCCAGAGAAGCAAGAAGAACTACAATCCTGCAGCGTGTGGAACAAAAACCCAATCACAGAAAGACAAAATGAAAAGGCAGAGGACTATGTACCAGATGAAGGAACAAGATAAAACCCCAGAAAAACAACTACATGAAGTAGAGATAGGCAACCTTCCAGAAAAAGAATTCAGAATAATGATAGTGAAAAGGATCCAGGACCTCGGAAAAAGAATGGAGGCAAAGATCTAGAAGATACAAGAAATGTTTAACAAAGACCTAGAAGAATTAAAGAACAAACAAACAGAGATGAACAATACAATTACTGAAATGAAAAATACACTAGAAGGAATCAATAGCAGAATAACTGAGGCAGAAGAATAGATAAGTGACCTGGAAGACAGAATGGTGGAATTCACTGCCGCAGAACAGAATAAAGAAAAAAGAATGAAAGGAAATGAAGACAGCCTAAGAGATCTCTGGGACAACATTAAAGGCAACAACATTCGCATTATAGGGGTCCCAGAAGGAGAAGAGAGAGAGAAAGGACCCGAGAAAATATTTGAAGAGATTATAGTCGAAAACTTCCTTAACCTGGGAAAGGAAATAGCCAGCCAAGTCCAGGAATCACAGAGAGTCCCAAGCAGGATAAACCCAAGGAGAAACATGCCGAGACACATGGTAATCAAATTGACAAAAATTAAAGACAAACTATTAAAAGCAACAAGGGAAAAATGACAAATAACATACAAGGGAACTCCCATAAGGTAAACAGCTGATTTCTCAGCAGAAACTCTCCAAGCCACAAGGGAGTGGCATGATATATTTAAAGTGATGAAAGGGAAGAATCTACAACCAAGATTACTCTACCTGGCAAGGATCTCATTCAGATTCAGCAGAGAAATCAAAAGCTTTCCAGACAAGCAAAAGCTAAGAGAGTTCAGCACCACCAAACCGTCTCTACAACAAATGCTAAAGGAACTTCTCTAAGTGGGAAACACAAGAGAAGAAAAAGACCTACAAAAACAAACCGCAAACAATTAAGAAAATTGTAATAGGAACATACTTATCAATAATTACCTTAAATGTGAATGGATTAAATGCTCCAACCAAAAGACACAGATTGGCTGAATGGATACAAAAGCAAGACCCATCTATATGCTGTCTACAAGAGACCCACTTCAGACCTAAGGACACATACAGACTGAAAATGAGGGGATGGAAAAAGACATTCCATGCCAATGGAAATCAAAAGAAAGCTGGGGTAGCAATACTCGTATCAGATAAAATAGACTTTAAAATAAAGAATGTTACAAGAGACAAGGAAGGACACTACATAATGATCAAGGGATCAATCCAAGAAGAAGATATAACAATTATAAATCTATATGCACCCAACATAGGAGCACCTCAATACACAAGGCAAATGCTAACAAGCTACAAAAGAGGAAATCAACAGTAACACAGTGATAGTGGGGGACTTTAACACCTCATTTACACCAATGGACAGATCATCCAGACAGAAAATTAATAAGGAAGCACAAGCTTGAAGTGACACTATAGACCAGAGAGATGTAACTGATATTTATAGGACATTCCATCTGAAAACAGTAGATTACACTTTCTTCTCAAGTGCACAGGGAACATTCTCCAGGATAGATCACACCTTAGGTCATAAGTCAAACTTCAGTAAATTTAAGAAAACTGAAATCATATCAAGCATCTTTTCCGACCATAATGCTGTGAGATTAGAAATCAATTACAGGGAAAAAAACAGAAAAAACACAAACACATGGAGGCTGAACAATACATTACTAAATAACCAAAAGATCACTGAAGAAATCAAAGGGAAAATCGAAAAATATCTAGAGACAAGAGACAACGAACACACAACAATCCAAAACCTATGGGATGCAGCAAAAGCAGTTCTAAGAGGGAAGTTTATAGCAATAGCAGTACAATCCTACCTCAAGAAAGAAGAAAAATCTCAAATAAACAATCTAACCTTACACCTAAAGCAACTAGAGAAAGAAGAACAAACAAAACCCAAAGTTAGTAGAAGGAAAGAAATCATAAAGATCAGAGCAGAAATAAATGAAGTAGAAACAAAGAAAATAATAGCAAAGATCAATAAAACTAAGAGCTGGTTCTTCGAGAAGATAAACAAAATTGATAAACCATTAGCCAGACTTATCAAGAAAAAGAGGAAGAGGACTCAAATCAATAAAACTAGAAATGAAAAAGGAGAAGTTACAACAGAAAAACAAAGCATCCTAAGAGACTACTACAAGCAATTCTATGCCAATAAAATGGACAACCTGGAAGAAATGGACAAATTCTTAGAAAGGTATAAACTTCCAAGACTGAACCAGGAAGAAACAGAAAATATGAACAGACCAATGAGAAGTAATGAAACTGAAACTGTGATTAAAAATATTCTGACAAACAAAAGCCCAGGACCAGATGGCTTCACAGGTGAATTCTATCAAACATTTAGAGAGGAGCTAACACCCATCCTTCTCAAACTCTTCCAAAACCTGCAGATGAAGGAACACTCCAAACTCAATCTACGAGGTCACCATCACCCTGATACCAAAACCAGACAAAGATACCAGAAAAAAAGAAAATTACAGACCAATATCACTGATGAATATAGATGCAAAAATCGTCAACAAAATACAAGCACACAGAATCCAACAACACATTAAAAGGATCATACACCACGATCAAGTGGGATTTATCCCAGGGATGCAAGGATTCTTCAATATATGCAAATCAATCAATGTGATACACCATATTAACAAACTGAAGAATAAAAACCATATGATCATCTCAACAGATGCAGAAAAAGCTTCTGACATAATTCAACACCCACTTATGATAAAAACTCTCCAGAAAGTGGGCATAGAGGGAACCTACCTCAACATAATAAAGGCCATATATGACAAACTCACAGCCAACATCATTCTCAATGGTGAAAAAATGAAAGCATTTCCTCTAAGATCAGGAACAAGACAAGGATGTCCACTCTCACCACTATTATTCAACATAGTTTTGGAAGTCCTAGCCATGGCAATCAGAGAAGAAAAAGAGATAAAAGAATCCAAATCAGAAAAGAAGAAGTAAAGTTGTCACTGTTTGCAGATGACAGGATACTATACATAGAGAATCCTAAAGATGCCACCAGAAAACTACTAGAGCTAAATATTGAATTTGGTAAAGTTGTAGGATACAAAATTAATGCACAGAAATCTCTTGCATTCCTATACACTAACAACGAAAGATCAGAAAGAGAAATTAAGGAAACAATCCTATTCACCATTGCAACAAAAAGATAAAGTACCTCGGAATAAACCTACCTAAGGAGGTAAAAGACCTGTACTCAGAAAGCGATGACACTGATGAAAGAAATCAAAGATGACACAAACAGACGGAGAGATATACCATGTTCTTGGATTGGAAGAATCAATATTGTGAAAATGACTATACTACCGAAAGCAATCTACAGATTCAATGCAATCCTTATCAAACTACCAATGGCATTTTTTACAGAACTAGAACAAAAACTCTTAAAATCTGTATGGAGACACAAAAGACCCTGAATAGCCAAGGCAATCTTGAGGGAAAAAAACGGAGCTGGAGGAATCAGACTCCCTGACTTCAGACTATACTACAAAGCTACAGTAATCAAGACAATATGGTACTGACACAAAAACAGAAATATAGATCAATGGAATAGGATAGAAAGCCCAGAGATAAACCCACGCACCTGTGGTCAACTAATCTATGACAAAGGTGGCAAGGATATACAATGGAGAAAATAGAGTCTGTTCAAAAAGTTGTACTGGGAAAACTGGATGGCTGTATGTAAAAGAATGAAATTAGAACACTCCCTAACACCATACACAAAAATAAACTCAAAATGGATTAAAGACCTGAATGTAAGACCAGACACTATAAAACTCTTAGAGGAAAATGTAGGAAGAACACTCTTTGACGTAAATCACAGCAAGATCTTTTTTGACCCACCTCCTAGAGTGATGGAAATAAAAACAAAAATAAACAAATAGGACTCAATGAAACTTAAAAGCTTTCGCAAAGCAAAGGAAACTGTAAGCAAGACGAAAAGACAACCCTCAGAATGGGAGAAAATATTTGCAAATGAATCAATGGACAAAGGATTAATCTCCCAAATATGTAAACAGCTCATGCAGCTCAATATTAAAAAAACAAACAACCCAATCCAAAAATGGGCAGAAGACCTAAATAGACATTTCTCCAAAGAAGACATACAGATGGCCAAGAGGCACGTGAGAAGCTGCTCAATGTCACTAATTATTAGAGAAATGCAAATCAAAACTACAACGAGGTATCACCTCACACTGGTTAGAATGGACATCATCAGAAAATCTACAAAAATCAAATGCTGGAGAGGGTGTGGAGAAAACAGAACTCTCTTGCACTGTTGGTGGTAACGTAAATTGACACAGCCACTATGGAGAACAGTATGGAGGTTCCTTAAAAAACTAAAAATAGAATTACCATATGACCCAGCAATCCCACTACTGGGCATATACCCTAAGAAAACCATAATTCAAAAAGACAAATGCACCCCAATGTTCACTGCAGCACTATTTACAATAGCCAGGTCATGGAAGCAACCTAAATGCCCATCAACAGACAAACGGATAAAGAAGATGTGGTACAATGGAATATTACTCAGCCATAAAAAGGAATCAAATTGGGTCATTTGTAGAGACATGGCTGGACCTAGAGACTGTCATACAGAGTGAAGTAAGTCAGAAAGAGAAAAACAAATATTGTATGTTAACGCGTATATGTGGAATACAGAAAAATGGTACAGATGAACCGGTTTGCAAGGCAGAAATAGAGACACAGATGTTGAAAACAAACATATGGACACAAAGGGGGGAAAGTGGGGGCGGGGTGGTGGTGGGATGAACTGGGAGATTGGGATTGACGTATATACACTAATATGTCTAAAATAGATAACTAGTAAGAAACTGTTGTATTAAAAAATAAATAAATAAAATTCAAAATAAAATAAAATATTTATTCCACCAATAATAATAATAAAACTAACATTTCTAATTCTAAAATCAGAGGTTGAAAACATTTTTATTTTTATTGACATAAAAAGCAGACAGAATCCTTTCAGGTTGACTCTAAACAATCTTATTACGCGCCATCGTCAAACGTGCAGACATTTTTCAGCAGGGAGAGCAAACACCTGCTGAACTTCCCATCATGGTTAATATTGTGCTGAATTTTGAGATATAAGATCACAGTTTAAATACTTGTCTAACAAAAGAGCATCTGGCTGAAGACATTGACCTTTATTTTTCTAAAACACACAGAACATTCTCTCTCCCGTCAATGAGCACTGCTGTCAAATGCTCTGGGTGCAGCCACTAAACACTTGCAGGATTGCAAGTTGAGGCATGGATGTTAACCATGCGTTTAATCAGCTGCAGAAGGTGACACAGAGCATCACACTGACTAATTTCAGGAGTAACTGTAATGGGCTTTTAATTACATGTAGTGTCTGGCAGATTCATTTAGTTGCTGATTGCAAGATGGAATGGCAAATACTGAACAGGTTACCTCTCTTTATAGATGGTGCACATTTTAAAGAGAAACCCATATTCTCAAGCCACGTTACTGTGAGTATAAATTGGGGAAACATCTTTGAAGGGCAATTTGGCAACACCTATCGAAATTGAAATGCGCTTCTATTCCCTTTGACCAAGCAATTTGAATCTAATAGTCTATCCTACAGATAGTTTCCCATGTGTGCACAAAGACACATGTACAAGGATAGTCACCGCAGAGTGGAGGGTAATAGCAAAATATTGGAAACAACTTAGATGTTCATCAATAGGAAATTTGCTGGATAACTTATGGTATTTCCATACACCAGAATAAAGGGCAGCTATAAATATAATGAGACGGTACTTCTGTAAATACCAATCTGGAACATTTTCTGAGATAGGAAGATATGTGAGGAACACAAAATGCAGAACAGTGTGTAATATACTCCTATTCTTCCAAAGGGGGAAGGGCAAGTATACATACTCTGCATATATAAATGTATGTTTGAAAGGATACATAAGAAATGAGTAATCTTGGTTGTTTCTGGAAAAGAGAACTGGAAATAGGACACTGAAGGCAGGGAATGGGGAAAGGTTTACTTTTCATATATATCCTTTACATGCTTTGAATATTTTACTATGGCATATATAAGCTATTCAAATATTAAAAATTAAAAATCCATCAAATATTTAAAATTTTATCAAACTCTATTATAAATTTTGACATGGCTGCAGGAAAAAATACTTGCTAGGAGATGGAGTAGAGATACTTAAGAATGTACCAAATCCTGTTAAAATTGCATATTTCAAGGAAATGAGAAGTTTCTGATAAAGTGGATGATTATTAACACAAAGTTGGAAATATAGAAACAAAGGAGTTACAGTGCTTTCCTTGCTGGGCACATTAGCTTCCCGTGCTGAGAAAAAAATCATGACAGCTTTCCTGAACAGAAGATACTTAGTTCCTTGCCATCCCTCCTCTTCCTCTACGAAGCTCAGACCCAGGGGTTGCCTGGCCTTTATTAATCTTTTATTAATAAATAGGTTGGTCTGACCAATAAAGGAAGGAGAATCAGGAATATGAGAAAAGAAACCATTTAAAATTGTACATGAATGAAAGAGCATGTTTACTGGGATAAAACACTTTACCGGAATAAAAATACTAGACTAAAAATATTTTATTTGTCAAATTTCTAGGTAATGAAAAGTAAATATCTATCTATCAAAAGGACCTCATTTGCATTACCTATAAGTTTGTGGAAGAATATAGGCCATAAACAAGTGCACACGATAAAATAGATTAAGGGTATAGTCACTCCCTACAGCCCTACAGAGCTCTGTAACCCAGAGGAAGAACATCTAGGCTATGGTGAGTACTTCTTTGTAAATTTTGCTTGAAGATATAAAATCTAAACTTAAAGTCACTGTTTTGCATTTATAAATGTCAGAAGCTTTGTTAACACCTCACTTTCATCTTGAAAGGTATTTTCTTTTAACAGTCCTGGTTCAAGACCTTAACGTGTTAAAGGAGTTTTTTGTTTTAACTAGACATAAAAAAAAACTGGTGTTTTATTTTCCTTTTTTGGCCAGTTTTAACAATTATAAGCCGATGGGCTAAAAGGCCTGATGAGGACAGTAGCCACCAGTTAGAGAAGCAGGTGGAGGACATACTTCAAACACCCAGTTGGCCTGGCCATGAATTGTCAGTGAGAAAACTCAATTCTTAGCTTAAGAATTGCCCTCATCACTCACGAAAGATGCTCCACATCGCTAATCCTTGGGGAAGTGCAAAACAAAACAGCTATGAGTTACCACCTCACACCTGTCAGAATGGATATCATCAAAAAGAACACAAATAAAAGACATTGGCAAGGATGCAGAGAAAAGGGAATCCTCATATGCTGTTGGGAATGTAAATTGGTGCAGCCACTGCAGAAAACCATATGGAGCTTTCTCAAAAAACTAAAAATAGAACTACCAAATGACCCAGCAATTCCACTCCTGGGTATATGTCTGAAAAAGAAAAAAACACTTATCCAAAAAGATACATGCACCCCAGTGTTCACAGCAGCATTATTTACAGTTGCCAAGATACGGAAGCAACCTAAGTGTCCATCAACAGATTAATGGATAAAGAAGATGTGGTACATATATACAATGGAATATTACTCAGCCATAAAGAAGAACAAAATTTTGCCATTTGCAGCAACATGGATGGACTTGGAGGGCATTATGCTAAGTGAAATAATTCAGACAAAGAAAGACAAACACTGTATGATATCACTTATATGTAGAATCTAAAGAATACAAGAAACTAGTGAATATAACAAAAAAGAAACAGACTCACAGACATAGAGAACAAACTAGTGTTTACCTCTGGGGCGAGGGAAGAGGGGAGGGCAATATAGGGTCAGGGGATTAACAGGTACAAACTATCAGGCTTAAAATAAGCTACAAGGATATATTGGGCGACGCAGGGAATACAGCCAGTATTTTATAATAACTATAAATGGAGTATAACCTTTAAAAACTGTGAATCACTGTATTGTACACCTGTAATTTATATCATATTATACATCAACTATACTTCAATTAAAAAAAAAAGAATTGCCTTTATCAAATCACATTCCACAAGTTGTTGGACATTTTCTCGGACAGATTCCACTATGGTAGAATTTAACCAACTCTAAGTGCAACTTACAAGAAGATGAAAAGCATATGCTCCTCAACACACACAGGTGGCTGCAGTTTAAAGAACTGAACTGTGGCCAAAGAGAAACGGCAATTTCTATGGGAGAAACACAAGGAGAAAAGAAAAGGAAAAGCAAGAGATAATGAAAAGAGAGGATACATCAGAGGACAAAAAAAAATTAATTTCCTCTAGAGGAGCAAACTCCTCCCTTTCCTTCCTGCCTCACAGCTCTGACCAGAACAGCTCCTCCAGATATCAGACTCAAGTCTCACCTCCATTCACCTAATAAAGTCATTTCCATCCCTCCCCTCTCCACTTAAATCCATCCCAGGCATTCTACCCTAACCTTGAACGATTCTTCTCCCCCCACCTTGGAGTCATTCATTGAACAAGGCTGCAAGATGGCAAATGAGTTAACTCATGATTCATCATTGAGCTCACAGTTGAGTAAATGTCTTATGGTCCTTGACTCTGAAGCTTGAACTCAACAAAGTAGAACAGACTTCAACATATCCTATCATTACACAAACTCCTACCTGTTTACTGACTAGCACTTAGACTGACTGCTGAACAGAAGTATGTCCTCCAACTTCAGTTATTATTATTTCTGTCACAGATTTTCTGCAGCTCCAAACACTGGGTATTTGGTATTTGTATTGCTTCCTGTGATTCAACTAAGAAATGCCCCATCTGTGATGTGGAGGATTAGAAATGGTCTTACAAATTTCTCTCACGCCTACAGTTACATCAATCTATGACTCTGTACACTGGGTAACCTCAAATCAGAGTAGCCTCAGTAAGTTAATCATTCAGCGATGCTACAACATACTTATTGAATGTTTAGTATATATCATATGATATCACTTACATGTCAGATGCTGTACAAGGCCCTAAGGAAAAAATGTGAATAAGACATAGATCCTGCTTTAAAATTGCAAAGAAACTTGAACTCGAGTGGAGTGTTGAACGGAAGGAAGGGGCAGAGAAAGCAGGTCACAGGGTAAACAATTGTCTAAAATAAGAGTGACCGTTGCTATGGCAGAGGTATGCCTTCCATGGTGGAGTAGCACAAAGGAAGGAAACCTAAGATTCACGGTCAGAGAAATCTCTGGGAGCAGGTAGATCATAAGAGAAATCACTAGGACGTATGTGAGTCTGTCAGAGAAGGGTGAGCAGGTAACATAGTATCCAGAAGGGATGTGCCTGCTCTAGAGAGAACGGACCAATGGGTCCCATTTGTCCACTGCTTTGCCCCAGTTCTAACACAGACCTGCCTTATGGTATGCCATCAGCGGATACTCATTGAATGAATAAATGTTGATTGTTCTACACATCTGTAACATAGAATGGGGGAAGGGCAATGTCAAAGAACAAGGCTTTCGGAGTAGGAAAGTCATAAAGAGACTCTCGGAAAGGAGTTTGTAGTTTATTCTACAGGTAACAAGAAGCAAAATGAAGAATTATCTCCAGAAAACGGACATGGAAATATTCATTGTCATCTTTCCCAAGAGTTAAATGCCACGTGTCAGTGCCTGTTCCTGCCTCAGTCCCCAAGAGCTCATGCGACATCACCTGGATGCATGCTTTGAGCACAACTGTGCTAGCACATCCTTCTTTGATGGAACCTTTCCAGAAGGAAACTCAGAAGGATAAGGAGCAGATCACATGGGGTGGTCCCGAGTACACATATTTTTGATATAATCCTAATACCTTGGGGAAGAGGAGGTTTGGGGTCTGTCCTCTCAGTCTGAGAATGAAAATCATTGGAGGCTCTATCATACTAAGTGAAGTAAGTCAGACAAAGACAAATATCATATGATATCACTTACATGCGGAATCTAAAAAAAGATGATACAAATGAACTTATTTACAAAACAGACTCACAGACTTCAAAAAAAACTTGTGGTTATCAAAGGGGAAAGGTGGGGAGAGGGATAAATTAGGAGTTTGGAATTAACATATACACACTACTATACATAAAATAGATAAGAAACAAGGACCTACTGTATAGCACAGGGAAATTTATGTAATAAACTATACGGGAAAAGAATCTGGAAAAGAATGGATATATGTATACGTATAACTGAATCACTTTGCTGTACACCTGAAACCAACACAACACTGCAAATCAACTATACTCTAATATAAAATAAAAATTAAATTAAAAAAAAAACTAAAAAGATAAATAAGCAAAACTGGAAAAAAAGAAAAAAGAAAATCACTGGAGGCTAATTTCAAGGACTCCATTGAGTCTATCTTTCCAATAGGTGTGCCTGGCCCAGCGGCATGAGACGGCTGGTAGGCCCCCATGGGTGGAACCTTGCCTGAGTCTCTGGGCTTCTCATCAGGGCAGTTCCCAGGTGAGGGTGTTTCCACCACTGTGAGGGAGGAAGCATTCCTCAAACCACTGTCCACAGAGTCCCCTAGGCTGGGAATCAGATTAGCTCTCAGTAAATGGGATTGGTCAAGGCACCGAAGTAGCAGCTTGGTGCTTCAGGTGAAGAGGGGTGAAGTGGGAGTGTTATCAGAGCTGCTCGGGGACAACAAGAGTGAGACGGTGTAAGACGTACCTTGTGAGGCCTGGGAATCTGGGTGTCTTTTCAAGGGGAGCCTTGCAAGGGCTGAGCTGCTCTCTTCCCAGCGCGGGTACCTACAAACCAGAAACACCATGCTTGGTAAAAATAGAAAGACCCAAAACAGGAAGGAAAACACCCAAAGAACAGAGAGCCCGAGTGAGACGGACTTTTAAAAGACTGAGACCACTTGCCAAGGTTCTTAGTTTCTATCCCCAGTTCACAGATTTATCATGCTATACATCTTTGTTTAATAAAACTCTGTACCACTACATCGAGGAGGATGTACAAGGTGTGTGCCCTGGAGGGGGGTGACGGGCACCGTCCACATACCTACAAGTACTTACAGAGGCTACGCTCAGTGACAAGGATATGACTCCAACCAAAGATGGCTTCCAAAGGAAGGGTGTCAATATCTAGTGTACACAAGGACACATACAGCTGTTCAGGCATTGAGACACACGAAAGGCAAAAGTGTCACATATATCCGCTGATATCTAATCCTGCGAAGCCTCTAGAAAGAACCTCCTCATCTCAGGTGAAATCCCCACGTTATCTCAACATTTCTTCACCACCACCGCCTCACAACTAGAACATTTCTTGTCTAGATGCTTGATCCAATCTGCTTCACAGTTCTCTGATGCCTTAGGCAGAAGACATTGACAACTTTCAATCGCTTTAGAAACAGCATTTTTATATTACAAGGAACAAAGCTAGAGTATGAAGCCACAAAGATCTTTGGAGAAATTTTCAGTTGATTTTTTCTTTCTTTTTTACATTTTATAACATGAGAAATAGATTAGGTTCTTAGTTTCAAGTATTCAGAACCGAAACAGAAGATAAGTATCTTTTCTCACCTTTATTTTGAGACACTGCCATTAATGGATAACATTTTAGGGTTAAGAATCAGGAAATTATACAATTAACACCCTAGAAAAGCTCATTTATGGTTGAGAGGCGTCTCCACGTAGGGAACAGCACATTTTCAACAGCCCATTCTCACGTGCACGTGCCAGTGGAAAAAAAATGATGACTGGGTAACAGACCACAGGACAGCTCAAGGGCAAATTATAAACAGTATCAGAGGCAAAGGAATTTACAACCAGGGGATGTCACCTTATTATTAGTCATCCATGTTGCTGCCTACCATAGGATCTACTTAAAAGACTTTATTCCAGATTCCAAATTATAATTATCCAATTATGTACCACCTGGTTCAAGAATTGTAGGTAAAGAAAGTCTGGATGATTAAATAATGCCTAGACCACTCTTTATTGCTTAAGAAGATAGAAAATACCTTATTTTTTGAAGGGGAGAAAACCCAGAAGATGTGAATTACAGTAGCTTCCAAGTCAAATCACTTAATTTGGTATCACATGCTGTGTTCATTTCAGTTTTCCTACAGAAGAGTAACTGAAGGTTTAGCTGCTATTTCTTCTCTCGGTGCTGTGAGTTTTTTCCTTGCCATCTCTCTCTTACAAATGGATGCACACCATTACTTTCTGAGCAGCCTCAGAGGCAGCTGCCTCAGCAGAAGTTCACTTTTCTGAATTCCACAGGTTGAACCAGTGATCCATTAGAGAAGACAGCTTTGGCCTGGGATTCAGGATCTGGGCTGCTGGTCCCGGCTCCTCCACCAGCTTGCTGTGTGACCTTGAAGAAGTCATTGCCTCTGTGAGGCTTACGTCTTCATATCTAACTGAAGGCAGGGGGCTGCACGGGATGATCTCAGGGATCTCCTCCGCCCCTAATATCATCATCTGTGGTTACAGGAAAGAAACACAGTCATAGGGAGAACAGAGAACAAAGATAAGAGACAGTGACCTGGAAGGAAACTGGTTCAACTGCTGAACATCCAGGCCAGCGATCTGATCCAAAAAAAATGTCAGGTGGTGGGACTGTAAGAGCCTGTTTTTCAGTTTCACAGTTTCCATCTCAGATCTTGGAAAACCAGCATCTTCAGTCTTTTCTCCACTTTGGCATCTCTGACTCCAAATCAGCCCTGAGCCAACAATTGGCTCAACGGGTCCTTAGCGAGGGGTGCCCCTGGTCCCCACACATCTCTCTTCCCACGCTCCCGTTCTCTCGCACGAACCCATCAACAGCACACAGAGTGAAGGGGCTGAAAAAAAATGAAGGGAATGTACAGTCATGCAGCAACCTCACAGTGAAGGCGAGGAGAGCTGGCGTCGCAAAGGAATCCGAAGCAGACAGGGTTTAGCAAAAAGATGACTACGAAGCAGAGGTCTAAGAAATTCCACATCCCCTAGACGGATAAATCTCAGAAAAGCACCAGAAGAGGAGGAGAAAGGGAGCCCTAAGCAGAGAGCCAGCTTCTCAGGAATGATTGAAAAAATCACAAAATGAAAAAATATGCCCAAATCAAGAAGAGAATGTATTATCAACTCCCAAGGGAAGATGCTGACGACCCTTTGCTGTCATTATTCAAATCCAGGCAAGTCTGGGCATCAGAAAGACACACCACTGGGATCAGATGACCGGGCTGCATGACTTAACAAGTCTTTCCTTGCCTGGATGACAGCCACAGCAAGGGCTGGATGAGAGCCACAGCAAGGGCCCGAGGGCTCCACGAACAAGAACAATCATTTGGTTGATAGTGATTGGACCTTGGTTGATGGAGACGGCATGTTAAATTGCTAGTTTGGGCAAACAGTATAGCACAATACAAGCGTGTTTTCCCTGCTGGCATCCAAGTTCTCCATCACCATAAAAGCAAGCTGCTTCTCAACCATAAACACAAATTTCTAAAGAACATTTGGGTCCTTGTGGGGTTTTCAGGTGGCTGATGGGGTATGTTTGGGGAAGGGAGGCATTTTACATTCTATCCATCTAGCTAAACATAAGAATGTAAGCACATATTTTTCTGATGTAGACAACGTAAGGAGAATATTCTAACAAAGACCACAGTGCTTCAGCCCAGCTGAAGGTGGTGACAGTCTATAGTCAGAGCAGCCCACGTCCCCTTCATCACAAACAGCTCGTGCGAGTGCCCTGCTAAGAAAAGGACACTGGTAGCCTCATTTGTGGTATCAAAGCACAGCCAGGGAGGCTGGAGCCCATCCAAATGTATTCGTGTTTCTCCCAGAGGACGGTACCCCACGACAAGACAGTCTCTGTTTTTAGAGACAGGGAACTGGCAGGGCGAGATAAAATAGGTTTGCAAGTGAATCCTCCTCTAATATGGAAGGACCAAAGAAAATAACTACCAAAGCAAAACAACTCAGGCAGCAGCAACCCAGAGCCCCAGGTCACCTGCTCCCCACTTCCTGGCATGGACTTTGCTGCTGCTGTTGTGAAACACGTCGGTTCCTAGTTAAGAAGAATTCCGGATTCATTTTCCTTGCAGGTTCTAACCAAGCTCCACCTGACTGACAAGTCCTTAAGTTCTAAGAACCTTTCACAAGAATGGGGTGTCTTCCAGGATAAAACCTGACCTCCTTCTTAAACAGCTTGGATCCTAATGAAAGGTTAGAAGAGACAATCAAAGAAGTTTCCTCCCAAAAAATCCAGAATTTTGGCCCAATAATTAAATCAAAAGAAATCAGACAGACTCATTAAAGTAATCCCTGGGTTCTTTAGAGCTTCAGTATCATACCTGCTGCTGAGCTGATGACAGGTGGGGATCTTATAGGAATCAGCGGATCCAACGGGCACCAGGGGTCCACAAGTCAAGCACTTCCAGGTTACAAATTATTGGTGACATTTCTAGACACAGATTGAGAGCTGGAGCCAGGACAGCCCTCTCGTCACCCTTGGAACCAGGGAGCAAATGCCCTACCCAACTTTTCTAATCTACAATATAAAAAAAATGCATCCTAAGAATTTTGTTACCACACTGACTCATGCCCAGGGGACTGGCATATGCTTACTCTAAAGAACCCCAAACAGGCTTGTCAGTGATGTTCATGTTTTGAACTTGTAAGAACATACATATCCAGGCACCCAGACTGTATAAGAATCATTATCGTGATACAATTATATAGTCGTTCGTTGATAATGGCATCACTTCGAGGTTCTCTGTCTGGAAAATTTCAGACGCCAGTCTTGCAATAAAGGAGTTAAGAGTCCATTTCTGTTTTAAACTAGTCGTTCTCAAACTGTTTCCTTAAAATAACAGCACTCCAGAAGCTGGGCCAAAATATTCCACAAGTAGCATTCAATAAAGTTAGACAGAAAAAATTACGAGGAAAAAGTTGAAGTTCATGATTGTCAAGTAGGTTTCCTCACATGTATCTTTTTAAAAGCCTCGATGGTAGCTCCCCGCATGGCTGTTAGAGTATGCTGGCCGATGACGACGTGGATGAACGAATAGCAAATAGTCAGGGAGACTCAGTAACAGTGGATCCTGCTGATTCAACAGCTTGTTTCTTTTCCCATGTACATGTGTGCTCATAATTGTGGTTGTGTCTTACAAACACGTCACATGCCTCCATTCAGCTTTTCAAGTTTCAGAGACGGGGGCATGTCTCTCCCCCCAGTTCAACTGACTGTTTAAAAATACCTGTCTTACCTTAATAGAAGGAAAAGAGCACACACACCCTCTACTTACTCATCAGGGACTATAACTTTTCACTCCTTGCCTCTCTGCAGTGAGCAAAACTGAGCGAGAAAAACAAGACTGAAGGAGAGGCAGTCCAACCCCTTCTACATAATCTAAAGCAGGAGCAAGCTTTCCCAGTGAAGGCCCAGCTAGTAAATATTTCAGACTTTGTGAGCAACATGCTCTGCCCCAACTGTGTAACTGCTGTTGTAGCACAAAAGCAGGCATAAAAAATACATGAATAAATGAATATTATGTGTTCCAATAAAGTTTTAATTACTGATACTGAAATTGGAATTTTATATAATTTTCATGTCATAAAATCTTTTTTTTTCAATTACTTATAAATACAAAAAGAAAAAAATTCCCATTTGACCCACAGGCCATAATTTGGCGATGTACCCTAAGTTCTAGATGCTTTCAAATGTATCCTTGATCATTGAAGAACAGAGCGCCTGACTCTCTCATTTTGGCCCATGGCTAGATTACGTCTACTGAATTGGCTTTGCTGCAATTCCATCAAACTACACAAAGGCAAGTGTAGAAATGGGAGATGAACTTCACAATTGGGTTTACCGAGAAGATGCCACCCAGAACCTCACACGCTGCTATTTGACGGTGGGCAGTGATCTCTCTGGGGTCTTGATCGTAGGAATGGTTGTTCTCCTGGGCAAGTGGCTTACTACAAAGAATAACACTGATAACTTTCCTTCTTTGCTTTAGCTGCTGCAAAGTTCACTGGCCAATTTGTTCTGATCTAGCAAGCATATTGGATTGCACAGCATATATTTTATGGAAATGCATCCCATTTTTATCTAGTTTTTCTAACCAATTTTTCTCTTTAGAATGAATTCCTCACTTTTAACACATTATTGTATTATATGGATTTTAATAATTAGCCCAATATGGCAGGATGCAAATAGGATAATACCAATAAAATATATACATTATACTTAATTTCTGTGCTTAAAGTTGGTAATTTATTAATCAAAAATAATTTGTCATAATGTCCTCAAAAGAGGACATTATGTACCTGTGACCTCCAGGTACATAACCAGTGAGACCAGTGGTTTTCTGGCTTGTCACAGCTGGAGTCCTCTCCTTGAAGGAAATCTTAGGCAGAAGCCCAAGAATGCACCAGACACAACAAGAAGTTGACCTGAGTGAAGTGCAACCACAGGCCCGAGGAAAGAAGGTACAGAGGTCACCTGAAGGACAGTCACTGGGAGTGCTTATTAGAATGACAGTTTTCTGGGCTCCACTTAGAACCTCTGGATCTTCTTCTTTCAGGCATGGAGAATGATAATCTGCATTTTAAATCAGATCCTTGGACAACTCTTTGAAACAGGAGAAACTGAATATCACTCTGCTAAGGACAATCAGAAAAACACTGTTCCAGATAATAACACCAACTATTGGAGAATTCCGAGAGGATGGGGCTAGGGAAAAGGAGCCATTTGGGAAACTGGGCAGGTTCTTGGTGTACATGATGATGACATGGCCCCCAGGACTCGTTTGTCTGGGTTCAAATCCTGGCTCTGCAGGTTACTAGCTGGGTAACCTTGGGCAAGTCACTTAACCTCCCTGTAAGTATAATACCATCTTCCTAATCTATATCCCCCATTGTAAAAGGAGGATGTTGGTAAGCAAAGCCTTGCTGGGAAGATTCTGTGAGTGTCTGTAAGTTTTTAGAACAATTCCCAGACACTTTTCCATAATCCATCCCCCTCCTATCAGACACTTTCTAATGCCTTTCCCAATGTCTCCTCCTAGTTCTCTTCTCTCCTTTCCTCTGTCATTCTTATTCTTCTGTTTTACCCTCTTTGAAATCAAAACTCAACATAGTAGGACCGAAGTGGAGAAAGGGAAGCAGATCCTGGTTGAGAAGATTAGGAGGAGGTTGGGAGGGAGATAATCTTTGCTACTTTGAAGCCACGCTACTGTGAAAACCCCACAGAAGAATGTGTAGCGTCCTCACTAGGCTTGGCTGAAGCCTTAGTGGACTGGGCTGAATTCTGATGACACCCCTGTAGACCAAGACCAAGTTTTAGATGTCCAGTTTGAGTCCAGCCATGTCCCCACTGCCCCTAATGAATGGCCCAGCAGCCGCAGTGCCGACATTACCAGGAAGAGGTGTATACTCAACGCCCATCATCTTTTAGTGCAAATATACATTAAGAATAATCACTACATTTCAATCAGTAGCCAACCATTTCAACAGGTTTTTTCACTTATAGCGCCTTAAGGAAACAAAGTGTAAGACTGACTTGGCAGTGTTGTGTGTATATTTCAGTACATGTATGGGGGGGCAGGGATATTGCCCAAGGTGATGAAATTGATTCTTTGGAGGCAAAAGAATCTCAGCTTTTACAATGGTTTATGGTCATATGGCGGTCCACAGTACATAAACAGATATACAGCGTATTTGAGGCGTTAAAATTTCATGGGAAAAGGAGTGATTGGGGAAAAAATGTCTAAAAAAACTTGGCAGGGTAGTGTAGGAGGATACTAATGAGAAAAGGTTGAGAGATACTGTTTCAGTGAACTAGGCTGTGCAGATTTGGTGGCAGAAAAAACTCAGGATGCTCCGATAAAAGAGATTTTAAGGCAGGTCCATTAAAATCATCCTGATGCCTCCTGAAGATTCCGAGGGGGTCTCAGAGCTTCTGGAACACATCAGCATTGGCAAAAGTTTTAAGATGGACTGTAGGATGGGGTGAAATTAAAGCAATGCATAGTAAAGTACACTCCATTGTGTTATCAGTTAGCTCATGGCCTGATTCTGAAGAGCCTTATTGCTGGAAACTGAGAAATCATTTTTTTCCAAGAGAGAAATCCACTCCGTCTTCTTGAATTAAAAATTATGCCCCATGAATTCTGAACGATAACAATAGCTACAATAAAATGATTGAGATGCCCAAATTCATCTAATCACATGTTCTGTCTAGCCTATTCAAACACAAAAGAATGAGTCCCAGCCTTTCTTCTCGCTGCTATCTGTAAATAGGAAAGAATGTACGAAAGATTGTGATCAAGTTCTGTCGGAAACACTCATATTTTCACAAAATGTAGATTGCCTTTTAGAGGAGAGATTGGCTGAAACTTTCGTTTATTAAACCAGAATACGAAAACAGGAGTTTAAAAGAGCAGTATTAATATTCTGTTCAAATCATCTCTTGATTTCTATTTTGAAGGGCACCCTCCGATGGCTTGATTTTTATTACAGTGAAGGAAGAGAAAACGGCTCCTTTCCATTAATCAAAAAGAACCATAAAAATAGGTCTCACTAAAAGCTGACTCTGACAAGTCCAAATGGAAAGTTTGCTTTGGGAAGAGATAAAGAATATCTTTCTAAACATTGCAATCAATTCTGAAAAACTTAATTTTTTTTTTTTCTTTCATAGCTTCTCAGCTATTGGGATCATCAATCCCAAAGCCTTCTTTGAGTGATTTCCTTCTGTCCCGCAGCAGGAAATGAACTATTTAGCTCCACACATAATGGCAAACTCCATTTCAGCATAAGCATCAGGCCCAGACTCCAGCAGGCCCCGATCGATACCTTCGGTTATCAACCAGGGGCCCTTCCCGCAGTGGAGATCCTCACTGGAGATAAAGACCAGAGAGCATCCCTGATTTATGCCCTCTCAGCAGTGCACTGACAGGCCAGGCCCCAGGAGGCAGAGTGGAAAACCAGATGAAGACAACCAGAGATCCTTGGGGAAGTGCCGACCATCACGGACCCAGGATCACACCTCAAAGCCAACAGAACACAGCCCTGGAGCAGCCCATCCTACCTTGCAGAAAACCTGGACTTGACATCTGGCCGAAGCAGGTCTGTGAAGCACAGGGCTCTTTTGGGCCAGCTGAGGAGCCTGCCCTTGAGGTGGGCTCACAGAACGCTCATCAGCTACACGCAGCCCTTGCCCTTCTGTGCTCACTCCTTACAGCTTGCTTTGACTGGCAGCTGGGATAGAAGCATCACTGCAGCCACAGCCCCCCAAGTATTGGGGCTCAGCCTAAGACACCCTGCAGATCAAACACCTTGCAGGACAAGTGGCAACAGACAGTTATGGATGGCAGAGTCCAGATCACAGCCAGCCCCCCAATGTTACAGTTCTGCTGGTTAAGACTCAGATTTATTTCACGGGACAGGTATGTAAAAAGGCAGAAACAGCTCCTTCTTCTGAATGGCACACAGAACAGATTTTGCAAATATCGTGCAGTTTTGAGGGAGAACTCTGAAACTCGTTAAACGTTTTGCAAGTAGCAGTAATAGATCAACCAGCTTTAATAAAGACAAAAGAGTGAGAGAAAAGTAGCAAATCAGGAACATTCTAGCAGGTAGGCATGGACGAGCCACCTCGGCCCACAGAAAGAAGGTACCTACGTTACTGGATTTATGCTTTTATATCTTCTGAAGACAAACCACAAATAGCTTTTTTTTTTTTTAATCTGCATGTATGTGTAATACTTCATAGAAATGATTGGAACAACAGGGTCAAACATCCAAAACCTTTACATTCATGCTTGGCTGTTAAACTGAATAAAATAGGGATGTGAACCTTCAAGATGGCAGAGGAGGAAGACGCGGAGATCACCTTGCTCCCCACAAATACATCAGAAATACATGTACATGTGGAACAGCTCCTACAGAACACCTACTGAACGCTGGCAGAAGACCTCAGACCTCCCGAAAGGCAAGAAACTCCCCACGTACCTGGGTAGGGCAAAACAAAAAAGAAAAAGACAAAAGAATAGGGACGTGACCTGCATCAGTGGGAGGGAGCTGTGAAGGAGGAAAAGTTTCCACACACTAGGAAGCCCCTTCACTTGTGGAAACAGGGGATGGTTGGCGGGAGGAAGAGGGGAAGCTTGGGAGCCACGTAGGAGAGTGCAGCAACAGGGGTGCAGAGGGCAAAGCGAAGAGATGGCCGCATTGGTGCCGACCAGCACTCACCAGCCCGAGAGGCTTGTCTGCTCGCCCGCCGGGGCAGGTGAAGGCTGGGAACTGAGGCTCAGGCTTCAGAGGTCGGATCCCATGGAGAGGACTGGTGTTGGCTGCGTGAACACAGCCTAAAGGGGCCTAGTGCGCCACAGCTAGCTGGGGGGAAGTCTGGGAAAAAGTCTGGAACTGCCTAAGAGGCAAGAGACCATTGTTTCAGGGTGCACAAGGAGAGGGGATTCAGAGCACCGCCTAAATGAGCTCCACAGACGGGCGCGAGCCACGGCTATCAGCGCGGACCCCAGAGACGGGCATGAGACGATAAGGCTGCTGCTGCCGCCACCAAGAAGCCTGTGTGCGAGCACAGGTCACTGTCCACACCTCCCTTCCGGGGAGCCTGTGCAGCCCGCCACTGCCAGGGTCCCGTGATTCAGGGACAACTTCCCCGGGAGAACACACGGCGCTCCTCAGGCTGGTGCAACGTCACACCGGCCTCTGCCGCCTCAGGCTCGCCCCACATCCATACCCCTCCCTCCCCGTGTTCTGAGTGAGCCAGAGCCCCCTAATCAGCTGCTGCTTTAACCCCATCCTGTCTGGGTGGGGAACAGACGCCCTCAGGCGACCTACACGCAGAGGCGGGGCCAAATCCAAAGCTGAACCCCGGAGCTGTGCAAACAAAGAAGAGAAAGGGAAACCTCTCCCAGCAGCCTCAGGAGCAGTGGAATAAATCCCCACGAGCAACTTGATGTACCCTGCCTCTGTGGAATACCTGAATAGACAACGAATCAATGCAAAATTGAGGCAGCAGACTTTGGGATCAACTGTAGACTTGGGATATGCTGTCTGCAACTGACTGTTTCTGATTTTTATGTTTATCTTAGTATAGTTTTTAAGGCTTGTTATCATTGATGGATTTGTTTATTGGTTTGGTTGCTCTCTTCTTTTTTTATTACTTTTAAATTTAATAATTATTTTTATTTTACTATTAATTAATTAATTTTTCTTTCTTGTTTTCTCCCTTTTCTTCTGAGCTGTATGGCTGACAGGGTCTTGGTGTTCTGGCCTGGTGTCAGGCCTGAGCCTCTGAGGTGGGAGAGCCGAGTTCAGCATATTGGACCACCAGAGACCTCCCAGCACCACTTAACATCACCCAACAGCCAGCAAGCTCTAGTGCTGGATGCCCCATGCCAAACAACTAGCAAGACAGAAACACAACACTACCCATTAGCAGTGAGGCTGCCTAAAATCATACTAAGTTCACAGACACCCCAAAACACACCATCGGACACAGCTCTGCCCACCAGAAAGACAAGATCCAGCCTCCCCACCAGGACACAGGCACCAGTCTCTCCACCAGGAAGCCTACACAAGCCACTGAACCAACCTCACCCACTGGGGACAGACACCAAAAACAACGGGAACTACGAACCTGCAGCCTGTGAAAAGGAGACTCCAAACACAGTAACTTAAGCAAAATGAGAAGACAGAGAAATATGCAGCAGATGAAGGAGCAAGGAAAAAGCCCACCAGATAAAACAAATGAAGGGGAAATAGGCAGTCTACCTGAAAAAGAATGCAGAGTAATGATAGTAAAGATGATCCAAAATCTTGGAAATAGAATGGAGAAAATACAAGAAAAGTTTAACAAGGACCTAGAAGAACTAAAGAGCAAACAAACAATGATGAACAACACAATAAATGAAATTAAAAACTCTCTAGGAGGAATCAATAGGAGAATAACTGAGGCAGAAGAATGGATAAGTGACCTGGAAGATAAAATAGTGGAAATAACTATCACAGAGCAGAATAAAGAAAACAGAATGAAAAGAATTGAGGACAGTCTCAGAGACTTCTGGGAGAATATTAAACATACCAACATTTGAATTATAGGGGTCCGAGGAGAAGAAGAGAAAAAGAAAGGGTCTGAGAAAATATTTCAAGAGATTATAGTTGAAAACTTCCCTAACATGGGAAAGGAAATAGTCAATCAAGTCTAGGAAGCGCAGAAAGTCCCATACAGGATAAATCCAAGGAGAAACATGCCAAGACACATACTAATCAAACTATCAAAAATTAAATTCAAAGACAAAATATTAAAAGCAGCAAGGGAAAAGCAACAAATAATATACAAGGGAATCCCTACAAGGTTAACAGCTGATCTTTCAGCAGAAACTCTGCAAGCCAGAAGGGAGTGGCAGGACATATTTAAAGTGATGAAAGGGAAAAACCTACAACCAAGGTTACTCTACCCAGCAAGGATCTCATTCAGATTTGATGGAGAAATTAAAACATTTACAGACAAGCAAAAGTTAAGCGAATTCAGCACCACCAAGCTAGCTTTACAACAAATGCTAAAGGAACGTCTCAAGGCAGGAAACACAAGAGAAGGAAAAGACCTACAAAAACAAAGCCAAAACAATTAAGAAAATAGTAATAGGAACATACATATTGATAATTACTTTAAACATAAGTGGATTAAATGCTCCAACCAAAAGACATAGACTGGCTGAATGGATACAGAAACAAGATCCACATATATGCTGTCTACAAGAGACCCACTTCAGACCAAGGGACACATACAGACTGAAAGTGAAGGGATGGAAAAGGATATTCCATGAAAATGGAAATCAGAAGAAAGCTGGAGTAGCAATTGTCAAATCAGACAAAACAGATTTCACAAGAGAAAAGAAGGACACTACATAAGGATCAAGGGATCAATCCAAGAAGAAGATATAACAATTGTAAATATTTATGCACCCAACATAGGAGCACCTCAATACATAAGGCAAAGGCTAACAGCCATAAAAGGGGAAACCAACAGTAACACAATCTTAGAAGGGGACTATAACACCCCACTTTCACCAATGGACAGATCATCCAAAATGAAAATAAATAATGAAACACAAGCTTTAAATGATACATTAAACAAGATGGACTTAATTGATATTTATAGGACATTCCATCCAAAAACAACAGAATACACTTTCTTTTCAAGTGCTCATAGAATATTCTCCAGGACAGATCATATCTTGGGTCACAAACCAAGCCTTGGTAAATTTAAGAAAATTGAAATTGTATCAAGTATCTTATCTGACCACAATGCTATGACAATAGATATCAAATACACGAAAAACACTGTAAAAAATACAAACACATTAAGGCTAAACAATACACTACTAAATAACCAAGAGATCACTGAAGAAATCAAAGAGGAAATCAAAAAAATACCTAGATACAAATGACAATGAAAACACAATGACCCAAAACCTATGGGATGCAGCAAAAGCAGTTCTAAGAGGGAAGTTTATAGCAATATAGTCCTACCTCAAGAAACAAAGACCATCTCAAATAAACAACCTAATCTCACACCTAAAGCAATTAGAGAAAGAAGAACAAAAAAAAAAAAACACCAAAGTTAGCAGAAGGGAACAAATCATAAAGATCAGATCAGAAATAAATGAAAAGGAAATGAAGGAAACAATCGTAAAGATCAATAAAACTGAAAGCTGGTTCTTTGAGAAGATAAACAAAATTAATAAACCATTAGCCAGACTCATCAAGAAAAAAAGGGAGGAGACTCAAATCAACAGAATTAGAAATGAAAAAGGAGAAGTACCAACTGATACTGCAGAAATGCAAAGAATCATGAGGGATTACTACAAGCAACTATATGCGAATAAAATGGACAACCTGGAAGAAATGGACTAATTCTTAGAAAAGCACAACCTTCCGAGACTGAACCAAGAAGAAATAGAAAATATAAATAGACTAATCACAAGCACTGAAATTGAAACTGTGATTAAAAGTCTTCCAACAAACAAAAGCCCAGGACCGGATGGCTTCACAGGCGAATTCTATCAAACATTTAGAGAAGAGCTAACACCTATCCTTCTCAAACTCTTCCAAAATATAGCACAGGGAGGAACACTCCCAAACTCACTCTACGAGGCCACCATCACCCTGATACCAAAACCAGACAAAGATGTTACAAAAAAACAAAACTACAGGCCAATATCACTGATGAACATAGATGCAAAAATCCTCAACAAAATACTAGCAAACAGAATCTAACAGCACATTAAAAGGATCATACACCATGATCAAGTGGGGTTTATCCCAGGAATGCAAGGATTGTTCAATACAGGCAAATTAGTCAATGTGATACACCATATTAACAACCTGAAGGATAAAAACCATATGATCATCTTAGTAGATGCAGAAAAAGCTTTTGACAAATTTCAACACCCATTTATGATCAAAACTCTCCAGAAAGTAGGCATAGAGGGAACTTTCCTCAACATAATAAAGGCCATATATGACAAACCCACAGCCAACATCATTCTCAATGGTGAAAACCTGAAAACATTTCCTCTAAGATCAGGAAAAAGACAAGGTTGTCCACTCTCACCACTATTATTCAACTTAGTTTTGGAAGTTTTAGCCATAGCACAGAGAAGAAAATGAAATAAAAGGAATCCAAATCAGAAAAGAAGTAAAATTTTCACTGTTTGCAGATGACATGACACTATACATAGAGAATCCTAAAGGTACTACCAGAAAAATACTAGAGTTAATCACTGAATTTGGTAAAGTAGCAGGGTACAAAATTAATGCACAAAAATCTCTTGCATTCCTATACACTAATGATGAAAAATCTGAAAGAGAAATTAAGGAAACACTCCCCTTTACCACTGCAACAAAAAGAATAAAATACCTAGGAATAAACCTACCTAAGGAGACAAAAGACTTGTATGCAGAAAACTATAACACACTGATGAAAGAAATTAAAGACAATACAAACAGATGGAGAGATATGCCATGTTCTTGGATTGGAAGAATCAACACTGTGAAAATGACTATACTACCCAAAGCAGCCTACAGATCCAGTGCAATCTCTATCAAACTACTAATGGCATTTTTCACAGAACTAGAACAAAAAATTTCACAATGTGTATGGAAACACAAAAGACCCCGAATAGCCAAAACAATCTTGAGAAAGAAAAACGGAGCTCGAGGAATCAGGCTCCCTGACTTCAGACTATACTGCAAAGCTACAGTAATCAAGACAGTATGGTACTGGCACAAAAACAGAAATATAGATCAATGGAACAGGATAGAAAGCCCAGAGATACATATGGTCATACATACATATGGTCAACTAATCTATGACAAAGGAGGCAATGTTGAAAAGACAGTGTCTTCAATAAGTGGTGCTGGGAAAACTGGACAGCTATGTGTAAAAAACTGTAATTAGAACACTCCCTAACACCATACACAAAAATAAACTCAAAATGGATTAATGACCTAAATGTAAGGCCAGACACTATAAAACTCTTGGAGGAAAACATAGGCAGAACACTCTATGACACAAATCACAGCAAGATCCTTTTTGACCCACCTCCTAGAGAAATGGAAATAAAAACAAAAATAAACAAATGGGACCTAATGAAACTTAAAAGCTTTTGCACAGCAAAGGAAACTATAAACAAAACGAAAAGACAACCCTCAGAATGGGAGAAAATATTTACAAATGAAGCAACTGACAAAGGATTAATCTCCCAAATATACAAGCAGCTCATGCAGCTCAATATCAAAAAAACAAGCAACCCAATCCAAAAATAGATAGAAGATCTGAATAGACATTTCTCCAAAGAAGATATACAGATTGCCAACAAACACATGAAAGGATGCTCAGCATCACTAATCATTAGAGAAATGCAAATCAAAACTACAATGAGGTATCACCTCACACCAGTCAGAATGGCCATCATCAAAAAACCTACAAAAAATAAATGCCGGAGAGGATGTGGAAAAAAGGGAACCCTCTTGCACTGTTGATGGGAATGTAAATTGATAAAGTCACTATGGAGAACAGTATGGAGGTTCCTTAAAAAACTAAAAATAGAACTGCCATATGACCCAGCAATCCCACTACTGAGCCTATACCCTGAGAAAACCATAATTCAAAAAGAGTCATGTACCACAATGCTCACTGCAGCTCTATCTACAATAGCCAGGACATGGAAGCAACCTAAGGGTCCATCAACAAATTAATGGATAAAGATGTAGCACATATATACAATGGAATATTACTCAGCCATAAAAAGAAACGAAATTGAGTTATTTGTAGTGAGCTGGATGGACCTAGAGTCTGTCATACCGAGTGAAGTAAGTTAGAAAGAGAAAAACAAATACCATATGCTAACACATATATATGGAATGTAAAAAAAAAAAAAAAATGGTTCTGATGAACCTAGGGCCAGGACAGGAATAAAGACGCAGACGTAGAGAATTGACTTGAAGACACTGGGAGTGGGAAGGGTAAGCTGGGACGAAGTGAGAGTAGCATTGATATGTATACACTACCAAATGTAAAATAGCTAGTGGGAAGCACTGCATCTCATGGGGAGGTCAACTCAGTGCTTCTTCGCCACCTAGAGGGGTGGGATAGGGAGGGTGGGAGGGAGACGCAAGAGGGAGGGGATATGGGGATATATGTATACATATAGCTGATTCACTTTTTTATACAGCAGAAACTAACACAACATTGTAAAGCAATTATACTCCAATAAAGATGTTAAAAAAAAGATAGAAAATAATTAAGGAGCAAAGCAGGTTTCTAGAAAAAGCTGACATCAAAAACTAACATTTGAGTTCAACATGATCCATTTGGACAAACTCACACATGGAGCACAAGAGATGTAATGATTACTCTCTCTAATGCATCTCCCTATCAGTTGCTAATGTAAGCACAGAGGATCCGTATTTTCTGTCAGGAATTTCATACAGTATGAAGGCTCTGAAGAAAATTATTGTTTAAACCAGATAACCCATGTGAGGGGGTCCTACACACAGTAGGCAACTGATCGAAGTTAGACTCCTTCCTATTACTTGATAGGTCAACTTGCTCTTTTCAGAAGATGTCCACCTACACAGACACAGGCCCGGTTCTGTAGGAAAAAGACCAATAACAAAATCCCCCTTAGCCCTCCCAGAAGACCTGTATTTATTCCAACACAGTGGCCCAAACATTCCCCCTCCAATTTGGAGGCGAATTCTGATGAGAAACATCATTTGTGGGTGTTTCAGGTAATCCATTTGAGATGATATTTTGTAGTCTTTCTTTTCTTGGTTTGGTTTCGGTTTTAATCACAACAGCTGGGCTCTGAATCAGCTTCTTTTTGTTCCTTCTAAAGTGGCTGGAATCGGAGGGGCCTTTGAAAGATGCTTCTTCGTACCATTGATCAAAGATTCTTCTTCCTGAGAAAGGGTTCACTCCCTATCTGGACATTAATCAAATCCTCCCCTTTTTCTCAAGCGCCAAGAGTGTTTTCCTTCCCTCCCTCTAGCTTGAAGTCTGAGTCCATATTAGGAAAGTTGATGGAGTGGCTCTGTTGTGAGGGAGACTCGGAGGGGCTTTCATCTCTGGGACCACAGATTCCATCTCCTGGTTAGCAAACCATCAGGCTGTGCCTTAGCCATCCCCTCGGAGCCCCTTCACTGCGGGGTCAGAGTCCACACCTGAGAACTGGCAGCGACCAATCTTGTGTGTTTGTGAAGCGATGACCTACAAGGGACAGCCCCCTGGGGGACCTGACCCTGGAACACACATCTGGATCCTTCTCCGAACAGCAACTCTTCACTTTCTTTGCTGTCAGCCACTTGGCCATTTGTCTTCTGTCAGTCATTTTATCTTTTGCAATAAATTTTTATTGGGCAACTATAATTCCCTTAGACTTGAAGCTCTAATTAGGAATCATCTTGGTCATATAAAACTTTTTTTTGGTCAGAGTAGCCATTATTTCATCCCGCATAGAAAATGCCTTATTCTGTACCCAATGTTGCCTTTCTAATCATATTCTAACTTCCTGCATTTGGTCTCTTTCTGGCTTTGCCAGTCTTGTTCTGAGAATAACCCTTCTAATTCACAAGAAGTAAATAAATAGTTAGTATTTGCAGAACTAAAACATTGCACCAGTCCTTCGAGAAAGGAAGAGAACTCAGCTTGGAGATCTGTTGCCTAGCAACATGGTACTAACTTTTCTCTCCATTTCCCAAACCAGTTGATAGCCTCCTGTTGGTTTTGTCAGCATTCCAATGCAAAACTTTCCCCCCTTTTTAAAATTAGGAATGAACATTTGGTTTTTTAGTTTCAGAGAACTGACTTTAACCATCACCATGTTTTTTCTGTATTTCACAGTAATCTTGGTTCCCTCTTTCTCAGTAGGTCCCAGTTTGTTTTCCTTCCCTGATAAAAACTGCTCTTATCCTCCAATTAAGTACTACATCTAAAAACAATTTGCATATTTCTCAGAAAAGGACACAAGCTTCAAATAGAAATTGAATTGATTTTACTTAATGATAACACCAGGCAATTAAAGGGCACTTTATACTTTGCAAAGTCCTTTCATGTCCACTCACTCATTTAATTCAACTTTGGGACGCTCATCCAAACTTCCTTGGCTTATGACGCCATGCTCAAAAAAATCTGGGGCTTCCCTGGTGGCGCAGTGGTTGAGAGTCCGCCTGCCGATGCAGGGGACACGGGTTCGTGCCCCGGGCCGGAAGGATCCCACATGCCGCGGAGCGGCTAGGCCCGTGAGCCATGGCCACTGAGCCTGCATGTCCCGAGCCTGTGCTCCACAATGGGAGAGGCCACAACAGTGAGAGGCCCGCATAATGCCAAAGAAAAGAAAAAACGAAAAATCTGAACCATGGGAAAGAGGTTCGTGGTGCTGTCTTTGGTCATTTTGCTTTAAGTTAGGAGACAGTGTCTATGACTAGGCTTTCACATGGTAATGTTGGCATTTCCATCCTTAGCCTGGTCAGAAATCTAGAGGAAAATTACACAGAGCTCCATTTTACAGGTGATGAGCCTTGGTCAGGGGTAGTGGGCCAGGGAAAAAAAACCATTTTTCTTGCTTCTTCCATTCCAGCCCCTCTGGGTCTTTGACAGGAAGTAGTGTCACAGAGCTGCCAGGACAGCGGCCGAGCTGAAGAGGCTCCCGGGCTCACCCTTATCTTGATGCCTTTTTCTGCCTATCCAAGGCCTTTGAAATTTTCTCCAGACAGAAAATAAAGAGAGGCTCTGACAAAGCATCTCCTTATATCTTACAGGACGTTTGCTGTCAACACCACTCTGAGCCACATCAGCTGTGTTCAGTGGTTAATGTCTTAGTTTTGACTCGGGTCCTTCTTGACAGTTCACTCCACACCACCTTCCACTTGACTCCCAAATCCTGGGCTAGTGTTAGGGGCTGCAGGCTGCAACAGCACAGTGTTTCCTAGTCTTTGTTCATTCAGTCAGGGAGCAGTTTTCCGGTAGGCTGGGCCCCGGTTCAGCACAGTAAATGGCCAAGTTTATGAAAACCACCCATGTCTCGTCTCTTCAGTGGAAATACTCCACAGGGTTTTTGTCTTTGCTTTCAGAGGTTGAAAACAAAGCTTCAGCACAAACCATCTCAAAACCGCTCAGGGAGTCAATGTAAAGATGTGAATAAATTAAATTAGATGAGGGAATTTTCACTTTGAAGGCATGTGTTTAGACATCAACAAAATGTAAGAGAAACAAATGTGTCCTAAAATATCAAAATCCTTTGGCAGCTGTATTATTTGGTTTGTGTTTTAGAATATGTGAATATGTATATTTTAAGGCTCCAAATACGTAATGTAAAAAAAAGAGACAGAAGAAATACCCTTAAATATTCATCCTGACACACCACAATGCTTTCACTGACCAAGCAAACCTTAGTAGGAATGATGCTTCGTTCGTTCCTTTTTAAAAAAATGCTTTCACTCCAGAAAAAGGATTTCCTGAGTCTTTCTCACCCTCCTCCTTCATTTCCCCACAGCAGGCAACTGGTCTAGTCATGGGTCATCTTCTTAGAAAGTGGAGAAAATAGTGCACATGCGTGCACGGGGGACAGAACACTGCACCGAGGGAGCATCCTCCACCAAGACGTAATGTGTGGGATCCGAACCCAAATGAAACACCAGCCCCTATTTCAAAAATGATTAAGAATTTCCAGGTGGCAACAGTGGACCATGAAACCAAGCCCAGGCCCTGTCTCAGCTCAGGTCCCGTGCACATGAAGCCCACCTCACCTCTGGTCCAGAGGAAGACAGGAGCATCAATCAGCATCTCGCATGACACGGGATGGTTGTATTTAATACCTGCTGTTGCACTGAACTCCTGTAACAACATTCCAAAGAAGGTACGTCAATTTAACAGATGAAAAGAAACTCAAACAGAGCACCGTTCCCAAATTTTACAACTTAAAAGTGATGGAGATTGGACTTGAATCCCCATCTGGCTTCTCCCAAATCTTGCCCTCACCGTTGTCTCCATAGGTTCAGAAAAGCCTATTCTTAGCACCCTTTCTTAACACTAGAGACAAACCTATTCAGTTGAGTGAAAGAGGAAAATTAAAGGGTGGATGAGTGTTTGTCAGCACTATTTACAACAGCCAGGACAAGGAAGCAACCTAAATGTCCAGTGACAGATGAATGGATAAAGAAAATGTGACACATTTATACAATGGAATATTACTCAGCTAGAAAAAGAAACGAAACTGAGTTATTTGTAGTGAGGTGGATGGACCTAGAGTCTGTCATACAGAGTGAAGTAAGTCAGAAAGAGAAAAACAAATACCGTATGCTAACACATATATATGGAATCTAAAAAAAAAAATGGTTCTGATGAACCTAGGGGCAGGACAGGAATAAAGACACAGACGTGCAGAATGGACTTGAGGACACGGAAAGGGGGAAGAGTAAGATGGGACGAAGTGAGAGAGTGGCATGGACATATATATACTAGCAAATGTAAAATAGATAGCTAGTGGGAAGCAGCCACATAGCACAGGGAGATCAGCTCAGTGCTTTGTGACCACCTAGAGGGGTGGGATAGGGAGGGTGGGAGGGAGATGCAAGAGGGAGGGGATATGGGGATATATGTATACATATAGCTGATTCACCTTGTTAAGCAGAAACTAACACAACATTGTAAAGCAATTATACTCCAATAAAGATGTTAAAAGAAAAGAAAAGAGTGGATGAGTATTTTGATTGAAATAGCACACTTTGTGCTTCCCTAACCTCACCTGCACCCTCCTCTCTTTAGGGTTCACTGTCTCTCCAGGAGCCCCATGTCCTCACTGCCCTCTGGTCCTCACACCGTCACCTTGGTGTTCACAGCATGCCTTCCACATGACATCCTAAACCCTAGGTCTTTCCCAAACTTTCTTTCCATCAAAATGTCCCCATCCTACATCCCACCGTGGTGGGGAACATTTCTTGGCAAAAATAACTAATCAGATCAACTTATTCATGAGCCAATGCAGTAACTCAACCCCACAAAAATGTAAATAATGTGTGAATTTCAAGGCTTTATAGCAAGGTCATTTAGGTGAACTTTTTTCCTTTTCTGAACCCCTCCAATTATACCTCCTAGTCAGATTAGGCCTGTGGTTCAACAGCATCTTTATCCACATAAAACAAAATAAATGATTTAGCCACGATTATCAGGTTTATAGGTTAGGTTACAGGTTGTAGAAAATAGCTTTAGGTACCAGGGAACTTTCCCAGGGAACAGCAATAAAACATTTTACGTGTGACCTGTAATATCCTGTACCCTCGTAGTGCTAGACCTGCAGTGAACAAAATTGCCATTTCTGCCAAATTTCATGGTCAGTGAGTCTATGATATGGAGAAACGTCCAGTATGGATTAAAATGAAATCATTTACGGTCCCACACTGACAACCTATGACAGACTTGAACCATCTCTCCAAAAGTACATTCATAACTCAGACCACTTCACCTTGGAGTCCACTAAAATAGCATAAAATAATGTGGGGAAGCATCCGAATAAAAACATAACACAGGATACTCAAACCCTCGGTATTGTTCTCATTGGATACAATGTACTATCTCAGGGTTCCCTGAGCTCAATATTCAAATGTTCATCTTTGAGAAGAAAGAAGCTATATTATTGGTTCCAATACAATACACTAGACAAATACACAATCCAGTATAATTGCTATACAATACACGATTGAACCTGGTCCAGGCACAAATTTCAAACGATTTGAAAAGAATAAGCCATTTATATTTGGATTTGGAATATGATGTTCTGCTGAAATTTAAACATGATTATGTCTGATATTCTAGGAAATGACTTCTAACAAGATCACCAAGTCACATTCTGAAGACCTGATCCAGAAGAATCTGGGAAGAGTTTCCTGATCCCGTCCTTTCTGCTTGTTCTCTGCACTATTTGCCATTATTTGCCCTCTTCTGAAACTCTCTTTCCTTAACTTCCATGCTACTGTATTATATATAATTAATTTTTCCTCCCTTGGTCTCTTTCTGCCTTACGATTCCTTTTCTGTTGCCCTGTCCTCCAAAGGCCAATCATGGTTCTCTCTTCATCTCTTTCTCTTACCATCACCTGTTCCTCCTCGCTACTAGTCACAAAATGACCTCATCTCCTTGGCTCCAGATCTTTATCTCCAACTCCGGTCTCTCTACTGATTTAAAATCCTTCATTTCCAATAATCTGAACTGCCTCTCTTGACCACAAACTCAAGAAATCTAAAATGAATCTCCAAAGTTAGTAGATGCTTTTGGAGGAGACAGACCTTGCCTATTATTGGAGATGCCTATCCTAGGTTGAACTTTCCCTTTGCACATTGATATAGAGAAGATCTGAACACTGGATGTGAGGTTGGACTTAATGAACTTAGTCAAGGTCCCAACAACAATGAGATTCTATAATTTATTACTTTTCCCCCACACCAGTTTCTCCTTTTGAAATTTTCCTTGTCTCCCAGATTCAAAATCATGGGGTCACCACTGTCCCTGGTTCTCCTTTTCCTTCCACATCTAATTGGTCACCCAGTTCTAGTGATTCTTCTACACAGCTTTGTTGGGTCTCCCCTCCTCTCCATTCCCGTTACCCCCAGTCCCAAACAGCAGCAAAATTAAGCTGCTGAAGCTGATGCCTTTGAGCCGAATCTGGGATCACTCTAGAGCCAGAATCCCTGTAGCAATTTTTTCATCATCGGTAAAAACTCAGAGGAGAGAGTTTGACAAAATGAGCAAAGGGGAGGAGGAGAAAGAATGAGAAACGAAAGCAAGAGGGAAGGTGGGCCTGCAGTCTCTCCTTGGTCCCCACTCAGCTGCTCTGTCTTCAGAGAGGACGCTAGGCTCCCCACTCCCTCTGGGTTTATAGCATCTTCCTCCCAGTTCTATTTTCACAAGTTCACTCCCACTCCCCCACAAAAGTCCTCAATCTACATCTTTCCCTCACTACCCCAAACTTCTTGCATATTTAACCAGACCCAATTTCCCTTCTCATTAGAAAAAAGAGAACATCTTCCATTGTACTTGGGAGCTTCACATTCTCCATCAGGTTCATTTTCATTCACCATCTCACCAGACTGTTTATCTCATTCTTAGGATCTGTAACTGCCTTCCAGTCTCCTGATATCCTTACCCATTGTATACAATGGTACCAGGTGAATCGTCAGAGAATATTGATTTGTTTGTGTTAATTTCCTACTCAGACATGCTCAGGTAATGACTTCCCATTGAACAGAGTCCAGCCTTAAGCTCATGGTTAAAGCCCTCCCAAATTTCTTCAACTGCTCTGCTCCATCAAATCTTCCACCTATTCACATTTCTCTCATGGTCCCTGACTACCAGGATATATCACTCACTCTAACTTTCCACCATCCATCTCTCTGGGTTGAAGACCTCCTGCTACTTCCAGTTATAAAGATTCTATGCATTCTTGGGCTTCCCTGGTGGCACAGTGGCTAAGAACCCGCCTGCCAATGCAGGGGACACGGGTTTGAGCTCTGGTCCAAGAAGACCCCACATGCCATGGAGCAGCTGAGCCCGTGTGCCACAACTACTGCACCTGCACTCTAGAGCCCATAGCCACAACTACTGAGCCATGTGCCACAACTACTGAAGCCCATGTGCCTAGAGCCCATGCTCCGCAACAAGAGAAGCCACCACAATGAGAAGCCCGTGCACCACAATAAAGAGTAGACCCCGCTCGCCGCAACTAGAGAAAGCCTGCACACAGCAACAAAGACCCAACGTAGCCAAAAATTTAAAAAAAAAAAAAAAAGATTCTATGTATTCTTAAAGATCCAACCAAATGTGTCTTTATTGTCTAAGCTTCTCCCCCATCAGTCAGAAATACGTAGTCTCTTCCTTTTTATAGATGTATTTTCTAAGATTATATATCAAGTAGGTGATGGTGTCTCACACTCAAAGTATTACAATTACCATATTTGTGTTGTAATTTTTGCACATAGCTCAGCTTTTCCACTAGTTCCCTCCCTGGAGTTCTGACATACTTCTCTGTAAACATCACCATGTTAAATACGTCTCACATGCAGTAGGCATTTGAAAAGTTTTCATCAGCTAACTAGATGAATGAATGAATGAATAAATCTTCCTTAGCATCACCCTTGCTAATAATAGACTATCTTTCTTAAACAGCTATAAATTTTGCTCTCAACATTCCTTGAGGGAGGCAAGTAACTTGGCTTCAAAAGATGTCTATACAAAAATAAAATAGAGTTGAGATGTGAACCAAGCTATAATTAATATTAGTTACTATCAATGGTGTGTGCGCAAGTTTTTGTTTTCTTAAGTATAGTACTTAGGTAGTATGTGTGAAAGCAAGGTTTTCCTCAGATAAATTAATCCACAATTATCAAGCATCACTAGGGTAGCTACATGTGCGCACTCCTATCCCATCATTGCTAGGTGCAATTGGCAAACTTCCCTGGAACAAAATTATTAAATGATCACTACGTTTAAAATGCCAACTGAAGTCCAGGTAAAACAATACATACAAAAATGCATACAATATAAATGATACTTGACCTCCACAATCAATTCTATTAAATGCTCATATAAGATTTACACCACTCTTAAAAGATTTCCTCTTTTTGCTCTAGCATACTGATAAAGGAAGGTCGTTACTAGCTGAGAAATTACTAGTTTCCTGTCTTAAAAGCATGGAAGTTTATCCATTGTGATAGCAACCATTTGAAAGGAGATTTTTTGAGATGCTGCTTGTGCTCTATGAGTAAAGAACCATCTGTTTGTCATCACAGCTGGTATGTTCAAATTGCCAATATGTTTCTATACATTTAAAACCCAAAGGACTTGGAGACCAATGACATGACCTGAGTTTTTAGAACAACCATGTGGGTAATGCCACTCCCGTAGCTGCTCAGCAAAGTCTGCACACTTGTAGTGTCTACAGCATGATATTAGTTATTTGTTCAAGCAGTTGACAATTGCCAGGCACTGTGTAAGGTTTTAGATATAAAATGATGGACAAGACATGGCCCTTCAGGAACTCTCAGCCTAGGCTGAGAAACTGACATGTAAACTAGCATTTAGCGTGAGAAGGGAGCTTAACAGAGGCATGTTCCATGTGATGGAAAGACACAAAGAAGTAGCCCCATACTCTGCCAGGAAAGCCGAGAGAGAGAGATTCTTATAATACCTAATATAATGTAAATGCTACGTAAATAGTTGCTGGCGTGTGGCAAATTCAAGTTTTGCTTCCTGGAACTTTTTGGATTTTCCTTTTCTGAATATTTTCAGTTCATCACTGGTTGAATCCACGGATGCAGAACATGCAGATCCAGAGGGCTCACTGTATACCAAAATAACAAGACTGCTTTTCTCTGGGCAGTAACATTAAAAAGAATTTTCTATTGTATTTGCACTGTTTTTCCCATTTCCTACAACTGGCCTATAAAAATTTTTTTAAACAACATGGAGACAACCTAAATGTCCATCAACAGATGAATGGATAAAGAAAATGTGGTACATCTATAAAATGGAATAGTACTCAGCCATAAAAAAGAACAAAATAATGCCTTTAGCAGCAACATGGATGCAACTAGAGATTATCATGCTAAGTGAAATAAGTCAGAAAGAGAAAGACAAATACCATATGATATCACTTACATGTGGAATCTAAAATCTGCCTCAAATGAACCTATCAACAGAACAGAAACAGACTCATAGACATAAAGAACAGACTTGTGGTTGCCAAAGGTTGGCGGTGGGGGAGGGAGAGGGATAGACTGGGAGTTTGGGGTTGGTAGATGCAAACTCTTACATTTAGAATGGATAAATAACAAAGTCCTAATGTGTAACACAGGGAACTATATTCAATATCCTGTGATAAACCATAATGGAAAAAAATATAAAAAAAGAATGTCTATCTGTGTAAAACTGAGTCACTTTGCTGTACAGCAGAGATTGGCACAGCATTGTATAATAAATCAACTATACTTCATAAAATAATTGAAGGAAAACATTTTAAACAATAATCATTTTAAAGCTAATTGACTACATTCACAGTTTTCAACATCTTTCTCTGTCAGCCCACAAGCATATTTTTTTTTCCATGACCAATTGGAGTTTATTCCAGGTGTGCAAGGGTAGATCAACATTCAAAAATCAATTAAAGTAATCCGTCACATCAACAGGCTAAAAGAGAAGTCATAGAATCATATCAATAGATGAAGAACAAGCATTTGAAAAATCCAACACCCATTCCTGATTTAAAAACAGAACTATCAGCCTTCTAGGAATAGAATGGAAATTCCTCAACTTCACGATGAACACGTAATAAACCTTTCAGCTAATATCATACTTAATAGTGAGAAACTAAACCCTTCTTCCCCCCACCCCCAAAATTGGGAACAAGATAAGGATGTCCCCTCTCACCACTCTTATTCATACTAGAAATCCTAGCTTAATAAGACAAGAAAAGGAAACATACTCCTTCCCCCTTACTTACAGTTTTCTCTATTTGTTTTTATTTTTTTATTTTTCCATTTCTTTAGCTTTTTAATGACAAATAATATAAAACAGGGAAGTTAGCATAGGTGTACAACTCACTGCAAATTCATAAAATGAACAGTGTATTTCACATCTAGATCAAGAAACAAAACACTGCCAGGAACACAGAAGTTCCTCTCATGTTTCTTTTCCACAGCCCACAAGCGTATTAAGAGAAACCATAATTTAGAGAAGAAAATTAAGTGGCAATTAAAACAAACCTTACAGAGCCATGTTTTCTTTGTTTGAAACCTCAGTCAGATCATACCTCCTCAATTATTTTGAGGCGACACAATTCTTACAGTGTTTATCAAACGTTTACTTTCTAAACATTCCTCTTGATCTCTTTTGATTTTCTGCAATTCAACCCCTCTGAACAGTGAGTCTGAAAGCACACTACAGCCCTTCTCGTTCAAACTCCAGTTCAGTATTTATTAAGCGATTTGGACCTCGACAAGAGTCAGGGAAGTCAGCATCTCAGCCTCAATGATGAAATTGGTTAATTACTGGGTGAGCAAAGCTAGATCTCTATGCATTTTGCTAGTCTTGCTAATCACTGAACTTATACCATTTTGGAAAGCAGAAAAACTTGGGGTGGCACATACCTATTTGTTTACTTACTTTATTTCATTATTTATTTCTACTAAATACAAGTCAGTTAAGTTTCCAACATGATGTTGGCCATTATGAGAGAATCAAAAAATAAATTCAAAAAGAGTAAATGCATACACAGTATGCATGGTTCTTTATGTCTGTACTCAGCCACCGTACAGGGTCCATCACTCACAAGCCTCTTCCTTCCTTACTTCACCACAATACCCATTGTCTCTGGTTCCTGAGAACAGACTAGGTGAGAGCATGTGCTGTGTTATAAAGTTCAATTTGCCTAAAAAGGAGACTGCCATCTCGCTCACTAATTTTACATTACCATCCTGTGCTTCCATTGATGTTATCACAATGCTTTGTACAGCTACTCACTGCAATTGCAAAAATACACAGATTGTTCTGTCATTAGGAGGAGTAAATGATTTTTTGAGTGACGCAAGGCAAGGAAAAATTTGATGATCATTTTCTCTGACTATAGCAAATTGTGTGTCTGTGTGTAAACAGCCGTGTGCCGTATAAATTGATGTGACGGAGCTACTTCGTTGCCCTTGTACTACTGAACTGCTGGAGACGTCTGGCTCTCCTGCAGAATGCTGGTCTAATGGCACATAAACAAAAGAGCCTATTGACATTGTTATAAAGATGCGATTCATCTCAATTTTCTCTCTTATTCCTAAATCATTGGAAAATGGATTGAGAAACAATGGCCGTTGAACTACTAGCCTAGTTGTTTGTTAAGGTTTAGTATATCTGCACATGTCAATTACAAAAAAAAAAGATAAAACCATCATAAAAAACACTTTGGAAACAAAAATAGTAATTTTTTGTAGAAAAACCATTGGAGTGGAAATCAGAAATAGGGTTTCAGATGCCAATCGGTCACTTACTTAAGCACGTTCATTGGACAAGAGCCTGGGATTAATAAATGAGACAGACCCTGTTTGAACGGAAGCTCTACCACATATATCTGTATGACCTTCAGCAAGTTACTCCCTGAGCCTCAGTTTTCTTCATCTATAAAAATGAGACCATAATAGTAACCAACTCATGAGGTCGTTGTAAATATTACATGCAATAATGCATGGGAAGCGTTTAGCATAGCATCTAGTAGATAATAACACCCAATAAATAATGGGTATCATTATTTCTCCTAAGACGTTATTTCTAGCCAGCAAATTCTTCAGCCCTATAACATAACTGTGTGCGTCCATATCTGAGGGTTCATCCAGCTATAATAGTCTATGATTGAACTAGATGATGATTACACTTTACAAAAGAACTCCTCACAAAAAAATTCAAATGACAAAAATAACATGTCAATTCATTCACAGAAATATGAACCTCTATTATAGAAATCTTATATGAGGTAAAGATCTGATACTAAGGATAGTATGTGGGAATTAAGATCATGTTTCTCTGTTTATCTTTCCCAGTAGACTGTAAAATTTTTGGAGGCAGGGATTATATCTTATTTATCTTTGGAATCCCAGTGTTCAACTCATTGAGTGATTTAAAACCAATATATAGAGTGATTTAAAACAAATATATAAGTGAATGAATGACTTAATGATGGAAACAAGCAGCTGAAAATCTCTGCCTTTGTGGAGAATATAGTCAAGTGAGACAATGTTAAAAAAGAAAAGTGTGCTCAACATTGCTAATTACTAGAGAAATGCAAAGAAGAGCTACACCTCACACTGGTCAGAACGGCCATCATCAAAAAGTCTACAAATAATAAATGCCGGAGAAGGTATGGAGGAAAAAGAACCCTCCTACACTGTTGGTGTAGTATAAATTGGTGCCGCCAGTACGGAAAACAGTTTGGAGGTTCCTTAAAAAAACTGAAAATAGAATTACCAACAATCATACTCCTGGGCATATATCTGGAAAAGATGAAAACTAATCCAAAAAGATACATGCACCCCAATGTTTATAGCGGCACTGTTTCTAGTAGCTAAGACAGGGAAACAACCTAAATGTCCATCGACGGATGAATGGATAAAGAAGATGTGGTGTATATATATATATATCAAATGCTGCTTCTAGGTCTGGTAAAACGATGACCAAGAACTGACCATTGGGATTAGCAACATGGAGATCATCCATGACCTTGAAGATAGACGTTTGGAGAAGTGGTGACACAAAAATTGATGGAGAGGATGCAAGAGAGAATGACTGGAGAGAAATTAGAGAGTGTATATGGGAAACTGTTTTTATTTAAAAAAATAGAGAGAAACAGAGTAGTAGCAATAGGGTAAGTAGTCTCTAGAGAAGGATTTTTTGTCTGCTTTGTTTTTTCTAAGATGAGAGAAATAATCACATATTTGTGTGCTCATGGGAATAATCGACTAGAAAGGGAGAATGATGATGTAGGAGAGAGGAAAATTGTTAGAACAACGCCCTAGTTTGAGAGAGGATAAGATCTAGTGGACAAAGGGAACAGTCAGCTTTAGCTAAAGATCAAGGATGGTTCCTCCATAATCCTCAGCAATGAAGATGAAGGAGAAATGGGCAAGTTTAATCATGTGGTACTTTATATTCATTCTTTTCTAATGATGAAAATAGATTGGCGGAGATTTACGGGAAGATGGCGGAAGAGTAAGACGCGGAGATCACCTTCCTCCCCACAGATACACCAGAAATACATCTACACATGGGACAACTCCTAAAGAACACCTACTGAACGCTGGCAGAAAACCTCAGACCTCCCAAAGGGCAAGAAACTCCCCCACGTACCTGGGTAGGGCAAAAGAAAAAAGAAAAAACAGAGACAAAAGGATAGGGACGGTACCTGCACCAGTGGGAGGGAGCTGTGAAGGAGGAAAGCTTTCCACACACCAGGAGCCCCTTCGCGGGCGGAGACTGCGGGTGGCGGAGGGGGGAAGCTTCGGTGTCGCGGAGAAGAGCGTAGCAACAGGGGTGAGGAAGGCAAAGTGGAGGGATTCCCGCACAGAGGATCAGGGCCGACCGGCACTCACCAGCTGGAGAGGCTTGTCTGCTCACCCGCCGGGGCGGGCGGGGCTGGGAATTGAGGCTCGGCCTTCAGTCGGAGGTCCGGGAGAGGACTGGGGTTGGCGGCGTGAACACAGGCTGCAGAGGGTTAGTGCACCACGGCTAGCCCGAGGGAGTCCGGGGAAAAGTCTGGAGCTGCCGAGGAGGCAAGAGACTTTTTCTTCCCTCTTTGTTTCCTGGTGCGCGAGGAGAGGGGATTAAGAGCGCTGCTTGAAGGAGCTCCAGAGACGGGCGCGAGCCGCGGCTAAAAACGCGGACTCCAGAGATGGGCATGAGACGCTAAGGCTGCTGCTGCCGCCACCAAGAAGCCTGTGTGCGAGCACAGGTCACTGTCCACAACCCCCTTCCGGGGAGCCTGTGCAGCCCGCCACTGCCAGGGTCCCAAAATCCAGGGACAACTTTCCCGGGAGAACGCACGGCGCGCTTCCGGTTGGTGCAACGTCACGCCGGCCTCTGCCGCCGCAGGCCCGCCCCGCGCTCCGTACCCCTCCCTCCCCCTGGCCTGAGTGAGCCAGAGGCCCTGAATCAGCGGCTCCTTAAACCCCGTCCTGTCTGAGCGAAGAACAGACGCCCTCCGGCAACCTACACGCAGAGGCGGGGCCAAATCCAAAGCTGAGCACCTGGGAGCTGTGAGAACAAAGAAGAGAAAGGAAAATCTCTCTCAGCAGCCTCAGGAGCAGCGGATTAAAGCTCCACAATCAACTTGATGCACCCTGCATCTGTGAACCATCCCAAATTAAGGAGGTGGACTTTGAGAGCAAGATTTATGCTGTATAGCTTTGCTTCCACCATTTGTCCTAGGGTTCTATCCATCCGATTTTCTTTTTCTTAATTATTTTTTTATTTTAATAATGTTATTATATTTTATCTTACTTTATTTTATTTTACTTTATCTTCTTTCTTTTTTTCCTTCCTTACCTCCTTCCTTCCTTCCTCCCTCCCTCCCTCCCTCCCTCCTTTCTTTCTTTCTTTCTACTTATACTAATTCTTCCTTTCTACTTTTTCTGCCTTTTATCCTGAGCCGTGTGGATGAAAGGCTCTTGGTGCTGCAGCCAGGAGTCAGTGCTGTGCCTCTGAGGTGGGAGAGCCAACTTCAGGACACTGGTCCACAAGAGACCTCCCAGCTCCACATAATATCAAACGGCGAAAATCTCCCAGAGATCTCCATCTCAACACCAGCACCCAGCTTCACTCAACGACCAGCAAGCTACAGTGCTGGACATCCTATGTCAAACAACTAGCAAGACAGGAACACAACCCCACCCATTAGCAGAGAGGCTACCTAAAATCATAATAAGTCCACAGACACCCCAAAACACACCACCAGACATGGACCTGCCTACCAGAAAGACAATATCCAGCCTCATCCACCAGAACACAGGCACTAGTCCCCTCCACCAGGAAGCCTACACAACCCACTGAACCAACCTTAGCCACTAGGGACAGACACCAAAAACAACGAGAACTACGAGCCTGCAGCCTGCAAAAAGGAGACCCCAAACACAGTAAGATAAGCAAAATGAGAAGACAGAAAAACACACAGCAGATGAAGGAGCAAGATAAAAACCCACCAGACCTAACAAATGAAGAGGAAATCGGCAGTCTACCTTAAAAAGAATTCAGAATAATGATAGTAAAGATCCAAAATCTTGGAAATAGAATGGACAAAATGCAAGAAACATTTAACAAGGACCTAGAAGAACTAAAGATGAAACAAACAACAATGAACAATAAATAAATGAAATTAAAAATACTGTAGGTGGGATCAATAGCAGAATAACTGAGGCAGAAGAACGGATAAGTGACCTGGAAGATAAAATCGTGGAAATAACTACTGCAGAGCAGAATAAAGAAAAAAGAATGAAAAGAACTGAGGACAGTCTCAGAGACCTCTGGGACAACATTAAATGCACCAACATTCGAATTATAGGGGTCCCAGAAGAAGAAGAGAAAAAGAAAGGGACTGAGAAGATATTTGAAGAGATTATAGTTGACAACTTCCCTAATATGGGAAAGGAAATAGTCAATCAAGTCCAGGAAGCACAGAGAGTCCCATACAGGATAAATCCAAGGAGAAATATGCCACGACACATATTAATCAAACTGTCAAATATTAAATACAAAGAAAACATATTAAAAGCAGCAAGGGAAAAACAACAAATAACACACAAGGGAATCCCCATAAGGTTAACAGCTGATCTTTCAGCAGAAACTCTGCAAGCCAGAAAGGACTGGCAGGACATATTTAAAGTGATGAAGGAGAAAAACCTGCAACCAAGATTACTCTACCCAGCAAGGATCTCATTCAGATTTGATGGAGAAATTAAAACCTTTACAGACAAGCAAAAGCTGACAGAGTTCAGCACCACCAAACTAGCTTTACAACAACTGCTAAAGGAACTTCTCTAGGCAAGAAGCACAAGAGAAGGAAAAGGCCTACAATAACGAACCCAGAACAATTAAGAAAATGGGAATAGGAACATACATATCGATAATTACCTTAAATGTAAATGGACTAAATGCTCCCACCAAAAGACACAGATTGGCTGAATGGATACAAAAACAAGACCCATATATTTGCTGTCTACAAGACACCCACTTCAGACCTAGACACATATAGACTGAAAGTAAGGGGATGGAAAAAGATATTTCATGCCAATGGAAACCAAAAGAAAACTGGAGTAGCAATTCTCATATCAGACAAAACAGACTTTAAAATAAAGACTATTAGAAGAGACAAAGAAGGACACTACATAATGATGAAGGGATCGATCCAAGAAGAAGATATAACAATTGTAAATATTTATGCACCCAACATAGGAGCACCTCAGTACGTAAGGCAAATACTAACAGCCATAAAACGGGAAATAGACAGTAACACATTCATAGTAGGGGACTTTAACACCCCACTTTCACCAATGGACAGATCATCCAAAATGAAAATAAATAAGGAAACACAAGCTTTAAATGATACATTAAACAAGATGGACTTAATTGATATTTATAGGACATTCCATCCAAAAACAACAGAATACACATTTTTCTCAAGTGCTCATGGAACATTCTCCAGGATAGATCATATCTTGGGTCACAAGTCAAGCCTTGGTAAATTTAAGAAAATTGAAATTGTTTCAAGTATCTTTTCTGACCACAACGCTATGAGACTAGATATCAATTACAGGAAAAGATCTGCAAAAAATAAAAAACACATGGAGGCTAAACAATACACTACTAAATAACGAAGTGATCACTGAAGAAATCAAAGAGGAAATTAAAAAATACCTAGAAACAAATGACAATGGAGAAACGAGGACCCAAAATCTATGGGATGCAGCAAAAGCAGTTCTAAGAGGGAAGTTTATAGCAATAAAATCCTACCTTAAGAAATAGGAAACAACTCGAATAAACAACCTAACCTTGCACCTAAAGCAATTAGAGAAAGAAAAACAAAAAACCCCCAAAGTTATCAGAAGGAAAGAAATCATAAAAAATCAGATCAGAAATAAATGTAAAATAAATGAAGGAAATGATAGCAAAGAACAATAAAACTAAAAGCTGGTTCTTTGAGAAGATAAACAAAATTGATAAACCATTAGCCAGACTCATCAAGAAAAAAAGGGAGGAGACTCAAATCAATAGAATTAGAAATGAAAAAGGAGAAGTAACAACTGACACTGCAGAAATACAAAAGATCATGAGGGATTACTACAAGCAACTCTATGCCAATAAAATGGACAACCTGGAAGAAATGGACAAATTCTTAGAAATTCACAACCTGCCAAGACTGAACCAGGAAGAAATAGAAAATATGAACAGACCAATCACAAACAGTGAAATTGAAACTGTGATTAAAAATCTTCCAACAAACAAAAGCCCAGGACCAGATGGCTTCACAGGCGAATTCTATCAAACATTTAGAGAAGAGCTAACACCTATCCTTCTCAAACTCTTCCAAAATATAGCAGAGGGAGGAACACTCCCAAACTCCTTCTACGAGGCCACCATCACCTTGATACCAAAACCAGACAAGGATGTCACAAAGCAGAAAAAAAGAAAGAAAATAGATTGGCTTCTTTCTTAAATTCACATGTGATTAGTAGAACAGCCCTGGAGTTATTATTCCAAATTGCAGATTTTATGGAAATAATTTTAATTCAGCAAATCACTGTTTCACCTGACTTTTCAGGAAGGCATCTATTGCCTGAAGCAAATTACTCCTAGACAATATAGCTCACTTCTGGAACCATCCATGGAACAGTGATTTTTCAGAATAGACATTTAAATTTAGATTTACTACATAGCTTCTTATCTCAGGATGATCTTTAATAATATTTCATATCTGAATTATTGTTCTACATTATGAAGCAATAGTCTTTAAAATCCCTTTTGATTACTCTCCATCTTCTCAGAATGCTAATAGTCCCTATCATATATGTCATTCATTTAACACTTTACCAACTGGAATGTTGTACTGTTCATTTCACATAAGTGTGATACCTGTGTGTGCACACCTGTCATAAACATAATATTATAACTAATTGGAGAGTATGGGCCACATTTGCTTGTATTTCTGCATTACTGATGATGACTAAAGCAGTGACCTAAAAACAGGCAAAACCAGGAAATTTCTGGAGAAATATCCATTGTCATATAGCCATAAAAACAGAGGTAGAAAAATATACATGAGTCCACGGAGGAATAAGTCTCTTGGACTACCAGAAATAAATGGCAAGTGTATATGCATTCTTCAAAGAAGAAGGCAACTTCCCAAGACAAATATCATATTATTTTTAAAAACAATATCTTTTTTTTAGAAAATTGGGTAAAAAAATATTTCCCAAGGAAGAGAGTACCTGAAAATAAAATTGCTAGAACTATAGATCTTTCATATAAACCTCACATAGAGAACTTGGCTACCCATATATACAAACGATGAACGTTTAAATGCAGTCCCGCATTGGGAGTTGGCATCCTACAGGACATCAGTATACCATGTCAAGTGAAAGTTGTATGCCTCTTCTTTCCTATGTGAGGTTGACCCTCTCTTCTGCATGGCAGGTCTTATCTACCTGTTGTAGGTTTCTCAAGGGAACAGCCTATACCATCCTATACCATGGTATCAGGCACTTGACATACACTTGTTAAATTTAATTTTCACATTAAAATCTTCCAGTGATAACAAATATTTCTGTAGACTTCAGTTTCTAATTACTGGATAGTGCATGTTAAAGCAAAATGCTGGCAAGTGTTACTTGTATTAATAAACTATAAAGTGCAAATTACTCTGTTAATCAATAGCTTCCTAAATGTGCTAAAAGTGATACATTTTGTTAACATTTATTAATTAGGCTTTGTTGGCAAACATTACAATTCATTATAGAACAATTAAGAAATATGGAAAAACACAAGGAAAAAGAAAAACACAAGGAAGAAATTTTATATTATCATCCCAAGACCATGTCCCAAATAAATTCACTAACATTTTATTATATCCTCCCAATAAATATTTTTCTAGCCAGTTGGCATTTTATAGTACCTGTTCTGTAACATGGTTTTTTGACATAATTAATAATATAACATAAATGATCTTCCATGTCATTAATAGTTTTTTAAAACATCGTTTCTGTTGGCTGCAACAGTATACAGGTACACCATAATTTATTTTACAAATTCTCTGTCATTGGGCATTAATGATATTTCTTATTTTTCTTTATTATAAATGATGCTGAAATAAACATTGCTATGAATAAATTTCCCAAATCTGAGGCTGTTTCCTTAGGTTAAATTCATCAAAGTGGAATTAGTTAGTCAAAGGTTGTAAGTATTATTTTTTATTATCTAAAACGGTTATAATTATCTTTATTTTTGATTATCATCATTTTATATTGGAGCATAGTTGATTTACAATGTTGTGTTAGTTGCAGGTATACAGCAAAGTGATTCAGTTGTAGATAGATAGGTAGATAGAAAAGAGATAGATGATAGATAGATAGATAGATAGATAGATAGATATTCTTTTTCGGATTCTTTTCCCTTTTAGGTTATTACAGAATATTTCATTATTAACACTTTGAATGTATACTGCCAAATGGTTCTATAGAGAGACTGAGTGATTTACACTCACCACAGAGTATGAGAAAAATACTGTTTTCTCTGTAATCTGATATTAGTCTGGGGAAAGTTCCGCCTCCTTTTAAAAAAAAAAAGAGTAGTATCCATTTTGAAAATTTTGACAGATGAAAAATATCTCTGTTTTAATTTGCATTTCATTGGATGCTGGTGATAAACTTTTTTGCATATTTTCTGGCTTTTTGGAGTTCATATTTTGGAAACTTCTGTTTATGTCTTTTGTGTTGGGATGGTCCTCTTCTATTGATGTCACCTTCTTTTACTTTTCATTTTTGTTTTTATATATTTGGGATACAGCCTTTTGCTCTCACATGTTACAAATATTTTTGGTTCATTTTTTTTCTTTAATTGTATTAAAAGGTGTGTTTGGTATACTGAGTTATTTTAGTGGTGAAATCTGTTGGATTTTAGGTAGTGAATATTTGCATGTTGGCTTCCCAGCATCTATATCCTGCCCTTAACAGCACTCCTCCACTCCCATTGAGTATCCTCTAGAGGGACCGCAATTAGAAGCCTCCCCTCCCTTAGCCAGAGGGTGGATACGTGATAAAAATTAGGCCTTTAGTACATGCTCTCTTTGAAATTTAAAATTTTAGCTGGGGGACAAAGAAACTGAAAAAGGTTAGAGTTCCTCCAACTCCAGCTGAAGGGCCCTTTTTCCTGCTACAAAATCATCCTTATCATTTTGATTTCTCTGTCTCCGAGCTCTTACGATAACTACCATTTGTCAAGCCTGCCTATTTCCAAGCATCCACTCTGGGAGCTCCTGATATTAACCCAACGACTATCTTTTTCCTTAATGAATCAGTCCTTGTAAGGAAGGCTGTGCCAACGTAACAAAGAACCCGACGAACCTCACCCAAGTTCATCTCTCACTCAAGTTCTGTGCTGGCAAGAAAGTTCTACTCCTCTCCGAACTGGAGGAATCTTCATACTAATACATACTTCCGTGGCTCTAGGGCCAAGGGAAATAGCAAGTTAAACCTCTCTGAAATTTTCTGCCCAGAAGTGGCATACCATCGCTTCTGCTTACTTTTCATTGATCGGAGCAAGTCCCGTGACCAAGCCAGATGTTACAGAGGCAGAAAAGCATAAACCTTACCCAAGGAGAGAGTGTGAATATTTGGGAACAATATTAGTGTCGACTCTACTCACTTGATCGGAGAGGTTTCCTGTTGCTTAGAACCAAAGAACCTTTAATAATACAATTTTCCTTTCGGAGATCTACCTTCAATATGTCTAGAAAGGCCTTCCAAATACCAAAATTATAAAAATGTTTCTTGGAATTGTCCTCTAGTTTTTAAATCCACATTTCCCAAATTGGTATTATATTTTGAAAATAAAAATAGTTCTACATAATCATGCCAAACGCTGCGCTCTAATGCAGCTCGTGAATTCACAATGCACATTAACTTCATTTTCAGAGTTTTGCAGTAAAAAAAAAAAAACCAGCTTAATTTATTTTAATTTGGCACCTCCCAAACTTATGCATCCATCGAACTAGTTTTTCATATTAACCCGATTAACAGCTTACAAGTAAGAGTTCCTTTGAACAAATTTAGGAAATGTTATTTTCTCTCTTATTTGGGATTTATGCTGTTTTCCAGGAGATAGAGTTCTATATCTGTAATCCAAAGAGTTAGTGAATTGCTGGAGCACCATATGTTAAATAGATTTTACTTTATCTAGTAATCCCGCAGACTTTGGTATCCTCGGGGGTCCCGGAACCAATCTCCCATGGATACCTAGGGACGACTACATTCTGTTTCAATGATCTTTCTTTTAGTTCTGATACAAGCAATCGATACTTGTTTTAATCACTATGGCTTTATTGTGTTCATTTATCTGTTACTACAGGTCCTCTGCTACTCTTCAGTATTTTTCTTCCTTATTTCCATTCAGTTTTCCACAAAACCGCTAATGCAAGGAATTGTGACAGGCATAAGAACACACATATGAATAATATACAAGAATATCTGCAGACATGAAGCCTATATTCTAGCAGGATATGCAACCATTAAACAGTTAATTACACAAACTATTCATTAGGATGTTCATGCGTGCTATGAAGTATGGGGCCATACAATGCAACCAGAGGGGATGTACTGAAGTCTGCCTTGAAATACATGATGTTGAACTGGTTCTTAGAGGACAAGGAAGACATAACCAGGGGAAGAGGAAGAGAGAGAGTTGAAAAGAAGGAATAGTAAAGACCTTGGGGTGCAAACATACCAGCAATTTGTAGACTAAAGTTACCGTGCCTGGAGCATGGCCTGTGTCAGGCAAGGGAGCCAAGAGGCAGCGGGCAAGGTCAGTGGGAGCTGTGTGATACAGGACCCTATGGACCACAGGAGGACGGAGCTTGTATTTGTACAATAATAAGAAGCTCTGGAAGGACTGGAAGCAGTGGAGTTATGAGATCAGATATCCCCCTTCTTATTATTGTTTAAGAAAAAATAAAGAAAGGAGACTGCCATGGGCAATGGTTGAAAAGGGAGGCTACTTAGGAGGCAATCCAAAAAGTGAGAGTTGCCTGGATAGGAGAGATGATGTGATGTGGAGAAACGGGGAAAATATTTAGGGGGGAAATCCATTGGATCCCATAATTTATGGGATATGCCCAGATAAGTTTGGAATCCAAAACCCATTGTGATCTGATTAAAATGGAGTCAGTCTATGAGTGGATTTGTGGACAGTTGACGTTTTGTACCATATTTATCCTCTAACCAGGAACGTGGTTTGCTCTTCCGTTTATTCGCACCCTCTTTTACCCCCCTCAGCACTATTTGCTTGTCTCCTTCGTGTCAATCACATATACTTCTGGCGAGGCCAGCTTTTAGGAGTTGTGTTTTCCTGTTGCTGTTATGAATTAGAATCTTTTTTCCAAATGTATTTTTTATCTGATTGCCACTTTGGTACACAAGAAAGCTTCTGGCTTTGGTAATGATTTTGTGACTCATTACTTTATAATAGTATTCACCATTACATCTAATTATTTTTCAACGGATTATCTTGGGGTTTCTGTGATTATGATTCCTTAATTTCTCCTTTCCAATGGCTACATCTCTCTCTGCTAAACTCCTTCTCCAACTTACTGCATAGCCAAAAAGTTCTAGAGATGATAGCAAATATTCTTATTACTCCTGGCTTTAAGGGAAATACAAAGTACAGACATTTTAAAGAACATTCCTTAGGATTCTGATACGTGGTCACACAAATAAGGGATTTCAGGGTCAAATAAGCTTGGAAACACCATCTTGAGAAAAGTAAAACTGATTTCTTGATTACATTTGATTCTCAGAAGTTTTTATATGTTAAGGTTCATTTTACCCCTTTCCTTTTCTCTTCTCTTCGGCTTCTTTTAGGCTTCATGGGACACAAACTTGGAAAATGCTGCCCAACTATTTCACCATTGTTTTTCTCTAGATCACCTTGGTTGTAGGCAAGGATTACACGAAATAACTAGGTTTCCCAGTATCAGTCCCAAATTCCTGGGATGGCGACTCTATTGACCCCAGCTAAGGCCAGGGATTCACTTCACCTCCAGGCCTGGGACCAGTTCTACACCCATGTCCCCTGGGGCCACTCCAAGATAAGAGACGATTCTCGATTCTCCACATTCTGTGAAGTCAGGCCACCCGGCAAATCACCTGTGTCCTCCCATCGTGGGAGGGTTACTCAAGAAAAATGCCCTGTGGATTTCCTGATGCGTCCCGGGTTGGTGCCGAACCTTTAGACTCACTTAAAAACTAAGGATTAAGTAATTTACCCTCCATTTTATCCAGTGATCTATGGCACCGGCATCATCTAACTACTTGATACAGGTCTAGGGCTGCGTGAAGATTGCATAAGTGGGAATAATAAATATTAGTCTTTTTGGTGATGGCACGATTCCAGTGTGGGCCTTGTCCACACATGAGAGTTTCCCAAAATTCAACCTACTCTTTTAGAATTAAACAAACACACTCTATCTCCCTTCACTTAACACTGAGTTGTTTTTTTTTTTAAATCTCATTATCAAAGCATTCCATTCACAGTACAAACTATAACACAAATTGAATGGATGTGTTAAAGGAAAAATACACCTCTGCTGCTGCCTGATGAGGAAACCTACAGGTGAGCTATCTGGACTGGCACCACGGTGCCTCAAAGATGCAACCTTTCTGCACAAACACCTTAACCATCTGCAGCAATGTTACAGCAGCGGCCGTCCTCTTTGCCTAGCGGTTCCCCCACGGTGCACGTTCCTGCAGTTGCACTCAGAACTCAGGTTGTTTCACGCTCAGGAAGCCCCAACATATGAATGCATAGATATACTATACGCACAACCAAAGACATCGCTTGAATAAAGATATTTTTATTGCCACTCATTAAATTGCTATGTTTGAAATGTCTCAAACAAATGCTTCGTAACAGCATTGTGCCAAACTCCCCACACAAACAGAAAGGCAACTCAGCTTTAAAAAAACAAAGTGCTAACAGCCACCATGCTGTGATTGGAGCCACATGGGACTCTGGGCTGCCACGCGCTGCTTTTCCCCCCTGAATTCGCTAGGCACATTGCCTCCTGAGGAGCCCCTCTCCCATTCCCCCCCCACTAATTTAGAACACATTACACAAAACTTGAATTCTCTTTATCCTTTACCCAAGGAGGGAGGACAACACAAATTGATTATGATCAAATAGAGAGAGCTGTTTATTTTTAATCCCTGAGCTACCAAGACTACCTTTTACCGTTCCAAGAAAGGCCAACTCAACTACCGGCCATAATCAAGATACAGTTCATTTTCAGGAGGACTATTTGCCCAGCCGAAGTGTAGCCCGTGGTGTGAATGCTCGAGGCTGCAACCTCAGTAGAGACACTGTCTGGTTACAGCACAGCCCTGGCCCCTGGGGGAAAAAAAAAAGATGAGATGAGGAAAACACACTTTACCGAGGAAGAAAAGGAGATGTGAGGCTTCTTTCGCTTATCCAAGATCCCAAAACTCCTAAGAGATGGAAGAAAGACAGAGATTGAGGGTAACAGATGCCAAAGCCCAACCTGTGTCTGCGCCGCTGTTTGGACTCCTAAGGGCACCTACAGCAAGGTTTCCCTTTAGCCTAAGAAAATAGCATATTTCAATCATGAAACAGTCAGACATTTATTTCATTGAATGTTTAATTTGCAATATTTAGTACTGTTTAAAAGCAGAGTTTTGCTGAAAAAAAAACACACAAAAAACTTTGCTTTTCCCTTGACTTGAACAAAGAATCCGCGTCTGTTTCATTACAGCAGCATCTCCTAAGTGTCACTATGTGGACCATCATGACAGCCCTGTAGGGTATTTTCCCATATAATAGATGGAAGAACTATCTCAGGATAACAACAACACCCATTCGGATGCCCTGTGGCTTGCCAATATTCGTTGCAAATGGGCATCCTGTAAAGATGGTGCCCTCCCCTGCAGCTTGGGAGGGCAGATTCCAAAGCACCACAGATGCACAGATATACTAAGCCAGGCCTATCCACTGAGCACCCACACAGAAGCACGCTTGGCATTTGCACCTACATGGTCACCATATTGCCCCCCTGCCCCTTGGCCTCCTGTACATGCCTGGATCTTTCCTGCACTTCAAGGCAAGTTAGAAGCTGCTCATCTGTTGTGAAAGAGAACTCAGGGAGAGTTACTCCGAGCCAAGAAAACATACAGTCTAATTTCCTGAAAGAAAGAATGGAAGGAAAGGGTTCTAAAAGAGCTCTATTTTTAGAGGAAAAAGGTATTGAACAGAGTAGTGAGTTGGCTAAATTATTTTCGAGAATAATTTTAAAAGACAGGTGTGCAGACCAGGTTTGATGTTTCCTGGAACCAGATCACATTTAAAAAAAAAGAAACCTTAAAAAGGAAATGCGGGTCAGTGTGTCGTTCCTTTGACATTGGAAGTGATAACGTTTCCCATTCACCCCACCACCTCCTTGTCACCAGCAACCTTGATCCCCAGCAGCACAACCAGGCAGGATGGAAGCCGGAGGTCTACAAGATGACGAACACCTCTCCCCATGGGTAGAAAGAACCCTTTCCACTCTGACCTACTTGGGAATTTAATCATCCACCCAAAGGAATGAGCTTTCCAACCCCTCCCATTACCAAAGCACAACATAAAAACATCACAGCTGTGGGCAAAAACCTGGAATATACTCAGAACGAGAAAGCTACAGGACCACACAGGTAAAGAAGAGGTCGTTCCCCGGCCATCGCTGGTGGCATGGGATTGATGAGGGCGTGGGAGAAGTAAAGCCCTTGGAGAGTGTGTTTGTTGAGATTTGGTCGTTATGGGGAACGTGGGGCACAGCCAGAGGATGAGTTTCTCCTGCAGCTGGTTTTGGGGACCCTGCCACTTGAAGCTCGCATTCCAGGGCCAAAGGCAACATTGAGAGAGGCCCATGGAGAAGCAAATCTGGTGAGAAACAAAGCAGGAGACATACTGCCCGGATTCTAACAGAGCCTTCTCATACCCAAACGAGGCTCAGCGTTCTCACCAATTCAAACTAAGAAGAGATTGGATTTTTTTTTTTTTTTTTTTTTTGCCAAAATCCTGATAAATAGTGGGACAAGGACTGGAACACAGACCAGCTCATTGGTTGCATAAAGATGCCTTATTAACTACATAGAAACCACACAGAATGCTCATCCCATCCGTGGGTTCACTCGCCGGCTGATTATTGTTGTTCTTGTCATATTGCTGTTGTTTTGGAGCAAGATGGTGTCTTCCTTAGGACGGCTGACTGGTTGATTCTCTCCATCAGGGGTCCTGGGCCCCTGTGGGGAGACCACGTGGGTAGTTCTGCTGACGAGCAGCCCAAGCTGACTTCAGTCTGTACGTGCTACGCCTGACGTGGAGAAAGGGGAACTGTGCATTTAATAACGAGATGACATGTTTACTGCATTCTTAAAACACAGTCTCAGATCATGCCTTTCTGCCTCGGCTGTCACCTCACAACGGCCTGAGGCCCTCCCCTATGACCATCACCTCCCAAGCAGAGTCCTCGGAGAGAGACCCGTCTGGGGGGCGGGGAGCCTGGCTTGTGCATCTCCGTAGCTTGTACCCTGTACCCTGCCTCTCTCACAGTTCCCAGAGCAGCAGTTCCCACACCACCGGCACTCAATAAATATTTATTGGGGTCAATCTGCTGGAACCTTCTTCATGCTAGCACCTTGACGATGCTAAACATCTAAGCCAGTCAACTGGAGAATAACAAAACTGTTTTTGTTATTTGTTGTAACTGTATTGTTATAACAAACTGTATAACAAACTGTTATAACTAACTGTTTTGTTAGGAGGAAGCATATTTCCAAATGACAGGTGTGAGCTTTTTCTGATCACAGAAGTAATACATATTCATGGTAGAAATTTGGAAAATTCAGAAAAGCATAAATAAAAAGTAAAATAATTAATACTCCCATCATTTACAAAAGAACCACTGTGAACATGCTTACTACTCCAGGTTTCTTCCTATGCCTCTATTCACATATATTACAAAACTGGGATCATAGTGATTACTATTTTTAATCTTTTTAACATAACTTATGGGCCCTATCATGCATGTCCTTAAGTATTCTTGAAGAACATGATTTCTAATGGTTGCAATGTGTTCTACCATATGGATGTCCCAGCATTCTGTAATTTCCTTTGTTGGGTATTTTGGTTGATTCTAATTTTCCACTGTTATAAATAAAGCTTCAGTGAACATCCTAGCACATAAATCTTTGCACCCATTGTAATTATTTCCATGTGTGAAATTCCTAGAAGTGAAATGGCTCAAAGACTAAAAAGCAAGAGTATTGTGAAGATGAAAAATGATACGCAGACCAGAGTCTAACTTCATTCATTTAGGGAGATGAAGACCAGGTGACCATCTCTCAGCCTCAAAGCACAGCCCTGACTTTTTTGGTTCATGGATCTGATACCTTCCACTCTATGAGAAGACTCTTCTGTTGAGAGTCGGTGCCACGTAATGAAAAGAGGCTTTGAAGCCAGACAGGCCTGTGTTCTAATCCTGACACCTTCACTTGTCAGCCACGTGACCTTGGCTAATGCCCTGCGCCCTGTTGTCTCCAAAGACATAGTGAAGATAAAAGAAGGAAGCATCCAAAAATGCTAGTTAACCACCCAGTATTTGTTCTCCCCTCCTCCTCACTGTTGGAACCTTGTTTTTCATTTGGGGAAATACTGTACCGAGTGAACTTACGAAAACGTCAGTCTCCCTTGGCAGCTAGATGTGGCTAGAGGCGGTCTTAGGTATTAGAACTTAATCATAAGATGTAGGGGAAAATCGTGGGACTCCTGGGAAAACTTCTTTATTTCCTAGCTTTATTGAGATATAATTGTCATACAACGTTATGTAAGTTAAAGGTGTACAACGTGTTGATGTGATACACATATATATTGCAAAAAGGTCACCTCAATAAGATTAGTTAACACACCCATGGCCTCATGTACTTACCTTTTTTTGTATGTGTGGTGAGAACATTTAAGCTCTACCCTCTTAGAAACTTTCAAGTATAAGATTCAATATGATTAACTATAGTCAACATGCTGTATCCGTTTTTCCAGGACAATTTCATCTTCTAACTCAAGTTAGTACTTTCGACCAGCATCCATTTGCCCCCAGCCTCTACCCCCCACCCCTGGAAACCACCAGTCTGTTCTCTGTTTCTATGAATTTTTCTTGTTTAGATTCCACATATACGTGATATCATGCAGTATTTGTCATCCTCTGTCTGACTTATTTCACTTAGCATAATGCCCTCAAGGTCCGTCCATATTGTTGCAAATAGGAGGATTTCCTTTTTATTAATGGTTAAATAATATTTCTGCATGTGTGTGTATAGCATTTGTATAATGTGAATATAAAAATAAAATACAAATGTCATTTTCTTTATCCATTCAGCCATGGATGTACACAAGATGTTTCCATGTCTTGGATGCTATAAATACTGCTGCAATGAACATGGGAGTACTGAGATCACTTTTTTCTTTCTTTCTTTTTTCATTAACGTATAATTGACATACAATATTATATTAGTTTCAGGTATACAACATAATGATTCAATATTCATATACACTGTGAAATGATCATCACAGTAAGTCTAGTTAACATCTGTCACCATATATAGTTATAGCGTGTCTTTCTTGTGGTGAGAACTTATAAGACTTACTTTCTTAGCAACTTGCAAGTATTCAATATAGGATTATTAACTATAGTTGCCATGATGAAAATTAGATTCCCAAGATTGGTTTATTTCATAACTGGAACTTTGCACATTTTTACTTCCTTCACCCATTTTGCCCACTCCCCACCACCAGATATCTCTTTGAGAAGATGATTTTATTTCCTTCAGATATATATCCAGAAGTGAGATTATTGGGTCATATGGTAGCTCTACTTTTAATTTTTTAAGGAACCTCCATACTGTCTTCCATAGTGGCTGGACCAATTTACATTCAGGGAAGACTTCTTAAAAGCAGGAATAATTGAGGAAAAACCCTTTCACATTCCCTCCTTCCTGATGCTTGGAACCAGATGTGATGGCTGGAGCTCCAGCAGTCATCTTGGGATCTTAATGAAGCCACTCTCTAAGAATGTTGGAAAAGAAAAGCTGGTGCCCAAGTCCCTTGTGATACCATGGAGCTGCCACATCTGCCCTGGACTGACTCATTCACACTCTTCTAACTGAGAGAAGAAGCACTGTTTGGTTCAGCCAGCCTTGTTTCGAATTTTCTCTTATCAGCAGCCAAACCTAATTCTAGTTGATGAGAATACCTCTATTATGTAATCATTGTAAAGATAAAATAGAGTAATTTATTAACATTCCTGGCATATAGCAGGCTCTCAGTAAAGGTTCATTCCTTTGCTGTTCTAATTGTATCCAGTTTTTATTCCCAGAACATGCTAACGTTCTTCTGACATACTCCCCTTTTCCCCTTTTCTCTCCCAATATGAAATCACAAAAGGACCTTCTCCTCCAGCTTCCAGTGGAACATTTCTTCCTGGTAATCTTAGCAGTCTATCTGCTGATATAAATTTCTCTTTCTTTCACCATTTTCTGCTTCCTGCCTTGAAGCCTAAGTTTCCACTGATTAACTGGGATTTCTAGACTCATATTCCTCTCTTAAGAATTCAGAACCATTTCTGATTTTCCAACAATTAACACAGAAATTTATTTTATATTTCTCATCAAGACATAATCATTAATCACTCCAAATAGCTCCAAATAGCTATCACACACTCAGACATATTTGTGCCTGAAGTTCTAATTTACAGCTTAAATTACCTTACAGATCAGATCTGGAAAATTCCCTGGTCAGAAGAAAGTCAGAAAACTTTATTCTCAATTTGGAAACCAGAAGAATACCGAAGTGCCCCATCTGAAGTACTGAAGATGCTCTACCTATCTATCTACTATGTTCTCTCAGTGGGCTGGGAATCTGAAACAATAACCAGGGCAGGGCCAACTTCTTGAATGGTGTGAATGAAATTAATTTAAACAGTCAACAAAGTGATTTGAGCAAATTTGAACAGTTGTTAAATTAAAAAGCAAAACCATTGTTTGAATTCAAACATGCTTCGATTTTGCTTGCAAATGCATATGAAATTTAAAAGGGGCTAAATTATGTTTACTATAGCATTAGTTTTAATATTGAAAAATTGGAAACAACTTGAATGTAGCAAGACATTCATAAATTATGTTATAACCATAGACATAACCATCAGTTATAACTGTATATAAAGTAGATAATAACAAGGGAAACTTTTGTGGTATGAGCAAAATGAAATACGCAGATGGGGTAAACAAAAAGGCCATTCTGTCCATCCTAGTCACTGTTATCTGCTGATTTTTCAAATACTCCCACATATTCAAAGAGCATTCTGTCACCTGTTTTACAACATTTCCCTCCAGCCTAGTTCTACTCAACCTTCCTGATGGCATGATTGTCCTGGTATAACATACATCCACTAACCTGGTCTACAGTTCTTCCCTTTCTGGAATTCCAATGATCCTCCATCCTTACGTTCAGGGCTTTTGTCCATTTTGAGTTAACTTTTGTATATGGTGTGAGATAGGGGTCGATCTTGATACTCTCAATGCTTGAAATTCTCTCTCCTCTTGGCGTTCAATGCTGGCTTCCCTCCAGTTTTCACCCAATCTCACATCACGTTCATTTTGTTTCTATAAAATGTGTTGTTTTCTTTTCTACAGGTCTCCGTTGTCATTATTGATTCAATTTTGACTGCCTTACTTGACTCTACGTTTGAGAGCAGAAACTTCATATTTGACTTTATTTCACCAAAACCTCTGACAGAGCCTGGAACTCTGTGCGTATTAATCCATGTTTATGTAAAAAACAAAGATGGCATCAGGAAAAAGGCCTGAAAGTAAAATATAGAATATGTGTATGTGTGTATGTGTATGTGTGTATGTGTGTGTGTTTACGTACATGTGTGCATACACACGGGTATATAGAGATAGATCTTGCCTTTTTTCTTGTATTTTTTATAGTAAAGATACATGGAAATAATAGGAAAACATCTGCATTTAAGGGGAAGAGGGAAAAGAGCTATCATTTTGACAAACAAGAAAAATAAATTACTGCGCTGATAACCTCACTAGATTGTGAGATCAAATGAAACCATGTAATTGAAAGTAAGTTTTATTCAAAGCACTTTACAAACACAATAACGCTCTAAACAAACCTCAGATGTTGATGTCCTTGTCATCATCTGGTAAACTCTGAAATCCTTTAGGGAAGGACCATTTCATGTGTATCTCCAGCACCTCACACCATGCCTGGCATCGAGCACATCCAAATTCTTTTGCAGATTCAACTAATATGTCCTGAGTAGCTACCGCATGTCATAGACTATAAGCACCTGCCATCGTGACCTACTGTGCAGCTGAAACAGAGAATAGTTTTGTAATGAACAAAATTAAATCTGCTGGTGTTCTTGACATGCTGTCCTTTCAAAAATTCAATTATGATGACCATGTAATATATTTCAAACAAGTTTTAAGAAAGGTGAAGAAAAACTAAGGAAATATTAGCAAACCCAAAACCTCCTAGGCATTTATAGAGTACCTACTCTAGATGAATTGCCCTAGAATCTGTGAGGAATAAACGGATGTATGAGACCTGCCTCCTGCCCTAGGAAAGTGCAAAAGCTAGTGGAGAGAGGGGTAGGCAGACACAGACACAGATGACTCTAACCCAAGGCAGGTGTGAGGAATGTTGGAAGAGAGGCTTGAACAAAATGACGAGATAGTTCAGGGTAGGGCAGGATTACAAAGAGAACATCATGTTATCTTAGGGAGGTTTCTGCTCATGCCTGCCTGTTGGGCAACTTAGGCTGGGACAGCTTTACAAAGAGATTGGAGCATCTGTGTGGACAGATGGCGGCCCCAGGAGTCATCACCGAATGCTGGGCTCCCGTGAAAGTGCAGGACAGGGCCTGAGTGTGGTGGGTTTTCCATTTCTTCTGGAATATGGGAGATAAGCACCACAGGGCAGAAAGGGAAGCTGGGGACCATCTAGTCCAACCTCCCACTTGACGCCTCATTATTTGTTTGTTTTTTCTATCTCTGAGTCTATGTCCACACTCAAGGATGAGTGTCTTTCAACTCCACCTTCCAGGAGAACCTTGGATTTTTTAAGTTACCTACATTTAAAGGAAAAGTTGAAGAAATGAACATTCAAAACATATATAACTCAAACAATCTGTTTTATCAAAGCAGATTGATCGTAAATCAGAATAGGTGCGGTCCAAGTCACACGCACGAGACAGGAACTTGGCAAGGACCCCATCTTGGCAAGCTGTCCTCCCAGGTCTATACAAAGTCAATATGGTAATTCATTTCCTGAAATTGCTTAATTCTGGTGTCTGTAACCAAACGGTTATTTATCTTCATGTACAGAAGCACGTCATTTCTGGTAAAACTGATATTTGGAAATCCAAGTTTACACTCAGGCGAATTGTTACTATACCATAGGACCAACCCCTTTACAAAGGGACATTTTTTAAACACTCTAAAATAGGACTTCATTGACGAAATGTTAAACATACTTTTTCACTCCCTTTCCTGGAACGCAGTACCTACATGGAGCTGGTATATCTCTACAAAAACCTTCCCACTGTGGTCAGCATATAATGCTTGTACTCAGGCAAGTTCCAAAACTCTGAGTGGTAAAAGTCTTCATGCGGCCAAGCCAGATTGATGGAAGTCAACTGTAACTTCCTTTCAAATTATAGTAATTAATAACAGATTTGTTTCCTGTTATTGACCCAGGCTTAAATGCAGGCTTGAAAAATAGCCAAGTAAGTCAGAAAGAGAAAAATAAATACCGTATGCTCACACGTATATACGGAATCTAAAACCAAAAAATGGTTCTGAAGAACCTAGGGGCAGGACGGGAATAAAGACGCAGATGTAGAGAATGGACTTGAGGACACGGGGAGGGGGAAGGGTAAGCTAGGACGAAGTGAGAGAGTGGCATGGACATATACACATTTATACAAATGTAAAAGAGATAGCTAGTGGGAAGCAGCCGCATAGCACGGGGAGATCATCTCGGTACTTTGTGACCGCCTGGAGGGGTGGGATAGGGAGGATGGGAGGGAGACGCAAGAGGGAGGGGATATGGGGATATATGGATATGTGTAGCTGATTCATTTTTTTATAAAGCAGAAACTAACACACCATTATAAAGCAATTATACTCCAATAAAGATGTTAAAAAAAAAAAAAAGAAAAATTGCCAAAACAGATTTACATGATGCCCTGAAAGAAAGGTTTCCTCTATGGCGTAAGCCTTGCTCCAGATTTCTGGCAAAGTGCATCTCAGCCGCCTTGCTCCAGCAAAGTGGGCCTACGCACACTGCAAAATAAACTCAGAAAATGTTCAGCAATCTGCTGGCGGAGGTGCTTGCTAAGTGAGCAGCTCTCCCCTCCGTTAGCTGAAGTGTGATCATTTCTCTGTTCACCTCATTTGCATTATCTCGTGGAAAATGCACAGCCTGGGACCATATTTAAAGCTATGAATTTATTAGACCTTGACAATGAGGAAGCAGACCCGGTATGGATCTTCAGGTCTTCCCTGAACACATGTTCACTAACACAGGACAGCATACAAATTACATGAAGATGTGGATGACATGCTTTATCTATGTGTAAAAGTCCATGCATTTATTTAATAAACACTTAACAACACTAAGAAGACTAGGTAAGAACCTTACCAAAGGTAGAAAGAAATAAACTCGAGGTAGAATGGCGGGCTGGACATGACAGAGTCTAAGAGAAATCGATGGGCCCTCCGGAGAGAAGTTGATTCTATCTTGGGCCAGACGATGGCTGGACTCTTCCTATATTTAATAGAAAATGGTGGGGAGATAATCTACCCGGCTGATTCTATAAACATCGTGCCTTCCTTACGCAAACATGAAAGCTTTCAAATGATGGTCTGCTTAGCAGAGATACAAACCTGTTGTTGTTTTTGTTGTTGTTTTACTAAAATTGAAAGTCTCTTTGGAAGAACCCGGGTGATGAGTTACACTGAAAACTCTTTTTTTCCAAAAAAGAAACGGAGATCTTCTTTTACGGAGATGTATGACATCAGACAGACTTCCTTACTCTCTACAGAGGGCTCACCTTTCTGCTGTAAGTTCAGGGCTGCAGGTGCTCTGATGATACGTACTTTCCCCTCTCTTTTGAGTAAGAAAATGACAGCTGGACCCAGCACAAGGCATTGCCATCTGTATCCATTAGAATAAGCCAATTTAATTTTTAGGACTTTCCAAGCCTTCAAAGCTACAGGCAAAGAAGGGAGGAAACCTGTGTAGACTTGCTTGGATTTCAGAAGTGATTTTTCTCTCTTACGTAAACTATTAAGATGATGGAAACTATGGACATCACTATATTTACTTCATAAGATCCTGTTTTGTAATTGTATTTGAATATATATTACAGAAAAAGGATACTGAAAAGTAGGGTGAGATGCTGCTCTGTTAGTGTTGGAACTGAAGAGACACGCAGTCCGCGGCAGCCTGGGCTTCTGTGGGGGGCTTGTGAATGTCAGAACGTATCAGGGAATCAGGAGCCATCACCAATCCAACATGCTGTCAATGTGGGAAGCTGTTCTGTGCTCCCTACAGAAAGGCACAAGCAGAGTCAATCAAATCGGGCTTTAATTAGGACACGGGTCAATCAGGAGACTAAATTCCAAGGCTAATTCTAGCACTGTCCAAAACAAAAACCAAGGAAAAAAAAAAAGCTCAATTAGATATTGTCTTCTTGTCCGGCTCTAAAACGGAAGCATCTGCCTAATTAGAAAAAGACATCATTCGTCCAAGACAAATGAGGAGACTCATCCGTGGACGGTGCATGCAAAAGGATGTGAGGAGGGTAAGAATTTCTATAACTCCCAAGAACGTGTTTGCAGAATCACACAGGCTCTGATGAAAGTCTCATTGCATCCTGCTTGCAGGGCTGGTGTGAAGGGAGTCATCCTTATCTTTAAATGAACAAATGCCAAGAATATCCCACCCAATAGCCTCTCTCTGCAGAGCAAGGAAATGTGTAATTTGGGGAACTGAAGGCACATTTAGCTTCCTCTTTCTGTGTTGATTATATTTTTCAAATTCATTTTTATTGACTTGGTCCAGCTTAAATTGTAATTGGCTTCAGAGAAGATAAAAATAGGTCTCATAACAGTTGTACTGAATTTTTTAACTGCAAAATAGAAAAATAAAATGATGCAAGCACATTGATTCAAGTGTGCCAGTTCCAGCCCACATCCCATCCCACATTCCATCCCACACATGTGTGGTTCAATCCAGGCTGCACACCTTTCATTTTAAGGTGCCCAGAAGATAATACATGTGACCGTATTAAGCAACTTATCATTTGGCTTGGAGGGAGTCATTTTACCAACATTACAGTTCTGCATTTTGGGTTTTTTTATTTTTATTGAAATATAGTTGATTTACAATGTTGTGTTAATCTCAGGTGTACGGCAAAGTAATTAGGTTATACATACATATATATAAATATATATATTCTTTTTTTACATTCTCTTCCATTATAGGTATTACAAGATATTGAGTATAGTTCCCTGTACTATACAGATGATCCTTGTTAGTTATCTATAGGCTTATCCTTAACTCCTAATTTATCTCCCTCTCCCCTTTAATATAAGGAAAACCAAAGCATGTAGTTGCACATTTAGCAAGAGTTCCTCACCAGGGAACATCTATTAAGAATCCACCTGCAGGTACGGCTCTATTGAGGACTCAGCAGAGCTCACCTGTGTCTGAGGAAGCTTAAACGTGTTCCTGCAAATCACATACCATGAAAGATCCTATTTTGTCCTCAACATTCAGTTTTCAAGTGCAGACTAAATTTGTAATGAAATATTTTACTTTTATCTACCAAAATATCATTCCCAGAAAATTCTTAAGAGGCAAAAAAGGCATATAGTTATTCAGATTCATTCATTTTTTTCCAGTTCAACTTACATTTTTATATTAAGATCGTAAGGCTTTATACTAATAAAATGACTCTGAGCTCAGTAATGCCTCTAGTTACCTATGATGTGTTGCTTAAAGCTCTTGCACTTCTTCCTCGTCAAAGATTTTTTTTTTCATCATTTGAGAGCAAGTCAGGGCAGTTGCTGTGAGTCAGGCCCCCACCCAGAGAAGGGCCTCACAGGTGAAAGGTTGCGGGAATGACGCAGTCTGCCATACAAAGGAAAATGGTCCAAATGGTCCACCCAGGAATATTTCTCCTTACCGTTTCCCAATCTCCTTTATAGCATGCAGCCCACTCCCTCAAAATACTTAGAAGGGAAACTATTCTCTCCCCAGTATTTCTGTGGAAGGTTGTTATAAGAAATCACCTGCCCTTGTAGGAACTCATGGCAGAGAATTCAACGCAGATTGGATTCTCCAAAGAGGATGTGGAAAAATTGTTCATCCTTCTTTTCTCCTCATCTCCAAGTCTTTCTTGCTCTAAGTGCCTCAATTTTCTTGACCTCTAATACACACCTCAAATACCTTCCTCAGCATACTCTAGAAAGCGATTCAACCATTCCATCCCTCCATCTTTACTTCTTCCAGAATATGCCTCAAGAGAATCCCTCACTTCTTTCATTCCAAGATTTTCACTTGCTCCTTTGACAAAAGTAGCATAACACCTGTGTCCTCTCCATTCCCTGTTTGGTGTAAAACGTTGCATATCCATGCCGAATTGGACAGTGTTTAGGTGTCAATGGAGCAACTCACAGCTACGCTCCACATGCAGCTAACTGCCCTGCCCTCCGGGACTGCCCAGCAGCACGGCCCTTAGGCTCCTCTTTGGAGGTGGCCAGTGACAGGGCAAGCAAAGACATCCCACAAGCACCAGCGCCCAGCTTTGTGTCACAAATAGCTCTGGCCAGCAGTGTCAGTGGTAAAGAGTTAACCAGACTGGTTTTGGGGGTTTGGGCTGAACGTGCAGGGAATGGTCAGTAGGTATCACAGTAGAATGGAACAAAGGGAAAGAGACACATCATGATAGAAGATTGTGCAGATCTTAAGAGAGCACCTGACCTATCTCTACTTCCATGGCTTCCATACTAGCCAACATCTATCTAGAGTGACTGTCGCTTAAAATAGCAAATGCCTAATTAAATATGTACTAACCCATCCATTTTCTCTCCACACTCTACCTCCTTCTCCCCTCCCCTCACATCCTGGAACCCCAGTGCTGTTGCTGATGGTTCTAGAACTTTCTTCCCACCCCTCCACCCTTCAGCAATGCATCCCCCCTCACCAACCACGGAGGCTGTTAGACACAGCTAAAGGGCACAGTCCTATTCCACCTCTTGAATGCACAAGAAAGGTGTCCTAAAGACACCTTAAGATGCACTGGCTAGCTGAGTGCATGTGAGACCAGCTGGGAAAGATATGCATGAAATATAGAAGGGAAGCACGTTTTGGAGAAGGTATCTAGGATCCAGTGGGAACCAGAACAAGTAAACATGTAGTAGCTTAACCAGCTCCAGAAGGCAGTTGAAGCAAATGAAGAAGACTGGGGGTCAGAACCGGTGATTAAACTATGGTTCCGAGTAGTCTGAAGTCATAATCCATGGACCGTTTGGGAAGTGTGATATGTGCCTGCATGAAGATGGCTTTCCACAATGACCATTTTCACCTCTTGGAGTTTAATTGGCAGATGACTTTTTCCTGGAAATTTTATTTTTATGTTTATTTCTGGTTCCTGATATCTGATTAAGAGCAATGAAATCAATCCATCTTAAATTGTGCTAAGGAGTGTTTAGCCCTCTGCTAGCCTGCAGTTTATCATCTGGGCCGTCTTTACCACACCAGCGACGGACATGGGGCTCGCTTTGCTGTAATGTTGCAGTTAAGTCCATTTTGATAAAGGGTAGAGCCCGTCATGAGCTCAAAAATGGAATGAAATTTGTGTTTTTGTGGTAAAATAAATGTCTTTTTTATCTTTTTAAGCCAGAGACTCTTTCCCCCAAACCTTTTAATTTGATTCCTTTCTGAAAAACTATCCCATTTTCTTTACTTCACTGGACGGTATTTTTATTTAAAAGTTGATGTAGGGGCTTCCCTGGTGGCGCAGTGGTTGAGAGTCCGCCTGCCGATGCGGGGGACACGGGTTCGTGCCCCAGTCCAGGAAGATCCCACATGCCGCAGAGCAGCTGGGCCCATGAGCCATGGCCGCTGAGCCTGTGCATCCGGAGCCTGTGCTCCGCAGCGGGAGAGGCCACAGCAGTGAGAGGCCCGCGTACCGCCAAAAAAAAAAAAGTTGATGAAGACACTTGTATTTCTCAACCCAAATCTTTGTCCTGCATCCCAGCAAGGGATCCAGTCCACTGACAGTGGTGGTCGGTATCTCCTCACATGACCCACTGCCCCCCACTCATTGTCAACAAAATTCATTGTCAACAAAACTCATGGAGACCATAGAGGTCCCACAGATTAACATTTCATTCCCTATAGAATGCAAGTACTTGAACTGAAGGAAACCAATCAAAGTGGATTTGGCCTTAAAATCCCCTTGAAGGAGAAAAACCTATCTACTATCTATTGATATTTACTTAGCGGTAGAAAATATTCCTTTAAATCAATCAATCAAACGACAACAAAGGAACTTCTTGGAGATGCATGAACTAAATGAAAATATCATTGGCTCTATGCTAATTTTGTAATTATCTCTAATTTCTCTGGACAAAATTAATTTAAATTTGTGTGTGTGTGTGTGTGTGTGCATGCACACACACATATAAGTCTCAAAAAGCCCCTGCAGAAGAAAAGAGGGACTTGAAGAGCCACGTGAAGCCAAACAATATTAGAAACAAACAAAAACAATCGGAAATTACTGGACTAGAAAAGGTGCACAGATTTTTGTCCTTTGCTTTTTCAACATTAAGTGCCACTCGACCTGCGTGATACCCAGTTCTGTTCTTTGTCTGCTTCTTACACAATCTCTTCCTGCTTAGCAGAGTACAGCTTCCATATGAAATAGAACAGAACAAGATGCAGATCATTCTGGCTCTGGGTCATGGCCGTAAGCCCAGGACTTCAGGTCAATGCCTGGCCAGGAGGGAGGGGTCTTGTCAGGCCCAGACATCGGGCCACAGCAGGCAGCCCTGCTGCCTCCCTGGCCACTCGACAGCCCCTCTGAAATAGAGTTATCCTGGAGAGTGACAGATGACCAGCCCTGGAGGCGACAGCCCAACGGTGCCTCCAAAGGACAGCTGAGCCTGCAGAGCGAAGGAAAGCCACAGCACCTAATCTGTGACCCGGAGAAGCTTCTTAGGGAAGAAGGGCAGCCACATTTCAGCTGGGTAATAGTTGGTCTTTGTTTTCAAAGTCGCCCTCAGGCTACCATGGTTTTACTTCTCCTTATTCTTGGGCTGAGCTCTGGCGGAACACCAACCATGCCCATTTCCTACAAACTGGCTTCAAGTGGCAGACGGTGTCTGACCATCTCAGCTGACGTCAGCTGAAGAACAATTTCTCTGCTAAGAAACTTGTGCCTTCCCGCTCTAGACCAGGAGTCGTGTTCCCTTTAGAATGTAATCTCTTTTAAGGAGGACATTGTCTCTTCTTGGGTCCATCTATTTTGACATAATAGACAAATGTTCATAAATATTTTAAACGGATGACCAACAAGGACCTACTGTACAGCACAGGGGACTCTGCTGAATATTATGTAACAACGTAAATGGGAAAAGAATTTGAAAAAGAATAGATACATGTAGATATATAACAGAATCACTTTGCTGTACACCTGAAACTAACACAACATTGTTAATCAACTAGACTCCAATATAAAATAAAAAGTTAAAAAAAAGAGTGTGTTATCCTTCTCCACTCATGGAGGACCCAGTTCATGGGTCATGAAATGTTCTGACAGCTGATAGATTATAATGATTTATAAAGAGAACAGAAGCTGGCCCTCAGGTGCAGGTAGCACATACAAAGTTAGTTGACTTTATTAGCTACTGGCACCTAGAAGCAACAGCTCTCCCGCTTCGTCCCTCCCCAGTTTGGCTCTTTGGCCGTTGATTTACAAACACTCTCAGAATTGACATCCCTTTGCTAACATCTTGCCTTCAACACATAAGATGAGACAAGTGGTCTAGTCTAATTCTCACTGCTCTAAGGCAATCCGTGCACTTATGTCTTTGCTAAAAATGTCTCCCAAAAGGCCCATCTAAAGAATCTATCCCCCAACTTAGACCCTATTAAATTAAAAAAAAAATCAAATCTTTGCATCCAATGTTTACGAGAGTTTCTACGTGAATCACTGAGACATAAAACCATACATTAATCATCTGTTACACACAACTGGGGAAGGGTCTACATGACACAAAGACAAATTGGTTAGTGTTACTTAGAAGGAAAAAAGTGATATGCTATCTAAGTATTTGGGACATAGAAAACACTTCACAAAATGTTGCTTTGTGTTATGATTTCTGTCCTAATTTTACCAGGTAAAGTTGATTTATTGAATAAAGGACAAAGCCGCTCACTGCTTTCCTCCCCAACGATGGTACACTAGCCTAGAGACAATTATGTTCTGTTTTTCAACTTTTGTGTATTTTGGCAAATGGATCACAGAAAAACCTTCATCATGCCATTTCACAGGTATCTCATAAGTTTTCTATATCCAGTGGAGATTGATGTGTTGTTTTATAACATGTATTGAATAGCAAAATAATACTAATTTTGTCCTTCCTGGTTTTAATAGATATAACTTTAAAAAAAAAAAACCTTGGAAATTTATCATATATTAGATTATTGAGAACTCGATTATCAGATTATTTGTTTTGAAAATATTAAGGACCTACCACCTCCTAGACACCAAAAAGTAAGAAGAAAAGAAGAAAAACTATGGTCTTTCTTCCACAAAATTCCCATACTACAAATGGCTAAGGACTACCTTCTCTTTTCCGTTATCTGACTAGTTAATGCTGGGTCCTTTCAGGAAAGGAAATGTTGAGAAAGAAGTCGTAGAAAACGGGCCCTGCCAGGAAGGCTATTGACCACCTACCTGTTAAATTGCATTGCTACCCTGAACTTTACAAAAAAAAAAAATAATAAAATAAAATAAAAAAGGAAGAGAAAAAAAATACCTTTGAATGAAATAAGCCACTTCCAATATGTCAGACAAACATAATGCATTTTGTTCACACCTTTTCTTGAAAGAAACTGGTTTCTAAGGTATATTTTTACACTAGCAATTCTTTTTTTTTTTTTTTTTTTGTTTGCGGTACGCAGGCCTCTCACTGTTGTGGCCTCTCCCGTTGCGGAGCAACAGGCTCCGGACGCGCAGGCTCAGCGGCCATGGCTCACGGGCCCAGCCGCTCCGCGGCATGTGGGATCTTCCCGGACCGGGACACGAACCCACGTCCCCTGCATCAGCAGACGGACTCTCAACCACTGCGCCACCAGGGAAGCCCACAATTCTTTTTAAGATCAGTAAATGCTGAGTTAAAAAAAAATCTGCAAAGTGCCTCATTCACATCTGGACATTTAGGGAGGAACGGGGTTGGTTGGACTCAGAAGACATTCAGCATTTTCTAAATGCACACTAGTTCATCACTTTCCTCAGGAGGAAAGGTGAAAGCTGGCTTGCATTTTTCCCTTGCTGGAAACATCGGTGTATTCATTGTCTGAATATAAAATAATAATGATTTATGATAATAGCATCCTCTCCTAGTGTAGAACCTATTGGCTAGAATCATATTACTAATGGAATCTAAGCTATTTTCACTTATTATTCATAGCAATACTCAGGTTCATCTCTAGGCAAAATGGTTAAATAGGCAAAACTTATCTTTGGTGACTTCCCCTTTGGTAGAAATTTCCCCTAGTGGGGAAATCTAGACCCATACTGACTAAGGTGTTTATAGCAAATGCAGCAAAACATTCGGTAGTACCTCTTTCAGAGATATTTGTGCACTAATAAGGAATTTTTAACGTTCCTGAAAAAGGTGAAGCTAAATTTGAGATTTCGGGTCCTCGTGGCCAGCCAAAGAAGGACTTTTTGGTCCAGAATTGCTCCAGGCAGCACCCTTAATGGTCTTCCATGCTTCTCTGTCAATGTCAAGGCTTACTCTTATAAAAACAGCAAAGCACTCCATTTTAAGCATAAATCTTGCTATTATTCGTAAGTATATATTAGGCAAAGTATTTCGGTTTGACGTTACAGAATGGCGCTTAGCAAAATGTGTACAATCTGATTATACAAGCAGCATTCCTATTCTCCGAGCATTTTCAAAATACAGAAGGCAAAACACTTAACATATTTTCTTTGTTTATCTAAAAGAAATTTCCCTGAACTGAGGAAGAGGAGAAACTCTGTAGACTGCAGGCAACCTCACTGGTCTCTTTATCTACAGACATCTTATGGATGCGAAAGGACAACAGACTTTCCATTGACTTGACTGCCAACTCAATTATCCATTCTTAGAGTCATTCCCAGAAAAAAGAGAGAGTAGAATGAAATGAATTTTGGACTAAGAACCAAAGTTATAAGTTCAAATCATGGACCTCCTGCTATGAGATCTCGAACAAATCACATCTCCTTGGGCTAGGATCTAAAATTCTCATCCAGATGGAGAACTAGATTTTTAAAATCCCCGCCAGCACCAAAAGCATCTTGAATTTAAGAACACAATATTAGACAAACATGAATAATAGTCCAGTTGAAACCCCAACTTGGAGTGACAAAGTATGGCTTTAAATATTTGAACTATTCGGAATAACGAATGGAATCCTTATTTCCTCTTTCCCATGTTCACACTCACATCTCTTACAGCCTTCCAATTATGATTCATTCAGAAGGAAAAAAACCCTTCTTCCTGATTTAGTGAAAAGCTCATTTTAAATGTAATGAGGGTCAAAGTTTCCTTTTCTGTATCGGGTGAAATTACATAACTAACTCCAGAAATAGGATTACAGATGGGCAAGATAATAGCATTTTCAATAATTAATGAGTATGGTTGTCTTGGTGGATGCAGGGAACACTTCATGCAGATCTGTATTTATTCTGTGGTCAAATATACGTCCAAATGAGACAGACAGCGTTTGAATTGTACATCATAGTGGGGGGGAAAGCCCTGTCAATTCCCCTGCTTGTTTCCACGAATTGCTTAATAACACTTAAGTGGCTTTTGAGAAATTGGATTTTCCCCACTTTTCCTCAGGCAGGAACCAGAAACAGGAAAAGCTCTAAATACAGTTAACAGGACCCTTTCCTTCAGACTATTTCCTGAAGCTGAATACAGATCATAGCCCAGATTGGTTCCTTTATTCTCATTTAACATCATCTTCAGAGGAACACTTTTTAATAATAAACTACTCTTTGAGTCTCTGACTTAAGTAGTGACTTTTGATTGGCTGGTTAGAACTTCCATGCTTTAGGAATTGTTCTCTGGAGGTGATGAAATGAGGAAATCAATGCTCTTATTTGCGTTTATAGTCAGTGTACAGAGTGAATTGGATCGTCAAACACCAGAGACGAAAGGATATTTTAGAATACCGTTACTTAAGGAATGCAATTTTAAAAGGGCTAACCACATCTAGGCAGATGTTACTCAAACTATTCCTACATGTTCTGAAATGAGTGATTAATGTGGAGAGAGTCCATCCTCAACAACTTTCTATAAAACAGAAATTGTCATATGTGTCTCTGTTCCCTTGCTGTTTAATTTGTGCAGAACGAGGTCATCTGATGACTCAGAGCGTGGCTTGGAGTCACACGGAACCCGGTTGGTCCTGGCTGTGGGACCCTGAGCATGAAGCTTAGCTCATCTAAGCCTTAGTGGCTTTTCTATCAAATGGAATCATAAGAGTCCTTCCTCCGAGGACTGTAAGGAGGATGAACTAATGTGACGTGATGTCTGACTATGGCAACATCATAGGTAACATTATAAATAGTAGCTGTCATAATTATTATTATTATTATTATTATTATTATCAGTACTACGTAGTAAGTAGATACTCAATAACTGTTGATGGAGGGAGTTTTTGAAACAAGTTTTCAGAGATCTTCACTCCCTGGTCTGCCCCTGATATCTCTCCCATGGTCCGTCTTCATGCCCACTGACTTTGGGTATGTGTTTAGAACTTGGTAGTCCAAATCAAGACCCCTGTCTCTTCCTTTTGGACCTTTGGGTGTTCGTTAACTGTACACACTCCTCCAGCCGGATTCAACCTGCAGAGCCCTTCTCCATACTCATCCCATAAAATTAACCCTTCTCAGCTGGGCTCATATCTGCAGTCCTTAACCGTGGACCACTAGATTTAAATCCCACTTTGATGTGAACTCCTTTTGTGCTTAAATCCGGATAGAGCTCAACCTTTTCCCCTGCAGGGTAGGAAAAGGCTGGATTTCTCCAAGAATCTAGAGATGTCACAGGGAGAAAGGGAAATGGGTGCTGGAAAGAAAAACCATAAGTATCCACCAGATTATTTATCCAGACCCAGCTCACACAAGAAAAAGAAATTGTAGCAATGTATGGTGTTAGATATTAACCAGACTTAGTGCGGTGATCATTTTGCAATATGTACAAATATCGAGTCATTACATTGTACACCTGAAACGAATATCAGTATAATTGGCATGTATGTCAGTAAAAATGACCCAGCTCAAATTTTACTTCTTTAATGTAAATTCAATTCATCTCCATTAACAATCATTTATCTCTTGTCCAAACGCCAATTACATTTTTTTTTTTTTTTTTTTTTGGCCACGCTGCACGGCTTGTGGGATCTTAGTTACCAGACGAGGGATTGAAACTGCACCCTCAGCAGTGAAAGCACGGAGTCTTAACCACTGGACCGCCAGGGAATCCCCCATGCCTATCTTTCTGATAACGGTTGACACATTGTGCCTGTCGAGTGTCATTTCTACAAACTCCAAAGCCAGAGTCTACATTACACGATTCTTTGTATTTGCCACCTGGTGTGCCACGATAAATAGTGTTTTATAAATGTTTATCAAAGGAATAAAGTAATAAACTTCCTAATGGAAGTATTACAATCAATAATATTTTCATTATAATAACTGGTTATTCCAGCCTCTTTCCCACCATTTTTACCAGTTATTCAATTTTTCTGTCAGCCACTTTCTCTAGAGAAAGAATAACCTTAAATAATCACTTGCAAAACTTGAATGGTTAGGCTAAAGCACAGGTGAAATTTATAATACTCTCACCTAAGGGCATATATCAAGCTAGAGCTTGTTTTCTTTCTCTTTTTCTCACTGTCTTCCCCAAAGAAAAATGCAGTAATTTAAATGTGTGTATTACTAAGTAAAGGACTGTGGCTGTAAGTCAACCAATAACCACAACTACAACTCTAAAAAATTCTCCAGGTCGTCTCATCTTAGTGGAAAGGAAAAGAGAAAGTACCTGTATAATACTTCTAGTAGACAAAATGTCTTCCTGGGAACAAAATCTCTCCCACACTCAAAGTCTACTAACTGTAGGGCAGACCAGGGAGACAGGTGGCCACAGATGGAGGGAAAGAAAGACTAGGGGAGCACCAAGGACTGAGGCTAGATGTGTTGTCCCATAAATGAGCTACTGTTCTTCCTCCATCATGAACAGACAGTATGTCCCAAATGGTTGGGACAGTGAGAATTAATACGGGAGAGAACGCAGGATGTGTGGAGGAGACGAGACCAAAAGAGACAATTTGTGTAACTAAAGGTTATCTTCCTTAATTATCATTACAATTAAAGGTATAAAATGTGCCAAATTTAACTACAAAATGTCCAAAGGATTTAGGAAGTCATTGGTCTATCTCCCTACCCAATGCTGAAATAGTCAACAAACCTTTACTTTTCCCTTTAAAATAAACATCAACTGGATCTTTCAAAGGTCTTGAGGTAAACATTTAATCATGAGGGTGTGTTTTGCATTCCATCTTGCCTATAATCGTTTGAGCAGAGTAACAGCACTCGAAAAGTGTGTTTGAATGGATGCACTTGACAATTAACACACTAGAACGTGTTTCCTAAGTTGCACTGCAAATCATTACAAACATTTTGAATGACTTTTCTCCACAACTGAAAACTCTGTATACTGTATTTTACAGGTCCTTCCCTCACTCTACTAGCCTGGGAGCTTGCTGTAAACAGTGTGAGAGATAAATAGACAAATCAAAGTTTGTCTAGGAAAGTTACTGTTTCAGTATCATCACAGCAACACCTGTTAACATAGGTTACTTCTAGATCCAGGTCCTCCAGGTCTCTGGAATGATGTTTTTTATTCTTTATATTCTGGGAGTACAAGATACCATTCTATTAATATTCTCTATTATGTATTTCAGTATAGTAAATGTTATCAGCTTAATTGACTACATAAATTCCAGGGAGGAGAAGAGAGAATGAGAATTTTATGGGAAGTTTTGTGTTGTTATTCTTTTTAAATTATTTACAAGGCTAGTAAAATATATGCCCAATGTTTTGATTTCAATCAGAAACAGACGTTTCCACTCATCACTGCTTGTCAGTATTTCTTAGTGCAGTCAACTTTACAGAATTTCATCCCATTTAAAATTATCTTATCTTACAAGTAAAAGTGACAGCTCTGAGTGAAATAAAGACATTTTCTTGAGTAGCAGTAGTAATTATTTCCATTTTTCATTAAAGTAATCCATTCAGTAGTAAAGATTAGAGAAAATTTAAATTATGAAATAAAATTGCCATTAAAGCAGCAATGAGCTAATGGAAGAAAGTACATGAACAAGATGAATATGAATACTTTTGAAAATTAAAAGAAGCAAGTAATGGATAAACATTAATAGCAAATACTTTGCATTTCCAAATACCTTCTATCTAAAAACCTAAGACTGGAAGGCAAATGAACAAATAAATATAATGCAAAGGAAGAAAGGCAAAAGAAGACAGGATTCTCTTTAACCTTTAGCGAAAAGCCAAAAGAGAAACAAAGATTCAAGGCATTTCTTTCTGCCTCACTCTTCACCTTTTGACGTTCTTCTGAGAAATGAATTTTCTTTGAAAATATTTTTCTCTCTGTGCGTTTCCTATACTCCACGCGTTCCCTTGGATCATAGAGAGAGACAGGCCTGGTGTGTTGGGACCAAGATGATAATGTGTGCGTATTTTGGAAGGAATACACTCATTTCTCGCCCTGCTTCATTTTTCCTCTTTCTATGGTGTTTCTGAGTAGAGGGCAGAGAAAGACAGAATGGGAAGGTGGGAACTAAAAATTCCTCCAGTCCAGCTCCAAGGCCTCGGGAAACTTCATGCAAGTAACTTAAACCCATGCGAAGCTCATCAGAAAACGGACGGGAGGTCTGGAAACTAGAGCGTCTGCTGGTCATGCCAGGTGGTAGCTCTGATACCTCAGTCTTTGTGTGGCATTTTCTCCACCAAGACATGCCTTTACTACTACAGTAAACTGTGGTTGTGCTTTTCCCCACAAACTAGAAATTCTGGAAAAATCTTAATCCCGGCTTAATTTAAAAACAATACCAAACCAGGAATCTGTTGTTGTTTTTTTTAATTTGAAAATTCTCATCAAGTTTATAGAAGTTTTCTCCATTCTTCTGGGTATATTCAAGGGAAAGAAAAATAAAGAAAACAGTTCCCAGAGCAAAAGGCAATGCTGTTTCTGAGCATACGATCACATGTTACACCACCCCGTGGCCATCACAAAGCACACGTACTGTCAAAGCACATGCACACGCAAAGCCACATACAAAGTCTGGCTTTGCTCCCCCCTCCCCCCTCCCCCAACGGTGACAGAGACGCTGCTCAGAGACCCCCATGACAGGCACTGTGTCAGACATAAGAGTCAGATTTCTCACATCCAGGCTTGGGAAAGTCAGCTAACTTCTCTAGGCTTAAATTCCCTCATCTGTAAAATGGAAATTAAATTAGATAATGTGGCCTGGCACCCAGTCAGTGCTCAGCAACTATTCTAAATTATTTATTAACTCTAGCCAGTGATCTTTAAGACAAATGGAAGGAAAGGGGTGCCTATTCATAATAAAGAGCCCAGTCTGTTTTAGAAACAATTTTTAGATCACAACACATTTAAATGAGCAGTTGATATCCCTGAGCTCAAAAGGAAACTACATGTAATCATTCTACTGCAGAATCAGGTAGAAGGAGACATGCGGGTAGGGATAAGTCAGAACTTGAATTCATTCTGAATTTTCCCCAGAGTCTCAAAAACCTATAAGTCTTCTGCACAGCAAAAGAGACAAGCAACAAATGAAAAGGCAACTTGTGGAATGGGAAAAAATATTTGCGAATCATATATCTGATAAGGGGTTAATATTCAAATTACGTAAAGAACTCATACAACTCAATAGCAAACAAACAATCCAGCTAAACTATGGGCAGTAAATATTTTTCTAAAGAATACACACAAATGGCCAACAGGTACATGAAAACATGCTCAACATCACTAATCACTAGAGAAATACAAATCAAAAGCACAGTGAGATATCAGCTCACAGCTGTTAGAATGTCTGTCGTCAAAAAGACAAGAGATAATAAGTGTTGACGAGGGTGTGGAGTAAAGGGAACCCTTGTGCACTGTTGGTGGGAATGTAAATTGGTGCAGCCATTATGGAAAAGAGTTTGGGAATTCCTCAAAAAATTAAAAATAGAACTGCCATATGACCCAGCAATCCCACCTCTAGGTACATATCCAAAGAAAATGAAAACAGGATGTCAAAGAGATACCTGCATTCCCATGTTCATTGCAGCATTATTCACAATAGCCAAAATATGGAAACAACCTAAGTGTCTATCAATGGATGAATTTTTATTTTTATACAATGTCATATTAATCAGTCATTACAAAGAAGGAAATCTTGTCATTTGGGACAACATAGGTAGACTTTGAGGGCATTATGTTAAGTGAAAGAAATCAGACAGAGGAAGACAAATACTGTATGATATCACTTATATGTGGAATCTAGAAAAGCCAAATTCATGGAAACAGAGAGTAGAATGGTGGTTACCAGGGGCTGGGGAGGGGAGGGAGAGGAATAAGGAGATGTTAGTCAAAGGTACAAACTTCCAGTCATAAGATGAGTGAGTTCTGGGGCTCTAATGTAGAGCGTGGTGATTATAGTTAACATAGGGTATTACATACTTGAAAGATGCTAAGACAGTAGATCTTAAATGTTCTCACCACAAAAAGGAAATGGTAATTATGTGATGCGACGTGGGTGTTAGCTATGCTATGGTGGTAACAATTTTGTAATATAAAAGTGTATCAAGTCAACTTATTGTACACCTTAAACTTAAACAGTGTTATATGTCAATAAAGGTAGGGGAAAAAACCTATGTGTCAATGGACTTGAGGATATGGGGAGGGGGGAAGGGTAAGCTGTGACAAAGCGCGAGAGAGGCATGGACATATATACACTACCAAATGTAAAATAGCTAGCTAGTGGGAAGCAGCCGCATAGCACAGGGAGATCAGCTCGGTGCTTTGTGACCATCTAGAGGGATGGGATAGGGAGGGTGGGAGGGAGGGAGACGCAAGAGGGAAGAGATATGGGGATATATGTATAGGTATAACTGATTCACTTAGTTATAAAGCAGAAACTAACACACCATTATAAAGCAATTATACTCCAATAAAGATGTAAAAAAAAAAAGAAGGAAAACCTATGTGTCAATCCCTCAGATTTTTCCAATGCCTATGGAAAACTGCAGTTAGAAGCAACATTATCTCTTTTAGATGCAGAAGCTACCATAAGAGCTACTCCACCGAGAAAAGCGTGAGGATTGCGTGCATTCAGCTCCTCTCTCACACACCTATGCAACCTCGGGCAGGCCACTTAATCTTTTTAAGCAAGCGTCTGCTTTCACCATCTGTAAAATTGTGATTTTAGCTGGATCTAGTTCGTTGGTGGTTTCTAAGAGTCATGTAGGCGCTAATGCTTGGCAAGTGGTGGGCTTAAAATAAAGATTGGCTGTTATTTATTAATATTATTCTCTCCTAAATTAAAAACATTAGCTGGACTGAGGAAATATGTCCATAATGAGGTCAGTTTAGGTTGCCACACTTGGCCCCAGCCTGCCCATCCCTAGAGCGGCCATAGCAGCCCTATGACCCGCACAGCACTATTCTCAAATGAGAGAGATTAATTGCTTTCTCTGAAATCTGAGCAAGGAGTGAGCTCCTGGCTTTAGGTTATAAAACCAACTCTCGTCCCCTCCATTTCAGTCCCACCCTGACCCCTCCCTCAGATCCTTTCCCTTTCTTGCTGAAGTCTACCAGCCGGGAAAATATGGAGTCACCATTCCTTCAAAGTGATTGGGGAAGAGCTGCAGCTGGCAACCATGTTATCTTTTAGCAGGTGACCTGAGTCCGGAGGCGACCATCATTTCAAACTAGCCAGGAGAGGGAGAATGAGAGAACGATAATGTTAGTCAGGTAGCCGTTTCTACCTTATCAGCCCCAGCAGACGCAAGCGTGCACTGACAAATACCATACCAGAGGGTAGGATAAAAGTGGAATTAGAAAATAGCTACCTTCAGGACATTCTGGGCTTCCAAATTCGATATACAATTGTAATATAGATAATGTGGAAAAACAGATAATAAATACAGCTTTTAATTTAAACATGACCTTCAAAGAGCTTTTCCCTTAGAAACACAAATGAAAGGCCCCAAACCTTTGAAAGAGAGATGCAAACAATAAGTATCCTCCCTGGACCCCTACCCAGAGCGCAGGGCACACCCCAGACGGCTCTTCCCAATAATGGGCTTGTAGTGGTGCTTTTATCACATATTATCGCACATTCTAAAGTTCTTTATCACATTGGAAAGATATGCTTCCTTTACCACGTTTTATCTCATTCCAAAGGTATCTTATCAATATTCACTGGGCGGGCGTATTTCTAAATGACAGCACAGAACAGTGCATGATAAACGGGAACGTTGCTGCCACTCTGATCGGTGGGAGAGATAAAGAGAAAGTGGCCAGCCAGAAACATCAGCTGGGTTCGGCTGAAGTGTCAGGATCTTCTGTAACGTGGCAGGAATGATGTATCACCGAGCCCGGGGACTCCCAAAGACGGAGGGGACCAAGAAATGAAAGGTCGGAGTGGCCCGAGTTTCCTGCAGAAGCGGCTTCTAACTTCAGCCAAGTGGGAGCCGCTTACTGTCCTTGAGAGGCGAGGGAGGCTCTGCGTTAAACTGTCCGCTCCTTAAGCCATATTTTATGGGCACCAGAGCTAGAGCATTTTCATTGAGCTGAACTACGTGCACGACCCTCTTAAGGATCAGGGAGGCCCTTCCCACCACGACATTGAAACAGAGACTGTTTCTGCTCCTTAGCAGTTTGTAAATCACACGGGAAATCCTGAAAGGACGGAGTCCCCTCCCATGACCCTGATGTCTCCATCGCTCCCTTTGCCCTGCCCCATCCCTTTGGTTTCTCTTCTGAAATGGATCATTTGCGTCTTGTGTAGAAAGCTTTCCACGGGATAGGAAGGGTAAGCATGCAGCTTGCGCTCTCAAACAAGCATTCAAACATGCAATTGCTTTACTCATTTCCAAGAATACCGCAAAATAGGCTTTTTAAACAAAATTGTATGAATGGTCTGGTTAAGAAAGATGGTTACACAGAGGAATTAAATTCCACCAGATATAACAAGACACACATTCTCATTTCTGATGTTAAGACCCAGAAGCGTTCTCCAATGAATCAAATAAAAAGATATAAACTCGATCTGTAAGAAGTAAGAGGAATTTGATCCTAATAATGAATATATTATTTGATCCGAAAGGAGATGAAGTGATACCATTCAGAAAACTTCCTAATCTTATCAGTCAAGCCCCTGGACACCAGGTGCAAAACCAGCCCGAAAGCTGTCAGGTTACAGATGACCTAGGAGGCGGGTCAGTGACCGCAACAGACACCAGGAGCCCTTTTGCTGGACTGCGGACTTGCAATTCACAAGCAATTGAGTGGAAATGACTTCCTCTCTGGGGCAGCTGAGCTGGCATAACACAGTAACGAATGCTGTGACTGGGTTAGCTGAGTTGTTTTGAAAACAATGTTAATGGTGGCAGGGTGGCAGGGTCAAACCCCATATGGGCTCATTGTCTTTGGAGAGGGAGAAATGGTAAACATGGCCAGGTTGGCTTCAGGAGTGAACGTGTCAGGTCACATGGGGACCCAGCACCAAGGGTTCAACCAAAACCCATCAGTACTTCTGGAAAAGCAGTCCAAAGGGCAACCTCTCCACCTAATGATGCCCAATAAGTATGACCCCTGAAAGGAAGACACAAGATTATGATAGCACCTCGTCAACCAAGAATCCAGGAGGACAGGAAGATGATCTGATTTCACTGTATGTTGTCAAGGGGCTCAGAGGAAAGAAAGTTGGGAAATCAGGGCCAGAAGTACGAGGGCTTTAGGAAGAGAGGGTGGTCTCCCCCAAATAATGGAACTGATGGAATAATCACAAATAACCACAAAAGGGAGAACAAGAAGAATGATCTTAAAAGGCACGAGGAGCTCCAGAGAAAGGAGACTCTCCCATGGCTACCCCAACAGTCAGTAAAACTCTCACCTCGGGGCAGGGGGGCCTCCCCAACCCCCAAACCTAACACAGCCTCACTGCTCTATCGTTGAACTGCGCCACCACTTCGCAGGATAAAACAGTCTTAAGAGACATGGCTCTTTCCTTTTTGGTCTGCATTCTAAGCGTAAGGCACAACTGCCGTTCAACATGTAAGTGGACATTTGTGAATAAATGCGAAATTCTAAATTAACTTATCTTTTTCCCAGTTTCATTTTTGCACCATTACCAATTAAAGATTAACTACCACCTCTAAATAGGGAGTTGGTGAGTCAGCTCCTGTAAAACAAATTATTTCGACAGCAGCAGCATCAAAGAGCTGACAGATAAGCATCACCACTAGTTCAGAATTCAACCCTTTTCTATAAATATGTTTAGATCCTGCCTTCCTGCCAGGCTGCTGTATATACCAAACACAATCCTCGACTCCGTTCAAAAAATGAGAAGATGGAAAGGGACCATCTTTTGTTAATGATTGGCTGGCTGACCAATCATTTAAAAAGTTAGGTTGGATCCTGAATGCTAAGCATTTCTCCAATAAACACTCACTCTCAGAAGGCCATTCTTAAGAATGAAAGGACAACTAACCAGTGGAGAGGTTAGAAAACAAGCAGGGGCTATAAGGGCTCAGGATTGAGATTTGACAACCAAGCATGAGAAATCTGTTAATTACGTCTATGAAAAAGTCAGTAATTCAAACCTCAGTTTCTCTAAAGGATTACCCCTATCTTCAGCCCTACAAATAAACTCCCTGATGTTTTTCATAGCTTCTGTGATCAAGGTGTATGACTGTTGCAAACAATACAATTACTTCTCTCAATCCTGGGCCATTTAATGGTACCACCATCAAGCTAGAGGAGCACCACTTCCAAATTCCACAGACCTTTAGGATGAAGTCCCAGAGAGAAACACCAACAGAAAAGTCGAGACATGTACACCTCTATCTTTTTAATACTATTATTGGAGTAGACTTGATTTACAGTATTGTGTTAATTTTAGGTGTACAGCAAAGTGATTCAGTTATATATATATATATTTGTCAGATTATTCTCCATTATAGGTTGCTATAAGATATGGAATATAATTCCCTGTGCTCTACAGTAAATCCTGCTGCTTATCTATTCTATGGATAGCAGTTTGTATCTGTTAACCCCATTCTCCTAATTTGCCCTTTCCTCTTTTGGAAATCCTAAGTTTGTTTCCTGTGTCTGCGACAGACACGTGCGCTTATAAATGGAATCCGTGATTTGATAAATATTCTTCAGATTGTTTTCCTTGAGAACATATTTCTAGCTCTGACTGATGAGGAAAAAGTAGAAAAGGTCAACAGAGAAAGAGATAATGCTGACATGTCAGAGCATTCAAATAATCAACTTTCAAAAAAAAAAACCCCTGGGTTTAATAAGGAAAATGAGAAATGTAGTTACGCTCTCTCTGTTCTATTATAAACAGAAGAATGATTTACTCTCTCAGCATCCTAATGACCGCCGTTCACACACCTTGACAGAGTGAAGCTTTGCACAAAGGACTCAGCCTGGGGAGCCTCACTGTTCACATTGAACCATCTTTTTCATCAAGCCCTTCCTCCAACTCATGGTGTCACACCTGAATTCTCCCTCAGCATGACTCCAGTCCCTCCTGGGAACATGGGATTGTTGATTTGATGTTCAGGGAAAACAGACAAGGAGCAGAACGGTTGATTCTGGGGCTGACATGCTATACGGTGAAGTTTCATATTTGCAAGCCTTTTCCCGACCAGCCCAACCTGAAGTCCCGGCTCTCTTCCTTTCTCTCCACCAGCTCTTATCTCAAACGTTCACTAGGTACTTGCCCTAACTGGTAGGGTTAGTTGTCTATTTATGTAAACTTATCATGCTGTCAGAGTAGAAGGTAAACTAATAGACACAGGAGCCATTCAAATGAGATAGCGTGATTACTGTCATATATTTCTGTAACTCCCCGCAACTTCACTTAACACAATAGCTTGTATAGTAAATAATCAATAAATCTGTTGGTTAAACGTATGTATGTAAGGTATTTTGTTGGAGAGCCAAACCTTCACTACTCAACTACAAAGGCATTTATATTAGATGATCTTTAAATTTATTTTGAGCTTTAATGGCCTATGATTCTTACTCATTAATTTGCAATCAAATGTTATACTAAGGTTTATCTTTGGTGGTATAAGAAAAAAAATGGCTGAAAAACCCAATAAAGTCTGACAAACAAGACTCGTGGAAAATGATTGAGTAAAAGCTTTCTTTTCTCTCTTTCCTTTTTTCACACTTCAAGTACATCTATTTGATTCAAATTGATTACTTAATTATAAATCCTTATTCATTTTGATAACTCTGTTTCCTTTGGTTGCACTAAAGCAAATTATATTTTTAAAAAATATAGGCTGTGATTCCGTGCCTGAATCACTGAAGTGGATTTCACTCCACCTAATTAGGGACAAAGTCAGGATTCAGTTACTGATTTATTTCCCCAAGACCCACAACCTTTTGAAAATCTTACAAGGTAGAAAATACCTAAATGATTCTATTAAATTGGCTATTCAAGTCGCCAGCTGTCCTTTACCCACATCTGATAACTCATTCATAACCAATTCAATAAATATTTACTAAGAGGCTATTATATTTCAGGCAATGTACTCCACACTAGAGTCAAGAAAAACTTATAAACTAGGTTACGATTCAGGAGAGGTAGGCAGAATGATACAAGCAGCCATGACTCAGCAGTCACATGATAGAGAAGAGCAGCAGACTCTCCTGGTCTCAGGAATATTTCCCTAAGGAAGAGTATCTTCCCGAAGGAAAAGATACCAGCTGAAATCTGAAGAATTAGCAGAATCTAGCAAGAAGTGATAGCTTTGTCAAGGGATACTCTCTAGTCAGAAGGAACTGGTCATATAAAAGGAGGAGGTAAGAAAGAACATGTTGTTAGGGAACAATTTTAAGCTGGACTGGAGTCCAAGGGTGTAGAGTGGGGAGAGGTGGAAGGAAAGGAATGAAGGGAAGAAAGAAAGAAGGAAGGAAAGAATGAATGAATGAAAGAAAAGAGGGAGGGAGGGAGGGAGGGAGGGAGGAAAGAAAGAAAGAAAGAAAGAAAGAAAGAAAGAAAGAAAGAAAGAAAGAAAGAAAGAAAGAAAGAAAGAAGAAAGAAAGAAAGAAAAAGAAAGAAAGAAAGAAAGAGACAAAGGAAGGAAGGAAGGAAGGGGGGAGGGAGGGAGGGAAGGAGAAAGGAAAGCAGAACTAGAGAAATGAGTATCAGCCGTGGTAAGATCAGGCCAGGATCTTGTGAGCCATATTAGGAAGTTAGGACTTTATCTTCTGGGTAATGGGAAAACCCATTGAAGTGTCCTAAGATACAGGAATAAAATGATCAAATGGTATGAAGCTGTAGTGTAGAGATAGTGAAGACTTGCCCAAGGAGAGCAGTTAGGAGCATGAGAAGGTGGTGTGACCTGGGCAAGGACAGTTCCTATGGAGATAGAGAGAAGTGGTCAGCCTTTCCAGACATTGAGGAAACATCTAGAGGAATCAGTGATTGGTTGAATATGGGGAGAGCAGGTGGAGAAATCAAGGATAAGGCCCTGGGTTCTGCCTTGGGTACCTGGGCAAATAACATCATTCACTGTGACAGAGAACACAGGAGGAGAAGTGGGGAGAGCAAGGAGATAGGTTGAGTTTTTGTGGTATTGAGTTTGATGTACTTGTGAAACATCCCAGTGGGAAGTGACTGGTTGGCAACTGGCTGACCAGACAAGGGCTCAGACTTGGATCAGACAAGCTCTGACTTGGAGATGGGATCTGGGAATCATTAACATATAAATGGCGACTGAAGTCATTGGAGACAGAAAGAGGAAATTAAGAGGAGAAGGCAACAGGGACAAAAACCTAATTAAAAGTAACATTTAACAGTGTTTGGGGAAGAAGAAGTGAAAAAGCTGACTGAGTGGGAAGAGCTGGAGAAGTAGAAGGAAAACTGAGTATGTTCTCATAAAGGCAAAGAAAGAGAATGGTTCGAGAAGGAAAAAGAGCCGGACAGTGCCAAGTGCTACTAAGAGATGAAGGTTAAATCACAGCCATTGGGTTCAAGGGCAAAGAGGTCACTAGAAGCCTTGTTGAGAGCAATCTAGTAAAGAGATGATTAAAAGCCAAATGGTAGAGCTTGCCTTTCAGACCTCTCCACAGGACTAGCAATGGCCACCCACCGTCTCTCCCACGAGTTTTCATTGGCATCTGGGTTCTGCCTTCTCTTCCATCCTAGACGGTTCATTTCCTGGATTCTTTTCTCCTGCCCATGCCCACTGAGCATGGGCACTCTCCAAGGTCCAGCCTGCAGACTGCCCTGCTCCTTCCTCCCTCTCCCCTCCCCAACCCCTGTCAAGAACCCCATCCTCACACCTTCGTCACTTCCGTGGCCAAACCTTATCTCCTGCAGCTGCTTTCCCAAGCCTCTGGCTCCCTCTGTCTCTCGCTATGTCTCTGTGTCTCTCTTCTCTCCCCATCCCTCTCTCTCCACCTCTGGAAGAGACTCCCATGTACTTTGCTTCTGTAACTTCATCAGCTGAAAACCCCTTAAACTCAAGGTAGCCTAACTGAACTCTGCACCTGCACCAACCCCCTCTTCCCACCTCCCAACGCCTCTGTTCCTCCATCTCCCTATCTCTCACTTCTCTTTTGGTCCCTGAGTCCAATCTGTGAAGAGATCCCATCTACCTCATGTGCCCAGTTTTGCTCACTTCTTTCCCCATCTTCCATCACACACCCGCCATTCATTGGGGCTTAGGCCATTCTTACTCTTTGCCAACAGATCTCTAATCGGTCATCTTCACAGTCTGTCTCTTCAACAGGCTGTATATTTTGGAGGACAGTCCAGCTCCACTCATGTTTCTGCTGCTTAGAAGCATTCACACCTCCCCATGGCCTGTTGAATTAAGTACGAACTTCCCCGATGTCCTTTCAGATCCCTCCATAACTTGAGACTTTACAGCCCACCTTTCCAGTTTACTGTTCCTCTACCTGCTCTAAGTCCCAAGCAAACTAAACTGCTCACCTTTCAAGGAATTAAACCCACATTTCTCATCTGGCTCCTGCCCACCAGGTTTTCTCTCTGGAAATCCTTCTATTCCATGAGGACCATCTCCAACCCCATCCCACCACCAACTCCTCTCCACCAACATGTCCTTCCCACCCCCCCAAAATTCCTCATAGCATTTCTATTGTACTTCTTTTGTGGCACTCACTGCTTTGGGGGTTCTTTTTTTTACCTTAATTAAAATCATTTGTATCTCAGAATTATCACCCTGTACTGAAGTCCAAGATTCCTATAGGACAAATCCATGTCTGCTAACCCGGGGCTTTGGGTGGGTAGTAATTGTCTGTTGGCCTGAATTAATGAGATTCCATTGCACATGTGTAAGCATTTGTTAATAAGAGTTAACTTTTTTCTTTTCTAGTGGCATCTAGAACAGAGGTCCCAAACTGGCAGTTAGAAGCTGAATCTGGCCCACAGATGTGTTTTGTTGAATCCACAGTTATTTTTTTAATTGAGTCAACATTTTTCAATGGAATATTTTACATAAAATGCCAGATTTTCTGCTTCTCTAAAAGTAGAGCGTTCTGGCAACAGTGAGCCTGTACTCACGTCTGAGAGGAAATGACTGAAGTGGGGGCAGGCCACTCCCTTTGGATGGAGCGTGTACACATCACCTCACACAATTCCCCAGTGCTCCCTGGTCCACTGCCTCACTGATGTTACCAGTGCCTCCCCTGTGGGCATTAGAGTTCCCAACCCCTGGTCTAAAGTCCTTGCAAGGGCAGTCTATAGTACCTACGTTGACCCATGTTACTAGCCCAGGACTGTCCCTCGAATCAAATTTGAGGGGTACATGAATCGGACCATGGCATTCCTTTCCCTCCTTTCAGTGCACCCCACCTCCGCCCACAATGCCCTCGGGTCTCCGTGTAACGAGCCATGCTCCTTTCTCATCAAAATGCACCTGCCCTCTAATGCAAGTTGAATGATTAATATGTGTTCAATGTTAATGAATTAATAATGATAATATTTCCTGCATAGGTATAGTACAAGTATGAAAAATCTGTGTCAAGAATGATGTAGCCTGCGCGCGCGCACACACACACACACACACATACACACCATGGTAGACATCACAAATCAATTGCAGGTCTCTTTCCAGCTAGGTCCTCAGAAATCATCTCAATACAGCCCTTCAGGAAGCCACCACCAATGGCTCAGAGCCGGCACTAAAGCAGGCACCCTGCAACCTTCATGTACATCACTTCTTTATTCACACAGCAGGGAGGAGGGGTGGACAGAAGAGGTAGCATCGTTATCATTTTGGAGATGAGAAAATTGATTCCAATAAAGTCTGTCGCTTGCTCGACATTAAGTAAGATAAAGGTGTTTGAAATACATTTAAAATCCTGCCCTCAGCGTCAAAAATCTGCTTCCCTACAAGAAGGGAGAAGAGTGACTTAGCAGCTCACCAGGAAAAGATTCAGAGGCTTCAGCTGATTTTAACTGAAACGGAATGACAGTATGATGTGGCTTCCTGAAAGTTAATGCAAACACGGGCTCTCAGAGATCGAGAGTGGCGCCCCTCTCCTCTTCCAGGCTTCCTAGGGCACCTATGACCTATGATGAGTACCTGAACACCCTGGTTGCTTCCATGTAACAGAAATAAACTCTCTGGGGACGGGCAGTGCAGCGCGAGAACAAAGGGGACTCAGCTGGAAAAGAAAAGCAGCGGCAATCACGTGCACGATGACAGAAAGCCGACCTGGACGTTTCAGCGAATACTGTTGTTCACTCTGTGATTCATCCCTGTCAGTGGAAACATGGAGGAGGTTTTAGGGGGATTTCACACACTTGGGTGGGGAGTGTCACTCCACGCCTCCAAGACACTTTCCATGGTTAGTACTCTGTGCTTCCACACAAAGGTCACCTAGCTAGGAAGGGCAGAAGCCAACTTTGCTGATACGCGGTCTGGCAGGCTTCCCTCCAGATAGTATATTTGCATTTTAACAGAGGACTTCGGTGCCTTAGATAATGTAGTAAATCTGCACAACACGACGCTCCAGAGCCACACAGTTGCTGTGTGTCTATCCTATAGGGTGAGTTACCCCTAGTTCCCACGTCATACCCCATAGCATTCCTGTCTTAACCTGGATATAAGCTCAACCCTGCCAACAAAACTCTGTTAAATGTGCAGGGATATTTGCCTTCCAGAAGGATCACAAAGTATCAGGGCCAATCTAGCTAATAATCTGTGAGGACTGCAACCTTTGGATGCTTGGTCCTGAGTTTGTGTCAATAAATAACCCACTGCTGGGGCTCTGCTCCATCTTATGGTGCCAGGATTTGTAGGTGTGGAGTCCGGGGACTGGTGGCTGCATGGGGAGGGGATGGGGGGGTAGGAATCAGGTAACAGGAAGTACAGAGAACCAGAGCACGGGGCCCAAGGGCAGTGAAGCGAGTCAAGGCCTAGTTCCAGATCCGAAAAGAGCAGAGCCAGCCAGAAATACCAGTATAAATACAGTTTGTTGTTTGTTTGTTTTGCTATAATTTTTCCCAGTTGGCCATTTTATTGAGATATAATTGACATATAACATTGTATTAGTCTAAATTATACAACATAATGATTTGATATACGCATATATTGCGAAAACCTACTCTCTTAGCACCTTTCAAACATACAACACTATTGTTACCTATAGTCACCACGCTGTAAATTACATCCACTATTTATCTTCTAATTGGAAGTTCATACCCTGTGACACATTTCACCCATTTCACTCATCCCACCCCTGCCTTTGGCAACCACCAATCTGGTCTTGGTTTCTATGAGTTCATATTTTTAGATTCCACATATAAGTGAGATCATACAGTATTTGTCTTTCTCTTATTTCACTTAGCATAATACCCTCAAAGTCCATCCCTGTTGTCACAAATGGTAGGATTTCCTTCAATTTTATGGCTGAATAATATTCCATTGTGTGTATATATATATATATATATATACACCACATCCTCTTTATCCATTCACCCATTGACGGACACCTAGATTGTTTCTAAGGCATAGCTATACTAACTAATGCTGCAATGAATGTGGGCTGCAGATAACCTCTTCAAGACAGTGATTTCATTTCTTTCAATACATACCCAGAAGTGGAATTGCTAGATCATGTGGTAGCTCTATTTTTAATTTTTTCAGGACCTTCCATTCTGTTCTTCATACTAGCTGCACCGATTTACATTTCCATGAACAGTACACAGGAATTCCCTTTCTCCACATCCTCACCAGCATTTGTTATTTCTTGTCTTTTTGATAATAGTCATTCTAATGGGTGTGAGGTGGTATATCACTGTGGCTCTGATTTGCATTTCTCTGATGATTAGTGATGTTGAGCACCTTTTTATGTCCCTGTTGGCCATTTGTATGTCGTTTTTGGAAAAAAAATCTATTCAGACCCTCTACCCATTTTTTGATCAGACTGCTTTTTTGCTATTGGGTTTATCAGTTTCTTATATATATTGAATATTAATCCATGGGAGAGAAAGAGTTAATGGCATCTAGTCTCACTTAAATAGTTAACCAGATATCTTTGTTTGAAGTCAAACTAAAAATAAAAACTAAAAGAAAAATATTTTTGCTGGTAAAAACTTCCTAAAAATAGTGATTAATGGATATACTTAACAGGGTATTGCTCACATTCATCTCTGTCATAAGTTGCCTTGATAGCTTTTGGAGACCTTTATCTGTGTTAATTTTGAAAGAGATTATCAAGAAAAGTATGTTTCGAGATGTCATCTTTCATTTCTTAGGACTGCTTGGTAGGCTCTCCAGGGGTGTAGCCTGGAGCTTAACGACGGTGCCACCTCTGTGCCACCACGGCACAGAGGAGCGGAAAACACTGCCCGCTCTTCTCTGAACAGAAAGTACCCCTGTTTGTTCCATTGCCACATGCAGGGGCAGAATCAATGTCTATTTCTCAGAGTCAGGCTTGGGTAAGAACTCAATATTAAAAGCTGGCTGAATGGGGTACTTTCTAATCAGCTATAGGGTATAATCTAAGTCCCCTCTCTAGGAATACAGAGGCAGAAAAAAAGCACAGGGCCCCAAACTACCATGAACCGTATAAAGACAGGATGTGAGGTCTGCTGTGAATGGGGTTGGATTAGCTCAGCACGAACCTGGGGCCCTGTCACTCTGATGAAGCTCTGTCATGATTTGGGGAAACATCTAGGGGGTGACAGGGACTCAGTTTCAAAAGCTGAAATTCTTGGTCCTTTCTAAATGTCTCCTAAGGTAATGGAGATTTTGGTATACCACAATTCAACTTCTCTTATAGAGGTAATCTCACTGAATAAAATGTTCAGTTGAGGTCCATTGGCCCACTTACAACCTGCAAGGAAGTTACAGGAAACAAGATACAATTTTCAAGAAAGAACTCAAAAGAAAAGGAGAGGCCAAACATGGTTGATACTTCTCTTAGGCTCCGTGACTCCCAGGAGGCCTGTCCACACTTGTCCATGGTCACCATACCACTCAACCCAGACTCCTGGCTCATAGCCTCAGGCTGGCTTTGTAGAGACACAGGACAGACCCTTTCCCTGAACGGAACATGTAGGAAACGGTGGCATTTTCCATCCAAACAGCAAATGGCTATGAGACAAATCTTGATTTAGACACAATGCAGACCTCTTTTCACTGTGGGTTTGCAGATTCGGGTCTGCTATGACATTTCATCAATTACTGAGCCAGTCCCCGATGGAGAGGCACGGTTGTGTTGCTTAGCACACGCAAAGGACACGGGTGACCTCTGTGACAGGGCTACTGTTATTGTGACTTTACCTGTGAAAGAGCTGGGGCTCAGAGGGGTCGAGCACCTCCCCTGGTGCCCAGGACAAGAAAGCGGCTGAGCTAGGATTCAAACACGGGTCTGCACGGTTGCAAAGCTCACTGTCCATGCGACACTCGTCACCTCTCACTGATTTGCTCTAACTTGCTGTCTCTGAGCTGGGAAAGGGCTGGGGAAAGAGCATGAAAAGGAGAAAGGAGAACCCGGCAGCAATGTGCTCTCAGACGGCACAAGCCAACAGAGTTCTAGAGGGCAGATGGGAAACTCAAGACAAGAAACCCAGAGTCCAAGCAAAGAGTGTCCGCGATGGCAGTGGCGGAGGAGGGAGGTTGGTGGAGAAACAGACCAAGTGTCCACATCTTACAACGAGATCAAGGGCAAGATTCACGGGAACCCAGGCACCAGCGCACAGGAGAGACAGAGCCTGATGCCCAGACAGCAGACGCCGCCACGTTCAGACGCTCTTCTTCTCGGGCTGCTCCCCTGGTTCTGCTGTTCCCCGGCAAGTCTGGCCTAAAGCCCCGCAGGTGAAGAAAATGGATAGCAGCTGCCGGGCCAGCGGGCTAGGGAGCGGGGAGCAGACCCTCCTCTCTGGCAAAGGCGGTCCCCCGACAGGTGGCGGGAGGAGAGCCTGTTCCCAGTCACACCAAGCTGGATGGAGAAAGCGAAGATGAAAAATGAACGCAATGCCATCTCTCTGAAATTTCCACCTGCCCAGGGAAGCGGCTGCTGGCTGGACCCTGGTCGGGGAGGTGGAAGCCTCCTGGCTGAAAATTGACACCCAGACGCCGGGCCAGCAGAGACCCGCACCCTGATGAGGTCCTGACTCACGGGAACAGTCGTGATCGGAGTGACAGCGACACTCACTGAAAACTCCTTATGGCCAAACACGTGTACACATTTCCCTGTTTCATCACCCCAAGCAACCTGGGGTTTCCCCATTTCACAGGTGAGGACCTGGTTGTCCCCAGTGGTTGAGAGACTTGCCCATGGCAAGGAGAAGCACACACTCCTGTAGAAGAAAATCTCACAGTCTGGAGAAAATGTCAGATCCCAGAGCCTGTGCCCCTCCTGCTGCATCCTATGGAAGTGTTCTTCCCGCAGCAGGAATTCACTGGGAAGGGACACACACACACACACACAGATACACAGAGAGATACACAAACACACACACAGAGACACAGAAACAGACACACACAGACACACAAACACACTCAGACACACATAAACACACACAAACACACACACGCACACGTTTCCTGTATCACATTTGGCAGGTTTCAAAGGTATTCCCAAATATTTTCAATTTTGAAATGACTATAGACATCCCTTTTCCTCCCAGAAGATATATGTTAAAATACTTTTAAATAGAAAAACAACTTTTAAACAGGAATATAAAATCCTTTCTTCACATCCATCTTAAGAGCAATTTGCTTGTTAAGCTTTTCCCCAAATTTAACTTTTTTCAAAATGGAAATCATATATGTCCATTTAAAAAAATTTTGAAAACATTATTTAAACTTCCTAGATCCAATTTCCTTCATCCAATATTTCGTAATTATTCCATTTGAATTTGATAACAGTTAGGGACTTGGGTAAAATTCACAGATCTATTCCCAGCTAGCATATTTAATTCCCTGCTTTTAGACCAAGAATTATGGGATCTACAAGTCAAAACATAAGTAACATCTACACAAGAAAAAAATTTAAAAGACAGTTTTCCTATACCATTCACTAAAATGTGTATTTAGCACTTTTGGCCTATCGACAAGACAAGAATCAGAGAGCTTCACGGGAAAAAAATAAGTGTGTTTCACTCGTTCACCTGAAAGCTCTGTTTTTAATTTTAAACACACTGTGTCTTTAGAAAACCAGTTTTGTGGAAGTTGGTTTAAGGGCACGTAGACATTAATCGTGGGTTGTTCTTATCTGTCATTTTACCACCAATACCAGCAGGACCCTTCAAAGAAACTTCCAGGGACTGTTGTGCCTCAAAGGGGTTCATTTACTCAGTCGCACTGCCCTTGTTCCCAAATGGGCTCTTCCGAACAAGCACAGATGCTGAAAACAACACTGGAAAAAATATCCTGGAAAACGGTGCACAACATTCTAATGCGTTACAGATGGGCTGGGAACCTTACCGCCATTTTTTACTGTTTGCTAGCTTCCTTTCTTCTGTCTGTCATTTCGTTGCTTGCTTTCCTTGTTAGCCTCTTCAGTCAACCCACTGAATCTTTCTACTCCAGAGAGGGGGAGGGGAAGGGGGAGGGGGAGGCAGGACCAACAGCCCTTGGCCGTGAAGGTATCCAGCGGATGGACAGAGAGGGTCCTCAGCCATTGAACTGCGTTTCCACACGGTCTGTAACAGAAGATGCTCAGATGAGTCAGGCCCAGCAAGGAGGCTGGAAAGCGTATTTCTGTAGAGATATTAAACCTCACTTTAACAAAAAACAATTTTTTTTTACTCCTCACAATTAGAATCATGTCCTTGGAGACCAGGGAATCTTATCCAGATCCGCTTTATTAGGTTGGATATCAATCAGTGAAGCTCAGGCTGCCGGAGGACGATTACGTTAGGAAAGTAACTTTGCATGTGAATGGTTCCGCCTGTTGGCCGTGTTAACTGGTTCACAAGACTGAGAAGGATTATGACCTGACACTGGTGTATCCTTGCTGAATGTGGAATGTGATGACTCAAGCCCAACCAACATCAACTCTGTCACGTGTCACTGACACGGAGATAAAAATCAACGGAGCCAGACAACAGAAGAAAAGGTGGAACTTGGGAAGTGCACTGCATCAGGAATCAGAAGACTTGAATCTGGTCCTCAGGGGCCACCCTGGGTCCAGACAAGGCACCTCCATGTCTGCCCAGCCACCTGCCCTGTTTCTTCCGGGAGATGCTCTTCCCTCCCAGCCACCAAGCACGTCTTCTAGTGGGGATGTGGATCGGGGTGCTCTCTGCACATGACCCAAGGTGCTCTGGGAATTTCTGACCTTGAACTAAGAGAGGACGGCTCCCTGTGCTCTGTAGGGGAATCTGGGAGCCACCAGTGACTACGTTTGCCGCCAAGTAGCAGGTTTGTAAAAAGAAAATAGGACTCAGACACACCCAGAGCAGCAGAGACCAGGGATCAGAAAACCCAGTGACTGTCAGCTCCAATTCCATCCTCCCAAGGTTTAGATCCGACTTTGCCCTTCCCCCTAGCGTGGGTCTATGAACCACTGTATCTCCCTCACCCCTGAGCTCACTTGGGGTGGGTATATCTTACATAAAGTTAAAAAGGCCTAATGACAAGAATGCTAGGAATTCATCTCTCTGGGCCCTCCGTGTCTTTGAAAAACTTTTAAAGCACTGCATTACTTGGGATATGGGTTTCTGTGCTGTCCAAGGACCTTGAAATAACAGTTTCTTACTCACAGGTAAAATTTCAAAGATCGTTTGCCACTCTGCCCTGTGAATTTGTCAGGGGCTCAGGCTGCCTCTCCCTGGGGGGGACCAGGGAGCCAGGACATTAGTGCATGGCCAGGGTGAGGATTTCATGCTATTTCTGCCTGGTGGGATCAATCATGGTTACGGTCCAATGACCATTGTGTGTTTCCCGCTCTTCCCTTCTGTGAATGGGCGTTTTTACTGGTTATCATCATTAATCTCACCCTGTACTGTGTGTTGACTGTGAAGAGGGAGCAGAGGACTCATTTCACTGTGTAGAGGAAACTTATATAGATGGGACTGAGGTGGCTATGCCTCCCCCAGGGACCCTGGGCGTTTCTGGGTGCAGTGACTCCCTGGGACTTTATGGTGGTCTCTCTTGGGAAGGGGCTGGCTGTGTTCTACGAGGGAAGAAAGCACGTGGATGCTTGCGGGCCTGTGACAGAGCTGGAGAAGAAAGAAGAAAGAACACATATTCCAGCCTCCTGCAGCTTGGAGCACCCACATGACTAAGCTTGGGTTAGTGGAGTATGTGGCAAGGGACATGCTCACCTACGGGTCACGCCTGAAAGGGAGAGACATGCCTTCCACTCCTCCTTCCCCCTCCTGACAGCTCATGTGCAGACTGGGTGGTAAACCAACTTGGGTCGTGTAGACGAGACTGAAACCTTAGGGACGGCAGAGCAAGTAGACAGGAGGATCCTGGGTCCCCAACACAGGGAAGCTGCCATATCAGCCTGGAATGTTCCGTGAGAGAGAAATAAACTTCTGTCTTCTGATACCCTTTATATTGGTCCTGTTAGGACAGCTGGACGTTACTTCTACTACAACAAGCACTGCGTAAGTGCATATCCAAGTAGCTATGCATTTCAGAATTGGCGTTCCTAGAAGTCAACATCTAGGACCCCTCAGTTTCCTTGTGAATATGAAACTATAATGTTGAAGGTGATTAAACACCTTAAATTCCTTCCCCAGTTCCCGGGGGCAGCCTGTGCTTGCCTTTGTCCCAGAAGCTTGTCCCTGCCCGGGGTCCCCTGGGTCTTGCCAGGGGCAAGGCGCTGGCTGCCTTGGTCTCACTGAGGCTGGATGAATTTGAAATGAGCTTCCTCCCACAGAGCCAGTGTCACTGAGGACACAAGTGTGGCTTCAGACACGTAGTCAAATGGTCAGGCCTGTGGCACTCCGGCAGGAGGGAGCCTGGGGCAGCGTGAGGAACAGGACTGACCTCTGCCCCGCACCCTAATCTTCCCCAGAGCCCCACTGTCCAGCAACTAAAGGGTTAGTGTCCGACTCACCTGGTTAGCAAGGCTCACCAGGACCTTGCTTCAAGGCTACATCTAGTGTCCGTTCTGACTTATTGGGCCCCAGGTATAGGAACCATCAAGTACTTGGAATCAGCCTTGCCTGTAGGTACCAGGCTCTATCGTTAAGGTCATTCCAGTGAGTTTTCACAATGGGGTGTCCACTTAGTTCCCCTGCCTCTTATTCCTTCTTCCCACTGGAGCTTGCTTTCTTGACTCCTACGGCCATGCACTGCCCACGATATGATGGATAGGTAGATAGATACATACATACATAGATACATAGATGTAGGTCATCTATCACTGACACCTACCTAACCACACTCAAGGGTGTTGTGTGGATTGTAGTTTAAAGCTCTGGATTCAGAGCACCTGGGTTCAGACTCTACCTCCATCAAAGTCTCGGGAAAGTTATCCTTTCTAAGCTTCAGCAGCTTCATCTTCAAAATGAAGAGAATAATACTTACGTCATGGTCTAGTTGTGAGAATTGAATGGCACATAATAAGCAGTTGAGAAACCGCAGCTGAGCTGTGCCGTTATACCTGAGCTCACCACCCACCTGGCCGTTACTCCCGGCTCGTCAAGCTGCCTCTCGACGTCAGCCTCCACAGCTCAGACATTCTCCCCATCTATCTGGTCCTGGCTTCTGCGCCTGTTCTACCTGTCCGTGTTGCTGACCCCTTGCTGAGTGTGCTCAATTCCACCCAAAGCATGACGCCTCATCGGTGGGGAGGCCCTCAGGATGTGTTTACTGAATCAAGGAGTGAGTGAGCTCAGGAATTAAATATGGTGCCAACATCCATTGTTCTCTAAATACCAAGGATCTACTCTAAGCAAAGACCTGCTCAGTTGCTGTGTCAATAAGTATGGCAGCCTTCCCCAAGGGGTCCATCCTCTGTCCTTCAGTGTCATCGTCAGAAAGGACAATAGAAGCCAGTTGACACGTCATGCCTTCATCTCCACGCTCCTGGAACTTGCAGGAAGAGAACTACCACAAAGGAAGTTCGTATTTGCTCCTGAGTTCCTGGGATTAACCCAACTCCAACACCCTGGTGGCCTCTGTGTAGACGTGAGTCACCAAGGCAATCTGTGCTCCCCATCCTGCAGTAGGACTGCCCCGCTGCAGGGTCAGTCAGCAGGGGGATGAGGGAGGTAATGAGGACGTGAGTGTCACCAGGAGTTCCCCACTGGGAAGGAACTGCCAGGTGCTGGCATAGAAGCTGGGAGCAGCTGCTCCTGCCCTGGGAACAGCGCCGGCCTCTGATATCGAGAAGAGTGAAAAAATGTCAGAAAGGGAAAACTTCCCTATTCGACTTATAAATACGCCACCTGGTCCATGAACTGGGGTTACCTCTGTTACCCCAGAGCATCACCCCTGAGCACCACCCTAGGGTTTAGAATAAAGAACAATGTCCACATGGCTTTGCTTCAATGATTATCTCAACCTTGCTTAGGGAATCTGTCTACATAGATTAAAAAAAAAAAAATCTCTTTTCCTCTACTTCTCTATTCTCAAGTATAAATACCAGGTTCTGCAAAATTTTAGAAAGGAGTAGGAATGAAAATGATGTTAGGAAGGGCTGGAGTGACAAAGGAGAAGAAGGAGGCAATTTGATGAAAGAATAGCAAAGATCGAGATAGATGGAAGACAAGTGAGAATGAATCCTGGAGACACCAGTGGGTGGTTTCACATAACCAGGAACACACAGGCCAAGGACACTCTGTTCAGCTTGTGGCTGCAAGAACCGGTCCACCTGCAGACCTGCAAGAGACACAGATGATGGAACTGGGAGTCTGAGTACATCCTGGCAGAGTGAGAGACGTCATCAAAATATTTCACAATGACTTCCCTTTTATTGACCATCCTGTCACACCTGTGGTGCAAGTACAAGCAGTGTCCACGGAGAGGTTCTGCTCCATCAGGCACGTGGGTGCTGAGCTGCAGACGATGCCATGGACACCCTCTCCCCACGGCCCTCTCATGGCCTCCATCCACTGGGTGTTGCTCTGGGCAGAGCAAATGTTTCCACGGAACCATGTCTAGCCACGTGGCCCAAGAGGGCGGGCACGGCTTCTGGGCAGATGGGACATTAGCTGCCGCTAAGGAATCAGGGTCTCCCTGGGGCTCTGGGCCTGCATTCCATGTTTCCCCCACTGTCCAAAAAGCGAAAGCTTTTGTAAACTGAAATGGCGTAAAGTGAAGAAGCAATGACCTCTTTTTGTAAGAGCGAAAATCCTCTTTGGATTTCTTTTGGCTGCTGAAAACAGGGACTCAGGGAGGTTCTTCATCAAAGCAAAGTGCTGTAAAGGGAACCTTCGAAAAGTGGGGGACACCTATATTCCACAAGCCAAAGGGACAGCTATTTATTATGGCCCTTGACTTTACTCACTGGCATGGCTGATGAATGACTGGTGCACGTTTTCCTCTGCATTGGTGATATAGGCTCTTTAAGGACGAGGACGGTGTCCCAGGGGTGGTGACTTCCCACACAGCGTGGAGCAGGGGGCCAGCTACGTCCTGGAATAGAGCATTTGAAGGTGGACAATGGACATCAAGACTCTGCTCTTCAGCCTCATCCCCCATATCCTCACTGTCCTCTGTCGATGGAAATATGACTTCCATCTGCAGCAAGGGAGTGTGAGAGTTTGCCAAAATTCTCCCCATCGTGGAGCTCTTCTCCAGCCAAAGATGACTCATTCAGGTCATCTCTGCAAAAGACCTGGAAGGCCTGTCACTTGCAGTGGCCTCGTGCCAAGAGCAGGATGGAAGAGCTCACTTCTTCTCACTGCCCACTTCCCACTCTACACAGCATCAGTCTCCCCTCCACCCTCAGGTGACCTTGCTTGCGGAAGCACAAAGGCACCAGCCCAGTTCGGGCTCAGCTTTGCCAACAGTCATAGATTTCTGCACCATGGTGTCTCCTCTCTTTCCCTGTAGAGCAACCCAAGCTTCCTCTCACCTTGGAATATTTGGGGCACCGCGAGCTGGATGGGAACCACAGCATGAGGACTCAGAGGAGCTGAACTTTCCCCATTCCCTTCTCCACTCCTTGCTACCACCCAGCCTTCCCTTGGCTCAGTGGAAGTAGAAAAAGGAGTAATCAGGTCAAGTACATAGAAGACGCTCTATAAATGGTGTTGAAATATTTGGTCCAAAAACACAAACTGTGATGCATTCTGAAGCATCATTGAAAGACTGATAGGGAACTCCCTTCCTTACAGGGTCCCTCTGGAATCATGTTAATTAGATGACTCTTGAACCATGGGAAAAAATACAGTATCTCCCAAGGGAGGAAGCGGGGGTTGGGACGAATTGGGAGATTGAGATTGACATATATACACTGCTATGTCTAAAACAGGTAACTAATCAGAACCCACTGTATGGCACAGGGAACTCTACTCAATGTGCTGTGGTGACCTAAATGGGAAGGAAATAAAAAAAAAAGGGGGGTATATGTATATATATGGCTAATTCACTCTGCTGTACAGCAGAAACTGACACGACATTGTAAAGCAACTATACGCTAATAATAAAAAAAAAGAATGCAGTATCTCATATATGATGCGTATACACATAGGTGGGTAACCATCAAAGAATTATTTCCTTATCATTTCAATTAAACTCAGCAAACATTAATTAAGTGACTACTGTAGGCAAACCTCTGTGCCAAGTTCAAGACCAGAATGAGAAGGACGCAGTGTCTGCTCTCTGGGAGCACAACACTATCAGGAGAAGAGTGAGTTGACAATTCATAAAGATGTGTTGAGACCCAAGGACGGTGACAGCCACTAGCATGAGTCTTCCTTGAGGTGAGGCTGGTGGCTAAACTCAAGGCAAGGTTGATTTAGAAAGTGATGTTTCCCTGGGCTCTGAGTGAGGGCTAAGATTTTCCTTAATGTCAGGTGTGCGCATGGTGGGCTTGGGTGGGGCTGGGAATGATGGTGGACCAGTGTTAGTGGCAGAGGAAGGCCACGAGCAAAGGCCTGGAAGGGTGAAGACACGTGCGTTCCTGGGGAGCCTGGCTGATCCAATGTGTCTTCAGTGGAGGCTGTATAGAGGTGCAGAGGGCCAGAGGGCTGGAGGGATGCAGGGGGTCTGACTGTATAGGACGTTGCGCTCCACGCTCGGGAGACATCCTGGAGGCCCCTATATGATCTTCTATGGGTGAGGACCTGATTACACCTGCATTTTAGAAAAGGGATTACTTTCACCTGTTAATGAACTACAAGACATTGAGGGTCCACTCTCTCACCTCCAACACCAATGTAGTGCCACAAAAATGGTACCATGACAAGGAAACTTCAAGTACCATTGGTGCGCCTATGTAAAGGGGTGTGTATCACACTGTCCTGGCTCAGGGGGGCCTTCAGGTGGTTCCTGAGCCCAGCCATGTACAGAGAGAGACATGTCCTTTTCCCTTCCGTTGCCCTGCTGGGGGTTCAGAACCCCACATCTTCCTCTTGACCATTTTCAGAGGAGCTCCCCACCTGGGGTTAATCAGACCGGAAGGCATTGGTGAGGGCCCGGGCAGTCCCTGCGAGCTGAGCAGCTGGGCAGGAGGCTGGCTGGGCCTCGCCCCAGGGAGGCTGGGCAGCCTGCGTCCCGGTTCTCTCCTGTCTGCCTGGTCTCTTCTCCTCGTGGTCTCCATCCTCTCGCTCCACCCACCTCCACCTCTGAGCCTGGACATCTGTCCTAGTGCAGGGGCTGAGGGAGAGGGAAGAGCAGGTGGGGGCCTTGTGTTTACTTGTCAGGTTTTCTTCCCTAATCTTGCCTACGTTAGTCCTTGCCTTCTCATTAAAAGAAAAAATAGGGCTTCCCTGGTGGTGCAGTGGTTGAGAGCCCGCCTGCCGATGCAGGGGACACGGGTTCGTGCCCCGGTCCAGGAAGATCCCACATGCGGTGGAGCGGCTGGGCCCGTGAGCCGTGGCCGCTGAGCCTGCGCGTCCGGAGCCTGTGCTCCACAATGGGAGAGGCCACAGCAGTGAGAGGCCCGCGTACCGCAAAAAAAAAAAAGAAAAAAAGAAAAGAAAAAACAATCCAGGAAGAGGTTTATTTTTCTCTGTTTTCTACTCTCATTTCCCCTTTGAGAGCCAAGAGTCACAGAATAGTCCAAAGTTTGACCAGGGAACAGGACAAAATTAAAATAAGAAAGGTTGGGGCGCAGGAAATACTGCCAATATTTTACAGTAGCTGTAAGTGGAATATAACCTTTAAAAACTGTGAATCACTGTATTGTACACCTGTAACTTATATAATATTGTACATCAACCCTACTTCAGTAAAAAAAAAATTTCTGGTGTTTTTCCCACAAAAAGAAAAGAAAGACTGGGGGAAAGTTGTTTCACATCTCAAAAATATCCTATAGCAAAGGGATTCTTTCAATGTTATTGGCTTTTATTAATATATGTATTATGTGCATTAAATGCAAAATTCTTGAAATTCATCAAATACTTTCCTACAGGCATTTAAACATATCCAAGTCACCAGAGCACAGGTATTTATAGCCCAGCAAATACTAGTAAATCCATCTGGATCCTAATTAATGCAGTTATATTTCCATGCAGACAAAACTTGAGTGCTTATTACAATCATTCAACCAGCTGGCTGGTTCCTCCCCAACGACATCACTACTCTGAGTAATTGTGCATAGAAAATATTTTCGCAGATCATCTTTTTTATGAAAAAGGAGCTCAAGGCACAGAGATAATTCACTCCATCCCTCATCTGTAAATCCTAATCCGGTTTAAGTATATTCACATCTCTCTTAAATAGTCTCCTTAGGTTCCGTAAGCTTTCGAATCTCTTTCCAAAAATTGCTCAGTTCTGAAAAATGTCTCTTTGGTTACGTGAAGTCTGCCCTGGACCCCAACCAATTCTGGAGTGCCCACCCCTGACACGGCATCCCTGAGGTCCCAAATTTTTTGGTAAAGTTTCCAGGTGCCAAAATACTGTTCTCACATCATATTTCACCTGCTGGAAAAGTGGCAGAAGGTTTTATTTCTGTTCTGCTAGATGACATGGTCCAAAATCTTTGAACAGGATCACCCTCACTGTGGTCCACCTAGGAATGTCCCAGTGACCCCAAGGCTGTTGTATTTCAAGATGTACCCATAGTGTGACGGGGCCTTTTCCCTATTTAGACAGATCCCTTTTAGATAGACCCTGAACCCTCATTAGATCACTTTTAGATAGACCCTGCACCTGAAGGAAGCTCTTCCAGGAGTGAGAGGGAGCCACTGAAGATTCTTGCCCTGGCTTTATTTTTTCTGGACCTAATGCACATATGTTTGAAAACTCTTCCTTCTGCCTTGTCATCCAATCCAGGCCTTCTCCTGGAAATCAGAAGAGCACGGTCTGGGAAAGATGCCCTTGACTTGGGTTCTTTACATTCTGCTTTACATTAACTGAAATTAAAGAAAGTCATATTCCTTGTTATTTTTTGCTGTGTGTGATTTTCATCTGACAGTGCTCTTTCCAAAATTATATAAGTGGGATTGTTATTCACATGGTGTGGTGACAGGTAGGAAAGCCCTTCATCACTTCAAAACATAATCTTTGCACAAGTGACTGAGTGTCTTTTGTGTGCATGTGTGTGTGCACGCACGTGTGTGTGTATGCATGTGTGTGTATGTGAGCAATTTTTTCCTAGAAGCCTGTCATTAGTAAATCACTCAGTTGGAGTTTAAAAAGTGTTTATGCTTGACTATGATGATGTGTGATGAATTGGGAGATTGGGATTGACATATATACACTAATATGTATAAAATGGATAATAAGAACCTGTTACATAAAAAAAAATAAAATTCTAAAATTAAAAAAAGAAAAAAATTATGCATAAAGCTTGATAATTTATCTTGTAAAAAAAAAGTGTATATGCTTGATTATGAAGGAATTTTTTTAGTATACCTCTAACAGGCCTAACTGATGGTCATTCTTTCTTCAAGTAACAGAGTCCCCTAGAATGTTCTTTGAAACTACAGCTTTCTAGGTCCTACCCCTATGGAATCATAATCTTTGGTAGGAGAAGCTAAGGATCTGTGATTTTAACAACGTTCTAAGGGTTTCTTATGTACCATGAAGTCTGAAACCATCAACAAAATGAAAGGACAACCTACTGAATGAGAGAAATATTTGCAAATGAAATGACAGATAAGAGGTTAATATCCAAAATATATAAATGGCTCATACAACTCAATTTCAAAAAACCAAAAAACACAATTAAGAAAATGGGCAGAAGACTCAAATAGATGTTTTTCCAAAAAAGATACTGATGGCCAACAGGCACATGAAAAGATGTTCAACATCAGAGAAATGCAAATCAAACCACAATGAGATATTACCTCACACCTGTCAGAAAGGCTATCATCAAAACATCTACAAATAACAAATGTTGAAGAGGATCTGGAGAAAAGGGAATGCTTGCACACTGTTAGTGAGAATGTAAATGGGTGCAGCCGCTACAGAAAACAGTATGGAGGTTCCTCAAAAAAATAAAAATAGAACTACCATATGATCCAGAAATTCCACTCCTGGGTATATATCTAAGGAAAACAAAAACACTAAATTGAAATGATATTTGCACCCCAGTGTTCAAAGCAACATTATTTACAATAGCCAAGACATGGAAGCAACTAAGCGTCCACCAGCAGATGAATGGATAAAGAAGTTGTGGTATATATATAATAGAATACTACTCAGCCATAAAAAAGAATGGAATTCTGACATTTGAAACAACATGGATGAACCTAAAGGGTATTAAGCTTAGTGAAAAAGTCAGAGAAAGACAAATACTGTATTTTATCAGTTATATGTGCAATATAAAAAATAAAACAAATGAATAATTATAGCAAAACAGAAAGAGACTCACAGATATAGAGAACAAACTAGTGGTTACCAGTGGGGAGATGGAAGTGGCAGAGGGCAAGATAGGGGTAGGGGATTAAGAGATACAAACTACTATGTATAAAATAAATAAGCTACAAGAACATACTGTACCACAGGGAATAGAGCCATTATTTCATAGTAACTTTAAACAGAGTATAGCCTATAAAAATATTGAATGCTTATGTTGTACATCTGAAACTAGTATAATATTGTAAATCAACTATTCTTCAATTTAAAAAAGAAAAGAAATTAGCTGAAATTCAGAATTTGATAGCTGAGTTGTTTCTCAGATTAGTCAGAGGAGGAGAAAGAATTAGTGAACTGGAAAAGGGGCCAAAAAACTAACCAAATGAGAGGAAAAAAAAAAAAACCCTAAAGTCTGAGAACCACTAAGTTAAATACTAATAATAGCTATTATTATCCTGGTCTATGTAATCTCTCCACCTAAAAAATGAACTCCCCCTCAAAAAAATCCTGGGGTCTCTCAAGACTCAGTCTTTTTTTTTTTTGCAGTACGCGGGCCTCTCACTGCTGTGGCCTCTCCCGTTGCGGAGCACAGGCTCCGGACGCGCAGGCTCATCCGCCATGGCTCACGGGCCCAGCCGCTCCGCGGCATGTGGGATCTTCCCGGACCGGGGCACAAACCCGTGTCCCCTGCATCGGCAGACGGACTCTCAACCACTGCGCCACCAGGGAAGCCCAAGACTCAGTCTTTTTGTGGACTTGCATGCAAAGAAACAGCCTGATACCACAGTCCATGAAGAACAATGTTACAGCAGGTATCATGACAATGGCAGGGCACGACTCTCACAGAATAATTTACCCCAAAAGCAACCCCAGTGACTCTTCAGGCCTCACTCTCACTCCTCCAATTTTTCTACTCTCAAAACCATATGTATCTATTAAAATTCTTTCCCTCTCATGCATTGAAAAACACAAGCTGCAAAAGAAAGCTTTGGAGAGTTGGAGAAATGTGACTATGCGCTATATGCTAAACCTTACTATAGAATTATTAGTTTAGTTGTGTGTGACGATAGTCGTGTGGTTATGTAAGTAAATGCCCTTCATCTGAGGGGACGAATTCTGAAGTATTTAGGGGCGAGGTGTCATGACAGCTTCAACTTACTTTCAAATGGTTCAGAAAAATAACCCTATATAAATATATTTGTGTGTGTGAAAGTGAAGGAAAGTAAACGTGGCTAAATGCTAACGATCGGTAAATCTAAGGTATGTTTGGATTATCTCGTAACTGTTTTGTAGATTTAAGTTGCGGAGAAACAAATCGCTTTCTGTTCTTCTGGCTGCCCTCTCCCCACCTCCCATGCCCACCCTCCAGCTGGAAGTGACCACCTTCCTTGACCACATCAAACCACAGACCCAAGGCCACCATGCTTCCCGGTTTCCCTTGCAAGCCATTGAAGCAAGTAGAAGGATAGTTGTCTGCTCTCACATGAATTTTCCTTCAATAAATTCCACCCTGTAATGCAGGGATATGCTTATCACTTAGTTTCCAGCGAACAGTGAACTGAAAACCTCCAGAGTGTATTGCAGTCCCAAGGGACTAGAGAAATAAAAGCCGGCAGACAGTCCAGGGCACTCTTGGGTCTGATTCCATTTTTAGATGGATGTGTAGAGGGTACACTGGTACCTCTGGACTAGATGGGCCATGAGAACAAATATCTCTCACTTACCACTAAACCTACTCATCACTGAAATTCCTTCTCCTCCAACCCACGGTTCTCCAGTTCTGGATTAGCTCACAAATCTCTTAGCATCACATGGCCGAGTGGAACCCTCCTGAATGGCAGAGGTTTAACAATGTTCCAGGAAGCATCCTGTCCCTTGCATCTGCCAGTGGGATCCCAACCTCCATGTGATCGAAGCACTTTAGAGCTCTCAGGACACCAGGCCCAAAGTTCTCAAAATCAACGGGAAAAGTGAGAGGCTGTATCCAGCGGCATCCAGGGGTATTACGTAAAGCAGGCAGCTAGAACTGTGTAGAGTTCATTGGCGCTAAGTCAAGGCTCGTTAGCAACACGGTGATAAATGTCACTGTGGTCAAACACATTCTGCTTGTGTGTGTGATACCAGAAAACAACACTTCAACGTAGACCTTCATTGAAGGGGTTGGGTCAGGGGAGAAAGAGGCTGGTCCCATCACGACAGCAGAGCCTTCTCTGGCTCCCCTCTGACTTCACCACTCAGGACCTCAGGGGTGCTGGAACTGGGGGACTTCGAGGTTGTATAACAGCAGAGTCCCAAAGAGGCCAGTGAAGGTAGTTTGATGTAATACAAACGTGACAGACATAAGTGCATTTGAACCTTAGCTCCACAGTGACCAGAGCTTGATTCGGAGTTTCTATTTCATCTGAAAATCAGAAGTAATAACACTTCCAGCTTTCTGTGTGGAAGAAATCAGAATACGGAAGGAAAGACCCCAACACGGGAGCTCTTCTGACCTTTGTTGATAACAGGAAATGGCTTTCCCAAGCCCTAGAGAGCGTTACTGTCAAGAAGAGGGCTGTCTCCCGTGCCCCTCCAGCTCACCAAACAGGACCCCGTGGCAGGAGTCCCAAGCCCCAAGGCACAGCACTTCCTGTTCATTTTTCTGGACACCCCTCAGTTCATGGAGCTGACATTTGCAGGGCATCAGCTGCATGACATGTGGGGGTGACTCGGGCTGGGCCATGGGAGGGAGGCACATGGGTGAGCCAAACCATGGCCCTTCCTCAAGGAGGTTCTATTCCAGGGTGTCTGGACAAGCACAGAAAGACACTCATGGTGTCAAGCAAGTGGAGAGCCATGGCGGGGATGGAGCAAGATACCACGGCCAGTTGACAGGCAGATGGAAGCCTTCAGTGAGGCTCCCCAAAGAGGGCTGTGATTTACGTGGGCCCTGGAGACGGGCAGGGCTGTGACAGATGGCAGAGGGTCGAGGAGGGAGCCGGAACAGCTGGGGCCTGCTTACACAAGGGCCGGCAGTCTGCTGTGGGTTGGTATTACGTGGACACGCTCACATTCACTCACTCCACATGCAAACACCATTCCTCAGTTGGGAGGTTCTGCTTGATTCTCAGGGTCATTACAAGGTACAGAGAAGCACAGAGCATTTAAACCAATGCTCAGCAGTGCTCTGCCCGAGAAAGAGAAGCCAACTTTTCACTCTTGCGAGAGGAATAACTTGGGCTGCTTTTCTTAGTTAAACAATTGTAGAGCCAGCAGGTGCCGCAAGCATAAGGGAAACCCAGAAGAAACACTCATGGCTGGAGGAAGGCATCCCCAGGAACCCTTGGTGAAGGGTTCTGCAGAGGGGTTGTTGCCAGTGGCCAGAGTTGCTTCCCAATTCTGAACATCGGAGAGGCCAGCCGACGTTGGCTAGGGCACTCTGGCTGTGGTCTGTGGCAGACAAGAAGCCAAGGACCCGGATAGGAAGTTCACAGGAGGGAAGGTGTTCTACGCTTGTGACCTGAGGTCAGCCGAGGGTGAGAGTCATAGGATGAACTGGTCCCAGTCAAGCAGGGGCCTCATGCTCTAGTCCCCTCCAGACCCACGAGGCTAGTGCAGTGCAGCATCCTGGAACACACACCTGGAGATGTGAGCAGGAACTAAAGGGACAGTAATCCTGGAGCCCATCTACCACTGAACATAATTGGCAATCCAAGCTGGGAAGGTCACCCTCGCCCCCCCGCAGAGAGGCATCCACCAGACAGCACAGGACCATCCCTCTGGGTGGCAACTACCTTGTTCTGAGCATAGAGGCACTGTGCTGGGCAACCTGGAGAAAGAGAAGCGTGTTTATCACATTAGTACCAGCTGGCCAGAAAGGTCCCACCATTTCCACACTGTTCATCGTTCAACACAGATTTCAGTATATGACGATCTTAACACCGACACCCGTATCTGCGTCATCACTTCCACACGGTGAATTCCTAGCAGGGACGCAGGCTGTGTAGTCGCCTGTTCATCCCCGAGGGTGGCAGCCACCCAAGCCCTGGAATGTTTTTTGGTGGGAACACTGATGAGCAAGTAATTGTTAAACATCTTAAAAATCTTTCCTGTAACAGGTTACATGTAGATTATGTTAAATTCGTAAGTACAATCCTTGTCAGTTTGTCTCATTTATATCCAATCCTAGATAAAAGTCCCTTTTCTCTATGGTTTCCTGTCACCTATTATTTTTTAATCAGATAATCTGACATCAAACTACACCAGTGTGGAAGAAAGCCGATGAACAGAAGGGACACTGGGCTAATTTCAACTCGTCTCCTGAAGTTCAAATCAAGGTGCTGGACGGAACAACCGGTTACGTTCTTTGGAGTCTCAAATTCACCAAGATCAATAGCTGTACTTTCTCACTAGCCCCCTTTATCTCCAATCTGTCTCTCCAACTGCACCACTGTGTGTGATCAAAGAGTGAAGGACGGCTCCCCGGACCCTCAGAGGAAGGTCCTTGTGGGACTTGTACCTTGAACATGCTGTCAGAAGGAGCAGTGACAATGGCCCGGCGCTGCTGACCTGGGGGCCCTGTCTCCGGTTTCACCAGGGAGACACAAGGACAGACAGCTGCTCCAGGCATGTTTGTGTATATGTAAATATCCATATACTCACTCCAAACTCTGAGAGCAGTCTGGCCATCTGCCACGAATTCAGTGTCTCAACCATCCAGGAGCGTCGCAGATGGAGAGACGGAGTACGCACCGCACATCTCCGCCCCAGTCTCAAGCACGCAGACCGTCCCAGAGCTACATTTCTGAGCCTTTGAGATTTTCCCATCCCATGATTACAATAAATAGAGAGTACAATTCAAATGAAATGTTGTCTTATTGTGCCATTGTTCCTAACGGGGCGGGGGAAATGCCAAGGCGTTATTAACAAGACAAAGTTGAAAATGCCCAGACAATAGGATATCCAGACAGCCCTCCCTCGCCTCCAAAGCTGTTCTCTAAACACTACCAATAAGTCTCCCCCTCAGATCCAAATCAAGAGCCCATTGAAAGACTTCCTTACTTCGGATCTCAGAGACAAAAGCGAACAGCCCAGCAGAGGCTCCAACGCATCCTGCTGTGCCTCCTGCTTTCTCCCCGGCCCCACCCCGAAGTCTCCCTGCCTTAGCTGCTCTTTATTTCCCTGGATTCTCAGCGCTGCTGCCTTGTTTCCATAGAATCACAGAAATCAAAGCTAAAAAAGACTTTGCACGATTTTCCCCTTCACACAAACCCCAAGGGCAGAATGTTACCGAATTCCTACACTTACATCCACAACAGCCTTTCCTACGGGGAGTGGGGCCTGAGCGCGGACAGTCACACGTGATTACTGAGTCCTGTCATCCACTCGGAGAACAGCATTGGGCTTGGCAGGTCTGAGACGGCTGAGGTAACGCTCTCTCCTTCCAAAAGAGCTTTCACCCCCCTACGCGGCTCTCATTTCCTGCTCAGGATTCGATGCCTCAAGTTCATGTATATTTCTAAGCCCTCTCATGGCAAACTCTACCCATTACTAATGTGTGGAGCATACCCCACGCCAAGAAGCACTCAGAGAGATGGATGGGGCAGGAGACAGGGGGGAAGGCGAACTCCACGAAGCTTTGTCCCGTCTGTGCCACGGTGTGACCCTGGGAGCTGCCCAGCTCACGTCAGGCCAGCAGGAAGCTAACTGTTCCAGAGATGACGATACTGCAGAGCATCTGTCTTGGAAGTTGGTTTCCTGTGACCCAGTTATAGGCCTTCTCTTCCTTCCACTAAACCAAAAAGCGCCTGTCTCCTGTACTGGTCTTTTGGGGTCCGCCTTGACTTGCTTTAAAGGTTCAGTTAAGTATCAAGGTTCGGTGACATGACCTAGGCCGTCCCTTCAACATCTTAACACTAAAAGTATTGCCTAATGGCAGAAAAGTAGGGCGTTGAGAGCTGGCCGGTGCAAGAAATATTTCAGAACCCAAAGTAGTGATGGTAGACGACCATCAACGGCTTGGTGGGTCCTTGTGTTTACTCTTAAGCAACAGAATCAAAACATTAAGTTGATTTTCCACAGTCTTCCCGTTACATGATCTTTCCATCACAGATGGGAATGGTAAGTCTCTAGGCCTAGGCGGTGCCTCAAATACGTAGACCATAGGGACAAGAAAATGTTCCTGGACCTTCCAGTCTATCAGTCTGGCAAAGTGGGCACGTCCTTCCTACTGGACAGGCTCACTCGGGCAGCTGTGCCCACCGACCCTGTCCGCCAACGGGGACCTGGTTCACACACAGAACCAACACTTGATCATGAGCTGTCCAATGTCACAACTGTAGGAGTCTGCTCTCCACACCAGTCTGAAAATCAGCCTTGTTAAGCATCATGATCAGATCTATCGATCCCTTCTCTCAGCATCCCTTCAAGGGAGTCTCCAGATACACTTGACGGAGCTGGATTTAATTTAAGCACTTTGCTGTCTACAGATCCTATTAAGTTAGCTTTGTGAACATTATGACACGAAGGTCTCAGCTTCCCTAAGGAGAGCTGAGCCCCAGCGTTCTTGACGTCTTGCATTTCCCCCAGCTTGAGGAAGGATTTGGGCACATCTTCCCCTCATTTCCAGGTGAGCCCTGTGTTACTGTCACCTGTCTCACACCACGTACCGTGCCGTCTTGCCACCCAGATTTCTCTCCCTGACGAGCAACTGCTTAGAGTGGTCTCACCCCCAAGACCACATACCCACCGCTCTCACACTCCATCCCACTCTGAGAAGCAACTTTCCTGTCCATATAGAGAGAAGATTAAAGCAGCTTGAAGGATCCACATCTCCTTCCTACTGTGTTTTCACCTCTGGAGAAGGTCTTTCTAGCCAACGTCTGCTGGCCTGATTCTTTGACACTGGGACAGAGTGGGAATTATGAGTGTGCAGAGGAGATAGATTTTCAACCCCTTTATTTTCTTGAAACTATTTCCTCTGCTAGTGTGAATGGAATTTTTTAAATGATAGCTAAAGCACAGCAGGAAAATAATGTAAATCTAGTGCTAGGAAATTCTTCCCTCCAGGCACCATTCAAAAGCCAAACTCATTTGACAGAAGATGCAGGGGTTCAAAACCAGTTGAGAGGTCGCTTGCTTTGCCTTGCCTGATTACATCAAAGAAAGAGAGGCAAGTGTGTAGGGAATGAACTCGGAGACCCTGGGCTCAGAGTGTGGAGCCGTGAGTCAGCCCCAGAGACACCCACCAAAAACGGGCATTCGGACTCGTCGAGGTGATTAACTGGGGGCGTGTGTAGGTGAAGCTCGTGTTGCAGATGCTTTCGGAGTATTTTGTCATGTCATTTGTTCCATTAAGATTTGTTTAAAAGAAGAAGAAAAAAAAATCCAGGAAGCGAATGTCAACAGGTAAGAGGATTTTAAAAATACCATCCCTCCCCCTTCAAGTGGCATTGCCTAGATCAACACTTAGCCATACATCAGGAATGCTTTTGAAAGAAATTATGTGAAAACAGCAGTCAAAAGTTCCTATTATTTCAAGAAGACTTTTTCCAAAATATCTACTTTGATTTCACACTTCTGAACACAAGGAGCCACGGTGGTATTTTTAAGAGGAAGCTTGTTCTGAAACGGATGAGTGGTGTTGCCATGAAACAGGAAGCTGGTGAGCCGCAAAGCACAAATGTGACCTGGAACAGCGACTGCTGCAGGAGGCTGTCCCCGCTCTAGTAACACGTGACGTGGGGCAAGCCTGGGTGCCAACCCATCCCAAAGAGGTACACATCTGAACAGCAATGGGCGCTAGAAGTCCCCTCCAGGTGGGATGGTTGCAGTAAGACACAGAAAGCACCAGAGATTAAAGTGAGGTTGAGTGAAATCCTAGTCTTTCTTTGGGGTAATACTTCGCTTGAAAAGGACTTTTGCTTTGCTTTGTTACTTTCCTCACCTAAAACTGTAATGTTGTAATCCTTTCCCACTTCATCAGTAGAAAGCATTGATGGTTGTGAAAGTTTTGTTTGTTTGCTGGATTTGAGAAGCATAAGCAAAGAACTGAGAACAGTAACAAGAGCAGTAGAAATGCCATTGATGAACAACGTGAGGCTGGGGAAGGAAACCTTTGTTCCTGGTGATCAACTCGAGAGCATCTTAGCTCTGCGGTTTCTGTCTCGTTCCAGGGATGGGGTTGACACCAGCTCAAGTTTCAGGGTGATTTGAACTAACTGGGACAATCTTTCAAACTAAGGAAAGGCTTGTATTCCAAGTCATAAAAAACTGGTATGGTCCTTCTTATTCCAACCTTTTCTGAACTACCCAGTCCTACAGATATTAGGTGAGACAAAGCAAGGGCTGGAGGGAAGGGGTCACAGTGGGCCGGAGTGGGGTGAAGAAGCCAAAGAGGATGAAGGGGACATCTGCATAGAAGGGTCATCTGCAAGGGGTGTCAGGCAGTGGTCCAGCCCAGGGGACGCGAGCCCTTGTGGGGTGAAGGGTATCCATGCGGGGCTGGCTTCAGTGGAGGCTGCACACATCAGACAAACCCAGACTGAGGGATATTCTGCGTGCTACTAGTCTGTCATCTTCAGAAATGTCAACATCCTGATCATTAAGCAAGGACTGAGAAAATTTCCAGACAGAGAGACTAATGTGGCATAATAACTAAATGCAGTGCATGATTTGGGATTAGATCCTTTTGCTATACAGCCATTATTTGGACAGTTGGTGATACTGGAATGAGGTCAGAGGTAAATTATAGAAATGTGTCATTTCTAATATCCTAATTTTGATGGTGGCATTGTGGTTACACAGAAGAACATCCTTGTTTATAAGAAATACACACTAAGGTATTCAGAAATGATCAACTATTAGGTTGGCAACTTGATCTCAAACAGTCCCACTAAAAAAAAAAACTGTATTTGCAGCTTTAAGTTTGAGATTCTTTCAAAAAACATTTTAAAAGCATCTTACGGGATAGGTAAATTCTACAAGGATTTTGCATAAATTAATACAGCAGCGCAGCTCTCTGAATAGTGATCCTAGGCCAACAGCATAACAGAAATTTTTCAAAATTTTTCAAAACACACACATACATACCCTACACACATGCACACACACACACACATACATATGGAGAAGTAACCAAATTTAGCCACTAATCCAAGCTAAGTGAGCTCTAGAAAGGGGACGTTGATACCGAACCACAGAATTGGCCTGTGGTTATGTTCACCTATTATTATAACACACGTGAAGGTTCAAAAGAAAAATGGGTTAATGCAAAGAAGCATTCGCTGTCTCTGCTCTTAATGATATGGTACCCAGATTAGCACACAAGGCTGATAACTCCTCTTGTAATCTATACTGTTAATTCTCAAAGTTTAGGTCACAATAATAGCAGGTACTCAATAAATGGTAGCAAGTGTCACTACCATGTGCCAACAAGGTGTTTATCAAGGGAAATGTAATTACCCCCTAAGTGGTAATAACCTGTCCACCCGAGGCTCAGAGAGGCCGAGGCTCTTGCCCAAGGTCACACAGCTAGAAATGTCATTAGTACTTTCTCTTCCTGACCCTGGATGGAGGCCAGATCGCCCTCCCTCCCAGGTACCCTTCACTCAGTTGCACAAGCCCTACTCCCTTGGTAGGAAAGACCTAGAAGAAAAATATGAAGGTCTTTTCAAAAAGAAACGCTTTCTCCATCAGAGCACCTTTGAATTGAGCAAAGTCACTTCAGTGTCAAGACACATCATCACTATCCCAACCTGGGAAGGAGACAGAAGATGCAGCTCTCCCCTCCCTCACTGATGGAATCACACGGCAGCACCGGGTAGGAGCCTGAGTTCTCCCTGCCTTCCAGCCTATGTGCCGCCGGAGGAGACAGGCTTGTCCCCACTGCTCAAGCTGGATGCACGCTACTTGTTGTCTGATTCCTGCAATCGGCCATATCACTGGCTTAGCTTCAGAGTAAATGTGATCGGGCAGAATTTGACAGCCTCACCCTCACATGGCTTCTCTATCCAAGCAGTTCTAAAGCCTGAACACACCAGGTCTTTATACAGCGCCTGAGCAGTGCCCAATACCTAGGAAAATTGTTTGCCATTCTGTGAGATGTACTTAGATCTTACATTAAGATCTACTTAAGTCTTACATTAGCTCTTAGCAAATTTCCAAAGGAAAATCCCTACAGCCGTTGTTTTTAAAAAGTCTGTAAACTGGATACTGGATTTTGGCCCGTATCTTCATGTCCCGCTTTGATAAACAACCAGTTTGCATTAACCCAGCAATAGTCCTTGGATCAGCTCAGATATTGGAGGACCCCATCAAGTAAGCAGGGGAAATAAGTATGGGGATTCTGTAGGCAGTGGGAAATGGGAAGAAAAGCGCGGCAGGAGAAAAAAAAAAAAGAGCAGAGCTCCGCAAAAAAAGGTAGATTATTCGCCGTACATCATCTTATAAAAAAAAAAAAAAAAAACTTAAGTGATGCAAAATGGACTCAGTTTCAAGAGTTACCTCCCGAAGGTGGATGGTCCAATCCATTCACACATTCAACAAAGATTTATCGAGAGTCTGCTACTTATCAGGCACCGTTCTCGCCTCTGAGCATACAGAGATGAACACGACAAACAAAATCTCTGTCCCTGTGGAGAATCAATTGCTCATTCACTCAACACATGGTTATTTGCTCATACAATATACAAAGCCCTGGGCTGGTGTCGTTTGCTCCCTTATGGCTCTTCCAACCCCAGCTCCGTCCAGCTACTTAGCTTGTTAGGCTGTGTTGGCCACCCATGATCACTGCCTGCCACACGGTCTATTAAAGAAAAAAGAGTAAAACTCTTCCTTTCTCTCAACTAACCATACAGAAGTCAGGAGTTGACAACTGTGATTTCTCTTTCAAAGAGGAGCACGGTGATACCAGCCACCAGCCATGTACAGCTTGGGAGAGTTTTTTCATGAAGGGCAGCTACAGAGTTGTCCTACAGGGTCATTAATGAAAACCAGGCATCTCGCTTACTCTATCTGGATACTAGCATCACCTAACTGCAGAGCTTTAAATGTTCCAGAAAGCAAAGCTAAGATGGCTCTCCCCTTTGCAGCCTGACTAGAATGAAACCCACCACCCACCTGTTCCCACGGCCGATTAACTGGCCAGCCCGTATCCCGCCTGGGTGCTGTGAGGTAGCTTTCAATGAATTCCACTGTTTTTATGGCAAAGACAAACTTCTAGAGTTGTCAGGGATTTATTTCAGGCCCTCCTTATGATGGGAAAGAAAAGCCTCCCTATTTGTACAAGCCGCTGTGTGTTTACAGAGGGATTCTAAACATACTGCCAACTGGATGGCATGGAGCTGGCCTAGTTTTGACAAGAATCTTAATTAGTAACACCAGCAAAAATCCCATTTAAACCAAAATTTCATGTTCCAAAAGCTTTCATCTCAAATCCCCGAAGGCTTATGGATGATTATTTCTGGAACAGTCTAGATAAGAAAGAGTAAGATAATCCCACACCATACATTTATCTCATTATATCTAAGTAAAAAAATAAAAAAAGATTCAGCCAACTCCAAACTCACAAGTTGGAGCATGAGAATGAGTCCATATAAACACTGATGGTCCGGAATCTCGGGTTTCCTTGAGAGGTCCTTCTGTCTCAGGAAGGAGTTTACCAAGAGCCCTCATCTGCTTTCCTGGCCAGGCCACAGGAAAACTCAGTTCTCCAAACTTGGCTAAGGAAGGGCATCTTCAGTTACAACAACTTATCTGTTTTCTAGGTCAGCATTTCTCAAACATTAATATGCATGTAAACTTCCAGGGGATCTTGTTAAAAATCAAGGTTTTGATTCAGAAGGTCTGGGGTGAGGCCTGAAAACCTACATTCTGGAAGCTCCCATACAATGCTGATGCTGCAGGCCCGTAGACCACAACTTTGAGGAGCAAGGTCCTAAGTGATGACAAGTGTGAGAACTTGGTACCACCTTATGCAGAAGTGGCTCCCAACGAGTTAGAGGGAGGATGCAGTGCTGGAGAGCAGAGCCTGGAGGAAGAATGTACTCTGGTTCCTGGATCACTTAGTCCATATGTGGCCCCATCCAGCCTCTCACGGAAGATGTTCCCCAACAACACATCACCTAATTCTCAGCAAAATTCTTCCAATGTTTTTTCTGCACACCCATCCAGGGATGCTCAAATTTTATGCTCTTGAAGGATGGAGAATTTCAGGTGTCGCTTAGCTTTACTATATAGAGTCTTACTTTGGGGACTTTCTTCACTAGTACAAACTGGCTGACCTGTCTTCCTCCCCATCTGAGCTGACCTTTGAGGAAGGGACCCCACCTGTCCCCAGTTTAACAGAGCCTCACCTAAGACTTGGGGCTGCTGGCATCTGTAGTCCCGAGATTTCTAGCATCTTTTCTGCTCTCCACATGGCCCTGCACTGCAGGTTGCTACCTGGTCAGTTCTGCAAAGGGCAGGTCTGACTTTCACAGGAAGGAACTGCCCTTCAACCCCACCCCTCATTCTCTTCCCATCCAACTATTTACTTAACTAAAAGACAAAGCTTTTCAAATAAAAGTGTTTTCTTAGAGCAAGCAAGGATTAAGATAGAGAGTGTTGATTAAAATAAAAACAAAATGATTGATCTGGAAAAAAAAAAACAAGTAAAGAAAAATAACAAAAACAACCATTCATTAGTATGTTCAATGACAGAAATGTGAAACTGCTGACTGATTTTGGTTTGGGTTTCTGCTTCCATAGAGGATCATGATGGATTCTTCTTTGCCCACATTTCTGGGGCCCCAAAAGATAAGCCCATGTGAAGGGATGGGCCTGCTGCACAACTGTAAATACTTAATGGCATTGCCAATTAAGATGGCTCTTCTCCTGACATTCCAGTTTTTATTAAATTCCAAAAAATCTTTCCGTATGTGGAGAAGCCTGGTTTAGGGAAAGAACACAGATCCAGGTTCACTGTGAAACGTTCTGAGCTATAGGCCTTGAAACTCAAAGAGAGGTTTGGGGACCAGTAGCTCTGGGATCACTTGGGAGCTTGTAAAAAAAAAAGCAGAATATCTGGCCCACCCCAGTCCTACTGAATCAGAATCTGCATCTTAACAAGATCTCCATGTGATTTGTAAATGTATTAATCTTTGAGAAACACTGCTGTAGCATTCCAGTATTTATGTAATATGACATTTTGGCAACTCTCATTTGAGGCAACTTTGTTTGTTCAAGGAACCAATCCCAGAATTGCAAATGAACGGTTCACACAGCTTGCAATTCTAGCCTGCAATCTCTAGTGTGGGAAATAAGACCCAGGTGCCCCCTTTTCAGATAGATTCTTCGAAAGAAAATGAGAGTTTTGTTTTCATGGGCATGAACAGTCTAAATTGTCTTTGAAAATATTTTTTAGGACAGACAAAAATGTCACAAATTCTACTAAATGGATCATTGCTGATGCATTGAATTTGACCCAACCTCACATGATATTTGTGCCCAAGTGACCCAAAGAGTCAAAGTGGGGACTTTGTGTCCTGGAGCAACGAGGGTAAGTAAACTCCTCTCCCACATGACTCCTCTAGTCTCTTACTCCAATGGTCATTCTCTCCTGCTGACCACTCCCAAAGCACATCTGGGACCTTAGTTCCCCAACCAGGGATCGAACCTGCAGTGGAAGCATGGAGTCTTAACCACTGGACCACCAGGGACGTCCCATCCCGAAGTACTTCTTACGTTAGTCATTTCTCTGCTCCAAATAAGGAATAGAAGTGCATGATATTTTGAGGAATAGTAAAGTGGGCTATTTGGACCAATCATACTGCTGAAAACAACCAAAATTTGTGGATTAAAATAAAGAAACTGCCTTCTTAAAGAGGTGATAAGGTAGAAAGGAATCTGTAGCACATTTGCCAATCTGGGCAAATATGAATTTTCATCCTGTGAAGTTCATGAGGGAGGAGGATACAAATCATAGTCCAGAGTTTACAAAAGATGTGGTGGCCCCCAGATAAGCTGGAACCCAGAAGAGGGCAGTCTTAAGGTAAAAGTGAACCAGAAGTAACCAAAACCTAAAGATTGGCATCCCAGTTCAGACTACCTAAAGCTTTACACTGGGTTTAAGTGTCTGAGACTGGTAAGGCCCCAAGAACTCAGCAGAAGCAAACATAAACCCCTTGTGAGGTAGGATTGCCTCACAATCTTGGACTTCCCTGGTGGCAAACAGGGAAGTGAGACACCATGAGTAGCAACCAACAGAAGCAAGGGGCATCAGAAATAAACTTCAGATAGTGGAGTATCAGACACTAATTATCAACAGAGCGCTCATTTTCTTAAATAGTCAGAAAACAGTATCCAGACTGCAGCACAGGGAAACAAAAAGATGGAAAATATGGAAGTAAGGGTAAGAGGCATAGAGAACAGACTGATAATATCTAATATACATTTTATTTGATGTTTCGAAGCGGGAGAAGAAAGAGAAGGGGGGAAGAACCAATATTCGAGGAAATAATAATGGAAAAGTTTCCAGAATGATGAAAGACGCCAAATTACAGATTTAAGGAGTACAACAAATCCCTGGTAGAGTAAATAAAAAGACTCACACCCCCGCATGTCACAGAGAAACTGCAGGAAACTACAAGCAAAGAGAGCATCTAAAAACAAGAAAATAAAAAAGGGTATGGTTAGAGTGACAGCTGACTTCTCAAAAGTAACAATAAAAGCTGAAAGCCAATGGAAAAATACCTTTCATGTACTGAAGAAAATCACTGTCCACGTAGAATTCTATAGCCAGTGCAACAATCTTGCAAATATGAAGGTAAAATACAAATGAAGGTTTTGTCACCAGCATACCTTCATTAGAGGAATTTCTAAAGCAGTGTTTCTCAAATTTTTCATGGTGAAGAACCAGGTTTTTTATTTTGTATTTTTTTAAATGTTCAATCTGTCATAGACTTGGACCTTTGGTTTATTCCTTGCTCAACAGGTCAAGTACACTGATCATCATGGATATTCGGCAATGCTAAATTGCTATACAAGTTTTAGATTCTCAATTTCTGTACTTTGTGGTGGTAACTGGCAGTTTGAAGACTGGCAATCTTTATGTGGACTACACTTTCAGTAGCACAGTTTTTAAGAATGCACTTTAGGCAGAAGGAAAGTGATCCCATATGGGTTGTCTGAGATACAAGAAAGAAAACACAGTCAAGAAAGTGACTGATCTTGTTGAGGACACATTGGTAAACAATCTGAATGTCAAGTTTTACATGGGAGTAATTTCACGTCTCTTTTTAAATTAAGTGAAGCTGAGTTAGCTGTGGTGGCTCATTAAAGCAGTTTTGCAGCCCAGCTTTTGACACGTGGCAGGAAAGAGTGAATCTCATTGCAGAGAGGGCGAGAGAGAGAGAGAGAGAGAGACTTTCCCTCCTCTTTTCAAAATCAAATACATTGTATAATGATGCAAAGTCTTTTAAGGATTATTACCTTTCCCTGATGATATAGGTAATTGTGAAAAACCACTTGAGAAAATTGCCCTAGAAAAACCTACTAAAACAAAATTTTAAATCAACTATATTTTCTCTCTCATATTATCACGAGTAGCAAACTAAAACAAACTGTGGCTGGGTGATTTAAGTTACGGAGTTCTCAAGTAGAGATCCGGTTGGGACATGACAGTATCAGAAGTGCTTCTCCTTTGATTGCTTTAATAAATAATAATGTCACAGCATAAAAGAGACATTTACAAGCCAAGTCTAGTATTCTTAAAAATAACGAGAGCTTAAAAATAAGATTCCGACTGCTGACTACTGAGGAGTTTATTCTACCAACTAAATCAGAAACTGGCATTCCACTATTTCATGTCTTTTTTATGAGTACCCAAAATACATATTTGGATCTCATCTTTTTCTTTCCCTTCTCACTAATTAATTCCTTTTATCTTCATACATCATTCCTGCTTCCCACTAAAGGCCATTCAACTGTGTTTAAGGTGTATGTGATCTTACAAAATATATATTCTTGTAAAATGCATACTGTTTTGTGCACAGGTATCTTTATTACATGCAAATAGCGTTGTGTTATATATTTTTAAAATCTGGATGGTTCCTTATTTCACTGACTCATAGATTCACAGAAGTTAAATTGACCTTTGAAGTCAAATCCTTCCTTCCTCCCAAGGTCATCCACAGGACGACAGGCTGGATATCCAGGCTGGCTTAAATAATCTGAGTAACGGGAATCTCAGCCTGGTGGGGGGGCCAATTCCATGGTGACAGTCAAGTTCCTTCTTCTCACTAACACCTCACCCTCAATGCCGCCCATTGTAGGAACTCTGCACCAGGACCCACAATGGCATCACGAAACAGTGGACGCCTCACAAGGGACCGCTCTGCCATCTAGTTTCCCAGGCTGACACTTAGGAATTGGTTTTTTTAAGATCTACTGACTTGTATTAACATTGCTTCCCTCAGGTCATTTCCCTCTTCAGAATCCTTCCTCGGCCCCTCCATTTCCGCTGCACTGTGATTCCATGGCTCTCCCAAACCCTTACACACCCATCTGTCCCTCTTTGGCGCCGGGAGGCCAAACCTGCTGTGTTACATCAGGTGCTCATCCCTGGCTCCTGTGCACGCTTTGCTGGTTCCAGCCGTCGTGGCTCTGTTCACACTGCTTTTTTTTCTCCTGACACCTTTTTCTCTCTCTCTCTTCCCAGACCCAGGTCAACTTCCACTTCTTCTGCCGAGTGTTGGAGACGCACACTGAGAGAGGGGAAAAGTCCGTGGCGAAAAGCAACCCAGGCAAAGTAGCCCCTATACAGGAAGCTGACGTCCACGTGCCCGTGACTGCTCTCTGTTGTAAAGAATGGATAACCCCTCTAGTTAGTTTAAGCCATAAAGGAGTTTAATATAAGGCTACCAAGTAGCTCACAGAATCTATGATCAGAACTAGGGAACAAGGTGTGGCAAATGGACTGGAAGGTGGAGGACGTGAATAGAGCCATGTAGACCACAAAATCACCCGGTGCGTCGCCGGTATTCCCACCAACTCCCCCACCGGGAGATCCTGGCACCAGCACCGGTTCCTGAGGGAGGATTGAGCCCCTGGACTCCTGCACCATGGATGCTTTTCCATCTCTTGCCCTATCTTTAACTCACTTCCTCAAAGTTCAGAGTCCAGGAAAGAGCATCTGACTCCCCAACCTAGGTCCTACTTAATCCCACTTGCTAGGAAGTGAGGAGAGAGAATTAGCAAGGGAGATGCAAGTGGGTTTCTGGGAGAGCGCCCCTGGAGCTGCTTGTCCTTTTCTTTACTCTCAGTTAGACTGTGGACATAATGGCTGGAGTTCCTGCAGCCATTTTAGAAAGCTGAAGATCTCAGTCATCCTACAGCCGAACAGAAAGACAGGAGGAGCTTGAGTCCTGGACTGCTTGCCTCTGAGCTGTTTTCATATAAGTGAATAAACACTTAGTTTTTTATGCCATGAGTTTGGGTCTCTTAGCCCAGCAGTACTCATTCATTCTGTGGACAAAAAGGAGCAAAGGCACCAGGGAAATTCAGAAGCCCAAGCTGGGGAGCAGTTGCGACTGTTAGAGAAGATGGGCAGGGAGAAACAGAGCTTTAGCTGCCGCCCCCCAACCTGTCCCCGGCTCCCAGGGGACTGGGCTGCCAGTCACATCACCAAGGTGGAACTTAGGGAACCAGAGAGCATCCAGTCTCCAGAGCTTTCATACAAAGCTAGAGCCGAGCTCCAAGAATGTATAAAATCACAGTGATCAGTACACTGTGTAGCCCAACATCAAGGCTGCATGAACAGCCAAAAAGATTTAATGCCAAGTTGCTAAAGCCCTCTGGTCTGGAGTCAGAGACCAGGGTGAGGGTTGGCCATGGTGAGTGGTGAAGCGGGATGCTGAGGTCTTCCTCTCACGTCCCTGGCACAGTGAGGAGCCAGGTCCTCACAAAGAGGTCAGCCCATAATATCTCCTCCCGTGAGAAGCTCCCTCAGCCCCCAGCCCCGGCTGATCCCCTCAAAGTGGCAGAGGAGGGGGGCAGTGAGGACCTGCCATCTGCTCAGGGATAGAGTCCTGGGGGAAGGGGAAGCAGCTGACTGCCCCTGGCCCCTGCTCTTGGAAACCCATCAAGGAATCTCCATCTGAGCATCTGTGTGGCCCTCCTGTACTTGACCCGTGAGGACTGAAATCTGCCCACCTCACTGGCCCCAACTTGGTCTTGTCCCCACCATCCCAAAATGGCTGCCACAGCTTGCAACATCAAATCTGTATCCCAGCCAGACTTCCCTTTGTGTCTAATTGGACACAATTAGGTCACATGACCCAGCTGCAGGAGAGAATGCCAAAATCAGTGCACGGCATTTTTTCAAGACTTTTTGTGAGAAATGGCTTCTGCCAGCAAAGAAGGGGGTTAGAAATGGACATTGAGTAGACAACCCATGGTACGGCCATGGGGACAGAAGGTGCTGCTCTAGAAAGAAGGAGCAGCTGCCATTTTAGGCCCTAGAAACTGTCAGAGGCTTAAGTCATGAGAATTTACCAAGAACATGCTTAAAGAAGGTGGGGTGGAGAGAATCTGTTGTTTTCTTTTCCCCAATCTTGAAGGTCTGTCAGTCAAGGTGCACTATGCTGTCGTTGGCCAGGGGGTGGGTGTGTAGTCTTGGCTCTCAGAAGTGACTCAGATGCTACAGGTCACTCAAAGTACCTCCACCTGCCCCCTCGCACGGCCCTTTACAAAATCACCCCAAGCACTGTGCTTGCTACAGTGCAGAAGTCCCTTCTACATGGGAATTCTGGAGCTATCCCTTAGAGCAATTGAACAAATTACTCTCCCCTGACATTTGAATCTCAAAGTAATAAAAAGACAGGAAATGGTTGAAGCCACTGTATTCTGATTTAGGTGTCCTTTAGGTGCGCTCATACCGGCTCTTCTGCATCCCTGGTTGTCCAAATAGTTTAGATATATTTGCCGCTCAATATTATTTTAATAAACTCTTTTTCAGCTTAAGTTCAGCAGAGTTGCTGTTGCTTGCACTTAAAGAACGCTGGCTGTCACAGATGGAATACTACCTGCTAGCAGGGGAAATAACTCTTTTAAAAAACAAAAAACAAAAAACTCCAATTCTATCCACTAAAAGGTGTTTGAAAGCCAACTTTTGGACTTTGTTGTTATTCGGGCCACATTTCGAACACTAAATTCAGCCCATCGAGGTGAGAAACAAAGCATCTACTTGAGGCCTCGTGCTAATAGACACTCTCAACCCCACCCGTGCTTGTATCTGATTTCTCAGCGAACAGATATGAACCCACCTCGTGGCCCACAGTATCCGTGTGCTAGAAAAGTGCCTGGCAAACGATGCATGACCCTCCTCTGTCTCTAAAGTAAAAGAACACATTGATTTTATCAGGGCTTTCAGAGCTAGGACTATTTGCCAGCTTCTCTTACTTCCGCCTAGAGATTCAGTCAAACAATATCTCTCAGTTGTGAAAAACAAAATAGAGAGCAATTACTATTAGGAATATTAAACTTTAATCTTTGCTTTTTAAATGACACGAAAGTCCTTTCCCCAAAGGGATCTTCTATCAGGTACCTGTTCTGAAGAAGCCTCAAGGAGGCTTCTGTTAAGCAGAGATTATGAGATCAGGTCCACAGTAGACAGCCAGCCCAATGGAGGTAACGATATTTCATAGCCCGGCATCAAATGAATACGCCCTTATAATGATTTGATCATTAGGAGAGTGGTTCACTCAGACTAACAGCCCGCAAGATATCAGCCTATAAAACAAATCTGACTTGGGCTCTAGACACAGGTAGCTCCCTGAGGGGTCACGCCTCAGACCTGGGGGGGGGGGAATCCTGCGTTCGCAACCACAAAGCAGCGCCTCGGCTCCCAGTGAGGAAAATCCGGGAAGACGCTTGTGCGGTATGACGCGCCCACCGTGAGAAATGGCCCGATTGTCACCTTGGCCACTATTCACCTGGCTCTTGTCACCTGGCTATTCTCCCGACATCGGCATGGCATATTATTGTACTGTGGTCACTCAACTCCATGTTCAGTTAAAAAAGGGTTTCTTGGCAACCAAAACAAAATGATTTTGCAGCCAGAGGAAAAGTATCTGATTAGCAGAAAATCCAAATTCCAAGTTCTGAATCAGGACTTCTCCCCATACACAGGGTCTGCCCTGTATGCGAAGAGGTGTCTGAGGCCAGCACCCCGCACGGGGCTCTCCTCCCCAGCCGCAGGCGCCCCTCAGGGGGTCGGTGCCAGGTGGAACAGTGGCACCAGCGCTGGAAAAGAGTGCCTGGGTGGGGCTTCCCTGGTGGCGCAGTGGTTGAGAGTCCGCCTGCCGATGCGGGGGACACGGATTCGTGCCATGGTCCGGGAAGATCCCACATGCCGCGGAGCGGCTGGGCCCATGAGCCATGCCGGAGGCCCCGCCCCGGAAGGACCTGAGTACACGCACTGTCACAGAGCATCTGCAAGGTCCAGATTGTCCCGGCACTATCCCAGGCCTTCTTGTACTTTCTCTGTTCCTGGAGCCACCTCCGTCCTGTGCTTCCTGACGCCATTTTGGGGGGTGTGACGTGAGGTCCTCAGAGCTCTGCTCTTGCACGGCTTGACTCCCTGCCCCGGAGAGCTGGCAGTCATCCTTATCCTGAGGGAGGTTTGCGTGGCATGAACTTGGCGGTGGCTGTCTCAGAGGAGGGACAGAGCAGGCTGGGATTCTGAGTGAAGCCGCAGGCTGCAGAGGAGACCCATCTCCCTCCCCCTCTTCAGGCACCCTACACTCTGGGGGCAGAATAGGACAGAGACACTTGGTTTAAGGCCCTTCCCTGAACCCCAGATTTCCTAACACATCCCTCCCATATGACTTCAGAACAGCCTATGCTCATTTTTGTGATTTCTTACTGTGGTAGCACCAACCACAACTCTGTGTGTTGAAAATGCCCAGGATCTCTTTTTTAGGGGGATGAGAATTCCTCTTAGTCTTTGCTTATCCCCTCTGTGTCGATGCCTGGCAGGAAAAAGAGAAGATGACAGAATTCAATTCACTTGACACAGCGCAGAGAAGGTGTGTTTCAGGGGACACGATGGGGCTCTTGCCTGCCCGGAGCCAGGACTGGAGGAAGACGGGGGTTGCGACTGAGGATGGAGGTGTGGACTCCGGCCCCTTCCTGGAAGCCAGGGAGGAGCGGCCAGGGGGAGAGGGGTGAGCAGAGACCTGGGCAGTGTGCGTGCATGCTCACAAGTTGGGGAAAGCAATCACGCCTCCGAAAGAAGGAACAAAGTGTGCTCCTCTCTCCCCTTCAAAGGAGCCCTGCAAACGCCAATGGCTCAACGTCTCACTTTTTGGGTTTTATGTCCCTCCCATAGGCTGCTTTTGAAACCCCCAACTCCACCTGGATTAACAAGGAAATTTGTCATCCCACAAGGTGGGAGGGAGCAGAGCAGGCAGCTCAGGCCGCCGGCTCTTTGGTTCCCATTGCAGGCTGTGCTGGACACATCCCGGGGCTGCGGCGAGGCGGCCACGGCTGTTCCAGGCATCATGTCAGACGTGGTGCATGGACTGAACCGTGTCCCCCAGATTCGTACACTGAAGTCCTAACCCCCGGTACCTCAGAATTTGACTGTATTTGGCGATTGGGTCTTTAAAAAGGTAATTAAGGCAAAACAAGTTCATTAGGATGGGCCCTAATCAGACTAGTGTTCTTTTTTTTTTTTTTTTTTGATGTGGACCATTTTAAAAGTCTTTATTGAATTTGTTAAAATATGGTTTCTGTTTTATGTTTTGGTTTTTTGGCCACAAGGCACGTGGGATCTTAGCTCCCCGACCAGGGATCAAACCCACACGCCCTGCATTGGAAGGTGAAGTCTTAACCACTGGACCGCCAGGGAAGTCCCCAGACTAGCATTCTTATAAGAAGAGGCAATTGGGCCACAGACACACAGAAGGAAGACCATGTAAAGACACAGAGAAAAGACCACCACCTACAAGCCAAAGAGAGAGATCTCAGAAGAAACCAAGATTGCCGACACCTTGAGCTTGGACTTCTGCGAGACAATACACTTCTATTGATTAAGCTACAGAGTCTGGTACTTTGTTATGGCAGCCCTACCAAACACACACGTGGCTATGTCCAGAAACACAGAGGACCCGCTCTCTCTTTCTTGGGATTCTGCCCCCAACAGATGTTGCCTCACGTCTCACTGGCCAGAATCAGGTGTCAGACACCTTCCTGGTCAACCTGGCAAGACGAATGGAACTGGTGTGATTGTATTAAACTCCTCAACTGAGATGGAATGGATATGAGAACGGAAACCCCCAAGGTCACCACAGAGCTGCAGGAAGAATAATTCTCTCTCTGCTTCTTCTTCCTTTGACTCTTATACCCAGGAGATAGCAGGATAGGAAGACCTCAAATATGGGATATGAAACATAGTAGTATGTATTGTGGCTGATTATATCTCCCCTTCAAGCTCTTAAAGTATGTAGGTCTATTTGATTTTTTGTAGAAACCAACAGACTTTTACCTTTTGAAATCAAATCTTATTTGAAGAAAGATGCAGCTTCTACAAAAAAAAAGAACCACTCAACATTTGTCCTTTGAGGTCACAAGGCAAAACGTTCTTTGTCATCTGTTAAGGGCAATGCACAGTGCCTCACATATAGATGGTACTTGATAGTGAATGAAGATTCCTGGTCACTTTAAGAACTTGCTTTATGAGAAAAAGGAAGAATTGAGTGAACATCTGAGCAATGTTTAGGAACCAAACAGAAGCAACCAAAGCTAGCCAACAGATTGAAACATTAGATGTTCTCTCTCAGCAATGAATACATCCAGGCTTTGATTGGTCCCTCTGCCCAGAAACGACTGTATAATTACTTTGCAAACAGGTTTGGCGTTCGGTCTATTGGGGAAGATGCTGGATATACTAACCTGCTATCCCCACACACGACGGTGCTGGAGTTATGGTCCCAAAGCGTGCCCTGCCCATAGCACCTTAAACAACCACATTTAAGATAACACAGCCCCTCTCCACAGCCAGGTCATACTGGATCACTGAAAGACAACCGACCCATGGGCGAGCCAATGTCTCTGTTGGTCAGTGACATCCACCTCAAAAAATATGGGATGTGCTCATCAGATATCTGAACTGTGAAACCGTGTCAAGCAAGCAGCAAGAACAGTATATGGGAAAAGACGCGAAGACAAAGCTCCTGGAACAGTGGAAATGATGGTAAATCCAGTCAATGGAATAGCACCCAGGAAAAAAAAAAAAGGCTGAACCATTCGTGCATACAATGGTATGGATGAATCTCAAAATAATTGTGCTGAGTGAAAAAAGCCAGACAAAAGAGAATACGTACTACATAATTTCACTTATATCAAAGTCTAGAAAATTCAGACTAATCTGTATTGACAGAAAGTATCAGTGGTTTCCTGATAGTGATAGCTCCAGCTTTCACTTTTGTGTCCTTGGCACATACCATGGCACCAGGAACATAGATGCTCAGTGAGTGTTTGTTGAATGACTAAATGAAAGAATTTTAAATATTCACTTTGCATCTTCTAAAACACTAGATACAAAAGTAGGGACATAACATATGCCTAACATTCAATAAAGGATGGATGAATGGATGGAAGGATGATTGGAGGGATGGACGGACAGATGGGATCCACTAGCCTGACCACACCTGAGTCTGTAGCATCTGAGGCTATAATTCCACATGACCTGGAGTTAGCTTCTGAAATCTCCCCCCGAATGCTTCCCAGTAGCCACAGTGCCCCCAGGCCAGCAGTCCAGACCCCATGCTCCCTCCATGCCAGGCATCATGAGATCCAGTCCACCCCCAGAGCCCTGTTGTGACATCAGGAATTTTTCCAGGCCTTTCCAAATCATATTTCACCTGGAAAATGTCCTACTTTGTCATGGCGCTGAGTGGAGAAAAATAGAATAAATTATTCCAGTCTGATGCTTTCTTTTTTTCTAATAAACCCCAATTTCCTAAATTATAATTAAAAGGAAAATATTAGAGCACAAACAGCATTATAACATTGAATTGCTGTACTTGGTGGAGTTTCCTCTCTAAATCCACATCAACAGGCAGTTTAACAATAGGAGAAATCTCAATGGGAGTTCAACAGATGAAATTAACACAGCACACAGCTCTGGACTAAAATATTTCTTTGCCCTTGTAATTGCTTGCAGCCACCCTTGTGTAAAGCCCCCATCACATTACAGGATTTGTTGTATGTAAATTGAAGAATAAACGGTTGGTAGCACCTTTCAGCTCTGCGATGCTGGAAATGAGTTTTTTAATAGGAAATTAGATTAGTAATATTTTAGTCAACAAAAATGTGGAAAAATTCTGCATAAAGATGAGAAAATCATTCATGCACAGAGACTTTAGCATCAAGAGTGAACAATTGTTGAAATCTGTGAATGGCTATTCACAAAAGAACTTCTCCTGGCCAAAGTCCAGGGCAGAAAAAAAATGATTTTCTTTATACCTTTATCACAAGATTCCACCACAATGCGCGTTCTAGATAACCATAGCAGAGTCCCTTCCCGCAAGCTCCCAACATTTTGTGTGTAACCTGGAAGCTTAAATCAGCTGCAGAGGTAATTACGGTGCTTCCTGCATCCTAATACGTGGGATGTGGGCTGCATTGTAAGAACATTAGCTCGTGGCCCCTGGAAGGCCAGAGATGGGGATTCACGGGGTTGGGGAGAGTGTCAGGGGGAGGGAGGCGAAATCTGGGGTCTGGTTTCCTTGCTCCAGCAAGGGGACCTGACTGTGTTCTGGGAACCAGGGTGAGATGGGCCTTACCTGTTGTTCTAGGCCAGAAGGAAAAGGGAATTTGATACCTGGGTCTCACTCTCAACCCAGGAAAAGTGGAAGCCAGGACAGAGCACGCAGTCCCAGTGAGTGGGAGAGACCAGGAAAGAGAGAACAGTACTTAAGGGCTGGTCACCAAGTCCCCGAAAGCCGGCTGAGGAATAGTAGAACTGGAGTTCTCATTTTTGGAGACAACGCCTAGAAGGATCCCTGGAGCAGGGACAAATCTAGGTTTTGAAACTAGTGTGTGACACTCACACAGTCAGGGGAGCTCTAGGAAAAGAATAGAAAGGTAAGACTCTCGGGCTTCCCTGGTGGCGCAGTGGTTGAGAGTCCGCCTGCCGATGCAGGGGACACGGGTTCGTGCCCCGATCCCGGAGGATCCCACGTGCCGCGGAGCGGCTGGGCCCGTGAGCCATGGCCGCTGAGCCTGCACGTCCGGAGCCTGTGCTCCGCAACGGGAGAGGCCACAACAGTGAGAGGCCCGCGTACCGCAAAAAAAAAAAAAAAGAAAGTTATGACTCTCCCACAAGGCACAAGGTCCTCTTGGAAGGGGCCTTGTAAGGGAGGAGCCTGGAACTGAAGCTTCGTGAGCGGCCCTGTGAGCCCGCCTCTGCCCTCAAGACATCCCTGTGAAAGAGAGGAAGCCCTTTGTGGGCCTGGGACTGACCGTGGCTGGGAGAAGATGGCGCCGAGACATGGGTTATCTTTCTTCACCGAGGTTGGGTGGTGCAGAGGGAAGGGGTAGAGCGCTGGGGTCTGGAGCTGGTCCTGGACGAGGAACAGGAAACCGCTGGAGGCGGCCGTCCAGCCCTCCTCCACCAGAAGCAGGGAGTGGACGGTGTGGGCTCTGTCAACAGGCACAGGCCTGCAGAAAGCTGCCCCACTCCTTCTAAACGGCCTTTCAGAGAGCTGCGCTGAGGCAGCAGCAGGACAGAGAACCCGGTAGAATAAAGGCCAAGGGAGCCTGAGAAAGGGTGGTTCGGTCTCTAATTTTATCTGGATGAGAGCATTGGCTCTATGGAGAGTCACGCCACCTCAGTCTGAATCCTGGCTCTACCACTCGCTAGCTGTGTGACTTTGGACAAATAATAAACCTCTCTATGCTCAGTTTTCCACATCTATAAAATGGGTACCGTAATCGATAGCATCGACCTCATAGGGCTGTTGTGCATTAATGCATCTAAAGTGCTTAGACCGGTCTAAGAATAAATACAAGCTATGATTATTATCTGCTCCTTTTAAACGATAATTATGCAGATTGATGGATCTCAAGCGCATGTACCTTACCATCAACCGGCAACAATTTTTTAAGTAAACTTTTTTTAAAATTATTATTTATTTATTTATTTTGAATTTTATTTATTTTTTTATAAAGCAGGTTCCTATTAGTTATCCATTTTAAACATATTAGTGTATATATGTCAATCCCAATCCCCCAATTCATCCCACCACCACCACTGCCCTGCCGCCCCTTTCCCCCCTTGGTGTCCATACGTTTGCTCTCTACATCTGTGTCTCTACTTCCGCCCTGCAAACCGGTTCATCTGTACCATTTTTCTAGGTTCCATATACATGTGTTAAGATATGATATTTGTTTTTCTCTTTCTGACTTACTTCACTCTGTATGACAGTCTCTAGATCCATCCACGTCTCAACAAATGACCCAATTTCATTCCTTTTTACGGCTGAGTAATATTCCATTATATATATGTACCACATCTTCTTTATCCATTCGTCTGGAACCGTTTGAGAATTCTTGCAACATCTGTGCAAGCTGGGTAATGGACAAATATTCTTACCTGGGACTGAGCAACCGAATCAGGAAAATTAAAGAACGAGTAGACTTAATAGGTGTTTTTTTTGGGGGGGTCCCCCCACCCCCAGACAGTATCCAACCATTCCCTGCAGTAGACAATTAAATTACTCTAAAACACAACTACTTCCCAAGAAACCAGATCATCTTAATAATTCAAGGAACTTAAGCAGAATAATAAGGTTCAAAAACAAGTTATGATTCTGGAGTTATTTAAACAACTACTGCATAAACATGTTGGGAAATTCTGAAGAGGAGATGTAGTAAATATCCTGAATGTCTCCACCCAGCCCTCAGGAAGCAAGGGTCTGTCACTCATCGGCAGGCCGGGCAAGATGAGCTAGCTCTTTTGAGGACAGGAGTGGTTGCCTCTGCTCCTGGGGTAAGAGTCAAACCCATAACACTGGGAAGATTGTTGGGTGTGGGGTCCCAGCCTGGATGCACGAGCTCTGAGCATGTGATGAATCGGAGACCAGAGCTTCCAACAGTCAGTTTCTATAAAAGGCACCTGCTGTTCTTCTCTTTCTGACTTACTTCACTCGGTATGACAGACTCTGGGTCCATCCACCTCACTACAAATAACTCAATTTCGTTTCTTTTTATGGCGAGTAATGTTCCATTGTATATATGTGCCACATCTCCTTTATCCATTCATCTGTTGATGGACACTTAGGTTGCTTCCATATCCTGGCTATTATAGATAGAACTGCAGTGAACACTTTGGTACATGACCCTTTTTGAATTATGGTTTTCTCAGGGTATATGCCCAGTAGTGAGATTGCTGGGTCGTATGGTAGTTCTATTTTTAGTTTTTTAAGGAACCTCCATACTGTTCTCCATAGTGGCTGTATCAATTTACATTCCCACCACCGTATGCTAACACATATATATGGAATCTTAAAAAAAAAAAAATGGTCATGAAGAACCTAGGGGCAAGACGGGAATAAAGACACAGACCTACTAGAGAATGGACTTAAGGATATGGGGAGGGGGAAGGGTAAGCTGGGACAAAGCGAGAGAGTGGCACGGACATATATACACTACCAAACGTAAAATAGCTAGCTAGTGGGAAGCAGCCGCATAGCACAGGGAGATCAGCTCGGTGCTTTGTGACCACCTAGAGGGGTGGGATAGGGAGGGTGGGAGGGAGACGCAAGAGGGAAGAGATATGGGGACATATGTATAGCTGACTCACTTTGTTATAAAGCAGAAACTAACACACCATTGTAAAGTAATTATACTCCAATAAAGATGTTTTAAAAAAAGGCATCTTCTGGAGGAGAGGAGGGAACAGGAGAGGGACCAGTGGGTGGAGGGTGAAGAGCCCAGTGACTGTTTAAGATCCAGTTTTCTGAACATCCCTGCAAACTCCCTCTGAGCCCCATGGATAGAAGGGGGCTGCCAGGAAAAACTGAAGGAGATACTCTCACAAAGGAATCTGTGAAGAAGAAAAACTACTACCATTTGGGGGGCACTTAGGTTCTAAGCATGGGACTAAGCAGTTGTGTTATTGATAAATCGTCTTAACAACCCTATCTGGTAGGTACTGAAATGGGGTACTGTCCCCATTTCCCTGATGGGAACACTGAGACTTGCAGAGGTTAAAAGCCAAGATTATCCAGTGAGTAAGTGGCAAAGCTGGGATCCAAACCCAGGTCAGCTGACTCGAGCCCATGCCCCTTGACACTGCACTGATTTGTGTCACAAACAAGAATGGGGGCAATGGGGAGGGACGGTGAGCCCCAGTGGGAGGTTGAGGGCCCCCAGAGACCATGGCCTCGGGCACAGGCACTGGTAGACCCAGAGAGGGCGCCAGCAGCAGAGGCAGTGGCTCCTCAGCGCCATAGACAAGAGCAAAGCAGAGCGAAGACCACGGGAGAAGTGAGGGTCCCGGGGACATGGGGGCTGGGTGTCTTCAACGTACAGGTGGCAGTAGAAGGGATGAACAGGAAGGGGACAAAAGAGAGAAGAGAAGAGGACCCAGGACATATCCCAGAAGAACACCAACATTTCAGGGATGAAGGTGGGGGTCAATACTCCATCCACTGAATTTTATTAAAACATGTCAAATTTCATTAGGAATAACTCTCAAAGTCACACAAGAGTCTAGGAGTATTTGCCTTTTAAAAATTTTCCTACTTCAAATGTACCTACGTCTGTTTTCTTATACCTTGGTCTGTCTCTCTCTGTCTTTCACTCATTGTTTACAGAAACACTACACGCTTGCTTTAAGTGCAAAAAGGGAAATCAGAAAGACACTACAGCAAAAACTTCAAGTCCTTTAAATAAAGTTTCAGGCGAAGCATTCACTCAACAAACATTTATTGTCTACTATGAGAAAGAAGCCAGGTTAATTTCATGGTCAATTAATTTCATGAAGTTAACCTATCAGAGGTGTTGGACGTAGTGTCCTGGGTGTCATTTGGGGACAGCAAAGTGCGATCCAAGCCTGGAACACGTTTGGAGAGATGGAGCTGAGCTGCTTGGTCAAACCAAAAGACAGTGGAGGCTGGGTCACCAAAGAAGGCTTGCATAGAGGAGATATAAACCAAAGCCAGAAATAAGCCTGAAACACAATGCTGGGATTCAACAAATCCTGAGGTTAACCGGGTGAAAAGATCAATGTGGAGATTTAAGCAACAGAATCGGGCCTCAGGGCTCACCCAAGACCAAGGATTCAGGGTGCACCTCTAGGGTCTTGAAGGGATCCAGCTGTTTTTAAAACAATGGGCCAAAGTCTCATCTGGATTTGAATAGACTCGAGTCCTGCAGTGTGGATGGATCACTTTGCAAGGCGTTGCAGTATCTCACCTTCAGATTCACCAAAACGGGATTTAACATGCGTGTCCCTAAAAGTCTTAGTATTCGTGGGTTTTTTCCAACTGATGGTCCCATTTTCACATGAAAAGCCATAGATCTTAGCAAAGAAAGGTTTATAGAGAAAATGGGCAAAGCGAAGAGGCACGATGATTGAGTCAGACTAAAGAAGGACACGGCATCTGAAAGGGAAAAGACATGTCAGATTTCTTTAATGTCAGATCCATTAAAGTCAGATGGACACTCTGGCAACAGACACTCCTTAATGTAGAGATCTCTTAAATGTAGGCTATTAACGATGCTGACCACCTTAAGCTGGTGTTCTCCTTTGTAAGAAACTTTTAATCAGAGAGAGAGTAGCATTTCCTACCCTGCAAGGGTGATCAATACTCCCACGCATGCCAAGAGCCCATCTGCCAAAGCCAACATTTTCGCCAGTCTCTCCAAGTTTCAAAAGGAAAGTTGGCACTCCTGAGCAGAGCATGAATCTTTGACAGTCTCCTAATGGCCAACGTTATTAAATAGTAATCAGATGGCTCTAGACGCCTTAGCAGCTTGTCATTTCGGGATTCAAAAGACTGCCTAAGCGCCAGGCACTTGCTACTCATCCCACCTCCCTCATCCTCCCAAGGATGGGCTGGAAAACTTGTACCTAAACTTCCCAGTATGTTACGTGATTCCTCTGTGTCTCTGGCTCACCCTCAACATGAGCTCTAGTGAAAAGTAGTCATCTGGTGGACGCATTCTGGAAAAGTTGTGATTTGAGCCATGAATGGGAGGAGAGAGATCCTAGGGAGGTCCCCACCCTGTAGAGAACGTCCGATGCTCTTCCCCCTCTAGAATCCGACTGTCCATCCTGAAGATCAATCCATAGCTAAGTGAGAGCTCTTAACTTCCGGTATTTGTAAAAGCTAAGCTTTTAAACAATTCTTTACTTTTTTTTTTTTTTTTTTTTTGTGGTACGCGGGCCTCTCACTGTTGTGGCCTCTCCCGTTGCGGAGCACAGGCTCCGGACGCGCAGGCTCAGCGGCCATGGCTCACGGGCCCAGCCGCTTCACAGCATGTGGGATCTTCCCGGACCGGGGCACGAACCCGTGTCCCCTGCATCTGCAGGCGGACTCTCAACCACTGTGCCACCAGGGAAGCCGTAAACAATTCTTTTCTTGATTAAACTTTAAAATCTTTTGATAAAGGCCAATCAGAAAAGATCAGGCCAAGAGTTCATCATTGTAAGAGATGTCAGCTTGTTCCAGGTACTGAATAAATGATTAAGAAAACAGGCTGTAAGGCTTTTGTTGCTGGACCAACCCGAGGGTTTAGAAAACTTCTTGGGCTCCTTTTTATTGCACGCAGCTTTTTTTTTTATTAAGGAAAAATATAAAACTCTCCCAAACCTCTCACACACGCTCAGTGGAAGGTAGTTTCTCTATTAATTTCTTTAGCTTAAGTCACTGGTCAATACCAACGAATTCCCACGCAGCAAGCAGATTTGAAGAGGGGTCAAAATAATTTTGATCAATGACACTTACCCAGAGAACATGGGATGGTTACTTGTTAAGAAATTGAGGCAGGAACCACTTGAAACATTCAAGGGCTTTAAACTGGCAGTAACTTGGGGATCACTGACAATAATCTGAGGACCCGTGAGGGCAGCTGTTTGAGGTACAGAGGCCATACGACTCTCTACTGTTCTCAGTCCATAAATAACAAAACTCAAAGTTTTGTCAAAGGTCACTTGGTTGAAGCCCTTTTCTTTCTCTGGGGCTTCTTGTTACATATTATGGTACAAATAAGCCCCTTATAAAAAGAAAAGGAACTGATTAAAAGGTGGCACACTTTTATCATTCCACATCAACAGTATTTCCAAGTTTATTACTCTTAATACTAAGTGACATAGTAAAGTGTATCAGAGATCTTCACGTGTTAGAGCTTTCGTGATTCGCATGGAGTGATTTACTGAGAAAAAATTAACCTCCTATATATACATGCTATTTTCACTTTAATAACTGATAACATACGAGTACATCATATGCCATAATTTACTTAACCATTCTCTTATTTTTGCATGTTTAGGTCCAATTTTTGTAATAAATAATTAAAAGAAACTGGTTTGGGTATAAATCTGTCCACCTTTTGGGTTGTTTCATTAGTTCCATTTTAGAAAATGAAACCTCAACACCATAGGTTATGAAGTTTCCAGGTTCTTGATATTTCGCCAAATTGTTAGGTTTTCAGGATCCTTCAGGTCTCAACTCACTAGACCTTTCACTGTCCCCATCATAATTATGTCCCCTCCTTCTGTTTTTCTCTCATAGCAACTTGGTTTTGAGAGCCCTTGTCATAGCTTAACGTACTACATCTATTAGTGTGTTTATTTAATTAGTGTTTGCTTCTGCCTTTGGACTGTAATTTTAATGAGAATATCCATGTCTCTTTAGCTGATCACTGAATGCACAGTGACGGCACGCTGTCTGGTATATATCAGCCCTTGGATGGATGGAAGGATGGATGGATGGATGCATCTATTGTCATCAAGTGGGTTTGGGCATTTCAGCTGCTGTGATGCAAAAAGTCATAGCAGCCCACTCCTAGGCAAAGGGGACCGTAACACTTTGCAAGACTCCTGCTTTCTGGCATCTGAGAAGTAGGCAATGGTTAGAACTGAATTTCTACCTCCCACTCAGAGACCACAGAACTTTGTCTCGCTCTGCACCCCCTTTCACTTCATCAGAAGACGCCCAAGATGCCTGGGTTGTGCTCCTAACGTCGTCTGACATCCCTGGAGGGCTTTCTCCAACCCCGCCACTTCTTCCTCCTGTCGACCCCACGGCCCTCCCAGGGGTGGCTGTTTTCCCGACACTGTGCGTATTTCGGGCTTGGCCGTGGGCGAGGTGTCCCTCTCACTCCTGCTGAGGCTCCAGGGCATCCCTCCTCCCTTCTCCCCAACCCTCCCCCAATTCTTTGCAGCTGTGAATTGGCTACAATATGTGCTATTCCACTCTTGGTGGCAGGTTTCTACCAGACCTCCATCTTGTGACGACGTTAGCACCTGCACTACTGTCTTGCAACCATCTTTGTTGCTGGAATTGATTTCCACACCCACGAAGAAGATCCTTCTGCCGTACTGGTCTCTCGGTCCCTGACTGTCTCACACCGGCCACCTTCTCCCACGGACACACCCTCCATACCCCTCCACAATCGCTCCTTGGGCCACCCCACTCATCAGCTCTAGTCCCCAACTCCAGCCATCCTTCGGCCCCGCGGGCCTGATATCACTTCTTGTCCTCGCCTGACTCCAGCCCTTACTTCCTCCTCATCCAGCTCCGATCACGACCCTCCTCTTCCCCAGCCCATTCACCTGACAAATCGTAAGCCTGGCCTCCTGACTGCTCCGTGACACACCAGGCACACGGTGGCCTCACGTTTGCACTTATGGATGTTTCTCCCAGGCAGGCTCTTCCTTCAGACAGCCCCAGGGCTCCCTCACCCCTTCAGACCTCTGCTCAGCTGTGATCTCCTGAAACAGAAGATCCCTGGCTTCCTTTCATTCTCTATTCCCTAACCCTCCTTCATTCTCCTCATGCTAGTTTCACCCTCTGACTGCTATCAGCAAGTCCCCATTAGAATAAAACTGTGTTACTCGCTGGAGCGTTCCCAGCACCTAACCCAGAACTCTGCACACAGTGGGAACTACAAACGAGTGCGTGAATGAATGAATGGTTTTCCCTAGACTGACTCCACATTACACATTATCCATTTCATGCCTTGCAAAGTGGCATCTTCTTTAAAAATCAGTATTGGCCTCTTCATGGCCTTACAATTACCTTGAATAGATCACACAAACAGGATATCCATGGCTTTCAATTAATCCAGAGGGAACCCTAAAAGGACTTCAGATGGGCAGCGGAAGATACTACCACAGTGTATGAAGTAGCCAATCAGAGATTAGAAGTCCCTGATGAGCCATCCCCTAATGAATGGAGAGAACATTTCCTGGCTTACGGGAAGGAGAGCTGGAGCCAAGGGAAGTGCCTCGTTCAGCTGGATTAGTTATTGGAAACTCGTTTCCTTGGGCCAGCCAGTTCATCCAGATGCGAAGTCTGTGGCTGTCTGCGTCTCTTCTCCAGGGACACGGATCAGAGGAGTGGGCCCTGGAGCATCAGCTGCTGGCTCCTGCTTCACAACCCCACAGCCCATTTAAAGGAGCAGAGGATGGACACAGCTGTACAGTGAAGCAGCGGGCAAACCCCAGAGAGGCTCCTGGAAGAGGTGTCCCACCCTTCGGAGCCGCCCAACCCTGCCCCCTGCCCTGAAACACACCCAGTAACCTCCTGTGTTTCTCTCCAGATGCTGTGACTGTGTTTGATTAGGATCTGGAGTGAAATAAGCCACTGGTTTCGTCGGGAATGTCTCAGAGTAAAAGTTTCTTTCTATGCATAATTAATATTCTGCCGCTTTGGAGATAAATTTTCTCTCTCCAACTCTGTAAATGGATCGTTTCCCCTTGGCCATTGGTATGTCATCTCTTTACCAAAAATAAAATAAAATACAAAGAAAAAGGATAGGTAAAGAAGAACTCCTCACTAAAAATGATTTACATTTTTATTCCAACGTGAAAAGCTTAAGAATGTTTTTAATGCCTGTCCAGCTTGAAACCCGCCGCAAATGTCTTACAACATTTTGTAACAGGCTTTTCCCATCTGTGCTGAAAACAGCTGATGATTTAATGCAAATTGTCATTGTGTTTTTGCACAATCTTGCAGCGATCTTTTCTATTTTGTATTAGCATTTGGGAGTCTCTCTTGCATCTGCTTCAGAAACTCGCCTGCTAGGACTGGCTTTCTGTTGTGGCCACTCTGTGTTCTAAAGCATGCTGCTTTCCCCACGGTGCAGACCCTTATTTTATTTTTTTAAATTTGTCTGCCTTTAATCTCATAGGACTCTTTCTTTTCTCAACATTAGAACCTGGCTTAGAAATACATACTTTCTGGTCTAAGAGGTTTAAATAGAGAAGCAAAGGATCCAAAGAATGGAACAGTAGTTAGCAACGAGGGACCCAGTGGGGTCTGCAGATCCACACGGAGGCCTGGCTGGTTGTCTGTTTCAAAAGGCATTTTTGGACTAAAGTAAACCATTATAGAACCAGTGTATTTGTCTCACATAATGTATATAATATATGTACATATGTATTTGTAAGTGCACGCAAATAGCATTATGATTAATAAAATTTATTTTCAGGGCATTGTTAATTTCCTAACTCTTTATGCATTACATTGTGTTTCTTTTCTCAATCAATGAATTATTGATTATTGATTATTGATCAAGTAAGGAATTTTAAATTGTTAAAAACAGAAAAACATCCTTTTGCTAAAACCCTTATAACCCCACAGGTTCAGGACAATGGGTTCCACATTGTGATTGGGCTGTTCACCAACCGGCAAGTCACAAGCTCTCGGATTCCCCATTTCCTCATGCGTAAAATTGGACTCTCATTTCCCTAACGTGCTTCACAGGGTTTGGGGATGCGAAAGAAGAGAATGCTGTACCAATTGTAAAGCACTACACGCATAAGTCAACCCGGTAAGGTGGGAGCCAGGGGCTGCTGTGCCCTCTGATGGCTGGTTCAGATTCTGTGTTAACGCTTTGGTTGCCTGGACCAGAGGGCGAGCTCCTTAGGCTCAGATGGGAGGCAAGTCATGCAGATGACATTAAAGAAGCCTTGGAAATGGAGTTGCAAGTCAAGGGCATGCGCAGGACAAATTCACTTGGAGGCCCCGCAAGCCAAGTTCAAAGCTTTGCATGATTCCAAAATACCCGGCTTTCAGGGCAAGTCCTCGTTCCACCTCTGTCTGGGTTGTCAGACTAATGTTTGCTCCCATTTCATCCCAACATAAACAACCGTGATAAGTTTGTTGCCACTGACAACGAGAGCTGAATAAAAGCAAGTCAGAGGGCTTCCCTGGTGGCGCAGTGGTTGAGAGTCCGCCTGCCGATCCAGGGGACACGGGTTCGTGCCCCGGTCTGGAAGGATCCCACATGCCGCGGAGCGGCTGGGCCCGTGAGCCATGGCCGCTGAGCCTGTGCGTCCGGAGCCTGTGCTCTGCAACGGGAGAGGTCACAACAGTGAGAGGCCCGCGTACAGAAAAAAAAAAAAAAAAAGCAAGTCAGATATGAGCTGAACCCTGAAATCAAATCATTCACCAAGGTCACGATTGGTTTAGAAATTTGAACTGTTTCCTTCCTGTCCCTTGCCACCAATTTATGGCATTTCCCCCTTGTAGTTTGCAGTCGGCTGGGCCCTGAGCCACATAAGACTGTTTTTAATGGCAAAATCTTCAAAGTTGTACTTAAAATATTTGCATCGTAAAGTCCCTCATGGAAGCCAAACTTCAGTTTCAGAAGGAGCCTCCTAGCAAGCAGCAACTTGCCTTCAGAGAAGGGAGAAGGGCTCCTGCCCTGACACCACCTTCTAGCCGCTGATCCAAGAGCTGATGACACCCCAGGAGGAGACTCAGATCATCACGAGACTTTGCAGATGCAGAGATGGGAACAAACTCCAAACGGTTTTTCTAAGCCAACGACAGTGCAAGGTGACTCAGCAGTTAGTTGAGCAATTCAAAAGAGCGCTTTTTTTCACACATTTAATTGATCCTGTGAGGAAATAAATGTTAAGGATGAAAGAGGAGTAAGTGTTCAGCTTCACAGTGGGAAGCCTTGGTCCTTGTTTCTTGCACTTTTCTCCCTGGTCCGGAATGAAATAGACACACCTAGGGAGTGACAGGCCAGCGCACCGATAACTCGCTTTAAAAAATAAAAAATGAGGAGATAAAAACTGATCGTTGAAATTTAAACTCAGAAAGGAAAAAAAAAAAAAAAACTCACGAGGAAACGCAATTACTCTCTTTAGCAAAGACATTTGATCTTATCTGACTCATAATAGAATCCTTCATAAAAATCAAATTCTCCACTATAGGGTTTAATCTAAAAAAACTAAATTTATGGACAAAGGGCACCCATCGATTTTTCCGTTGCTGAATATGAAAGCTGAGGGAAAAGGAAAAGGAGGCAGAGGAAGATGCATGCTGACCGGGAAGATGATGAATTTTGGAGGGAACAACCCGTCTAACGGGAAAATAAGCTCCTTCTGTGCGGAAGGCAATGATAATCCCACCTTTTCTCTATGAAATCTGAAGTAAAATATGTTTCTTGTTCAAAAAAAAAAAAAAAAGCTTATGCTCAGAATTACAACCTTCATCCTCCTTGCATTAAAAAAAAAAAAGTCAATTTAATTCAACCAGCTTTGTGATCTAATCATTACTCAGAGCTGAAGATGGTTTTTCCATTAAAGTCTCTCCATCATTCTCACTTTCTGACCTGTGAACATTCTTATTAGCTGCCTTATTAAGATGATATCCTGTCTCTGAAGTAAGAAAAGATTATCTCCTTGCCTGACATGTCATTGTCAGAGTAATCATTGTTAAAAAAAAAAAAGAAGAACTGATTGTTAAATAGACATTTAGATGTACAGCACACCATGTCGTACAAGGACATCCACGATGGGACAAGCGTGATGGAACCTCAGTCACTTCCTCTGCCAGGACCAGCAAACAGAGCCAGAAACAAATTACTATCTGCTTAAGCTCAGGTTGGTATCAACTGGAGGTAAGACTTGGGTTTTAAGAATGAAATAAGGGACACATGAAAATAACCAGCTAAATATAGAATTACTTACGCATTTCACATCTGCTGCATGTGCCTGTCACGTGTATAGACGAACAACGTCTACTCCCTAATGAAAACAATCGGAGAAGGGGAGCAGCCCAGGAGATGAGGGCCCTTTTGGGGTGAGTGATGTGGACAGAGAAGCCTCCGGACCCCTGGTCTCTTCTTCCCTCTGGCCTCGTGTTCAGACTCATGGTAGCAGATCATGACAAAGCCCACTGCCGCCTAAGTGGTGGTCAGCAATCTTTGCTTATTTTCTGCCCTTTTTCAAAAAGGGTTTGCAACAAAACCAACGGCCCCCGCTCGATGAAACAAAATTCATTTGGTTTATCGTCTCGGAGTTGATAGATTTGACTTCCTTAGCAGAAAACCTGAGGAGCCCGGGTCCACCTCTCCTTCCTTTTAGTGAGATACCTGGGATCCGCTCACCTCTGAGCTGCCTTTGGTCTAACTGACTCCAGGGAAAGGAGATGGGTGTGGTGCTTGAGTCACACAGACTATTGCTACATTATATAATGTTGTTTTATAATGTATAGTTACATATACATATTTATAAGACTATCTGTAGTCCTAATGGCCTGAGAGAGGTGGTAACAGGGGGACCAGGTTTTCTGAGGGACAGTTGAGCGACTGCACCTCCATCCTTAGCTGTGTGAGGGCCTTGGGGTTGCCACCTGCACCCTCTCCTGACCTGAGACTTCTCCCTGCGGACACACGCTCCCTCTGGTCCTTGTGAGATGTGCTGGAGCAGAGGCCAGTTCATTTAGACAAGATTGCTTCATCGGGCATATTCTCACCTCTGTGCTGACCCACATCTATTTCTCCACCTCTTCTCTGTGTGACTCAAACTGTCAGTTTTAATCAACAAATCCTCTGTGATTTAGGCTCCCACAACATTCAGTACTGTCTCTCTTCTCACTGTCAGTTGAGATAAATAACCTGTGAGTTTTGGCATTTGCAGCGGGCCTCCTGGTCAGTGAGAAAATTAACAAATCTGTCCATCTTCGCTTTTCTCCTTTCCCACACCTTGTAGGCATATAAGAACCAAAGACGTGTTATCTCCCTGGCTTGCTATACACCTCTCGTTACTAATCTTGAGGTGACAGAGTTTGGATTTAGTGGCAGGATAAGGGTTGCTATGGCAACCAGCTGATGCTCGGCCCTCCCTGGGAGGGCGTTTTGGACAGGTCTTTGCAAAGCCTGCCCTTTGGGTGGGGACCACGACCATAATGGTGCACACGACCCACCCAGGGATCTAGTGCCCTTTGTGCCTTCAAAGCACCATACAAATATTGATGAGTGTCCCTCTGGAAGAAGGAGCAAAGCCTCATTGTGTAATCTGGGAAGTAAGAACCAGGCTAGTTTGGAAGTCAGCTTGAATTTGGACTTCTCTCTGGGATCGAGGTACACACGGTCAGGACTCAAGCAGAACATTCGCCTTGTTGAAATGGTCCATAGTGCAAAGGGCAACAACGGAAATATTACATCGCTCTCTGTATGATTATTCTTTTATTTATTCTAGTGTATCGGTTCCTCCCATTCCGAATTTCCCGGCTACTCCGGGCAGCCTGGGCCTTCCAGTGGACTCATTAATTAGGTCCTTCTCTCTTTCCTGTCCCCTCTCTCCTCAGGTGTTCAAATAAACAATCAATCACCCACTTCCGTGTCTGCACAGACAGAGATGAGGAAACTTTCAACTTTCTCTAAATATGGAAAAAAAAATTACATCTGTTGGTAGACTAAAAAAACCGAGCTAGGAGAGTTTTCACAGGAATACTACAGACACACAGAGAACAGGAAGAGATACGCCTTTTATTAGAAGTCTCATATGTACAGGGAAAGCTGTTTCTCACAGCACAGGGGAGGCTGTGAGGAAGAGCAACTGTCGTCGGAGGTCACCATGCTTACACTGGTCACATTTCAACATCGCTATGTTCCGTGAACAAACAGAACCATTACACAGAAATGCGAAAGAGACGTAGGTACGGGGATGAACCCCTCACATATTTTCTAAAAAGAAGTGGACACAAAAATACAATGTGCCGGTAAAAATAAAAAATAGAAAATAGGCGTATCGGTACATGTCTTTTTTTTTCTTTTTTGTTAACACACAGTATGCTGAAATTTCATCTCAAGCTTTTCTCACATCGGGATTTGCAGGCACTTTAGCAATCCAGCCACGGTTTACAACAGCCACGGTTCAGACCAACAAATGAGAAGACGGGAACACGGGAGTAACCCAGGTCCTCGTGACCCGCACGTACATGAACGTATTGACACCAGGGCAATCTTCTGTTCTCCCTGTTTGGGGACACCAGAATGTTCTGTGGCATGTGGAACAGCCTTTCTTCTTATTTACCTTTTCTATTTCATGGCAGAATTATCTTGAAACCTGGATGACATCCCCAGGCAGAGAGACAGCAGGTGGATGAACAGACAACCGTCCATTGAGACCGACTTTAAAAACCAGAGAAAGCAGGTGAGGTTCTGGAATCCCGAAGTGAGTGTCCGACTGATCTCTGCTCCATGCTAGGCCCTTCCTGCCAACTCATCAAACAGAAACTAATTTACAAAGAATGGCTGGGATGTACTGGGCCAGACGCTCATCCTGGGAGAATTCTTTCTTTCCTTACCTACCACCCACCGTGTCATGACACACACTGGGCCGGCGGGTGGGCGGCCCCCTGCCCCACCAGGGCTGACGCCTGTCTCCCCTGTTCCCCACGCAGAGCCATGACTCAACACACATGTGAGGGTCAGGACTGAGAGCAAGGGTATTTATACACACAGACAGAATAATCACTTTATTGGTAACACTGAGTTATAAGGCAGTTACAAAAGGACCCCCCCCGATAAACAGACGGTGTTGGAATATGGCTTAGCTCCTTTTAGATGAAGGAACTTTCTTGTCGCAAGGGGCTGAGAGAGAAAAGGGAGACCATACTGGTTACAAAGGATTAAAAATGACTGTGCCGGGAAGCACCACGGAGTCCCAATTTCTGGTGTGTGTCACCCACTTTCATCCACCAGAGATGGAGATGTCACCTCACCTAAGAAACTTAAAGGGAAAAAAGAGGGTCCAGCGTCACCCTTGACTTCAGGGTAATCTGTTGCCACAAGCTGTAGGGGGCGGTAACACGAAGCCACGACGTCTCCCGGGCTGGGCCAGATTCCCAGTACCTGAGAGATGCAGAGCGTACGATGCCTCGAACAGGTGATTGTCAGATGGCGGGAAGTCCTTCCATGAAACAGACACTTGGGACACAGTGGCAAAGACATTAAGGCCTTCCATCGAATAGCCCACACTGCTTAAAGGCACTAATACCAGCAACAGAAATATTCCCTACTACCACCGAGGTTTCAAAAAAACTCCCAAAATACAAGTCTTCATAGGAAAATGTCCTTTATTGCATGACACGAAGAGTCTGTTCTTCTCCTTCTCAGGAATAGAAGGGTCTCCCTTTCTCAGGAGTCTGGAGTCTGTTCAGCCTGGCGACCTGAGAAGGGGAGGGGGGGACGTCCTGCCGGAAGGGCCCCTTGGGGGGGATGTGACTGGGGTCCTGGACTTTTTTATATGAGTCATAGTTGTTGAGCCCCTCGGGGGGAGGGGGCTGCTTCTTCATCTGCTGCTCTTTCCGCCTCTGCTCCTGGCGGAGGAGCTCCTGGGTCTCCAGCATGACCCTGGCGTTGAAGCCGTGCCCGCCCAGGTAGCCGTTCCGGGAGCCTTGGTAGCTGGAATACCTGGGGTTCTCCTTGGCACTCTGGAAGCCTTCCCCAGGGGAATAGTTTTGCTCCCAAGAATCCTGGGAGACGGAGCTGGCGTTTTTCCTGCTTTGCCTAGAAAGCAAAGCCCAAAGGTGAGTGTGAGGGTTGGGAAAAGAGGAGGGAGAGAGATGGAAGGAAGGAGTGAGGGGGCAGGGCTGAGCCAAAATAGCATTGCTATATCCCAACAAACATTACAAGAAGTCCCATACATACGAACCTTCAAGTTGTGTACTTTCAATCATGCGAACGTGCGTTCGCATGTCCAATCACGGAAAGTTACTTCACGTGTCTGGCGTACATTGTCATGTGCGTGCATCCTCCACAAATGTTTGCGCTTTTGTGTACTTTACTGTACAGTACTGGGTAGAGTACAGTAGTGCAGTACCTTCATTTCAGGCCCAGGATGTCCGGAAGCAAGCGGAAAAGCAGCAGTGATGTAGCTGGTACTACTGTACTTTTCAAGTACTGTACTGTAAGGTTAAACGTGTTTTCTTTATTTTGGGGGTTGGTTTGTTTTTTTTATGTATTATTTGTGTGGAAAGTATTATAAAACGATTACAGTACAGTACTATCTAGATGACTGTGTGAGTTGGGTACCTAGGGTAACTTTGTCGGACTTACGAACATGCTCTCGGAACGGAACTTGTTCGAATGTAGGGGACTTAACTGTATTTGGTTCCAGTCACGTGCCAGACACTGTGACAGGGGAGGGAGCATGAAAACATGACTGTCCCTGGCAAGTCCAAGTCTGAGACAAGTCGGCACAAACAGTGGCTACACAGGAGAGACAGCTAACAGATTCCGCGGCTACTCAGATACAGGGTCCTCCTCCCGTGTCTGGGCGGTGCTCTCTGTTCTGCTCAGGGTGACAGCGTCTCCCGCAGTTTAGACTCACTGGCAGAACGCTGTTAGGGGCGTTAGCGACTTGGCAGCTTCTACGCCAGCAATAATGTCTCGCTTTACAACATTACAATTCAATTCTAAACAAGCCAAACAAATATTTTACACAGCTACCACCATCATGCCAGAGACGCCAGCTAATATGAAGTACGTGTGACGGATTCCGATTTGAGTTCAGTTACGAAAGCTTTAAGTCTAGACTGCTTTAGGATTAAAAATGCAACAGGCGGTCCCTTAAAGCCCCGGCTTTTGAGTTGTATATGCCAGCAACTGACACCCTTCGGAATACAAGCTCATCAAGATTGCAGAGCCTGGACGTGTGCGGAGGAAGCACTATTTTCCTACCCACGGTATCCTTCCCCAAGCCCAGGGTAACTTCCTCAACTCATTTTCTGTCACCCCAGGATGGGGAAATGAATCAGAGTCCTATAGAAATTTCAGCTTCTTATCCCTTCTGCAATAAAGTTGCGCATCATTTTCAGGAAACATGATCGTTTTGAAACATCTTTAATTTACTATCAAGTCTCTAGACGCTTTTATGAATTTACAATACGATTGGCTATGATAAAGTAAAACAATTTTGTGCCAGGAAGGAAGACATGCCCTAATTTTTTTGCCTTAAAAATGGAAGAGAAGGAGCGAGAATTGAGCCGTAAAACAAAAAAATATATTGCTCCATTTATCAATAAGAAAATCATTCTCATCAACACACACAACATGACAGAGTGTTCAGAAAGACTGGGAGAGGAAAAATAAGGTCTGTGCAGCACTGGGTCTCCCACAGGAATGAAGCCATTTGCATTCCTGAACATTCAGAAGTGCTGTCAATGTGGCTTGGGATAAAATCTGCCCATTTTCCATATGACCTAAAATGTAGTCAAGGGTATTTTCAATAAGGAAGATGAACCACTGTCCAGAATCCTCCCTGGATATGACTCTGATTAACTGAACAGTCTACAGTGTATCCATCCTTTTAACGGGAATCGGGCCATGTGTACCATCCGCCCAGGCAAGAATCCTTATATTTGATGGACTAGTTTATTTGCCTAAAGCACTGATTACCTTCACTTAAAGAGTCATAAATTAATCTGCTCAGAGCAATGAGTGATGGAGAGTGCCAGCATGAAACCAAGGGATTTGACATCAATCATGAAACTTTAATTAAAACAACAAACTTGTTACTGATGTTATAGCAACAACGTGGGATTCCCTCCCAGGTTAGTTATCAGTTTAAGGATAACCGGAAATAGGCTTCTTCATCCTTGGTCCACGGGGATCCACTAGCCCTGTCCATCCCCGTCTCCAACTCCATGATGCCGGAGGCTTTGCTCCACGTAAGCACGTACCGGAAGTTGCATTTTGAATCAGTCCAGGAAAACAGAGTCTTTTTGTATTCAAACACACTGAGAATTCACTAACGGTCTGTTCAGGATGGAAATTATGACGATGTGGGAGAAAGAATTTCTTGAAGCTAAAATTTTCTTCAAATTAAGCAGTTTAGAGAGAAGGAAGAAAACCTCCCTGAGGTTCGAAGTAAGACACTTGAGGAAAGTACATACACACAGATATGTACACATGGATGCATGGACACACGTACACACACATACACACACACACACATGCTTCCTCAGAAAGGAAGCTAGCGTAGCAACAAGCTCTTGATTAAAGAAGAGGACAAGGATGAGCAGGTTGTAGAGAAACACAAGAAAGCAGCAGACAGAGAGTCTCCTCCCTTGGAAGATGAGGCACGCAGGCGCGGAGCACAGTGTGAGAGAGGCTGGGCGTCCCGCGGACACAGATCCAGCCCTGGGTCTGCGCGTGTGGCTGTGTGAGCCTGGGAGGGTTATCCTCCCTGGGCCCAAGGTGCATCGTCTGTGAAACCGGCATAATCTCTAATCTCATAGGGTTCTGGGGAGAAATAAATGAAATCACAGACGTAAAATGCTCACAAAAGTGTGGCATATAGTACATGGTTCACTATTGGGTGACTTTCAAGTGACTTTGTCTCCAATAATTAGGCTCTGGGTTTGGGAGGGCATCTTTCTGACCAAGGGAAAAAAATAAACAAAAGTTCAGCTTTCTGTCTTTTGTCTGAAGGGTTGGTAGAGATCAGGGAGCAGAGAAAGGCACCAAAGACTATCTGGAGAACCCTCACTCGGGGAAGCAACTCACAAACATGTCCCAGAGTTAGAATCAGAAGCAAGCTTCCCACTGTCCCAGCTTTGCTCAAAGGCCACGAATAACCACAGGAGCAACAAAGCATCATTCCTTCCAATGAATGTCTTTACAGTCAACACGCAGGTTTGTTGGGTCCTGGAATGCGCTCACTGGAGACGCGTGAGTCGACCCAAAGCACGGACCCTGGTGTGGCAATAACTCCCTCTTAGTGATGATGCCTGAAGACCACTGTCATGTACAGGACACCCAGCAAAGCCCCAGCGCCTGAGGAAAGCCGTCAGTCACTGCGCTGAGGAGGACACGCAGGGATGAAGAAAGACAGACCACAGCTGACAAGGTGAGAGGCAGTCGAGACACGTAATAAACGGGCCTGTGGGGGAGACTGAGTCAGGGCGTGGAGACACAGCCGGGAAGCAAGGTGGATGAGCAAGAAGCCACCAATGGCAGGAGGAAAGATGCAGAGGAAAGGTAAAGAAAAGCATTCAACAAAGAATCTTGAGTATGTTTTTCTATCAGTGACTATGACCCAACATACTTTTCTACTAGATTTAGAGCTGCCTTTTGGATACGAAGGAACTAAGCTAGGCATTTTTAAAAGGATTTAAAAAGAGAAAGTAAAACAGAAAAAAGAAAACTAACTTAGGAATACAAAAATAAAAAAGAAATCCTCCTCTGATTGAGAATTAAGCGTGTGGCCACTCGTGTCCCCTTCCCTCGATCTCGTGTTACCACCTGGCCAGTGTTTCTTACTGACATTTCACGGTGCAACCTGAATTCTGCCTATAGGTTTCCTTAATCACAGTGAGAATTTACAAACCCCTCTGGTGCGTATACATCCCTCTAATTCAAACCACCTCACCTAGTGCGCCTGATACAGTCTCGACCATTTGTTTTCTTTTATGCTCCACTTTGCAACTGAACCCTTTGTGTGTGCGTGAAATCGTTTTGGTATCAAATGCCGCAGCAACTTGCTCGGACCAAAGTCCACTAATTGTCCACATCCGAAGAGCTGAGGTCAAGTGTCTGAAGAATATCACATGTCAGAAACGGGGATTCGCCTCCAGCTCGTGCGGGTCACAGCCCCCGTCCGATCTCCAGCCTCTGGCTGAGTGAGGTTCCCTGCAAGGAACCAAGCTGTGTACAAGGCCCTGCATTCCTAATTCCCTCATTCAGAGATGCACGTTGGGGAATTACAGTTGACCCTTGAACCGCATGGGTTTCGACTGCACGGATCCACTTGTACATGGATATTTTCCAAGAGTAAGTACCTCAGGACGACAGGGTCTGTGGTTGGTTGAACCCATGGACACAGAGGAGTCGTGGATGGAACCATGGATACGGAGGGCTGACAATAAGTTATATGCAAATTAACTCCCCAACTGTACTCTAAAAGAAGTGAATGTGATGTACAGGCCGACCAGCCCCACTCACCTAAACTCACACAGCTCTTTAATTTTAAGATTTCTACTTTTCTCCTATCCGCACAGAATAAAATGGCTAATAGTAAGGGAGTTATAAATGACCAGAGGGAAAGTTCTGGTTCTTTAGGGAAACACTAACTGACAGCAATAGTCCCAGCAGCGGCAAGCCGCTGGTCCATGGAATTCCAGGTGCCTCTGCCTGTGCTTCAGGGGGAGAGGAGGGAGAGAAGCACAGAGGACGGGAGAGCTGGAGAGGGTTAGGGGTGGAGATGGAGAGGGGGCGCCAGGATGAAAGGATCCGTTTGGAGAACTGAGCGACTTTGGAAGGTGAGCAGGAGTAATCCGGTGCACCTGCCTCTCTCTGGTCCTCTTCCCGAGGATGGGGCCCCAGAGTCTCTCCTCCCACCAGGCTCTCCCGCCCCTATCCCCCCTCCTTCCCTTCCCTAGTCCTGGCCATTCCCCATCTCACTTTCTTCTTACACACACTTTATGAGAGCTCTCCTCCATTTCTTACAAATAGTGTCAAACACAACTAAAGTATAAGAAGCCAAACATTTTGCCAATAAGATAAGATCACAGCCCCTGCGCGGACACCACCATCTGCGTGGGCGTGATGCACAATGGCCACTGCGTGGCTGGGACAGCAAGGCCACATCAGGCGTGTCAGGTCATCCCCATCATCACGCTCGTCTTTCTGACGGAAGGCAAGCTGACAGGCTGCAAGAAGGGAACTTACACAGCAGAAGCTTTTTGCGTAATCCTTGAAGTGTTGCCCATTTGATGCTCCGGGGTGATTCAGGTGGTGGCCTCCCCCCAGGTGCTAAGGGCAGCAGAGCACAGAGACCTTTATGTCCATATCTGCTCACGTTCCAAAAGTGAGCACCAAAGCCCTCGGTGGCAATGAGCATTACAAGATAGTGGTTTAGCGTCGGGGCTGGGCAGGGTGGGGTTTGAATTCTGGTGGAATTACGTACTAGTGTGGGACCTTGAGGGGCGTACCTTAATTTCTCTGAGTTGTTTCCTTGTAAGACGTGCTCTCCAAGGTCTTGTCTAGACCTAAACTTCAATGACTCTTGCCTAGAGTGGGCTAAATAACTGTTAGTTATGCTCCCATGTAAAAGAAAGGATACTTCCGTACTCAAAGGAGACACAGCTTTATGGATTGAGAGAGGACAGCTGAGTGATCGAGTTCCCACACTAGGCAGTGCCCCTCCTGGTACAGAGCTGCACTCACACCACGTGGGCGTGGCTGACCCGGGTCAGTGCAGTGAAGTCCCCCGGGCCGGTTATGGTGGTTATTTAACACTAAAAGGACTCCCCTTTATTAGAATCAGGATCACTTTCATATCAGTCGGTCAACTTTGCCCCATCCCAGCACTCTTTTCCCCCAAATTCAAAATGGTCTACTTGATATAAACATGGTAAGTAGACCGTTTTCCACCCAAAATGATTTTGTCACCTGGTTTTGAAATCGTGTTCCGTACAAACGCCTGTAAGAATTGTGATGATAGGCGTGACTTCTTTGGGGAAGTTTGGAAAGCTGAATGGTTTTAAACACTTTCATTATTTACAATACTTAGACGGAAAATGGCTATTTCAATGCCTTAGGGCGCTGTTACCTGAGGGCTCTCAGGCCTTTGGCAGAGAAGCCCTGGGGCAGAGGGGCCTCCACGTGGGGAGCCCGGCAGGGAAACTCTTCTGGCTCAGCCATCAGCTAGGCAAGTGGACATCCCGGGACTCTCCGAGGTTCAACACTGAGCAGAAGCAAGGATGGCAGGACGGCAAGAGAGGCAGGTTTGGGACCACTGATCCCCCTTAGATACAGTGCCTGGAGCATTTAGCCCCTATCCTTTTGGAGAAGTCTGGATTTACAAGATATCATTTATCCTAGTTACCCCTGAGCTGAGCAAAGTTCTCTTTCCATTTCTCAGTTGAGGAATCTGTCTCCAGCCCCATGGGAGGTCGCAGAACCAACACGGTAAGTCCCCTACGAACCTCCAAGTTGCGAAGATGTGAACCTGCATCTGGTTCCAGCAAGGAACCAGAACCTGTGCCGTCAACGACAGGCGTGAGGGACATGGCAGCTCGCCCTCCGTCTCCTATCGCTGACGATCCTTCAGCTCTACCGCCTCCCACCTCCTCTCCCTCCTCCAGTCCGTACCTCTTCTTGCCTGTTCACCCGATGCCAGCTCCTGGATGCCAGCTGCTGTACGACTGTACTTTTCAAGGTACTATACTGTAAGATTAAAGATGTTTATTTTTTGTCTTTTAGGTATTATGTGTGTGAAAAGTATTCTAAACCTATTACAGTGCAGTACTGTGTAGCTGATTGTGTTAGTTGGGTACCTAGGCTAACTTTGTTGGACTTATGAACAAATTGGACTTACAAACGTGCTCTCAGAACGGAACTCGTTCATACGTAGGGGACTCACTGTACCAGAACCCAGGTCTGACCCCTAAGCCCAGTCCTCGTGGATCAAGCCACTTCAGGTCCAGTGAGGGAGCTGTCTGGTGAAGGTGTGGGCATCTCCTAAAACACCTCCCTCCGGGTCTCCCTGCCACGTGGTAAGGTGGCCTCTGAGTAAGCGATGATTCCCACCATCTACGTGCAGTTCTTCGTTATTGGAGAAAGTGCACTGGGGAGGAGGGATTTCCCAAGGGACAAGGACAGGGAGGATGGCGACACGCGTGGGGTGCGCATGGGGTGCTCGTACCGGGGCAGGGAGCTGTACTGGCGCTGGGCCTGCTGGAAGCTCTCACGTTCTTCCTGCCGTTGCCGCTGCATCTGCACCTCCACCGACACCGAGTGCCGGCCGCTCTGCGCCGACGGTCTGGAGTTGGGCTGCAGGGGGAAAACGCAACACGAGTCACGAGAAAGGAATTACGAATATCACAGGACCGGTGACTGTTTCCATTCTCATAGACTGACTTAGAAACAATTTTCAACTTCCGTGAATTTCTTAAAAATCAAGTGCAATTTTCTCAGGAGGCATCTCACTGATCTCGTGAGCCCCAAATACCCCATCATCCTAAATTTTAATTACGGCTTTAGAATGGTTTAAAATTGAGACGTCCACCTTTCTAGTCTGCCTAAGTGAGGTTTGGTAAATACTGACATTAGACACTAGTTTACATCCCTTGTATATACAACAAATACAGGGGAGTAAGGCTGCTCAGAAATCTAGAAGTCAATGCCAAAAAATATAAAATTTTGCTACAATAATTCACAACAGTGGGAAAGTCCAAGGTTACACACTTGAAAGTTGGCCATGCTGGTGAACCTTTTCGGTAGTTATGTATTTTACTCTAGCAGTAGGATACAATGTAGCTGATTCCCCTTTTATTAAAGGCTGACAGCTAAATTTTGAACCCAAATTAGTTGAAACTAGGCAGTGTTCACCACGTACAGGTCCTCCAATCCACGGATGGCAGCCACATGCGAACAGAAACACTTATCAGAAGAATGAATCTGCAAGCTAACAGCTACTGGAATTGGTTATGAAATAACACATTTTGCCTTAGTTATGAGGATATAGCATTTTTACCTAGGTTAATTACACGCTACAGAGAAATTTTCCATCCTCTGGCTAAAACTTTGGTCAGCAGGTCATCTGCTCATTGCTGCCACTGACCAAAACCAGATATTGGGTGACATATGATGCTGGGCCCCTGTGGATGCTTTAGCTTCTCACCATCAGCGTTTAGCTCACCTTCGAGATCTGGCCTTTTGAAAGTAGCTCCACTCAAAATAGACAAGGATGCCTCTAACTTTACAAAACAGCAGACAATGGTTGATCACAGCATCAATGGCAGTCACTCTTAAGTACTCCTTTTCAGTGCTCGCCGACCTCTGCCCCCTTTGTGTTATGCAACATTGCGCAATAGGCTTATTCTGAACGAAGACTGTCTCTTATAAACAAGTTATTGATTTTCTTTTAGAGTTGAAAGCCAATGAGAGACCTGGGCTCAATAATCATTTTCTGAAATCATATGAGTCTCAGCCTTCGTTTGGAGCGCGGTAAGATAACACGTGGTTTGTTCCTTAAAGAGTGGCTCCTCTGGTTGGCTTTTGTGTGAAGAGAAAGAAAGCAATCTCTATTGTCCCCTTTCTGCCTAGCTAGCATAGCCCATTGTTGGTAAGCAATGATGAGGCACTGTGCAGGACAAAATTTCAAAGCATACGTACATCATCAGCGAGCATATTAAAAATATCCCGATACAAAAATAATGGGCGAAGAGGTTAGGCTTTACAATACCCCGGTCTCTACGAGTGGATGTTTATAACCACACGCCTTGGAACAAACGTGTGTTTGGAGACCCACTCCACAACACCGTTCAAAGAAAACACATTGCCGAGTGAGCTCTGCTTATACAAACAGAGCATGAAGCAATTGTTCATCGACAACATTAAGCAGACAGTTTCTTCCATGACCCTTGATGAGGCTGGCCCCGAAGAGCACTGAGCTGACCTATTATCGGTGGGGAGCCTGGGGAAGGGCCACTGGACGGGGAAAGTGAAGCAAGGAAATACGCCTTCGAAAAGAACCCCATTTTCCTTTCCTTTACAGCCCGTCTAAGCTACACACATGTGTCAAACAGTCTTGAAAGGCCTGGCATGCTGCTGCAGGATTTAGTAACCAGCTTTTCAAGCTCCCGCCGTTCTGTGACACGCTGCTTGTGGAGCTGTGAAAAGAAAATGCAAGGTCTTGTAGAAAGGTGTTTCTCCCAGAGGCCTGAAAATTTGATTCTGACGGAGGAAAAAAAAAAAAAAAAGTTGAAGGGCTTTTGCTTCTGCTACTGTGCGTTTTCTGATTTTCTGATACTGTTTATCAGTGGCACATCTGGTGGATCTGGATGAACCCCAGTAATGAAATTATCATGGGATCTGAAGACTTAGAATGAGGGAATGAGTTTGGAATCAGCAAACTGACATATTTCATTCTGTTTGCTCACTCTGATGAAATACAAACCTCAGCCTTACTATTAATATTTTACTCTCTTTCTCTTTTCAGAGCATGCAAAAGAGTAGGTTATTAGAAAGAATCACTGGGACTTCCCTGGTGACGCAGTGGTTAAGAATCTGCCTGCCAGTGCAGGGTACACAGGTTCGATCCCTGGTCAGGGGAGAGCCCACATGGCGCGGAGCAACAAAGCCCGTGCGCCACAACTACTGAGCCTGTGCTCTAGAGCCTGCACACCTCGACGAAGAGTAGCCCCCGCTCGCTGCAACTAGAGAAAGCCAGAAAGCCCGGGTGCAGCAACGAAGCCACCACACAGCCAAAAAAAAGAAAAAAAAGAAAAGAAAGAAAGAATCACCCTTAGTTTCAGGATGAAAGTTGACTGGGCTGCAGATTTCAAGGAAGATTGTGTGCATGACGCGTCCAGAGGAACAATGAGAGAAGGTCGTCCTGGCAAGTTTTCTACTTGGCCTGAATCAAAAATAACCTGATTCATGATTTCAATGAAGATCTCATAAAAACGTAAATTGTGGGAACAGTCTTACCACCGACAGCCCCAACTTTAAGATACTGTGGTTTTGTGGTTCCCTACGGCAAAAACAGAAAAATGTATCTAGAGTCCAAAATCACAAAAATAAAGATAGAAATGAAGAAAGAGATCAGGTTTAACCCCAGAGAGAAGGGCATGTTTTCGGATAAAACAGCATCAGCAGCTACAACAACAAAGCAACATCTATACAGGGAAACACGCAGGGAACACATAATTGTAATGATTCCAGAGATTCGCCAGACAGCAAGGCAATAGCTCAGCTTTGAGAGTGCAAATCATAAATAACCTCGGCCTTGTTTGTGATGAAACTGGTGACAAGCAGCTACCTTTTAAGTAAAAAAATAGCCCAGGTTGCCAAGGCTATAATAATGACGGAGGTTATAAGACAGAAGTATATACATGATTATCTCTTACACAATACACCGGAGAACCACGATACGTGACTGTCTTCATGGCTTATGTTTAAAACCACAAGTGAAAATGATGCAGGTTGCTTTTGTAAATGAGCTGCAAAGTACTGGTCTTTATTGTGATTATGAAGAGATGCGATTTATATTATATAAAAAATTACATAAAGCTTCGAAAGCTGCGCAGTTTTGGTACCACTAACGTAGAACAAAATATTGAAAATATCTTCTGTACGGTGTTTCGCTAAATTAAGTCCTTACGCATTTCTCTCCATTAAATAAAAATCATCCTTATTTTTCCAAAATAAAAATAGACAATACAAAAAATAAAAATACAAAACCCAAACTGTTAATAGACTAAAGAAAGAACAAAAATAAATGTATACTGTACAAAGTTTCAGTACTAATTTGAACCAGGTGGTATTATAAGATTTTTAGAGCTTCGTATAAAAGTGTGTGTGTCTCTTATGAAATAAAATTCATTAGTTTTATTAATATTTAATACTGCTTAAATAATCGAATTTTTCTTCACATAGATAAGAAAAAGAGCACGTATGCATATGTGTGTGTGCACGTGTATATATTCACACATACACATATATGTAATAGTCTTATGAATGAGAATTTAGGGTGGGTTTTCTACTTAAATAATGAATAATAAAAAATTTCAAATTTTCACATATGTCCAGGGCATGTAGGGAAAACAAAAATAAAATACAAGAAGTTTCTGTGCTTTGGATGAAAACCTATGATGAAGATGATGATAATGATAAAACAAAGAACAATGATATCCCTTGAGATTTAAAGTCCTTATTTTAGTAATTCAAATGCACTGCAATCCTAGTATGAATTCCACATTCTGATAACAAAGTCACTTAATCGTGTTGAGAGTGTAAGTTGTTTACTCTGTTTAAAAGTGCCCATTGCTAATATTGGTAATGATTTTCTATAGAGAACTTATTGCCAACCTCTAATCCAAATAAAGTTAACTTTTGTCTCTAGATCCTGTCCTCCCTGCCCTCCCCTCTACCCATCACACACTATACTTACACAGCTATCGATTGAACTCTGTGGGTTCTGAATGTTGAAAAGCTTAATTGCTACTAATGATGTGAGTAATGGTTGAAAAATTGCCACACATACCAATTTCCCTCATCAAGATTTTATAAATATGTGTTTTGGTCTTAACACACTATTTGTCTTCTTCTCATCTTTCCCAACCAGGGTTTGGATCTATTTTCCCATCTTAATCAGCAAGTAGGTTGAAAATAAAGGAGCAGCCCTCCAGTGTCCCTCACTGTTGGGTGGCAGGCAGGCTCATGCACTTCACCACCGGAGGGTTCTGTGGGTAGAACAGCCCATGGGTCATGGAGGCTTTGGCTTGGAGGGTGGGTCATGGGACTCCAAGAAAAGGGTCTATTCTGCAGCAGCACAGAGACACCCTTGCCATAACTAAAGGGCACCCCTTTGCTGCAAGAATGGTTTCCTCCAGGTGGATTTTCAAGAGAGGTGATTGCCACCCAATTTGAACTGGAGTAACATTACACACAGCAAGCCTATCAACTAAGAAGATATTTCTTGAGTCCAGGCGTGGAGACCCATTAGGAAGAAATGACAGCAGATACCTCTGAAGTCTTAAAGAAAGGAAGACAGGGTTTCCCTGGTGGCGCAGTGGTTGAGAGTCCGCCTGCCGATGCAGGGGATACGGGTTCGTGCCCTGGTCCGGGAAGATCCCACATGCCACAGAGCGGCGGAGTCCGTGAGCCATGGCCGCTGAGCCTGCGCGTCCGGAGCCTGTGCTCCGCAACGGGAGAGGCCACAACAGTGAGAGGCCCGCGTACCGCACAAAAAAAAAAGGAAGACAAAAAGAGAAGCATCATCTGCTCAAATTCCCCAGGTCCAGGGAAGGCAGTCTAGGGGTGCAGGATGGCTGTGCAGTGTGACTGGCCCTCTTACTAAATCAGGCAAGAACCTAAATGGGAAAGGGGAGTTGTTAAAAGTCCAAGGCAGGAAAATGGAGAAAGGGACAGATTTTTTTTAATTTGTTTAAGGACAGACAGCTAGGAAGAAAGCTTGGGGGAGAACAGGATATTCATATCCTGGAGGATCAATTTTCTATCTGAAGGACTAAACTGCTTTCAGTCACTACCCACCCAGGATGGAAAGGATTTAGCAACACAGCTATTAAAAGCTCCATTATCCCATCCATCAACAGTCTCAGCCAGTAAGTCTGCTTGTGGGCAACACTCAGGTATCTGTAAAGTTTTAACAGCATACTGTGCTTAGGTCTGCAGCCTGCAATTTAATTCTTCTAAAAGCAGCACTAAGTCCTGTCCATATCTGAGCTCTGTGATAATAACCCTAACGTCAGCTATTGTTCCATTATCTTAAGAAAGATTTACAGCAACTTGCTGCTTTATTTATGCTGCACCTGGCCCTGCTTTGGGGGAAGAAGTTGCTTTTTCTTCTTCTTTTACTCAGCTTGGGAGGGAATTCACTTCAGTTATGGAGCTAAGGAAATGTCCTGGGCCTCTGCTCATCGAAGGACCTTTGGTGCCACAAATCAGCTCCCTCAGGCCCAAACGTTATTTTGAACAAAAGCCCAGGAACAGGTGCGTACTGTTCTGCTAGAGTAGAGAGAACATTGTGAAAATGGATAAGTTGAAAAGGGCCCCTTGGAAGAATTTTCTGCAGCATCTCTCTCTGTATGTAAAGTCATTGGCCTGGATATTTTTCTAAATGATACATCTGACTGCACTTCATGTGTGGGCATTTCTGACAAGCGGGGCAATTTCAATTCATATGGTCTAAACTGTACACACAGCTTGAAGATGGGCTTGTGGTTCCTTAACACTAAAATGATTACAAATAATTCCAGTGGGTGAGATCATGGCCTCATCCTTTCCAAACACAGTGATCTTTCAAGGTCAGAATACATACGGGAAAAGAATCAAGATTCCAAGATATTCAAAGCTCATTTTGTAAAACAGATCATAAAAACTACAGGCTATGTTACATTTTGAACAACTGAGCAGCTCTTCATAAGGCAACAATGAGAATTTGTATGAAAATTAATACACTGAGTAGAATTACAGTCACTTTACACTCATTTACACGATCTGTAGAATGGAGAGTACACAGCAAGATCCCAATTGTTTGATAAACGAATGAATGAATAAATAAATAAATAAATGGAAAAGGTCAACTTCTGACCCACAATTCAGGAAATTATTCCATTCCCAAGGTAATCAGCTTGTCATCCAAATAATTCCCCGCTCAGTCATTACAGGAAATGATCATACAAGCCAAGTTGTCCATCTGAAGTTGCTACGGCATTTTGATATACAATAATTTGGCCTAAGACCTTCAGTAGTTGAGTTTCCTAACGTACAAGACATTCTCAAACATTTTTTTCCCAACATGATTGCTCATATTAAGCAGATAACATAGAAACATGTGCCAAAATATACATGCCCCTCATTAAAAATAACTTATAAAGAAACCTAATGGATACCAAATGGTTGCCACATCTCCTAGCGCAAAACTTCTAGAGCTAAGAAGGAGGAAATGCTCATTTAGCCTCCAACAGACCTGGAGATCTTGCATGTAGATAACTAACCAGAAATAATTCCAATTAATTTTAGTTCCCAAAAATAGATCCCTCTGTTTCTCAAAGCTGTATATTTAAAATATTTTCCAACTTCAAAGAGGTGTTCTTTCAAGCTTTTTTGTGCCCACCCACCCACAATCAATTTGGGTGTGGTTTCTCTGTGTTCAATAGTCCCTGCATCCCCTTCTCAAGACTGTAAAAGTACGCCTTTCCTTTGTATCAGCTCCACTGTGGGATCCTAAGGGCATTCTTTCTTTGTTTTCCAGAACCAAACACAATTACAGAACATAATCAACACTCAAGAAATTTGGTGAGTTAAATGATTAATTATGGACTAAGACATGCTGGTTGGATAATCCACATTCCCTGGTAAAGTAAAATGGCGCGACGCTGCCCCTCCTGGGCTGGACGAGGAGTGAAAAGCCCTTGGAGGGCCTGGGCTACTAGCGTTACGGGCTGTGAGAACCATTTCCATGTGCAGCGGCTGTTTATCCCTTCAGGTTGCCACTGGCCTCATTCTTCCTTTCAGCACCTTTGTACAAATACACACCGTTAAGGATGTTTACCCCGCAACACGAAAGAAGCCTGCTTTAGGAGACCTAGCAGGACTAGGTGGAGTCATTGAGCCAAACAACAGAAGTAGATGAACATAATTCCATCCTGTCGCTACACAGGAATAACTCGGTTTACTGGATCATCTAGAAAAATAAACTAAATATTATTAATAGTGATATTGTTGCAGAGGACAGTTAGATTGTCACACGTATTCAATCCATTGCACATGTTTTATAACCTCCCAAAGTCAGCTACGGTTGATTTCCTGAGTTTTTCCTCCGGGATGCCGGTCTCATATTGCCTGTTCTAAGGTCCCATCTTCCTCACTTGAACCAAGGTGAGGTCCTTCAAACTGGGACGCCTTCTCCCATTTTTCCTTCTTCTCCTTTCAGTTGCCACATGAACCTTCCACAAACTCCAACTTGATCACCAAACCCCAGATCAGAACCTTTCCTGGCTTTGTGTGGAGTGTACTGAGGCTGCTGGATTTTAGGACCAAAAAGGACCTCAGCGATGATCTAAACTCTGGAGCAATGCTTCCCAGAGCTGACCATCCTTCGACATGACGTGGAGGGCTTATTAAAATACAGATTCCTGGGCCCCACCCACAGAGGTGCAGATCCAGTAAGTCTGAGGCAGGGCCCAGGAACGTGCACGTGTGACAAGCTCCCAGGAGAAGCTGAAGGTGCTGGTCCGTGGACTACACTTGGAGAAGCTCCGACCCACGGCAGCAGCCTCTGTCTTCAACCCAAGGAGCTCTGCTGACATCTGCTTTACTCGACACCCCCAGCTTCCTCTTAAATGTTCATTCTAACAAAAGGTTTAGTAACTGACAATCAGCTACTCTAACCCCCTTGGTTTACAAATAAGAAAACTGAGGCCTGGAGAAAAAATTTAAAATTATTTTTTCTAACCTGGCTAGGGGGCCGGCATTCTGTCCTGATACCATTTTTGTTCAGACTTTCAGTCTAGCATTGAAAGCTCCTAGAACCTTCCCACCTTCATCTCTCCTTCCCTACAATCTAACCACACTCGGGTCCACGTCAGCCTTTTCTCACACCATTCTTCGTCTGCCCCTACTCTCCCAAATATCGAGTGTGATCATACACCCAACACGTTGAACTGAACTCAATACACGTTTTGGGCCCTAATCACTCCTCCACTTCAGGAACTCACATGCATGGACGGGACACCTTTGATCCCAACATCATCCAGATTTTCCTGGACTCCAAAAATACACTCTTTTGACCGCAGCCTCCTAAGCTTTATAATCCTAGACTGCTGGCACCCCCAGCTCCACTCCCAGCAGCCTGCCAGGCTATCAGAGTGGTACTGACCACCGGTTCATCCCTGTGGTGAATACTATTCATCCCTGAGCTGTACTGCCCACCCTGCCCACATGGGGCAGTGCTTCACCAGTATCCGCACCAGGCTTGCCTTCCTTGACTTTCTGCCATGTCTGTCTTGCCAATCCTCATCACAGAATTCAACTAAAAAATTATTTTTCTAAACAACAAGGTCCTACTGTATAGCTCAGGGAACTCTATTCAATATCCTGTGATAAACCATAACAGAAAAGAATATGAAAAAGAATATATATGTATAACTGAATTGCTTTGCTGTATAGCAGAAATAAACACAACATTGTAAATCAACTATTCTTCAATAAGATAAATTTTTTTTTAAAAAAAATTATTTTCTGGGACTTCCCTTGGTGGCGCAGTGGCTAAGAATCCGCCTGCCAATGCAGGGGACACAGGTTCAAGCCCTGGTCTGGGAAGATCCCACATGCCCAGAGCAACTAAGCCGGTGAGCCACAACTACTGAGCCTGCGTGCTACAACTACTGAAGCCCGCGCGCCTAGAGCCCGTGTTCCGCAACAAGAGAAGCCACCGCAATGAGAAGCCCGCGCACCGCAACGAAGAGTAGCCCCCGCTCGCCGCAACTAGAGAAAGCCTGCGTGCAGCAACGAAGACCCAATGCAGCCAAAAATAAATGTTAGTCAATTAATTTTTTAAAAATTATTTTTCTATTCCCTGTCCTCAAACCATTATTGGCTATGGTCACACTGTCATGTTGACTGGACTTACTAATACCCTCAGTTAGATTTTCCTGCCTCAGGCAGCTTATTTACTCATCTCTAGTTGACTCTCTCAGGTTTCCAAGGAAAGCCTTCACAATTCCCATCATATTGAACCCCCAAATCTGCTCCAATGCCTCCCATTCCCAGAAGTGACATCATCTCTATGGCAAAACACAGGATCAGAGCCCAAGTCTGGGGCTGGATTGGGAGGATTAATTAGCCCGCCACACTGTGGAATCTGGACTTATCTTGGGGGCATTGAGAAGCCATTCAGAGCGCTGCTGTAGAAGGGTCCCTCTGGCGGCGATGGGAGGGATGACTGGAGATGGGCTAGAGGCAGAGACCTGGCAGGGGCTCAACAAATGCACACAGGAGATGGGGGAGAATCAAGAATCACTAAATACTGTACTTTGCGTAGAGCAGATACACCATAGACGTGTTGAACTGATTTATTCAGGCTCTGACTCTCAGAAAAATGCATATAGAAACATACTGAACTAAACTTTAAAAAATGCATAGTTGAGAGTCAGAATACTTCTGCCGTGTCTTGTCATCAGGCAAATGAAACCTATTCTGCAACGGACAGATGGTGCAACAAGATATAAAATGAAATTAGCAGTGATGAAACCCAGATGGAAATGAGGAAAAGGTCAATATGCTAAAGGTCAAAGGAGTCTGGCTCCACCTTGTCTTGTTTCATAAAGGTCTGAGGTCACAGCTTAGAGGCTTTTACTGCAGGGAAGTTGCAGGACTTCCTACGACTGTGCCAAGACACCAAACACTCACCCAGGGCTGTTCAAAGCTATAGGTACGTCGCCGATCTTCCACATCTTCATCCTGCTTTGCTTGCTGAAATTCTTGCCGGAGACGCTGTATCCGATCATGGTTGCTAGGAGTTGATCTGTTGCTAAAAGACAAAACGGGCAACAGTGAACACCCTTCAGAAATACAATCTGTGGATGGAAGTTGCTAGGAAAAAATGGCAGCTTGCTGTGAAATGGTGCTGTTTGAGAGGAAGTGAAATTTTAAGACAATATCTAGGCATTTGAAATACGTTTGCATTTTGTTCTCATGATTGAGACTTACTGAGGTGATTTTAGACAGATATTCAAGAGGGCAAGTGGTATTTTTAGACATTCCTTTTTATTTTTTTTATTTATTTATTTTTTTGTGTTACGTGGGCCTCTCACTGTTGTGGCCTCTCCCATTGCAGAGCACAGGCTCCGGACGCGCAGGCTCAGCAGCCATGGCTCACGGACCCAGCCGCTCCGCGGCATGTGGGATCTTCCCGGACCGGGGCACGAACCCGTGTCCCCTGCATCGGCAGGCGGACTCCCAACCACTGCGCCACCAGGGGAGCCCTAGACATTCCTTTTTTACGCAGCTCTTTAAAAGCCTCATTTCCTCTCGGGAATCTGGCAAGGTGTTGGCAGCAAACATTTTTTGGAAAGGACATTGCATGAAAAGTCGTAAATACCAGGGTCCAGTCCTAGCTCCTCCACCTTCTTAAAGGAAAGTACTTAACGTCTCTGGGCTGCGGCTTCTTTATATATAGGAAGTGCACATAAGAATCCTTTTTGCTCTAAATATCATAGTTGTAACAATCAAGTGAGACAACACCATACAATATAGACTCACAAACGTGCAGTATTACTTTCATAATGCCATTATATGAAGTTCTTGTTTATGAGTTTTCCCACGTCTATACACAAAATCCAACACTCACAGTATACATGAAAAGCGTTTTAAAAATAACCTCAGGTGGTAGTTTGATTGAACCAATGAGTTCATAATAATTTTGCCTTCTTTTTTATAGCTTTGAATTCTGTTTTATCCTCACAGAAAGCTTATAAGATAGGTGCAGAAGGTAGTATTTCACGCACACACACACACACACACACACACACACACACACACACAGAGGTAGAAACTGCCATTCAGAGAAGATAAGTAACTTGTTTGAAGTCTCCAGTCTTTCTCTAGCCAGTGGGGAATGTGAGACTGGAATCCAGAATTTTCTGGCCACTAACCCAGCCTCATCTCACTATACCCTGTTGTTTCATTTAGTAAAACACACAGCAGACATCAAAGCCCCTCCCCTATTAAATTACATACATATTTAAAACAGTATTTTGAAAGAGTAATAGATATAACCAAAATCAATCTTAAATCTCACAGCACTTTTGGTGGATTCCATTCCCTAAGCACAAAATTACATCAAATCCGGACAGCTATTCAAGCACATTAGGTATATAGTTTTCCAACACAACTTCAGACTTCCTGAGGACAAGAACCAAGTCTTATATTTATCACATATACCCCTCCAAGCTGCTGGCAGAATGGGAAGCTGTCAGCCAATAGGGGGATGGGTCCCTTCATTGAAGACCTGTTGCCCTGATGACTCAGAGTGGATCTGAGTTCTTTTGGCTGCACAGCCCCCTGGGTAATGTCATTTGTGAGAGGTGGCCCGGAAAGAGAAAGTCTGTCAGAGGAGAGCCTATAAAATTCTCAAACTAACACGTCTTTGTATAATTTCACATATTTTCAAGAATTCCAAAGGTTTGAAAATCTCAAATTGAAAATGATCACATCCAGGACCATAACATGAACAACTTCTAAGAATAGGGGATTGTCTTTCATCACTTCATCTCCTCGGTGGGTTCCTATCACCCTTATGTTTCTATCAATTTCATGAGAGCTTCTGGAATATCCTGTCGATACATTCAATTTGATGATTTTCCCAGTCAATGAAAACTTGTGTTCCCTTTGTTCCTCTTCTGATGGATCTTTGGGACTCATCAGCCAGAGAACATGAATCTGTAAAATGTGCTAGTTGACAACACGACGCTTCCGTCTACACGTGGGTACCACTTTAAACTTCCCCTCCACACTCCTGAGCCTAGTAGGGTGTTATTCCTACTGGTTTTTAAATCATATATACAGCATCTTATCTTGTCCCAGCAGACACGTTTTCCAGATGGAACGCCCAATCCACAGAACTCCTCACCTTCCATGTGAAACTGTGATAGTGTAGGTACGTGGACAGATTCATAAGACAAAGGCTAGGAAAGTGAACATTCATTCACCTCACTGCCCTCTTTCCAGCTGTGACTCTTTTGTCCCCTGCATACTTCACAGCTTTTAATAGGGGGATTGTAGGAGGCTTGCCTGGCGAAATATTTTACAAGTCTTAGTAGAAATATTTCCCTATTATTTTCATGTAGCACAGACAGTTTTAACCACATAATTATTAGGTCCATGACGTCCAAACCATTGGTGAAAACGGACCTCTTCTTACTATTTGTGATTACCTGAATGTGCAGTCTCCCAAAAAAGTGATTTGGTTATACGTATACTTGTATCTATTCTTTTTCAGATTCTTTTCCCATTTAGGTTATTACAGAATATTGAGCAGAGTTGCCTGTGCTATACAGTAGGTCCTTGTTGGTTATCTATTTTAAATATAGCAGTGTGTACATGTCAATCCAAAATTCCCAATCTATTCCTCCCCCCCATCTTTCCCCCTTGGTAACTGTAAATTCATTCTCTAAGTCTGTAAGTCTGTTTCTGTTTTGTAAATAAGTTTTTGCATCATGAAGTAAATTTTTTTAGATTCCACATATAAGTGATATCATATGATATTTGTCTTTCTCTGTCTTACTTCACTTAGTATGGTAATCTCCAAGTGCATCCATGTTACTGCAAATGGCATTATTTCATTCTTTTTAATGGCTGAGTAATATTCCATTGTATATATGTACCACATCTTCTCTATCCATTCATCTGTCAATGGATATTTAAGCTGCTTCCATGTCTTGCCTATTGTAAACAGTGCTGCAATGAACATTGGGGTGCATGTACCCTTTTGAACCATGTTTTTCTCTAGATATATGTCCAGGAGTGGGATTGCTGGATCGTATGGTAGCTCTATTTTTAGTTTTTTAAGGAACCTCCATACTTTTCTCCATAGTGGCTGTACCAATTTACATTCTCAGTCTCACAACAAGGGAAGTGGACCCAGGTCCTTAATTTTAAGTTCTGGTGAACTTCATGCTTTTCATAGGACAAGACAAGATCTGGAAGTCACTTCTGACCTTATTTCCAAATATGGGCAGCTGGCGAGACCCCTGTTTCACTCCCTTTTCTTTGCTTCCTTTCTTCTTATGCTCTAGAGGAAGCAGACTGACCTGCCTAAGACTAGCAAAGCACCCGAGGGTTGAAGGCTGCAGTGGTTTTCTGATGGATGGAGATTTCCAAAGACTGGAAGCCTATCAAGAATCCTTGGGGAATAACAGCTGGCAGTCTGCAGGTGAAACCCTGGCTTCTAGAGAGGGAACCACTGCAACTGCTTAGTTCTGCCTCTCAGGCCAGGCTCTAAGGGCCAATAACTCACATCTGGATTTCTAAAGCTCTTGGTTACCTCTTCTGCCAAGAAGGCCAAAGGAAATTTGAAATATTCATTAGCATTCGTGACGAATGCCTGCAGACCCCAATCAGCTTATACTTGGGTTCACTGCCAACTCAAAGTTGCTCATTATTATTTTTTTTTTTGGTGAGGAATATAACAAAGATATCACCTAAGTTGATCAGATGGGTGAATGAGAAAATAAAACTCTTAATGAGGAGTCAGTAAATCATAATTTACCAAGAGTGTACAGAAAGGAGGGATGGGGATGGGAATGACAGATGCTTTTTGGGTAAAAAAAATCTACACGGTTTATGTCCAACATTAGCATTTAGCCTTTCTTACACATTGGTGTTTATACACGTGCACACACTCGTGTGTGTGTGTGTGTGTGTGTGTGTATTTTAAACTAAATGAAGAGGATTTTGGTCCCGTAATGATCTGGGATTTTTTCTGACAGGGTCAAGAAAGCGTACATTGGATCACACGCTATGGAGATCCCTAACACACGTGTACAACCTAACCCTGACTTAGACGGAACCTAAATCTTTCCCATCCAATTACCGTGGGAATGTACCCTCTCCTATCAGAGGTAGATCACACAGTACTAAGTTTTAAAACCTTCCGATTGGACTCCTGCGATGTGCTTCACAAGCAAAAGTAGCTGAAAACACCAATCCATGCTAACTGCAGCCACAATCCTATCTGTAGATAAGCATCTGAGCCTGCCCCGCATCTGTGCTGCACAGGTGCACTGAATGAGGAAAGAAACTCCATAATCGCGGGTCTCACCACTAGACGCGTCTTGTGTATGAATCTCATCACCCAGAGTGCTTTTCAAAAAATGCTGATTGAGACTCATCTTGAGATATTCTGAGTCAGCCCGGCTAGTGCAGGGCCCAGGAATCTGCATGCATTTGAAGGCACTGCAAGCGCTCTATGGACAACACTTTGAAAACAAGGCATGCAGGCTTCACAGTTGGGACAAATTCCAATGCCTGCAGGGCAATTGACTAAAGAGTGAAGGAGACCCGCTGCGCTGGAAGCACGAAGTATGTCCTTGGACAACTGGGAGAAGTATGCTTGGTCTAGAAAGGGAGGCCCCTACTTGGTTCCAGTAGATCACTGCCCTGAAAGGATATGGGTCTGATGTTGCCTTCTAACTTTTTTTTTTGAGAGAAGTCAGAATTATAGTCCCCACCCTACCTTCTAATTTTTTTTTTTTTTTTTTTTTTTTTGCGGTACGCGGGCCTCTCACTGTTGTGGCCTCTCCCGTTGCGGAGCACAGGCTCCGGACGCGCAGGCTCAGCGGCCATGGCTCACGGGCCCAGCCGCTCCGCGGCATGTGGGATCCTCCTGGACCGGGGCACGAACCCGCGTCCCCTGCATCGGCAGGCGGACTCTCAATCACTGTGCCACCAGGGAAGCCCCCTACCTTCTAATTTTAAATACTGGCTTATTTTAATTTTTCAATCCTAGGTGAGACAAAAACATATCTGTTGCCTGCTAGCTTGTAAGCTCTACTTTATATTCTACAGATGCTGCCTATTTTATATGTTGCTTTTCCAGGTTATTTACTTTCACTGCACCGAGATAAGGCTAGTGGACCCCTAGTAACAGGCCCAAGAAGCAAATATTTAAAAAAAAAAGACCACTGGGCATTGTCCATGCAGCCTTGCCTCTGCTCCTGATCTAACACTGGGCACACTGGCCTGCAGGCTTGAGTTCTGACCTATCTTTTCAGACCATCATATGCTGAGAGAGAGGTGTTTGTGATGTGACTGATGAATTCTTTATGGACTAAAAATACTTTAACATTTGCATGTTTAATTATGCAAGGGAAATCCAGAAAACTGGAATAGAGGCCATAGCCTTAAGACCCAGAATTCAATGGAAGGGAGAATAACCTCATTGCTCTGAACAAGGAGGTACCATCTTGGTACATACTTTCCTTCCTACAGAAGGAAGGAGAAAGGGAAAGCGAAGAGAGGAGGAAGACAGAGGGAGGGGATGTATCCATGGGCTCAGAAGGGGGAGATGATTCTACACTCTAGTACAAGAGAAGAGACACTTCCAAGGAAGAGAGGAGATAAATTTCCTCGTATCTTTCTTTCTGTAATACCCTTTCTTTTTCTTTCCATCTTTCCAATTCTACCAGGAAGTCAAATTCCACCTCCTTGAAGCCTTTCCTAACTACTGCAGCCCATGTTCATCTTTTCCTTTCAATTCCCCAATACTCCCTGTCCTCTGACCCAGATACTGTTTTACAGTGTTTGGTACTTAGACGGGTGTGTGTTTCTCTTCCTTAAGTTTAGGCCTTCATTACAATCATATATTTTGTACGTCACATCCCTGCGGCAGGTAAATTGTTAGCAAATATTTATGATGGACAGACTTTCAGGTGTCCCATGATCCCTGCCTCTGGGATCCCAACCTTTGTGCAACCCAAACACATGAGTGTGGGCAGGGCCTGTGACTTGCTTCTATCCAGTAAAATGAGGCAAAGGTCAAGAAATGTGTACGACTACATGTACGTGGTTAAATAAGAACACAGCGTCCATCTTACTAGTCCTTCTTTCCCCTTTCTGGCTTTGAAGAAGGGAGCTGTCACGAATCCTACAGCTTCAAAGAACAGAATAATGCCAACAACTCCAGGAGCAGGGAAGTGGGGCTTCCCTAAGCACAGCCTCCAAGTGAGAACCCAGCCTGGCTGACACCTTGATTGCCCCGGGATGAGACCTTGAGCAGGGGCGTTCCGCTAAGCCGTTGCCAGACACCAGACCCACAGAAACGGATACAATAAACATGTGTTGTTTGAAGCTAAGTCTGTGTTAACTTGCTCTGCAGCAAAAACTGATACCCACTGATGATGGCCTTGGCTGTGTGACTTGATTTGGCCGGTACGATGTTAGTGGATATGATGCAAACAGGGGTTTGCGATGTGATGGTATGGCAGGTCTCCCTCTGATGACAACAAAAGGTAACACCTAAACTCCCTAAACCTTGCTCTCTTTAGCGTACACACACACACCACCTATCACCACCATGTCACCTTAAACAATGTGAGGGCGTTGTACACTATTAAATAAAAGCAAGTAGCCTGGAAGGGCTCACAGAACTATGCCTCGTCCACAGCTGCAGCCTAACAAATATTGCCTGTTGCAAAGCCTGTTGGTTAGAAGAGCAGAGTAAAAGAGAGGAATCATACTTGATGAATGAGTTTTACCACTATCATTTATATGATTAATCACTCCAAAGTTCTGGTCTCCTAGAAAAATTACACAAAGGAAATACTATTGCACAGGATGTCACTGAAAGATGGTAACCGCCAGACTTTAACACGTGAAACCAATGGAGTGCACTTTCCACTAGACACCAGCGTACAGCCAAGAACACCCCACGGAAATCTACCCAATGGCTTAGGGTAACTCCTTCTGTCAACCTCCCCGTCACTTCACCAAAACGCCCCACTCTGGTTCTATGCTCTCTGCAAATCAACCCTCTTAAGGCCAAAGCAACAATGTTTTCCCCGAGTGTGGGGAGAACAGCCCCACCAACCAGGTGGTTTGGTAAAACCAAACTCAAGGACTCATCCTAGTTTCTCTTTCTGGCAGAAATTGGTGCCCTGCTAGGATCTGGGTCAACACACAACCCACAAGGAGATATTCCTGGTTAAAACGGGTTTTAGTCACTTTGCCAAGGATTCAGTTTGTAACAGATGTCCTTCCAATCCCCAATTTGCAAAAGAACAGGGACACAGTAAAGATTCTGGTTAACCGTATCAGCTCATACCTTCAGCCTCTTCACTGTTGCTCTATACTTCTCAGCCTTAGCAATTTACTTTCTGGCCTAAGTACAGAATTCTACTCCAAATGCTAGTGAATTTCATACCTGTACTTGGCATCCAATTACTGGGGATGCAAAAGGACATTATTCTTCTTCCCAATTAAAAAAAATGCAAAAGCCGATTTCCAAATTATACCTGAGACCGTGGAGATAAAGCAGCTGCACACTTGAAGCTTTTTCCTGTTGATATGTTTCTATCACCTCCCCCCAGGTGTTCCACGGGCGCACCACGTGGGAAAAGTACCAGCCTCTCTGCTTAAGGAACTTTTTCTCCTCCACCTGCCGGCACTTCAAAGACCTATCCTCTCCGGATCCTGGGATGCCACAGTCAGGATGCTGAAACCTCATTATGGTTTGCATCCCAGCACACTTAGAAAGGCGATAGTTAAGTTAAAGCTTCCAAGACTCCATTCGTTTATACTCAGATCCTGTTCTGCTGACCTCTGATGTCTTTAGCTAACAACTCAAACTTCGTGCAAGGTTTCTGGGTTTTAGTCGACTTATTTTAAGGGAAATGTTATCTTTTTATTGATTTCCTTGGTATTTACAGAGACGGAAAGACTAAAGATCCAGCACAGTATGGGAACAACCTATCCTGCAAGACTACTCGTATTTTTGGAAACATTTTCATTGGAGAAAAATTAGAGCGTATTTCCCTCCCTTGCTTGATTAATTCTTACATCCGAGGAACGGAAAAGCTTTTAGTGCCTTTATTAGTACCAGTGGCAAGTCCAAAATTCAACTATTTCCTGGATGTCACTTGAAACAGACAACCAAACTGGAGCAGGCAAAAAGTGACACTGGAGAAAACATATGTAGGGCAGACCTGTCACATAGCTTTGGAAACAGGCAGCCAGCAATGACCACAAGCGTCTCAGATCATTAAGCAATGTCTTACTGTGATGTTACGCGTCGATGTACGGAGTTGTAATCCTTTCAAAATAGACAGATTGTCAGCGTGATAAAGTGGATATAAACAAGTTCTTGAACAGGGATGACTAAAGTGTTGGTGGGGGGGGGGTGGTGACGTTACTGAACTAAGAAGGGATGCTAGCTCAGGGACCAGGAACCAACGCCATTCAGAGGCTGCAGGTGAACACCGCTCTTCTCACTTAGATATTTTTCTCTACTGATTAGCAATTCCATAAAACATTCCTGATCTTGTAATCGCCAGACAAGTAGTTATAATCTACAGATGTCAGAACCGAGTTCTTAATTGCTGTAAATTAGTGAGCAAACCCGGGTTTCTCATTAAACCCATTACACCCCGTATGGTAAAATGGAGCACGTGTCACGTGTTCTCTTTCCTGCCACTCAAATCGGGAGCATTCTTTGTGAAATCCTGGGGACACACAGCAGCAGAGAGAGAGTGCCAGGGTGTGTTTGTGGCGGGTTCCTGTCCCCCAGAGTGTGCTTCCTCTAGGGGGAAAAGAAAAGCCCCTAAATGGCAATGAATTTGTTGCCTACATTCTAACAATGGGCTCCACTGTGCCTCATGTTTGCTTCCTTAAGGCAGAGTAAGTGGTATCACTCCTCTGAAAACTTCTGCTTCTCTTAGAGGAACGTGGAAGCACTTCTTCCCATGGCCCATGGTTTGCCTCCTGTCACCTGTGCAGGCGAAGAGGCATACATTTCTAAATTAAAAGGGAAGGAACAGGCTAAAATGCCATGACAAAGCCAACTCTGAACTTCAGCTTAGGTACGCATTAGTGGGACCAGGCTAAGAAGACTGGCTTTCTGCTATGGCTCTGCCTCTCAGACTGGAAGATTTATGAGGAATGGGGGAAAGGGTGGGAGGGTTAAACCAAGAAATGTATCAATTACCGAACTACAGATAAAAATAGCTCCTCTGCACAAGCTTCATTAAGTTTTATCAGCAAGTATCTTGGGGTTTTACACTCAAACCACAGGTCATAAATTCTCAGTAAATCCTCCGTATGTTCACCAAACACCTGAATTCAATTTCTCTTCTGGTTGTGAAGGAGGAATGTGGTGCTCAAATTAATTATGCATGCAAAGTTAGTTTCTAACAAGGGCAGCTCTTTTGTGATGCTGAAAGGTATTTACAACATCTGAAATTTGGGGATAGATCCTTCTTCAATCTTAGCATTTTTATATTGGTATAAATTCTCTCTTCCAAGTTTGTACAGTGAAAAAATAAAGTCGGTGAATACCTTGTTTTAACGTTCGCATTGTTCTGTAGATAATCCCGGATATTTGTGAGATGTAATGAATGGTCTTAATATTTACTATAAGGATTTTAGACAAATATTTCTATGGGTAGGTACAAATCACCTTGAACTATAGGGAAAGTCTAAAGCGAGGCTAAATGGCTATATTTATATATGTTTATGTGTACATGTGAAATTAGCTACTTAGTGTCATTTTCAGTTATACTCATCATCTGTAATATGAAAAGAATTATGAGAAACTTATGCAAATCCCAGAGGCATTCACTTTCCTCAGCTGATAAAATTCATTTTCAGATTCTGACACCCATGATTTGTGGTCCATTTCACACCAATTTCAGTGTTATAAATCATAACAAATTAAAAATGTACAGCTATGTTCTCTGGGTTGAAAAGGTGGTCACCAAAGCAGTTAATACGGCACTTGCTTCTGATGTGATGAGTTGTAGGGAGGGTCATCTCTCTCCATCAGAAAGACTTGGGACGGGGTCTCACTCCAAGTCCCTCTGTGGTCATTCGGTAACAGGGCTATCATTTCATAAGCAGCAAAATCTCAGGAATGTACCCTTCACCCCATTTTATTACTATCATCATTCTTCCTTATTAGCCTGTCACTGGGCTCAGGCAGGAGTGAGAAAAATTTAGCTTTACTTTTTCGAGGGGAATTCCTCCAGCTACAAAGAACACACACATGCACAGACATACATAATTTCAGGACTCAACAATAAATACACGAAAAAAGATATTCCATCGTGAGCCTGAGGTGGCTCCTCCTAACTAGTAAATTTCACAGAAATAATACAAGTTGGTTTCTACCAGGAAGGGTTGATCAGTCTTCAGGCCACATTTCCAGGGAGGCATACGGTAAAACTCAGCACAAAAGTAATATTATTTAGCAAGCTTTCAAAAACTATCAATATAAAGCTATCAAAGAGATCGTATTCTAATAAACCTTTCTAAACAGACAGTCTTTGAATACTATGAGGGTGAATGGTAGAATCTAAGACCCCAGGGATGGTGGAGAAATCCAGATTGAACTCCCACAAGCCCCTGTGAGAAATGGGGGCTGAGCCGTGGACAGAAGCAGAGTTCTGCAGGCATGAGTCTTCCTAGCAGGCAACTCTGTGTGGCTTTAAATGAATAAATGATGGGAGAGAAAATGTTTTCCAGGTATACCTATGAATTTAAATGCACTCTTGAAAATAAAATGTTACTGCCTATAAGAAACCCCATATGTCATTTTTCTTTGCACAATGCAAGAAGCAGTTATAATTTGGGGTTAATACCCAAAGTGCACTTACTTTTCATAAATCGTGTGATTTTTCTTGAACTGTCTATTAAACGGCAAGGACATGTAAGGTTATTCTAATGGGTTAGAGAGTTGAGGAAAGGTTATGGATTATACTATTCATTCAGTAAAACCACTGGGGATACAAAGGTTAGTCAGTTGTGACCTACAGTTAAAGTCTGTGCTTTAAACTAAAATATACAATTCAGTGTCTGAAGAAAGAGCAAATGGATTTTAATATTATAGGTGAAAACCCTGAAGAACTAAAAGAAGAGTGAAAATCAGGAATATATTATGGAAATTTGAAATAAAAAAGCAATGGAAATTAAATTACCAAAACTGATGGTTTTTGATGACAAAATAAAACAATTATCATGTTCTTTTTCACATTACAGAGGTTTTATCATACAAGTATAGAAACTAATTATAGAACCATTATTTTAACTCTTTAATCATGAAATGATTACATAGAATTTAAGGCTAACATTTTCTTTGTTTTTGCATTCTCTGTCTTTAATGACAGCATAATTGCAAAATATTATACAAAACTAAGCTATGGTTTTTTTAGGATAAAAATTCCAATGCAGTGCAGTGCTTAATACTCATGTCATAATTCTAAATAATGGTTACATTCTATATGGCTTTTCTGAAATGACTTAAAGTGGAAAATAATGTTAACAGGAGATATAGTGCCTGTAGGTTTCATGAGTGGCTAACTCTGAAACACTTTTGATGCCTAGAATAAAAGCAGAAACATAAATTTATTCATTTTCTAAAAAAACAACATTGGATGGGCCCAAATAAAGAGTCTGTATCTATTATTTTTAAACATTTTAAAGATCATTAGAATATTTTTCTTGACTGGTAATTAATGTTTTTACTTCTATTTATGCTCTAAATTAATCTCATAATTATTAGTTAATAATTTTCTAGGCTTTTCTTCTATTCACAATTTGGCCACAACCTAATTTACAAATTATTTATCTGGAAATAAATGAGACAGAAATGTCAATCAACTTAACTTCTCATTTAGGTTTAACTGAATTATTATGAGAGAGCACAAAAAGTGTGACCATATTGGTTTGGAATTAATGGTAGACATCATTCTTTTGTAAATTACATTTTTTTTCACAGTAATACTCGCCTATGTATAGTTTATACGTTACAATGCTAAAGAAAAAGCTTAAAATAAAAGAATCTCCTTTTTCATCACATCTTGTTCCTCTGACTACCCAATCCTTCCCCTCCAAAAAAAACCCCACTTTTTAAGGCTTTTAGCTGTTTTCTATGATATTTCTTTTTAACTCAACCTGAGATAGTCAGAACGGATTGATCATAATTCCCAGTTTGTGACATACTCTTGATGATTTCTGCACGACTCACTTTCTTTCACTTAGTGATTTTTAATACTGGACTCAATATTATTTAAATGTATCAATGTTATCAGTATGACTCATTACACAAAACAAAAGCTAGGGATTTAATAGTAATCCATATCTAGCCAAATAGCTCTGGTATTTACATATTTCAGAATGATACATTTTTACTGCTATCTTCTGATTCATTAGTTTTAAACATCTGCTTTTTTCTATTTCTTTACTTTTGCATCTGTATGAAACGATGGGTGTTCACTAAACTTATTGTGATGATCATTTCACGATGTATGTGAGTCCAATCATTATGCTGTACACCTTAAACTTATACGGTGATGTGTGTCAATTATATCTCAACAGAACTGGAAGAAAAGAAAATAAAGCAAAGTAAAGTAAATAAAGTAAAACAAAATAAAATAAAATAAAATAAAAAACACTGCTGACTTCCTCTGAAGGTTGGAGAAGCATTAGCTCTCTTACACACTGCAATCCCAATTCCCACTCCCAGTTCCTCCCAATAGAGCTCTAGCACAACTTTTCAATGATTTTTTTTTTTTAGCGTTTACATTATTCATATATTGTCCACTGCTAATTCAAGTGGCGCATCATGGTTACATTTCCTTTCTTCTATGACATTCATGGTTTTCCTTTCGCTTCATTTTCTTAGACCCTGTCCCTACAACCTTTTTAAAAAAGACTTTATTTTTTAGAGTAGTTTTCAGTTCACAGCAAAATTGAGAGGCAGGTACAGAGCTATCCCATGTACACCCTGTCCCCATGCAGACATGGCCTTCCCCACTACCCACATCCTCCATCCAAGTGGGGTATTTGTTACAGCTCATGGATCTACACTAACACATCATTATCACCCTAAGTCCACAGTTGACAGTAGCGTTCACTCTCGGTGTTGCATATTCTATGGGTTTGGACAAATATATAAAGACACGGATCCGTCATTGCAGTACCATATAGAGTGGTTTCATTGCCCTAAAAATCCTCTATGCTCTGCCTATTCATCCCTTCCCACCACCCCTCCCCTGGCAACCCCTGATCTTTTTATGTCTCCACAGTTTTGCCTTTTCCAGAATGTCAGAAAGTTGGAACAATACAGTATGCAGCCCTTTCAGACTGTCTTCTTTTACTTAGTAGTACACCTTTAGGTTTTCTCTATGTCTTTTCATAGCTTGAAAGCTCCTTTCTTTATAGCCCTGAGTAATATTCCACTGTCTGGATGTACCACAGTTTATGTATCCATTCACCTACTGAAGGACATCTTGGTGGCTTCCAAGTTTTGGCAAGTATGAATAAAGCTGCTACAAACATGTGTGGGCAGGTTTTTGTGTGGACATAAGTTTTTGATTCTATGTGGTAAATACCAAGGAGCATGATTGCCGGATTGTAGGGTAAGAGTATGTTTAGTTTTGTAAGAAATTGCTAAACAGTCTTCCCAAGTACTGGTACCATGTTGTATCCCACCAGCAATGAATGAGTTCCTGTTGCTCCACGTCTTCACCAGCACATACTATGGGTTTGAACAAATATATAAAGACACGGATCCATCATTACAGCATCATATAGAGTGGTTTCACTGCACTGTTGGTGTTTTGGATTTTAGCCATTCTAATAGGTATGTAGCGGTATCTCACAATGTGCATTTTCCCCTGATGATACATGGTGTGGAACATCTTATCAGAGGCTTATCAGCCATCTCTGTATCTTTTTTGGTGAGACGCCTGTGAAGGCCTTTGGCTCTTTTTAAATTAATTAATTTTAAAAAATTTATTTATTTTTGGCTGTGTTGGGTCTTTGTTGCTGCGCGCAGGCTTTCTCCAGTTGCGGTGAGTGAAGCCTACTCTTCATTGCATGGGCTTTTCATTGCAGTGGATTCTCTTGTTGCAGAGCACAGGCTCTAGGCACGTGGGCTTTAGTAGTTGTGACAAGCGGGCTCAGTAGTTGTGGCTCACGGGCTCTAGAGCACATGCTCAGTAGTTGTGGCACACAGGCTTAGTTGCTCTGCAGCACGTGGGAACTTCCCGGACCAGGGCTCGAACCTGTGTCCCCTGCATTGGCAGGCAGATTCTTAACCACTACGCCACCAAGGAAGCCCTGGATCCTTTTTAAAATCAGATTGTTGGTTTTCTTATTGTTTTAAACGATTTTTTAAACGTTCTTTGTGTATTTTTTTTATCAGCTATGTGGGGGTTTTTGCAAATATTTTCTCCCTCTCTACAGCATTTTTTTTTTTTCTGTACGCAGGCCTCTCGCTGTTGTGGCCTCTCCCGTTGCGGAGCACAGGCTCCAGACGCGCAGGCTCAGCGGCCATGGCTCACGGGCCCAGCCGCTCCACAGCATGTGGGATCTTCCCTGACCGGGGCACGAACCTGTGTCCCCTGCATCGGCAGGCGGACTCTCAACCACTGCGCCACCAGGGAAGCCCTCTACAGCTTTTTAATTTATTTATTTTATTTTTGGCTGCTTTGGGTCTTCGTTGCTGCATGTGGGCTTTCTCTAGTTGTGACGAGCAGGGGCCACTCTTCCTTGTGGTGCACGGGTTTCTCATTGCGGTGGCCTCTCCTGTTGCAGAGCATGGGCTCTAGGCACGCGGGCTTCAGTAGTTGTGGCTCGCAGGCTCTAGAGCGCACGCTCAGCAGTTGTGGCACACGGGCCTAGTTGCTCCGCGGCATGTGGGATCTTCCCGGACCAGGGCTCGAACCTGTGTCCCCTGCATTGGCAGGTGGATTCTTAACCACTGCGCCACCAGCGAAACCCCTTCTACAGCTTTTAATACAAATTTCCACAAGATCAAACTTACCACAGCTTATCAACTCGTTATTTTCTTGGAGTTCTCCAGCCCCCATGCTTGTCCCGCACGTCCCAATCTGCACTGGCTCCCTAGTTCCCAGCATCTCTCTTCATCATCAACCTGGGATTTGTTAGAGCATGCATTCTATAGCTGCCTAAAAGGGGATGTGATGGAAACAAAAAATGTTGTATCTTTGCATGCTGAAAATATATTTATCCTACCATCACCACTCATGGGCAGTTTGGTGAGGGATGGAGCTGCAGGTTAGAAAACATTACCCTGCAGTATTTGAAGGTAGGGCCCCTTGTCTTCTTGCTCCCCATGCTGCTGTTGAGTCAGCTAACATTCTGACTCCCAACTCTTTACTGTATACTTTTTTAAAGGCTCATCTCTTTATTTCCAGTATTCTGAAACTTCTCACTGCTCCCTTTTTAAAATCGATTCTTTGATCTAGAATCTTAAATTCTCCAGTTGTGGGAAAATTTCTTATGTTATTTCTCTAACACTCTCTCCATCATCATCTCTATTTCTAGAAAGCATATACGTTAAATGCCTGACCTCCCAAGGTGAACTTTGATTTTTTTTCTCTTTCTTTCCTGCCATGTTTGTCTTATGTCTCATTATTTTGGGGGAAATTTCTTCTATCTTACCTACCAAGCTTTCAATTGTGTTTCTTCATACTGCTATCATATTTATTATTTTCCAACAGTTCGTTCATATTTTCTTAATAATCCTTTCCAATAGCTTCCTGGTCATGTTTTGATGGTTGCAGTATCTTCTCTTATTTCATGGTGGGTATTACTTACAGTTTTTAAATATTTTCTCTTCTCTTCCCTGTAATTTTTGTTTCTTCCAAGTTCTTCGCTTAAGTTTATTGTTATTGTTTTCATCTGTCTCCCATAATTAAGGCGTTCCTCAGATGTCTGATAAGCTTGCCTGTCCTTTCTATTTAAGAATGAGGCATTGGGACTTCCCTGGTGGTCCAGTGGTTAAGACTCTGTGCCTCCACTGCAGGGGGCACGGGTTGGATCTCTGGTCAGGGAACTAAGATCCTGCATGCCACACAACCAAAAGAAAAAAATTAGTCATTGTGTGTATGCATGGGTGGGGCTTATGAAACGGCAGCTATTACTCCAGAAAGGCTGGGCAGGGAGCCACTTTTACGGGTGGGGATTCCCACATGTCAGTGTATGAGGGTTCCTACTGGGGCTGTTCAGTTTCTTCAGAGGAGAACCCGCCAATCTTAGGTCTGAGGAGCCAATGTCAGCTTGTGTCTTGACATCCTGGGGTTATTCTGTCATCATATATGGTAACAAAAAGATATACCTATTTTCAGAAAAAATAGAGATAGTATTTCTGTTTCTTATTCTTTTTGCTGTTTTGGAGTGATTTTCGAGAAGAAAAGAGGAAAACATATCTTTATTCTCTGTCAAGTTTTGGACTTTCCAGTTTGTATTATGCTTAATTCTCAATTATTTTCAAGTAGATCAAATATCTTTTCAAGAATATTTGATATTTCAAGGCATATGGATACTTACATTGGTTTTATTTTAGTATATGAAAGGCACGGATGTGACTATTCTAAAATTGTAAGATAGTTGTTTTTCATAACAGGATAATATATACCACTCCTCAATATACTTTAGGATTATTTCTATATTACTTTTTAGGATCATATATATATATATATATATATATATACACACACACACACACACACACACATATACACACACGAATATACACATATAACTTTTTAAGAGTATATTTTATGCTATATGTTTATATTTTTATGTGTTAAATATATACATATATATAAACTTGGAGACTAAATTTTTTTTTTTTTTTTTTGTGGCACGCGGGCCTCTCACTGTTGTGGCCTCTCCCGTTGCGGAGCACAGGCTCCGGACGCGCAGGCTCAGCGGCCATGGCTCACGGGCCCAGCCGCTCCGCGGCATGTGGGATCTTCCCGGACTGGGGCTCGAACCCGTGTCTCCTGCATCGGCAGGCAGACTCTCAACCACTGCGTCACCAGGGAAGCCCGAGACTACATTTTTAAAGCATTGCATATGTAATCTACAAAGCTCCAAATAGAAGTAAATCATATTTTAATGATTTACCCAAGTCCTCCAAACTTTCTCCCCCCAAACGCACTTTCTGACATTAATACTCAAAACAGTTTTCCTTCTTTGACATGTGATGAAATTCACAGCTTGGCTTTATGTTTATTACACAAGTTTACTCCCACTGGTCAATGTGGGGGCTATGATTTATAATTTTTAATTCTCTGCTTCAATATTTTCTGGCCTCCACTCTTAATTCTCCTGCCAAATAGTGACCAGTCCCCATTTGGATCTCTTAAAATCATTCCACTGGTGCTCATGATAAAGAATGTGTCCTGACTTCTCCCACAGTACAGTCCTGCCTCAGCTACAGAGCATGCTTTGAGAATACAGTTCCAGACTCCAGAGACCCCACCACACACAAAGCTGATGTCATTTTTCAGGAGACAGCATAGTTTTGTGGCTACTACATGTGAATTAATACAAGCAAATTAAACCTAGTATAAGATCCCAAACAATCAGAGTCTTAGAAGAACCAATTGATGCTCTGAAGAACTAAAAGTTCATCAAAAGCCCTTTTTGTTTGTTTCAATCCTCGTGTTTGAAAATCCTTCTAGAAAGCACTAAATTCTCTTCCATCTTGGAAAGAAGGAATGATGAATATCATTTAACTTTTTAAAAAGTTTCAAGATTCTCATGACCTTTAGTTCTTTTTTCTTTTATTAATTTATTTATTTTATTTATTTATTTTTGGCTGTGTTGGGTCTTTGTTGCTGTGCACAGGCTTTCTCTAGTTGAGGCGAGCAGGGGCTGCTCTTCGTTGCGGTGTGCAGGCTTCTCATTGCAGTGGCTTCTCTTGTGGAGCATGGGCTCTAGGCACACAGGCTTCAGTAGTTGTGACATGTGGGTTCAGCAGTTGTGGCTCTCGGGCTCTAGAGCGCAGGTTCAGCAGTTGTGGTGCACAGGTTTAGTTGCTCCGCAGCATATAGGATCGTCCCAGACTAGGGCTTGAACCCGTGTCCCCTGCATTAGCAGGCGGATTCTTAACCACTGTGCCACCAGGGAAGTCCTGACCTTTAGTTCTTATTACTGACTACTCTGAGTAGGAAACAAAAGGAAGAAATTGAGTTGAATGTTACTTTACTGACTATAGGTATTATCCCAAAGCCCTTTTACTTTTTTTTGATAATTTTTTTTTTACAAACTCCCAAGAGTAGCACTTCTGTAGGCATCTACCTCTTTCTCCTAAAAAGTGCAATTTGCAAACACATTGGCTAATTGTGGGTTTGCTTGGTTGGCTTCTAGTTACTCAAGACTTTATTGTATCATTTTGCTTAAATATTTAGAAATTTTAAAATTATACTTTAGCTGAATAAAATGAGAAAAAATATAATTTCTTTTCTAGGCACAGTATTCATAGAAGAGGTTCTTTTCTCTAGTTTAACTTTTTCTCAGTTTCAGGGATTTTCAAATTTCCAAAAAAAAAAAAAATTGGTAATATTGAATTCCAGACACAAATCATTTAAAATTTGGATAAAAACCTTTTGACCTTTATAAGGTGATTCATATGGTGAAATTTTCACTTCTCTGTGTCTAAAATATTGTTCAGACTTTAATCTGATACTTTACTAATTTAAATAACTTTCTTTTGGGAAAAAATCCTTATTTAGCAGGTTTACCGATTTTTAAAAGATTTGTTTTTCTGCAATAAACAAAGAATTTTTGATCTTTCAATTAATACTGAAGAGCTGGAAAACAGAGAGAGTAACTACCCAGCCAAGGTGCTACTGAACCATAGTGGAAGGGGCAAAGGTCATGGGAATTCAGATGTACATTTTGAAACCAGCCTTGATGCCTGAAGGCTCCCCAAGGCAGGGGCAGTGCCAGCTATACCTGAGGACAGAGGAGAAAGAAATGGAGCAGAGCATCTGCTAAAACCCAGTATGATCCCTTACAAGCAGACTGTAACACTGCCTTTCCCATATTTTTACGTTCAGCTGATGTCCAAGCACTAGTGTGCAGGGAAGCTAAGCCAATACCAAATAGAACTAATTATGTGTGTGGTAGCAACAGAAGCCCAGAACACAGACACAGACTTTGACACAGATTTAGATGTAAACATCAGCAATTTTCTAACACAGGCATTTATACTAAAGAACCAGTTTGGGATATTTTCTTGAGTTGCAAAAGAAGGATTTAGAAAGCATATACTGAACTATTACCCATGTTTGTCACAAGCCAATTATCCGACATAAAGCTACATTGAGACTCAGAAGTCACAGATCTCAACGATATCATTCTGTTTTGTCTTTTCTCATATTGTAATGTCTCTACAGACTGGCACTGATACTGTTTGATTTTGATATCATAATAGTGTCTCCATGGATTCTGGCTGACATTTTGTTTTGACATTATGCTACAACAGACCTCCACTGACATTTCATTTTGTCACTGCAACATTGTTTCTATACGTTTCTGCTATATTATTTTGTTTTGACATCAAAATGTCATCTCCATGGTCTTGGCATGACATTATCTAGAGAACTTTATGAAGTCGTATGGAGTCCATGGAATAGACGGGTAAAATGCCAAACATTTAATAAACTTGAGGGTGTTTTTGATAAACACAAATTTATATGATACTTACTGCAAAATTTGCAAAATTGTTTCCATCAAGTCACTAGGGTTTATTACAACATGGATTCAGTTAAGGAGTTGATTCTCTATCTTTCCAATAACATGTCAACAATTTTGGAGAAGTAATCCACTACCCTTTTGTTGCCAGAATCTAGTTTTTTTTTTCTTCTTTTAATCAATATAGTCTGATTTTTTGTGTTGCAAACTGAACTAAAATGTAAGAAGTATGTATGAAGTATACAATTATATTTCGCTGAATTTAAGAAACCATTAAATCACCATTTGTAGCAACATGGATGGACCTACAGATTAAAGACAAAGACAAATAACATATGATATCACTTATATGCAGGATCTAAAATATGATACATATGAACTTATTTACAAAACAGAAACAGACTCAGAGACATAGAAAACAAACTTATGGTTACCAAAGGGGAAAGGGGGTGGGGAGGGATAAATTAAGAATTTGGAATTAGCAGATACAAACTACTATATATAAAATAGATAAACAACAAGGCCCTACTGTATAGCACAGGAAACTATATTCAATGTAATAAACTATAATGGAAAAGAATATATATATGTATAACTGAATTACTTTGCTGGACACCAGAAACTAACACAATATTGTAAATCAACTATACTTCAACTAAACAAAAAAGGAAAAAAAAAGAAACCATTAAATCATGACACATTTTATATATCTCTGAGACAGAAAGAGAATGCTGCCAATTAACATTGATTGTAAGAAGTAACTTAGTATTGGAGATTTTAAATTGTGAAAAATGTGAATCTTATAATTGGTGAAAAGTATAGTGGTATGGCATTTGATAAAATCAATTACCAAAAATGGTGATTTTTAAAAAAACTTATGATAGTTTGAACATTTTTTCTTAAAAATCATGGGATAAAAACATAAATCTTACACTGATTTTGAAGTTGTAGGTAGACATTGTTGGTGAAATTCCTGACAAAGGATTCTCCCTTTCCTAGTAGTTTCCCCCTTCTTTTGGATTTACAAAATTATCTATGAACATTCTACTGTTCATAATAAGACCAAGAATATTTATCCATAAAGCTAAATACTTCTAGGTTATATTACCTTAAATTCTCAGGAAAATATCTATATCTATATATATATTTTTTGCGGTACGCGGGCCTCTCACTGTTTGTGGCCTCTCCCGTTGCGGAGCACAGGCTCCGGACGCGCAGGCTCAGTGGCCATGGCTCACGGGCCCAGCCGCTCTGCGGCATGTGGGATCTTCCCGAACCGGGGCACGAACTTGCGTCCCCTGCATCGGCAGGCGGACTCTCAACCACTGCGCCACCAGGGAAGCCCTCAGGAAAATATCTTTACGATATAATGTTATATCTTCAACTTTGGTCAAAAGTCAATATGACAAGTGGTCATAATGTGAACATTTCTGTGTTCTTCACAACCCTATATTTACAAACGTAATCCAATTCGTTATACAATTTTTATTTTAGAAAGTGTATATGTGAGAAATTACTCCTAACATATAACACCAGAGAAGATATTCTACAGATGATCTCATATATTTCCATTTATTGCACAAACAGTTGATCATAATAAGAGCATTAATGAATCTTATATAACCCTTCACTTGAAAATTGTCATTTTGTTACGCAATTTCCCTTTTACAAGTATGTATGTTAAAAATTACTCCTGGAATTCATTGCTAATCAGAGCATTTCTCCAGATAAACTCATGCATTTCCTTTTGTCACAGAGTAAAGTTTTCATGTTGTCCTTTTTGCCTTGGCTACCAGGAAACTGAGATAAACTTAATGTTCAATTATAATTACTAGCTCAATTTTCTAATATTTTTTTACCTTTTTGGGTCCTTTTAAGCTTCATTTTAATAACTATTTTTAAGAACTGCTTACAATAATTTTTGGAAATTCAGTGGTCAGTACTCCTACAAGAATAAATTTTATTTCATTAACCACAGTTCCTAGAGGGTCACAATGACCACTCTATTGAGTATGGAATATAAAGCCTAGAATTTCCTTCCCTATTCTGAGTAGTTATTTCCTCTGACTCTTCTAACAGAAATAATATTTGGCTTGTGTGTATGTGAATAATGTGAGATGATGTCTAAGAAAGCATCTAACCCAGGCACTTGATAAACACTGAAGACAACGGCTTCTAGAGAGAGGCACAGAGTAGGTTATACGTCTGGGCCTGCAGCTCAGGAGAGAAGTGAAATTGCAGAGAGAGCTTCAGCTGCCACCAACACATGCACAGGTGTAATTTAAGCCATAACAGTGGATCAGATACAGAAAGAACATGTCGAAAGACAAGAGGGATGAGTATATATGATAAATCCAACCAATATTGTTAGGAAAGGACTGTTTTTACTTTGCACAGCAATACAGAAGCAAAAAAGAAGGCTGGAAGTGCTTATGAAGTGGGGCTCTAATGGGATATAAAAATGTGCTCTGTTTGAGCAGCAACTCAAGTAACCTGCCAGGCTCTGCTGCTAAAGGCTCATTGCAAGGAATCCCTGTGGGTCCAAACACCAACCTCTCTGCCCCCTCCAGGCTGGGACTTGGGCTTGGTATACCTGGGATGCTGGCAGGTATGCTGCTGTGCTGGTGACAAAAAAGAGTGTCCTCAGGGGCTGTCGATCTAGTTCCTTTCATGAGAGCTAAGGTTTCACTAACTGAAAGAAACTTTAAAGAAAATTAAAATTTTGTTTGAATGAACTGAACGTGACAGCTCTGATGTACTGTTGTCAGGATTATCTAAATCCAAGCCTGTAAGATTAACCTTCTCATTTGCTTGATGTTAGGTTAATATCTGTTATCAAATCTGTTCCTTGTTCCATTGAGAGTTTGGCTAACTCTTCTCATGAAAAGAATAAAAGAAAAAGTATAGTATGTGCCCTCTCGGGACCAAGGCTACCGTTCACTATATTCTCAGTATTTCTGATGAGTTATTTAGTTTGTGTAACTTCTAAGTCCCAATGGATATTATTATGACAGAGATTTTTTTTTTAAGTTGATTGGACATATTCAATTAATTTAAGCACTTTCCAAAAAAAATTTAAAAAACCCCAAAACTTAATAAGCTTTATTTTTTGTCCTTGTAACTGAGAATCTCATGACTAAGATATCAGGATCTTAGAAGTAATTAAAATAGTATGTTAAAGATTTTCACCAATAATGTAATTCTAATTACTGATGAAAAGGAGCACAAAAGGACAACGAGCTTTTGCATGTTTGAGAGAAAAGCCAGGACTTATCAGTAACTATGACTATAGCCTATGTTTGGAAGATCAAGATGTTTGGCATCACAGAGAAGAGAGATCTTTTACTTTATAACATTTTAAATAAAACTCTCATTTCAAAAACATGAGTGTGTATATTTGTAGCAAACTTTCCAACTGAAACTTAAGCTTGACGTATACATTTTGTTATCCCCTTTGTATGCACTTGGTGGGGTGGTGCTCTGAGACCCCACTCAAATACAATCCATGAACAGCCTCCAATCTAAGACACATTGTTCACATCTTGCCAAGGTGTAACTGATAGTATAAAGGGTTGAAAAGCCTATATGTTAAAAAAGGCAGGCATTCTCGACTTTTCCCCACAATGTGTTCCTAGAAACCACATCATAAAGTGAATCACATTTTCCCACAGGAGCAGTGTTATAATTGGAGGTTATGTTTCTGACCAAGGAGTTGGCACCAGATAAGGCCATGATATAGTAACAATGGATCACATAAGGAAAGATATAATAATTCTAAATCTTTACAGTTAAATAGTAAAAGTAGACTGCAAATACTGTAAAACGAGTTTAAGTACAGTCTATGTATTCCTTATACAAGAGAACACAAGATTCCACAGAATATATATATATATATATATAGCTAGCTAGCAAGCTTTACCTATCTATCGTACTAAAAATTTTTAGAAATTCAGCATGAAATGAACATCCCAACTAAATATCATAATGCTTCTGCTTTTTTTTTTTAACCTAAAATGGCTTTACAGACGACTAAGACCAGATATTTTTGAAGACAAAGAGGGACGCCGTCTAGTTAAATCCTTCAATTTTACCCTGTAACCCAACATGCTTTTTTTTGTTTGTTTGTTTGTTTTGCGGTACGCGGGCCTCTCAGCATTGTGGCCTCTCGCGATGCGGAGCACAGGCTCCGGACGTGCAGGCTCAGCGGCCATGGCTCACAGGCCCAGCCGCTCCGCGGCATGTGGGATCTTCCCGGACCGGGGCATGAACCCGTGTCCCCTGCATCGGCAGGCGGACTCTCAACCACTGCACCACCAGGGAAGCCCCCAACATGCTTTTTATGTGATTTTTCACAGGATCTTTCTGTTACTTTGAAAAAATTTCCCTGTAGCTAACAGAGACTTTCAAAAAAACCATACCATCAACTTCATAACTCTTCCAAAATGCTAGAGCCAGGACATCACAGATTGTCCAATTAAGTGTTTGGGTGTGTGTTGATCTCCATCGTGGCATTTAACATTTTATTCAAATGCCATTTAAAAAACAAAGCTGGCTTTAAAAAAAGGAATATTCAATCATTTCCCAGATAATTGATAGAACTGGCATAGAACAACATCCAGGCTGTCCTTGGACTGTCTGCTTTCCTGTCTTCTAGGTCAGATGCAGGCTGGGAAGGTTAAAGGCGAAGCAAAGGAAACTGTAACTGTTTCTTACACAGTAGGGAACAGCCAGCACGCAAATAGCTCTTATGCTGCAGAGTCTCTACTCCACGATCATGTGACCATTGCTTTTAGAACTGAAGAACGCTCCTGGGGGGTGCCCCGGTGGCGGTGGGATGAATTGGGAGATTGGGATTGACATATATACACTAATATGTATAAAATAGATAACTAATAAGAACCTGCTGTATAAAA